>NC_064642.1:764208537-765458537 GCF_023864345.2 Schistocerca serialis cubense | reverse complement strand
ATTAACTGGAATCCTGAATAAAATCAATCTGATTTCAGGAGAAAATGTGTTGTACTTACTGGTTGACCATCGCATATGTAGTTTTCGCTTCTCTCCTCTGTTGCTGAGTTGGAAAATTAGGACCAGTGTTTGGGGGCCAGCTTTGGATATGCAGTGGCGTAACACAAAGTACGCCCGTACTCACAGTTTTGTAGCTTTGCGAATATGAAGTTTTGACACTAGGGATATAGCGTCAGCGTATAAGAATTGTCCGGTGTGATTTGGTACCGGCTGGGCACTCTGCAGAACAAACGTCAGTCTGTTTACCCTGAACGTGCCAATATATGCACTGTGTATTTCCCGTATCCAGATAGACCTACAAATAATGTTACATCGAGTTATTGAAAATAGTAACATGCCAGTAATAACTGTAATAATGTAACATTAATAATAATAATGAAAACTGGGGATTCATGTGGATACAGTATGCAACCAGTGTTTTTCTTGAATGATGACAGGATTTATATTTCGCAGCATTAACTAGTTCTCAAGCCACCGCACGTTAATCGACAGACGGAGGTGTTACGGGAATATAACCTGGACCATGAGCAGCTGGAAAATATGGTCGTGTAGACGGCGGAAATGACGGAAGTTTTCTTACAGCTGTACACGGTCCAATTTATGTTCCTGTGACACCTCCGTCTGTAGATGAACGTGCAGTGGCTTGAATCCCGTTTAACGTTGCAAAAAATAAGTCATGTCAAATTTAAAATAATCGGCTTGTTGCATATTATACTAAGATCAAGTGCCAATTTAAATGACAGTTGTTCGCCATGCGCAATGGGTATTGTGAATAATATAAAGATGAAACTTCCTGGCAGATTAAAACTGTGTGCCGGACCGAGACTCGAACTCAGGACCTTTGCCTCGCAGGAGAGCTTCTGTAAAGTTTGGAAGGTAGCAGACGAGATACTGGCAGAAGTAAAGCTGTGTGGACGGGGCGTGAGGCGTGCTTGGGTAGCTCAGTTGGTAGAGCACTTGCCCTCGTGAGGGAAAGGTCCCGAGTTCGAGTCTCGGTCCGGCACACAGTTTTAATCTGCCAGGTGGTTTCATATCAGCGCACACTCCGATGCATAGTGAAAATTTCATTCTGGAATATAAAGATGTTTCTGATTTGGTTTTTCCACTGTGTATTTACAAAGATAACTTTGTTCGCGAGTATTGTAAGGTTCCGACTAGTGCAGGTTGCACTGAGATTCTGGCTGACTACGAGCTGTCCTTCAGTTAGTGGCAGTCCGAAGCAGCATCTCTCAGCCCTATTCAGGTATCCCCATTTAAAGAGATTATTGGTTTCACGTCTTGAAACTCCAAATGAAACGTCCCCTTTGAACAATTCTACACGAGACTGTGCTTAAACTGACACACAATATTTTGTTAGCGCAACGCAATCTGACTTTCAAAATTCCCTACAAAAGAATGGCCCTGACTAACATTAAACTATACCTTTCACAAATCACTTACCTCACAAAAATCTTCGCTGCTCAAGCTACTGCAATACAGCAAGCGCCACTACTGCCAGCTAAATAAAAGATTCAAACTACTGAAGGCACTAACTACTGATAGGGGTAGTTAGCAAATGAAAGATATTAATAGAGAACAAACAATGTATTTACCTTGATATCATCATATATAAATATAGCAGTTCATGACAAATTACAAATCTCCGCCATCTCTCTCCCCACATCCACCACTGCTGGCGGCTCACCTCCAACTGCGCAACGTTACGCGCTGTTCACAGCCAGCTGCCTAACACTACAATGGCGAGTATTACAACAATGCAAAGCAGCCACAGACTGCACACAGCACAGCCAGTGATTTTCATACAGAGGTGGCGTTACCAATAAGAAATCCTAAACAGCCTACTTACATAAGAACCTAAACAGCCTCTTACATAAAGAAAACATAAACAGCCTACTTACATAGCCCCCATGCTCCCCACAAAAAATTTTTACAAATGGTGTTGGGCACTGGCCAATACAGATTTGACAAAAATTTTTCACAATTACAGTAACAAAGATATAAAATGCACACACTTATTGATACAACGTTGGTCAAAAGCTCAAATTTTCTCACAGTCCATAAAGACAGTCCTAATCGTACATAACAGCAGAATAGCAACATGCTGACAGATAATGGGCCACAACAGAGCAAACCCACAGCAGAGTCATTCGACGTTTTGAAGAATATTGGTAGGTAGGTCATCACAGAACAGACCCACTGTAGTCCTGGTAGAGATTGTGGTATTGGTGGGCCACCAGAGGTGCAGACCCACTGTAGTCCTTGTAGAGATAATGGTAATGATGGATCATCAAAGATGTAGACCCACTGTAGTCCTTGTAGAGATTGTGGTATTGGTGGGCCATCAAAGATGCAGACCCACTGTAGTCCTTGTAGAGATGGCCAGCAGCCATCTGTTGCGATTGTGCAGGTGCACATTCACCATCGAAGAGTCTTGCGGAGAATATAGCAAGTCCATAAACCACCACTTGTGCACTCACAATGTTTTTGGAATTGTCCTTAGAACCAGCAATGCTGTTATCCAGTCCCTTGCTGAATTATTAACACACGTGCAAACACTAACAGTCCCTACTTCTCACATATTGTCCATATACTATGACCAACAGAAACGTGTGCAGTGAAATGTTACTTAATTTGAAGAACTGGTAACAATTACAATTTGGTAACATAAAAATACAATAACAAAGGTACATGATACATCATTAAAAACATAATAATACAGATAACATCTGTAGTACAGGCTTTACAAAAGAATCGAACTAACATATACATCAGTGGAATTATGACATGAGTACATACATAAAAGATCACAATAACTTTTGAAACATCAACTTCACACATGAGCATGAAACAGAACAGAATTAATAATGTCTAACATCTTTACAAAGTAAATAACATATTATTAATGCCAATTATATTCGAGGATAACAGTATTCCTCATCATAGTGAATGTAGCTTAATATTAAAAGAAGAAAAAATTCTATGAAACTACACAGAGACAGGAAGAAAACAAATACACAAGGGTACACACACACATAGTGGGATAACACCAATAGGAAAGGACAGGGTTCGTTTTCAGTGTAACATTTGGTACTGCAGTCCAACCCAAAACTTCATACATCTTTCCTCTTATTTCATCCTTTGTTTCCACCAAAAAAAATTCTAACTAAGCATGCTTTCTGTGTTTATATGTTCACACATTTCTTACCTCATTTTTATTTTCCATTATCTTACCTCATCATTTATTTCCAAGAAAATCCTACCTAAAATACTTTTTTTTTTTTGGCCAAACCATTTTCTTATAGCGTCTAAATGCATTTCTTCCAATTCATCATAGTTAGTTTCTTATATAGTCTACCCCTCTTAAGCTAACTTAAATCTACTGAGCTCAGATGCTAAACTAAGGGACGAGGCAATGCAGCAGCACATAAAACAATTAACACAAGCAGCAATGACCAAAAGTTCAGATTGGCAAAGCTAGCAGCAGCAACTGTAATAACTTATATCAAAACATGACATAGCTCAAGCAGAAAAAAATATTACACTAAAAATGGCCATGTCTAATACCTATATCACATCTTAACACTAGAGTGATGCATCACAATTTATTCTACAAAAGAAATTACCAAGTACTTGAAAAGAAAATTATGTGTTACTGTTACTAGTTCCTTCTTATTGTTCTTTCCTTTCCAAGTGCTCCTTTTTTAAAGAATGTGGATCATAAAATAGTTATTTAATAGATCTGTTGACAGAAAGTGTTCACATTAGCAAATGCATTTTATTTTATAAAAGCAATGCTACAACACAGCTGGAAACCAGATATCAAATGAAATAAGTAACTATGAAAAGCAAAGCATAAAAATATCATTCAATAGTCATGTGGCATTTCGTAAGTCAGTAGCTCTCAACTCTCGTAGAAAGACATTTGTCATTATCAGGTTTGCAGATGTAAGTATCTTTCCAAGTAATCGCCTCCCTTTTTTTTCTTCCTGTGCTCTGAAAAGGCACGCGCTAATGGCTTTTTCTCCAGGCGTTTGACACAGCTGGGTGCCCACGACGCATTGCGTGCAGGTGGTCACTTAATTTTCTTACGGAAATATTTACGACAGCAGTTTCCACTACAGTGGCAGTCACATATAAAAAAATTCACAGGTTAAGAATTTGCGTTACAAATCTGTAGAAACAAAATGCTATTGATATAACAGTGTCCAAAAAAAATTTTCGTCTGCATTGTAATACATTTACGCATATACACACACATTTCATAACTCTTAAAGTACGATTCTTGGTTTCCAACATCCTGTTTCACAAGTCAAGAGTCCCTACCCACTATTCATTACTCCTTACCTTATTACACATATACGTATCCATCGACACTCGTCAATATTTCGTCATTATAAATATGAAGCATAATAAACATTCCTCAACAACATAATACACATCGTCGTTGTAATAATAACATCATAACACTTCAGTCAAATCTCAAAATCGTCATAACTTCCTCCAATAATTTCTAAGCCTAAAAAAATTCTCTGCTCATGTCAAAAGTGTCAGCTGCCTCAAACGTACTTTAAAAATCATGATCTCATACCAAATACATCATTCAAAGCTCTCATAGTATCACAATGATTCCGAAAAAATATGAACAGTTTACAAAGTACAGACAAAATACAGTTTTATAAGTGTGAAGTTATCCAACTGTGTAATTACGTAAACATCTGTCACTGATATAGTAAAATAAATGTTTGTCTCTCTCAGTTAAATGATCAGATAGCTGTGTAATTTGTGTGTTAGAGAAATATGGTACCGATGTGTAAAGTTGTATAAGCAAATACCATATTAGCTAGGGTTCCTTGTGCTTCCCAAACACATGGTACACAAAGTAGGCGTGTACCCCCATGAGGATTAATGTAATTATACCCTCAGGTGTTACAGATTACACCAATGGAATGAAATATATCACGGAAAACTTTCTTTGTAATTCAAAAATCTTTAAAAATAAATGTTTTAAGTATAAAATTGATCACTCAAATACGTGTACTGTAGCGCTAAACTGTGCGTCTTGTAACATAATCTCTGTGGAAGTGTCGTAGTTATCGTCCTCCGAAAGCTAAGTTCTGCAGAAGTCAATGTACTTACCTCATGATAAACAAAAGTGAAATGCTTTATGTATAGATATCTTAGTTATTACGCTTATTGCCATGATGAAGAAAGTACTGTGCTGTAACGTATTGTTGTGCTACGGAAAAGGCAATCTCATTGTAGCTATACCACAAAAGTTACTACTAAAACATGTTTTACTTTGCAGAATAAAACAGAAAACTGTGCAGATATAAAACAGATACACCGCAAAAGCAACAAGGTAAATTGTGTCACACATTAGTAGCGTCGTGATATAGTCATGTAGCTATCAAATAAACTAACCACTGTGTCACCTGGTATCTCTCAGAAAGCACCTTGAATCCATAATGTATTTTCAAATAAACCAAAATGTTGCATTAAAATCTCATTAGCAGTACTGGTAAATGTTCTAAGTATGTGAGCCTTATAGTCGTTACGTAATCGTGCAACAAACAAGCAAGAATGTACACACACAATAACACTGTGACGTCTGTTCACTATAACAATGCATTCGTCATTTCTGTTTAAATAAGTTCTCTTGGTTCTTGATTGTATATTTAACTACAAACATTGTTACATGTTAACAGATTCTAAATCTGACAAAGCATACTAGAAATGTGAAGTGAAAAGTTTTATGGCAAAGACAAAGTTAAAAGGCAGATTATCTTTCAATAAACGGTTTTACATGTGAAATGTGGTGTAAACCTTTACTCTTCCTAGTACGTAGAGTTTCAACTTCAACGCAATTATCATGTGGTATACGTCGGATTCTGTAAGGTCCATTGTAAACTAGAAAGAATTTGTGACTCAAGTGTTTCTTCTTATGTGACAATGAATGAGCTTTAATGAGAACTTTCTGACCAATATACAATTTCTTTGCATTTGCTTTACCGTGTAGTTTTCTCCTTTTGTCTGCTGCAGATTTTATATTTTTAAGAGCCAAATCAATTATGTCTTTGTGTCGAAGTTTACGTGTATTTGGGAAAGGTACAAGCTCTCTGATTCTGTTCGGTGGTTCTTCATTCTTTAGTACAAGAGTAGGTGGTAAAGCAGTGGAATCATGAGGCATTTCATTCAGCACATTTTGAAATAAGTGTAAATATCTGTCCCAATGCTGATGCTTTCTGTGACAATAAAGTCTGCAAAGCTTATTGATTTCTTTCATAATCCGTTCAGACGGGTTACAATGTGGTGAGTACAATGAAATAAAAACAGGTTTGATTTTATGGTTGCGAAGCATGCGTGACCAAACAGCAGATCTGAATTGCGGTCCGTTATCTGAAATGACTTTACTAACGTGTCCAACTTCACGTAAGAAATTTTTAACAAAGGCGTTGGATACAGACCGTCCAGTGGCTTTACGTAACGGTGTGAAAGAAACAAATTTTGAAGTAAGTTCAACAGCGACTAGAACGTACGAAAATCCATTAGATGTTCTGACAAGCGGTCCCAAGAGATCAACAGCAGCAAATTCTTTTAATTTAGAAGGAATGATAGGAAACAGCGGAGCACTATGGGAGATAGTAGATGGTTTCGCCTTTTGACAAAGTTTACAAATAGACAAGACTCTTCGAATTCTCTTTTCCATATTGTTAAAATAACAAGTCGTTCGAAGAATATGATAACATTTTCTTGGGCCAAAATGTGCATAGCTGAAATGAATGTACCAAATGAGCTTATTAACAAAATCGTCAGGAATGCAAAGTACCCATAGCTTGTCATCAACAGTGCAGCGTTTGAAGAGTATGTTGTTTCTAACCAGGTAATAATGCCGAATCTGAGTGTGTGTCTTTTCATGCCATTTGCTCTTGATGTCTTTCCAAATCGGATCTTTATCTTGTTCACGAGCAATGTCCTTTAAAGATGTGGTGATGAAGTTTTCAAAGGCGACTTTCTGAATGTAAAGAATACTGAAATTTTTCTCGAGGTTGCCTTTTGTGTTACTTTTCTCAAGCCCAGCCGGTGCGCGTGACAGTGCGTCCGCAACAATGTTCTCCTTGCCGGGAATGTAGACTATTGTGAAGCGGAATTCTTGCAGAAACAATGCCCAACGTTTTAACCTGTCATGATTTAATTTTGAGGACATAAGAAATTGTGATGCACGATGATCACTGTATACTTTTACGTGCTTACCAGAAAGAAAGAAACGGAATTTGTTAAATGCCCAAACGATAGCTAAAGCTTCTAATTCAGTAACGGAATAATTTTTTTCAGATTTGGTTAGCACTCGGCTAGCAAAAGCAATGGTTTTCTGAACAGTAGTGTCATTTTCTGTGGCTTCTTGAAATAAATGGGCACCAAGTCCGACTTTAGAAGAATCCGTGCTAAGGCAGAAATCTTGTGACAGATCTGGATGAGCTAGTATTGGCGCGTTAAGTAGCGATTCTTTCAAAGAATTGAATTCCATCTGTGCTTGTTCGTCCCAGTTCCAAATAGTGTTTTTTCCAGTGAGAGAACAAAGTTTTGGTGTAACAAGAATTTGCATATTCAGAAAACGACGGTAAAAATTTACGAGACCTAGAAAACTGCGAACTTGTCTCTTTGTGGATGGAACTGGAATGGCTCTGATTGCTTCTAACTTTTCAGGATCCGGCTGAATGCCTTCAGAAGAAATAATATGTCCCAAAAACCTCACCTTTGACCTACCGAATTCAGACTTTTCCAAGTTAACTGTAATTCCAGATTCTGCAAAAATATGTAACAAACTGTTGAGAATGCGATTATGTTGTTCCCATGAAGCTTCTGCTATCAGAATATCGTCCACATATAAGGTGATGTGACGTTTTAAGAACTCAGGTAATATGGAATTTAACCCACGAATGAATGCTGCCGAAGAAATGTTCAAACCAAAGGGAAGTTTCCGAAACTGATAACAAACGCCGAAACAAAGGAAAGCTGTGTATTTTCTACATTCTGGATGAAGTTCGATCTGATAAAAGCTGGATCTGAGATCAATGGAAGACAACACTTTTACACCATTAAAATTTTGAAGAAGTTCTTCCAACGTTTGCGGCCTGTCTGTTTCAGGAATAATGATCGTATTGATTTGTCTCGAATCCAAGACAAGCCTGATCGATCCATTTTTCTTCTCAACAACATGTAACGGATTGTTGTATGAGCTTACTGCAGGCTCAATAATGCCCTCGTCAAGCATAGATTGTATTTCTGTTCTAACACGGTCCCTATAATGCGCCGGAATTACGTATGGTCTAACACAAAATTTAGTATGCTCACGAACACGAAATTGGTATTGAAATCCCTTGATTGTTCCTGTTTTGTGAGTAAAAACTGTGGAATGTGCTTGTAAAATTTCAAAAAGGTCCTGCCTATCAGTGTCATTACAATTCTCAATTGCTTGAATTTTATTCTGAATTAACTCATTAATTTCAAATATGCCGTCGATGTCATCCCTGTCAGTACTTGCAGAGTGATTGTTAGTGTCAAGTTCCGTCGAAAATTCCGAACTGTTGTCTAACAGGAGGTAAAGCCGATTAATTTCCTCGTCATGGTTTGAGAGCCAATCTTCAAATTTCAAAGCTACTGACTTACCTTCTTTTTCTAAACTTATTTCAGCATCGTGAAAGCTTAAGATTGCTTTGTATTCATTTAAAAAGTCTACTCCCAGTATAATTTCCGTCGACAATAATGGAACAATAAGAAAGTTCATAGAGAATCTGTGGCTTTGACAAAAGAATTCTAGGTTGGTTTGTTGGCGTACATCTACACTTTTTCCAAAGATTGCACCTTGCAATTTAATCTTACGTAACGGAAGTGTGGGGCAATCGTTCGATTTGTTGCATTTGCTAAAGGCTGTTTCACTGATTACTGAAATGGGACTGCCAGAGTCAAGTACTGCCGTAAATTTTACGTCATTTACTGTAATGTGAATCACAGGATATGCAATTTTGTTATGTTTTACGTCGTGTTCTTGGAGTAAGATGTCCCTAATGTCTTCCAGTTTTACGTAATTACTAGCTACGGCAGCTGCGTCGTTAGTGTCATAAGAACGTTTTGTGGCTCCCAGCGGTGTGAGTCATTGCCTATTGTCTCTTTGTTGGCGAGCGTCGTTATTGGGATTTGGAGACCTAACTTCTACAAATTCACCGTGACGAGAGGGCCCTGCCCTGTTTAAATCCCGCCAGTTCTGATGCAATTCAGGTCTGTCGTTACGATCACATCGTCTGTCGTCATGTCGATAGTTCCTGTAGTTTCTTTCTTGTCGGTTAAGTGGTGGAGAATTTCTCCCTGAATCGTAACTGCGCGCTGGACCGTTGCGTCTAAAGTTATTCTGTCTCCCTTGATAATGATTGTTTTGGTTCCCATATTGTCTGTTTCTCTGATTGTCTCTGTGATAGTCATTACCACGGAGAGGTCATCTTTCCCTGTAGTTATTACTACTCTGCCAACGGTTGTCATACGGGTGGTGTCTGTTTTGGTCACGATATGTGTTGTGAGAATAGCCTTGTCGTGTCCAGTTATTACTTCTTTCATCGTGGAATTGTGACAGATGTGACCTGTAATTGTTGTGCTCCTGTTTCCGCGTTCCCCGATTGTCAGTGTCAATTTCCAATTCTTGTAACAGACCCTGAAATGCTTCAATGTCATCTTTGCAACGTCCTGCTAAAAATAATATGTCGTAAATGTTCAGCCAGTTTGATTAAGCAAATGCGGATGAGTTCTGAGGGGCTGTATGGGTTTGACAGGTACTGATTCTTGTGCAACATGTCTTCAAAATATTTGACAAGACTGGAAAATTCAGATTGTTCAAAGTGTTTCATCATCATGATGCTATGTTTTACGCGGTCTTGTGTGGCTTGAGACCAATATGCTGAGAGGAAGGCATGGTAAAATTCTCCTTCACTGTGGCAATCGTGAATGACCGATCGCATTCTTACAGCTGGTTCATTCTCTAAGTAGCCACACATAAATTCTAACCTGTGCTCCAATGACCAGTTGGGAGGGAAACAATGAGAGAATTGATGGAGCCACGCTTGTGGATGAATGTCATTGGCAGAATTCTTAAACGTTTTGAATTTACGTGTAGTAATGAACAGCTTATAATCAAAATCATCGTGTCGGCGAGTGGCATATCGGTCATTGTTACGTCGTGTCGGCGGTTCCATCTCAAAATTTGGTGCACATTGCCAATTTCTTTCATAACTTCCGAAATGCCCTGTGTTATTATTTTGTGGCTGTTCCGTATTTCTATGTCCCTCTTCCCTTATTGGGGCGCGAGTGTCCTCTGAAATACGTAATTCTTGTATTACCTGTGTCAGCTGATCTTGTACTTCCCGGATTTCTCTTTGGTGTTGCGTATTAATTTGATTCTGATTTTGTTTGAATTTCCTAATTTGTTCATACTCTTCTGTGTCAGTGAAGGCTACAGGTGTTGTGTCATTCAGATCATCATCTACCTTTGTAGATAAGTTAGTGAACTGATCTGAAAGTTCGGCTACTTTATCCGATAGTGTACTTATTTCCTCAGTGTGTTTTTCTGAACCAAGTTTCAGAGTATCTACTGTGTCCTTTAAGTTTTCCTGAGTTTTTGCAAGTTGCGTAACCGAATCGGTAGATGTAACTGAGTCAAATTTAGC
Source organism: Schistocerca serialis cubense (assembly GCF_023864345.2). Taxonomy (NCBI): domain Eukaryota; kingdom Metazoa; phylum Arthropoda; class Insecta; order Orthoptera; family Acrididae; genus Schistocerca; species Schistocerca serialis. Next base: position 765,447,765 of record NC_064642.1, on the reverse strand, counting down.
TTGCAAGGTCTCATGATTTTCATGAACAATAGTTTGCAGTTCTTTTATGGCTGCTTCGTGATTCCGTAATGCATTTTCATGCCACGAAAAAATAGGTTGAAAATGCTCACAAATTTGAGTTTTTACGTCATTACAGACCTTTTGACATTTCGATTCGATGTTATGTAACTCAGTGGTTAAATCTTAACGTGTTTGTTCAAGTGTAGTGTCTAACTTTTGAAGATTTTGTCCCATTGCGTCTAACTGTTGCTGTGTTTGTCTCTGGTGTTGTTCCATTGTGTCTAACTTTTGAAGATTTTGTTCCATTGTGTCTAACTTTTCAAGCTTTTGTCCCATTTGTTGCATTAACTGTAATAACAATGCACTGGTGTCTGAAACATGTTCCTCAGTGCTTTTCGGCAGTGAATTTGCACCGGCAACATTCACATTTTGACAAGCGGAAAATGTGTCTTGACTCATTTGAGAAAACGGTGAGGACGCAAAACCTGAATCTACAGTATTTGCAAAATTGTGTCCTGTCATTTCGGATTCCTGAGGCGAGCTGTTGCCGACCGATCGATCGATAATGCTTCCCTCTTCACTAATTGTTTCACTGTCCGTGCCATTGTTTGCCGCCCGCTCCATTTCCCTATGCACGATTACCAAATTACTACTTTGAACATCAGTTAATTCATTACTCGGTGGCGCTAACACACTGCTTTCATTTTCACTGTCATTTCTCAGTTTACTTTGGAGCCTAGTGTTACGTTTTTCACACGCCATTATTGTCACAGTATTTCACACGACAACACAGAAAAACACAATTTGAAGATCAAAAATAAGAGAACACATTAACATAGCACTGAAAATAATATCTAGTTAATTGCAAGCGCAGCTGCGAAATACTTAGTGCAAATCTACATGCATGCCACAACTGTTTTACTATACAACAATGAAAGACTGCAACTACAAAGGAAATTCTCTCTATAATTACGCGCTAGCAATAAACAAATCTACACTAATTACACAAACTACAAGAAAAAATCAGAAGATTCCAGTGAGGTATCCTCGGCTAAGGGTCGACATATGAAACGTCCCCTTTGAACAATTCTACACGAGACTGTGCTTAAACTGACACACAATATTTTGTTAGCGCAACGCAATCTGACTTTCAAAATTCCCTACAAAAGAATGGCCCTGACTAACATTAAACTATACCTTTCACAAATCACTTACCTCACAAAAATCTTCGCTGCTCAAGCTACTGCAATACAGCAAGCGCCACTACTGCCAGCTAAATAAAAGATTCAAACTACTGAAGGCACTAACTACTGATAGGGGTAGTTAGCAAATGAAAGATATTAATAGAGAACAAACAATGTATTTACCTTGATATCATCATATATAAATATAGCAGTTCATGACAAATTACAAATCTCCGCCATCTCTCTCCCCACATCCACCACTGCTGGCGGCTCACCTCCAACTGCGCAACGTTACGCGCTGTTCACAGCCAGCTGCCTAACACTACAATGGCGAGTATTACAACAATGCAAAGCAGCCACAGACTGCACACAGCACAGCCAGTGATTTTCATACAGAGGTGGCGTTACCAATAAGAAATCCTAAACAGCCTACTTACATAAGAACCTAAACAGCCTCTTACATAAAGAAAACATAAACAGCCTACTTACACAAAACCTCACCGATTGAGGAATAACGAAGTTGGATAAGGTAGATAGAAGCAAGCAGAGGAAGCCTCCTAAAGCTCCAGTAATGGGGCTCGTTGTTGCTCTCTCCACAGTTAATTTCTGCGAGTTTCTGCACTACCAGCAAATGGTTTAAAAAGTTCCATCTAGATCTTAGTCTGGATGGCACCTTGTAATGGATGACGTAGGTCAACAGTTCGCTTTACTCCTCGATTTCTCGTGCGACGATACTCCCCTGCGTAAGGTGGAGTAATTCCTACAAGGAGGTATATTTTCTCAATAGGGGTTGGTTACACGCACCCTGAAACAATACGTCCACTCTCTTTAAGTATGACATCAGTTTTCTTGGCGTGGGTGCTGTTTCTTCCAAGCTGGTAGTGCATTTCTGCAGCTGACATGCAGAGTGCAGTGCCTGAAGTGCAGACGGAGTGAGGATGTGCACCCACACCTAGTTCCGCTCCGAACAGCTTTCGTATAAAGTTGTCTTGGTTCTAATAGTGTTGGTTCAAAGATACAATGGTATCTGCGGCAAGATACTTTGGTGTTAGCGGTGATCAAGATCTTGTTGTCTTAATTTTATCGATATATTCGTCCAAGGTTGCCTGCTCCTTAGGTTTTGTGGGGTTTTGAATCATGTAGTTCAGGTAGTACTGCGCTGTCTGATCAAAAGCAACCGGACTCTTACCAGCGGACATTGTTATAGCGTGTATCCAACGGCCGCCTTTATGATGGTCCGAAGTCTGCTGGGAGCCCTTTCAATAAGGTGTCTGAATGTGTGGAGGAATGGCAGCCCATTTTCTTCAAGATCCGAGACCAGAAGACGTAGTAATGTTGGGTTCTGGAGTCTGGAGCGAAATCGACGTTCAAACTCATCACAAATGTATTTCACTAGATTCAAGCCGGGACTCTGGACGGGCCTGTCCATTTCAGGTACGTTATTGTTCACAAGGCATTGCCTTACTGATTCTGCTTTATGACAGAGTGCGAGTGAAACAGGAACGGAAATCTCAAGTAGTAGTACAGGGTACCTTCCACCACGCACCGCACGGTGGCTCGCGGAGAATATCTATGTAGCTGTAGATGTAGACTGTCATGTCGATACAGTCATCAACGCCGAATTGTTCCTTTATTGCACGGAGTACACAGTGATGCAAACAGACAGTGTATAAAACTATCGAGAACATCGAGTTCACCACGACAGCTGGAGACAAGAAGAACCGCATACCAGTTAAGAGTGTTGCTGCTACCGCACTTGTCGACGGACCTTGTGTTTTCTGTGGTTGTAGACATAATTTTAGTATTGATATTAACGATACATTCTCACATGGTAATGGTTGGCTCACAGTAGCCATTGTACGTGGAGGTACGGGAGTTCCTAACGTACCTGGACTGGGAAGTTTTGTTGATAGAGACATTATCGCCTATCGTACGTACCATACGGCAGAACTTGCAAATAAAGACTTTAGTAAATCAGGTCATTTAGCGTTTGCATAGGCTAAATAAGGAGACCACACTATGACCATGAAAAACATCCCCGTGCCGCAACATCACCTCATCTGTACAGCACTGTTGGCAGTATACATAATCTTCTATTGGATTATCCTAGGGTGTAACCTGGTTCATCACTCTAAATCACTCGTATCCAGACATCTGCTGTCCAGTGGCATCCCTGTTTACACCACCTCCTGCTTCGATAACCACTGAGTGCAGAAATGTGTGGCTTGTGAGGAACTGTTTCACCATCGCATTGCTTTGTTTATCACTCTGTACATGCAGTCATTGCGATAACTGGACTTGTGATATTGTAAGTGGGCTTGTCTGCATGTCAAGAGTCAGCATTGTCTTTCCGTTGCAAGGACAAGACTACTTCTTCAAGACTGCATGGAAATCCACTACTTCCATGAGCATTTTCTTTTACTGCTAAGACTTTGAGAAAAAAAACTGCAATTACTACTGTGATGAATGATCAGGACTTTCTTTATGGACTGTGAGAGAATCTTTGCTTTTGACCAACAATGTATCAATAAGTGTATGCATTTGACCTCTTTGTTCTTGTAATTATGAATTTTTTTTTTCAAAGCTATATTGGCCAATGCCCAAAACAATTTGTAAATATTTTTGTGGGGAGCATGGAGGGTATGTAAGTAGGTTGTTTAGGTTTTTATGTTGGTAACGTCACGTGGCGCTCTGTATGAAAATCACTGGCTGTGTTGTGTGCGGTCTGTGGCTGGTTGGCATTGTTGGAATATTCGCTATTGTAGTGTTGGGCAGTTGGATGTGAACAGCTCATAGCGTTGCGCAGTTGGAGGTGAGCCGCCAGCACTGGTGCATGCAGGAAGAGAGATGACAGAGTTTTGAGAGCGGACAATCTGGACGTGTGTCCATCAGAAAAACGAAATTTGTAAGACTGGATGTCATGAAAGACTTTTGAATATTATTAAGGTAAATACATTGTTTGTTCTCTATCAAAATCTTTCATTTGCTAACTATGCCTATCAGTAGTTAGTGCCTTCAGTAGTTAGAATCCTTTATTTAGCTGGCAGTATTGGCGCTCGCTGTATCACAATAGTTCGAGAAACGAAGATTTTTGTGAGGTAAGTGAAAGGTATAGGTTATTGTTAGGCACGGCCATTCTTTTGCAGGGATTATTGAAAGTCAGATTGCGTTGCGCTAAAAATATTGTGTGTCAATTTAGTGATGATCAGAGTCACTAAAGAGAGAAATGTCTGAGTACGTTCAGTTCTCCTCAGCTGTTTGAAAATCAAATAACGTAAGAGGTTTTCCAGCCCAGTAATTTTCCTAAGGGGATGTTTCATCACTTGGGAAATCACGACTGGTTCCTTCCCGCCGACTTCACGAAATATTTTACTACCACTACCTGCAATGCACGACGGTCTCTGCTGCTCAGTATATGAAGTGTACCTGGTACTGATTTAGCTATGTTAGTTCCTTCGCTTATACAGTCCACAATCACGTCAGCAATAGCGAACTTTGGAAGGGTTGAAACGTCCCTGATGCATTTGGTTCTCAGGTGTCACCAAATAACTAGTACACGTTCAAAATCACTAAACTCTACTTACCCACCAATTCTACTGTCACTGTTTCTGTGCTGACGATATTCCAAGGTTCCATACTGGCGGTACGCATCACGCGACATCTAATAGCCAGCTTCGCATTTCACAGCGATTGTGCGGCTACTTTCCATTAGACAGTGTACGAGTATCGGCAGAATTCTTGCAATGATCTAGTGTTCTACGGGTCCTAAGACATGTAGACTCATTCCGCCACCTGTGTATCTTCAGCACAGCACTGCTGCCTGACCTCCAGATTAACTGGGTTGGTAGAATCCCATCGACTCAAGATTTTAAAATCGGTGAACAGAGAGCGACTCTACGAAGGAATAACTGTACACTACTGGACATTAAAATTGCTACACCACAAAGATGCCGTGCTACAGACTTGAAATTAAACCGACACGAAGAAGATGCTGTGATTTGCAAATGATTAGCTTTTCAGAGCATTCACACAAGGATGCCGCCGGTGGCGACACGTACAACCTGCTGACATGAGGAAAGTTTCCAATCGATTTCTCACACACAAACCGCAGTTGACCGGCGTTGCCTGGTGAAACGTTGCTGTGATGACTCTTGTAAGGAGGAGAAATGCGTACCATCACGTTTCCGACTTTGATAAAGGTCGGATTGTAGCCTATCGCGATTGCGGTTTATCGTATGGCGACATTGCTGCTCGCGTTGGTCGAGATCCAATGGCTGTTAGCAGAATATGGAATAGGTGCGTTCAGGAGGGTAATGCGGAACGCCGTGCTGGATCTCAACGGCCTCGTATCACCAGCAGTCGAGATGACAGGCATCATATCCGCATGGCTGTTATGGATAGTGTAGCCACGTCTCGATCCCCGAGTCAACAGATGGGGACGTTTGCAATACAACCACCATCTGCACGAACATTTCGATGACGTTTGCAGCTGCATGTACCATCAGCTCGGAGACCACGGCTGCGGTTACCATTGACACTGCATCACAGACAGTAGTGCCTGCGGTGGTGTACTCGACGACGAACCTGGGTGCACGAATGGCAAGACGTCATTTTTTCGGATGAATCCAGGTTCTGTTTATAGCATTATGATGGTCGCATCCGTGTTTGGCGACATCGCGGTGAACGCACATTAGAAGCGTGTATTCGTCATCGCCATCTACATCTACATTTATACTCCGCAAGCCACCCAACGGTGTGTGGGGGAGGGCACTTTACATGCCACTGTCATTACCTCCCTTTCCTGTTCCAGTCGCGTATGGTTCGCGGGAAGAACGACTGTCTGAAAGCCTCCTTGAGCGCTCTAGTCTCTTTAATTTTACATTCGTGATCTCCTCAGGAGGTATAAGTAGGGGGAAGCAATATATTCGATACCTCATCCACAAACGCACCCTCTCGAAACCTGGCGAGCAAGCTACACCGCGATGCAGAGCGCCTCTCTTGCAGAGTCTGCCACTTGAGTTTATTAAACATCTCCGTAACGCTATCACGGTTACCAAATAACCCTGTGACGAAACGCGCCGCTCTTCTTTGGATCTTCTCTATTTCCTCCGTCAACCCGATCTCGTACGGATCCCACACTGATGAGCAATACTCAAGTATAGGTCGAACGAGTGTTTTGTAAGCCACCTCCTTTGTTGATGGACTACATTTTCTAAGCACTCTCCCAATGAATCTCAACCTGGTACCCGCATTACCAACAATTAATTTTATATGATCATTCCACTTCAAATCGTTCCGCACGCATACTCCCAGGTATTTTACAGAAGTAACTGCTACCAGTGTTTGTTCCGCTATCACATAATCATACAATAAAGGATCCTTCTTTCTATATATTCGCAATAAATTACATTTGTCTATGTTAAGGGACAGTTGCTACTCCCTGCACCAAGTGCCTATCCGCTGCAGATGTCTCTCCATTGATAACAACATGCTGTGTTCTGTTTGCTAAAAACTCTTCAATCCAGCCACACAGCTGGTCTGATATTCCGTAGGCTCTTACTTTGTTTATCAGGCGACAGTGCGGAACTGTATCGAACGCCTTCCGGAACTCAAGAAAAATAGCATCTACCTGGGAGCCTGTATCTAATATTTTCTGGGTCTCATGAACAAAAAAAAGCGAGTTGGGTCTCACACGATCGCGGTTTCCGGAATCCATGTTGATTCCTACATAGTAGATTCTGGGTTTCCAAAAACGACAGATACTCGAGCAAAAAACATGTTCTAAAATTCTACAACAGATCAACGTCAGAGATATAGGTCTATAGTTTTGTGCAACTGCTCGACGACCCTTCTTGAAGACTGGGACTACCTGTGCTCTTTTCCAATCATTTGGAACCCTCCGTTCCTCTAGAGACTTGCGGTACACGGCTGTTAGAAGGGGGGCAAGTTCTTTCGCGTACTCTGTGTAGAATCGAATTGGTATCCCATCAGGTCCAGTGGACTTTGCTCTGTTGAGTGATTCCAGTTGCTTTTCTATTCCTTGGACACTTATTTCGATGTCAGCCATTTTTTCGTTTGTGCAAGGATTTAGAGAAGGAACTGCAGTGCGGTCTTCCTCTGTGAAACAGCTTTGGAAAAAGGTGTTTAGTATTTCAGCTTTACGCGTGTCATCCTCTGTTTCAATGCCATCATCATCCCGGAGTGTCTGGATATGCTGTTTCGAGCCACTTACTGATTTAACGTAAGACCAGAACTTCCTAGGATTTTCTGTCAAGTCGGTACATAGAATTTTACTTTCGAATTCACTGAACGCTTCACGCATAGCCCTCCTTACGCTAACTTTGACATCGTTTAGCTTCTGCTTGTCTGAGAGGTTTTGGCTGCGTTTAAACTTTGAGTGAAGCTCTCTTTGCTTTCGCAGTAGTTTCCTAACTTTGTTGTTGTACCACGGTGGGTTTTTCCCATCCCTCACAGTTTTCCTCGGCACGTACCTGTCTAAAACGCTTTTTACGATTGCCTTGAACTTTTTCCATAAACACTCAACATTGTCAGTGTCGGAACAGAAATTTTCGTTTTGATCTGTTAGGTAGTCTGAAATCTGCCGTCTATTACTCTTGCTAAACAGATAAACCTTCCTCCCTTTTTTTATATTCCTACTAACTTCCATATTCAGGGATGCTGCAAAGGCCTTATGATAACTGATTCCCTGTTCTGCACGTACAGAGTCGAAAAGTTCGGGCCTGTTTGATATCAGTAGGTCCAAGATGTTATCTTCACGAGTCGGTTCTCTGTTTAGTTGCTCGAGGTAATTTTCGGATACTGCACTCAGTATCATATCACTCGATGTTCTGTCCCTACCACCCGTCCTAAACATCTGAGTGTCCCAGTCTATATCTGGTAAATTGAAATCTCCACCTAAGACTATAACATGCTGAGAAAATTTATGTGAAATGTATTCCAAATTTTCTCTCAGTTATTCTGCCACTAATGCTGCTGAGTCGGGAGGTCGGTAAAAGGAGCTAATTATTAACCTAGCTCGGTTGTTGAGTGTAACCTCCACCCATAATAATTCACAGGAACTATCCACTTCTACTTCACTACAGGATAAACTACTACTAACAGCGACGAACACTCCACCACCGGTTGCATGCAATCTAGCCTTTCTAAACACCGTCTGTACCTTTGTAAAAATTTCGGGCAGAATTTATATCTGGCTTCAGCCAGCTTTCTGTACCTATAACGATTTCAGCTTCGGTGCTTTCTATCAGCGCTTGAAGTTCCGGTACTTTACCAACGCAGCTTCGAAAGTTGACAATTACAATACCGATTGCTGCTTGGTCCCCGCATGTCCTGACCTTGCCCCGCACCCGTTGAGGCTGTTGCCCTTTCTGTACTTGCCCAAGGCCATCTAACCTAAAAAACCGCCCAGCCCACGCCACACAACCCCTGCTACCCGTTTAGCCGCTTGTTGCGTGTAGTGGACTCCTGACCTATCCAGCGTAAGCCTAAACCCCACCACCCTATGGCGCAAGTCGAGGAATCTGCAGCCCACACGGTCGCAGAACCGTCTCAGCCTCTGATTCAGACCCTCCACTCGGCTCTGTACCAAAGGTCCGCAGTCAGTCCTGTCGACGATGCTGCAGATGGTGAGCTCTGCTTTCATCCCGCTAGCGAGACTGGCAGTCTTCACCAAATCAGATAGCCGCCGGAAGCCAGAGAGGATTTCCTCCGATCCATAGCGACACACATCATTGGCGCCGACATGAGCGACCACCTGCAGATGGGTGCACCCTGTACCTTTCATGGCATCCGGAAGGACCCTTTCCACATCTGGAATGACTCCCCCCGGTATGCACACGGAGTGCACATTGGTTTTCTTCCCCTCTCTTGCTGCCATATCCCTAAGGGGCCCCATTACGCGCCTGACGTTGGAGCTCCCAACTACCAGTAAGCCCACCCTCTGTGACCGCCCGGATCTTGCAGACTGAGGGACAACCTCTGGAACAGGACAAGCAGCCATGTCAGGCCGAAGATCAGTATCAGCCTGAGACAGAGCCTGAAACCGATTCGTCAGACAAACTGTAGAGACCTTCCGTTCAGCCCTCCGGAATGTCTTTCGCCCCCTGCCACACCTTGAGACGACCTCCCACTCTACCACAGGTGGGGGATCAGCCTCAATGCGGGCAGTATCCCGGGCAACCACAGTCTTAGTCCGATCGGGGGATGCGTGGGACGAGCTGGCCGTCCCCGACAAACCCCCATCCGGACCCACACAGTGATGCCCATTGGCAACAGCCTCAAGCTGTGTGACCGAAGCCAACACTGCCTGAAGCTGGGAGCGAAGGGATGCCAACTCAGCCTGCATCCGATCACAGCAGTTGCAGTCCCTATCCATGCTAGAAACTGTTGTGCAAAGAACGTCTGAACTAATCTACAGAGAGCGCAAACAAATCGACAAAATTTAAACGGGTATTAAAATGCAAGATTGCCTAGTAAATGCAGTAATGCTGCTACTTGCGCACTGCTGACACACTGCTCGGCGGCGTAAAGAGACTACGCGATTTTACACCATTCAGGTACTAAAACGCGATGCTACAACTCTCAAATACTATAATACGCCCGAAATTTATGAATTAAACAATGCAAGTACCAAAAACACGCAAAGAAATTAAGAATTAAACTATGTAACAAATGAGTGAGCTAGGAGTATAAGACTTGCTGCTGCAGCTGCTTATCCAACGGCGGCAGGGAGCACGCCATACTGGCGTATCACCCGGCGTGACGGTATGGGGTGCCATTGGTTACACGTGTCGGTCACCTCTTGTTCGCACTGACGGCACTTTGGACGTTACACTTCAGATGTGTTACGACCCGTGGCTCTACCCTTCATTCGATCGCTGCGAAACCCTACATTTCGGCAGGATAATGCACGACCGCATGTTGCAGGTCCTGTATGGGTCTTTCTGGATACAGAAAAAGTTCGACTGCTGCCCTGGCCTGCACATTCTCAGATCTCTCACCAATTGAAAACCTCTGGTCAATGGTGACCGAGCAACTGGCTCGTCACAATACGCCAGTCACTAACTCTTGACGAACTGTGGTATCGTGTTGAAGCTGCATGGGCAGCTGTACCTGTAGACACCATCCAAGCTTTGCTTGACTCAATGCCCAGGCGTATCAAGGTCGTTATTACGGCCAGAGGTGGTTGTTCTGGGTACTGATTTCTCAGGATCTATGCACCCAAATTGCGTGAAAATGTAATCGCATGTCAGTTCTAGTATAATATATTTGTCCAATGAATACCCGTCTATCATCTGCATTTCTTCTTGGTGTAGCAATTGTAATGGCCAGTAGTGTCCCCAACTGAATTTTTACCATTCTAGCTGCTCGCTCTTGAAAAACTTTTTTTTTCTTATTACAGCACGGGGCTCATCTTTTATGATGCTTTTAATTCCAGACATTTATGGTAACTGCGTGCTGCATACCGTCTGAAAATTGGAACAAATCTTTTTCGACTACGACGATAATCATGCAGACGAACATTAACAGCGCTGAAGAAACGTCGTAGAAATTAACCGCGGGTATCAGTCCAGGTTGAAGTTTTGTTTGTTTTCTGTAACGTAACGCTGGGTGATGCCTCTGTGATTTACCCGCTGTAATGATGACGACTGGCTACGGGCAAATAACTGCCGCGGTGCTCCGGCGAGTGCGGAGAATAAAGTAACAGAGAGGGTGGGGGCGAGCGGCTGTTAACTGCGGTCGTTGCATCATACGGTCGCGGTAGCCGCTACTGCGGCCGGTGCATTATGCACTAATTAAGCACCGGGGACAGAGCGGGCAGCGGGCAGCGAATGCGTCACGCCGGCCGCCGCCGTCACTCGGCACTGCGCAAAACTGCCCAGCCGCGGCGGAAAGGGCCCTCCGTCGGCCTAAATTAATAATTAGGCGAGCGCGGCGCCGTCACAGCCGGGATGACAAAGCGCGCAGAGTCTGCCTGCAGTCCGTGCGACGCCACACAGTGGGCGCTGCGCTGTGTGTACAGCATGTGGAAGGGCCGTATCGCTAACGTCGCTGACACGCACGCCTGGAACACGACCTGAACTGGCTGAGTTGTTTGTGCGGAACTTGGTACGAGTTTTTTTGTGCAGATGCCGTCCTTATATACAAAAGTGACAAAACTCATGGGATTGCGATATGCGCGTATAGGCCAACAGATGGGGGTAGTATCGCGTACACGAGGTATAAAAGGGACTGCCAAAAGGTGACATCTTATGGGACTTAACTGCTAAGTCCCAAGACTTAACTGCTAAGTCCCTAAGCTTACACACTACTTAACCTAAATTATCCTAAGGACAAACACACACACCCATGCCCGAGGGAGGACTCGAACCTCCTCCGGGAACAGCCGCACAGTCAATGACTGCAGTGCCCGAGACCGCACGGCTAATCCCGCGCGGCTGGACTACTATTTGTACTCATCTGATAGGAATTAACAGACTTTCAACGTAGAATGGTTCTTGGTCCTATGCGCATAGCACATTCCATTTCAGAAATCGTTTGGGAATTCAATATTGCGACATCCACAGAGTCAGGACTGCGCCGAGAATAGCCAATTTCAGGCGTTACCTCTCACCACGATAACGCAGTGCTAGATCGCCTTCACTCAACGACCGAGAGCAGCAGCGTTTGCGTAGAGTTGTTAGTGCTAACAGACGAGCAACAATGTGTGAAATAATCGATTAACGTATCCACTAGGACAGTGTGGCGAAATCAGCTGTTAATGGGCTGTGGCAGCAGACGACCGACGCGAGTGCCTTTGCTAACAGCACAACATCGCCTGAAGCGCATCTCCCGGGTTCCCAACCGTATCGGTTGGACCCTAGACGACTGGAAGACCAGACTGGATGAGTACCTCTTTCAGTTGGTAAGAGTTCATGGCAGGGTTCGATTGTGGTGGATACCCCACGAAGCCATTGTTGTAACTGCGACCAGAACGGCCGCGGAGTAGAAGTTACGGAAAGCGCGCCGGGACCCGCGGAGCGGCCGACGAACAATAACAAAACGGGAGAGGGCGGACACGACCAACGAAGGACAGCACGAACAACAACAAGTACGACACAACGGAGTAACTAGGAAACCTAACAACCACTGATCAAGAAAGTAAGAAGCTGTCTAACGCAAGGCGATGGGTACAAAGACATATGCAACATTAGACTGGCCATTTTGAGCTCTTTTTTTTTCCTTTATTGCTATTTTAATACCTGAACAATCAAGTAGGCTGTCAGCGGCATGCTACGCCGCTCTTCAGCCATAGTGTTGACAATAACAGAACACAGAATGGAGAATCAGGATGAACATAGTGACGGGCAAAAAAAAAGTGGTCACAGATACACAAAAAACACGGAGCCGTTCACACTCGACGATAACGACACTGAAAACACGTTGACACGGCGCACATAACACTGATGAATCCGACGGCACAAGTGAACACAAAAGGACGTCACACACACGAGACACTGATGGCGATGATCTCCGGCGCGCGGAAGTCCACGTAGCGTGTGCGAGTCCGGGGACCTGCCAAGAGGGGAAGAAGGGTGAGGGGCGGTGGACGGTGGAGAGGGGAGAACAAAGATGCCAATGGCTGAGGAGATTGGAGGAGGAGTAGAGGAACAGGGGAGGGGAGGCCTGGGGGAGGAGTGGGGAGAAAAGAAAGGAGGTGGGAGGGAGGGTGCTCAAAGGAACAGACACAGGAAGAGGGAGGGAGGATCAAAGTTGGTAGGAGGGGTATATGGAGGGGAGGAGGACATCATCAGGGAGGGGGAGCTGGCGGAAGCCACCTTGGGAGAGGGTAAGGAGGGTGGAGATGGAGACCGGGTGGGACGTGGGAATACAGGCGTGGCAGCGGGCGGCGGAGGGAGAGGATGGGCGAGACAAGTGGGTGAGGAGGATCGAGTTTGCGGGAGGTGTACAGGATCTGTATCCTTTCAAGGAAATGGAGGAGGTGGGGGAATTGAATGAGATCATACAGGATCCGTGGAGAGCATGGCGTTCAAGGATTTGAAGGAATTTATAAAAGGTGGGGGGGGGGTGGAGATCCAGGCTGGATGGGCGTAACAAAGGATAGGACGGATGAAGGAATTTATAGGTGTGGAGTATGGTGGAGGGGTCCAGACCCCACCGTACGGCTGGAAAGCAGCTTGAGGAGACGGAGTCGGGAGGTTGCCTTGGCTTGGATTGTCTGGAGATGGGGAGTCCAGGACAGTTGACGGTCGAGGGTGACGCCAAGGTACTTAAGGGTGGGGGCGAGGGCGATAGGACGGCCATAGATGGTGAGATAGAAATCAAGGAGGCGGAAGGAAGCGGTGGTTTTGCCTACAATGATCGCCTGGGTTTTGGAGGGATTGACCTTGAGCAACCACTGGTTGCACCAAGCAGTGAACCGGTCAAGATGGGATTGAAGAAGGTGTTGGGAGCGCTGCAGGGTGGGGGCAAGGGCAAGGAAGGCGGTGTCATCGGCAAACTGGAGAAGGTGGACGATGGGTGACGGTGGCGGCATGTCCGCCGTATATAAAAGGTACAGAAGGGGGGAGAGGATGGAGCCTTGGGGCACACTAGCAGAGGAAAAAAATGTGTAGGAATCCATGTTATGGATGGTGACGTAGGAAGGACGGTGGGGGAGAAAGGAGCCGATCAGACCGACGTAATCAATGTGAAGGGCGAAGGTTTGGAGCTTGAAGAGGAGACTGGAATGCCAAACGCGGTCATAAGCACGTTCGAGGTCCAGGGAGAGGAAGATTGCGGAGAGACGGGAATTAAGCCGTTCGGAAAGGAGATGAGTGAGGTGAAGGAAAAGGTCGTCGGAAGAGAAGGATGGCCGAAAGCCATACTGGGTAACGGGAAGGAGGTGGTGCTGGCAGAGATGCTGGTGGATGCGGCAGGTGAGGACAGATTCCAGGACCCTGCTGAAGACCGAGATAAGGCTGATGGGACAGTAGGAGGAGATGGCGGACGGCGGTTTACCAGGTTTAAGGAACATCAGGATACAGGAGGTTTTCCACAGGTCGGGGTAGTAACCGATGGACAGGGCTAGATTGTAGAGCCTGGGCAGGGTGGAGAGGAAAGAGAGAGGAGCTTCACGAAGGTGACGGTAGGTGACACGATCGTGACCAGGAGCGGTGTTGCATTTCATGTGGAGTGTAGCAATGAGATCCTGTGTAGTGATAGGGGCATTGAGTTCCGTGTGTGCAATGTTGTCCAAGTACTGGAAACCAGGAGCGAGGGGAGGGACAGAGGTGTCAGTTCGATCGCGGACATCTGGGAAGTGGGAGTAATCGAACTGGGGATCATCGGGGATGGAAAAGACATTGGAGAGGTAAGAGGCAAAGTGATTGGCCTTCCTAAGGGTGTCAGGGAAGGGGTGATCATCACGGAGAAGAGGATAGTAGGGGGAGGGTTTAGTTCCGGTAAGGCGACGGAAGGCTGACCAGAACTGGAACGAGTTTATAGGTAGGGTAGCATTTAAATGGGTGCACGTCTGTCGCCAGTCCCAGCGTTTCTTAGCCACAAGCAAATTTCGAATCTGTCGCTGGAGTTGTCGGTGGCATTGTAGTGTGTCCGGGTCACGCGTGTGGAGGAAGGTACGGTAGAGACGGCGGGATTCACAGAGGAGGAGAACGGCCTTTGGGGGTAAGTTAGGATGGTGCGGGTGGATGGCGACAGTAGGGACGTGGGCCTCCACGGCCTCAGACAAGGTCTCCTGGAGAAAGGAGGCGGCATGGGTTACATCATCAGGGTGGTGGTAGGTGAAGGGGTGGCTATCAGCCTGGGTGGAGAGGGTATCCCGGTAGGCATTCCAGTTGGCACGGGAATAGTCATGGACATACATTGAGGGAGGGTCATTACGAGGGTTGGGGCGGGGGCGACGACCGTTTGAAACGGTGAGGAGGACAGGGAGATGGATGCTACCAATAGACTCAAGGACATCCACCATTATGCGGCCAAGGAGGTTAGGGGAGGGAAGGATAACATCAGGAGTGGAGTTGGATTTCGGATGGGTGTGCTGGGGGATGGGGATGAGTTCGCCTTGAAGGGAGGAGAGGAACCGATGCCACTGCCGTAACTGGGCGGCGGAACGACTATGGATGTTGAGGTCGGCGGCGATCACGTAGGAGGAGAAGGTATGGTCAATGTGGGAGAGGAAGTCGAAGGGATTAGGGACGTTAGGGCGGACATAGATGGTGGCGCAGGTGACGGTAAGGCCGGGGAGGAAGAGGCTAAGGATCAGGTGTTCGGTGGGGTCGGGAAGGAGAAGTTGGAGCCGAAATGGGATCTGGCGGTGGTGACCAATGGCAACACCGCCACGCGCAATCTGGAGGGGATTATCGGAGCGGTGGAGGAGGTAGGGCGATGTGTGGATGGTGTGGTGGGGTTGGAGGAAAGTTTCATTGAGGAGGAAGGCATCCACGCGGTCGGTGGCAAGGGTGTGCAGGAAGAGGTTCTTGTTGGTGGGAAGGGAGCAGATGTTGTTGAAAAGGATACAGTGCTGTCGCGCCATGACAGGGATTTAGACAAGGGTGTCAAGACGGGAGAAGGTGAAATGGGCCTGGTTGTTGGAGTAGGTGGCATACATTTTTAAGTGGAAAATGGAACGGGCGGCGAGGGACACCTGTTGGAGGGTGTGAGGATGCTGGAAAGGGTGGACGTTCTGTAGGACAATGGTGAGGAACCTGGTGATGTACTCAGCGGTGGGGGGGGACAAAGGGAATTGCCAGGAGGGGTGGAGACGTCCAGAGGACGGACAGGGACGGTGAGTTCAGGAGTGGTCGGAGGGGGTCGGGCTTTCCACTTTTGGGAGTAGGTGGGATGGGGGACATTGCAGGTATTGCAGGAGGGAGGGGATTGAAGGTTAGGGCACTGCCGGAGGAAGTGTGCTTGCCTACAATGCGGGCAGGTGGGGGCCTCACGGCACTCAGCTGTTGGGCATGCGTTATAGGGCAGACACCTCTGGCAGCGCAGGGATTGAGGAGGGGAATGGGAGGGGTCGGCCTTATAGTGCTGGTTGAAGAGGAGGGCACCCTCCTTCAGGAGATGGTCAATGGAGGGGGTGTCCTTGGAGAAAACCCACATAAGGCGGGTGGGGATGGCCGAGTTGAAAATGCGGCGAACCGCCCGCAATTCCAGTGTGGGATGCGCCTTGTGCTGCGCCAACACCTCCTCCTCCGTGATCGACGGACTGAGCCAAGTGATCACGGCGGTGAGGGTCGGCGGGCGACGCAGGGGTTGGGGTTGGCAGGTAGGAGATGGAGAAGGAGCAGGGGTACGGGAGGCGTTGGGGCCAAAACGGGTGATGGGGAGGTGGGAGAGGATGTCAGTATGGAGTTTGGGGCTGGGGGAGGAAATGAGAACGGAATCCCGTCTGGGAGTGAGGAGAGAGATGGGGGTACCAGGGAAGTGTTGGCGGAGGAGGAGGGAGAGATTCCGTGCCTCAAGAAGGGAAGGATCGGGATGGGTGAGGAGGTATTTGTATAAAGAGGGGGGGAGGAGGAGAAGGAGGAGGAGGAGGTGGAGGGAGCAGGGCCAGGCGGGGAGACATCCATGGCATCCTGGGGGTGGAAGGAGGACGGGGCGGGGCCTTTTTCGAAGCGGAGGAGGCGGAGGTGCCATTAGGGCGTTTAACGGTGGCAGAAGCGTGGGTGGTGATATGAGGGATGGGAGCTATAGGGAGGTGGCAGAAAGGGGCAGGTCCCGGCGTGGACGCAGCAGTCGGCGCCGGAGGTGGTGATGGCGACGGCGACGGTGGTGGCGGTGGTGGCGGTGGTGGCGGTGATGGCGAAGGCGATGGGGAGAGCTGGGCATGGGCTGTGGCCCAACTGGCCACCACCCTAGCTGGAGTGGCAGGCTGGGGGAGTGGGGGAAAGGATCAGAGGGAGAGGAGCGGGAGGAAGAAGCTGGAGAGGGGGCGGCAAAGAGCGAGGGCGAACGGAGAGTGAGAAGAGGAGGGATGGAAAGAGGGGGGTGTGACTGGGCATACCATGTAATGGTGGTGGTGGCGGTGGAGGGGGGAGTATAAACTATGGCTGTGGTGGTAGAGGTGGTAGTGGTGGTGGGGGCTGACATGACGACAGGGATAAACAAAAATGCAGAGGACGAAAAGGAAAGGAAAAAACCGGGGACAGACGAAGACGAAGGATGAAGACGAAGACGGACGAAGACCAGAGTCGCATGCTGCTGGCGCAGGTGCTGACGCCGACAACAGCTGGCAGGAATGCCGCAACTGCTGCTGCTGCCGCGGACGGGGCCGGGGCCGGGGTTGCTGCTGCCGCCGCTGCTGCCGCTGCTGCTGGAGGGCTGGCTGGCTCGTTGGCTGCTGCCGGCTGGACCGCTTCTGCTGACTGGGACCGCTGCCGCTGCTGCTGCTGCTGCTGGATCACTGCTGCTGCTGCTGCTGCTGGACCGCTGCTGCTCGGCTGGACCGCTGCTGCTCGGCTGGCTGGCTGGCTGCCACCTGAAAATTTAGCGCTTCGATTAGTGCTGAAATGGCACAATCGAAGGGCGGTATCCTTGCGGAGTACCGCCGGAGATGCCGGCTGAGCGGGAGGCAGGCGCTTAAGTACGCTATGGGGCACGCCGCTATTGGCCGCTGGGACCACGTGTTCCACTGTGGCGCCCTCACACTAAAAGCGGGCCAGGAGGCGCGCGCCGCCACATCTTACGGCACGATGGTGCAGAGACCTCTAGGGGTCTTTGACGTCCATGAAGTCTGGCGGGGATTCAAAATCCCCGGGGCGCGGTACCTGAGCCATGGTCTCAAGTTTTGAACAAGGCACTGAGCAAGCTGATGGTGGCTTCATAATGGTAGGGACTCTATTTAAATGGAATGAAGTTGGTCCTCTGGTCCAATTGAACTGATGGTAACAGTGTGGACTGTGTTTACATGGAATGGACTGGATCGTCGGCTTTTTTTCGCTACTTGGAGATGATGTGCAGCCTTCCATGGATTTCATGTTCCCATAAAACGATGGAATTTTTGTGGATGACAATGCGCCAAGTCACTGGGCCACCAATCGCGATTGGTTTGAGGATCATTCTGAACATTTCCAACGAATGATTTGGCCACCCCGATTCCTCGACATGAATCCCATCAAACATTTGTGGGACATCACCAAGAGGTCAGTTCGTGGACAAAATCCTGCACTGGCAACACTTTCGCAATTAGGGATGCCTATAGAGGCTGCAAGGCTCAGAATTTCTGCACGGGACTTCCCGCAATTTGTTGAGTCCCTGTCACGTCTAGTTGCTGCACTACGCCGGGCAAAAGGAGTTCCGAAACAATATTACGAGGTATTCCACAACCGAGGTGACTGGGTGTTGTGATGTCCTTAGGCTAGTTAGGTTACAGTAGTTCTAAGTTCTAGGGGACGGATGACCATAGATGTTAAGTCCCATAGTGCTCAGAGCCACATTCCACGAGCGACCTTTGTCACCTCAGTGTATGTTGGTTACAAAATTTTAGGAGTTTGATCCGGAAGTACACCTCATCTTCACTGATTTTAGACAAGCGTATGACAGTGTTGACCTCTGCATGCTATGGAAAACGTTAGAAGAACTCGACATTCCACCTAAGTCATCCGACTAATAGCAACTTCCTACTCCGAATCAACTTGCCAAGGAATGTTCGGCAGCCAACTATCATCACTGTTCGGTATTCAAAACGGATTGCGGCAAGGGGATCCATTGGCACCAATACTAGTCAATTTGACCTTGTAAAAAGTAAGTCACGACACTGGTCGGAACAGAGAAATGAGGACTGTGGGAACAGACACAATCCTGGCATTTGTAGCCGATATTGTGATCCTTGGCGACACCCAGTTCCTCCGTAACGCGAAACAAATAGGGCCGGTAGCGAACGAGAGTAAAACAAAATATCTCGTTGTCTCGCGACATCAAGCTCCACTCCCCTCTGTTATTGTTGACGGGCATGCCTTCGAACGATTAAGAGAATTCAGATGCCTGGTATCAATATTGACCAATAAAAATGAAGTGACGAAAGAGGTGCAGCAGCGAATAACAAGCGCTAATCGCGTTTTCTTCAGCCTAGACAATCTATTCAAATCCTGGCTGACATCACTAAAGAACAAGATTCGGATTTACATGACATTAGTATGGCCGTTACTTTTATATGGTTGCGAAACCTGGGCAACTTCAGCTACAACTGAAGAAGCAATGTATGAGTTCGAGACGAAGGTACTTTGAAAGATATATGGACCCGTCGACAATAACGTGGAAGGTAAATGGGAACAAAAGGAGACCTTCACCAGTGGTATAGAAACCCACACATCAGCCGAAGAGGGTACAGAGGTTTGACATCTTCCGAGCTGGTGGACCCCTCGCTGACCGTGTTCTTCGTTCCCAACCTGCTGGGAGACACCCAAAGGGGAAGGCCGGGGATGCGATGAAAGGATCGGGTACTGGCACTACTCAAACAAGTGAGACCGGCAGCGGTAGAAGATGAGGCTGGGGACCGACAGCGATGGACCGCCACCTGCAATAAATGTCTCCTATACTGAGATTGTGACTGACTTCTTTTTGTAATAATATATTATAATATGCAGTTTGTTATATTCTTTTTTATTGTGGTTTGTACCCTTTATTTTTCTATAGGTCTTAAAGGCCCATAAATGATGGTGATGATGATCTGAACTATTTATAGACCACGTTTCGCTTCTGTACGAGGTAAATACGCTCATTTTAACTTAGGGAAGTCACGAAAAAATCTACATCAGTTGCTGGCCCTCGAATCATGAAACGACGCAGTCATGTTTTCGATTCATGAGTGTCAGCAACTGATAAAAAAAAAAAGAGTCCCCCGGGGTCCCAAGGTCGCGATGGCGGCGTCACTGTCCCGCCGAGATAATTTGTCCTTTTAGGACAACTATCTGAGCAAGCACCCACGCCAGCAAAAGGTTGCCCGACACGTGTTGATAACAGGATTTGTTTTAACCGTCTGTACCCGAATTTTAGTATATAAGGAGGATGATTTGGAGCACAGCACATCATGTGCTCTGAACCGATAACGTCGACATCTACGAGGAGCCGCAGTAACACCACATTTGTAAGTACATTTCTGAATAATGGAGACGCTATATAATTTGGCCAAAGTAGCAGTATGTGGTCAACTGGAAAATGCATTAGATGCTTTTTCAACTGTTTCGCCACTCGTATCCAAGTCATCGAATGTTGGATTATCTCCATACCGTATACGAGTAGCAGCATCCTCTCTTTGCACTGTTCGAATATCATTACTGCTACGTGAACGATTAACATTTGTTAATGGAATTCTTTCCGCCATTTCAATGTCTTCCTCAGTTCCCGGATGTAAAACACCTCCTTCGTATTGTATAGATCCATGGTTGCCCGTGCTTAAATACTGATATATCCAAGACATTTTGCTGACTACTCTAAATAAATTATTACCACCTTTTATATACATTACGTTATCAAACAGCACGTGTCGGGCAACCTTTTGCTGGCGTGGGTGCTTGCTCAGATAATTGTCCTTAAAGGACAAATTATCACGGCGGGACAGTGACGCCGCCATCGCGACCTTGGGGGGCCCCTTTTTTTTTATCAGTTGCTGACCCTCATGAATCGAAACATGACGCGTCGTTTCATGATGAGGATTTGAAACGTTTTCCTTCCCAGTGCGAGTCCATTGTACTGAGCACTGCGCCATTTCGCTCGATTTCAAAACTACGTTGGCAGGCTGGTCAATGCCGGATGAGCCCATTGGTACTGTTTCTTTTTGTGTAAAAAGCTCGTTGTTGAAGGTGAAGTAGACGATGCAAGGACATATACTGTCACCGATATGCAAATATTCACTATCTGGTAGATTATACAGATACCTGGATACAACAGATACACAAAGACGTAAAATAAGTCCCCCCCCAGCAGACGCACCACGTAAATTAACACCAAATATGCGAAATTAGCGCCACACTGTACAGAAAATGAAGATGAAACTAAAGGTGACCAAAAAGGAAAGAGTAAGGCCGAATCGTCTGACATAAAACTAGCCTCAGAGAATTTAGAGAAAGAATAAGACTCAAACGCCAAAAAGTAACAGAGGATGGAGTAGCTCCCAAAATATGGGACAAAATGAAAGAAATGATCAGTTCATCTCTCCCTAAACAGGTTACTAAGACTCCTCAAGCGAAGAATCCCTTAATCTCTGACAATATTCCACTACTCATCGAAGAACGGAGCATACTAAAGAAAAGTGGCAAACAAACCGCTCAAGATGAAGGAGCATACAAAGAATTTTCCCGCAAAATACAGCGCAACTTCCGTATCAACAAGACACAGCATCTCACCAGTATTTGTGATGACACAGAACAACATCAAAAACTAAATGAATCGCATGACCTATTCAGGAAGATATATAGCATCACCCGAGTGTTCAAACCGCTCACGTGGATGGTAGAAGACACAGATGGCGCTAGTATTAGTGCCAAGCAATTAGTAAGGTGGAAACAACACTGTGAAACACTGTATTGCAAAGGAAACAACATCGGTGAAGAGAACATTTGCTGTTGTTGTTGTTGTGGTCTTCAGTCCAGAGACTGGTTTGATGCAGCTCTCTATGCCACTCTATCTTGTGCAAGCTTCTTCATCTCCGAGTACCTACTGCAACCTACATCCTTCTGAATCTGTTTAGTGTATTCATCTCTTCGTCTCCCTCTAAGATTTTTACCCTCCACGCTGCCCTCCAATACTAAATTGGTGATCCCTCGATGCCTCAGAATATGCCCTACCAACCGATCCCTTCTTCTAGTCAAGTTGTGCCACAAATTTCTTCTCTCTCCAATTCTGTTCAATACCTCCTCATTAGTAATGTGATCTACCCATCTAATCTTCAGCATTCTTCTGTAGCACCACATTTCGAAAGCTTCTATTCTCTTCTTGTCCAAACTATTTATCGTCTATGTTTCACTTCCATACATGGCTACACTCCATACAAATACTTTCAGAAACGACTTTCTGTCATTTAAATCTATACTCGATGTTAACAAATTTCTCTTCATCAGAAACGCTTTCCTGGCCATTGCTAGTCTACATTTTATATCCTCTCTACTTCGACCATCATCAGTTATTTTGCTCCCCAAATAGCATACTCGTTCACTTCTTTAAGCGTTATTTCCTAATCTAATTCCCGCAGCATCACCCGATTTAATTCGTCTACATTCCATTATCCTCGTTTCGCTTCTGTTGATGTTCATCTTATATCTTCCCTTCAAGACACTGTCCATTCCGTTCAGCTGCTCTTCCAGGTCCTTTGCTGTCTGACAGAATTACAATGTCATCTGCGAACCTCAAAGTTTTTATTTCTTCTCCACGGATTTTAATTCCAACTCTGAATTTTTCTTTTGTTTCCTTTACTGCTTGCTCAATATACAGATTGAATATCATCGGGGATAGGCTACAACCCTGTCTCACTCCCTTCCCAACCACTGCTTCCCTTAAATGCTCCTGCCGGCCGGAGTTGCCGTGCGGTTCTAGGTTCTACAGTCTGGAGCCGCGACACCGCTACGGTCGCCGGTTCGAATCCTGTCTCGGGCATGGATGTGTGTGATGTCCCTAGGTTAGTTAGGTTCTAAGTTCTAGGGGACTGATGACCTCAGAATTTGAGTCCCATACTGCTCAGAGCCATTTGAACCCCTTTTTTAAATGCTCCTGGACTCTTATAACTGACATCTGGTTTCTGTACAATTTGTAAATAGCCTTTCGATCCCTGTATTTTACCCCTGCCACCTTCAGAAATTGAAAGAGAGAACATTTGTATGGAATCAAATGAAGAACCTGATATCCTGTACAGTGAAATCGTAAAATGCCATCAAGCATCTGAAAAACAAAAAATGGTTCAAATGGGTGAGCACTATGGGACTTAATTTCTGAGGTCATCAGTCCCCTAGAACTTAGAACTACTTTTACCTAATTAACCGAAAGACATCACACACATCCCTGCCTGAAGCAGGATTCGAACCTGCGACCGTAGCTGTAGCACGGTTCGAAACTGTAGGGCTTAGAACCGGTCGGCCACCACAGCCGCCTTCTGAAAAACAACAAAGCCCCAGGTATAGATGGTATTTCCAGAGAACTGCTGACTGCGATGGGAGAGGAAGGCATGCATGCCCTAAATTTAATATGTAATAACGTGTGGAAAACGGGTGAATGGCCTTAGGACTGGAATGCATCTGTCCTAATTCCTCTGCAAAAAAGGACCAGTTAGGTACCGCTCCATCTATAGGACCATAGCATTGATATCACATCCTAGTAAAGTCCTCCTGCATATAATACATCAATACCTAAAAAATTTTCTGCAGTCTCAGATTTCCGCAGAACAAGCGAGTTTCGTGTCTGGTAAAGGTACTCGAGCGGCATTCTTGAATTTAAGGCAGATAAGTGAAAAATTTTGTGACTTCTGTGTCCCTGCCTACATTTGATTCCTAGATTATAAAAAGGCCTTTTATTGTGTCATGTGGGACAAGTTGTGGCGTGCGCTCAACGAGTCTGGGGTTCCAAAACACCTGGTACCCTAACTAAAATGTCTTTATAATATCCATACTGCAACCATAAAAGTAGATGGTGAATATTCGGAACTTTTCGATGTGACAAATGGCGTCAGACAAGGTTGCATACCGTCACCTGAGCTCTACAATATCTGAACAGAGTGTGTATTTAGAAAAGCGCTGGATGGCTAGGACGGTGGGATTTCAAATGGCGGCAAGAAAATCAACAATTAACGCTTCGCATGCGATACTACTAAACTCATAGCAGGGAGTGAGGAAGAACTTGGTAATCTGTTCTCAATAGTGGAAGATATTAGTCTACACCTTGGCCTAGAGATTAACAAGAAAGAAACCAAACTAATGGTTATAAATCGCCAAGGCATCGATCAAACCCAACTTACAGGATGCTTAAGGAATCTGGAGATAGAGAGTGACCTTGTATATCTAGGATCTCTCACCAATTTTGAGGAAAGTGAGATAAAGAAATCATTCTTGGCCGAGCCGCAATCATCCAACGCACTAAGATGTGGCAGAATCGGGCAATATCCAAGACAACGAAGATGCTCTTGGTAGTGATAAAAGCCGCATTGATGCCTTCGAGATGTGATGTTGGCGGAGGATGCCTCCTGTACCGTGGACACAAAAAAGAACAAATGTTTCAACAATAGAAGAACTTAAAAGCACAAGAAGGTTATCTTCTTGTGTCAGCCAAAGATACCTTTAGTTCCTTGGGCACATCTTGAGAAGGAAAGGATATAATTTAGAGAAGACCATCGTACAGGGTAAAATTGAGGGCAGAAGACCTCGTGGGAGTGCAGCAAACAGATGGTTGGATCAAGCGAACAAGATTACCAGCCTGCCGCTTCACGTCACATTCAGAACGGCCGAAGATCGCTGTGGATGGAGACGTCTGTCTGAAGCTTCAACTACGTAAGAATGAATGACGAAATGAGGTCACGACACTCAGCAATGAGTAAAACGACTAATGATGATGCTGTACAGAAAGACGAACAAGTGGAGGGCGGCAAGAGCGTGGCGTCTCTCAGTGAGTAAGGTGACGCATGTTTACTTCTGAATCTCGTTTTGTGTATGAAAACTCATGATTGCAGGTGAGGGTGAGGTGCAATAGGTGTGAAAAACAGCGTGTATAGCTAGAGAAAAGAAACAACAAACACCAAAGATGCACCAGAAGAAAGAAGACACAAGTGCAGAATATACAAGGTTATTTCTGCCGGAAAACATACACCCCTGGAAATGGAAAAAAGAACACATTGACACCGGTGTGTCAGACCCACCATACTTGCTCCGGACACTGCGAGAGGGCTGTACAAGCAATGATCACACGCACGGCACAGCGGACACACCAGGAACCGCGGTGTTGGTGAATGGAGGGACGAATGGAGACGTGTCGTCTTCAGCGATGAGAGTCGCTTCTGCCTTGGTGCCAATGATGGTCGTATGCGTGTTTGGCGCCGTGCAGGTGAGCGCCACAATCAGGAATGCATACGACCGAGGCACACAGGGCCAACACCCGGCATCATGGTGTGGGGAGCGATCTCCTACACTGGCCGTACACCACTGGTGATCGTCGAGGGGACACTGAATAGTGCACGGTACATCCAAACCGTCATCGAACCCATCGTTCTACCATTCCTAGACCGGCAAGGGAACTTGCTGTTCCAACAGGACAATGCACGTCCGCATGTATCCCGTGCCACCCAACGTGCTCTAGAAGGTGTAAGTCAACTACCCTGGCCAGCAAGATCTCCGGATCTGTCCCCCATTGAGCATGTTTGGGACTGGATGAAGCGTCGTCTCACGCGGTCTGCACGTCCAGCACGAACGCTGGTCCAACTGAGGCGCCAGGTGGAAATGGCATGACAAGCCGCTCCACAGGACTACATCCAGCATCTCTACGATCGTCTCCATGGGAGAATAGCAGCCTGCATTGCTGCGAAAGGTGGATATACACTGTACTAGTGCCGACATTGTGCATGCTCTGTTGCCTGTGTCTATGTGCTTGTGGTTCTGTCAGTGTGATCATGTGATGTATCTGACCCCAGGAATGTGTCAATAAAGTTTCCCCTTCCTGGGACAATGAATTCACGGTGTTCTTATTTCAATTTTCAGGAGTGTATATCCAAATTATTTACTCTTTAAGCAAATTCTTGCCGCAAATTTGCGAATGTTATGATGCTAATCTATAAAAACACATAAAACAGAAACTTTTTCAGCAGCTGCTAAAGAGTAACAACGTCAGTAAATCAGCTGCGCGAATTCATTTGGTAACTGCAGCTAACGATAATATAACGGTGCAAATGATCAATTTACTAGTCGATCTTCCGAATAGCCTGGAAATAAGAACACATAAAACCATTACCCAACAAGTAATCTGCCTAACAACCTTCCGGCTACAGGCCCATATGTATCCTACCAGCGTTATGCGAAGCTTTCGAATGTGTACTTCACGGTGGGTTTACTGATTATTCAACATCAAATAACCTTTTAGATCAACACTAGTGTGCTTTCCTGTAAAATCGCAGAACGACGACCGTTCTTATAAAAGTGACTGGTGAACTGAAACAAGCTATGAACAAACAACAGGAGACTATTATGTGCTTCTTGGATTTCTGCAAAGCTTTCGACTCTGTCGACATCTGATTTGCTGAATTAACAAGTCTAACTTTTCCTTCAAGTGCTGTACAGTGTTTCCAGTCATACATTATACCTCGCCAACAATGTATAATGATTGGAACAATAATAGTCGATGGAGGCACGGAGCATCACGGGGCCCTCAAGGATCAGTGTTTGATCCATTTCTCTTCTCATTACTATTTAATTATGTGTCAGCTATACTCTCCCACTGAAAACATCACCTACGGCCTTCAGTAATACCTAAGTGCAAATCCAAAAACCAGTGCACAGCCATCTAGCATGGAAATGCCGATTTACTTGCCACATCAGAGTGACTAAGAGCATAGGTTTGTAACATAACACATGTAAAATGTAAGCAATCTTAGTCAGTCACGAAAGGCTTATTGCCTCTCACTTCAGAGAAATTCTTCCCCCCATTAAGCCTCAACGGCACAGAAATAACCTATTGTTCTTCTGCAAAGAACTTGGGAATAATTCTGGACGGTCACTTCGACGTGACTTAACACACAACAGCAGTCTGTAAGAAGGTGTCAGCATCACATCACTCACTACAGAAATATAAAAAAGTATTTGTTTTCTAGCTCAGAAAGAAGCTCATAGAGACACTTATTCTCCCTGTACTTAACAGTACTGATGCCATTCTTCAAGGAATTTCGTATGAAAGCTCAAGCAGACTAGAACTGACGACGAATGCTAGTGTATGATAGATTTCTGAGGCACGCTTTTTCTACCATATCACGCCAGATTACGGTCAATTATCACGACTACCTGCCGATAAGCGTACACACTATCACGCTCTTCGTTTGCTCCATCGTCTTCTCACTCACTGCCATTGCACTCCCTCTTATTTGTCTTCAACGCTTACAATACTGTCCCCACATTACAGTACTCGTTCCCAGCAAAACAAAATTCTCGGTCTATTGATCGCTGCCATATTCTGTATATCATTTTCTGTGTCAGGAACCCGAATTTGGAACGAAATTACAGACAAATTAAATTCCTTCCAAACTTCAAAGGACAGTTACTCGTCGACCTTTTGTCACAACAGCCTTCTCTCCCACACATTCTGTGCAGCTCACTCTCCTCAGCACCACTCCCCACAACTTTTCCTTATCCCTTCTCTGCAGAGAAGACATTGTCATTGCCATTTCAGTCTCCTCCTCCTTTATCAATTCTGTTTCTCGTAATACCAAACATGGCTCCGAATGTGGTGAGCTAACCTTTATCATTGTAGTTCCCATTTACTACTGTTATTAGTGTCATTGTTATCAGTGTCATTATTATTATTAATTCATTCATTAATATCATTTTTGCCCTTATGGACAGTGTTTGAACTCACAGATCTCATGATGACACCATTTTCACTTCTTTCCTTTCTTCCTTCTCTCTTCCAAAAATCTCTTCATCCTTTGACTGTTCTCTTGTTTCCTGTGTTCCGTCCACAATGCTCCCGTCTTCCTCTTCTCATTTACCATAAATTTTGGGTTCCTAGTTTTGTTCTTGAATTCCTTTCTGTCTTTTATCATTTCTTTGTTGATCCCCAGCTGCCTTATGTCTTCCTCTATTTCATGATACCAATTTCTTTTACGGCTTGGATGTTTACTACGTCAAAGATTCTCTTTGTAAGTCTGGTGTTGTCCATTCTCTGTGTGTGTCCGTAGAAATTCAGTCTGCGTTTTCTGATCATGTCTGTGAGTGTCAGTGTGTTGGTGTAACTCATTGGTAGGTCTCTTCATACATATGCTATCTTTGTGTACGGGTCCGAATATTTTCCTGAGAATTTTGCGTTCTATTTTTTCTGTCTCTATAAAGCCTGAAGCTCCAATTGTGCTCGTTTCTGACGCATATGGTGCTTCCGGTAATACAACTGTTTTGTAGTGTCTAATTTTGGCCTTTCTTGATATGCTTTTGGCTCAAATGGCTCTGAGCACTATGGGGCTTAACATCTAAGGTCATCAGTCCCCTAGAACGTAGAACTACTTAAACCTAACCTAAGGAGATCACACACATCCACGCCCGAGGCAGGAATGGGACCTGCAACCGTAGCGGTCGCGCGGTTCCAGACTGAAGAGTCTAGAACCATTTGGCCACAGCGGACGGCGATATGCTTTTCTTATTATAGTGTGACCATGTGAGTTTTTATGCTTTCTGAGTCTTTGTGTTCGTTCTATGTTAGATGCCTTGTTTTATCCTCTTGTTTGTATGTATTCCCCTAAATATTTAAATGTTTCGACTCTTTTTACGGATCCATACGTCGTTTGCATGATGTGTACATTGTTGGTTTGTCGTTCCATGTATTGAGTCTTCTCATACAATATCTGTAGACCTGTTTTGGTAGTTATTTCATGCAGGTGTTCCAGTGCTTCCTTTGCCTCCTGTGTGTTATTACTAAGTATGGCTATGTAATCTGCAAATGCCAGACATTTTATGATCGTTCTTCTTTCACGTGTTCTTCCTAGCTGTATTCCTTTAACTTGTTCTTTCCATTGTTTGACAATGTTGTCTAAGACTATTTTAAACGGGACTGGTGAAAGCCCATCTCCTTGTCGTACACCTGTGTGTATCTGGAAGGATGCCGAAATTTCTCCCATGAACTTAATCTTTGAGGTGGTGGTGTCTGTGAGTGTCTGTTGTATAATTGCCCTGGTTTTTCTGTCGATGCCATATTCTTCCAGTATGTCGAAGAGCATTTGTCAGTCTTGGGAGTCGTATGCCTTTTTAAAGTCAACGAAGGTAACTACAGTGTTTCTTGTCTGTCTGACTTTCAAAAGTGTTCTCAAGTTCCAGATCTGTTCTATGCCCGACCTCCCTCTTCTGAAGCCTGCCTGGTATTCTCCTATTTGCGGATCTGCTTGTGGTTCTAGTCTGTTTAATAACACATTTGAGAGAATTTTGTATGTGAGTGGTGCTAGAGAAATACCCCTGTAATTATTTTGATCTAAATTATCACCCTTTTTAGGTAGGGGGTGGATCAAAGCACACTTCCATTCCCCTCGCAACTTCTCTGTGACTCAAATTTCTGAGTTATGTTACAAATTTCCTTGGTGATGTTTTCATTTTGGAGCTTCCAGATCTCGGCAATAATACCATCTTCTCCTATTGCTCTGTTATTTTTCAACTGTTTCATGGTTCTCTCTATCTCTTCTATTGTGGGTGGATTAGAATCTGGGATGGCTGCGGCTTTTTGGGAGGTTAATTTTTCTGTGGGTTTCTTGCAATTCAGAAGTTCATCAAAGTATTGTTTGAGGATTTTGCAATTTTATTTCGTGTTCGTTTCGAGGGACCCATCTGTTCTTCGGAAGCAGAGGCTAGGTGGTTGGTAACCCTTCATATTTGTTGAATGTTCTGTAAAAATTTCTAATGTTATTTCTCTTGAAATCTTGGTCAATTTCTTTCAACCTGTTGTTGTCATATTGCTCGATTTTCTATTTTGATTTCCTTTGTGGATTGTTTCTGAATCTCGTGAAATTCCTTCCATGTTTCTGATGTTCTGTTACTGCTGAATTTCGTCCATGCCTGTGTTCTTCTTTCAATTGCTGTATCAGAAACCGCGTTCCACAATATGTTTTCGTTCCCTAGGAGGTTGCCCCATCGCATTGCCTTCTGAATTGTTTTCGCAGAGATTGTACAAGTGTCTGTTGAATTATTATTAATATTATTATAGAATTATTATTAATATTGTTATTATTACTATTATTGCGAATTTTTTGTGATATCTAAGGTATGTATTGCTCCTGGTCAGATGTAAGAGACGGCCTTAAGGCCATAATCTGCTCATCTTAAATAAGCAATAAATAATTAAATAAAGAAATGAAAACCAACTTGCATAAATCCATTTTCACACTTCATGTAATTTGAGGTGAGTATCCAAAACTATAGAAAAACGCACATGTTAAATTTTTATGCTTAAAAGAGAAAACAACCGTGAACTTCGTTTAACATTTTTAGAAAAATAAATCGAAAGCGACAGTTGTTGACATATGATTGTCAAAGATGTCTGGGTAAATGGAAATAAGAAATACACTTTGCTTTGCAGAAGGTGGTGTGTAAGAACCCAAACTTATAGCTCCTTCTTTAGATAAACTTTCCTTCGCTGTGTATTGTCCCTCATACTTTCAAAATTTCCACGAATAGGTTATTAAAAGAAGATGGCCAGAATTCCTACAGGGGATATTAGTGGTCAAAATTAGAAAAAAAGTCCTCTAAACTTATGTCCCGGAACGAATACTTCATTAGAGATGTTGGGTCAATCCATTCTAAGATATCCAACTGCCTATTGAGTGCTACATGCGGTTGTCAGCGCAAGTGCAGTTACCACTCGTCTGTATGCATCCTTCAGCCCGCATTCTCAGATGAACACCAACGTATGCTAATACACTTAGCTGACCTTTGATTCGGCAACATGCTTGCAACACACGCTTCTGTAACAAGCACAAGTTGTCAATGTGTTTTAAATTCATCAAAGGCTTTCAGTATCCCCAAGGCCCGAAATCTGAGCGTTTAAGGTCAGATTTACCGGGAAACAATGTTACTGAACTAATATGACCAATACATCGCTGCCGCGCGGGATTAGCCGCGCGGTCTTAGGCGCTGCAGTCATGGACTGTGCGGCTGATCCCGGCGGAGGTTCGAGTCCTCCCTCGGGCATGGGTGTGTGTGTTTGTCCTTCGGATGATTTAGGTTAACTAGTGTGTAAGCTTAGGGACTGATGACCTTAGCAGTTAAGTCCCGTAAGATTTCACACGCATTCGAATACATCGCTCATTAAACGTTTATGATGGTACGACCGTTCAAGGCATTTTTACCAGAAGACTTCAGAATCTGTGGAAACGAACCACTTTGTATTGTAATAGAGGCACTGTGTACTGGTCAAAGTGCTTCATTCTCCAGTCGACTACGATGTCACAGTCGAGAAAGAAGCTTGCAGTCAGAGTTGAGACGAGAGAAAACAACCTGTGGATTGCGAAAGCAACGATCTAACCACGAAACACCAACACTTCCCCACCTTTTGGAAGACGGCCAAGGTCCTGATGTTCAGGAAGCCGGGGAAAGACCACAGCCTCCCACTAAATTACCGACCCATCAGCCTTCTGAGCTCGCTCAGTAACATTGTTGAGAAGGTGATTCTCAAACGCATCACTAGGCACTGCATAACAAATGACATCCTGAGACCGGAGCAATTCGGCTTCAGGAATCACCACTCCACAACACAACAACTCCTACGGGTCGTTGAACATATATCACATGGCTTCAACATAAACAAAGCTACAGGGGCAGTGTTCCTGGACATCGAAAAGGCTTTGGACCGTCTATGGCACAACGGCCTCATCCGCAAACTCAGCGACGCGGGATTCCCCGACGGGCTGCTGCGTCTAATACACTCATACCTCACAGACAGGAGTTTCAACGCTGACGTGCAGGGAAAACAATCAACACGACACGGTATACACGCGGGAGTACCCCAAGGAAGCATCCTAGGGCCCCTACTGTTTAACCTCTACATAAACGATTTCCCAACCACACACAACACAATGATGGCAATCTACGCGGATGACACAGCCATCCTTGCGCAAGATTGGAAACCATCAAAAATTGCATCACGCCTACAGACTGCACTCAGAGTGGCCGAGCCTTGGTTGGAGAAATGGCGTGTTAGAGTAAACGTCGACAAGTGCGAAGCCGTTCTGTTCACTAGAAGACCGAAGCAACTGCGCAAACACCGCTACTGCAGACCAATAACTCTACATGCACGCCCAATACGTTTCCGTGAGAAAGTCAAATACCTCGGTGTCTGGCTGGACCGGAAATTACTCTGGGGGGGACCACATACAACACATGACCAACCGAGCTAGCACGAGGCTCAAACAGCCCTATCCTATGCTCAACAGGCGTAGCACACTGAACAGAAGGGTGTCGAGGTCCATGTACATGACACTTATCCGACCCCTGATGACGTACGCAGCTCCTGTCTGGGGATACGCTCCGCCTACACGCCTGCGCCGTCTGCAGCTCATACAAAACAAAGTACTCAAAATCATAAGCAATGCTCCACGATACACACGCATCGCGGACCTTCACCGGGAATACCGACTTGAGACTCTTACGGAGGTAATCCACAAACTCACCACAAGACTATACAGAAACTCCAGACATTCGCAGAACCCGTTTATTCTGAATCTGGGGAACTACGACCACAACCATAGATGGAAACATAAAAGACCAAAAGACATACTTGTAAGGACATAACATCTATGGCCAAGCATACGCAAACATAACGGCTCAGGCGAGCCCCTGTTAATCAGACGCCATTACTGGATATCCAGCTGAAATACACTGCCGAATAACTGGCACCACATAGGGAAGCTGTACCGCACACTGCATGCAAACAAGCTCCACACATCCCCCACAGAGTGAGATGATCTATGGCCAATCTCCCACTACTGTATAACGATCTTGATTGTTCCAGGAATGTAGCAGCTGCAGCAACTGGGACACACCGCCATCGCTTGTCACGGTAATGATGCATGATACCTATACTAACAAATCCAACCTTGCATGAGCTATCGCAGCTAGTAAGCCACTACTGCTCTTACTACCCATCCCACTGTCGCAGAGGTTTTTTTCCCACAGCACGAGCCATGGCACTTTTTTCCCTCTGCTCTTCAAATCGCTACCCTCACTCGCGTTTCGTCCACTATCTATCACCTGATGGACCGTGTTAATGCGTAGCCTTACCCAGACGCACGGACAACATCACAGCCCAGCATCCTGTGATCCACTTACTAGATGACTAACATGTTTACGGAGGTGACAGCTGAACTTTTGGTTTGGTCACCACGTTGGTGCGGGCGTGGAGGGGCCCCATCTCTGAATAAAAGATCTAACCACGAGACCTACTGATTAGAAAGGCGATCTCATACAACACCTCTACTTGTTTTAATCGTTATCTACAACAGAATATATTGTCAGATTTGAACTAAGATTTTGAAGCATACCAAAGGATTAAATGAGCATTACTGCTTATGATAAATGTAAATTACCTGGTTATGAGAGTTCTAATTTTTCACACCCTACTTAGTCTAAATTTAGTTCACTTACATTGCTCAGCTAAAACATAAAGACCACCTGCTTAGTTGTGGGTTGGTCCACATCTGAAACGTACTACAGCAGCAATACTGCGTGACATGGATTCTAAAAGTCCTTTGTAGGTTTCAGGAGGTACATATCTACGCACAACTCACACAATTCCCGCAAACTACGGGCCTGTGGTTTGTGGTAATGGAGATATTGTCGATAGAGTCCGACATTTGTGACACTGCGCTCAAACCAGACTAATATAGTGTCAAGTAGACCAACGTGAGTTCATTAGTATGCTCTTCAGGCTATTGTAGTACCTTGAGGAATGGACATTTATCCAACTAGAAAATGCCTCCAATGTTGAACACTTAAATCGTGATGGAATGCAAGTGGTTCTCAATATGGTCACGTAATCCACAACTGACTGCTGCCTTCCATTACTACTGTCGTCCGATGCAAGCCCAGGTGACTTTCCCCCCACCAAAGCATAATACTGCCCCCCCTCCCCCCTCCCACCCCCCACTGGCCTACGTCCGTGGCTTGTTGCGTGTTTCGACATCTGTTCACACTGACGGCAGAATATCGACCTGGTTTAAGAATAAAGGTTGAACAGGAGACGCGGTTTCTACTATGCTAGGTCCAATCTCGATGAGCCCGTGCCTATTCCAGTTAAAAGCGACTGTCTTTCGGTCAACACTGGAGAACGTAGGGGTTCCTACTGCAGAGCACCACGTTAAACTATGTGCCCTGGAGGACGTGTTGCGAGACACTTTTGCCTATACCAGCATTGTACACGGTCGCCGAATCTGCCACAGAACACCGCCTATACGACTTTACAGCGCAATCAAGCCTCCGACCCCCACATTCTGTGATAAGGCGTGAAAATCTAACATCACATTGTTTCGCGGTCCTTTAATCACTTTCCATAAATACTCATAGCCGTAGTGCGAAAACACAGCCGACTAGCTTCGCAGTTTCCGAGACGGCCACTATTCGGGACTGGGTCATAATACACCGAAGCGCCTAAGTAATTGGTATAGGCAAGATTATTCAAATACAGAGATATGTAAAAAGGCAGAATACGGCGCTGCGGTCTAAAACCGCTATATAAGACAAGTGTGTAACGTAGTTGTTAGATCGGTTATTGCTGCGACAATGGCAGGTTATCATGATTTAAGTGAGTCTGTACGTGGTGTTATAGTCGACACACGAGCGATGGGACGCAGCATCTCCGAGATAGCCACGAAGTGGGGATTTTCCCCTACGATCATTTCACGAGTGTACCGTGAATATCAGGAACCGGTAAAACATCTAATCTCTGACATCGCTGTGGCCAGAAAAAGGTCCTGTAAGAACGAGACCAAAGGCAACTGAAGAGAATCGTTCAACGTGACAGAAGTCCAACTCTTCCGTAAATTGCTGCAGATTTCAATGCTGGGCCATCAACAAGTGTCAGCGTGCGAACCATTCAACGGAACATCATCGATATGGGCTTTCGGAGCCGAAGAACCAGTCGTGTACCCTTGATGACTGCACGGCACAAAGCTTTACGCCTCGTCTGGACCCGTCAACATCGACAATGGACTGTTGACGACTGGAAACATGTTGCCCGGTCGAACGAGTCCCATTTCAAATTGTACCGAGCGGATGGGCGTGTACGGATATGGAGACAGTCTCATGGATCCATGGACGCAGCATGTCCGCAGGAGACTGTTCAAGTTGGTGGAGTTATGAAAAGGGGCGTGTTCAGCTGGAGTTATTTGGGAGCCATGATATGTCTAGATACGACACTGACAGGCGACATCTACGTAAGCATCCTGTCTCATCACCCGCATCCATTCACGTACATTGTGCGTCCCGACGGACTTGGACAATTCCAGCAGGACAATGCAACACCCCACATGTCCAGAATTGCTACAGAGAGGCGGCAGGGACACTCTTCTCAGTTTCATCACTTCCGCTGGTCACCAAAATCGTCAGACATGAACGTTATTGAGCACGTCTTGGATGCCTTGCAACGTACTGTTCAGAAGAGATCTCCACCCTTTCGTACTCTTACGGATTTATGGACAACCCTGCAGGATTCATGGTGCCAACTCCCTCCAGCACTACTTGGACATTAGTCGAGAGCATGCCACGTCGGCACTTCTGCATGGTCTCGGGGACCCTATACGATATTAGGCAAGTGTACCGGTTTCTTTGGCACTTCAGTGTAATTTCCCGTTTTCAAAGTCTCTTGTATCAGTGGATTTTCTTATTTGTGGCCCGTATCGTCCCATGATTGCTTTCCCATTATTTTCTGCTCAGTTTTTATACTTTATTAATTAGTCTCTGCTGGCAGCCACAGTCCATTAGTCCTGATTAGTCCCCTTAGTGAAAATATCGATGTTATGGCTGCCGGTATATGAGTGAGGTGTCGTGCCTCAAATGATTCTAGTAATAAAGTTATATGGCGTACATATGCTCGGACACCTCAGACATTGCCTAAATTTTCCCCTGAGCTTTGATGCTGTTATTTGATCTTAAAAACATCATAAACAAAAATAGTTATCCAGAAGAGTATTACGCCCCTGTGACGATCACGTGAATGGCGCATGGTCTGTTGCTTTGTTGCTGTCAACCCTAGCGGAGAGTTTGCGTGACTACGGCATGTGACGCAGGTGGACGCACCTTAAAGAACGGACTCCAGCTCAGTTTGGGTCGAACAGTAGCAGTGAAGGTATCGACGACGTGGGAGTGTGCTAAAAAAAACAATGATAAAATTGACATCTAGACAGAATATCGAAGTTGCAATAAAGATGCAAGTGTTCTAAGTAAAATAACGAATGCACTACATTTGACAAAATGAGTGACGTGATCAATCACGGGGCCGCAGTTTGTACCAGTTTTCCACGACAACAGTTGGCGCCGAGAAAGATGGTGAAAAATAATAATTTACAGTTCAAAAACAGGTAATCGTGAGTTCCTTCTTACTTTTAATCATTTTCCCATCAAAACGTCGCCACGCAAGGAACAATACGATCAAACAGAGCTCTCTGCTGTCTTGGTGGCGAATCAGACACGTTAGCGGAGTGCTCACGAGACCATCTTTTCCAAACGTAGAAGACGGGTCACGACACACTATTGACATAAATACTGTGGGAGGAAGTCCAAGATTTGCATTTATAGGGTCAACAATATTAATACACAGTTATTGTATGACGGAACAGATACTCAAAAGCGGTGAAAATAATTAATGATACCACAACTTCTAGTTAACTATTCACGAGAGTCTTGCAGTAATTGTATACACCGAAGAGCCAAATCATTATGACCACCTGTTTAATAGCGTGTTGTTCCACTTTTTAAAAACACAGTACAACAAATCCTTGACAGAATTCCAAAGGAATGTGGCAGCCAATGTCTACGCACAGGTCATGCCGGGCTAACGAAACACGACACAGATTACTACTTTCTGCAGGACGTGGCACCATCTCACATTCACCTGATGTGACAGAATTCCTCAATCGTACATTCCTTTCGAGACGGATGGGGCGGACAGAAAGTGCTTTCAAATATCCAGCTCGATCTATCTTTGCGATAACTTCAAGAGCGCAGTATGGCGCAAGACAACAAACATTGAATGACATTGTTGTTGTTGTTGTGGTCTTCAGTCCTGAGACGGGTTTGATGAAGCTCTCCATGCTACTCTATCCTGTGCCACCTTCTTCATCTCCCAGTACCTACTGCAACCTACATCCTTCTGAATCTGATTAATGTATTCATCTCTTGGTCTCTCTCTACGATTTTTACCCTCCAAGCTGCCCTCTAATACTAAATTGGTGATCCCTTGATGCCTCAGAAGATATCCTACCAACCGATCCCTTCTTCTAGTTAAGTAGTGCCACAAACTCCTCTTCTCCCCAATTCTATTCAATACTTCCTCATTAGTTATGTGATCTACCCATCTAACACTCAGCATTTTTCTGTAGCACCACATATCGAATGCTTCTATTCTCTTCTTGTCCAAACTATTTATCTTCCATGTTTCACTTCCATACATGGCTACACTCCATACAAATACTTTCAGAAACGACTTCCTGACACTTAAATCTATACTCGATGTTAACAAATTTCTCTTCTTCAGAAACGCTTTCCTTCCCATTGCCAGTCTACATTTTATACCCTCTCTACTTCGACCATCATGAGTTATTTTGCTCCCCAAATAGCAAAACTCCTTTACTACTTTAAGTGTCTCATTTCCTAATCTAATTCCCGCAGCATCACCCGACTTAATTCGACTACATTCCATTATCCTCGCTTTGCTTTTGTTGATGTTCATCTTATACCCTCCTTTCAAGACACTGTCCATTCCGTTCAACTGCTCTTCCAAGTCCTTTGCTGTCTCTGACGGAATTACAATGTCTTTGGCGAACCTCAAAGTTTTTATTTCTTCTCCATAGATTTTAATACCTACTCCGAACTTTTCTTTTGTTTCCTTTACTGCTTGCTCAATATACAGATTGAATAACATCGGGGAGAGGCTACAACTCTGTCTCACTCCCTTCCCAACCACTGCTTCCCTTTCATGTCCCTCGACTCTTATAACTGCCATCTGGTTTCTGCACAAATTGTAAATAGCCTTTCGCTCCCTGTATTTCACCCCTGCCACCTTTAGAATTTGAAAGAGAGTATTCCAGTCAATATTGTCAAAAGCTTTCTCTAAGTCTACAAATGCTTTCCTTAATCTTTCTTCTAAGAAAAGTCGTATGGTCAGTAATGCCTCGCGTGTTCCAATATTTCTACGGAATCCAAACTGATCTTCCCCAAGGTCTACTTCTACCAGTTTTTCCATTTGTCTGTAAAGAATTCGCGTTAGTATTTTGTAGCTGTGACTTATTAAACTGATAGTTCGGTAATTTTCACATCTGTCAACATCTGCTTTCTTTGGGATTGGAATTACTTTATTCTTCTTGAAGTCTCAGGGTATTTCGCCTGTCTCATACATTGAATGATATTAGCGAGCAAAACTGACAAACCTGCAATGGTATTCAACTAGAAGCAGTGCAGTTAGTATGTCGCTCTGTTCTAAGTCGATGTGCACGACCCACTGCGGTGGAAGTGGATACTTTTGAGCATATAACACCTTAAGTTACATATTAATTTGCACGACTTCTAAAACCTTTCATTTATCTCTGCTTTAACTAAAGAGGTGTTCAGTTTCAGAGAGCGTGCTCATTATTTTGAGAAGTCCTGTATATCCACAAGTTGGCAGTATTTGTCATTGGTGGCCGTAAATTTAACCTAATACCCTTGCTGGAAAAAGGAAAAATTTTGCTTATGAGTGACGTTGTGGAGTTGTGTGACAGACACCTGCCCTTATTTTAAAATCACTTTTATTCGGTTTTATCCACTCAAATGCGACTACTTCCCTGCAGATTTTTTTGCTCGGAGCTTATATATTAAGTAATTGAATAAATTTACCTATAAATTTAGAAGAAAATCAGATTAAAAATTACTGCTAAATGTATAGAATCGGAAATAAATTTTAATTAGTTAGAAGCTTAATCAATAAATGGGTGTTGCACAACACACCCTCATCACATTCATTGACGAATTTTGTGTACTACAAAGATCTCCACACCATTTAACTTGGCTCTGTTTGACAAACCGTTCTTGCACATATTTTTGAAGCTTGTGATTCCTTATCGTGGTTAACACAAGACTAAGATTCCACAGCCCGCATCTCGTGGTCGTGCGGTAGCGTTCTCGCTTCCCACGCCCGGGTTCCCGGGTTCGATTCCCGGCGGGGTCAGGGATTTTCTCTGCCTCGTGATGGCTGGGTGTTGTGTGCTGTCCTTAGGTTAGTTAGGTTTAAGTAGTTCTAAGTTCTAGGGGACTTATGACCACAGCAGTTGAGTCCCATAGTGCTCAGAGCCATTTGAACCATTTTTTTTAAACTAAGAGTCCACCGACATAAAACCATATCGTAAGACCAAGAGAAAGAAAAACATCGAATCTCTACGTAGTGCAGTAAAAAAGAAAGATAATTATCTGAAAAATAACAATATATTGGGACAAAGATAACTTTCATTATCATATAAAAATCGTCTTTTGTTCATATGTAGCAATTTTTCTTTTTTAAAACTTGAACTTATCTTTGAAGTCTTTGAATTCCGAAGTATTTGTGTAGGTCATACATAAATCGATTTTCGCTGCCTCAGAGGCTTTGGCAGGTTACAGTTCCTCTAAGTTCACGTTTTGTTCATTATAATACACTCTTTTCCAGTTATAGGCTGCTACAAAAAATTCCACGGCGTTTCTATTACCAGAAAAAAAAAAAGTTTCTGTTCGTATCATAGGAACTTGAATGGATTCTCCAGTCTTTAAAATGACTCTGAACTGGTTAAGCCGGACACAAATACAAATGTAGTCGAAAGAACCAAAAACAAAAAATAAGCTCAAACACGAGCTTCTAAATACCAAAAGGAAAAATAACGTTTTATGTGATCTGTCAAATAGTTTGTAGTAACCTGCTGACTACAGATGTACGTACTAAATTTCGAAGCATTAATAAGTGGTATACAAGAACTGTCTCTGCAGCATTATCGCTTTGTGCGATACTGCCGTGTACTGCAATAATGCCGTGTTAAGACAGTAAACTCTGTGCAACAGGGTGTGAAAGAGCACTGCCTTATTACTCGATAATTAGGACGGCGCAACGAGCAGGGCGTAGCAGACTGCGCTACTCTTCGGTCTACGCGAGTTCCCTCAGTTGCTACTTACTCCCCTCTAATGAAACGTTAACAACACTACCGAGAGTCGCGGCGAATAACCTGCCGGTGCTGGGAAAAGATAATACTGCGGTCAACTTCTGACTGTCGTAAGCTGCTTATAATATTGCTTGGCAGTGAATCGCGTAAGCTGCTTACTGCTGGAGGCGACCCTTCACTGGATTGGAAGTGCTGATGCTCACAAGTGTGATAATAGGACTGCTGTTCTGCGTGAACTTCAGCCGAAATCGGAACGGTCACACTGCTTTGTGCTTAGGAGCTAACAGTTGTCTAAAACCTCCTTCTGGCCACCTAATCAACCTGCACGTCACAGTTGCAGCTTTATGACTAGCACGAGAAGGGATGTTGCTCTCTGACAAACACATTTCCCGGAGACGGAACACTCTGTCCTGTTCGAATTCAAGTAATAGATAATTACGGCCTGTGACGTAGACACGGGACACTGGGGCTTGTATTCGCGCTTCAACTTCATGCTAATCGTTATCACTCATCGAACTCGAAGTATCGTTGACACAGCCCTTCGCAGAATACAAGATGCTGCCTAACGAACATCTACACCATCTCTCTGCAGTTATTTCTATTCTTCACACTTTTCTTTTCATTGCTGTTCCACAACGATTTCCTTTACTGTGTCAGTCTTTTCATCTGACAGTAGCAGATCTCATCTATTATTTGTTTATATATTCCTATATTTGTCTTCCATAATATTTTTTTTCACTATATGTGATAGAATTGGGGAAAAAAAGAAAATTTATGGCATGATTTGACTAAAAGGAGGTATTGGTTCATAACACACATCAAGGAATTTGACAATAGAGGGAAGGGCTGGAGAACTGCAGATGGAAACCAAGAGATGAATACAGTAAGCCAGATCAAATAGGTGTAGATTGCAGAGGTTAAGCAGAGAAGAAGAGGCTTTGATGATTAAACTAGCGTGGGAAGCTTTTAATGGAACTGTCCGATGTACATAATTTTCCCTCAAGGATTGGAGAATCCGATACACTATAATTTAGAACACAATCCAAGAAGATAGATATTACAAATGTTATATTCTCTGTAATTTTGAGTGTATGTACGTTGCTGAAGCATAATGCTGACAAATAATTAACTACTTTATGAGAAACATAATTATTTTAGTTATTAAAGTATTGTTCAATTGCGAAACAGAAAATATAGATTTTACAACATAATCGTATCTGTTGTTTCCCATTATTGTTCAGAAACATCAATTTTCGCTATTTTGAAATATTAATCAATGGTAATTCATTGGTCAAAGACAAACGAATATACCGATTATATCGATAATGTAAACGTATATTCGCATTGAAACAATTGTATTTCTGTTCTTGTTCAGTTGGAGAGTGTGTTTATTTTTTGGCGCAACTCTGTTGGAACTTTGTTGTCCTTACCAGTAGGCCGGAATGGCCGTGCTGTTCTAGGCGCTACAGTCTGGAACCGAGCGACCGCTACGGTCGCAGGTTCGAATCCTGCCTCGGGCGTGGATGTGTGTGATGTCCTTAGGTTAGGTAGGTTTAAGTAGTTCTATGTTCTAGGGGACTGACGACCACAGCAGTTGAGTCCCATAGTGCTCAGAGCCATTTGAACCATTTTTGTTCTAGGCGCTACAGTCTGGAACCGAGCGACCGCTACGGTCGCAGGTTCGAATCCTGCCTCGGGCATAGATGTGTGTGATGTCCTTAGGTTAGTTAGGTTTAATTAGTTCTAAGCTATAGGCGACTGATGACCTCAGCAGTTAAGTCGCATAGTGCTCAGAGCCAATTTTTGACCTTGTGTGTTTAATTTGAGAAAGCTACAAAATATGGAATAAAATAAATTTGAAATATTGTGGTATTGCTTCTTTAATGAATGGTTGACGAGAACGAGGACTCCTCTTTGCAGCATCAGCATGATGACTGAGCCAACACAAATGAGAACTACAACAACACACGAGAGATAGGTTAACGTTAAAATACTTTTTACTGACTGTCTCTTATCTCTGTACTTTACATTTAAAAACCTGAAGCCTTCTATCCTACAATAGAGGCACATTATGTGGTGTCACCGCCAGACACCATACTTGCTAGGTGGTAGCTCTAAATCGGCCGCGGTCCATTTAGTACATGTCGGACCCGCGTGTCGCCACTGTGTGATCACAGACCGAGCGCCATCACAAGGAAGGGCTCGAGATACGGACAAGCACTCGCCCCAGTTGTACGACGACTTTGCTAGCGACTACACTGACGAAGCCATTCTCTCATTTGCCGAGAGACAGTTAGAATAGCCTTCAGCTAAGTCCATGGCTACGACCTAGCAAGGCGCCATTAGCCTTACATAGTTTGATAGTTATCGTATGAAATGTCTCATCAAGAACGTTGTAAACCAATGACGGATTAAAAGTTAAGTATTCCCAAAGCAACGTACTTTTCTTTATAGCAATTCATTGAGCGTCCTGTTTCAGACCATCAAGTCAGCCTGCTTGCTTAATGGCCGCCTCCCTTAAATAATGTGCGTAGTGTTGGCAATCT
Organism: Schistocerca serialis cubense; assembly: GCF_023864345.2. Lineage (NCBI taxonomy): Eukaryota > Metazoa > Arthropoda > Insecta > Orthoptera > Acrididae > Schistocerca > Schistocerca serialis. The sequence continues at coordinate 765,404,986 of NC_064642.1, read as the reverse complement.
GTCAACACTACACATTAATTCCGTAAAATCTTGGAGTACCGTAATTGATAGCATTTTAATTAAATTTTCGAATAATTTATGGTTCTACAGAGAATGGAGGTGTTAGAAGCTGCAACGTTCCAGTGTCCCTAACAACAAATGTCTAACACTATCCGTGGTACACAAGCCCGAAAAGGACCGGAACAGTTTGGCGAGAGATGTGAGCATCGCTAAGCCTCGGCAAAACCACACTGCTACCAGTCCGAGCCCACACCTGATTGCTTCTGAATCCCAGCCTTCTGGTCGTCACAGCCTGGCAAACGTATCTCGTGCCAACACAATCCTCAAGTACCCAACCGATGTCGTCATTCAATACTCGGTGACTCTTCGTGTCAACTGTAACACATTTGTTCGAGAGAGAAGGAGACTTGGCTTCATCGTGCTGTGTAAAGAGTGGTTGAGTGCAGTGGCGTATCTGTGGTAAGGCAAACGCGGTGTGTATTCTGGACGCCGCTTACATGTCAGTACACTTTTCGAGAGACCAAAGAAACTACAACAAAGGAAAAGTAAAGTGGGACGGGAGGGGGAAGAATAAGGAATAGTAGGAGACAAACGAAACATAGAGGGACGAGGAGAAGAATGTGAAGGGAACGGTTCGCACTAGGCATCGGCAATGTCGTTCATCCTTGGGAACTACTCTACTGGCCATTAAAATTGCTACACCAAGAAGAAATGCAGATGATAAACGGGTATTCATAGGACAAATATTTTGTACTAGAACTGACCTCTAATTACATTTTCAAGAAATTTGGGTGCATAGATCCTGAGAAACCAGTACCCAGAACAACCACCTCTGTGCGTAATAACGGCCTTGATACGCCTGGGCATTGAGTCAAACAGAGCTTGGATGGCGCGTGCAGGTACAGATGCCCAAGCAGCTTCAACATGATATCACAGTTCATCAAGAGTAGTGACTGGCGTATTGTGACGAGCCAGTTGCTCGGCCACCATTGACCAGACGTTTTCAGTTGGTGCGAGATGTGGAGAATGTGCTGGCCAGGGCAACAGTCGAATATTCTCTGTATCCAGAAAGCCCGGTACAGGACCTGCAACATGCGGTCGTGCATTATCCTGCTGAAATGTAGGGTTTCGCAGGGATCAAATGAAGGGTAGAGCCAGGGGTCATAACACATCTGAAATGTAACGTCCACTGTTCAAAATGCCGCAATTCCGAACAAGAGATGACCGAGACGTGTAACCAATGACACCCCATGCCACCACTCCGGATGATACGCCAGTATGGCGATAACGAATACACGCTTCCAACGTGCGTTAACCACGATGTCGCCGAACACGGTTGCGACCATCATGATGCTGTAAACAGAACTTGGATTAATCCGAAAAAATGACGTTTTGCCATTCGTGCAGCCAGGTTCGTCGTTGAGTAGATCATCGCAGGCGCTCCTGTCTGTAATGCAGCGTCAAGGGTAACAGCAGCCATGTCTCCGAGCTGATAGTTCATGCTGCTGCAAACGTCGTCGAACTGTTCGTGCAGGTGGTTGTTGACTCAGGGATCGAGACGTGTCTGCACGATCAGTTACAGCCATGCAGGTAAGATGCCTGTCATCTCGACCGCTAGTAATTCGAGGCCGTTGGGATCCAGCACGGCGTTCCGTATTACGCTCCTGAACCCACCGATTCCATATTCTGCTAACAGTCGTTGTATCTCGACCAAAGCGAGCAACAATGTCACGATACGATAAACCGCAATCGCGAAAGACTACAATCCGAACTTTATCAAAGTCGGAAACGTGGTGGTACGCATTTCTCCTCCTTACACGAGGCATCACAACAACGTTTCACCAGGCGACGCCGGTCAACTGCTGTTTGTGTATGAGAAATCGGTTGGAAACTTTCCTCAAGTCCGCACGTTGTAGGTGTCGCCACCGGCGCGAACCTTGCGTGAATGCTCTGAAAAGTTAATAATTTGCATATCGCAGCATCTTCTTCCTGTCCGTTAAATTTCGCGTCTGTAGCATGTCATTTTCGTGGTGTAGCAATTTTAATGGCCAGTAGTGTATCTTCTAGTGGGGCATATCAAAAACTCAGTACGTTGCAATGGATTGGTTCGGCCTTCTTATCAGGTCTGCCATCAGTATATGTTTTAAGACGTACTAAACTAAACTCCACTCGAACAGGCCATGAAGGCCCAACGGTACCAAACGGCCGACGTGTCATCCTCAACCCACAGGCGTCACTGGATGCGCATATGGAGGGGCATGTGGTCAGCACACCGCTCTCCCGGCCGTCTGTTAGTTCCCGAGATCGTAGCCGCTACTTCTCAATCACGTACGTCCTCAGTTTGCCTCACTGGGGCCGAGTGCACCCCGCTTGCCAACAGCGCTCGGCAGACCGGACTATCACCCACCCAAGTGCTAGCGCAGTCCGACAGTGTTTAACTTCGGTGATCTGCCAGGAATCGGTGTTACCACTGCGGCAAGGCCGTGTTTTGGGACATCTGGGTGTAAAAAAAGTCAAAAAATGTGAACGTGTTATCATTTTAATATATTAAAATTATTTATATATATTTTTATAAATGCTCTTGGCTGAAGAGCAGCACTCTATCGCTGCCAGAAACTAAAATTAGTGAAAGAATCCTACCTTGGAATGATCTGAAACTTTCATTCTCAATGTCACTTTTCCAGAAATGTTCATTTGCCTTGTTTTTTTTTTATTTTCCGTTGTCCTGAATACACGAATAACTCCCTTTTTTCTGGGACGCCGTCTTTTTCCTTCTAACCTATACAAAATCCATAGAAATCTGAGAGACACGTAAAAGCCTTTCAGGTGCTCGTGACGGCCGGCAGGAATGCTTTATCCATTTCAATTACACCGCCTGCTGTGAAAACTAGAATCTTCAAATCGGCAGACGCGCCCATAGTTCGCAACGAACGACTATAACATGGGCTGGAAGCTCATAGCGCAACTCCGGCGCATAGGTTTAGTAATTTGATTAGCAAAAAAAAATCCTGATCAACCTATATATGCCTGAAACTGTCATAAGTTCGTGACGCTCTCCTTCGGTAATGCTGGAATTCAGTATGGTGTTGGCCCACACTTAGCCTTGATGACAGCTTCCACTCTCGCAGGCATACGTTCAACCTGGTGCTGGAAGGTTTCTTGGGGAATGACAGTCGATTCTTCATGCGGTGCTCCAGTGAGGAGAGGTTTCGATGTCGGTCGGTGAGGCCTGACACAAGTCGGTGTTCCAAAACATCCCAAAGATGTTCTGTATGATTCAGGTCAAGACTCTGTGCAGAAGAGTCCACTACAGGGATGTTATTGTCGTGTAACCACTCCGCACAGGCCGTGCATTACGAAAAGGTGCTCGATCGTGTTGAAAGATGCAATCGCCATCCCCGAATTCCCCTTCAACAGTGGGAAGCAAGAAGACGCTTGAAACATCAGTGTAGGCCTGTGCTGTAATAGTGCCACGCAAAACAACCAGGAGAGCAAGCCCCCTCCATCAAAAACACGACCACACCTTAACACCTACGCCTCCGAATTTTACTGTTGGCACTATGCACGCCGGCAGATGACGTTCACCGGGTATTTGCCAAACACACACGCTGCCATCCGATCACCACATTGTGTACCGTGATTCGTCATTCCACACAACGTTTATCCACTCTTCAATAGTCCAATGTTTACGTTCCTTACACCAAGCGAGGCCGCGTTTGGCATTTACCGGCGTGATGTGTGGCTTGTGAGCAGCCGCACGACCATGAAATCCAAGTTTTCTCACCTTCCGCCTAACTGTCATAATACTTGCAGTGGATGCTGATGCAGTTTGGAATTCTTGTGTAATGGTCTGGATAGATGTCTGCCTATTACACATTACGACCCTCTTCAACTGTCGGCGGTCAGACGAAGTCGGCCTGTAAGCTTTTGTGCTGTACGTGTCCCTTCACGTTTCCAATTTACTATCACATCGGAAACATTGGGCCTAGGGATGTTTAGGGGTGTCGAAATCTCGCGTACAAACGTATGACGTAAGTGACACCCAATCAGCTGACCACGATCGAAGTCAGTGAGTTCCGTGGAGCACCCCATTCTGCCCTCTCACGATGTCTACTGACTACTGAGGTCATTGTTATGGAGTACCTGGCAGTAGGTGACAGCACAAGGCACCTAATATGAAAAACGTATGGTTTGGGGGTGTCTGGATACTTTTGATTACAAGGTGGTCCATTGATAGTGACCGGGCCTAATATCTCACGAAATAAGCATCAAACGAAAAAACTACAAAGAACGAAACTCGTCTAGCTTGAAGGGGGAAACCAGATGGCACTATGGTTGGCCCGCTAGATGGCGCTGCCGTAGGTCAAACGGATATCAAGTGCGTTATTTTTGAATAGGTACTCCCATTTTTTATTACATATTCATGTAGTACGTAAAGAAATATGAATATTTTAGTTGGACCACTTTTTTCGCTTTGTGATAGATGGCGCTGTAATAGCCACAAACGTATAAGTACGTGGTATCACGTAACATTCCGCCAGTGCAGACGGTATTTGCTTCATGATACATTACCCGTGTTAAAATGGACCGTTTACCTATTGCGGAAAAGGTCGATATCGTGTTGATGTATGGCTATTGTGATCAAAATCCCCAAAGGGCTTGTGCCATGTATGCTGCTCGGTATCCTGGACATCATCCAAGTGTCCGAACCGTTCGCCAGATAGTTACGTTATTTAAGGAAACAGGGAGTGTTCAGCCACATGTGAAACATCAAGCACGACCTGCAACAAATGATGATGCCCAAGTAGGTGCTTCAGCTGCTGTCGCGGTGAATCCGCACATCAGAAGCAAACGAATTGTGCGAGAATCGGGAATCTCAAACACGTCGGTGTTGAGAATGCTACACCAACATCGATGGCGCCCGTACCATATTTCTATGCACCAGGAATTGCATGGCGACGACTTTGACCGTCGTGTACAGTTCTGCCACTGGGCACAAGAGAAATTGCGGGACGATGACAGATTTTTTGCACGCGTTCTATTTAGCGACGAAGCGTCATTCATCAACAGCGGTAACGTAAACCGGCGTAATATCCACTATTGGGCAACGGAAAATCCACGATGGCTGCGAAAAGTGGAACATCAGCATTGATGGCAATCTAAATGGTGCAATGTATGCTGATTTCCTACGTAATGTTCTACCGATGTTACTACAAGATGTTTCACTGCATGACAGAATGGCGATGTACTTGCAACGTGATGGATGTCCGGCAAATAGCTCGCGTGCGGTTGAAGCGGTAGTGAATAGCATAGTTGATGACAGGTCGATTGGTCGTCGAAGCACCATACCATAGCCCGCACGTTCACCGGATCTGACGTCCCAGGATTTCTTTCTGTGGGGAAAGTTGAAGGATATTTGCTATCGTGATCCACCGACAACGCCTGCCAACATGCGTCAGCGCATTGTCAATGCATGTGCGAACATTACGGAAGGCGAACTACTCCCCTCTGTTGAGAGGAATGTCGTTACACGTATTGCCAAATGCATTGAGGTTGACGGACATCATTTTGAGCATTTATTGCATTAATGTGGTATTTTCAGGTAATCACGCTGTAATGCGTTCTCAGGAATGATAAGGTCTCAAAGATACATGTATCACATTGGAACAACCGAAATAAAATGTTCAGACGTACCTACGTTCTGCATTTTAATTTAAAATACCTACCCGTTACCAACTGTTCGTCTGAAATTGTGAACCATATGTTTGTGACTATTACAGCGCCATCTATCACAAATTGAAAAAAAGTGGTCCAACTGAAACATTCATATTTGTTTACGTACTACACGAATATGTAAGAAAAGGGGGGTTCCTATTTAAAAAAACGCAGTTGATATCAGTTTTACCTATGGCAGCGCCATCTAGTGGGCCAACCATAGCGGCATCTAGTTTCCCCCCTCAAGCTAGACAAGTTTCGTTCTTTGAAGATTTTTCGTTTGACGCTTATTTCTTGAGATATTTGGCCCGGTCACGATCAATGGACCACCCTGTATAATACGTGTGTGATTGTGTGTGCATGCGAACACTATTGGCTCTAGTTGACAAGGAGTTGTTTACACGAATTATCATTGCTCAGTAATCAGTAAGATTAACTAGATCCAGAGCACGCGCTAATGGATGATTCCTGCCACAGGCTATTATTCCAGTACACTGGTAATGTGCAACCCGTTCACAGTTATCTCTCAGTAGTTCAGAGCTCCAGCAGTTCGGAAAATTGTTTGTGTACCAATAAACCAAGTTTACTGTGTTTACAAGTTATGCAATATTTACACCTGAAGCCAACGAGAAAGATTGCGCTACCTACTTTCTGTAATACATCATTACAAGAATTACTGTTCATAATTAATTAATCGGTTTACCAGCAAATCCGGAATGTTCGTTCAACATTTAATTTCACCGCTGTTCAGATTTTCGGCGTTGTAAAACGCGAACGTTCCCCGTTATTATGCTCTTCCGCGAAACAGACGTTTCGAAACATGTGTTGATGCGATGTACGCTGCAATCCTGCCTTTTAGTTACGTCATCAGTTGTCACTGATGATGCTTATTCTCTCCCCATTTGCTGTTAAACACAGCTGGTCGTGCAAAAACGGGGCCGACCATGTGTCAAATACTCTCGGCGTAAAATGGAGTTGGGATAGGAAGACATTAAGAGGGTAATGAGTGTATGTCATTCTGTAATTACTGAACGTACTTTCCAATATCCATTAATTTTACTTCTTTACTGTGTTTCAAAGAAAATTTAAAATACGGTTAAAGAGCCAACTTTAATACTAGCTGTTCTGTTCTTCATCCCTCAGCAATGCGTTCACGACTGATTTACAGACACAGTTATAAACGCACTCACGTTCACCAGCGAGTTTCTGCGTGAAGTCATATACACTCAACGGCTGTTTTGTATGCTCTTTTGGTAGGTCCCATATATTTACGTCAGGACAAGCTGTTTTTCAGTTACAACTTAACGGGCCACCATACATCTTAAATTTCCGGTAGGACAATCTCATCTCTGTTAAAAGCCCAAGGACTTCGGCTGACAAAGCGCCGCAGCACAGTACACCGCAGCAATTGACATACCCGTTAGATTAATCACACTGAGTGGAATATTATGGTAAAAATTATCAGTGACATTGCAACAGTGAGAGACAAGAATAGCCAAAATGCTACATGACTTAGGAATAGGGAAGTGTGTTACTCTTTTCATGGGAGAAATGTCGATGATGAACCTTTGTCAGAAATACATAATGAGAGTTCAACACAGATGCAAGAGATGTGCGTTGTCGCAAGATACTCAGATGACCATGGGCCAGCAGCAACTGCAAAAAACGTAGGTCAGTTGATGTGTTGTCGCTGGTGACAGTGGAGATGAAATGTGAAGCACAATATAGTGGTAAATACTTCTGACAGTGTTGAGACCGTAATGAGGTCTCTCAGAGAATTGAGTCGAAAACTGGATAATCAATCAATGGAATTGAGTCAGAAAATGAATAAACAGGGAAATAAAATCAGTCAGAAAACAGATATTAAAGCAAAAGAAGCTGTGAAAAACGCAGATTGTTGAGCAGCTACTAATGAAAAGCCTATTAAGGAAACTGAAACCTTGATATCGAACACCGATGAAAAACTTTAGAAGATAAAAGACGATATTTCTTTAGAAACCTCAGCCTTACTTAAGGAGTTTGATGTGAGGCAATAATAACTGATGCTCTGTCAGAAGAATTACCTAACAGTAAGTGAGTAGCTGAAGTACATGAATCTCGAATCACGTTTTTAGAAGCTAATATCGTACAGTTAGTGAATGATCGGAATGAATGAATGTGAATTGTGAAGCAGCTCATAAGTAGAGGTGTCAGAGAAGGTTTATAGTAGCTTGTACAGAATGCAGGCGAACTCCATTCGGAACTGAAAGAATTTAGCGAAATAGTTGACATTAGATCCAGGGTAGAATTAGTGTTAGTGGCACACATACGCTGCTAAAGTGGAACCTGAGATGAAACGAAGATCCGAAGTGTGGTATGAACAGGAAAAAGAGGAACAACTAATAAAAACTATACAATTATGATTACGGTACCAGTATCAGTACAGAAAAAACTGATAGGAATTTCATATGCACATATTAATGCTATTGTGCAAGTTTTAGGTCAGTTACAATCGTTGGCAGGTAACAATCAGGATTTGGAACGCTGGCGCTGAAGTAGGTGTAAAGATTACAGGCAAAATGAGGCTCAAGGGTGGAAGGTACTTCGCCACCAAGATTTTACATAACGCCATCTCACTTGAGGAACATGAGGGGAGATTAGAATAAGATGCGGAGGGCTTGCGTAATTACTATTACAGTTTCTCCTAACAAGGAGGAGTTGCACTTGTTAGAAGAAGACGAAATTACGACGGAGAATGCGGAGATTACTGTCGCCATGATGACGGAAATAATGAACAGGGGCTTTATCGCATGGAAATTCAGACGACATTTGGATGTGGTCTGATCGTGAATGGCAATGAATAAGGAATCGCTACAGATAAATTTCTTGATTCTTCTGAAACGGGAGTCGTTAGCAAAGTCATGGACAGGAAAGTAGTAAAGGTTGGTCACACAGAAAAGATATATTTTTTGTTGGATTTTAACACAATTATTTTCCAGAGCCATTTTGTTTCTTCTTCCCCTTTTCTCAGGAAATTTGGTGCTATAATAAGCCTTGTATGAAATCAGCTGTTCGTCAACAAGAATTAAACCGCCAGATCGATGTACTTAGCTCAGTTATTACTGCCTTTATCTTAATTTCAAATAAAAAGTTTCTGCTAAAACAAAAGATAGAATTAGGAACATGTAGCGTGTTTTAACACAAATGGACTTTAGTAAATCTTTCAGTATTAAATGTGAATTTACGTAACAATTAAACAGATAAAACTTAAGGCGCTCAAAGGATTACGTGCAATTGATCTAAAAAAAATCAAGATTCTCTGATACATTTAACAGGACATAAACCTATTGCGCAGTGAGAAAATTTCATAATATGTAACACACGAACTAAATTGGTGAATGAACTGGCTTCTGTACGAAGGAGCGAAATGGCACCGTGCTGCTTGCAACTTACACCCTCATCCTACCGTTAATGGGAGTCGGCTTCATACAGACAAGGAATCACACAATACTCAGCTTTCTACAACACAGGAAAAAATCAAGTTGCCAGAATGGTAACCACAGCCCAGAATAGAACTGCACAAGCAGAGCAGGCAACAAAATGTTACCAGCGTCGAGTGAAATTGACATTAAAAGGTAGGTGAAGCAGAACACGAATTCAGAAACTGACTGCTGGAGGTGTGTTACAAGATATTCAAATAGAAGAAACACCCAATTACTTCCCAACGTTCAAACGTGAACACTATTTCACTGGGGAAGCGAACTAGCATGGAGAAGACATATGTTAGAGCACGGCTAGTACTTACTTGACACAACAAAAGCCCGCGTTTTTTGCAATATTTCTTCGATTTCGTTTTACGTAGCACCAAGCAATCTTCTATTATTCTATTTGCATTTCTAAAAATAAACTTAATTCCTCTCCAACTGTAAATATGTCATATTTTTACGTAAAGGTTTGACATAAGCTGCATGTTGGCAGAAGATTTATTTTGCCGGACTAGTTTTGGTCATTTCTGTCAGCAGCAGTATCTGTATTACAGAGGTCGCATACGGGATGTTCAGGGTATAAGTGGTGACTGAGGACAGTGTACTGAACAACGTTACATCAGTATTTACTTCATTTGCAGACTAATAATTATGGCTATAAGGAGTAGTAGGTTGTTGGGTTGTTATGTTGTTAGTAGTTGTGAGAACATGAGGCAAGAGCAGATTATAGTGTTTATTTTCCCGTAGGTAACAGGTCAGGTGCTGAAGTGTCGGTACATTGATGCAAAACGGTTATTCTATACTGAAAGCCGTAGTTCACTTAATAGTGCGGTTACGACCATGCAGAAAACACCAGGTCGTAAATTACGTGACGTGTTTGCGAGAAGAATGTTAGAGACAGAGAAAAAACACGTAACATACTGAAGTGGATACATATTAAAGTACCGAAGATTACAAAATCTTCACTTTCACCGTTAACACCATGTATTTCTTTCAATACGTTACTTATAGTATCCATAGTAATATTTTATGCGTATGTGATATTTCCTATCATTCTAAGGTTGCTTCCCTTGTACGCAATGCTTTTCAGAGAATATTAATGGCAATATTTCGTAACATAATACAAACCGGAAGTAGCATTATACATATTCAATGTCATACAACAAAAAAATTACTTTCATGTGACCAGCAATTGCCAGTGACAACTGCGTGTATTTTTGTAGAAAATAACTTATACCAACTTCATTTATGTACATGCAAAGCATATAATCATATTATTACACGATTATTGGGAAGTATTGTCATTGGCTTAGGCCAAAAAGCATTATATATGAGACAAGTCACATTACAATGATATTAAAAATGACGTACATGTAAAACATTGCTACACAAAGTATAAGTAAAATATTATAAGAAATATGTGTCTTTTGTAATACAGATACAGCTGATGACTGAAAACTCTCGAATGCAGCGCGGTAAAATGATCTAACTCCAACAAGCAGTTTAAGCCAAAAAATTAATTATAAGATGACATATTTACAATTTCTATAAGCTGCAAACTACCGAATATGCAAGACACTTTCTCTAAATATTTCTGTCATTCAGAATCTAGCAGTAGCACAACGCTCTCGAAATAAGTGTAAATACTGAAAAAGACACACGGTAGCAAAGCACTGAAAGAAGTTAAGATAACTCGTAAAAAGGAAAGAGGTTTCAAAAAATAAGTAACAGGTGCAGTACGAAGGTAAGTAGATGAGGTGGAGAGAAACATTCCTAAGGTGTACAGGACTGACAACGGGTAACTTACGCCACGGTTAACACAGCACCAAGTAAACACGGTTAATATTACGACGGGTATACAGATACTGCAGCAGAGGTAAATGAACACCTCCATTATCAGAGAGAATTGATGATCGTGATGAAAATGTTGGGAAAGTAGTGTACAGGACCTCACACAATGTAGGAAAAGAAGGTTATGGCGGCCAGAGTGAGCGAACATTTCATATAGTAAGAGGTAGGGGATACTAAAGAATGTAAGCAACAAGAGTACACCACATTATAATTGAAACTTAATTCAGGGGTTATTCAGTAGGCGACGAATAATTCGGCCAATAAAAGTATTTTATTTATATTACGGTGCTGATTTCATCTGGAGTATATATTCGGTCAGTCTTACGAATAAGTCTCTTTACTGTGGCCATAGCCGTATCACAAGGTAGGAACGAAAGTTCTCTGGTTCCAAAATAATGAATTTTGTTTTCAATTCGCCCAGTGGATGCTGCATCTAACAAAAATCTGACCACGGTTTTGTTTTTATTTTGACCGGGGCATCCACCCAAGAAGATTTATAGCTCTTTCGCCTCTTTGGGAATATTTTCCTGAAGATACTTGTTTGGCAATGAGCTTTCTTCATTGGGTCCTCTACGAGTGCGTCATTCGTGGCTTGAGATAAAGTTCACATATGATCCTGCAAGTTGACAACGTAAAATTCAAAAACGGACAAATGTCAGAAACAAAACACTTCCTGCACTGGACTATCTGGCAGTGGGATGTTCCGCATATAGTCGATAGTAAAGCCACCTACGCTATTGTTTTCCTGCCCAAGATTTCTGATTGCGTCAATTTTTTTTTTTGTAAAATTGCTTCGCTCGGTCTTTACATACTATGCGTTCTGCTGTAGCCACTCTTTACTCATTGTTATTCAAATGCTGGCTTTTAATTTTTTGATTCAGCTCCTCACATGTCGAGCAAGCGTCAATCTGCATTTCTCCAAATTTCTAATCAAAGGCCGGCCGGTGTGGCCGTGCGGTTCTAAGCGCGTCAGTTTGGAACCGCGTGACCGGTACGGTCGCAGGTTCGAATCCTGCCTCGGGCATGGATGTGTGTGATGTCCTTAGGTTATTTAGGTTTAAGTAGTTCTAAGTTCTAGGGGACTGATGACCTCAGTAGTTAAGTCCCATAGTGCTCAGAGCCATTTGAACCATTTTTGTAATCAAAATTTTCCTTGAAGAACTTCACATAAAATTTGTAGTTCACTTTAGCATCAGGATTTTGTTATTTAAATAGGTACTGCATTTGTTTGACATACAGCTGTGCTGATAAATATTTTGTTCTTGTGTTGTTCGAATAACAGACTTCATCTGTACGTAATAGTTCAATATGGCCCTTAATTAGGGAACATACTTCTCTAGGGATTAAGTTATGTCTTGAACGGTTCGACTTGCCACGGATTACAACTAGTGATCGGTCTTGCAGTAGCAGATGATTTAAATTACGAACATATTTCTCACCTTTCCATGGAGACTTAAGAACACATTTTTTCGAACTTGGGTTCGTCTTCCATCGCTGCTCATGCGATAACGAAAATTAGCTACTCGTACTTTGGGATTTGTAGTATTCGACTTCTTTTCTCTTTTTACCGGGTGCGCGTAAATTAGACCTTGTAAACAATCACCCGAAGTCGCAGTAAGTAAAAAACTAAATTTACATCCATATCGACAGATAAGCTATAGTCATGTCGATACATTAAAGTGTGTTCCATCTTTTTGTCATAGAGCCAGCATCCAGCATTATGCTACCAATAACGTTGTAACTTCCTGAAACCATCTGGAGATGAACCTGAAAAGGTTCGAAAACCGGTTCATAGAATGAAATGAAATGTCGTGGGGCTAGGGCCTCCCCTCGGGTAGACCGTTCGCCTGGTGCAGGTCTTTCGATTTGACGCCACTTCGGCGACATGCGCGTCGATGGGGATGAAATGATGATGATTAGGACAACGCAACACCCAGTTCCTGAGCGGAGAAAATCTCCGACCCAGCCGGGAATCGAACCCGGGCCCTTTGGATTGACAGTCTGTCACGCTGACCACTCAGCTACCGGGGGCGGACGGTTCATGGAATAAAACACAATTATTCAGAAAAGTGACTGGTTGCAGTTTTGTAGAACTTATTTACACCCTAAGTATCTCTATCAGCAAAACTATTTGCATGTGTCAGTATTTGCGTTTACGATTGTTCTGTACCAGTCTGGAAACCATTTCTTGGGCACCTGAAAACACCAACACAACCATTCAACTTGTATTCAAACAGCCCATTTTTCAAGTCACAGATGTAGGCTAATTAAGATAGGATTTCTAAGACTATCGCTTAATATGGCAATAAGTTATCATCCAAGGTGTAGCTATTGTGTTCTAGGCTCAACATCAGTAACTACACGTACCTGTACTGACCTCTTGTTTTGAGTGCTGGTACGGCATTTCTATCGTAGCTCACACGCTGTTTGCCTTGGACCTTTGTTCTTTTTATTTCTTCACATTTACTCAAACTAGCCTTTTTCCCTTTCTTTATACTCTCACAATAGCTGGCGCTATCGTTTTCACTCACTGCGGACGATAGAATAACATAACCCTATGAAGAAGCACTGTCAATTACCTACGCAAACATATGCTCGGTGCGCAGCGCTTGCAATGCTCATCAAGTGACCTAATAGCTGGCGACTCTGAAAAGGACATACCGCAGGAAATACAGGTCGTTCCAGTGGGTCGTGAAATATGAGTCTTGGGAGGAAACGGCCTTTTCACAGGGAATGTCCGTTTCTTCGCGTACTTCCAGTTTTTGAACCTAAGTGGAAATATGGTAAGGATGGACATATGTTCTTTTCAATACCACTGATTTAGTAGAAAAGTTGTTTTCGTAACTTAACATTCGCTGTCTGAGCTCCATGATTAAATGATTCTTACGTGTTTTTCATTCACGGATGCAACAAAGTGAGCGAAGCTTGCTGTATTCTCATATTGGTTGCTAATATTCTTCCATTCTTCTGCGATCGTTTTTCATTATTTATTTACAACATGCTTCATTACAGTATTTATAATACCAAGTGTAAGTATTGTGTGTGTTTGGTGAGTAGCGTAATGTTTGTCTTATATGATGATGACGATGGGTGAAGGGAGGGGTCGAAATCCGGTCCCGACATGCACTTTGCTCCTCACGAATATCACCAAGGGAGCGCCAAGCTTAACGACCCATCCGATGGTCTGTTCACCGTCAACAGTACAACATGCCCTCACTTCATGAGACACTGTGGAGGGTGTAATCCTGCGCTACTGCGCACGATACTTATTAAAGCCTGTACTATGGTAAGTTGACGGGCTTCACCTTATAAGAAAGGATTTTGGTACATATGTTGACCGCGTGTACCTGAATGGAGGCAAAATCAGACTTTCAACCACTCAGTAACAACAATAATACGTCAAGCAAGTCTGAAGTGCAACTGCACGTTAGTACGGACAAGAAACAACACCGCAGATGCTACCAAATTGTTAATAATACGGTCGCCAGCCTAATTAGGCATTAACTGAGTTTCTTCCCAGTACAAGTTGAAGTACGTTCATGCAAAACAACACGTAACTACACTGCATAATATGGTAAATTTTAGAACCAGAAAATCTACTGAACTAATAATATCACTTTCTGTGGACAAACCAAAATGACACAACAATACACTATAATGTTTACTACAAACTTCGTACTGTCTATTGATCTGATTAAAATCGGGCATAGGTTACCCTAGAAACAGCACTTTCGAAACACACATACAATGTCAATTTTGAAAAAGGTAAAACACTAATAAATTTTGATTTTATATTGACTTTAACTTTGCTGGTCAAATCAGTTCATTAAACTTCAGACTTTAAATGAATAGAAAAGAAAAGGGTAGGGGGGGGGGCTGAAACTGTTATGATCACTGTACTGAAATACTCTTTTTGTCTTATTTCTTGCTCATTTAACTACCATTATTTTTGTCTCAAATTAATTAAACTTCATTACTAAACCACTTTCAAAATTATCTTCCAACTTTGTCAGACCTATATATTCATTAACAACAAAGTTCTTTAAACATCATTCTAACATAGATAGGTCTGCAGGTAAGTATTGTCAACATAAACTTTAAATCTTCATTTCGGGACACTCGGATTGCACAACATGTGGAAAGGACCCTGTCTAGGTTAATGATGAGGATAATTAAATGATAGGACAGTTCTGGTAAAAGTTAAGTTGTTATTGAACAGTCAGGAACAAAAGTAGCACTGGTCCACACGAATACAGTACTAAGAGTTTCAACCTGTTCGTGTCGATGCGGCGGTTGGCGGGCGGCGAGATGGCGAGGCGCAAAGCACACATACAATCACAGCTATGGCTCTTGATGTATCGGCACTTTGCTTCTTCTTAGCGTCGCAATACTTTTCCATTTAGTGCCTATGGAATATAGCCATGCTGTATAGTCGTCGGAAACGGCACATCCGAGGCTCAATGAAATCACGTTTTCCAGGAGAGCCTCCTCGACCCAGAGCGTGTTTCTCAGACCGATGCCCAACTCCGACTACTACTGCTGAGCCCGTTATGCCGTGCCGCGCCCGTGTGCATTTTCCCGCGCTCGCCTACCATCCACCTTTTACCGCTCCCCTACAGACAGGATATTCACCAAAGGTTTTGCATTCTACATATCTTAATACATAGCCTACGTATGGACCAGGCGCACAATTACAACTTTAACATCTTACAACAGTTTCAACATTTCTTACATTTCCATTTTGTTATAATATTGCTTGCAATTTGACATAAACATTAATATTCACATCGAAAATTGTTTACATTTTCTGTAACATAATGACATGAAAAGAAAAAAGAATGAAATCAGAACATCGCTTACACTAATTTATCGAAAATCAGAAGGAAAAATTATTATATGTACACTTGTTGTTGTTACACATGCCCCTGTTTCCAGTAAATTTCACGAAGTGCAAATTTGATGGGAACACTAATTTTTATATTTATCCAGTGGTTCTGAATCTTTGCGTAAATTTCCCATCCAAAAAAAAATTTATACCACAAGCTTCCTTTCGCTCACATTATATAGGTCTACACTTTTTAACATATTAACAATATTTACCTAACGATTACTTAAGTGCCTTTGGCACAGTCCAATCTCCTATCACAACATTATTTAAATAGCAAATTACTCATTTTTACTAAATTTCTCAAAGAAATAATTTCAAAATCTGGAACACAAACATTTAGTTACAAAAGCAAATGCAAATATCTATATACACTATAAGACAATTTGTTGCTGCTTGCATTGAATGGCAGTCCATTTCCTTACTTACTAAAAAAAAACACACAATAATAGTTAGAAAATTCACTACATATATTTGCTGCCTATTATTCAGATTTGGGCAGTCCATTTTGCATCATTTTACCACATCACCTGTACCACACTTACAATTCTCCATTGACTATTTATCTGCCCTCATTAGTGTTTGGCAGTCCTTTCTTTTATTTGGCTTGCAGCATTTACCCTTTCTTTTCAGCCCTTTTCTCCATACATCTTTACATTTACAGTACATTTGGTAATCTGAAACTCACATAAGTACATTAGCACACTGATATTGGTACACATATATTTACAAAGATTAGTTACATTTGGAATAAATTAGTTTCAGCATAAGATACAGCACATTTACTGCAAATTGCTTTCTGACTGTTCTTAGGTCACTCACTCCTAGGAACATACAGTTTCAGGTCCACAACATTTCTTACACCTAAAGGTTTTTTGGATTTTGGGTAGATCAGGTAGTAAGCATTATCGTGTGGAATGTTCTGTATTGTATACGGCCCATTGTAAATATATTTAAATTTGGAAATTTCGTGGTTTAGTTCACTAGACTTTTCGTGGGTTTTTAAAAGAACATAATCCCCAATTTTAAATTTTGACACTTTCAGATTTTTTTCATGTCTTTTAGATCTAGATTCAGCTTTTTGCTTTGCCCTTTTTCTGACTAATTCTTTCTTTTGACTCAAGCCCAAACTTGTACAAGGCGGAAACTCTAGTTTTTCTTCAATCAAACTTTTACTGCTGCTGCCTTACAAAATTTCTTCCGGTGGGAATCCAGTAGTTTCATGATGTACTGTGTTCATGACATTCTCGAAATCTGATATAAATCTGCCCCAGACTCTAAATCATGCCCCTTCCTGTTTTTTCCACAACGCACCTTGGTCGACTGTGACATCGTCCCAAGATACGTTCCTGACCTGTGAACCATTTATATATGGCGGCTTTTTCGGTTTCTGGAGTTCAAAGTCTTTGCTTACTTGAACTCTTTGCAAAATAAACACTGAGTCGTCCGGTGGCTCTTTCTTTCTTTGTTCAGTCTAAACATCTGGATTTTGTTTTGAAACTTCGTCATCAGTTGGTACAATATCGCAAGTAGCTGTATCCCCATTATTTTCACTAGTACCAAAATATTCGTCATCTGAACTATCGTCAGAATCCGACCATTCTGGATCGCTTTCAGGTTCTAACATAAAAGCTTTTCTGAGATAGGCACTAAGTTCTCCCTCTGCATTTTCGTCAGGCTTTAATTTTAATTCAATATCCTCTTTTGGCGAAACGGCCTCATTCTCCACTTTACTCACATTCACTGTTACTTCATATTTAATGTAACCCTCGTGGACTTCAATTACTTTTAGGTAATTATCTGCCCCTTCTCCACGGTGCCTTTCGGTAGCAGCTTGTACTGTTGGTGGATCATTAACAGAAGTTACTTCCTCGTCAATGTTTAGGATTTCATCTTCGAATTCCTTCCTACCTTTAACCTTCGTCCTATCGGCAGCACGCGTACTTTGCGCGGCGCTATTTACTCTCTCCTCTTCAAATTCGGGCCACGTCACCTTATCGACGTCCCTACTATCTTCTTTTCCACTAACTAACTTCCTTGTCTCATACTCCTTCTTAAAATCCTCCCACTCACATTGCTTTAGGCTCTTGTACAGATCGTCGATCTGCACACGCCAATCAGTTACTTCTGTTAATTCATTCTCGCCATTTACTTCACTGCTAACCCTGCTAACCGCACCTCTTTATGTATCCACAGTTTCATCTATTATTTCCTTCGCCACGGAATTACCACTCATAATGTATTCACCAGTTCTTACGGCAATGTTCGTACCTAATGCTGCCGCATTGCTAGCGGCTTCTCTCTGAACAGCTGCTCCGCTAGGCTGGGCCGTTGCCCTCTGATGCTCCACTTGCCTGTTAACCAGTATCGCTCTGCGCTGCGAAGATGACTCATTCGCGCTCGCACCTGACGCTTGTTTCGCAACAACACGTTGCGTCGTTCCACGCCTGTCTCTAACCTGTCTCATAACTTTACTGTCAGTTCGGTAACCTTTCTTAAATTGGGGCCGGTATATACTGTCCGCTTCCGTTTGGCCCGCAACGTTCGCGGAAATCAGTTTCCCGCGTCGTTATTATTTAGCGCGGTGTACCCTCTACCGCGACCTAGATAACTTCCTCGGCCTCTGCCTGTGCCACTTCCTCTCTGTATCATGTTGACGCGAAATCCATCGCCGTCATTTCTCTCGTGGTTATTACGATTATTTCGGTTACCAAAATTTTGATAATTGGCACGACTTTCGCGCCAGTGGTCTTCGTCTTCGACCCTTTCGAGAAACGCTTGGAAGCTACGATGATTGCCTCCTACGTATCTCTTCGAATCTTCTGGAAGCTTTTTATATAGCTCCCATATGATTTCCGAATCGGATCTTCTCCCTCTTAAATGCGTCAACTTCCGGTACCAATATTCGCAGAAATCTTTCAAAGAATTCCTGCCCCTGTTATCATGAAGCTTGGCCATGATAAACTCGCGCCATAAATGATCCTGTTTTTGTTCGGACAAATATTCTTCCGTAAACTTTTGCTTAAATTCTTCGAACGTCATTCGTTCGGTATTCAAATTAATTCCCCAGCGCTTAGCATCACCTGCTAAGGCGCTAATTACTACGTTTATCTTTTCCTGATCAGACAAGTGTTCAGGAAATATCCTCTCGCAATTTTTAATGAAATCTAACGGTTGCCATCCGTTATGTTTCTTGGCGGGATCGAAGCGTTCCTCACCTTCTAACAGCTTCGTAAGTGGTGTGCCATTACAGACAACACCAGGTCTATCATTAATTTTACTCTCAAGATCGAAAATTTTGCCTTGAATTTTCGAAGAATTTTGTTCACATTTTTGTACACATCCGGTAACTTTCTCACCTAAATCTCTTTCAGTGTTGAAACAGCCTTTTTCAATTGTGAGATTTCGTGTTGACATTCGTTTACGATCTCAGTTTGAAGACCGAAAACTTTTTCGTCTACCTTTGTTTCAACCAGAGGCTCTACTTTCTCTTGGATGTTGAGGATTTCAACGTCAAATCTACTGTTAATGTTGTCAATTTCCCCCTGCATAGTATCCATATTCTTGTTAATTTGTCAATTTCAAATTTCATAGTATTTACTACAAAGCTTAAATTACCCACTTTTTGTTCTACCTGTTCAATTTGTTTACTAATTTTAATTCCTTGTTCTTCGACCTGTGCTTTAAGCAGACCAACGTGTGTTTTATGCTGATGGCTCTGTGTTTTAAGCTGCTCGTCAACGTGTGTTTTAAGCTGACTAACCTGATTACCGACTTGTTTTTGAAGCTGATCATTCTGTCCTGCAATTTGTTTGGTTAATTGTTCAAATAAATCGTTCATGCTTAAAATTTTCACACTGTTTTGTTCTACGGAATCTGTGTGTTCCGATCCTACTTCAAAAGTTTCTTTCGGTTCTTTCTTTATCTGTAGTGAATCAAACATGTCAGTGGATTCATTCACATACCCACTATCATCTACAAAGTCACCCTCTACTTCTTGTTTTATCCCTTGCTGCGTTCGAGGCACTCTCAACATTTCAATCTGTTCGTTAACATGTTCGTGATATTGTATGTACGCCAATTGTCTTTCGCTAACGCCATCTGTTATCTGGCCGCGTAAACTCCTGCTACTGCCATGCGCATCTTTCATTACGCTCGGCACATCTACCGTGTCTACTTTCCTGTCCATACTGAATGCAAATTACACCACACTACTATACTTGACGTTCACTGCTATTTACTTTACTAAATATTATTGCAATTCGTGCCACTGAACATCCACTGTTCGGTATTCACATTAATTTGTGACCGACAACAACTGGATGTCCTGTCACCGGGAAGCCACTTGTAATCCTACGCTACTGCGCACGATACTTATTAAAGCCTGTACAATGGTAAGTTGACGGGCTTCACCTTATAAGAAAGGATTTTGGTACATATGTTGACCGCGTGTACCTGAATGGAGGCAAAATCAGACTTTCATCCACTCAGTAACAACATTAATACGTCAAGCAAGTCTTAAATGCAACTGCACGTTAGGACGGACAAGAAACAACACCGCAGATGCTACCAAATTGTTAATAATACGGTCGCCAGCCTAATTAGGCATTAACTGAGTTTCTTCCCAGTACAAGTTGAAGTACGTTCATGCAAAACAACACGTAACTACACTGCATAGTATGGTAAATTTTAGAACCAGAAAATCTACTGAATTAATAATTTCACTTTCTGTACTAATACGGACAAACCAAAAAGACACAACAATACACTATAATGTTTACTACAAACTTCGTACTGTCTATTGATCTGATTAAAATCGTGCATAGGTTACCCTAGAAACAGCACTTTCGAAACACACATACCAATGTCAGTTTTGAAGAAGGTAAAACACTAATAAATTTTGATTTTATATTGACTTTAACTTTGCTGGTCAAATCAGTTCATTACACTTCAGACTTTAAATGAATAGAAAAGAAAAGGGTAGGGGGGGGGGGGGGCCTGAAACTGTTATGATCACTGTACTGAAAATTTGGTTATTTAGATCATTAAGCACTCAAGATTTCCAACATATGATTTACTACTCTTTTTGTCTTATTTCTTGCTCATTTAACTACCATTATTTTTGTCTCAAATTAATTAAACTTCATTACTAAACCACTTTCAAAATTATCTTCCAACTTTGTCAGACCTATATATTCATTAACAACAAAGTTCTTTAAACATCATTCTAACATAGATAGGTCTGCAGGTAAGTATTGTCAACATAAACTTTAAATCTTCATTTCGGGACACTCGGATTGCACAACATGTGGAAAGGACCCTGTCTAGGTTAATGATGAGGATAATTAAATGATAGGACAGTTCTGGTAAAAGTTAAGTTGTTATTGAACAGTCAGGAACAAAAGTAGCACTGGTCCACACGAATACAGTACGAAGAGTTTCAACCTGTTCGTGTCGATGCTGCGGTTGGCGGGCGGCGAGATGGCGAGGCGCAAAGCACACATACAATCACAGCTTTGGCTCTTGATGTATCGGCACTTTGCTTCTTCTTAGCGTCGCAATACTTTTCCATTTAGTGCCTATGGAATATAGCCATGCTGTATAGTCGTCGGGAACGGCACATCCGAGGCTCAATGAAATCACGTTTTCCAGGAGAGCCTCCTCGACCCAGAGCGTGTTTCTCAGACCGATGCCCAACTCCGACTACTACTGCTGAGCCCGTTATGCCGTGCCGCGCCCGTGTGCATTTTCCCGCGCTCGCGTACCATCCACCTTTTACCGCTCCCCTACAGACAGGATATTCACCAAAGGTTTTGCATTCTACATATCTTAATACATTGCCTACGTATGGACCGGGTGCACAATTACAACTTTAACATCTTACAACAGTTTCAACATTTCTTACATTTCCATTTTGTTATAATATTGCTTGCAATTTGACATAAACATTAATATTCACATCGAAAATTGTTTACATTTTCTTTAACATAATGACATGAAAAGAAAAAAGAATGAAATCAGAACATCGCTTACACTAATTTATCGAAAATCATAAGGAAAAATTATTATATGTACTCTTGTTGTTGTTACAAGGGGTTTGTTATTTAAATCAGAACTTCGGTGCAACGTGTGTCTGCTGATCAGGAACTTTATGCCATCATCTCTCCTCCCCTTAGCGGCCAAATACTGATAGTGAAAGCTTTTCCCTCCAGCAGGATCCGAATCAGCTCACCCCCGGGTCGAATGCCACCCCACAAACTGGCGCTAGCGACTTCGGTTCTGGGGTCGGTGGTTTCATATTTTCCTCTTTAAGCGTCTGCCATATGAAAGTGTGGGTGTCTAATAATACCAGCAATAATATCGACAATTGTAAATCGAGGAAAGTCAAAATGTAGAGAACGCATCGAATTCCCAGTCCCTAGATACCTGTTAAATTTAATTTGATCCATAAGAAACGGTTGGTGAAAGCCCGTGGCGTTTTTCTTTTTGCTTATATTTTGCACGATGCGTTTTGGGTATTGATTCTCATTTTCAAGTGCGTTTTTTGTGTTACCATTTAGTTATGGTGTTTTCTGTGAGTTAAGTGCTGAAATGTTTTGTTGTCTTTACTGCAATGTATAAAACCACGTGGAATTTGAAATTAACGAGCAATCTTTATACCGAATTAGTGACGCTGGAAAGCATGGGACAGTGCACAGAAAATGCACTTGAAAGTCGGACACATTTCCCTAAACGCGTCGTACAAAATCGTGAGTGGTAGCTGAAACCTGAAAATCTGCAAAATTATTTCATTTTAAGAAGCTGTTCATTTCAAGCAGCAGGTAATTTCCTAAATCTGTAACACTTTTACTCATGATTATTTAGGGATTGAAGTGAATAAGCGGTGGAAGATCGCGATAGCTCATATACGAAATGTATGAAAAACTAAGGCAGAAGTGGTAATTTTGCTACATCCACCAGGACATATATATTTCACAAGTAGATGTCTTTCCTTGAAGGAGTGCTCCAACAAAGAATGTAAGTGGAAATTACACATTACTGCCTCGGGACGTATACGTTCACTTGTTGTTCTGTAGCAGCTGTTTCAGTTGTTTTATTATGAAATAATGTTGCGTGAAATTATATAAAAGCGTTGTTTTTTCAGAGCTGACGGTAATATAAACTTCGCTGAGAGAGGTCAGAATAGAGAGGGCATATTTGCATCAGAGTGTCGCTCCGCAGAAAGTACGCTGACGTGAACATCTAAGAAGAGGAAACAGGCTTCGTTCGATTAGGAAACTGTAGAGGTGTTAAAAGGACATTTGGGACAATCTACACATCACGTGCTTGACGTAGATAAGATGTTTCTCATGTCCTAACTCCCTGTGATGAGGAAACTTAAAATGGAGGACAAATTACACTTTGAACAGAAATTGATTGAACTTTTAAAATCATAAATCATTCCCAAATCTCTGTCTTCACCAAGTGGCAGCACAGCCAATCAGCCTCACGCAGTTTCCGGACAACGCTATGAAAGCAGTGTATCACAGTGTACCGAACAAAGTGAAAGGCCTTATGTCACACTTTTTGATTTGCAGTTATAAATTTTGTAAACTGCTTCAGTTCAAAAAATTTTAATATTGTCAAAAACTGTTGTAATTACTTTTGTATGAACTGACACAGTGAGTAAACAATAAATAAAATATACCTCAAAGTTAACGCCAGTTTTTCTTCTGCACTGTTGTGTTCATTTTAGAAATTCTGTTCCGATAAGCCATTCTATAGCATTCAAAAAAACTTTGGATTTGTCTGCAGTTAAGCCATTTGCATATTTCATTTCATTTTACTTCTACGCGAGCGCAGCCGTGCGCAGTAGCTAGATTACAGTGCTTTTATAATCCTCAATGTGTTTAAGCCATGAGAATACTTACTTCCATACTAAAATTATAAATGCGAAATAACTCTGTCTGTTAAATTTCCACCACTAAACCGTTGGACGATTGACCACGAAATTTGGTGTGAGATTGCTTAAACACAGATAAAGAAGATAGCTTACGTTACAATAGGTGTAATACAAAGTATTTATTGATTTGAAAAATATTACGCAAATAAAGGAAATATGTTTACTCTTTGAAAAAGCTATTTAGTCTGTCACTTTTGAAATTTATCATATTTGTGAAAACGCTTTTATTTCTTGATATGTTCTAGTAATATAATACAAAGCAATCAATATAATGTTAATACAATTATGTACATCTTTAACCCATAGTTCGATATTCAACAACAGTATTACTGTGATAGTAACACCCATTGTTATGGTTTCAAGACTCTAATTCTGAACCAATTCCGATGGTATTTGATGTGGGTGTAGCTACAACCCTGAGGAATACCATAGGCTACTTTCGAAAGTTTTACGTTTTAGAGTATTATTAACATTTTAATTGTGGTACACATGAGTGGCATGCAGATGAAGCTGACGAGATGGTCGGCGACTCTTCGTGTCTACAGATTATTCCGTGGCGGTACAGATCTAATGATACTGTGCTCGTGGTTTAGAATTTGAGTTCCTACACTACCTTGCATGCCTGGATAGTTTTGGTAGAGATAGAATAACAAAATCGGACGGTAAGCTCTAGAATCATATTAAAAACTATTACTATAAGCCTCGCAAACGTATGTCCGATTTACGAGTTTGTTTGCGTTGACATCCTCCGCAGCAAGCACAGATATATTTGTTTTGTAAATAAAAAAATACCTTCTGTTACTGCACTGTATTTTCTTCTCCCAGACGCGTTTCGCCTATTGTCGCTTTGAGGCACCATCAGTGGGGTCTATAATGATATAGTTATGATATACTTTTCATTTGATATGTATTATTCGTGTTTATTATAAAACAATCAACTTCTCCCTTTTTATGTATGCAAGTGATTACTTACTGTTTTTCGCGTTTTTAGTTAGCATCTGCGTTTCCTCTCACCTGGTCACATGCTGGAGGTCGCACTACCGCTCTATTTACGAAATATCAGCATGAAAAAATTACGCATGGTATCAGATTCTACATGTAACAAAATAATAGAAACGTATTCATTATGTACCTGCATCCCGGCAATGCACAGATATTTTATAGATACGTCCCTACACCACTGTACAGACAGATATATCGTAAAATTATTAGCTTCCTTACTCTCCACCACTTATCATAACTAAACTAATGATATGCGAGGGAAGCAGCGGGAAACAGCTAGTTAGTTTAAGAAGGACGGCAAGGCGTCGAAATATAAAACGTGGTGGTATAATAGATGGAATGGACGGTACTGAAAATTGTTTGTGACGTATTAATGATTAGATAACCTCGAAGCAGTATTTCAATTGATCATTCTAAACTAATTCCATTTGCCGGCCGCGGTGGTCTAGCGGTTCTAGGCGCTCAGTCCGGAACAGCGCGACTGCTACGGTCGCAGGTTCGAATCCTGCCTCGGGCATGGATGTGTGTGATGTCCTTAGGTTAGTTAGGTTTAAGTAGTTCTAAGTTCTAGGGGACTGATGACCACAGATGTTAAGTCCCATAGTGCTCAGAGCCATAATTCCATTTGTAAATGAGATAGTAATATCTTGAACGAAGGAATTGGCTCTCTTTTTTGGAATTTCCAATTTTATAAAGAAATTAAGGGGAAGAATGTGTTACACTTGTAGTACATTAGGTGAAGATTCAATGTTGTACAATATGAGACAAGCCCTGCTATTTGGGAATGTACATGGGGGCGAGTTAAAGCGACAAATTCCACCTCGAGACAGTGTGTTTATTTTCTATTGGCTGAGTAAAATCTACCCTTACAACTAGCGAGGATTTACCTGGTCCCTCATTGGCCGAAATGTTAGAGGCAGCAACTCCGTTGTCATCGGTGGTCGTGTTGGGCGCCGGATTCGCCGAGTGCGGTCGTGCATGTATAGCAACCGACTGAGAACCTGCCAGCAGGTGCTAGAAATGCAAATGAAGGTGGATCTTTCCCTGAAAACCAATCACTAGAGATGAAAGATTAACAGCTTCGCATCAGAGATCAAACTCCAGAGATCATTTAACAAGGAACTCCCCGTGTCTGCTGTCAAAAATATATTTTTTTTCTTTTCAGGAAGGCCGATTGTGGAACACTGACTGCAGTAAAGGTTCAATATTAAGCAATGTACGTTATAGTGATATGCCTTACGACAAGCCCAATGAACTTCAATTCGAACGAAACGCCCATGATCA
The DNA here is from genome assembly GCF_023864345.2 of Schistocerca serialis cubense. Taxonomy (NCBI): domain Eukaryota; kingdom Metazoa; phylum Arthropoda; class Insecta; order Orthoptera; family Acrididae; genus Schistocerca; species Schistocerca serialis. The sequence goes on along the minus strand of NC_064642.1, from coordinate 765,378,843 downwards.
TATACCGCTGGCGAAATCGAGGTTTTGGACGATCCTGCGAATGGTCCCTATCTCGGCCCGCCGGGTTACCATTTGTTTCGTCCGCTCTGGGGTGGATTAAGATGCCATCGAATAATCCCTTAACAAGAAATAAATAAAGGGGTGAATGCGTGCCTTGTTGCTCAACCAAATAACTTCTAAAAAAAAAATGGTTCAAATGGCTCTGAGCACTATGGGACTTAACTACTGAGGTCATCAGTCCCCTAGAATTTAGAACTACTTAAATCTAACTATCCTAAGGACATCACACACATCCATGCCCGAGGCAGGATTCGAACCTGCGACCGTAGCGGTCACGCGGTTCCAAACTGATGCGCTTAGAACCGCACGGCCACACCGGCCGGCCAAATAACTTCTCTAGGGGTTTCAGGAATCTTGTGCAACGATATATAAACTACATTAAAGTCTAGGGAGACGATGTCGAAACATTATGTAGCTGAAATTATTGCACTGTTCAAATGGTTCAAATGGCTCTGAGCACTTTGGGACTTAACATTTGAGGTCATCAGTCCCGCAGAACTTAGAACTACTTAAACCTAACTAACCTAAGGATATCACACACATCCATGCCCGAGGCAGGGTTCGAAGCTGCGACCGTAGCGGTCGCGTGGTTCCAGACTGAAGCGCCTAGAACCGCTCGGCCACTGCGGCCGGCTACTGCGCTGTTATTATCATCAGTTATATAAGTTAGTGCAACTAAGTGTTGACTCAGTCTCGTGGAAATGCGGTTGTAATTAGTATATTCACTGACTTTATGCCAGTAACCTGTTTACGCACTACAAAACTTTCGGCAGACGAAAACCGAAATTATGAAACCGTTTCGCGTACTCGTTAAATGTTAGGCCAGTCTAGGTTTTGATGACCCTATCAGTATCCGCATTCAAACGTTTATTTTATACGAATGGTGTCTGTATACCAGCTGTTCCAATATCACTGGGACGACGAAAGTGAACTTATCAGTATTTTCAAAAAAAAGTCTTTAATAAAATGTATGTACGATGTCCATATGGATGCCAGTGGAATGCAAGAACGTTGTTGTTGTTGTTATTGTGCTCTTCAGTACGGAGACTGGTTTGATGCAGCTCTCCATGCTACTCGGTCCTGTGCAAGTTTCTTCATCTCCCAGTACGTACTGCAACATACATCCTTCTGAATCTGCTTCGTGTATTCATTTCTTGGTCTCCCTCTACAATTTTTAACCCTCCACGCTGCCCTGCAATACTAAATTGGCGATCCCTTGATGCCTCAGAACATGTCCTACCAGCCGATCCCGTCTTCTAGTCAAGTTGTGCCACAAATTTCTCTTTTCCTCAATTCTATTCAATACCTCCTCATTAGTTATGTGATCTACCCATATAATCTTCAGCATTCTTCTGTAGCACCACATTTCAAAAGCTTCTATTCTCTTCTTGTCCAGACTATTCATTGTCCATGTTTCATTTCCATACATGGTTACACTCCATACAAATACTTTCAGAAATGGCTTCCTGACACTTAAATCTATACTTAATGTTAACAAATTTCTCTTCTTCAGAAACGCTTTCCTTGCCATTGCCAGTCTACATTTTAAATCCTCTCCACTTCGACCATCATTAGTTATTTTGCTCCCCATATAGCAAAACTCCTTTACTACTTTAAGTATCTCGTTTCCTAATCTAATTTCCTCAGCATCACCCGACTTAACTCGACTACATTCCATTATCCTCATTTTGCTTTTGTTGATGTTCATCTTATATCCTCCTTTCAATACATTGTCCATTCCATTCAACGCCTCTATCAGGTCCTTTGCTGTTTCTGACAGAATTACAATGTCATCGGCGAACCTCAAAGTTTTTACCTCTTCTCCATGGATTTTAATTCCTACTCCAAATTTTTCTTTTGTTTCATTCACTGCTTGCTCAATATACAGATTGAATAACATCGGGGATAGGCTACAACCCTGTCCCTTCCCAACCACTGCTTCTCTTTCATGCCCCACGACTCTTATAACTGCCATCTGGTTTCTGTACAAATTGTAAATAGCTTTTCGCTCCCTGTATTACCCCTGCCACCTTCAGAATTTGAAAGAGAGTATTCCAGTCAACATTGTCAAAAGCTTTCTCTAAGTCTACAAGTGCTAGACACATAGATTTGCCTTTCCTTAATCTATCTTCTACGATAAGTCGTAGGGTCAGTATTGCCTCACGCGTTCCAAGATTTCTACAGAATCCACACTGATCTTCCCCAAGGTCACCTTCTACCAGTTTTTCCATTCGTCTGTAAAGAATTCGTGTTAGCAGAAGGTAGAGAAGGAAATTCTACAATAACACATGTTTGAAAATCGTATCCCCACCAATTAACGCATTCAACACTGTTCCATTACAGCCACCAACATCATGAGCGTGGTATAAAAAGAGCGAAGTCATTATTTTGGGATATTACTGCAGTTTACCTTGGTAAACTGTTCCGTCTCTGTAAGTTTAATATATTTTATTATTACATTCTTAAATGATGGCATTACATTTTTTAGTGCAGCAACCTTTTTCTCAAGCTAGAAAGATTATTCTGAATAATTACGGTTTAGTCTTAATATGAAAAATAGTTGCAAGTTATAACACGGGCCTATACCTAGAATCAAATATTGTCTTGGAATTTAAAAGCACTGTAATCGAGAAAATAATGCCACTAGACTTAATCTCTACCTGTTACATTATTACTCTACTACACGCCACTAATCAATAAGTGATAGCATATTAAGCTGAAGTATTATCAGAAACCAGTCATAAGTAAAGTTACAAGTAAATCTACTGAAATAGATACTATTGTGAATTAAAACCAGCTACCATTTTCAAGACAGATAATGTTATTAAAACATTAAAGAAACTCAGTTCATTTGCAAGTGCCCCATGTTAAATAGCAAAAGACTTTATTCTGTTTCAAGGTACAAGTTGGTGCACACTCGACTAAGTATGGTTAACTGTCCATGTATTACACAAATAGTTCTAAAAATGTGTAACATTTTACTCACCTGAAGAACTCCCCATATATTGGAAATAGCTTTAATACATTGTACAGCATTTAGATGTGTAGTATGAGAAATGTTTATAGATGTTGGATTAAACATAACCTCATGCCTAACCACAGCAAAATTCTCAAAAATGGCGGAGACTCCTTGTGGTCGTCTCTAGCGCGCTGTCCATGTTATTCTACACTCAACGACTGGACTGAAGTACTCGTATTGACCAAAAATGATCGTGGGTTCCTGGGTACACTATCCCCTATTACAAAAACCTGGAGACTTGGAATGGCTGGAACACTTCCGAATAAGACACTGCTATTTCTGGGCACAGAATCAGCCAATGTTTTGTTACCATCCATTGACCGTGAGTGAGACCTTTTTGTGACTAAAGAAAAGAGTGATTACATAGCAGTTTACAAATTACTCACCACTTCGATTCTGCTAATTTATCTATATGGAGAACTATATTTTTCACTTAAGAAACCTCTTTACTATATTACCGTAACAGAATGTTAGTGTGACGATTTACAAGATTTACGACGGTGATAGTGTAAATAAAGGATTTTGAGCAATTGAACTATTGTTTTAGTTCCTAAACCATAACGATATTTTGTGCAAGAGAGTATGGACACGAAAAGAGTGTGTAAACAGGGATTCGTCTGGCAGATGTAAATATGGTCGCCAATCTAAATCATACTTATAATATTGAAACAATAGTTAATAATTGTAAACTTCGGAGATTAATTAGATAAAATGGCAACTCCTAGCATTTAGATCACCTGTGGACAAATTCACAGAATCAGTCACTATCAACAGCTTCTATATAGCTCTCTATAGTGATATATTAACCGACTAACAAACTTCTCCCTAACAATAACGTTTGGTAACTGAACTGTGTTGCGGTGAAAGAATCTCTGGCTCACGACATCAGTTCGAGTAATGGACAAACCTACTTTTAGAATATGGGCACCCTCTGTACACAATAACACATGGTAACACTTGTTTTGAACACCCTTAAAGCGGAATGAATTATACAGAATTAAATCTTTGCATTAATTTGTAGTGGCACCACAGTTTAAGATAGGAAAGCTAGATTTGGTGCAGTATTTCGAAGCGCACAAGTTACAGCCAGGTGCGGGCCGGATTGCGGTAAGGTACGCTGACCAGTGGTTGCAAAGTGGAGTGGAGGCCACAGGGCCGTTGAACTGCTGAAAAGCGTAAACGCAGCGTTTCGCATAGCGCAAGCTACAGGCAGAAGGGACCCACTGACACAACCAGGGTGTGGGGGAGTACGTGACTCGTAGCAGTGCGTTAGCAAAACAGAGGCGCACAGCTGAGTGTAAATAGGTGCCGTTTTCTAACGAGATTCATTCTAGTGTGACAGCTCTCCTGGACGGCGAGGCGTTTCACACAAGCGGCCACATGCAGCAACAGATGGGGCGCCAGTGTCCCAGTCCACAGCAGGCCGACGCGGGCACCGCAGCCAGCCAGTGGAGGGCCACTCTTCGACTCGCTTTCGCGAGCAGTTGTCTCGGCTCCTAACACACGCCGGACACATCACGAAGTGTGGGCCGCAGTTTTGGACACCGGATTGTGGGCGCCCGTTGTCATTCACGCTGGCGAGAAAAAGCAGCAGCTGTCTGCCCGCAGCTCAGACTGAGCAGTGCTGAGTCGGCAGGGATGCAGACTGCTCAGCCAATTCCTGGCATCCTGACGATGCCGCACTCCGCTGGCGTACAAGGCCGACAAACAGTGCCTTGCACTGGGTCGCTCGGGCGGTGGCCTCAGCATTCCGGGTTCCTGTGACGTGGACCGGGGTGAACGGGGCACTGTAGTTCAGTACAATAAATCATTTGGGAAGCTCGGACGAGTCTTAATACGGCACCACTTGGCACCCATCCCTTAAAAATAATTTATTTAAAAATAGTCTCAAAACAGAATGGAATAGGATGTTAGTTATTTATTTCAATGAGCAAATTCTTGGCTCAGATTAAGCAGTCTAAGATTTGTAGTGCAACTGTCTGTGATCACCACCAGTGTGCATTAGTATTGTCTGTGTTTAATGTTGTTAGTAGGGGTGGTTTGGTATGTAAGAGGCGCGGACAGTGTCAGATGTTGTGTGATCACTGTGCAGGACACGGAGGTGCCACGTACTCTTGTGGGGCTGCCGTCAACACCGCAATACATACGGCTGTATGTATGTTTTGATGTTGCTAGAATTTGCATATTCAGAAAACGAGGGTAGAAATTCACGAGACCTAGAAAACTGCAAACTGGTTTTTTTTTGTGAATGGAACTGGAATGGCTCTGATTGCTTCTGACTTTTCAGGATCTGGCTGAATGCCATCAGAAGAAATAATGTGACCCAAAAATGTCACCTTTGTCCTACCGAATTCTGATTTTTCCAAGTTAATTGAAATTCCAGATTCTGCAAAAATACGTAACACACTGCTGAGAATGCGATTATGTTGTTCCCAAGATGCTTCTGCTATTAAAATATCGTCTACGTATGAGGTGATGTGACGTTTTAAGAACTTAGGTAATATGGAATTTAGCCCACGAATAAATGCTGCCGAAGAGATGTTCAAACCGAAAGGAAGTTTCCGAAATTGATAACAAACGCCGAAACATAGAAAATCCATATATTTCCTACATCCTGGATGAAGTTCAGTTTAATAAAACCTGGATCTGAGCTCAATATAAGACAATACTTTTACGCCATTAAAATTTTGAAGAAGTTCTTCCAACATTTGCGGCCTATCTGTTTCAGGAATAATTATGGTATTTTGTCTCGAATCTAAGACAAGCGTGATCTATCTGTTTTTCTTCTCAACAACATGTAATGGATTATTGTATAAGCTTACCGCTGGTTCAATAATGCCCTAATCAAGCACAGATTGTATTTCCATTCTAACATGGTCCCTAAAATGTGCCAGAATTACGTACGGTCTAACGCAAAATTTAGTATGCTCATGAACACGACACGAAATTGGTTTTGAAATCCTTTAATTGTTCCTGTTTCGGGAGTAAAAACTGTGGAATGTGCTTGTAAAATGTCAAAAAGGTTCTGCGTATCAGCGTCATTACAGTTCTCCATTGTTTGGATTTTATTCTGAATTAAATCGTTAGTATGTAATGTGTCATCAATATCATCCCTGTCAGTACTTGTAAAGCGATTAATAGTGTCAAATTCCGTCGAAAGTTCCATACTGTGAACTAACAAGAGGTAAAGCTGAATTATTTCCTCGTCATGGTTTGAAAGCCAATCTTCAAATTTCAAAGCTATTGACTTACCTTCTTTTTCTAAACTTATTTCAGCATCGTGAAAGTTTAAAATTGATTTATATTCATTCAGAAAGTCTACTCCGAATATAATTTCCGTCGACAATAATGGAACAATAAGAAAATTCTTAGTAAATCTATGGTTTTGAGAAAAGATTTCTAAGTTTGTTTGATGGCATACACCTCCACTTTTTCCGAAAACTGCACCTTGTAATTTACTCTTGCGAAAAGGAAGTAAGGGGCAGTTGTTCGATTTGTTGCATTTAGTAAAAGCTGTTTCACTAATAACTGAAATAGGACTACCAGAGTCAAGTACTGCCGTAAATTTTACATCATTTGCTGTGATGTGAATTACAGGATATGCAATATTATTCTGTATCAAGTCATGTTCCTGAAGTAAGATGTCCCTAATGTCTTCCATTTTCACGTAATCGATAGCCACCGCAGCTATGTCGTCAGCTTCATGAGTAAATTTTGTGGCTGCCTGCGGTGCAAGTCATTGTCTGTTACCTCTTTGTTGTCGCGCATCGTTACTGGGATTTGGAGATCTAACTTCTATAATTTCAACTTGTCAAGAGGGCCCTGCCCTATTTGAATCACGCCATCTCTGATTAAATTCAGGTCTGTCATTATGATTATAGCGTTTGTTGTCATGTCGGTAATTTCTGTAATTTCTTTCTTTTTGATTACGTGGTGGAGAATTTCTCCCGAAATCGTAATTACGAGATGGACCGTTGCATCTGAAGTTATTTTGTCTCCCTTGATAATAATTATTCTGGTTCCTATATTGTCTGTTTCTACGGTTATCTCTGTCATATTCAATACCACGGGAGGTGATCTTTCCCTGTAACTTGTTATTCTCCTAACGGTTGTCATATGGATGGTGTCTGTTTTGGTCGCGATTTGTGTTGTAACAATGGCCTTGTCGTGTTCGGTTATTGTTTCTATCGTCACGGAATTGTGACCTTTAATTGTTAGTCTTTTCCCGTTTTCGCATCCTGCGACTGTTTGTGTCGATTTCCTGTTCTTGCAACAGTCCCTGAAAAGTTTCGATGACATCTTTGCATCGTCCTGCCAAAATAATCTGTCTTAAGTGCTCAGGAAATTTAGTTAAACAAATGCGGATGAGTTCCGAAGGGCTGTACGGGTTAGACAAATACTGATTTTTATGCAACATATCTTCAAAATATTTTAACGGGCTGTAAAATTCAGACTGTTCGAAATGTTTCGTCACTATGATACTGTTTTTTACTCGATCTTGAATAGCCTGAGACCAATACGCAGAAAGGAAGGCATGATAGAAATCTCCTTCATTGTGACAGTCGTGAATACTCGGTCGCATTCTTACTGCTGGTTCATTCTCTAGACAGCCACCCATAAATTCTAATCTATGATCTAATGACCAATTAGGAGGAAAGCAATGAGCAAACTGATGAAGACAAGCTTGTGGATGAATGTCAGTACCGGAATTCTTGAATGTTTTAAATTTACGTGTAGTAATGAAAAGCTTGTAATCAAAATCATCGTGTCGCTGAGTCACAGATTGGTCATTGTTACATTGTGTCGGCGGATCCATCTCAAGATTCGGTGCACTTTGCCAACTCCTTTCAAAATCTCCGGAATACCCTGCGTTATTACTTTGTGGCTTTTCAGTATTTCTAAATCCCACTTCCCGTGTCGTAGCGCTAGTATCCTCTGAAATATGTAACTCTTGTATTACGTGCGCCAACTGATCTTACACTTCCCGCATTTCCCTTTTGTGTTGTATATGAATTTGATAATGATTTTGTTTGAATTTCCTAATTTGCTCATACTATTCTGTGTCAGTAAAGGCTACCGTTCTTGTATTATTCAGATCATCATCTACCTTTGTAGATAAATTATCTCGCTGATCCGAAAGTTCGACTATTTTTTCTGATAATATGCTAATTTCTTCTGTGTGTTTTTGTGAACCAAATTTTAGAGTATCTATTTGTGTCGAGATCGTATCTACTGTGCCCTTTAAGTTTTCTTGATTTTGTACAAGTTGAGTGACCGTATCGATAGATGCAACTGAGTCAATTTTAGCTTGCAAGGTGTCGTGATTTTCGTGCACAATGGTATGCAATTCTTCTATAGCTGCTTCATGATTCTGTAATGCGTTTTCATAACGCGAAAAAATAGGCTGAAAATGCTCACAAATTTGTGTATTTACGTCTTCAGAAATCTTTTGGTATTTCGATTCGATTTTAAACCCCTCAGCAGTTAAATCTTCACGTGTTTGTTCAAGCGTTGTGGCTAGGTTTTGAAGCTGTTGGTGTGTTCTTTCCTTTTGTTGTTGCTTTTGTTTCTGATTTTGTTCCATTGTGTCTAACGTTTGAAGCTGTTGCTGTGTTTGTTTCTGATTTTGTTGCGTCTGTTGCTGTATTAGTTCCACTGTGTCTAACTTTTGAAGCTTTTGTCCCATTTGTTGCATTAATTGTAATAACAATATATTAATGTCTGGAACATGTTCCTTTGTGCTTTTCGGCAGTGCATTTGCATCGGAAATATTCTTATTTTGAAAAGTAGAGATAGAATCTTGACTTAATTGAGAAACAGATGATGACACAAAACCTGAATCTACAGTACATGCAAGTTTTGGTTCTGTCATTTCGGCTTCCTGAGGCGATCTGTTACTGACCGATCGATCGTCAGTGCTTTCCTGTTCATTAATTATTTCACTGTCTACACCATTATTTACTGCCTGGTCTATGTCCCCATGCACTATTACCGAATTACAGTCTCGAATATTTGTCACTTCATTACAAGGTGGTACTAACACGCTACGTTCGCCTTCACTGTCATTTCCCAATTTGCTTTGTAGTATAGTGTTACGCTTTTCACACGCCATGATTATCACACTGTTTTACACAATTACACACAAAAAAAATTGAAAAGCAAAAATAAGAGGACACACTTAATTAGCACTGAAAATAATCAATACCTAGTTAAATGCAAAGGCGACTGTGACATACTTGGTGCAAATCCACAAGCATGCCACAACTGCTTTGTTAATTACAATAAAGTCAACAATTAGAAACTGCAACTACAAAAGAAATTCTCTATACAGTTACGCGCTAGCAATAACAATAACTAATTTCTAATTAAGCACTAATCATTCAAACTACAAGAAAAATCAGAAGATTCCAGTGAGGTATCCTCGGATAATGGTCGAGAGGTGAAACCTGTTTATTACAACTTTTTACTTACCTGGACTGAAATAACTGAGAAGATTAAACTTCTTAATTTAATTATGAAACTACTGAGTGAAACTGGACATACTGAGCCTATATTCTCTTTACTTATTCTTATCATCTCAAAACTGACCCACAGAATGTGCCCAGACAAACAGCTCTCAAACTTCTCCCATTCATTAATTATCGATAATATTCAACGATAACGCGATCAGACTGCTTTAAAATTAACTCAAGAGAACGGCCCTGAATTAGAATAAATCCTAAGAATAACCCAAACATATCATAAGTCACTTACCTCACAAAAAATCTTCATTAAACGTACTACAGCAATGCAGCAAACATCAATACTGCCAGCCAAATAAGAAATTCTAACTACTGAAGTCTATAACTACTATTAGGCATGTGGTTAGCAAAGGAAAGATTTTGTTGCAGAGCAAACAATGTATTTAGCATCATTTACCTTAAACAAGTGACAACCACTTCAAAAAACATTATATAATCATCAGTATACCGCAAACCTCCAACACTGATAATTGTTAATCTCTAACCTCCATCACTACTGACTACTCGCAACCAACTTCCATCACTGCTGGCTGTACATCTCCAATTACCATCACTGCTGGCTGTTCACGTCCAACTGCGAGTCCGACCAGCGACAGAGTGCACACAGCACTGTCAGAGTTATTAATGCAAAGTGCTAGATATCGCTGCCAACATACAAACACATAAACAGCCTACTTACCCCTGTATACTCTGAGGTAGCTGTGTGCTCGTTGTCTTTTGCGTGGATGATTAGGATACTCATGTAAGGCATCAGGCAAATCCAACACCTTCCATGAAAACCCTGCCATGATAAGCAAATCCAGTGCTATGTCACATAGCCCCGAATAAATCGTGACATTAAATTAACCAAAGCAATACGAGTAACGAGTGAGCAAATGGAATAAAACAGACTAACGCAAGAATACCTAAATGCATGTCATACCTTCCCACCGTGAGACAGACACAGTTCCGAGGGGAGAAACGAGAACAGAAGCCGAGAGCAGAACCGTGTTAAGCTAGAAGGCCCTACGATAAGGGATGGACACCAACGTCTCCAGCTAACCACCAGGACCACCCCCCCCCCCAAGCCCATGTTGAAAGCTAGAGCCCTCCAGAAGAACAGTATAGATCTTACAGTATAGATCTTACAGTAACACTAAGAGGGCCACACCAGCTGCAAGTTTTAGCGTGAGACTTTTTCGCGTCTCTGTTACATTGCAAACTTTAAAAACATTGCCCCACCACGAAAAGTATAACGTTTCTCACTGGATAGACAGAATTTTTGTAGGCGGAGCTTAAGGCTAACATTGAGACCCTGATAGGTCAGATGAAAACACAGCCAGATAGTTTTTTTTTAAACCAACTTCGGTAAATTGTAGTAAGGAGAAGTGAAGAGTAGAGTTGCTTCCGAGACGGCGAGCTGGATGGAGCTGCGCCGGGCGCCGCCCCCTGACGAAGGTAATGAATGCACGCGATGCCGCATTTTTGAACGCATAAGGCTTCACTCCCATCTGTTACATCCCCTTTTTACGTAATACTAGGTAACCAGGTAATTAAAAATAGGAAAGCCTTGAACCACTTCCACTAAATTTAGTTAGTATTAAGATTCTTTTACAGGGAGTGCAGTATTTGGTTATATCATCGCTAGTCTTACTGAACTCTTCTGAATTCTACATGTCATGTGCGGTCTGGCATCTCCTTACCAGCAACAGGTCTGAGGTTCAAACTAGTCAATTCCCTAAAAAACACACTCAGAGCGTCGTTGCGTGAAAATTGTAGGGAGACACGACATAAAACAACAGACACCACGCAGAATGTTAGAGAATGGCGACCCTGCCAGGATGGTAAAATACCATGATTCAAGGGTGACCACATGCCTAACTAGGTCAGAAAAATATCCTGTTAAAAATTTTCCTAATAAATTTTTTTTAATGGCATATACAGTTGAAAACAGTAGCTGCAGCGATAGAGAGTAAGAAAGTATTCAATAGAAAGTGAGACATTCTAGCAGAGACAATAGCATAATTAAGTTATGAATTTTAAAAATTGTTACAATTAAGTTTTCTCCTTAATGCAAGCGCACAGGTAGCGGATACATCGTTGACAATTTGTTTCTGACCCAACAAGTAAGTGAATGGATTGTCAGTCTTGGGTATAATAAGTGTCACGTCGTGTGAACAAAAAGTTTATGAAACGCGTGAGATCGTATGAGCGCATGTTGACTCGAAGTAGGGCGCGTGAATTGCTTTTAAAACAGAAAATAAGGGATTCGGAAAGATTAGCAATGGCAGATCGAGACCTTGACCGAATTGAGGTAGAGACCCAACATGAAGATGGACAGAGAATAGAGGACAGTACAACAGACGATGCAGTATCGCGAGAAATAGTCAGATAACGGACCATAACGAGGATAATGTACGTCAAGGCATAGAAAACCTAGGTCAGCATACGACAGAGGAGCAGGAAAGTAGAGAGACAGCCGATGAGGATTCTAACTTGCGTCTTGAATACGAAGAACCCACAGTACAAGTAATCAGAGCTCCCTCACCACAGAGTACAAGGAATGCGAGCAGAAACGTGTCACCACACAGTTCAATGCAATCGGTTGCGAACCAACACTTGGGCGAAAACACAGAGCGTAGTACGTCGGAAGAAAACGCAATAGGACCCACCAATCTGGCAGAATTATTACAACAAATTACGGAAACCATGACAAGGCAAAATAAAGACATAGCGAACCAAATTCAAATTCAGAATTCAGAAACCACGAGACAAATGCGTGAGATTAAAGAACAAATAAAAAAAAATCAGTTACACCTAAGTCATATTGAAGACGAGGCAAAAGAATCTCGAGAAGTCATAGGAAACTTAATAACAGATCACAATCAGTTGAGAATCGACATTGACAAGGTACAAGTGGACGTACAAACATTGCGTAATTACATTCAGGACGAGATCAAAACATTACGTAACAACACCCAGGGAGAAGTTAAGAAACTAGAGAAACATATAAACGTAATCACTAGAGAAGCAGCAGGTACAGCGCGTGAAATTGTTGACAACAGTGTGTTACACAAACGTATCACAAAGGCAGCGCTGAAAAGATATGATAACCGCATAGTCAAAATAGAAGCGCAAACGAAGCGACAATTTCAGAAATTGCGAACAGAGTTGTTGCAAACCATTGAAGAGCGTAGTGAACAGGATCGAACAAGCACAGAGTCTGCAACCACATCCATATCTGTAACAGCACCGGAAGAACAAGCAATTAACGAAGATATTACGCATTTGCGATTCCATTCACAGGCAGAAAGTAACATACGTGATATCAGACAGCCTGCACAGCAACAAACACGTTTCGAAATTCTTGATGAACAAACATCATCACAAACACATGCGGAACCACAAATGGAACTATGACGAAGTACGACAACGAACATTTCCTCACAGAAAATTTCAACACTTTCGAGAAGGAAACTCGTTACATCCACGAAGTTTTATTGATCAATTCCGAGTAGGATTACCAGAACACTGGACGCTAGCACACAAATTAGACTTCATATGTGCACACATGTCAGGAACAGTCGCAGAAACCATGCACAATGTTGCAGCGACATGCCGATCGTACGAAGATTTCAGAGAGAAGTTTCTCTCACGATACTGGTCCAGCGAAGCACAGAACACAGTGAAGTACGAATTATTACAGAACCCATATTTTGAAAATTCAGAAGAGAAGAGTCCCGTGAAATTTTTCGAATTAATGGCAAAGAAAAGTGAATGCTTAGATGTACCGTACAGTGACGGAGAGTTGATTAAATTATGCGCGAAGAAGTTACCATTGAAAAACCAGCAATCATTAGTAGGTCGCGGAGGCAATGACGTCGAAGCATTTAAAGGTATTCTAAGGGAACTAGAGTTCATATTTTCGGAAGATGACGCAAGAAAAAGACGAAGCGCACGTGAATATGAAAGCAAAAAGCAGTGGAATCCACAAGACACAGTACGAAGAAACAATAACTACAAACCACGTGATAACTTCGCACCAAGAAACGACAATAGATATCAACAAAGAACCGGTTATGGATTTAGAAGAGAATATGGCAATAACTATAATTCACCCAGGAACGGCAACAACTATTACAGAGGGAATAACGACAACCGGAATGGGTATTGGAGAACCAATAGACCGACAAATTATCAACAAAGAAACCACTATCGACAAGCTGAGCAAGAAAAGAGAATACATATACACTCCTGGAAATGGAAAAAAGAACACATTGACACCGATGTGTCAGACCCACCATACTTGCTCCGGACACTGCGAGAGGGCTGTACAAGCAATGATCACACGCACGGCACAGCGGACACACCAGGAACCGCGGTGTTGGCCGTCGAATGGCGCTAGCTGCGCAGCATTTGTGCACCGCCGCCGTCAGTGTCAGCCAGTTTGCCGTGGCATACGGAGCTCCATCGCAGTCTTTAACACTGGTAGCATGCCGCGACAGCGTGGACGTGAACCGTATGTGCAGTTGACGGACTTTGAGCGAGGGCGTATAGTGGGCATGCGGGAGGCTGGGTGGACGTACCGCCGAATTGCTCAACACGTGGGGCGTGAGGTCTCCACAGTACATCGATGTTGTCGCCAGTGGTCGGCGGTAGGTGCACGTGCCCGTCGATCTGGGACCGGACCGCAGCGACGCACGGATGCACGCCAAGACCGTAGGATCCTACGCAGTGCCGTAGGGGACCGCACCGCCACTTCCCAGCAAATTAGGGACACTGTTGCTCCTGGGGTATCGGCGAGGACCATTCGCAACCGTCTCCATGAAGCTGGGCTACGGTCCCGCACACCGTTAGGCCGTCTTCCGCTCACGCCCCAATATCGTGCAGCTCGCCTCCAGTGGTGTCGCGACAGGCGTGAATGGAGGGACGAATGGAGACGTGTCGTCTTCAGCGATGAGAGTCGCTTCTGCCTTGGTGCCAATGATGGTCGTATGCGTGTTTGGCGCCGTGCATGTGAGCGCCACAATCAGGACTGCATACGACCGAGGCACACAGGGCCAACAGCCGGCATCATGGTGTGGGGAGCGATCTCCTACACTGGCCGTACACCACTGGTGATCGTCGAGGGGACACTGAATAGTGCACGGTACATCCAAACCGTCATCGAACCCATCGTTCTACCATTCCTAGACCGGCAAGGTAACTTGCTGTTCCAACAGGACAATGCACGTCCGCATGTATCCCGTGCCACCCAACGTGCTCTAGAAGGTGTAAGTCAACTACCCTGGCCAGCAAGATCTCCGGATCTGTCCCCCATTGAGCATGTTTGGGACTGGATGAAGCGTCGTCTCACGCGGTCTGCACGTCCAGCACGAACGCTGGTCCAACTGAGGGGCCAGGTGGAAATGGCATGGCAAGCCGTTCCACAGGACTACATCCAGCACCTCTACGATCGTCTCCATGGGAGAATAGCAGCCTCCATTGCTGCGAAAGTTGGATATACACTGTACTAGTGCCGACATTGTACATGCTCTGTTGCCTGTGTCTATGTGCCTGTGGTTCTGTCAGTGTGATCATGTGATGTATCTGACCCCAGGAATGTGTCAATAAAGTTTCCCCTTCCTGGGACAATGAATTCACGGTGTTCTTATTTCAATTTCCAGGAGTGTAGAAGAGGTGGAGGTAAGACCACCAAACCCCGAAAAACGTCCGAATTGACAGCTAAGCGCCCATGCTAAAGAGAATGACGCAGCGACCCAGGACAATTGCACCTTGAACACAGAAGTAAAATTCTTATCACGAGAAGAGAAGAAGGAAGAAACAAATCCGTAGGGACCAGATGAAAAAGGAAAATAACAATATCGTGTTGGGATGAAATTAATTGGGAGAATACTGACGAGGAAGATGAATTACCAGAGGCATGCAAAACGAATGTAGGAGGAAAGGACGAAGTAATGAGTATTGCAGAGCTATTTGAGATGGAAACCAGGGAAAGTGAATTCAAGGAGGATAATATGCAGTCGACAGAAGTTGAAAATAAGTTACTAGTGGGCACACAACGCAACGTATATAATGAAGGAAGTTATATAGCGATAATTAGAGCATTTAGATGCTATTATGTGGAAGTAGCGACGAAGAAGGAGAAGATAGACGAGGATGAGAAAAAAGAAGAGGATGTTGAAGAAACCATAAATGAAGGAAGAAACAGAGAAGAGGAAATAAAACAGAGAGAAGTAGCAGTCGAATCTTATCCTGCAGAAAGTTCGAATTCACAAGGGAAATTCCTGAAAAGACACATGTATGATTGAGAGGAGGATTCGTTGATGCAAGAAGAAAAAGAACAGAACCAACCCTTTCAAATTCAACCAATTCTGAAGGCCATGGTAAAGCATATCCCAGTCAATATTGTAATTGATAGCGGGAGTGAAATGACTGCAATCGCAGAAAATTTATTCACGCAGTGTAATGCCAATCAGGAATTGCCAGTTCTGAAAACATGTAAGATTAAAGTAAGAGGTCCTATTAGAAACAATGCTGCGGAAGGTACGAGACAAACAAGGTTAACTCTTTCGTGTCAAGGTCAAAAGACCAAAGCCAACTTCGTGATTATACCTAAACTGACTGTAGATTCGATTATAGGTGCAGATTTTTTAAATGAGAGACGAGCGATAATAGATATGGGGAAAGGTAGCGTAACATTCGGGAATGTCACACTTCTCTTTGAGCAAAAGCTAAAATTAGAAGAAATACCAGTTACAAACAAACAATTAAGAATGGCACGAGGTAAAGAGGATGAAGAATTGGAATGGTATACACAAAAGGGGGAATCGCCTCAACTCATGTTAGAAGTCCATAAAGAAATCGACGAAAAATTACAAGAAGTTCAAGGTATCTCGCAACACAGTAAAAGAGGATTAGAGGGTATTTTACGAGATAAAGCAGAGGTATTTTTACCTAAGACTGGCAGTTTTAAACACTTTCAGTACAAGTTTGAAGATTAATTTTATTACTGGTAAATAATCAGCACAATATTTCAAGATTATGTTGCAGATAGGATCGTCAGGAGAAAGAAGAATGAAGAGAGAGGAAGGTGGGAAAAAGAAAGTAGTTTCAATAAAAACAAAAATAACACCAATAGTACCACAGATTAAGGTGAAGGGATAAGACGTAGATAGCCTATCAGCATGAAATACTAAAATGCTATACACCACGACACTACACAAAAATAAAAAACGAATTTGAGGATTCTAGTAGAAGTTAAGACTCAAAATATCTTAGAATTGTAACATGGAAAGGGCGCCAAAATCTGTAAAGCTTTTTAAGAAGGCGTAAAACAATGTAGGTACTAGACATATGTTAGATGATTATAAGTAAAACTTTTTGTAAGAACCATTGTAAAAACTCCAGCAAGGACAAGGTGCAACGACCCACCAGTTGCAACGAGAGAAGTGTCAAGAAAGAAAGGGACTTAATTAGCAAGACATGATTCCTACAAGGCAGAAGTGTCAAGAGAAGGGAAAGGACAGTGAGACCAACAGAGGGCCCTTGTATCGAAAGTGGGCAGTAAATTTGCCTGCTAAGCGGAACCCTGCTGGGACAGAACACGGAACCACAGAGTGGCGGAACCCTGCAGAGTCACCACAGGACACAGAATGCCAGATGGGTCTCGGAACGCCTCGACTCAGCGGAGTGAGCAAAAAACGGCCCGACGAGAAGACCGCTTGGGCAAGCCACCACTGGTAAAAAAAAAAAAAAAATGTGTAAAAGTCACACTACTGCTATTAAACAGCACGCTGATGCACGAAACTGAAGAAAACTTCCACAAAGTAAAAATGACATGCCCAAACAATTTATCAAATTGTTACTAAGAGGAGAACTTCAATGCGACTAGTTATCAATAAACATTACCATATACTGCCAAGAGAAGAACCAAGAAGCAAGTAAGAAGCAGAGAAAAAGCAGGAAGAACAGAAGTTGAAGATTCGCAAGATTCAGACCAAGAAAGTAGATGGGTGAAGAATAGACGACATACCTTCCCAAATCCCTATCCTATTGTAAACTAGTGGTCTGCGAAGTATTACAACGAAAAACGACCGCTTTCAGCGACAAATAATGATGACTTTCACGCATACAAAGCCAGTAAACCACGAGATTCTGCACTAACAGCTCCATTCCGTTATGGGACCTCTACAACAGCAACACACTGTTACAAAGTCAACAAGGAATGACGAACGAAGCTGTACATGAAATACTTGCCCACATCAATCTCGCTCAAGTCCATCACCTTCGTGCAAAAACATTCGCCAACCTCATGGTTAAACATTCATAGGATTGTGTGAATGTGTGAAATCAAATTATGTGATGTAGAATTGTGCAAAAGAAACGTGTGAAAAACTAAATAAGTTAAGCACACCAGACAGTAAATAAACTACAAAATAACAGTCATCGACTATGGACTTCAGTAAAAAATAGACTATCGATAAAAATAAGTCATTATTTCTGAAATGGACAGCATATAAAGACAAAAATAAGGCATAATAAACACTAAAACTATATGCTACTTGTTTTCTCCTCATAAAAATAAAAGAATAACTATATTTTACTTATTTTCTCCTTATAAAAACAAAGAATAAAAAATTATCTTGGTGGATGTTTTCCCTTTTTTTTAACATTTGTACCATTTGTTAGGATAATATCTCAATACTTGTGTATGTATATTTCTTTGTCAAAGCAATTCTTGGAAATAATTCTTATTTGTTAGTGTAACAATGTTGAAATGAGTGTCTAGAAACAAAAACATTTTACTTGTACATGATATGTAGAAAATGTATTAGGAATAGATTTTACTTAATTACTAAATTTATAAAAAAAATATTTCTAAGAAAATCGATGTGAAAGACTCCTCACTTTCGATAACGAACTTCTTAAAAAACAAACTTCACACTTAAATAAAGAAAGAAAATAATTAAAAATAAATAATAATAATAATAATAGCATAAAAATATTCATCTCTTGTCAATATAAACGTATTTTTGAGAATAATGTGGAAGAATATAAAAATATAAATTATTAATACAAAGTAGCATAGAACCAGAATAACGTGGCTGAACAGTAGGCAACAAAATTTAGATAAAGGAATAATTTCTGACTGCCATAGACAACGATGCAATCATTGCCTAAATTCAGTGCAAAAATTAAGTTCGAAGGGTGGTGATATGTAAGGTGTCAGGCAAATCCAACACCTTCCATGAAAACCCTGCCATGATAAGCAAATCCAGTACTATGTCACATAGCTCCGAATAAATTGTGACTTTAAATTAACCAACGTAATACGAGTAACGAGTGAGCAAATGGAATACCACAGACTAACACAAGAATGCCTAAATGAATGTCATACCTTCCCACCGTGAGACAGACGCAGTTCCAAGGGGAGAAACGAGAACAGAAGCCGAGAGCAGAACTGTGTTAAGCTAGAACGCCCTACGATAAGGGACGGACACCCACGTCGCCAGCTAACCACCAGGACCACCCCCTTAGCCCATGTTAAAAGCTATAGTCCTCCAGAAGAACAGTATAGATCTTATGATAACACTAAAAGGGCCACACCAGCGGCAAGTTTTAGCGTGCGACTTTTTCGCGTCTCTGTTACGTTGCAAACCTAAAAAACATTGCCCCACCACGAAAAGTAACCGCTAGGACCACCCCCAGCCCATGTTAAAAGATAGAACCCTACAGAAGACCAATATACATTTTACGATAACACTAAAAGGGCCACACCAGCTGCAAGTTTTAGCGTGAGACTTTTTCGCGTCTCTGTTACGTTGCAAACCTAAAAAACATTGCCCCACCACGAAAAGTGACCACTAGGACCACCCCCCAGTCCATGTTAAAAGATAGAGCCCTCCAGAAGAACAGAATAGACCTTACAATAACACTGAAAGGGCCACACCAGCTGGAAGTTTTAGCGTGAGACTTTTTCGCGTCTCTGTTACATTGCAAACTTTAAAAACATTGCCCCACCACGAAATGTATAACGTTTCTCATTGGATAGCCAGAATTTTTGTAGGTGGAGCTTAAGGTTAACATTGAGACCCTGATTGGTCAGATGAAAACACAGCCAGACAGTTTTTTTTTTTTTTAAACCAACTTCGGTAAATTGTAGTAAGGAGAAGTGAGGAGTAGAGTTGCTTCCGAGACGGCGAGCTGGATGGAGCTGCGCATTTTTGAACGCATAAGGCTTCACTCCCTTCTGTTACATCCCCTTTTTACGTAATACTAGTGTCGATCGTCAATTTAAGCTCATGGTATTCACATTTGCTACGTAAGTTAAAATCTGAAACGCGATGATTTTTCTATTATATAATTATTGAGAAGCCACATCAGCCACTGTAATTTACGACAAGTTGGATAAGTAATTAAAGATAATTGAGGGTCACTGTAGCCATTTTGATAGTTTTCTGTTTTGTGAAACTTAATTTAAACCTAGATTATAGATGTGATACGGCATAGGTCATCCTTCGATCCATTGTAGAACTTGGAAAACCATTCAGGGAATATTCGCTCACATTTTTGCTGAACGCAGTTGGTTGTTATCATCTTGTATTAAAACATTTCCTTTTATCAATAGTGCAATTTATAAACAATGTTTTGTGAGTAGAATAACATTTCCAACGGCAAACTTAACTGCTTTTTCGACGTTATTTTTCTAGCTAACTAAAAATAGGAAATCCTTGAACCCCTTCCACTAAATTTAGTTAGTATTAAGATTCTTTTACAGGGAGTGCAGTGGAGCTGACGCTGAAATCATTAAGTATTTGGTTATACCATCGCTAGTCTCACTGAACTCTTCTGAACTCTACATGTCATTTGTGGTCTGGCGTCTCCTTACCAGCAACAGGTCCCAGGTTCAAACTAGTCAATTCCCTAAAATACACGCTCAGAGCGTCGTTGCGCGATAGTGGTAGGGAGTCACGACATAGAACAACAGACAACACGCAGAATGTTAGACTCAGAGGAAACTAAGTATTTTTTGTGTTTATCTGGAGGATTGGTACACTCTAAGGTGATAGTGTGGTTACCCTGCTTGTATATAGGGTGAATTTGTGGTTCGCATTGAGCGAAAGAGGCTCAGTTTACAAAATGGTTGATTGAACAGAAAATTTTGGATCAGAACTCTTCTTTGGTCATTCCCTGTGCGTTGGCTGTAAATTGTCATATTTTGCATAGCAGTTAAATAGTACCCACTGGAACCACTTATGCAAGTCCGTCGAAGTATCATCATTACTTTCAGTTCTGAAGTGGCGAGTGACCATTAAATTAGGGAAAAGTAGTGGGTCTCGATTTGCCAACACTTTAAGAGGCTAAATTTTGCTTTGGTTATTTAATTTCAGGGCCCAATGTGGTGGTGGTGTTCAGGCTTATTTATTTAAATATTTTTACTTTCAGTCTTTGTAGCTGCAGACATAGAGTTGTTGACACACTTCCACTGCCGTCGTATTCACATGTACATGTAAAGATGAAGTAAAACTTCCATACGTGAGAAGAAATAAAACAGTTCCAGAGTTTTCAGCTGAAGTAGATATAATTTTCCTCAAAATAAGATTAAGTCCCAGATAGAAAGAAATAATAAATAAGAGAAACAAATCAAATAAGGACCTGATTCTTCGATGCACAGAAGAGATAGGATAGGTATTCAAAGATAGTGATAGCTTAATGTTGGTAGTGTTAGAACGAACAGTTCAGAGATACAATTTGTTGTTAGTACATATAATTCGACAACATCATTGCTGTAGACTGTTGTGCACGAAAATAAACTAATCAGCTGATATGTTATCAGTATAGATGCCAGAATTAATAGAATTACTTTATAGTAATTATTTTTGTAAAGAGGAGCAAAGAAAGAAAGTCATGTTTTTACATTGAAAACAATACAGAAATAATGCAGTGTCGACTAAGATTAAATCACTAACTGGACGTTAAATTATGTCTTTGGTTTAAGTAAGTTATATTAATTGTCAGACTAAGGATAAGCTGTTGCTACTACGTATTGTAAAATACTGTAAATAGAAAAATCCCTTAAGCAGTTATTGTAATCCGAGTAATATATATTTCCATTTCGATTTCAATACAGTAGTTAGATTACTTAGATAGAGATCAATCTTTACTTGTTTATGTTGTTCACAATCGTTAACGAATATGCTTTTTTCTTGACATACATACGGTAGTTATATTATGTATAGACAGATTAATCATCACTTGGTGTGTTGTTTGCAGTCGTAGTCAAACTGCACCCCACGACGAGCTGTACCATTGCGCCTTGGTCCTAAATATCAACTGAGACATGATTTGCAGTTACCTATCATTAAATATAAAGACAGCTACGTTTACGGGAAGTAAGGAAAAGTTGTTCTCAAGTAACCAAATGAGGGTAACGATACTTATACATCGCTAAGTATCTCACTATATGTATTTATGTTGTTGTTGTGAACTTCAGTCCAGAGACTGGTTTGATGTAGCTCTCCATGCTACTGTAACCTGTGCAAGCCTCTTCATTTCCACATAACTATTACACTCTACATCCTTCTGAATCTGCTTGGTGTGTTCATTTCTTGGTCTCCTCCTACGACTTTTACCCTCCACGCTGCCCTCCAATACTAAACTGGTGATCCCTTGGTGCCTCAGAACATGTCCTATCAACCGACCCCTTCTTCTAGGTAATCTGTGCCACAAATTCCTCTTCTTCCCATTTCTATTCAGTATGTGAGTTAACGAGCATTTCACTCTCATTTAAGTATATGGCTGAAAGAGTCAGCCTTCCGGAATTGTGAAACAAATCCTGTCGTCCAGAATCGCGTACTACAAAGAGTGCTGATTTACAGCGAGATGGAGAAACTCACAGGCGTTTATTGTATATTGAGGCCTCAGTGCTGTAGTGTGCGTGTGAGACAGACAAGAACCTATATCATAGGGAAACCCAGTAGAAGCCGTTTGTGGCCAAGTGTGAAATATGGCGAACCTAAGATCAGCCATGAGGGGGAGCATTTATGGGAACTATTTAATTCTACAGTTGTGCAGGGAATGAAGCCACAGTAATTTTATTCTACCATCCTTCATAAATTTTCATGGTGATCCCAATATAACTTGAATATTGATCATATCTACAATAGCTTAGGATTTACTGGTTAAAGTGAAATTCACAAGTTTTGTAACAAAGACCTGAATGCTAAAATCTGAACGCTTTAGTCGATCTTAACGATCGACATTTCATATAGAAGCGCATCATTAAAATGACAAATGTTGTAAATATCAACCCTGTGACTTCATTTGCTTAAAAGCTATAGTAAATTTAAATTATGAGTATTTTCAGTTAAGCATCAGATCATCATTTCCTCCACACAAAACACATTGAACGATGACAGCATTAAACCTTATTGAATCAATAGGTAGTAGAATATTTGCTGCAAACCTTATTGCGTAATACTTCCTTTTGTTCTTTATTTATTTATCAGAAGACACATTGGCGCAAGACTACGGGCCATAACATTCAAAGTTAAGAAGGAAATTGTATTGGTTTTATGTAAACGAATTTAACATTTATTATGTAATGGCTATTGTTGTTACTATATTTAGAACGTGGAAGTGGCCAAGCTTTGATTATTTAAATATGTCAAAATGTAAAGTAAGGTAGAATAAGCGGTAGCCAATCAGATGGACGGCTTCAGGAAATGGAACTGCCCTAGTCAGTCGAGCGAGGATTAATAGCGCAGGGGAAATGGGGTCGGGTACAGGCAGAGAGACAGTGACGGTGCAGACGCCAAAGCGAACAGTTCGGTTAGAGACGCGAAACAACTTAGAAAATTTTGCGTTGTGTGGTATTGTGGGTCTTAGTCTCTGACTGATGAGCAGCTGCGTGCCTGGTGTTAAATTTAACTTTTTGCTTAGTTAACGAGGTGGAATGTTGGACATTTAATTCACGATGAGATTGTGAATGATCATACTGTGTCAAATGGATATACGCACAAGAGTAATAATAATTCTAAATACGACCATTTTCGTTATTAGTTTGCTTTCTGAATGAACATTATTCTAACCAAATCTCAACTGTGTGGCCTACATCATTGATGGGTTATTAACTTAGTTCCCAATATTATTATTATTGTTATTATATGCTATATTAACTTTATATTTCGGAAACTTGTCATCAGCCAGACAATTTAACCGAAAGATCACAAATGTCTAATTTACGGCGAGTAATGTGTCACGTGCGGTTCAATCCCTAGACGAGTTTGAGCCAAGACATTGAGCCCGAACAGCTACGGGATGTTAGCTCGCAAGTTCCTTCTCACTAGTTACGTGATCTACCAACTTAATCTACAGTATTCTTCTGAAGCACCACATTTTGAAAGCTTCTATTCTTGCCTAAACTAGTTACCACCCATGTTTCACATCCATACGTGGCTACACTCCATACTAATACTTTGAGAAAAGGCTTCCTGACAAATCTATACTCGATGTTAACAAATTTGTCTTCTTCAGCAGCGCTTTTCTTGCCATTGCCAGTCTACATTTTATATCCTTCCTACTTCGACCATCATCAGTTATTTTATTCCCCAAACAGCAAAACTCATCTACTACTTTGCCTCAATTCCTCATCTAATTCCCTCAGCATCACCTGATTTAATTATACTACATTTCACTATGCTTTCTTCGCTTTTGTTGATGTTCATCTTATAGCCTCCTTTCAAGACACTGTCCATTCCGTTCAACTGCTCTTCCAAGTCTTTTGCTGTCTCTGACAGAATTACAATGCCATCGGCGAACCTCAAAGTTTTTATTTCTTCTCCATGGATTTTAATACCTACTCCGAATTTTTCTTTTGTTTCCTTTACTGCTTGCTCAATATACAGATCGAATAACATCAGGGAGAGGCTACAACCCTGTCTCACTCCCTTCCCAACTACTGCTTCCCTTTCATTCCCCTCGACTCTTAACTAACTAATGCTTTCTGTACAAATTGTAAATAGCCTTTCGCTCCCTGTATTTTACCCCTGCCACCTTTAGAATTTGAAAGAGAGTATTCCAGTCAACATTGTCAAAAGCTTTCGCTAAGTCTACAAATCTTAGAAATGTGTGTTTACCTTTCCTTAATCTATCTTCTAAGATTAGTCGTAGGGTCAGTATTGCCTCACGTGTTCCAACATTTCTACGGAATCCAAACTGATCTTCCCCAAGGTCGGCTCGTACCAGTTTTCCCATTCGTCTGAAAGAATTCGTGTCCGTATTTTGCAGCCGTGACTTATTAAACTGGTAGTTCGGTAATTTTAACACTTGTCAACACCTACTTTCTTTGGGATTGGAATAATTACATTCTTCTTGAAGTCTGAGGGTATTTCGCCTGTCTCATACATCTTGCTCAGCAAATGAGAGAGTTTTGTCAGGGCTGGCTCTCCCAAGGCTGTCAGTAGTTCTAATGGAATGTTGTCTACTCCTGGGACCTCGTTTCGACTTAGATCTTCCAGTGCTCTGTCAGATTTTTCATGCAGTATGATATCTCCCATTTCATCTTTACCTAGTCGTCTTCCATTTCCATAATATTGCCCTCAAGTACATCGCCCTTGTATAGACCCTCTATATACTCCTTCCACATTCCTGCTTTCCCTTCTTTCATTAGAACTGTGTTTCCATCTGACCTCTTGATCTTCGTACAAGTGGTTCTCTTTTCTCCAAAGGTCTCTCTATCTTACCCCTCCTGAGATATACCGCTACATTTGTCGTCTAGTCATCCCTGCTTAGACATTTTGTGCTCCCTGTCGATCTCATTTTTGAGACTATTGTATTCCTTTATGTCTGCTTCATTTACTGCAATTGTATATTCTCCTTTCATCAATGAAATTCAATATATCTTCTATTACCCATAATTTCTGCTAACCCTGGTCTTTTTATCTACTTAATCTTCCGCTGTCTTCACTACTTCATCTCTCAAAGCTACCCATTCTTCTTCTACCGTATTTCGTTCCCCTGTTCTTGTCAATCGTTCCCTAATGCTCTCTCTGAAACTCTCTACAACCTCTGGCTCTTTCAGTTTATCCACGTCCCATCTCCTTAAATTCCCACCTTTTTTGCAGTTTCTTCAGTTTTAATTTGCAATTCATAATCAATAGATTGCGGTGAGAATCCACATCTGCCTCTCGAAATGTCGTACAATTTAAAACCTGGTTCCTAAATCTCTGAAACCTTCCAGTGTCTCCAGGCCTCTTCCACGTATACAACGTTCTTTCATGATTCTTAAACCGCTATGATTAAGTTATGCTCTGTGCAAAATTCTACCCGGTGGCTGCCTCTTTCATTCCTCACCCCCATTCCATGTTCATCTACTACATTCCCTTCTCTTCCTTTTCCTACTACCGAATTCCAGTTCCCCATGACTATTAAATTTTCGTCACCCTTCAGTACCTGCATAATTTCTTTTATCATCATACATTTCTTCATTCTCTTCGTCATCTGCGGAGTTAGTTGGAATATAAAATTGTAGTACTGAGATAGGCATGGGCTTTGTATCAATCTTGGCTACAATAATGCGTTCACTATGCTGTTCGTAGTAGCTAATCCTAGTTCCTATTTTTTATTCATTATTAAACCTACTCCTGTATTACCTTGTATTCACCTGACCAAAAGTCTTGTTCCTCCTGCCACCGAACTTCACTAATTCCCACTATATCTAACTTTAACCTAGCCATTTCCTTTTTTAAATTTTCTAACCTGCCTGTACGATTAAGGGATCTGACATTCCACACTCCGATCCGTAGAGCGCGAATTTTGTTTCCCCTGATATATACTCCTTAGTAAAACATAGTGGCCTACAGCAAACTGAAATCAAAAGTAAAACTGTAGTTTTGGTCCATATGAAGCATTCAGCATGAAGAATTTACGAATGAACATAAATAATCTTAATTTTTATTACACTAAGGTGTGTTGAAGGCCAGTTACCAGTTATTTAAAATTCCAGCAACGCACTAGAAACTACTTCACGATGCTTGGTAATAATGATGTATATAAAAAGTACATATGCGGTCTTGTGTACATTTGCTAGTTCCTGTTAGCATAAGAAGAATTAACCTTGTGCTGGAACGGAGTAATATCAGTTCTATGAGCAGGACATATATTCCTTACACGTACACACGTCGTAAGCATTTTATTCCTATTTAATTTATGAAGTGTCGGCGGCTGCCAGGATTAGCTCGCTACCAGTGCATGAAGTAACTGATGACCACTTTCAGGATGTTACCTAATGTACTCAGTGCATAAATAGTGTTCGCAGCCAGATATAGGTTTTAGACATAAATACTTGAATATTATTCCGACATAGTGCATGAAGCGGCCATCCTTAGTTTCCAGTATACGTTTAAATACAAGCATATCCAATTTTAAGTTTGAGTAGAGCATATTTGATGCAATTTGGCAGTTGATTAAAGTGATGAATTTCTTTTCTGCACATTGTTAAGAGAGTTTCGACTGTTGTTTAAGAATAGTTCTTTGCAACAGACTGTAAAAACCTTGCAGGAGATGTATTTTAAGTATCCAAAAGTTATTGAAGAGTTTAAAATCTTATTAAACCCAAAGTGTGGTACAGAAGTGGCATAATATGGCAAATACAGAGATTGGGCGTAGTAATAAGGTCTGTACAGGTCGCTGCAGATCACTTTGTTGACTTATTTAGCTAAGTGTACATTGGGTAGAGGAAATCCTAAATGGGGAATTTTAGCATATATGTAACAGTACTGAATCAAGAGTATGAAGAAGTTAGTAATAAGATAATAGCAGGAGAAGGAGCACTAAGAGGTCTGTCAACATATCTTGGTGAATCAGAATCGACTTAAGAGCCCCAGGAAATGTCGATTAATTTCTTGCTACAGGATGTCAAACGAAATTTATACAAATAATTAAGAACTTGGAACACAGATTAAGGGGTCTTAGTAAAATTTCAGACTACAAGTTAGATAAAATACCGAAGTGGGTTGTAAAGAAGATGAAAAGGGCTGATTTACATAGAAAAAAGTTAGTTTCTCAGAGGCAAGACGTTCAGCATAATGTGAGCCAGGGGCAAGTAATGGGGATCAATGAACTTCAACTTCATCCAATATAAACGAGAGCAGTTTACACGTTGTTGTTGTTGTCTTCAGTCCTGAGACTGGTTTGATGCAGCTCTCCATGCTACTCTATGCTGTGCAAGCTTCTTTATCTCCCAGTACTTACTGCAACCTACATCCTTCTGAATCCGCTTAGTGTACTCATCTCTTGGTCTCCCTCTACGATTTTTACCCTCCACGCTGCCCTCCAATGCTAAATTTGTGATCCCTTGATGCCTCAGAATATGTCCTACCAACCGGTCCCTTCTTCTAGTCAAGTTGTGCCAGAAACTCCTCTTCTCCCCAATTCTATTCAATACCTCCTCATTAGTTATGTGATCTACCCATCTAATCTTCTGCATTCTTCTGTAGCACCACATTTCGAAAGCTTCTTTTCTCTTCGTGTCCAAACTATTTATCGTCCATGTTTCACTTCCATCCATGGCTACACTCCAAACAAATACTTTCAGAAACGACTTCCTGACACTTAAATCTATACTCGATGTTAACAAATTTCTCTTCTTAAGAAACGCTTTCCTTACCATTGCCAGTCTACACTTTATATCCACTCTACTTCGACCATCATCAGTTATTTTGCTCCCAAAATAGCAAAACTCCTTTACTACTTTAAGTGCCTCATTTCCTAATCTGATTCTCTCAGCATCGCCCGACTTAATTCGACTACATTCCATTATCCTCGTTTTGCTCTTGTTGATGTTCATCTTATATCCTCCTTTCAAGACACTGTCCATTCCGTTCAACTGCTCTTCCAAGTCCTTTGCTGTCTCTGACAGAATTACAATGTCATCGGCGAACCTCAACGTTTTTATTTCTTCTCCATGGACTTTAATACCTACTCAGAATTTTTCTTTTGTTTCCTTTACTGCTTTCTCAATATACAGATTGAATAACATCGGGGAGAGGCTACAACCCTGTCTCACTCCCTTCCCAACCAACGCTTCCCTTTCATGTCCCTCAACTCTTTATAACTGACATCTGGTTTCTGTACAAATTATATTTTACCCTTGCCACCTTTAGAATTTGAAAGAGAGTATTCCAGTCAACATTGCCAAAAGCTTTCTCTAAGTCTACAAATGCTACAAATGTAGGTTTGCCTTTCCTTAATCTATTTTCTAAGATAAGTCGTAGGGTCAGTGTTGCCTCACGTGTTCCAACATTTCAACGGAATCCAAATTGATCTTCCCCGAGGTCGGCTTCTACCAGTTTTTCCATTCGTCTGTAAAGAATTCGCGTTAGTATTTTCCACCCGTGACGTATCAAACTGATTCTTCGGTAATTGTCACATCTGTCAGCACCTGCTTTCTTTGGGATTGGAATTATTATATTCTTCTTGAAGTCTGAGGGTATTTCGCCTGTCTCATACATCTTGCACACCCGATGGTAGAGTTTTGTCAGGACTGGCTCTCCCAAGGCTGTCAGTAGTTCCAATGGAATGTTGTCTACTCCCGGGGCCTTGTTTCGGCTCAGGTCTTTCAGTAATCTGTCAAACTCTTCGCGCACTATCGTATCTCCCATTTCATCTTCGTCTACATCCTCTTCCATTTCCATAATATTGTCCTCAAGTACATCGCTTTTGTATAGACCCTCTATATACTCCTTCCACCTTTCTGCTTTCCCTTCTTTCCTTAGAGCTGGGTTTCCATCTGAGCTCTTGTTATTCATACAAGTGGCTCTCTTTTCTCCAAAGGTCTCTTTAATTTTCCTGTAGGCAGTATCTATCTTACCTGTAGTGAGATAAGCCTCTACATCCTTACATTTGTCCTCTAGCCATCCCTGCTTAGACATTTTGCACTTCCTATCGATCTCATTTTTGAGACGTTTGTATTCCCTTTTGCCTGCTTTACTGCGTTTTTATATTTTCTCCTTTCGTCAATTAAATTCAATATTTCCTCTGTTACCCAAGGATTTCTACTAGCCCTCGTCTTTTTACCCACTTGATCCTCTGCTGCCTTCACTACTTCATCCCTCAGAGCTACCCATTCTTCTTCTACTGTATTTCTTTCCCCCATTCCTGTCAATTGTTCCCTTATGCTCTCCCTGAAACTGTGTACAATCTCTGGTTTAGTCAGTTTATCCAGGTCCCATCTCCTAAATTCCCACTTTTTTGCAGTTTCTTCAGTTTTAATCTACAGTTCATAAACAATACATTGTGGTCAGGTCTACATCTGCCCCTGTAAATGTCTTACAATTTAAAACCTGGTTCTTAAATCTCTCTCTTACCATTATATAATCTATCTGATACCTTCTAGTATCTCCAGGATTCTTCCATGTATACAACTTTCTTTTATGATTTTTGAACAAAGTGTTAGCTATGATTAAGTTATGCTCTGTGCAAAATTCTACCAGACGGCTTCCTCTTTCATTTCTCTCGCCCAATCCATATTCACCCACTTGTTTCCTTCTCTCCCATTTCCTACTCTCGAATTCCAGGCACCCATGACTATTAAATTTTCGTCTCCCTTCACTACCTGAATAATTTCTTTTTATCTCATCATACATTTCATCAATTTCTTCATCATCTGCAGAGCTAGTTGGCATATAAACTTGTACTACTGTAGTAGGCATGGGCTTCGTGTCTATCTTGGCCACAATAATGCGTTCACTATGCTGTTGGTAGTAGCTTACCCGGACTCCTATTTTTTTTATTCATTATTAAAGCTACTCCTGCATTAACCCTATTTGATTTTGTATTTATAACCCTGTATTCACCTGACCAAAAGTCTTGTTCCTCCTGCCACCGAACTTCACTAATTCCCACTATATCTAACTTCAACCTATCCATTTCCCTTTTTAAATTTTCTAACATACCTGCCCGATTAAGGGATCTGACATTCCACACTCCGATCCGTAGAACGCCAGTTTTCTTTCTCCTGATAACGACGTCCCCCTGAGTAGTCCCCGCCCGGAGATCCGAATGGGGGACTATTTCACCTCCGGAATATTTTACCCAAGAGGACGCCATCATCATTTAACCATACAGTAAAGCTGCATGCCCTCGGGAAAAATTACGGCTGTAGTTTCCCCTTGCTTTGAGCCGTTCGCAGTACCAGCACAGCAAGGCCGTTTTGGTTAGTGTTGCAAGGCCAGATCAGTCAATCATCCAGACTGTTGCCCCTGCAACTACTGAAAAGGCTGCTGCCCCTCTTCAAGAACCACACGTTTGTCTGGCCTCTCAATGGATACCCCTCCGTTGTGGTTGCACCTACGGTACGGCCATCCCCACCAATGGCAAGGTCCATGGTTCATGGGGGTAGCAGTTTACATGACGGTACTGAAAATAATATTCACACCCCCAGAGTCCCTGAACTCCACTCCGTATCATGAACGGAGTTGCCAATCTGATAGTGGCAGGTGGGACTTAGTGTAAGAACTAAAGCTACGAGTAAAGACTGTTGGTAATCATATTACATGGTTTAAAAGAGAAAGGGGGGGAGGGGGGTGTGCATCCTGTCTCTCTCTTTTGTCCTCAGTTATTTGCTGGATGTATTCCAATCTCTGTCTTCCTTTACACTAATTACCTTCTTCATCTCCCTCTAGTCTCGTGGAAGTTATTCCCTGATGTCTTAACACATGTCCTATCATCCTGTCCCTTCTTCTTGTCACTGTTTTCCATATATTTCTGTCCTCGCCGATTCTGCAGAGAACCTCCTCAGTGATTACCTTATCCGTCCACCAAATTTTCAACATTCTTCCGTAGTTCCACATCTCAGATGCATCGATTCTCTTCCGTTCCGGTATCCCCACAGTCCGTGTTTCATTACCATACAATACTATGCTCCAAACATACATTCTCAGAAATTTCTTCCTCAAATCAAGACCCGTGTTTGACACCAGTAGACTTCTCTTGGCAAGGATTGCCCTTTCTACCTGTGCTGGACTGCTTTTTATAACCTTCCTGCGCCTATCATTCGTTAGTTTGCTTCCTAAGTAGCAGAGTATCTAAATTTCATTTATTTTGTGATCACCAACATTGATGTGAAGTTTCACATTGTTCCTATTTTTGCTTCTTCTCATTACTTTCGTCTTTCTTCGATTTACTCTCACTTATTATTCGCTACTCATTAGACCGTTCATTCCGTTCAACATATACTGTAATTCTTTTTCACTTTCACTGAGTATAGCAATGCAATCAGCGAATCTTATCACTCATATCCTTTCACCTTCAATTTTAATATCACCCGTGAATGTTTCATTTACTTTCGTCATTGATTCTTCGATATCTAGATTGATCAGTAGGGGCGAAAGTCTACATCTCTTTCTTACACTATTTTTGAGCCAAATATTTCGTTCTTCCTCTCTTCTTGTTCTCTCTTGGTCCTTGTTCTTATTGTATATCATCCGTTTCTCCCTATAGCTTACCGCTATTTTTCTCAGTAGTTCGAACATCTTGCACCATTTTTCATTGTCGAATGCTTTTGCCGAGCCGAAAAACCCCACGAATGTGTTCTGATTTTTCTTTAGTCTTGCTTTCTGATGTGTCGACAGAAGTGCCGACACAGTGTGGTTTGAGGGGACCGCAATGCACGCTATAAGCTCACGAAGGATGGCGTGAGGTCTGAAACGGGATACGTAATGAATGCTATAAAGAAAAGTACGTAGCTTCTGGAATACTTAACTTTAATCCATCCTTGGTACATCGCTATTGACGATACAAGTGAGACTCTATAGTTTCAGACAATATACTGCTAATGGCGCCTTGCTAGGTCGTAGCCATTGACTTAGCTGAAGGCTATTCTAACTATCTGCTCTGCAAATGAGCGAGGCTTCGTCAGTGTGCATCGCTAGCTACGTCGTCCGTACAACTGGGGCGAGTGCTAGTACGTCTCTCTAGACCTGCCGTGTGGTGGCGTTCGGTCTGCTATCACTGAAAGTGGCGACACGCGGGTCCAACATGTACTAATGGACCGCGGCCGATTTAAAGCTACCACCTAGCAAGTGTGGTGTCTGGCGATGACGCCACACTTTCATTATCAACCCCAACGCAGAACTAACTCTCTGGCGTCTTTACTTTTCGTATGGCCAGATTGACCATCATCTAACAGATCCTCAGTTTTATTCTCCGCTTGTGTATCATTCTTGTAAGCAGCTTGGATGCGTGAGCTGTTAAGCTGATTGTGCGATAATGGTGGCACTTGTCAGATCTTACTATCATCGGAAGTATGTGGACGATGCTTTTCGAAAAGTCTGACGGTATATAGCCAGTCTCAAACATTCTACACACCAGCATGAATAGTCGTTCTGTTGCCACTTTCCACAGTGGTTTTAAAAACCCCTATGGAATGTTATCTATCCATTCTGCATTATTTCAAAGGCCCTTTTAGATTCTGATTGTAATACTGGATCCCTATCTCTTCTGTATCAACTCCAGTTTCTTCCTCTTTAGCATCATGAGACAAGTCCTATCTATCATAAAGGCCTCTGATGTACTCCTTCCACCTATTCGCTCTGTATTTAACAGTGGAATTTCTATTGCAATCTTAATGTTTTCGTCATTGCTTTTAATTTCACCGAAGCCTGTTTTGACTGTCCTATATGATAAGTCAGTCATTCCGACAATAATTTGTTTTCGAATTCCTTCACTTTTCTCATGCAGCCGTTTCTAAGTGACTTGTGTTTCTGTATTCCTGAAATTGCCTAAACATTTTTTTATTTCCCTTTTTCCTTGATCAGCTAGTATTTCTTCTGTTACCAATGGTTCTTTGCAGTTACCTAGTACCTACGTTCTTCTTCCTGATGCAGTTTGGAACTGGGTCCTGATGCAGTTTGGAATTCCTGTGTGTTGGTCAGGATAGATGTCTGCCTATTACACATTACGATTCTCTTCAACCGTCGGCGGTCTCTGTCAACCAACAGACGAGTTCGGCCTGTACGCTTTTGCGCCGTACATTTCCACTTCACTATCACATCGGAAACAGTGGTCTTAGGGATGTTTAGGAGACCGGAAAACTCATGTACAGACGTATGACACAAGCGACACCCAGTCACCTGACCATGTTCGAAGTCCGTCAGTTCCGTGGAGCCCCCTCCCCTGTGCTCTCTCTCGACGTCTAATGACTACTGAGGTCGCTGATATGGAGTATCTGGCAGGAGGCGGCAGCACAAGGTAACTGATATGAAAAACGAATGTTTTTGGAGGTGTCCGGTTACTTTTGATTACACAGCGTATATATGAATAATACCAAGCTGGACTGAGTAGGTCAAACTGTCCCCCTTTAAGCAGAGTAAATCAGTTCGAAGATCGTCGAAAGCCAAAGATGTATCAAAGCCAACATATTCATGCTGAGTGAAGTTCAATGTTGATCAAACAGATCTTCGAGTTGAGACAGTTATTTTATAGAATCTGTGATAAATGATTCCAGGCTAACAAGTCGCAATTCTGTCTGCAAAGTGGATTCTATTGTTACAGCACGCAGACAACTGTTGTTGTTCTACAATTACAAGCAGAGTCATAATAATTTTTACAAATTAGTGTTAGGAGTCATCAGCTTCCTGCTAGTTATAACACGTCCAGGTATAGTTGTAGCACGTGTAGACCTGAACACTATACTCCAATTTAACGGTAGCTAACGCAGCCTGACGAAATTTGTTTTTGACGTCATTAACATTGTTTACCATGGTACGTCACACTCCCGTGAAAGTATTCCCTCTTCATGGAATTAGAGAACCACGACGGCGGATCTAATGAAAAGCAATGAATGATGCGACGTCCCTGTTGATCATGCCGCGCAGAGTGCCCCTCTATGTGACGTCACCCCTGCCGCTCGTCCGCCGCTAGTTGCAGCGTGGCCTCATTAATGAGATGGCTCTCTGAGGGCGCTCTTACTTCCCTTCTGGCTGCCCGCCCACGGCAGGACGTGGAGTGTACATCTGCCGCGACCCTCCCGACCCACTCCATCCCGTGTCCCCTGCTTCCCTTCCCAATATAAGGAGAGCTACGCAATCATATCTTAATTTATACACGTGTCCTCTGTACGGGCACTCGGTCCCTTTTGCTTGTTTGCAGTTTGGGAACGGCTGAGCAGCTGCACCAGTCTCCCTGCAGCGAGACTGTTCGAGGACGCACGTCGTTCCGTTCCTAATTGCGTTCAGCTAAGAACTCGCTGATGCATCCCACTCGGCCGAGGAAGTTCACATGAATAGTACTGTCACCTGAAAAAAAAAAAGACTGTGACTCCGAATATCCCTCTATTCTTAGATTCGTTCACGTAACTTCCCTGAAAACAACTACACCGTCTTATCTTTCTCGAAAACTTTAGTAGGTACAGTAACACATGAGTAGCGGATAACACACATTCAGAAGAAAATTACTTATATTTTAAATCGATTACATTTAACTCTGTCAACTCTTGCGCGGTAGCTCTCTGTACAAACTGTACAAGATTTCCTGAAATACTTCCACAAATTCAGGTACCATTTACTCACACATGAGAAAAATAGCATATTCTTACCAGATACAGATGACTTGTTGGCTGTCATCTATTGCACATCATATGCACTGAAGAGCCAAATAAACGGGTACACCTGTCAAATGACATGTAGAGCCCCCGCGAGCACGCAGAAGTGCCGCAACACGATCTGGCATGGACTCGACTAATGTCTGAAGTAGTGCTGGAGGGAACTGACTCCATGAATCCCACAGAGCTGCCCATAAATCGGTGAGAGCACGAAGGGGTGGAGATCTCTTCTGAACAGCACGTTGCAAAGCATACTACTAAATATGATCAATAGTGTTCATGTCTGCGGAGTTTGGTGGCCAGCGGAAGTGTTTAAACCCAGAAGAGTCTTCCTGGAGCCTCTCTGTAGCAATTTTGCAAGTGTGGGGTGTCGCATTGTCCTGCTGAAACTCCCCAAGTCCGTCGGAATCCGCAATGGACACGAATGGTTGCAGGTAATCAGACAGGATGCTTACGTACGTGTCACCTGTCAGACTCGCATCTAGACGTATCAGGGATCCCATATCATTCCGCACACACCCCACACCATTACAGAGCCTTCACCAGCTTGTACAGTCCTCAGCTGAAATGCAGTGTCCATGGATTCATGAGGTTATCTCCACTCCCGTACACGTCCACCAGTTCGATACAATCTGAAACGAGGCTCGTCCGACCAGGCAACATGTTTCCAGTCATCAACGGTCCAATGTCGGTGTCAACGGGCACAGGAGAGGCGTAAGGATTTGTGTCGTGCAGTCATCAGGGAATGCGAGTGGGCCTTGGGCTGCGAAAGCCGATATAGATGATGTTTCGTTGAATGGTTCGCACCCTGACACTTATTGATGGCCCAGCACTGCAATTTGCGGAAGGGTTCCATCTCTGTCACGTTGAACGACTATCTTCAGTCGTCGTTGGTCCCGTTCTTGCAGAATCTTTTTCCGGCAGCAGAGATGTCGGAGATTTGATGTTTGATCGGATTCCTGATATACAGGATACTCTCGTGAAATGGTCGTATGGGAAAATCTCCACTTCATCGCTACCCTGGAGATGATGTGTCCCATCACTCTTGCGCCGACTACAACAACACGTTCAAACTCACTTAAATCTTGATAACCTTCCATTGTAGCAGCAATAACAAATCTAACAACTGCGCCAGACACTTGTTGTCTTACACAGGCCTTGCCGATCGCAGCGACGTATTCTGCTCTTTACGTATCAATGTATTTGAACACGTATGCCTGTACCAGTTTAATTCTTTTTATTTAACTGTAAACAAATACATTGTATTCTGCAAATATGCTGTTGTGTTCTATGTAAAATAAATGTTTGTATCCCATGTTCTCTACAAGTCTAACAGGAGAAGAATAATCTTCGTAAAACTTTTATGAAAATGCAGGCAACGAATGAAGAGGACATTTGATAATTGGAAGGAGAAATGGAAGGATGGCTAAAAAATGGTTCAAATGGGTCTGAGCACTATGGGACTCAACTGCTGAGGTCATAAGTCCCCTAGAACTTGGAACTACTTAAACCTAACTAACCTAAGGACATCACACACATCCATGCCTGAGGCAGCATTCGAACCTGCGACCGTAGCGGTCGCTCAGCTCCAGACTGCAGTGCCTAGAACCGCACGGCCACTCCGTCCGGCCAAATGGAAGGATGGATGGAAGGGACTTCTCTCATTATTCCTGAAAAAAATCAGTCATATTTTTTATCAGTGATGTTTTGTTGAAAGGAGACGTTTTCTTGTTAGTGAAATTTTTTAGTGGTGAAATGTCGAGTACCGGAACTGAAAGTATTCATTTGCGGTTAGTCAAAGGTGGGTCTTGGTAGTGTAAAGTGGAATGGACACGACGTGTTGGATTAGTAACAGAAAAGAGAGATATTTCGCAGAAAAGAGACAGATTTCTCTGTGATAATAGTCGGAAGGTGTAATTTGGGCAAAAGTCTTATGAGACTGTGGAAGCAGTTGAGGGAGCAGAGATGAACTGAATGGAAGAGTAGCCAACCAATTATCACAGCAGCATTGCTGCAGTGAATTATCAAAATTTTAAGAATAGGCAACCAATGAAGAAAAACGACGCAGAAGACAGAACATCGTCCAGAAAAAGAATCGATGCAAGTGTTAGAAGGGACCAACTGTTATCACAAAGCATGAAAATTTGACGCATTAACAGAGACTGTGTATGAATAGGATCTGGAGTTGATATTACCTAAAGGAGAAGGTGGAGTGCGAATTACATCAGTGGTTGATACTCTTTAATGAAAAGTGACTGTTACTAAGCATATCTGACTGACAAGGTGGACAGCGAACAGTGTGGCTAGTTGTTTAAATTACTCTAAGTGATCAAAAATATCCGTACACCCCCAAAAAATACGTTTTGCACATTAGGTGCATTGTGCTGCCACCTATTGCCAGGTACTCAATATCAGCGACGTCAGTAGTCAGTAGACATCGTGAGAGAGTAGAATGGGGCGCTCCGCGGAACTCACGGACTTCGAACGTGGTCAGGTGATTGGGTGTCACTTGTGTCATACGCCTGTACGCGAGATTTCCACACCCCTAAGTAACCCTAGGTCCACTTCTTCCATTGAGATAGCAAAGTGGAAACTTCAAGGGACACGTACAGCACGAAAGCGTACAGGCCAACCTCGTCTGTTGTCTGACAGAGACCGCCGACAGTTTAAGAGGGTCGTACCCTGTAATAGGCAGACATCTATCTAGACCATCACACAGAAATTCCAAACTGCATCAGGATCCATTGCGAGTACTATGGCAGTTAGGAGGGAGATGAGAAAACTTGGATTTCATGGTCGAGCGGCTGCTCATATGCCGCACATCACGCCGGCAAATGCCAAACGCCGCCTTGCTAGGTGTAAGGAGTGTAATCATTGGACGACTGAACACTGGAAAACCGTTGTGTGGAGTGACGAATCACGGTAAAGAATGTGGCGATCGGACGGCAGGGTGTGGGTATGGCGATTGCGCGGTGAACGTCATCTGCCAGCGTGTGTAGTGCCAACAGTAAAATTCGGAGGTGTTATAGTGTGGTCGTGTTTTACATGGAGAGGGCTTGCACAGTACAGGTCTACATTGATGTTTTAAGCACATTCTTGCTTCCCACTGTTGAAGTGGGGATTGCATCTTTCGATCGAGCACTCGATAATGCACGGCATGTGGTGGAGTTGTTACACGACAATAACATCCCTGTAATGGACTGGCCTGCACATTGTCGTGTCCTAAATCCTAGAGAATACCTTCGGGATGTTTTACAACGCCGACTTCGTGCCAGGGCTCACTTACCGACGTCGATACTCTCCTCAGTGCAGCACTCCGTGAAGAATGGGTTGCCTTTCCCCAAGAAACCTTCCAGCACCTGATTGAACCTGAGTGGAAGCTGTCATCAAGAATAAGGGTGGGCCAACAACATACTGAGTTTCAGCATTACCGATGGAGGGCGCCACGAACTTGTAAGTCATTTTCAGCCAGGTGTTCGTATACTTTTGATTGCATAGTGTACGTTTCATGTGAGGACGAAAGCATTCATTAAATTTGAAAATGAAACACTGATAAAGAGATACCTCTCAGATACAATGTAATGTGGGTGTCCACCGTTGTGGGCAGAAAAAC
This sequence comes from Schistocerca serialis cubense, assembly GCF_023864345.2. Lineage (NCBI taxonomy): Eukaryota > Metazoa > Arthropoda > Insecta > Orthoptera > Acrididae > Schistocerca > Schistocerca serialis. The sequence continues at coordinate 765,340,048 of NC_064642.1, read as the reverse complement.
TGTGTTAATGTACTACCCCAGTTCATCCCCTCTCAATTTCCTTTCCAAAGAATGTTAAAACTCTCAGCAGTGAAATCTACACTACAAGACGGCTCATCAAAGCGGCATTTTCTAAATTTATCTATTCATTCACAAAATATCTCATCGCCACCTTAGCAGCCTCCCGTTGACCACAGACGATCTGGCGCTCTGCAGCTACAGCGATAGTCAGTCACAGCAGAAGAAACTTCTCTGGTGAGCAGGTAGGTACATCTCGTTGATGGCAGCCATTATTTGGTCATATCGAGCAATACTTATGGACTTTAAGTAGAAATAGACAACTATAAATGTTATTAAAGACAGAGAAATTTATTCAAAATACTATTAGCAAAAAATTCGAATATGTTAAATTGCATACGTAGTATTGTCTCGCAGGCAAATATATCATCTCACACTCGAATATGAATGAGAAGGATGGATTTTGCCATCGGACCAAACAAAAAAGATCTAACTGCCGACCAGAGGATGCTTCGAATAGCTGGAAATCTACGCTATGACTTCCTAACAAACTTTATGAAACAATTAAAATCAAGTACATGCTAGACAGAATAAAGCAACGAATCACGAGATTCGGGCTCAACAGACAACATAACAATGAATTTATGAAATCACTGTTGCAACACTATCCTAGATTGTTTAATTTTTCAAAATTCATAAATGCCTTACCTCCCTACATTATTCTTCAAACAGTATCGAATTCACTCCAACGGAATCCCATGGGAAATGAAGAAATCAATGAAATTCTCAACAGCCCAAGAAACCTTACAAGAAATAGGAATGATGTAGCTCTCTGATACAGAAAGTACTTATTGAGCAAACGAACTTCAGTCAACTCCTACAGAAAAAGACAACATTCTTTATATCGGCTAGATTTTAAAGTTTTTTGTCTCCTACAGAATTAGATGGAAATTTTCTGCATCAACATCATTCCAACATCACAGTATAACATTGTCAAGTCCACTGAGATAATATAAAGTTATATAAGCCGAACAACAGACAACCAATGACAGCTGAGTTTTTTTCGACAGAGAATTTTTTCACTTCATCCATAAGGCAAATATCGCGATTTGGAATGAATGAAAGTTAATGAACAACTTCTTCCTCTCAATATATATGAAGTTATAAATCCTCCAAAATTAAACAAGTGCCCAATTGTCCTAAATAAACGGTGTCACAACTGCACAAACTACAATTATTGACTGAGAAGGGCTATCCTCTCCTACAGCACATCTCCTTCAGAGGTGGAATGAAATATTTGAAAAAAAAACTGTAAAGTGTTAAATGGAGACTGTTATTGGTAGGGATAGCAGTCAGTAGCACTGCAATTCTGTGTACTTTTGTAAAGATTTGTTTGTTTGTACCCTTTCAAGCCAAAAGAAGTCAATAAAACTCACCCTGACGAACGTTATTTCTTACGGCACAGAAATAATTTTACGATAAACACCTTATGTCAACTTTTCCATTCTATCTCACCATTCACTTACAGACTGTCCCATGTATTTAATAATTCATAACAATTTATACGTAAGTAATCTTACACTAGAAAAATCGACCCTAGTTACACTGATACATAACCATTCAGCTAAGGCAACAGATCGTTCTAAATAGTTATATAAATGTTACTGTGACATCATATTTGAACCCGTTTTATATGAGGGTGAAAGTATATATATATATATGTTAGAAGTGAGAACAGTCAGGCCTAGGTTTTGTGTAAGCATTTCTTTAGCTCTGAATGATTGTGGTGAAATGGTAGTAGATTTGATGGTAGAATTCCGTTTATTCATCAGTGACAGCAAGTAGCCATTCCAGTATAGTCAGTAGTATTAGAGATTATGTAAATAGTATACCAGAGTTAATTTTGTCAGCAGCTCTACGTAATACATAAATTTAACTTTCTTTGTCTACGCCCTGAAGTGAAAAAAGTCATGTGACACCTCCTAACATTGTGTCGGACCTCCTTTTTGCCCGGCGCAGTGCATAAGCTCGACGTGGCATACACTCAACAAGTCGTTGAAAGTCAATTGCGGAAATATTGAGCCATGATGCCTCTATAGCTGTCCGTAGTATAGAAAGTGTCGCCGGTACACGATTTTGTGCACGAACAGACCTATCAATGATGTACCATAAATGTTCGATGTGATTTATGTTGGGTGGCCGAATCATTCGCCCGAATTGTCCAAAATGTTCTTCAAACCAGTCGTGAACAACTGTGGCCTGGTGACAGGGCGACTGTAATCGTTAAATATTCCATCGTTATCGGGGAACATGAAGTCCATGAATCACGTCGAAAACCTTTACACATGTCTTATCTAAAAAGAAATGACAGCTCCACCAATGCAGTGCCCTTTTACACCTTGTGTCTGCGATATTACCGCCGTCTGTATATGTGCATATTACTATTTGATTAATTTTGTTACCTCTCCGTAGACCTGCGTGCGTCATTCTTTGAAAGGACCCGCTGCAGTCCGAAACCACTTATTTCTGTCTGCGTCCGTTATCCCTTCATATACCTCAGTCTATGATGAGTTCATGGACACCATCGCTGGAGTGCTGATTGGATAAATGTGTTTCAGATGGACTCCAGTGTGCCCTACAGTGACCGTTCGTATAAGTCACTACGATCTTGCGATCTATTTTATTGGGCGACTTAGCGACCAGATGTCTGAGAGTAGTATGAATTTTTTGAAGTGTCACGAGGCACACTGCACAACTTTCACTTCATATTGCTAGTGACGGTTTCAACAGCAACTCCACAACTTGGACTGAACTCTGTACTGATCAGTCTATTAATCAACAGTACAGTATATCATTCATTTTATCTGTAATCATCCTTTGCTGATGAACGACTCACACGTTTCACTTTTTGCGCTGCGCATTATGTTTCAGTTCCGAGAGCATACATTTTTGCTTTCAGTTCTAAGAGTTCTGTAATAATTTTTCTTGATAGTACATATTTCATGATACCTTCTTTTTCTATTAACGGAAGGGAAGTCAAAAATTTCATTATCAGGGTAACCTGAAAAGTAAAACCACCTAAGCACATCACTTTTAATACCATCATAAATATTTCAGCTAGTTACATGGTATGTTAAGTAGTCCACATTGTGTAAAGCACTTCATTGTTTTGTGCCTCGAATTTCTCTAAACATATCCACAATGGAATCTTAGAAGTGTGCCTAAACTAGCCATTTCTATGACCATGGTTTTGTTAAAAATAACAAGTCTACCAATTCAATAGCAACCACATTTTTCTTAAATACCATACTATCCTTGTAGTTTAGCCTTGCAATCAGAGCAGTAGCGTGGTAATATACAGATACAAAGTCGTACCTTCAGTATTTTTCAGTAGCGGCGGCATCCAAAGTGAGTTTTAGAAATGAAAAAGTAGCTTCTAAAACCATTTCCACTGCATTCACAGATACGGTGTAGAGTTGGACAGGCCCTGGGTTTGTAGAACAGACGGCCAGCAAGTGCGGTTGATCCCGGCGGAGGTTCGAGTCCTCCCTCGGGCGTGTGTGTGTGTGTGTGTTTGTCCTTAGGATAATTTAGGTTAAGTAGTGTGTAAGCCTAGGGACTGATGACCTTAGCAGTTAAGTCCCATAAGATTTCACACAAAAAAATGGCTCTGAGCACTATGGGACTTAACATCTATGGTCATCAGTCCACTAGAACTTAGAACTACTTAAACCTAACTAACCTAAGGACATCACACAACACCCAGTCATCACGAGGCGATTTCACACACATTTGAACATGTTTTTGAACGAGCAAGTCAGGGTCTTAATGGTAGGGACCGCCTGGTAGCAAAATAAAATCCGAGAACAGTGCAGAGAGAGAGAGAGAGAGGGGGGGGGGGGTAGAGAGGAAAGACATAATGCCACACTGAGAGCCAGAGTATGAATCAATCTGTCTAACACTCTCCGACACTCGTCATTGACAGTTCTGGTGGTGCAAGTAAATTTGTGCGTCAGAGTATTTTTGTGAGAACAAACATCCTCTGCTGAAGTAATGAAATAAGATACAGTGGCCGGTATATAAACACGGAAAGTGAAAATTACTGTAGAAATAGATGGTAAATTACTTTTAACGGTTGCAGCAGTATGGATAGGCATGGACGGCGATTCCAGTTGCAGCAGGAGATGACAGTTCATAGAGACAAGAACTTCTTTATTACTGTTCGTTTACAATCACTAGACTTCGCAACTACTAGCGTCGGTAGTGAATGTAGTGAATACGTCGTTGAGCGTCACTCATTGCGAAGACCTCTGGAAGAGTACGAAGGTAACAGTGCTGAGCGGGCACCTCCACTGCAGCTGCTGCATCAACAAAAGGCTCACGTTCCCCAGCTTCCTGTCATGCTGCTTGGCATAGCTGCTCCATCGTGAATACATCAGTCTGCGTCACGCCCAGTGGTGTAGGTCGTGGAAAACCCTTGTTATCTCGGGAGGGGCAGGGGTGCTTTGACCCCTACGTCGTAGTCTCAAGAAGGTGGTAGAGTGCCAGAGTGACTGGATCCTCAGGTAATAGACACTGCTGCCAAGCTGTTCGACAACGATGGCTGGTCGGTGAGGGGTTTAAAAGCTGTTTCCTGACTAGCTGTATTTTGTATGGCACGCCAAACGATCTAGAACATAAGTAATGTCAGTGGTGGCTGTCATAATTGGAAGTGGGCGGTGGCATGTGGAAGTCGATCAAGCCAGAATGGCTTGTCAAAGGCTGACCCCGAGGCACTGACACCCAGAAAGGAGTCACAGAAGTGTCTCATTGTTCCTGAGGGATGCTGATCAAGCAGACAACTGGCGTCGACCAATACACGTTTCCCGGTGCGCTGCTACTCTCCATACTATTATAATCATTCCCGTATAAGAAAAATCTGGTCTTCGTATTTCCGTTGAAAACTGCTTGTAACGGAAGCACTAATTTATTTATAAGCATTTGCACGTGTTTTTAGACCTCGGTAGGACTTGGAATTTTCGGTCACAATTAATTCTGTTCTTTGTCCAGTTGCTTCTCGCTGATGTTGCTATTACTGGTGCCAACCCGTAGGTTGAAGGTTGGCAGGAATTTGGGAAACTTTGTGCTTGAACTGGTAGTAATCAGTACCTATTATGGCTAAAATAATGCGGGCAGCTGAGACTGGTGTTCCTGTTTAGCACTGATGATCCGTGCGATACCTTTTTGTTTGTCTAGGTGGTGACCCATTGAGATGCAGCCATTTTCTGCCGCGATCATCCGAGAGGGGAGCAGTGTCAAGTCTGAAATGTTATTTAGGTAATTCAGGTTTTGAGTGCGTAGAGACCCCAAAATCTAGTTGGTAAAACAGTGTGTGGGTGATATTAGGGTTGGTAATTCCAGTGAAAGTGTCAGATAACCGAAAAGTTGATTGGAAAATACTACCTCAAGTGCCGGTGGTCAGAAGGTATTGCCAGAAATGGAGGCGGCGCCTCAACGTTTCTTTTAAAAGGATAGACCGACTTCATGACCTAGCATGGTGTGGATTGGAACCCGTAACTTAACTTTAACAGCTGAGATGACTTCTATCACATGATAGGGTACTTGGTAATGAAGACCGATTTTTTGCTTTTCCTTTGGTACGTAGGGATTGGTTAACATAGTCTACTGTCCAGCTTGGAACTTTGGTAACACTGCTTTCTTACTAGGGGCTCTTTCTTGCTGTTCTAAAGCTTTGGTAATCACTTTTCCACCTGGCGCTAAAAGTCTTCAACTTTTAAAGAAATTTTTCGCTGAAGATATATCATCTCTTGAGAGTGTCGCCGAGCGGTTCTAGGCGCTTCAGTCCGGAACCGCGCTGCTGCTACGATCGCAAGTTCGAATCCTGTCTCGGGCATGGACGTGTGTGCTGTCCTTAGGTTAGTTAGGTTTAAGTAGTTTTAAGTCTAGGGGACTGAGCAGTGAGTGATAAGTACTGATCATTTCGCAGCTTTAGAGACTATTAACACTGGGGTATATTATACCGAAAATTCATTGCTATTTTCATTATAATCATCTATGAACCTTCTATGAAGTTTCGACATTGCGGCCGGATAACGTCTTCTTGCCACAATGTTTCGCCTGACAACCATTCAGCCATCTTCAGGTGAGTTTTGCACTGGAGATAGCAACTTCAGATCTCTGCCTTTATACAACAAATTGGGGCGAAGACGTATGATCAGAGACAGCCGCTACTCGAGCGACCTCTGTCTAGTTACACTCACTCTTAGAAATTTGCTCGATCTATGTCAAAATGAATAAATGTCGCTAGACGTGTAATTGGTCATAAAATGTTTTCTTCCTCTAGAAATTAAAGATATCACCAGGTCCCGCGCCTTATCCAAATGAAAGCCGCCATCACGATTAATAAGATTCTGCGCTAAACGTGTTTCTACCGATTTCTTAATAATTGAATCCCAGAGGTATCTCTTTGTGGCCAAGATTTCTGTGGCAGAGTAATCCATGGAATGCCCTGTGGAGATACAAATGCTCGGCTATGGCTGACTAATTGGCCTGCGAAAGGCGACTGTGGCGGTCATGTTCAACGCATCTTTCAAGCACTGTCGGCGTTTTCTAACTAACGTAAGCTTTGCCACACTGGTCAGGTATTCTGTAGGTTCCAGCCTTCCATAATCCCAGATCATACTTTGCTGAACCGAGAGGAGCATACGTCTTTGTAGGTGGGCGGAAGATTATTTTACCTTGATGTTTTCTTAAGATTCTGCCAAATTTCAACGAAATATTTCCGACGTACGGGAGGAACGCCCTGGAATTGGACGGCTCTTTCTCCTCTTGATATCTTGAGTGGTCACGTTTCTTGTAGCTTAAAGCTATGCTTATGTAAGTGCAGAATATCCATTATTTTTGAACACTGACTGTAGGTGTTCCAGCTCCTTTGCGAGGCTGCCTCCGTCAGACACAACATAAGCCCGGTGAACAAACGTTCGAAGAACGCCCATAGTTTATGAGGGTGGTGGCACCTAGACGCCTGCAAATATGGGTCTGTATGTGTGGGCTTACAGGAAATGGAATGCCTCAATGATCCAACTACTTCCCGTCTGACAGGAAATATAGAAATGGCAGAAACCCACTCTCCCCCACTTCTCCACTTCCATCGTCAATTTGACATTCTCGTGGATAGAATTCAGCTGCTGCAAAAAGCGTGACACTTGAAACTTCCTGGCAGATTAAAACTGTGTGCCGGACCTAGTCTCGAACTCGGGACCTCTGCCTTTCGTGGGCAAGTGCTCTACCAACTGAGCTACCCAACCACGACTCACGACCCGTCGTCACAGCTTTAATTCCGCCAGTGCCTCGTCTCCTTCCTCCCAAACTTCACAGAAGTTCTCCCGCATACCTTGCAGAACTAGCACTCCTGGAAGAAAGGATGTTGCGGAGACATGGCTATGCCACAGCCTGGGGGATGTTTCCAGAATGAGATTTTCGCTCTGCAACGGAGTGTGCGCTCATATGAAACTTCCTGGCAGATTAAAACTGTGTACCGGACCTGGACTCGAACTCCAGACCTTTGCCTTTCGTAGGCAAGTGCTCTACCAACTGACATACCCAAGCACGACTCACGACCCGTCTTCACAGCTTTAATCCCGCCAGTGCCTCGTATCCAACCTTCCAAACTTCTCAGAAGCTCTCGATCCGGCACACAGTTTTAATCTGCCAGGAAGTTTCATATCAGCGCACACACCGTTGCAGAGTGAAAATCTCATTCTGGAAACATCCCCCAGGCTGTGGCTAAGCCATGTCTCCGCAATATCCTTTCTTCCAGGAGTGCTAGTTCTGCAAGGTATGAAGGTGAGCTTCTTTGAAGTTTGGAAGGTAGGAGACGAGGTACTGGCGGAATTAAAGCTGTGACGACGGATCGTGAGTCGTGCTTGGGTAGCTCAGTTGGTAGAGCACTTGCCCGCGAAAGGCAAAAGTGCCGAGTCCGAGTCTCGCTCCGGCACACAGCTATAATCTGCCAGGAAGTTTCATATCAGCGCACACTCCGCTGCAGATTGAAAATCTCATTCAGCGTCACACTTGTTCTTCACCATGGAGCCACATTGGAAAAGTATCATCCTCAAATTACCAGAAGCCTTTTCGTTCTGCAGGATGGGAGTAGCTGTTCTAAGAGAATAGAATATCACGTTTACGATGAAGTTTAGAAGTATATCATTCAGGCATTCCGTTTACCGTAAACCAACACGTACAGACCTGTATTTGCAGGCGTCTAGCATCCGCCACCCGTCACGAACGATGTCCCGGTTTAATCAAATGGTTCAAATGGCTCTGAGCACTATGGGACTTAACATCGGAGGTCATCAGTCCCCTAGAACTTAGAACTACTTAAACCTAACTAGTCTAAGGACATCACACACATCCATGCCCGAGGCAGGATTATAACCTGCGACCGTAACGGTTTTCGCAGGTTCAGACTGAAGCGGCTAGAACCGCTCTGCCACTCTGGCCGGTCCGGTTTAACCTTTGGTGCGCCGGATACATGCTGTGTCTGATAGAGGAAGCCTTCCAGAGAGCTGGAACAAGATAGTGGGTATTCTCCACATCAGATCAGCACAGCTGTTAGGTAGAGGAAACGTGACCACCCACGACATCAAGAGGAGAAGAAGCGGTTCAAGTCCAAGTCGTTCCTGTCGTACGTGGCAGTATTTCGCCAAAGTTAGACAGAATCTTAAGAAAACATGAGGTCAAAGTAATCTTCCGCCCACCTAAAAAGACGTATGCTCTTGTCGATTCGGCAAAATGCGATCTAGGATTGCGGAAGGCTGAAATCTGCAGAATACCTTGCCAGTGTGGCGAGGACCACATTGGTCAGACAACTCGCTCAGTGGATGAGAGATGCGATGAACATGATCACCACAGTCGCCTTTCGGAGCCCAGTATGTCAGGCACAGCCGAGCATTTGTATCTCCACAGGGTACTCCATGGATTACTCTGCCACGGAAATCTTGATCACCACGTGATCCTTCTGGGATTTAGTTACTATGGAATCGGTAGAAATACGTTTAGCGCAAAAATCACATTTATCGTGATGGCGGCTTAGAACTGGATAAGGCGTGGGACCCGGTGATATCTTCAATTTCTTCAGGAAGAAAACATTTTATGACCAATGACACATCTCGCGGCATTTGACTTTCTTCATTTTGTCAGCTAGTACGAATCCCGACAGGGAAGGCGCACGTAGTATTTCATTTACGCATGCGCCTGCGCGCAACAGATGAAGCAATATTTGATGAGAGTCGTAACTCGACGTAGGTCGCTCTTGTAGCGGCTGCCTTTGCGCATGCGTCTTCGCGCCAGTTTTTTGTATAAAGTTTGCGGTGTGAATTAGCAATCTCCAGAGTAAAACACTCACCCGAATAGTTTTCAGCCGAAACACTGTGGCGAGAAGTCGGCATTATCCGGGTGCAATCCCGAACTTCGTGGAATAGTCATTACGCCGGGAAAATTTCAAGTATCACAGCTATGAACCCATTGTTTGTAATATGATATTCATGTAAGCAGTTACCAGTACCACCTCTGAGGTCGCGCTCAACAAATTGTGTATGTTCTACGTCCGAAATAAGTTGCAATTTTACAGTAGTGGTTTTCAGAAAATTATTGAGCCGTGTCACGGCTCAGCATTTTTGATTTACTCGCGAGATTATTTCACTTGTTTTTGCAGCAGCGATAGGGGGCGCGATCGCTGAGCGCTATTGGCGCTGGTGCTCTAAGCAACAGTTTTGGGAGGACGGCTCGGTCGGTATATGGCGACAGGACGGAAGCGGCGGGGAGTCAACTGGTGCCTGCCGATTAAGGACTGCGACGAGTGTGGCTGTTTGCGAGCATGTGGGGAGGTCGGAATGCTCGCTTGCTTAGCGTGGTTCTCCATGACCAGCTGTTGTTTGTTGCACCTAGCACTCGAGTGTAACAGGAAACTGCATTGGTGTCGTTCTCGTCACATGGCCAAGGCCGAAATTTTCATATACTTTTATTATATTTCATGATCATTACTTTATTATGAGTTGGTACTTGTAGCCAACATTTTGTGATTTGAAATACTTCAGAGAATATCATCATGTGCCAGGTGTCTACTGTGAACAATTCTTAATTTGTTTCATAGCGTATGGCACGGTATCCACTATCATCGATCATTTTATGAAATTTCTGTCCAAATTATTATTACATTAGACTTTGTTAAAATTGGTGCGTTTAAATTGTAAATTTCCTAATTCTACTAATATTGCTTGGGATAAACCCACCTATTTCTTGATATTGCCATATTTGTGTATTAAGTTGTGTTTCTTCTCGAGACTGACTGAACTGATTTTGGAACACGTGGGGGGAATATTTAAATAAAAATTTGCTAGATAACACAACCGTCGTGAAATTGAAATCTTGAGAGTGTTTACTCATGTCACCAGTCGTTAACGTTATTTCTCTCTTGTAATTTACTTAACTGATATAAAGTAATCTAGAAGTTTTGTGTATTTGTCACGAAAGGTGAACTGATGTCACATGACATTGACATTTGTGTAGGGTTTACGTAAGCTTAAGTGAAATCAGGAGGTTAAAAAAAAACTGATTATCATTGCCACATTTCTTTTAGCAGGCAGTAGGAAATTTGTTGCACTCTAGCCAAATTGGATTTTTTAAGGTTTGGTTTACATGTAGTACAAATCACAAGTTCAATATTTTTCTGGTGTAATTGTTAATATTTGTACATGTTGCACTATTGTACGATATAATATACCTTTTACTAACAGTACCTTTATGTAATGTTTCGGAGTGGGGCTGCATGTTCTTCTAGAGAAGGTTTAAATAAAAATTTTTATTGATAAAATTTCCTTTTAAACTGTTAATTGTATTAACTTGGACGTATAACCAATTATTGTTAAATAATAATAATTGGGTCAACAAGGCTTGGGCCAATAAATGTACCTACACCTTCCCCATCCTGGCTCTGCTATCGTCTGTACACCACAATTATCTCATGCTAAACCAGGGTAAAGTCACATTAGTGCGCTAGATCCGGTTCCTACGGTCTGAGACCGAGTGTGCGGGAATTTTTAAACGCAAACGACATCGGTTTTCAAGTAGAAGTTAGAGTAATCTTGTAATGTCTTGCGTTCGAATAAACATCATCGGCATGTCCTTTGGTATTCAGGTTCTATGACAGTTGCTTCACAAATGGGCTGGGTTTTGAACAGTTCAGTTTGCGGCAACCGTCCATCCAATATAACGGATTCATCAGTTATGTGCTAATACGGAAACACACTATTCTTATTAATCACTGTCGGTGAAATACTTTCCTAATTATTTTCAGCTCATCACATTTTAAATATTTTACGTATTTTTCTAGAGAGCACATCAAAAAGTTGCAGTAACATATAATCCGAAATTTTAAGTCACGGTGATGTTTCACTATGGTAATTCGTAAATGAGTGTCTCAAACCCCCGACACTTACTGGCGGCTACAACCATACCTGCCATTCAACTCTGAGCAGCAAATTTGACCTAAGGCATTTATGGCAATTCTGTAAGGTACTGGTGATATCTGTTCAATGATTCATACAACTACCTTGAAAAGGCCGCGAAAATTCTTGATAAATTTTGTTAGCAATGTTCGATCCAAAATTAGAATTCACTCTTATTTCATTTTATCCCAGTCTGGTTACAGTGGAGAGAAGTTTGACACTGTGAAAGTAACATTTCCAGTAAGAGGGCTGTTTTATTCAGAATATTACAAAAATATGGGGCGTTCAAACCAGGAAGTTCACACAGACGTGAGCTGTTCATATCAGCTCAGCCAGAGCCTTCACCATTTTATGATGTTGAAGTTACACCTGAAGCTGTTCGCCTACAGAAAGCGATCCTGAGGCCCTTCAACCAGCAGAAATGGCCCTTTCCTATGCATACAGCTGGATAATTCGTCAAGACAGAACTGATCCAAGGCTTCTCAAATTCAGGACGACTTATATCGGACAATGGGAAACTGCTGCTTGGAAACTGGTTCATACATGTGAAGAATTCAAAGGGCTAGAGTTTGATTTGCTGAGTTTTCATGTAGTGGTAAGTCTGTACAATAGTTTACAAAGCTTATCTATTTTTACTACGATATAGTTTCTAGTTCAAAGGTGTTCTACATCACATTTTCTGAGCCAATACCCATCCCTTCTGAGAAATGCCTGGATCTGCATAGTCTGAAAAATTTCTGTGTGTCAGTAGCAAAAAAATATTAAAATAGTCTTCCAACTGCTTGAATTTATCCAAACAGGAAATCTTCTATTTCTTTTTACATACACTTTAATTCTTGTTTCACTTAGTAAAGGAAAAAAGTTTATGCTGCTTTCAACTAAGGAACTCATTCCTTCTTTCATTGAATAAGTGGCTCTTATTCAACTTCTTAACATGTAGCACCAAAGGTTTGTATAAATATGTAATATTGCTGTTATATATTTAGAGAATACTACTTAAAATTTTTTTTTAATTTTGTAAAATAAGTGTAAATGTTACAGAATTTGAAGATTAAGAATAGATTTAAGCAGAAGTACTAATGATCTGTAAAATTTATGAAATTAGGTCATTCTTTTCCTGACTGATGATCCGTTTTATATTTTTCCCTGTTAGCCACAGTCATGGAAAAATAGCCTGTATTCGCTTTCACCGTTTCCTTACGCTCGGTTTGTTCCACTTGTTCACGTAGGTTCATATTTATAAAATGAGTATTGCTATTCGTCAGACTGTGAAATGCTACAAGCGCTGTGAAATAAGCGCTGCAATTTAAATTACAGATAGCATCTGCAGCTCATCAAAATATCCCTGTAAAATAACAATGATCTCTGTGTTCCATACCACTACAGTTGAATAATTCCTTGCAGATCAGGCAAAACGCTGCAAACCCTTGTTTCTCTTCGAGGTTAATATTCATCTACTTGTTTTACAGAAAGTAACTTTTTATGCGCTTCGAAATGATATACAGCTGTTTGCTAAACCATTCCATACATTGAGCACTGCAGTGCTGCTGAAACTCTGAATATTTCTCATCCTAACTACAGTGCAAGTAGCAGTATTATATGGTTGATGCCTACAAATTTCTGTAGCACGTCTCACTTACAAAAGACATTCAGTATCTGCGTGTATGGCAACAGGTAGCTTTTTTGCTGAACTTTGAGCAAGACACTGTTGACTGGTTTGAATTGTGAACAATCAATTAAATGTTCAGCTGACTCTCTTTAGACTGAAAATAGCACAAACAGCGCTCAAATTCTTCAGTAGAGTGCTAAAGAGCCGTAATGCTACTACTTACTGAGCCGTGACGGGCTCGCAATCGATTTCGCGTGCCTGAATTTCAAGCATTATTTACTGGCGCCACTACTAGCAGAGCGAATCCATTGTAGCTTGTCGCTGTTTATCTCTGGCGGAGCGAGTCCTAAAGCCTAGAGCGGCGTTGGGAAGGACGTTAAGGGCTAAGAAGCGAGTCACAACGTGCTAGAGGGCATTACGGGCCAAGTTCCGGACACGTACAGACTTGGCGTAACTGGTTCAGGTCGGAGTTACGACACCAAGCTGAGTACGGCATCCTTCCGCCCGTGGCTGCGGATTTGTCCGGCTCTGATATTCCGTGCTGCTCGGGACTGGGTGCTGGGAGCCGCACGGGATATTCGCAGGATTATCGAATACCTGCCGCATTGTGCGTTTATAGTCAGTATTACTACGATACGCCCATCGACCTTGGCGGGTTAATGTATGGTGCGGCATTAAGGGAGGAAGGATAATTAGCCCCCATTTTATCGATGGCCATCTAAATGGTGCAATGTATGCTGATTTCCTACGTAATGTTCTACCGATGTTACTACAAGATGTTTCACTGCATGACAGAATGGCATTGTACTTCCAACATGATGGATGTCCGACACATAGCTCGTGTGCGATTGAAGCGGTATTGAATAGCATATTTCATGACAGGTGGATTGGCCGTCGAAGCACCACACCACGGCCCGCACGTTCACCGGATCTGACGTCCCCGGATTTCTTTCTGTGGGGAAAGTTGAAGGATATTTGCTATCGTGATCCACCGACAACGCCTGACAACATGGGTCAGCGCATTGTCAATGCATGTGCGAACATTACGGAAGGCGAACTACTCGCTGTTGAGAGGAATGTCGTTACACGTATTGCCAAATGCATTGAGGTTGACGGACATCATTTTGATTATTTATTGCATTAATGTGGTATTTACAGGTAATCACGCTGTAACAGCATGCGTTCTCAGAAATGATAAGTTCACAAAGGTACATGTATCACATTGGAACAACCGAAATAAAATGTCAAAACTTACCTACGTTCTGTATTTTAATTTAAGAAACCTACCTGTTATCAACTGTTCGTCTAAAATTGTGAGCCATATGTTTGTGACTATTACAGCGCCATCTATCACAAAGTGATAAAAGTGGTCCAACTAAAACATTCACATTTCTTTACGTACTATACGAATATGTAATAAAATGGGGGTTCCTATTTAAAAAAAAAAAGGTTTATATCCGTTTGACCTATGGCATCGCCATCTAGCGGGCCAACCATAGCGCCATCTGGTTTCCTCCTTCAAGCTAGACAAGTTTCGTTTTTTGTAGTCTTTTCGTTTGACGCTTATTTCGTGAGATATTTGGCCCGGTCACGATCAGTGGACCACCCTGTATAATTGTACCCGTATTTCCAGTGTTTTTTAGCATTTTGCATTTAATGTTTTATATTTGTTTGCTTTAACAGAAATTTTCTTGTATTTAATATACGTCTTAAAATTTACGTGTCTAAATACAACGGAAGGAGGCATTGTTTGTAAGGTACCGCCTCGCAGAGGCATAACTGTTTGCTTCACGCAAGGTTACTTGCCGTGTGGTTTGGCTAAATAACTATCTAAGTATTTATTAAGTTTTCCTGTTTCAAATTTTACTCTGTTGCGCGCTTTAAGAGACATTACCTTCTCCATTACTATTTCCTAAGAACAACTTTTAGAAATTATGTGGTGGATGGAGAGCCTTTGTGCTAACGATTTCTCGGCATGGTGGCCATTAATATTTGCCTAGCATGTTTGTTTGGCCTGTATTTTACCTAAGTGGCGTTTGTTAACAGCCCTACGTTGTCTTCTGAGCCTCGAGGCCGGGTTTTCAACGGCTGGTGGTTGCGTCAGCTTGTTGCCGTACCGCTACGGTGGCAGGTACGAATCCTGCCTCGGGCATGGATGTGTGTGATGTCCTTAGGCTAGTTAGGTTTAAGTAGTTCTAAGTTCTAGGGGACTGATGACCTCAGAAGTTGAGTCCCATCGTGCTCAGAGCCATTTGAACCATTTGTTGCTGTATGCACCGCTTTGGTATTGAGGCTTCTCCCCAATCGCCTTAGCCTGCTGGCTCGCACTGCCTTCTAAAAGATTTTAAATGAAATGGAGACTGTATTATGTAATTTCGATAATTTATTGGAACGTTATTTAAGGTTTTGCATTTACTTTGGAGCATGCTTGTACTACACATTTTGTGTGTTTCGGGTAGCTTGCTTTCCTTAAACAAAGCATTGTCTTGATTATTATGCTTCACGTGTGGGTGGATAACCTTAATCAGCTTTGCTGTTTTGGTACTTGTTAAATTTTCAGTAGATTTTATACTGATTTTAGCAGTGTATTTGCCTCCTGTGTGCTAACGACCCCTTTGATTAAAAAAAATTTTCGATTAGTTTCCCGAAAATGCTTTGAAGGCTTTATCACCTTGTCTCAAATTAGCTTATGATATCGTTGCTGTTGCACTTTGAGCAATTTCCGTTTCACAAGGAAAGAAGTTTTCAAATTTTTTGCTGCTTTATATGTATTCTGGCACTGAGTTTTACGGCTTGTTAAGGTAAAATAATTTGTTATAGAAGATTACTGGTGTAAGCAACTAATTACCTTTACTGTCACAGCTAATTATTTGTGGTCATTGTATCAATTTATCCATGCTATAATGTGGTGGTTAAATAAATGTTAACAATCAAACGACGAATGACGCTGGTATTATGGGGTTGCTTTTCCATGCTTTCCTTCTCCTACTCCGGCCGGCCGCGGTGGTCTAGCGGTTCTGGCGCTGCAGTCCGGAGCCGCGGGACTGCTACGGTCGCAGGTTCGAATCCTGCCTCGGGCATGGGTGTGTGTGATGTCCTTAGGTTAGTTAGGTTTAAGTAGTTCTAAGTTCTAGGGGACTTATGACCTAAGATGTTGAGTCCCATAGTGCTCAGAGCCATTTGAACCATTTTTGAACCTTCTCCTACTCCATCCTGCGTTTAGGGATTTCACTTGGTAGCCTCGAAAGCTTTCTGATTTAATACAAATGTGTTTCGTCACAATTTCTGTCACTTGGCAGTCAAAAACCCGTGGGCAGTGCAGCGTACAAATGTCGCCACAGGCTGACACAAGAAGCCTTTGTGAAGGGAAGGAGGCAGGAGCTAGAAGGGCTTATGTTCACGAAAAACCGCAAGCAGCCCAGCATGAATACCTGGTGGGGTTGTAACGCTGCTGATATGTCGGAAGCACAGAGGCAGACTGCAGACACAGTAACCTGAATTTCAACACACTGAAGGCCCGACACCAGGATGTTTCCTTGTTCTACGTGACGAGGACAGATGACTTGTCAAAACACGGTGGACCGAGCTGCCTTAAATACTGCCCAATTCAGCTACGCAGCGTCTGCCACTGCTTGCCACCGTCTATGACAGGGCTTCACAACATACGTGCTCGCGGAGCAAGCTGTGAGCAGCAAGGCGCGAGCACGGAGCAGCGCGAGCACGCTACCCCCACTACCGGACCAGAGCGGAGAGTGGGGAGAGTCACGTGGGGTACACAACAGTTGCCGCCAGTCGATGTAAATCCGCAGCCACCTGCAGGGATATCACTCACGAATTATTACTGCGACAAATGACACGAATAAAGGAGAATGTACACGTGCCACATAATTTTATTAGCTTAGTGTATGCCTCTACCATCTGTAGACACTGAAACTAAAGCATTCCACGACAATCCTATATTTTCAACACTTTCTTCAACACTACTTAAAATATCACCTCCGGTTGTAGTGTTCTTCATGTCTACTACATCGAGGAGCTCCTCCCTCACCTGAAGATCTCTATTAACACCTCTAATAAATATGGCAAGCTGCGCTGTTCCAGTGATATCAATACTTTCGTCCAGAGCTAGAGAATACGCCATAAAATCTTTACAGATATTTGCAAGCTGGCTCTGGACGTTGTCTGCCATGTCCTGTATGCGACGCATAATGGTCATGTTAGATAATGGCACAATCTGAAACTGTTCAACTTGAGATGGACAGAAATGTTCCGTTGCAACTACCAAACATTCTTTTATTAAATCGCCATCAGTTAAGGGGCGCAGGGATTTTGCTAAAAGCAAAGCAATTTTGTAACCCACTCTGAGAGCTGCCTCAGTTGATTTTTCTTCGTCGTCCAGATCTTCTTCGGATAGCTTCCTTTTAAGTTTAATAACTTCCTGTGCACGATCCGGTCAATCACATTTTCCACGTCCATAGTCTTTCGCGTGGTACGACATATAATGTCGCTGCAAATTAAATTTCGTAAAAGAATTCAGCGTTTTGTGACATACTAAACATTTTGCAACACCATCTTTTTCTGTAAACAGATACAATTCCTCCAAATGGGGGTTGAACTGCGAAAGCATGGTTGGGGTTACACAACGGCGACTTCACATGATTCTTAACCAGCGAAGTGACTGTTAGAGCTGATCGTAGTACTTTAAACGTTACACAGTCGGCGCGAATTCAATAGGCACGCTGCGGCCCTATTCAAACGTGCGCGCGCATTTCCCCTCCCTCCCCTCCCTCCCTACTCCGCTACCTTGCAGCTGCTCGCGAGCACGTGCCTGAGCAGACGCGAGTACTCGCGCTCAAAACCGGCCAGTTGTTAAGCCCTGGTCTACGAGATATGATCCACGCCAGTCGTCGACCTTAAATGGGTCATCTAGCTGCTGCCGCTAGATGCCGTCTTCGCTAGATTCGGAGCTACTAGATGCCACTAGGCCTGATTCCTGCAGAAGTCGAACTGGTGTCTTCCAACTGGGCTACCATCTGCTGATCGCCTACTGCCGGCTTTAGGGTACTTCCCTGCTGGTCCATGATTCGAGTTCTGGTCTGACTAGCTGCAGAGCTAGCGCTTGCCTCGCACAGCCATCATTCTCTGCTACTGTAGTCTTGCTCTTCGGGCCACTGTCACTGCCACCTACGCCGAGGCTTCTCCCTCGATTCTGCCTGCTATTCCTAACGTGTAGGCTTTCGCGGCCGGCGTCTCCATTAATCTAAACTTCCGGGCTAAGAAGCCCTGGTAGAACAGTAGAAATTCTTCCTCCTGACATTTCATTACCAACTGCGGGCGACATCTTCCGAGGTGAGCCAACGACTGGTTGCTAAGACGTGGAGGTCCAGTTTATACAGGCTGTCTCACCTAACTCTGCCACCTCAAATATCTCTCGAACAACAATGGATATTCATAAACGGTTTTCACCAGCATGAACGTTTCACCAGCTTAGGAAACCAAATACTATGCGAAATTTTAAAACGGAAACAAATACTGTTTTCAACACAAACTTGTGTATTTTGAAATGGACACCTCCTAATATTTGGTACGCAATAAATAGCATGAAAAATCACAAAAATAATGGCGTTGGTTGCATCGCAGTACCTCAATTACATCCCGAGGAATTTCGAAGCGAAGATGCTTGAAATAAAGAAGCGGCCTGTTGTCGCTCTCCGCGGACGCTGCAGCTCCTGCGTCCCCAACTGAACTCCACACTCACACCACACGAAAGAAGGAGGTCGCCCCAAAGGTTGAGATTCATTGGGAAAGTGCTTAGAAAATGTAGTCCATCAACAAAGGAGGTGGCTTACAAAACACTCGTTCGACCTATACTTGAGTATTGCTCATCAGTGTGGGATCCGTACCAGATCGGGTTGACGGAGGAGGTAGAGAAGATCCAAAGAAGAGCGGCGCGTTTCGTCACAGGGTTATTTGGTAACCGTGATAGCGTTACGGAGATGTTTAATAAACTCAAGTGGCATACTCTGCAAGAGAGGCGCTCTGCATTGCGGTGTAGCTTGCTCGCCAGGTTTCGAGAGGGTGCGTTTCTGGATGAAGTATCGAATGTATTGCTTCCCCCTACTTATACCTCCCGAGGAGATCACGAATGTAAAATTAGAGAGATTAGAGCGCGCACGGAGGCTTTCAGACAGTCGTTCTTCCCGCGAACCATACGCGACTGGAACAGGAAAGGGAGGTAATGACAGTGGCACGTAAAGTGCCCTCCGCCACACACCGTTGGGTGGCTTGCGGAGTATAAATGTAGATGTAGATGTAGGGCAGCAGACCTACATATCGATAAGCGCCGCTGCTGCCACTAGCCGACAGGCAACGCTTGCGAAACCGAGTGGCGCCAGTGAATACTACAAGAAGACAAACAATGCAACCACATCAACTAAACAATCCTTTGAACTAACATTTAGCACAGAATGCTTATTTGTAATCGCTTTTGGTAATTCTCTGTGCATTCCTGCATAAAAGTCCTTTTTTATACTCACATCAACACACCACCTTTCACTGATATCATCAGACACATTTTTTGACATTCATATACGGTTCCCTAATATTACCTGATTTCGGAGATAGGAGTTTATAGACAAGTGAAACATTTATCATAAAAGGCTGATTGTCTTTATGTACTACGTTGGTGAAAACGGGAAGAGATGCATCAAGGAAGTGGTTGGGTTTCTTAAGCCAATCATTACACTACAACGACAGTGCAAAATCGACTTTCAAAACCAGAATCCATGCAGACCCATTTAACGTGCTTTGCAGATTGCTATTCCCTTACTTATAATTAGGTACTACTTAACTATCTGCAGTAGCTCCTCTTCTTAACCAGCAACTTGCAACTGGAGATCTCACATTATTTCAAAATTTCGTGATTATGTGTTACAGCGAGGAAGTGCAAGAATAAGATCCTTAAGCTACATGAACACTGTAGTACAAAAATATAAGATCTAGAACTACTTGTAGTAACGTTCTTCATACTTACATTTTGACTCTAAATAGAGTTCTCCATGTATGTTAGTAAAATCATTCAGTGGCTGTAAGAGGTCCGAGCAGATGTAATTTCGATGTATTGCTCATGCGCTGCCTGCGATATGCAAGCTATAAGAGAATCTCTGACCAGAGAGCAGTGTTGACTGCAGTAGGAACTGTGTAGCTGTAGCTGTAAGTTGTTGCTAGTCTGCAGTCTGCTCTGGTCTGGTCTAGTGTATTGTGTTGGGTGGCCCGGTCGCGGTGCAGCGATGTCGGAGCCTCAGTATTATTGTATAGGGTAAAAAGCAGCCTCGCGCATATGTAGTAATGTTATCTCAAGTCCCATGTAAATGTTTTAAAAATGTCCTAATAATAATCCTTTTCATACAAAGTAATTTTTAACAACCATTCATTTCAATTTAAAGAATTTCTAATTTCTTCAATCCATGATCATCCCGATTATTGCAAAAGAAAAATCAGTTGTTTCCCTTTCATAAATGACAGGTCTATCGGCCAGCATTGCACAAGGCTGTGCCAGAAAAATTTATTGTAAGAGCAGATATATATGCGTTACCTGGCGACTTCACTGAGGTAAGAATTTTTCTCTTTTTCATTCAGAATGATCTTTCAGGGCCATGACGCAGCACTGCTGACGTCCTAAATTTACCAGGTTAAATTCATAGTCAATTATTGAAAAGTCATAAGTGAGCGACAATTTAATTGAGAGGTTAGTTACATTGTATTACTACCAGGTTACTGAATTTATTTTTTTTATTGGGACGTTACACTGAATGTGAACGACATAATTATAATTTTTACTGTTGAGAGGTTTAGGAATTTTTTTCTGTTTTGAGGTTACATTAAATGGGAACGAATTTTGTGGGGAGGTTACACTAAAATTATTTTGTGGGGAGGTTACATGGCACACGCACAATGGCCAGGTAATTATGCCAGCAGCAGCATCAGTAACTTACTGGCTGCTTTGCTATTAATATCCATCTTCGTGCTGTCACAGGTAGTTCAAGAAAGTTGACGTCAGCTTTTAAGGAACTGTTCAGACAATGTGCTAGCGTAACATCCTTGCTGAGTCAATTTAAAAGCATGAGTACAAAACATTTGCAGAAGTGGGAACGAAGAGTTATTTATAAACAAACCCATTGTTTTCACATTTGCGGGCTTCCACAAACCATTTCTAATGGCTTAAATCATATTAAGAGTTAACAGTCTTTGTTGTCATTAGCATTCGAATAAAAATCATGCTCTACAATTCATTGTCTCGTGATTTGTGACACCAATCGATACCACTAAAGATAGTGATAACAACGAGGTATTTGATTGTGTTGAGAGGGTGTTGCTATAGAGCGCTGAGCATTGGCGGGATTATCTGTAAATAATGTACGTAGTGCTGTAGACAGTAAATGATGTGAAGTGGTGGCTGTTGTTATCGGAAAGCTATGTTCATCTTTCATGTTGGATTAAAACAAAATAATGGATACATTATGAAGGCAGAACAGTTTCTTGCAGTGCATTGTTTTAGTAATGATGCGAATAATTTCGTACCAAAACAAACAGATGGTTTATAATTTGCAAATTATACACATTCTCAGAGCGAACGTGGAGTGCCTGATATGCTTCTGTTGTAAAGTTAACAGCACCGTTCTCTTAGGGCTGGATCATAAAATGCAACGTAGTAAAACTCAAGGTGGACCACGGAAGCTGTATTTGGTGCTGCCTACTTCTGAGCTTGGACAGTCGGCATAGACGTGGGCGCTATCTTGTCACCTACGTGCTGCGTAACAGACCGAAATGAACCACTACACATATAGACGAAAGGTGCGACTGACACATGCAGGACAAGCATTTTAAACCCTGGAGTGCAGTGGCAAATACTTCGGTACTTCCAACATTTTTCAATATTTTATAACTTTTAGATATTTTTAATATCTTCAGATTTTTTTTCGATAGTTTTATGGAGATAACATGTAACTTTATAGAAACATTATTATGAAGCTACCCATGGTGGTCTCACATTTCCCTCCAAATTTAGTCCTTTTCATTCATACAGAAGTGACGCTATCGTAGCTTACTTGAGACAAAAACCGCAAAATTTTCTCTTTATTTCACAGATTGTGCCGCTTACTTCAGTGATTTTATAAGCTATCAAATGGCTTACAATTATGTCTGCTACTATTTCAGCAATTACACTAACAAGAAGAAAGAAGGAGCATTTGAAATTGACAGTTGTCCACCTGACAATTGATTGTTAATTGCTCAAAAGGGATTGTGAACCTTTAGAAATATATTTTCATACGTTTAAAGAGTTTTGTTAAGTGTTGTAATTTTGTAGCCTGTTGAATAAATAATAGCAACTGTAACATTAAATTACAATAATATTTTGGTCTGTTTAATCTGTGTTGTTAACTGTTGTAACTTCTTGAATAAATAATAGCAACTGCAACATAAAATTATAGTAACAGAAAATATTGATAACGCACATCTACAAACGTTTATTCACAGATCCACTGGAAATACAGCATACCAATAATCCCCCACAGCCGATTCCTTAAAGAATAGAACTCCCATATATGAAACAGCTAAGCGTCTGATTACTTTAAAATTGTGTTCAATAATTGGCGTTAAGAATGTAAAACTGTTATTTCTGTATAGTAAAAACGCGATTGTTTTGGTTTTATTAGTTTCGGATTATTCACCAACAAAGTAATGAAAAATTCAATAGAAAAACTGACCTATCAAGTAATGAAAAATTCAAAATCAAAATTGCTAACCAAAAAGTGATCCCTCCTTTCTATATTGAAAGCTCGTTGGAGGTCACTAAGTGCTCCGATTATCAGGCAGTGGATCAGTGTAGGCTGGATAATTTGCGGTTCGTTTTAAGAAAAGTTAGTCATTTATGCAACTCAATGTTTATTACACCACATCTCCTGGACTATTTGACACACGATGCTATAATGTTGTGGGTACATTCAGTGGTATACCTGGATACTGTCTGCAAAATGAGTTAGGAGTAGAGTTAGTAGTAAAAAGTAATAAATTAAAACGTCATACCTAACGATAAAGTTTTACTTCATGAACAGTGAAAATGTAGTACGCGATACACATTTCTTCCTTTCACTATTCTGTGGTGTTAGTGGGAGGAGTGGGGGGGGGAGAGTATCAACGAGAAAAAGTTTCTAAAACGTCTGCAATTATGTGTAAAATTTGGTGGGAGCCGCTAAATGCTCTCCTCTCAAAAACTGGGTGAATATAGTCTGAGTAATTTGAACGGTATTAGTTACATTGCGTCAAGAGATATGTCTCTGACTTTAATACTTGTCTTATTCTGTTCAACTTTTAACATAAGATTATAAATTTTAATGAGGAAATTATGATAGAATTTTAAATATTTAATTTCGTTCGAGAACTATATGAAATACTGAAAATGAAATTTTTGCTGGCCCTAGACGATGTCAGATGGGTAGCCATCAAGTGGGATGAGTTTATTGTTTCACGCGTTTATTGATACGTATTTGGACGTATTTCCTGAAATGACCATTTCCGTCACGATCCAAGATACTTATGTTTGATTCCAGAAAGTCATGAATAGCTACATATGCAGGGTTTGGACATAATGATGATTCCGTAAGGAAATGACCTTCCACATGGCAATCAGTGTAGCTTCAGAAAATGGCAATCAAGAAGAATGCGGTACTGTATGAGATGAATGATCCTTGTCTATATATAGGGTACATCAATGACGAAAAAAAATCGCGACATCAAAACGTAATTAGTGGACGGTAATGAAATTTCGGGAACACTTTTATGTGGGTAACACCAGTTTGTGGGATGGAGCTCCATGCGTGTTGCACTTGGTCGGTCAATAGAGGGACGCTTAATGCTGATTGTTGATGATGCTGAAGTTGTAGCCCGATGACGCTTGATACAAGGTGACAGTTATTGATCAATATGAAATAAAGTCGATATAACTTCTCCACGGTTTGCGTTAGGACGTTGAAATTGCACAGCTTGCCGCGGGCATTGATGGGAATGAGTATACGTAGTATGGTCTGGTTTGGCGACAGAGGCCACTTTCATATGGATGTGTTCGTCAGTAAGCAAAATTGGCGCATTTGGGGAACTGAGAACCCGCATTTCGCGATCTAGAGGCCTCTTCATCCTCGATGGGTGACTGTGTGGTGTGTTAGTGTCCGTCACGCAATAATCGGTGCGATAGTCCTTGATGGCACGAGGATAGCCGAGAGCACTAACGTGCTGCTTCCTGGACTTGGGTAGGCGCGCCGGCCCCGGATCGAATCCCCTCGGCGGATTAACGACACCGGCCAGCCTAGATGTGGTTTTTAGGCGGTTTTCCACACCCTCCTAGGTGATTACCGGGCTGGCCCCCACGTCCCGCCTCATTTACACGACTAGCAGACATCTGACACACATTCACACTATTTCAAGATTTACACTAGACGAACACAGCTGGGATACATTAATTCCGTCCCAGCGTGTATGGGGTGGTGGGAGGAAGGGCATCTGGCCACCCCTTAAAATTAACCATGCCAACTCTGTACTTAACCCTGCCAACCTTGCACACAATGCGGGGTACAGGCAGCAGGAAAAGAATGAAAGAATGAATAGTCCTTGATGGCACGGTGACTACCCAACGGTACTTGAAAGTTTTGGGAGATGATTTGATTCTCATTAACCAAAGTGGCCCTGATTTCGACAAGAAGTTGTTCATGCAGGACGGAGCTCGACCCCATCGAAACACGAGAGTGTTTGATATCCTGGAGGAGCACTACGAGGACCACATTCTGGCTCTTGGGTACCCAGAGGCCACTGCCATGGGCGTCGATTGGCAGCCGAATTCTCCGGATCTGAACACATGAGACTACTTTTTGCGGGACTGTATTAAAGACAAGGTGTACAGCAACAATCCCAAAAACACCGATGAGCTGAAAACAGTCATTCAGGAGGTCATCGACAGCACTCCAGCGCCCCATGCAGAATTTCGCTATTCGTCTGCCCCACATCATCGCCAATGATGGCAGGTATATCGAATATGTCATAACCTAAATCCGAATACCTGTAGTGACGTTTACATGTTGAATAAAGTGTGTACATGCCGTAGGTTGTAACTAATTAATGTTTTTTTATATAGCTCAATAATTTTCACCCTGTATGTTGTCTGCCCCCGGTAGCTGTTTGGTCAGCACGACAGAATGTCAATTCTAAGGGCCCGGGTTCGATTCCCGGCTAGGTAGGAGATTTTCTCCGCGCAGAGGCTGGGTGTAGTGCTGTCCTAATCATCATCATTTCATCCCCATCGATGCGCAAGTCGCCAAAGTGGTGTCAAATCGAAAGACTTGCACTCGGCAAACGGCCTACCCGACCGGAGGGCCTAGTCACACTGTATGTGCTCTATTGAGACAGATCTGATTATTGAGCAGGCCAAGGCAACATGTCGATACACTGTGGAGCATGTTGGGTCACAACAACACTATGTACGCGAGCAATATTGTTTGGAAAGCACCCTCTGGAATGCTGTGTATAAACGGCTGCACAAGTCGAATCACCAAATCTTCGTACAAATGTTCAATGAGAGTGCATGGGATGACTGCAAGAGTGCTCTTGCTGTCATCGCATCTCAGACCACAGCTCCAGGTGTAGGCTGATTGTGTCTAGCACACGGACGGGTTGGTTGCAGGCCCTCAAGTAACCTGCTTCTAATCCACATATGGCCATCACTGCCACCGGTGCAAAACGAGCTTTCATCAGTAGCCGGCTGCAGTGGTCGAGCGGTTCTAGGCGCTTCAGTCCGGAACTGCGCTGATGCTACGGTCGCAGGTTCGAATCCTGCCTCGGGCAGAGGTGCGTGTGATGTCCTTACGTTAGTTAAGTTTAAGTAGCTCTAAGTTTAGGGGACTGATGACCTCCAATGTTAAGACCCATAGTACTTAGAGCCATTTGAACTTCCATCAGTAAACAAAACACACCTCCGGCCTGCCCTCCAAATGGCGCTGGTTTAGGGTCAGCAGAAAGTACGTTACAGGGCACCTAGCTTGGAGCTGCCCTTAAAGTAACCAAGCTGTAATAGTTCGTTGCATCACTGTGGTGCTAACTGCTTCTCAAATGCTGCTGAAGATGCGACCCATACGTCGAACACGATGGTCTTCTTTCTTGGTAGTGCCAATTGATCGTCCAGTGTCCGGTCTTCTCGCGAACGTACGTTCTCGTGACCAGCGCTGCCAGAAATCATGTACAGCGGCTATATTCCTGTTACGTCTTCCTACAGTACCGCAGAAGGAACATCCAGCTTCTCGTAGCCCCATTACACGACCTCATTCAAACTCAGTGAGGTGTTGATAATGGCGTCTTTCTTGCCTTAAAAGCATTCTTTAAGATCAACTCACAGCGTCCAGTCTCAAACACTCGCGATCTTTATAGCGTGTATTTCTACATCTACGTGTACATGGATACTCTGCAAGTCACATTTAAGCGCCTGGCAGAGGGTTCATCGAACCACCTTCACATTTCTCTATTATTCCAATCTCGTATAGCGCGCGGAAAGAATGAACACCTATATCTTTCCGTAGGAGCTGTGATTTCCCTTACTTTATATTGGTGATCGTTCGTCCCTATGTAGGTCGGTGTCAACAAACTAATTTCGCATTCGGAGGAGAAAGTTGGTGATGGCAATTTCGTGAGAAGATTCCGCTGCAACGAAAAACGCCTTTCTTTTAATGATGTCCAGCCCAAATCGTGTATCATTTCTGTGACACTCTCTCCCATATTTAACGATAGTACAAAACGTGCTGCCTTTCTTTGAACTTTTACAATGTACTCCGTCAGTCCTATCTGGTAAGGATACCACACCGCGCAGCAGTATTCTAAAATAGGACGGACAAGCGTAGTGTAGGCAGTCTCCTTAGTGGGTCTGTTACATTTTCCAAGTGTCCTGCCGATAAAACGCAGTCTTTGGTTAGCCTTCCCCACAACATTTTTTGTGTGTTCCTTCCAATTTAAGTTGTTCGAAATTGTAATAAGTAGGTATTTAGTTGAATTTACAGCTTTTAGATTACACTGATTTATAGTGTAACCGAAGTTTAACGAGTTCCTTTTGTCACTCATGTGGATGACCTCACACTCTTCGTTATTTAGGGTCAACTGCCACTTTTCGCATAATTCAGATATCTTTTCTAAATCGTTTTGCAGTTTGTTTTGGTCTTCTGATAACTTTATTTGTCGATAAACGACATCCTCATCTGCAAACAGCCGAAGTCGGCTGCTCAGATTGTCTCCAAAATCGTTTATATAGATAAGGAACAGCAAAGGGCCTGTAACACTACCTTGGGGAACGCCTGAAATCACTTGTGTTTTAAAGCAATACTAACTTTCATCCTCTTACGTGACCGGTACGAAATTTAAACAAACATCATCTTTTAGATGTAGAAACACGCGTACCAAATTTCGAAGGAGTCGCATGACCCCCGTCTTGGTGTTGTGATCTTTTTTCCGTCGCTGAATTTTATGTGACATACTCTAAAAATGTTTCGCAGCTCTACTCCACCATTCTGTGTAGACGTACTTTGATTAACAGATCTCTCAATTACCGACTCTGTCAGTAGCTGCGGAGGGCCCTCGAAGCCGGAGCGCAGTGTAACGGGAACCATCATGGCGGAGGAACAACATAACGAGCGCGCCGCCAGTGCAGTAATAAATTGGCCGGGATAAGCCGCACCACACTAACTGTGGCGTAAACGAGTATCGGGCGGGCCGCATTGATTCGTAATGGAATTAGCAGCGATCAGTGTTGCGGCTAACAGCGTCATTGATCTAAATAAAGCTGCCGCTAAAGCCCCTAACACTTTAATTAATGGCCTGTTTAACCATATGCAAACGCGGCGTGGGTCTCACAAACAGGCAGATGCGCGAATGAAATTAGTGTCATGAAATATACCAGCGGAAAATATTGCGAACAAAAACAGGCGCGATATGGGATTCTGCGGCGGGACTATTTGTGGTAAAAACTGAACAGCGGCGGGAAGATTATGTGCACTGATGCATCGTCCGTTCATTAAGCACTGGGTTCACAATGACCACAGTCGATCTTGTGTGAGTCAGTAGCTGTTCTTTGTTGATGACAGAGAAAAAGAAAGTGAGGCTGAGGAAACGAACTACTTTTTAGAGATAGTTCTACCGGTCCGGCTGTCTCTCCTATGCGTGGTATAGCGCATTTTCTCTGGTGTTTCGGTACATCTTTGCAATTTCGTTTCTTCAACGAGTAGTTGGAGTTAGTCCAAACAAAACCTGCCCATCAGGTCGTTCAAATTCAGCCCAGCGACGACTAAACACGTCGGTATGTTTCTCATCGCACACAAACTAATTTTTAAAGTGGAATTTTACGTGCCCACTCGTTAGAGCGGCCTGAAATTACTCTAGTACATTATTCGTTTTGAAACGTCCTGCTAAACACGCAGGACAGGACAGTTATTTTAATTTGTGGAAAGGGGCCAAAATAAGCGGCTGTCAGTTACACTCCAACATACAACTTTATTTATTTGACCAAACATTACAAGAGCGAAGAAAATTAAGAAAAAAGACAGGAATAATTTTTGGAACTTAACTACAGGCTGAAAACGGCATACAATCTCATCCCTTAAGGGCAAGACCACTTTAATTGCCGGCCGCAGAAAGGGGGGGATTACGTAAGATCTATTTTAAGAACAACAGCAGTAGCTGTACCAGAAGTCCTTATCAGCAACCGGAAGTGAATTTTCGCGCAACAAACAGACAAGTAAAATAATAGACGGCGAAAATTTTTCTAATTCCCACACAGTAGTACAGTACGGTTCTAGGCGCTGCAGTCCGTAACCGCGGGACTGCTACGGTCGCAGGTTCGAATCCTGCCTCGGGCATGGATGTGTGTGATGTCCTTAGGTTAGTTAGGTTTAAGTAGTTCTAAGTTCTAGGGGACTGATGACCTAAGATGTTAAGTCCCATAGTGCTCAGAGCCATTTGAACCATTTGAACCACTTTAATTTAAAATCCGCTGAAAGCCAATAACTTAAGACTCAAACCAAAAAGAAAGGCAGAAGGCCTTATCTTCAATCAGTTCTTTCAATTAGGCTGAAGGCCCAGACAATCCCACACCTTAGGAGTAAACAACTTTAATTTAAAAATCGGCTGAAGGCCCATCACTCACGACTCAGACCAAAATAAATTTTTAAAATGCCAAAAGGCCTTTTCTTAACACAGGTCTGTAATTAGACTGAAGGCCCAAACAATGTGAGACTTTAAGAGCAAAACAACCTTAATTTAAAAATTGGTTAGAAGCCATACAGTACAAACAACAAGAACAAATAAGAAAAGGCAGTACACCCAACGGCGCCCAGAAGTTTCTGAGGGTTGGCCTGGAATTCAAACACTAATGCTTGCTTAGGTGATACGGGTAGCCGGCCCAACCATTCTCGATCCGACGACAACCCAACCGACAGACAGTCAACGGACCCACCGACGAGATATCTTCCACTCCACCTGACCGTCACACAACAGGGAGTTCAGTGAAACAACGTAGAAGGTATTGGCGCCCACAACCAATTATACATTGAACTGTCAAACTATACACACTGTGCTGGACAGCGACAACACAATAAGGAAAATACACTGTCTGAATTTACATCAATGGCCAGGGCAGGCAACCGGAGCATTAACGGCCACAAGACAGAAGATATCACTGGTGCACTTCAATTCAAAATAACCAAGTACAGTTTAGTCATCGAAGGGTGGCTAAAATTTGCCAACTTGAAGCACACATTGTTGCTTGTGGGAATGTCCCAGCAGCTGACAACGAATTCCAAACGACACAATGTGAACAGTCGTGACTTGCTGGTAGATTAAGTCAAAACTCAACTTTCGTGTCCAGGGTCGGTGAGCCACGGACCTCGTAGCAATGGGAACAGCACCACACACTCCGATCGCGCATAGACGCCAAACCACGCGCCGTGGAGATTTTCTCGCTGTTCCACGCCAACCGAACAACTGGTCGCACACAGCACAGCCGGAAACCATAAGCGCCAGGCCAAAGATAGTACAAGGTGTGAATATCGATACACACCGCTGCTGCCACTCGCAGAGACAGAGGATAACATCATAATCGGCGTAACCGTGGGAGACTAAACACAGAATATCAATCAAGGATTAATCCAATGCATAATATGAGCTTGCCATTGACCACGTTTTATCTATATGTATTAAGAGGAACAGCAAAGTACGAAGATATATCAGTATTGCAGCAGCGACTGAGCAGCCCTTCTGCGTGACGTCAGAAGTCATAACTTGCCAGAGTGCTGCTGTCACTGCTGGAATACTGGTTGTTCTTCCTGTTTTATTGTGCCTGTTAACACATGTCGATAAAATGAATATCGCACTAGACTGAGACTGTTCTGTCGAATGAGCACATAAAATTCCACTTTAAAAATTATTTTGTTTCTGACGGGAAACGAAACCAGAGTTTTTCGCATAAAAGACGTAATGAGCAGCACTTGTTTGGACTGATTCCAGCTACGCATCGTAAAGAAACGCAGATACAGGGTGACAGTTATTGAATTTTTTGAAAAGAAGGTAAATTAGTTACAAACCACTGTGTGCACATACTTTATTCGACATATAAACGTGACTACATATATTCGGATTTACGTTATGACATGTTCGATATGCCTGCCATCATTGGCGATAATGTAGCGCAGATGAATAGCGAAATTCTGCTTGACCGGCTGAAGTGTCGGAAAATCGATGCTGTCGATGACCTCTTGAATGGCTGTTTCCAGGTCAGCAACGGTTTTGGGGTTATTGCTGTGCATCTTGTCTTTAAGGAGTCGCACGTGTTCAGATCCGCAGAATATGGCGGCGAGTCGAGGCCCATCTCAGGGGCCTCTGGGTACCTCCAGGACATTCAACACTCTCCTGCTACGATGGGGTCGAGCCCCGTCTTGCATGAAACACTTCCTATCGAAATCAGGGTCACTTTGGATAATGGGGATGAAATCATCTTCCAAAACCTACACGTACCGTTCGGTAGTCACCGTGTCATCAAGGAATATCGCACCGGTTATTCCCTGACTGGACACTACACACCAGACAGTCACCCATTGAGGGTGAAGAGACTTCTCGATCGCGAAATGCGGATTCTCAGTACCCCAAATGGGACAACTTTACTTACTGACAAACACATCCAAATGAAAGCGGCCTACGTCGCTAAACAAAACCAAACTTGCGCATACTAATCCCCTTCATGAACCGCGGGCAACCGTGTAATTTGAACGTCCTAACGCAAACCGTCCAGACGTTATGACAATTTTATTTCATATAGTTCAATAATTGTCACCATGTATCTGCCGAAACACCAGAGAAACTACACCTGACATCTCTTCGGAGTGACACACTGTACACACACAAAAGCTGTATAGAAATTATATACCTTGGGTTAATTTTGATATCGTAATGTTACATGCATAACTGCTTAAGTATTCAGAAATTGTGTATAAACTGCACCTGCAGTTATCATTATATTTGGAGATGTCCGTGGAAGTTACGTTCACCTACGCCATCTTGATAGCAGAACATAGTTACCAAATTCGTAATCGTGATTCTGAATCGCAAGGTTTATCTATTGAAAATACTTAATGAAAGCAGTCGCCCTGGTTTCCACTTCTGTTTGGCTTCGTTGTTAATAGTTACATAAACGCAACCTACAGGTGTTGGACCAAAGTATAGAAACATCACTAGAAATACGTGCAGATGCCAGCCAAGTGTGCGGGTGACCACGAACGATACCTGTGCGGTCTCCTCAATACGTTGCAACTGAATTAAATAAACATTTTATCTCTACATAGAATCATATAACGTTCTTGACAAATGCCTTTACGAGATTGATGTCTGAAATACTCCTCTGTGATACAGACGACGGGGAGATTGAGTTAATAATTAAATCACTAAAGACTAATGACTCTATGGAAATGACGGTCTAGCAAAATATTAAAGCACTGTGTTGCACATGTTAGCCCTGTATTTAGTCATATATGTCATTTTTCATTTAGGAATGGTCAGTTTCCTGAAAGATTAAAGTACTCAGTAGTAATGTCGCTTTATAAAAACGAATAAAACGATAATGTAGACAATTTTAGACCTATTTCTATGCCATCAGTGTTTTGCTAAAGTTATTGAAAAGGCTGTGTACGTAAAGATAATTGATCATTTTATATCACACGATTTCCTGTCAAATGTACAGTTCTGCTTTACAAGTAGTTTAACAGCTGAAAATGGTACATTCTCTTTTCTCTCTGAGGTACTGGATTGGGTAAACAAAAGGTTTCGAACGCCAGGCATATTTTTCGATTTAACTAAGGCGTTTGATTGTGTTGACCACAAAATATTGCTCCAGAAGCTGGACCATTACGGAATATGGGGAGCAGCTCACAATTGATTCACCTCTTACCCTAGCAACAGACAGCAACAGGTCATCATTCACAGTGTTGAGAACTGCTGTGATGTGGAGTCTGAGTGGAGTATGGTCAAGTAGGGGGTGCCCAGGGATAAGTGTTGGGACCACTCCTATTCCTTGTTTATATAAATGATATGTCCTCTATTATTACAGGTAACTCTTCAATATTTCTGTTTGCTGATAACACTAGGTTGGTAGTAAAGGATCTTGTGTGCAACATTTGCTCGATTTCAAATAGTGCAGTTCATGATCTAAGTTCATTGCTTGTAGAAAATAAACTAACACTAAATCACGGTAAGACTCAGTTTTTACTTACAGTTTCTAACACACAAATCAACAACACGTGACTTTTTAATTTCACAGAATGGGCATATGATTAGTGAAACTGAACAGTTAAAATTTCTAGTTTCTTCAGATAGATAGTAAACTGTCGTGGAAAGCGCACGTTCAGGATCTTGTTCACACTTAATGCTGCCATTTTTACTATTCGAACCGTATCTGAAATAAGTGATAGTTCGACACGAAAATTAGTCTACTTTGCTTATTTTCATTCGCTTACGTCGTATGGTATTATATTTTGGGGTAATTCTTCCCATGCTAAAAGGATATTTTTGGCTCAGAAACGGGCGGTTCGGGCAATAAGTGGTGTAAGTTCGCGAACCTCTTGTCAACCCTTATTCACTAGTCTGGTTATTTTGACCTTAGCCTTTCAACATACGTGTATTCGTTAGTGTCATTTCTTATTAACAATATTAGCTTATTCTGAAGAATAAGCAGCTTTCACGCAGTTAATACCCGGTAGAAGTAAAGACTGCATTTGGATCGGACTTCCTTAACTCTTGTGCAGAAATGTGTGCAGTATACTGCTGCATCCATTTTCAATAAGCTAGCAGTCGAATTCAAAAATCTTACCAGTAATCCACGCACTTTCAAATCGAAGCTGAAGAGTTTCCTCATGGGTCACTCCTTCTATTCTGTCGAGGAGTTCCTTGAAAAATTAAGCTGATTCTTGTTGTATTGTTGATTGCGTTTGCTTAAACTTACGGACTGACTTTTTCGGGTTCATGAACATTTCATTTTTTTGTTATTACTTTTATGGTGTAATTTCATGTATTGACACTGCTCCTCAATTTGGTTCTACGGAACTTGACGTGTACATAAATAAATTAAGTGACTGTTGTGGTCGAACCGCGTTCTGTGTTCTTTTACGTGAGTTATGTCGGAGCTAAGTGAATTGCAAATTGTTGGTGATCCTATTACGGGTGCTTCAAAAAACAATAGACCCGAAGAGTTTGACATTTCATGAGGCACCGTCTCAAACATTTATACTGAAAACAAGTAAATCAGAAAAGCATCGTCCACTGTCACAACTCGGATGACAGTCTGTGTTGAGTTATCATGACAGACGCTCATTGATAGGAATTGGACGAAAACTGCGAGGAGGACAGCTGCAAAAGTCACTGCAGAAATGAATGTCGCACTCATGAACACTATCAGCACAAAACAACACGAAGAAATCTCTATAAGCGAGGAATTTCAGGGTGATCTGGAGTTCCAAAACCACTTGTCAGTTCAAATGGCTCTGAACACTATGGGACTTAACATCTGAGGTCATCAGTCCCCTAGAACTTGGAACTACTTCAACCTAACTAACCTAGGCACATCACACACATCCATGCCCGAGGCAGGATTCGAACCTGCGACCGTAGCGGTCGCGCGGTTCCGGACTGAAGCACCTAGAACCGCTCGGCCAACGGCCGGCCCACTTAATCAGTGATGCAGAGCCTGTAATAGGAAAACGCCAAAGCCATAAAACCTGGGCTGTGAAGGAATGAAAGATAGTCCTTTGGACGGATGAATCCTGTTGTACACTATTTCCAACTTTTGGTCGAGTTTACGTCCCAAGAAGGAAACATAGGGAATATTCAGTGATGATTTGGGCAGCCATATCGTGGTTTTGCATGGGCCCCATGGTCATTTTGCAAGTTGGCATCCTGTCAAGAATTATGTGATCATATTGGCTGATCACATCCATCCGAAGATACAATGTTTGTAGCCCCGTGGTGATGCTGCGTTCCAAGATGGCAGTACCCCTCTCAGCTCGCATCATACAGATCATACAGGACTGGTTTTGTGAGCAGGAGGATTAATCGTCGCATCTCCCCTGACCACCACAGATCTCAGTATTATTGAGCCTTTGTGGTATATTGAGAAGTGAAGGATGCGTGATCGCTATATATTTCCCTCATATTTACTTGAAATTGCCACTAATTTGCAGGACGAATGAAATCAGATTCCTTTCAAAAACATATAGCGCCTCTGTTTATCCATTACGGGACGACTGGAAGCTGTTCGAATCCCAACGGGTTACTTACACTGCATTAGGCACGTCAGTTAGTTGTGTTTTTGGTGTTTCCTCGTTTTTTTGTTCAACCCCTGTATAAAAATTGCACTTGTCTGCAACATTTGCAGATGAAAGGATTAGATGCGGGAATGGAATTAAACTGTATCATAAATCCTTTTATTTCCATGCAATTCATCTTATTTTGGATTACAACTAAACTGATTACAGTTACCATTTAAAAAAGTGTTCATAAACCCATATCGACGTCAGGGCAAGAACAGAGGGATAGAGAAACAATTAAAATCGCCGCTGGACCTTATGGGATACCAGTTCCATTTTACACAGAGTACGCGAAGGAACTTTTCCCCCTTCCTGCAGCCGTATACCGTAGGTCTCTAGAAGAGCGTAGCGTTCCAAAGGATTGGAAAAGGGCACAGGTCATCCCCGTTTTCAAGAAGTGACGTCGAACAGATGTGCAGAACTATACACCTATATCTCTAACGCCGATCAGTTGTAGAATTTTGGAACATGTATTATGTTCGAGTATAATGACTTTTCTGGAGAGTAGAAATCTACTCTGTAGGAATCAGCATGGGTTTCGAAAAAGACGATCGTGTGAAACCCAACTCGCGCTATTTGTCCACGAGACTCAGAGGGCCGTAGACACGGTGGCTTGCGTAGTGTGGATATAGATGTAGAACACGGAGTGCTAGTACGTTACGCTTTAATAGTAAAAATAGGACAATGACATCATCATTATTATATCCCCGATGATTTGAGAATATTCTGGCACCCAAGAAAAAGCTACAGCAGGCCACTTCAGCTGGTTGTAGCCTTTTATTCACTGATAACAATTCAACAACGGTAATAGAAGCCTCACCACCTTCTTCATTAACAAGTGATGTTTCTTGTGATTCGCGGGGCAACATCTCTACGTCGGCGTTGTTTTTCCTGAAGTAGTTAGATCTAACTGTATCAGGTACCTAGTGACAACGACACCAATTGACTGTCACTGGTAATTAGACGAAACTCGTACGTCTATAAGAAGACCTATGCACGAAGCGTACAGTTTCCAGCGTCATGCGTTAATGGAAGGTCCTGCCGTGAATTCTAGGAATTTCTGATCCTATGTTAAATCACTAGGCGAATCGAGCATTTCTATCCCTTTACTCGTCGGTCAGCCTGACACTGTAATAAAAAATGGCAAATGTAATGCGAAATTTTCAAACTTCCCTTTTAAAAAATAGTTCAGTATATACATATACTGGCATGAAGAATTCCTTCTGACAGCTCTAACATATTCTACAGCTACATCTCCACACATACTCCGCAAGCCACCGTACAGTGCCTAGCGGAGAGTATCTTACACTGAAGCGCCAAAGAAACTCGTATCAGTATGCGCATTCAAATACAGAGGCATGTAAACAGGCAGAATACGACGCTACTGTCGGAAACGCCTATATAAGACAAATGTCTGGCGCAGTTGTTAGATGGGTTAATGCTGCTGCAATGGCAGGTTATCAAGATTAAGTGAGTTTGAACGTACTGTTATACTGGGCGTACGAGCGATGGGACACAGTATCTCCGAGGTAGCGATGAAGTGGGGAGTTTCCCGTGCGACCATTTCACGAGGGTATCGTGAATATCAGGAATCCGATAAAATATCAAATCTCCGACATCGCTACGCCCGGAGAAACATCCTGCAAGAGCGGGACCAACGACGACAGAAGAGAATCGTTTAACGTGACAGAAGTGCAACGCTCCCGCAAATTGCTGCAGATTTCAATGCTGGACTATCAACAAGTGTCAGCGTGAGAAACATTCAACGAAACATCATCGATAAGGGCTTTCGGAGCCGAAGGAACACTCGTACACCCTTGATGACTACACGACACGAAGCTTTACTCATCGCCTGGGCCCGACAACACGACATTGGACTGCTGATGACAAGAAACATGTTGCCTGGTCGGACGAGTCTCGTTTCGAATTGTATCTAGCGGATGGACGTGTATGGATATGGAGACAACCACTTGAATTCAAAGACCCTGCATGTCAGCCGAGGATTTTTCGAGCTGGTGGAGGCTTTATAATGGTGTGGGCCGTGTGCAGTTCGAGTCATCTGGGACCCCTCATACGTCTAGATACGAGTCTGACAGATGACACGTACGTAAGCATCCTGTTTGGCACCTGCATCCATTCACGTTATTGTGCATCCAACGGACTACACATTCCAGTAGAACAATGCGACACCCCACACGTCCACAACTGCTGAAGAGTGGCTCCAGGAACACCCTTCTGATTTGAAGCACCTCTGCAGTCCACTAAACTCCCCAGACATGAACATTATCGAGCACGTCTGGGATGACTTGCAACGTGCTGTTCAGAAAAGATCTCCACCCTCTCATACTCTTATTGATTTACGGAGAGCCCTGCAAGATTCATGATAACCCCCTCCAGCACTATTTCACACGTTAGTCGAGTCCATGCCACGTCGTGTTGCGGCACTTCTGCGTGCTCGTGGGGGCCCTTCACGATATTAAGTAGGTGTACCAGTTTGTCTCTTCAGTATATAACACATAAACTACTAGTCATTTATTTCCTGTTATACTAACTGAGGGAAAAGCAAGTTTTCCATCAGCTCGGTTCCCAGAACTTCTGAAGATAGACATTGACTGTGGATATTGTTGAAACCCCTGGACTAGCAGGACAGAGCGGGTTTTATAAGTTAAAACACACACTAACATAAGAAAGAATTAAAAACTCTCAAGGGTATAACCAAACAGTTCCTTTGATTTGATATAAATCGGCTGAAAGCCACATCGAAAATCCAGGGCCCAAGGTCCAAGCAAGGAGTTAAGGTACAGGAGTTCTTCTGGAAGTCTCATTTATTTAAAAAAAATGCTTCAATAAAAATAGGCTGAAGACCAAACATTAAGCAAGAACACTGTTATGGCTTTAAGGCCAAAACAAAGATTTCCGGTGTTAATTCTGAATAGGCTGAAACCTGGCTGAAGGCTGCATATCAACCAAACAATTTAACGACTTAAAGCTTAGGAAGAAGGGCTTTCAATTTAACAGGGTGAGGGGTTTAGCTTAATACATGTCATGCAAACTCGGATGAAGCCCTCATGGCCAAAGAAATAATTTATGATTTAAGGGTAAGAGCAAGATTTTGAATTTTCAGTTTAAGAGAGCTTAAAACTCGGCTGAAGGCCACACGCCATGGAGATAACAATTTCATGGCTTAAGGCCCAAAGAGAAAAAAGCTTACAATTTTAATAAGCTAAAACTCGGCTGAAGGCCACACAGAGTATTTCAGACTAAAAAGGAAATCACTATGTAAAACACAAGGAGCGGCACTCAGAAGATTGCAAGGGTCGGCCTGGGAAGTCACTAACGCACCTTTAGGTGAGACAGGCAGCCAGACCGACAACTTCTTGATTGGAAGGCAACCCAACCCAAGGCCAGCCATCAAACCAACCAAAAAAATCACTTCTGCTCCACCCTACGAGCAAAACGACAACAAGACGTCAATTGTTCAACGTTCTGGATACTGGTGCCCAATCCAGCCAAGTCAGAGTAAACGCCCGAAACTACCAACACACCTCAGCTGTCGAACTACACGCCGTGCTGGACAGCAACCAGACGACGAGGAAAATACACTGCCAAAAACTGAGTCAACGTCCAAGGCAGGTAACCGGAACGTTAACGGCCCCAGTGCTGGTGCACTTCATTAATGAAGGAGTGAATTAAATTGAGTTAAACCCCATCCAAGAAAACGGCTGCAATTCTAACCGAACTCAATGTACACACGTTGTTGTTCGTGGGAGTCTCGTAGAAAGGAACAACCAGGAGCAAACGAAGAGAATTAATTGCAGTTGAGGCTTGATAGTAGGTTAAGTGAGCACTCAACTTTACAGTCCATGATCGGTGGGCGACGAACTTCGTAACCCTCGCAAGAAGGGCCTCGCACCTCCAACCGCGTGTGCACGCCGCCAGCGGCTCCTGCCCGACTCCGCGTGATGGGGACCTCCTCGCTGCTGTGCACCTACCGACCGACTGTCACACACACGGTAACGGTCAAAAGACCAAATACACGTCGGCTGATGAGACGATCGACCGAACGACCAACCAACGGTCGTTCCCGCTCCAGTCCTCTTCCGTCTGACAGTGCATGTGTGTCCCCAGTGTTCGGCAAGTACTGTCTGTCAGCACCTCACTGGCTCTCCGTCCCCGACGCTGCTCCGTGCCCGACTGCACTGCTGGTCCGTCTCCAACTGACTTACAGACACACGACGACCCGGAAATACTATTGGTCGCTCCAGAGGTGGTACGACAGTGCACTTATCGATACGCGCTGATACTGCCACTCACGGGCAAGTAAGGCAGGATGTTAGTGACGCCAGTAAATGGAATAAGAAAACGAGGCGACTGTACCATACTAGAAGATGACAAACAGAAAATAACATGGACACGAGCCCAATGTATCTCGGGCACAGTCCCTTTGACTGTTCAGAGATGTACTAAACCCGCCCAAAGATGTAAACAACCATGCATGAGCAGCGCGTATTAGACGGATGTGGTCCAACAGCCGATCTGTTCCAGTCATTCCACCAGTAAACAGGTACACGACTCGTCTGTAATTCAACCATGCCTTAACGGTCAATACCGCGGTTCGATCGCGTCCCCATTGTTACTTTGTGAGAGGAAGGGTACTCAACAAGGGAACTGTTCAGGCGTCTCAGAGTGAACCAAAGCGATGATGTTCGGACATGGAGGATATACGAAGAGACGGGAACTGTCTGTGGCATGCCTCGCGCTCAGGCCGCCCAAGGGCTACTACAGCTGTGGATGACCGCTACCTACGAATTATGGCTCTGAGGAACCCTGACAGCAACGCCACCATGTTGAATGACGCTTTTCGTGCAGCCACAGGACGTTGTGTTACGACTCAAACTGTGCGCAATAGGCTGCATGATGCGCAACTTCACTCCCGACGTCCATGGGTATGTCCATCTTTACAAATACGACATTATGCAGCGCAGTACAAATGGGCCCAACAACATGCCGAATAGACCGCTCAGGAATGGCGTCACGTTCTCTTCACTGATGAGTGTCGCATATACCTTCAATCAGACAGTCGTCAGAGACGTGTTTGGAGGCAACCCGGTCAGGCTGAACGCTTTAGTCACACTGTACACCGAGTGCAGTAAGGTGGAGGTTCCCTGCTGTTTTGGGATGGCGTTATGTGGGGCCGACGTACGCCCCTGGTGGGTATGGAAGGAGCGGTAACGGCTGTGTGATACGTGAATGCCATTCTCCGACCGTTATCTGAAGCATATTGGCGAGCCATTCGTCTTCATGGACGAAACTTCGCGCCCCCTTCCTTCAGGAGAACAACATCGCTCGACTAGAGCGGCCAGCATGTTCTCCAGACATGAACCGTATCGAACATGCCTATGATAGATTGAAAAGGTCTGTTTATGAACGACGTGACCCATCAACCACTCTCAGGAATCTACGAATCACCGTTGAGGAGTGGGGCAATCTGGACCAACAGTGACTTGATGAACTTGTAGATAGTATGGCACGACGAATAGAGGCATGCATCAACCCAAGAGGACGTACTACGGGGTATTAGAGGTACCGGACCACCATCTCTGAAGGTCTCGCTGTATGGTGGTACAACACGCAATGTGTGGTTTTCATAAGCAATAAAAAGGGCGGAAATAATGTTTATGTTGATCTCTATTCCAATTTTATGTACAGGTTCCGGAACTCTCGGAGTCGAGGTGATGCAAAACTTTTTTTGATATGTGTCCACCCCCTCGAACTCTTACCTATTCATGGACAGCCCTCCAGGATTCATGTTGTCAATTTCCTCCAGCACTACTTCTGACGTTAGTCGAGTCTACGCCACATCCTTTTGCGACTCTTCTGCGTGCTCGCTCGGGGGCCTACACGATATTAGGCAGGTGTAGCACGGAAAGACCCGAGAAGAAAGGTTCCTGTAGTAGAAAACATTCCTACGGTGTTACTGAGATTCCTGGAAGAGCCAACAAAGAAAGAACTACAGCATCTGGCTTACAAGATATGGTCGAAATACTGTGAGACTTCAAGAAGGATGTAATAATTCTGTTTAATAAGAAGGCAGGCGCTGAGTGGGGTGTGAATACTAACGAGCCGTGATTCCAAACTAACTGAAGTGTCTACCGCTGGAGGGCACAGGTAAACGGCCCAGGTATAGTAAACAAGCAAAGGTTTACTGAACACATCTTCCAAAAAATATTCTCTACAAGAAACAAAAGGAAGAATAGCTCCCCAGTAAGTGAGACGAAGAGGATGCTAGTCCTTCTGTAGGTGAAATAAAATAAACTATAGTTGGTTTATGATGGAGCCACTTGTACTTTCATATTCACAAAGTAAATAAATAAGTTCTGTCATTCTTTAAAGAGTTACAGAAATTTTAGTGAACACAGTCTTACAGTCTAACGTTAAAAGCACGGGATTAAGTTTCTGTTTAATGAGCAGTGTGGTGTCACCGCCAGACACCACACTTGCTAGGTGGTAGCCTTTAAATCGGCAGCGGTCCGGTAGTATAA
Source organism: Schistocerca serialis cubense (assembly GCF_023864345.2). NCBI lineage: Eukaryota > Metazoa > Arthropoda > Insecta > Orthoptera > Acrididae > Schistocerca > Schistocerca serialis. Next base: position 765,298,464 of record NC_064642.1, on the reverse strand, counting down.
GTCGGACCCGCGTGTCGCCACTATCAGTGATTGCAGACCGAGCGCCGCCACACGGCTGGTCTAGAGAGACGTCCTAGCACTCTCCCCAGTTGTACAGCCGACTTTGCTAGCGATGTTTCACTGACAAATTACGCTCTCATTTGCCGAGACGATAGTTAGCACAGCCTTCAGCTACGTCATTTGCTACGACCTAGCAAGGCGCCATTATCATTTGCTATTTATCTTGTGATGCATGTACCGTCAGACCGATGTTCACCAATTATGGATTAAATTTAAGTATTTCAGAAGCTACGTACCTTATTTTGCTAGTATAATTACTTTACCTGTTCTAGACCTCACGCCAGCCTGCGTGAGCTTAAACGCGTGCCTTTCGGCTATCTCCTAGTGGCTTGGCTGTGTTGCCAAGTCACAACAAGCAGAGTCTTGATGTTCTAATGGATTTAGGCTGAAATGGAGAGAAATAAGTTTGTCGCTTCAGGTTAAAAACCAAAGCCCAAATTCAAGCTTCTGTCGAGAAGTACAAACACCTAACAAAAAATGGCTCTTGCGACTTCTTCTGAGGTCATCAGTCTCCTAGAACTTAGAACTAATTAAACCTAACTAACCTAAGGACATCGCACACATCCATGCCCGAGGCAGGAGTCGAACCTGCGACCGTAGCGGTCGCTCGGCTCCAGACTGTAGCGCCTAGAACCGCACGGCCACTCCGGCCGGCAAACACCTAACAACTCAGTACAATTATACCAGGTCTCAACAAGCATTTCGCTGACAGTATCCCAGCTGAGGAGGCGGCGTATTGTCCAGCAGCTTACGGCGCAGTCCTTGGCGACGTATAGTGGAGAACTTCAGGCTGTCCGCTGTGGCGGAATTGCTGTCCTTAGCTCGTGTACCGGCTTAGCACGTCGTGGATAGATCGACACTTGCGGGCCTACTTTTGGAACGTGACATGGCAGATGCATGAAGAGGTGCGGTTTGCCAGTGAACTAGAGTGGCTGTGTACGCCGCCTGATGACTAGGCTGGGGTGCTGTTGATGTCCTCTGCTGGTCTGGTCACGAAGTTCAGGTGTTGTGTAGTTCCATATCGCCTGCATTTTGAGGACTGAGCTAGCTGCATCCCGCACGATAAATAAGTTATGCGTGGTGCCGTCGGTGGCTGTTGTCTAGGGCGCCACGGCACTGATGATACGAATTATTTACAGAAGGATGGAATGACTGGTGAATACTTTCCACGGGGAAGATCAGTTTGGATTCCGGTGAACTGTAGGAATGCGCAAGACAATAGTGACGCCACATTTATCTTAGAAGACCGGTTGATGACAGGCAAACGTACGGTTCTAGAATTTGTTGCATTAGAGAAAGTATTTGATAATGTTCCGCCTCTATCGGCGAGTTGTTATCAAATATGACTGTCAAGTGGAGAACCCAGGTTCCACTATGGGCCGTGCCACACACTTTCCTTTTTGTAGGACTGGAACGGGCTGTGCTCGGCCTAGCGATGCCAATTAAGGAAGTACTCCAGTGAGAAGTAGCGGCTCGAATGTCTGTAAAGCATTCAATGACCGGGAGTGCGCTCGGTTGACCCCATGCCCTCTATACGGCCACAGAATGACGCAATTTGGCAGAGTACGACATGGAGGCCGGTCGACAATCACGTGGATTTTAGGGTCTGATCGTGGAGTTTGTCTTTCTCTTTTTTCAGTTTACTTTGAAAATATTCAGTGGAACACACACTATGAAATTTTAAAGGTAGCAGGGTTCAAATACAGAGAACGACAAGTCATTCATAACTTGGACAGGAGCCAGGAGGCGCAGTTGTACGAGCCGAAAGAAATGAAAGGGAAGCAGTGGTTGAGAAGGGAGTGAGACAGAGCTGTAGTCTATCTGCATTGCTATTAAGTCTGTGCATTGAGTAAGGTGTACAGGAAACCGAGGAGAAATTTGAAAAGGCAGTTAAGCTTCAGGGGGAAGTGATAAAAAATTGGAGTTTGCCGATGATATTTTAGTTCTGTCAGAGACGGGAAAGTTCTTAGAAGAACAAATGAGCGGAACAAATAGAGTCTTGGAAAGTAAAAAAACACATACAATGGAAAGCAGTTGAATTACACCAGACGATACTGCGCAAATTACTTTACGGAATGAGACAAAAAAATAGTTGGTCATTCGCTGCTATTTGGATTGCAAAATAACTGATGATGGCTGAAACAGAGAAGATATAACATGCAGACTGGCAATAGTAAGAAGATCATTTCCGAAAAAGAGACATTTGTTAATATTCGACATAAATTTAAGTGTTTGCTTGGAGTCTCGTGAGGAAGTGAAATGTGGACGATAATCACTTCAGACAGGAGGAGAATAGAAGCCTTTGAAAAGTATTGCACAGAAGAATGCTGAAGAATTGATGACTGTACCAGGCAACTAATGGGGAGGTCCTGAATTTCATTGGGGAATAAAAGGACGTTAGAGCACAACTTGACTAAAAAAAGGTATCTGTTGATAGGACATATCCGAAGGCATAAAAGAATGGCCAATTTGGTAATAGAGGGAAGTGTGTGTTTGAGAAGGGGGGGGGGGAGACGGTAAAACTTGTAGACGGAGCCTAGACATGAGTACACTGAGCAGATTCAGATGATTGTAGGTTGCAGTAGTCAATCAGAGACCAGGAAAAACTGCTACACACCGAAAAGTGACACACACACACACACACACACACACACACACACACACACAGAAGACTTGAATACTTAAAATAGTTTGAAAAAACGACTCAATTTCCACCTGGCTGCCAGTTTTAAACGAGCACTTTATTGATCACTACTAGTTAATTTAGAGCATGCACTTTATCTGATTTTGAAGTACACAGGAATTACGTGCCACGTAAAGATACTGGTGGCATGGCTGTCAGGACGCGCATGCCTATACGTGGAATGTGATTTTCGTACTACAAGTCCGCCTGCTTAGCTGTGTGGTTACGTCTTTGCCTACCACGCAGCGGACGCGGGTCCTACTCCCTGTCAGGTTGGAGATTTCCTCCGCTCGTGGGCTGCGTGTTGTGGTGACCTCATCATTCGTTCATCATAAACATCATCGACACGCAAGTCGCCCAATGTAATACCACCTGGAATAAGACTTGCAACCTGGTGGCCGAAATTCCCCGGCTGGGTTCTCCCGGCCAACAGTGCGACATGATCATATTATTTCCTTTCGTAATATACAGAGGGATCCAAAAAAATGTATCCACTGTTTAAAAGTCCATGACTGGCAAACTAATTGACAGGGTTGTCTCACCTTTGGTAGTGTAATTGTCTGTAGTTCCGGCAATCGCCACACAAGCGTTGTATTTCGTTGTTTTGTTTTGTCAGATGACAGTCGCCAGACAGTCAGTGTTTTGTTGTTAGTTGCACCTAGTTACTCGAGTAAACATGGCTGGCGCAAGGCTTACATTCGATGAAAGAAAGTCAGTTTTGAAGTGGTATTTTAAGTACGAAAACATTAATGAGGTTCAAAAAATGGTTCAAATGGCTCTGAGTACTATGGGACTCAACATCTGAGGTCATCTGTCCCCTAGACCTTAGAACTACTTAAACCTAACTAACCTAAGGACATCACACACATCCATTCCCCAGGCAGGATTCGAACCTGCGACCGTAGCAGTCACGCGGTTCCAGACTGAAGTGCGTAGAACCGCACGGCCACCGCGGCCGGCTTAATGAGGTTCAACAGCAATGGCGAAATGAGTATCAAACAGAGCCACCGACACGTTTAACGAGTCGTCGCATTCGAGACAAATTTGAAGCCGAAGGCTGTGTTAAAGATGTACACAAACAGCGATCTGGAAGACCTGTAACAGTAACAAGTGTTGTGGGTTGGCAGGAGAGCCAACACCTAGCAAGTGTGGTGTCTGGCGGTGACACCACAACAAGTCCAGCTAACTCCCGTCGTATGTTACAACAATTCACTCGCTCACCACAGAAGTCTGTGAGACAGTGTGCCCGTGAAACTGGAATGAGTCGCTCAAGTGTTCGGCAAATTTTGAAGACAGCAAAGTGGAAGTGCTACATCCCACAACTGCTACACGCAATGAACGAGGATGACACAGATCGTAGAATGGAGTACTGCGAGTGGTTTACTAACATGGTGCGCAACGATGAAGAGTTTGCAGAGACGATTGTGTGGTATGATGAAGCACAGTTCAAATGGTACAGTAAATCGCCACAATTGCATCTACTGGGCCGCCGAAAATCCGAACGTCCATGTAGACAAGGTCGTGAATTTGCCAGTAGTAAATGTGTGGTGTGGGTTGTCTTACCGGGACTTGATTAGGCCATTCCTCTTTGACGGCAAAGTTACCTGTCAGTTGTACATTCAGAAGCTTCAGACATCCATTTTACCTGCCATCCGAGACTTGTATGGAGACGTAAGTGTTTACTTTCAACAAGATGGTGCCCCAGCCCACTACCAAAATCGTGTTAGGGCGTATCTCGACGAAAATCTACCAGGAAGATGGATAGGCCGTAGAGGTGCTATGGAGTATCCACCACGTTCCCCGGACCTAGCACCTCTGGACTTTTACCTGTGGGGAACACTGAAGGACGTCGTTTATCGACAAAAGCCACGCACGATGAATGAACTTCGAGAATCCATCATACATTCATGTGCAAATATCCAACTGAACACGTTACAGTCATTAGTTCGTGCTGCAGTTCGGCGGCATCGTTTGTGTGTGGATGTTTCGAATATCTACAGTGATATCCTTAAGTTGGACTTTAAGCTACATTTTCACCAAAATTGAGACAACTCCGTCAATTAGTTTGCAAGTTATGGACTTTTAAACAGTGGATACATTTTTTTGACCCCTCTGTATACTCATGTACAGAAAAGGACACCAGTAAAAAATGTGAAAATGGAACTAAACTTTAAGGAGAAGAAGTAAAAGCATTGAGTTCATTGTCAGATGTGGCCAAGGATTTGAAAGGTCAGCTGAACCGAATGAGTACTGTCTTCGAAAGAGATCAAAAGTTAAAGAAGAGTAACGGACGAATGAGATCATCAAATAAAACATTAAGAGCGTAGATAAATTTTGTTATTTAGGCTGCAGAATAAGTGACGACGGAAGAAGTAAGAAGAAATAAAATTCAGGGTGACAATCGCACGACAAGCGTTTCTGAAAAGGAACAATTTGCTAACGTGGAACATATATTCAGGTTTAGAAAAAACAGAACGTCTTGATGAACGACTAGATATAGGACGTTCATATTCGCAGAACATGTACGTCAGTGTGTTCTGCAAAAATGATTAGCCTTTGAATCATATCGGTCGGAGTTTCGAGGTCAACATCGCCATCGCGGTGCCAACACCACATACCGGTAAAGTGTGCCAGTGGCTCTCGTTGTTGCTATAAATGAAGGTAACGGATCAGTGTGACTTGAGCAGACGTGCAGGATGCCTCGCAGACGTATGGGCGAACCTTACAGTCAAGTCAGTGAGTGTATAAGAGGATGCGTTATTGGCAGTAGACAATGTGATGCATCCATCTGGGAAATTGCTGCTCGTGTGTGACGAAGTGTTTCGGCAGTGCAACGGGTGTGTGCAGAATGGTTCACGGAAGGCCGTAGAACGCGCCGAGATGGGTAAGGTCGCACCACCTAGACCACCTCAGGGAAAATCAACAACTCATGCAGATCTGCGTCCCCCTCGGCTCTGGCGTAACAAATAAAAAACACATCGTACACTATCAGGCGTGACAGTCACCCGCCGTTTATTACGGCATGGGTCACGTGAGCGTCGTCCTCTTCTCCGCCTACCTCTGGCGAATGTGCAAAAACATAGTAGACGGCAATGGTGTATGGAACGACGTCAGTGGGGACAGGAATGGCATCAGATAGTGTTCTCGGAGGAATCCAGGTTCTGTTCGTTTGAAAATGATGACCGCATTTTGGTTCGCCACAGACAGGGAGAGCGACATCACAGTGACTGCATTCGCTCACGACGTACGGCTCCAAATCAAGGCTTTGTGGTGTGCGGTGCTACTGAGTACAGCGACGAATCACAGCGGATACGTGTACGGAATACTGTGACCACTGCGACCTACTTAATGACATCCTGCAACCCATAGCCATCCCTTTCTGCACAACACCTCAGACGCCATTTTTCAGCAACACAATGCACGACCACATGTTGCTGCACGAACGCGTGCCTTCTTGGTGTCACAGGATGTCAGTTTCTTGCCCTGTCCTGCCTGATTATCAGACTTGTCGCTGATGTAATATACCTGGAAACGACAGGTGCAGCGCTGTGACCCAGTGCCGACCACCACAGACGAACTTTGCAACCAGTTGAACACAGCATGGATGTCGACACCACAGGACGTCTTGCGTACCTTAAACGCATCGATGCCACCACCCATGGAACAAGTTATCAAGGCCCATGACGGCACTACACCTAATAGACAACAGGACAAATGTTGAACTGGGGCGACCGAAATGTTGATGTACGTGTCCTGCCAATATGAACGTCCTAACTCCAGTCGTTCAGGGTGTTCTGTTTTTTCTGAACGTGAGTGTACTTTTGAGGATGATGTGCCCACTAGAATTGGAACACCTATTAAATTTGGAACCAGGTGAAGGCAGCATGGATGTCGACACCACAGGGCGCCTTGCGTGCCTTATACGCGTCGATGCCATCACGCATGGAACAAGTTATCAAGGCCCATGACGGCACTGCTCCTAACAGACAACAGGACAAATGTTGAACTGAGGCGACTGAAATGTTGATGTACGTGTCCTGCCAATATGAACGTCCTAACCCTAGTCGTGCAGGGTGTTCTGTTTTTTTCTGAACGTGAGTGTACTTTAGAGGATGATGTGCCCACTAGAGTTGGAACACGTATTATGTTCGAGTATAATGACTTTTCTGAAGACTAGAAATCTATGGGTTTCAAAAAAGATCTTGTGAAACCCAGTTCGCGCTATTCGTCCACGAGACACAGAGGGCAGTAGACACTGGTTCCCAGGTAGATGCCGTGTTTCTTGACTTCCGCAAGCCATTTGATACAGTTCCCCACAGTCGTTTAATGAACAAAGTTAGAGCTTATGGACTATTAGACCAATTGTGTGATTGGATTGGAGAGTTCCTAGATAACAGAACGCAGCATGTCATTCTCAATGGAGAGAAGTCTTCCGAAGTAAGAGTGAATTCAGGTGTGGCGCAGGGGAGTGTTGTAGGGCCGTTGCTATTCACAATATATATAAATGACGTTGTGGATAACATCGGAAGTTCACTGAGGCTTTTTACGGATGATGCTGTAGTATATCGAGTGGTTGCAACAATGGAAAATTGTACTGAAATGCAAGAGGATCTGCAACGAATTGACGCATGGTGCAGGGAATGGCAATTGAATCTCAATGTAGACACGTGTAATGTGCTGAGAATACATAGAAAGAAAGATCCTTTATCATTTAGCTACAATATAGCAGGTCAGTAATTGGAAGCAGTTAGTTCCATAAATTATCTGGTAGTAGGCATTAGGAGTGATTTAAAATGGAATGACCATATAAAATTAATCGTCGGTAAAGCAGATGCCAGACTGAGATTCATTGGAAGAATCCTAAGGAAAAGCAATCCGAAAACAAAGGAAGTAGGTTACAGTACACTTGTTCGCCCAGTGCTTGAATACTGCTCACCGGTGTGGGATCCGTACCAGATAGGGTTGATAGAAGAGACAGAGAAGATGCTACGGAGAGGAGCGCGCTTCGTTACAGGATCATTTAGTAATCGCGAAAGCCTTACCGAGATGATAGGTAAACAACAGTGGAAGATTCTGCTAGAGAGACGCTCAGTAGCTCGGTACGGGCTTTTGTTGAAGTTTCGAGAACATACCTTCACCGAGGAGTCAAGCAGTATGTTGCTCCCTCCTACATATCTCTCGCGAAGAGGCCATGAGGATAAAATCAGAAAGATTAGAGCCCATACAGAGCCATACCGACAATCTTTCTTTCCACGAACAATACGAGACTGGAATAGAAGGGAGAACCGATGGAGGTACTCAAAGTACCCTCCGCTACACACCGTCAGGTGGCTTGCGCAGTATGGATGTAGATGTTGATGCCTACATCCATTTGTATGCTCTAGAGTGAGTACACGCACGAAACTATCTAACAGTGTTTCATGAAGTGCTGATTTAAACTGACAGCCTTGTGTAGTTCTTAAGACAAATCGAGGCTACGGATCCCACAAAGAAGTCAGTTAAAGTAGTGATTCAGTACTTGGGAAGATAAAAAGCTTCAGAGTTTAGCACTAATCTACTTGTTTACTTTTAGTTAGCACCTAAAACGGAAGACTTTCCGTTGTAAATGGCAGAAATTCCGGCGAGATTCTGGATCTTTAAGAAAAGAGAAAGGAATAGTCCCAGACTGTAATGTTACTGAGAGAAGTGAAATGAGCGCATGGTATTGTTGGCCAGAACGCCCCATCCGGGTAAGTTCGACGCGGAGTGAAAGTCTTATTTCACTCGACGCCACACTGGGCGATTTGCGTGCCCGTGATTAAGGATTAAATGATGACGAGGACAACACAACATCCAGTCCACGAGCGGAGAAAATTCCCCAACTCGGTCGATAATCGAACTCGGGCACGCTTCATAGGAGACAATCACGTAACCACCCAGCTAAGCAGGGGGACAATGTTACTGAAGGTTTTGCTGGAATGATAACGCAGTAGCTTTTGAAGAACAGTGTCGTAAATTTGCTAAAGAGAAGACTTGTGATGTTTAAAGGCTCCTAGCGACGAGAATTGTGATAGAGATGATGTGATTTTCGTTAAAAATTCCCAAACGAACTGTCGATGGAACAACTCTCGGAGTGCAGCGTACAACATGAAAGAGTAGGCTGAAAGACTCGCAAATGATGGAACTAAATCGTAAAGTGTGTAGTGTGGAGCGAATACTTTGCATGACATGAATATTTGAAACACTAGCAATGGCACATTTAACTAAAATTAGGAATCAAAGAGAAGAATGTGCACCTAATTAAATAAATGCATAACGATGGAGGGCAGCGTGGAGAAGAGCACTGCGAACTAAGCAAATTAAACACTGAACCAAGGATTATAAGCAGAAGAAAATGCTAACTCAACAGGGGAAAACATCAGAGGGATGTATCTAGTACCACATCAGGTGAAACAACATGAGACTTTGGAAGATTGTATGAGTGTAGATCTTTCCTCGAAATTTACACTACTGGCCATTAAAATTGCTACACCAAGAAGAAATGCTGATCACAAACGGGTATTCATTGGACAAATATATTATACTACAACTGACATGTGACTACATTTTCACGCAATCTGGGTGCATAGATTCTGAGAAATCTGTACCCAGAACAACCACCTCTGGCCGTAATAACGGCATTGATACTCCTGGGCATTGAGTCAAACAGAGCTTGGATGCGGTGTACAGGTACAGCTGCCCATGCAGCTTCAACACGATACCACAGCTCATCAAGAGTAGTGACTGGCGTATTGTGACGAACCAGTTGCTCGGTCATCAATGACCAGACGTTTTCAATTGGTGAGAGATCTGGAGAATGTGCTGGCCAGGGCAGCAGTCGTACATTTTCTGTATCCAGAAAGGCCCGTACAGGACCTGCAACATGCGGTCGTGCATCATCCTGCTGAAATGGGGGGTTTCGCAGGGATCGAATTACGGGTAGAGCCACGGGTCGTAACACTTCTGAAATGTAACGTCCACTGTTCAAAGTGCCGTCAATGCGAACAAGAGGTAACCGAGACGTGTAACGAATGGCACCCCATACCATCACGCCGGGTGATACGTCAGTATGGCGATGACGAATGCACGCTTCCAATGTGCGTTCACCGCGATGTCGCCAAACATGGATGCGACCATCATGATGCTGTAAATAGAACCTGGATTCATCCGAAAAAATGCCTTTTGCCATTTGTGCACCCAGGTTCGTCGTTGAGTATACCTTCGCAGACGCTCCTGTCTGTGATGCAGCGTCAAGGGTAACCGCATCCATGGTCTCCGAGCTGATAGTCCATGCTGCTGCAAACGCTGTTGAAATATTCGTGCTGATGGTTTTTGTCTTGCAAACGTCCCCATCTGTTGACTCAGGGATCGAGACATGGCTGCACGATCCGTTTCAGCCATGCGGTTAAGATGCCTGTCATCTCGACTGTTAGTGATACAAGGGCGTTGGGATCCAGCACGGTGTTTCGTATTACCCTCCTCAACCCATCGATTCCATATTCTGCTAACAGTCATTGGATCTCGATAAACGCGAGCAGGAATGTCGCGATACGATAAACCGCAATCGCGATAGGCTACAATCCGACCTTTATCGAAGTCGGAAACGTGATGGTACGCATTTCTCCTCCTTACCCGAGGCATCAGAACAACGTTTCACCATGCAACGCCGGTCAACTGCTAATTGTGTATGAGAAATCGGTTGGAAACTTTCCTCATGTCAGCACGTTGTAGGTATCGCCACCGGCGCCAACCTTGTGTGAATGCTCTGAAAATTAATCATTTGTTTATCACAGAATCTTCTTCCTGCCGGTTAAATTTCGCGTCTGTAGCACGTCATCTTCGTGGTGCAGCAAATTTAATGGCCAGTAGCGTACCTCTCTCTTTACAAGGTATGCACAGCAATATGTAACGAGAAGTTTCGCGGGTGGGTCCCTAGTTTCCAGTCGAGTAAACGTTAGACAATTTGTGAAATGTCGGCAGAAGTGCCAACACCGTGTTGTTTGAGGAAGCCGAAATACACGCTATAAGCTCACGCAGGCTGGCGTGAGGTCTGAAACAGGATACGTAATGAATGCTATAAAGAAATGTACGTAGCTCCTGGAATACTTAACTTTAATCCATCATTTGAATACATCGTTCTGGACGGTACGTTCAAGACTATAAACTGTTAATGGCGCCTTGCTAGGTCGTAGCCATTGACTTAGCTGAAGGCTATTCTAACTATATTCTCTGCAAATGAGAAAGGCTTCGTCAGTGTAGTCGCTAGCAAGTCGTCCGAACAACTGGGGCGAGTGCCAGTAAGTCTCTCTAGATCTGCCGTGTGTCGGCGCTCGGTCTGCAATCATTGATAGTGGCGACATGCGGGACCGACGTATACTACCGTACCACGGCCGATTTAAAAGCTACCACCTAGCAAGTGTGGTGTCTGGCTGTGACACCACAATTTGTACCAGGGACATTTCATAAACAATGCACACTAATTTTTCTTGTACTTAATTTTTTTAACATCTGTCCGCAGTCCTTCTCTATACTCTCCCTGCTTCTCTATGAATTAATCCGAAAGTCTCGGAAGCTATAATATTCCATCCAGGACACTACTCCTGTTCATCTATCGAATGGCTCGAGTAACGGTGGTAGAAAGCTCTTCCAGAGAAAAGTAACAACGTCCACGTACAGGTTTTTTCAACTTCGGAAACAAATCGAAGTGTGGTGGACTGGGACTGTAGGGAGGAGGCAGCAACACTTCCCATCCGTATTCGCGCTGTTTTTTAGCTGCAACATTGCCGATAGGCGTGCGAACATTGTCGTTAAGAATGAATGGCCCAGCCTCGAGCAACTGAGGTCGGTTTTTGTGCAATTTCCTACGCAGGTTTTGCATGAACTTACGATAATACACTACTGTGGCACATGTTCTACATGGGACACTCTCTGTCATGATGATCCCTTGGTGATCATTAAGCAAAGAATCATCCTTTGCCAGCGCTTTGTTTGAGCGCGTCGAAATCTTTTAGGACGTGAAGAATCTGAAGCTCTCCAGTCATTGGACTGTGATTTCAACTACAGTTCAGAATCTTTAATCCATGTTTGATTAATAGCGGAAATTTGATACAAGACTTCTTGACTTTCATGGTCGAATTGTTGTAGGACAAGGTTTCATTGTCCAGGCATTTGTGTTTCTCTTCAGCAGTCAAACGGTGTGGGACCGATCTCACAGAAAGTTTTCTCTCCTTAAGATCATTTGTCATAGTACGGAGTACTGATGTTTGGAATTCCCGTGGCTTCGGAGAGTTCCTCACAAATTGGACTGCGATCTTCTTCAAGAGCATCTGCCACAAGTTTCACACTTCATTCATTTGTTGACGTTTGTGGTCTTTCGGCTGTTGGATTATGCTCTATGTTCATACAACAACCACGGGAACGATTAATCCAACGCGAAACTGTATTACGGTCGACTGTAAACTCACCACAAACTTCACTAAACGCATTGTGAATTTCTGTCGGGTTTCTGATGCATAAAGTTTCGATCTTGTTGTTGTACTTTGTCTGACCTTGAACAGTCACAGTACCCGAGAACCATAAAGAGTCCATTTCTGCCATTTGTCAATTTTATGACGGAGTACATATGTTTCTTCCTCAAGCTTTCAACTACAAGTAACGTTATTTTCATTGTTTTGCATCAAACACTCTACAGTAATACCAAAATATGCATTATTTGTGAGATGTCCCTCGTATTTCCATTACTTTTTCTGCCTCACCCCAGGACATCAATCTTATTGTTATGTCTCTCACATATCACCTCCCTTCCAGTTGCCGAGCTGCTGGTCGCTCTTTAAAAGTCTAGTCTTGCTTCCATGGCATATACACACATAAAAAAAAACGTTTTGAATCACCTTGGTTCCGAGAGCTCCGGAACCTGAATAGAGATCAACATAAACATTATTTCCGCCCTTTCTATTGCCCATGAAAACGACACATTACATGTTGTACGTCCAAACAGCGAGACCTTCAGAGGTAGTGGTCCAGACTGCTGTGCACACAGGTACCTCTAATACCCAGTAGGACGTCATCTTGCATTGATGCATGCCTGTATTTGTCGTGGCACACTGCCCGCAAGTTCATCGAGGGAGGCTCTGTTGGTCCTGATTGTCCCTCTCCTCAACAGCGATTCGGCGTAGATCCCTCAGAGTGATTGGTGGGTCACGTCGTCCCTACACAGCCCTTTACAATCCACCTCTGGCATGTTCGATACGATTCATGTCTGGAGAACATGCTAGCCACTCTAGTCCAGCGATGTCGTTATCCTGAAGGAAGTCATTCACTAGATGTGCACGACGGGGGCGTGAATTGTCGCCCATTAAGACGAATGTCTCGCCAATATGCTGCCGATATGGTTGCACTATCGGTTGGAAGATGGCATTCACGTATCGTACAGCCGTTACGGCGCCTTCCATGACCACCAGCGGCGTACGTCGGCCTCACATAATGCCACCCCAAAACATCAGGGAACCTCCACCTTGCTGACTGACCAGGTTGCCTCCAAACTCGTCTCTGACGATTGTCTGGTGAAAGCATATGCGAGACCGATCGGTGAGGAGAACGTGATGCCAATCCTGACCGGTCCATTCGGCATGTTGTTGGGCCCATCTGTAACTTGCTGTATGCTGTCGTGGTTGCAAATATGGGTCTCGCCATGGACGGCGGGAGTGAAGTTGCGCATCATGCAGCCTATTGCGCACAGTTTGAGTCGTAACACAACGTCCTGTGGCTGCACGAAAAGCATCATTCAACATGGTGGCGTTGCCTGCAGGGTTCCTCCGAGTCATAATCCGTAGGTAGCGGTCATCCACTACGGTAGTAGCCCTTGGGCAGCCTGAGCGAGGCATGCCATCGACAGTTCCTGTCTCTTCGTATCTCCTCCATGTCCGAACAACATCGCTTTGGTTCACTCCGAGACGCTTGGACACTTCCCTTACTGAGAGCCCTGCCTGGTAGAAAGTAACAATGCGGACGCCATCGAACCGCGGTATTGACTGTCTTGGCGTGATTGAACTACAGACAAGACGAGCCGTGTACCTCCTTCCGGGGTGGAATGACTGGAACTGATCGGCTGTCGGACCGTCGCCGCCTAATAGGCGCTGCTCATTCATGGTTGTTTATCTACAGTCAACTTCTATCTTCGGGAGTTCTAGGAACCGAGCAGATGTATATTTTTTATGTGTGTATAATTTTTTTTTCTGATGAAAATTTTCCGAACAATTTTCTGCTTTGTTAATCCTCGCAAAGCCGTATTTGCGCATTTTGCTTTCCTCACATCTTGTCATTCTACTGGAAACACAGTTGCTCAATCTGCTTTTGCGGCCATCAGCGAACTAATCGTTCTCGGTGATGAAAAAGGGAGACTGAAAAATAAAAGATAAATATAAACACACACCTGTTTTAAACAGAATGTCATTCTTTTTCTTGCTTGTAGAGACTACCATTCTTTGATATCCTAAAGCAACGTCTCTTTGCTGCCGAATCTTCGGCATGTCTTTCATTTCTCTCATTTCGTCATTAGTTTTTTTTTTCGAAAAACGCACATCCTGTTCTAAAGGGACTTGCTGAGTTCATGGTCGTAAATGTCGATATTTTCGAAATGGCTGGAACAGAACAGCAAAATTTAGTACACATATTGAGGCTTTACTTCAATTTACCTCCGAGCGAGCTTTCCAAAATTTGCATAGATATTAATATTACGTATTCTGCTGTTTGTGAATATCAACTGAAAAAAGGCAAACAGCTGCAAAACGCAGCAACACATCAAATTATATGTGACTAACAGACACGTGTTTATTTACGTTGCGTAAATATGATTTGCTCTCCACCGTTAACACAAAAACCACTCGATCGCCAACATTACGCCCGGTCTAAATTAAACACCGCCAGTGATGAGTACCCGTAAAGCTCTTCAGCGTGTTTATGGCGCATAAATTTGTTATAAGTTCTCACACTGCTGTTGCAGTCGAATAAAGCAGACGTTAAGGATTTGTAGGTAAAAGAAGGAAGGAAGACTTCCGGTTAACGAAGCAGACTCTCGCATTGGGGGAAGGATGGAGAATGAGATCGACTGTAAGTTTTTTAAAGGAACCACTCCAGCATTTGCCTTAGGGTATTTAAGGAATCCGAGGGACACAAATCAGGAAGCGGTGATTTCCCCGACTATGAAACCAGCGTCTTTAGCAGGGCGCCGCTTCCTTGTCTGTTCCAGGTGGAGATTTATTAGCAGGGACATCGTTTACCGTTGGGTACTATTATTTATTGCACAATAATACTGTATCGATATATTGCACAAAAGTGCGTGGACAAGAACAGCACAATATTATTAATCGCTAGGGGTACTGCAAAATTGCTGTATTGCTCATCAAATAAGAAGTCACTAGCTGATAAATCAGTGACTTTATTTGACGCTTTTCGGGTAGAATCCCACCTCAGATTGTATGTCAACAGAAATCCATAGCAAATAGCAAAAAGTGAAACTATACAAAGATCGTGAAACTACAAGACCGTCAAAATTAAAGGACTGAAATAAACACCACGAACATGGTGATCAGATATATATATATATAAGTATGTAACAAACAAAGCTGTCATCGCAGACTAACTGATTAGCTGCAGTTTGTGTAAAGATTTGGATTTATGTAATTGTTCTGCAATTTTTACTCTATTTATGCAATTGTATGTCTTTCTTGTCAATAGCGTTTTCCGTGTAACTCTAAATTTTTTATGCTTCTTTCATTTTCATACACATTGTAAAGTCTTGGAAAAGTTTAATTTCGTCTCCTACACCCTTATGAGAAACAAAAAAATTGCGTTTATCGCTACGTGTATTCATCATCGCCCTCTAGTGGCTTCAATTGTCTTCCAGGTTATCGCGTGGTAACTAGTCAGTTAGTCCGCCATGACAGCTTTGTTTGTTACACACTATCTTTATATGTCTAGGCACTAAGATGTTCAAGATGTGCATTTCAGCTGGTTAATTGTGACGATATTTGTAGTTTCATACTCTTGTATACTCTTCGTATAGTTACGTTTTCTGTTGCCTGCCATGTGTTTCTGGTTCGCGGACAGTCTGAGGATTGTTTCTGCCCGGAACGCGTCAAATAAAGTCACTGGTTTATTGGCTGCCAGCTTCTTATTCAGTAACCAACACAGCAATAGTGCATTACACCTGCTGATACGCAATATGGTCGCAGTCTTTTTGCGTTACTTCATGTCACAATTACAAGTTATTGTGCCTCGCTGGACTTTACGTGGACCAATAAATTTATATTTAGCAAAAAGAAGATTTATGGTTAACCAATTCAAGATCGAATTTAATAAGCTGTGTTTTCTTAGCGATATAATTCTCCAATAAGCAATGTTAAACCTACAGAATTTGTCTGTTAGTCCTGAAGGCACTTAAAGTAGATGTGAACAGATGTGGATTAAGAGTAGAATAAGAACAATATGTCCTTGGCAAAAGTTTATCACTTTATTTGTCCTTTTCACAGTTTTCGCGTTGTGTTATTTGATTGGTGATTGGGAAAGAGGTATCATAACACCCACCTACGCGAGCAACTTACGTGCACTTGCAGCATGAAGTACCAATGAGAGCAGGGGAAATGAGCAAGCCGTATGTAAACATTCTTCTGCAATCAGATTTGGTAACTTATCCATGATTGCCACAAGTTTCCCCAAGTGAAATTTCCTGATATTTCCATGATTTTCAGACACGTTTCATCATTTTTCACTGACAGATTTTGAAATGTCAAGGGTAAGGTAAGATGTAAGTTCACAATCTGTCTTTGCAGCTACGGTGCAAGAAACAATAGTGCAAATGAGGAAATATCTAAAAAAAACGTGCAAGCAGATGATGATTCTATATGTAACCCAAAATCGTAAGTACTAACAACAACATAATTTGTAATGAACTGTTTTGAGATGGAGAAAGCAAGATAATGGCATTTGTGTTTCATTAAGACGACTGATGTTTTGTATTTCAATAAAACGAAACACTTTTGGTGACAAAAATACACATCTTCTTGGGCTCACAAGACACATTTAAAATATCTTCACTCATTTCAGAAATAACTTCGGAAAAAAGTAGGTCTCTTGAAAGAAGTGTATACGGTGGAGAAGAATTGTATAAACCAACACTGTAGGTGACCGCCAATGAAATGTTGGTTCTTCTATCTCTTCTATCTTCATTACTGTCGGTTACTACCCACTGTTTTATATTGAAACTTCTTTATTATGTTTTTACTTGGACTGGAATAACTGAGAAGGTGAAACTTCTAAGGTATTTAATTCTGAAACTGTAATTGAATGCAAGTGTCACTTTGCTATTTTTTTATCATTTCATTTCTGACCAACGGAATTTGCCCTGACAAACACAGCTCAGAGTTCTCCCATTTATTAATTATCCGCGATATTCAAGGATAACGCGGTCTGACTATTACTTAACACAACAGAATGGCCTTGAATTGGAAGAAATCCTTAGAATAACCCGTGCATTTCATAAGTCACTTACCTCACAGCAAATCTTCATGACACGAACTACAGCAATACAGAAAGCACCAATACAGCCAGCTAAATAAAATATTCCAGCTGCTGAAGGCTCTAACCACTAATAGGCAAGTGGTTAGCAAAGGAAAGATTTTGTTTGCAGAACAAACAATGTGTTTAGCAGATTGTTCCTTAATCATGTGATAACCAGTTCGAAAAATTATACAATCGTCAGTAATTCCATTATCATTTTACATTAAATCCTCATGACGAACATACGTCCAGACCATCCGCTCGTGCTAATACTGCAAACCTCCAACACTGCTAATCATTAACCTCTAACCTCCATCACTGCTGACTATTCACTTCCAACTTCCATCACTGCTGCCTATTCACTCCCAACTTTCATCACTGGTGACTATTCACCTCTAACTGCGAATCCGACCAACCAGAGCGTCTCTTACAGAGGGCGCACAGCACTGTCAGAGTTATTAATGCAGTCTATCGCGCTGCCAACATAAAAACATATAAAAAAGCTACTTACAATATCTCTTATTTTACAGATGTTCTGTGATTTTTCTTTCAAGAAATATGTGAGTACATAGCGTACAAACCGCAAGTGATTGAAACAATTTTCTTCTCCTCATTGTCCATACTTTCTAGCATATAAACTATTTTTGAAGTGCCGAAACTGACTAGAACAAATAAAATGTCTATGAAACACCACAATGTACAACGTATTTGCGGTGAGACAGTCGCAATTCCTAAAATTCATCAACTAATTCTGAGGAACACCGCAGCCCTAGATCCATAACCGTGAAAATCCTTTGCATTACGACACACACGAACAGACCCGGCCTGTCGGCAGATCGGTGAGACAAGATCCGACCCGCAGGGCCTGCACATTAGTGGCAACCGAATGGCTTTAGATCGTCCAGATACATTACAGATACCCACAGCAACGGCTTGCGGTTTTGGCCCGTCACGAAAATCCACTCATGTGGCCAGCTATTCACGAGCCACAGACAACATGTTGATGAAATGAGACCACGGTGATCAATCCATGCAACAGATAACTTATTCAAACACTCTGAGAATCAATAAAAATGATGATCGGTAGCATCTCAACGTAAAGACGATTGCTAAGCCGCAGACAGGTACACAGAAAAGACAGTCATACTCTCACAACTAAAATTTCAGCCACAGCCTTTGACAGAAAACGGGAGCACACACACATTCACACAATGATTCAGACACAACTCACGCACACGTGACCGCTGTCTCTGGCCACTGCATCTACAGTCTCTGAGAATCAGATCCGAACAAACCACTCCTCACGCCCCCCTGCCTCTCGTCGGCAGCTGCTAGACTAGCGGCAAGAACTGGTGGCCGCACTGGCTGCAAGCTGAGGGGAATGGTAGGAAGGAGTAGGGAAGCGCGCAGTTACTCAGCTGCATCCAGCCACCGACAATGCACGAGTCCTCAGTAAACAAATCATTTCATCTACTGGGACTAAAACGAGATTCTTCCAGTGTTTTTTCAGGTTTCCCTATAATATTTAACTCCTTTCACTGATGTGTTTGAAATTCCCTGATGACAACCCTGTTATCAAATCTTGAACTGTCTTTTATTGATCGACACTTGCCAAACAAAGGCAATAGTGTTAAGTAGCCAAAGTGTCACAAGAGCCATTGCTGAAGTTATAAATGTATGTCAACACTGTAAAAGTTCAGAAAGTCTTCAGGCAGACATTATATGAAAAATACGCAAGGGTCTTGTTAAATTATTTAATGGTCCATTCACATCCAAAGCCCTCCTATCTTCAGTCAGGATTCTTAACGAAAATTTACGTAAATGTAGTATTATTTTAACGAAATCTGTCAAGGGCAGCTCGGTTGTACTCATTTCAGATGCCGGCTATGTTACTAAGATTTTTCTTGAAAGTAACAATATTAAGTCAGAAAAGACAAATCCTGTCCCAAGATTTATCGATAATTTGAAAAACAAAATCTAAATAATTCCATTTTTTTGTTTTCTTGAGGCCTTGTTAAAAAGGACATTTGATTATGAATCCAAAAATAGACAAATTAAGGTCACAGATTAAGCGGTGACTGATGTGAATGGATGCAAAAGCCCAAATTATGTAACAAATAGTCTTTGCTACGCCATACTGATAGAAAAGCTTTGGTTTTTTTGTAATACGTGGAGTGTTAAGAAAATCTACAAAATGGCAGCATCAATCAGGGATTGTGCTATGCCAGAAGATTCAATGTCAACCTCTTTTGACATTACAAGTCTTTATCCTAACATTCCGCTTTACGAAATTTCGGGAATCATTCGTAAGAATTTTTCCGTACATAAAAAATTAAGTACTGGCGAAGCTCACGAACTTCTCGCGCTATTAGTTTCACCCTTTCCTTGAATTATTTTCTTGTTCCTTGGTAAATCTTACCATCAAAGTGATGGGCTCGCGATGAGATCTGTCTGGTATTCTAGCTGAAATTTTTATAAACGAGTCAGAGAACACCTTCTTCAAAAATAATTTCCAAATCACAGAGAAAACTATTATTTATCGTAGATACGAGGACGACACTGTGATAATGTCCCATGGTAACCATCAGAATAATTTGAATTTTGCACCGGCTTTGAACAAAGTCCATCCTAAGGTTTATTTCGCTGTTGAATTCGAGGATGATGAGCACCTCAGTTTTCTAGATCTTCTGATAACGAGATAGGGTGCTTCACTTACGTAAGAGGTCTACCGCAACTCAACAGCCACCAGCATTATCAATAATTAATCATCCATTGGAAAAAAAGCATGAATATTTTCATGCATTACTCATGTTGGATCTCAGGACTAAATGCTTAAATAAGGAATATGATATCACTCACGTAGTTCGGGCCATTGGTTATTCCGATTCCTCTGCATCTGGGATCTTCGGTAAAACACGTGTTCACTGTAATGTAACCTCAGAAAAGCCACTTTATGCTTCTATCTCTTACTGAGGATGACATAGTGAGATTATTGCATGTTCATTTAGGAAAGTGAAAATGGAGATTAGAATCCTGAAAATAATTGTCATTTTTATTTTTTATTTTTTATTTTTATTTTTTTTTTTGCTAAATTCTCTTGATGACAAACCTGATAAATATAGCAGCTCGGACATCTACAAAATTAGACATATCTCCTGAGATTCAATTGAAGTCGGTCGGACTGGTAGGAACATTGTCACTAGATTTCGTGTACTCAGATATAAAAATAACTCTGCATTTGGTTGCCATTTATGAGAGGATGGGCATTTTATGTTACCCATAGATAGAGGACTGCAGGTACTCCAAAGAGCCTGAGGTGGGCATATTACAGGAGTTAGAAATCTTTGTACAGCAGTCGTGCAATACAGCTTTAATTTTGAACGAACGGCTGTCGTCTAGCGCAAGTGGTTCTTTAAAATATTCAGTGAGATGCTGGGGCTGTAATTCCAAGCATTCCCCCATGAATTGTCCCATTCTCTATATCTCTACCTCCACGCAGCTGTTTACCGTACTTATTGCTTTTGTTGCTATGTATTTCTTGAGGATTCCAGTCCCCAGCATCCTTGACATCTAATATTAAAATTAATGGTCATGTATCCGAATAGGTTGTTATTACCGCTTTTGGAATATTATGTTACGACTCCTACTTTTCTTTGCGTACCTATGTTACTTTCTTATCACATTATTTATTTTATCTTTTAACGACTTTTGCTTGCACAATTTGCTTCTCCAATATTGCGAGGGTTTGAGTCCTTGACCTATCTTATGATTGCATTCATTGTTTGTATTTTATTGTATCTTATGAAACTATTGTCCTTCAATTTTTAGTTACTTGATTTTGTATGATTTTTTAAATTTTAAGTAACTATTCTGGAATTTTTATTCTGTTTATCTGTCATTTTATATGTATATCTTATTGTCGATGGTATTTTCTGTATAACTGTAGATTTCTATTCTTCGTTCATTTTTGTTCATACTTTGTAATCTATTGTAAAATTTTATATTTAGATACTGAAATGTTTTCCTCATTTGGCTGGGATCAAATACTTAACCTGTTTTACCTGCTTCATAGAGTTGATTTGTTACTATTCCTGTAGAAAAGAAATAATCTGAGATCCGGGTATAACAAAGATTGATCAAGTGGGTAAGTGATTCCCACATTAATTCGTTCCACACGTGATTTTGAGTTTCAACCTTCTTTATTTCTGTGATGAAGTCATTCCAGCAAGAAAACAAGCCATGATACAACAGTTCAAAGTTCAGGCAGTGTGTGCCTTTGATTATATATTTACAAATCAAATCGGCATCTCGAAACTTTGAGAAAGTTTCCGGATGGGCCTTATGTACATTTTGTTGCTATCATGTGATTGTTCAAAACAGAAAATTAAAAAGTTCAGTGAGTTTTAACAGATATCAGTACAGTAAATGACGTCGTATGAATAGTAAAATAAAATGACGTTACATAGTCTATGAATTTCGTTACAGATCAAACTCGTTCACATTGAAAATAGTCAGATATGTAAATATAACAATACGGATTACGTCATGGTCGATGATTCATATAATATCTAATATAATTTGTTCCTAGCATGTTTCGTAGCTTTAATAGAAATGTACTTCATTTAAATGACTACAGACTTTCGAAAATTCGAAAATTAGCCTGGCAAAAACTATTATGCTTTGCAATTACATAGTCATAGTAATACATTTACTTGATCATGTTCTTCACCTTGAAATAACAAGAGATTAAAAATATGTGTCACAGACAACGATCGTAACAATATTTTAGTGATTTTAGGAAAATAGTATTGCTTCAAACTTTCCTACGAATTATAGTGTTTACCATTTTGCTATGCTTAGTGTCGCTGTTGACGTTTTATTAGCTTTTCTATTAATTAATGTGAGGCAGAATCTGTTGGGAACAAACTTTGAAGGAGCGGAAACTTCATAGCTGTAATGTTTCCACACTACATTTCTTACGAGAAAAAAAAGGTCGCTACGTGGAACTACTTTTGCATTCATCGTTGCCTTCTAGTGGCATACGTTTTCTTCCTGGTTATCGCGTCGTAGTTAGTCGGCTAGTCGGTCATAATAGCTTCCTTACTGTCTTTAAACAGTATATCTGGTCACCAAGATGTTAATGGTTTGCATTTCAGCTGTTTCATTTTGACGATACTTGTAATTTCATACTGTTGTATATTCTTCGTATGGCTGCATTTTTTGTTACTTGCTACTTTTTCTGGCCCGCAGACAGTCCGAGCATGGGTTCTACCCGAAACGGGTCAAATGAAGTCTTTTGTTTATCAGATGGTGCCTGTCTATTTAGTGTCCAATATAGATTTTGTGCAGTACTCCTATTGATCTGCAATATGGTAGAATTCTGCCTGCGTGACTTTGCGTCACAATTATAAGACAATATTACTACGCGATGTTTATGCCTGGGACGCATCTATTGGAACTCTGCCTTTGTAACGAACATTTCGACCCTCGACGATATAGACTTGCATGCACCGTACTGCGATTGCAGTCGCTTACGTGCTGCAAAATGAAAAGCAAGAGGAAACGATGAGGGACGAAAAGAGAGGCTTGGAAGGAGCTCTACACAAGTCCATGCTAACACGGTAAGAGAACTTGCAGCAGAACCAGAGGATGACTATCGGAATAATTTAAGGATGGACGAGGAATCTTTCAGCAGACGGGTGAATTTCGTACTCCTTAAGTGCAAAGAAAAGATACTTTTCATATACTCATCATATTTCTCTTTCCACAATGCTGTAAGCGATCTGTAAACCTTGATAGACCAAGTAACATTATTTTAGAGGATCGGTAGGTAGTACTGTTACGTATTTCTGCAGAAAGTAATTTAAACTTGTGAAACGAACAAGTAAGCGGGTGCAGTGTTATTTCTCAGCACTTAAACAGTTTTTGGAATGTTTTTATAGCTAATTACTAATTAAACTTCCTGGCAGATTAAAACTGTGTGCCCGACCGAGACTCGAACTCGGGACCCTTGCCTTCCGCGGGCAAGTGCTCTACCAACAGAGCTACCGAAGCACGACTCGCGCCCGGTACTCACAGCTTTACTTCTGCCAGTACCTCGTCTCCTACCTTCCAAACTTTACAGCAAGGGTCCCGAGTTCGAGTCTCGGTCGGGCACACAGTTTTAATCTGCCAGGAAGTTTCATATCAGCGCACACTCCGCTGCAGAGTGAAAATCTCATTCTGGCTAATTACTAATTAAGTTTTTAGTATATCATCAAACTACCCTTCTGACAGTACATCAATGGATGATTCCTTTCATCTGCTTTCCGTAATGTATTCATATTCTTATGGTGTCGCTGTATGAGTTGTTTGAATGTAAATCACTAAGTCTTGGTACGAACACCGTGTACTGCGCAATATCATCACTATCTGGTAAAACATATATAGTGAACGTCTACAGTGACCTTCATCTTTGCTCCAAGGATTCCCATTTGATTTCATGAAGCATCTCCTTAATACTCGAAAGTTGATGAAATCTAGAGGCATGCTTCTGAATTGCCTTGACGAGTTCTTCTAATCCGACCTAGCGATGATACTAAACGCTCGAGGATTTAAGAATGGGTCGCACTAGTGCTTGTACTACACATTCTAAAAATTATTAATTAATTAATTTTTTGTAAAATTTTCTGTAAAGATTCCCGACCAAAGAGTCCACATTATTACATTTACATTATGTGTACAACTTAACCAAAGCGTGGCCTTCAGTTTTTGTAAGGGCAGATAGGAGGCAGATGGCTATTTGCTTTTGTCTTTTGCAATTCTGACATCATCATGTAAGCAGCGTCCTGTCTACTTTATAATACATAAAGCTAATTCACAAACAAAACGAGCGCGGAGGTGAAAGGTAACTCACAATGGTGACGTGATGGGACAATCATTATATAATATCTATGCATAAAATTGTAGGTGTTGTGACTGTTCCAGTTGTTTGTCTTTCTTTCGTGATCGAGCGATCGTTCAGATTATCATTATTGAATACCATAAATCAATCGGTAACTAAAAATTGAGTGAATGGATGGCGAAAAGCAAAGAAACCTGAAAATGAAAAAAATTAAGGTAAGAGAGAAATCATTTCTGCACTTCACTGCATGGAGAAGAGAGTGCTAGGCTGGGGTCTTATGCCTCTTTATTTATTATAAATGGTTTTTGAAAGCCTGTGACTGTAGATACAATAGGTTTGTTTATAAATAAATACGAGTAAATCTTCTGCCAGCAGTCACGTTTTTTTCTTTATTTTACTATTCGAACGACGCGTTTCGAGAAATAATTCACATTTTCAAGTGCGTTTTTTTTAAAATGGGAACTATTTCTCGAAACGCGTCGTGCGAATAGTAAAATAAAGAAAAAAACGTGACTGGTGGCAGAAGATTTATTTATTTATAAACAAACCTCTTTATTTAAATATCTCCGCAGTACATTCCTTTCTTTCTTATTTAGTCACATAAATCCATGCAGTAAATTACAGTTGTCAGCAACAAGCGCAACACTACATAGTGTTTAGCTGGTCCAATATGGTCGATCTTGTTACGCCTCGCGCGTAATGGCAAGTTCCATTACCGAAGTCAGTCATTACTGTGGTCACTCAGCAAGAGTGTTAATATTTTCCATTGTTAGCTAATGTTATTAATACCAAAAAACGCCTTATTTCGATTTGTTAATCATTCAATATTATGGTCACAATTGGTAAGAAACAAAAAAATGGTGGAGGCAAATTCTGGTAGCGTATCTTTTGATGAAAAAAGTAACGTAGTAGAAATTACTTCAAACATGGTGAATATTAGTGCTGCAGTGCGTGGAACCAAATGTAAACTGAAAGTGACACATTTCAATTAGATGTGCAGTCAGCTACTAGTAATGAAAAGATGGAGAACGGAACTGTTCGACCTTCAGCCGAACTTGCGTTCATGACCGTACAAGCTTCTAGTGAGCTCCATATTCGACAGATATTGTAAATAATGTCAACTAACGTGACCACTAAATTTAAAATGACCATGTTTAAATAAGAAATTGCTTCAGTGATATCATATGAAATGACCTCGAAGTTCGATGAAGCAACGAAAAATACGATAACACAAATTTCAGAGCTTTCACCTACTGTGTCTGACTTGCAGACACAGTTTAATAACATTTTCCCAAATATACGGCAAATATCCCAAAAGAACAAAAATTTGAAGCAACAACGCGAAACGTTAGCTGGTAGTGCAACGAGATTATTAGATGTTTGTCAGATTTTGTCTCCTTGAGTGGATAAGCTCACTGGTGAAGATACAACAATCCGTGACAATGTGCATTCACTTCAGTTTAAACAAGAACATTTCACTACTGAACAGTGAAATAAGCAGATGCACACCTTTAGAAGCAATTATTCCGAATGGATAGATAACAAAGATGAGCACACTGATAAATGTATTACTGAAGAGTAAACATCAGCGGTGCAGAGGTCGGTGAATGAATACTTTGCAAGCAATGATGTTGAAAAAACTGAACAGTTTCATGACGTTAAATAATTTAAACAAACTTCTGACTAATGTCTGCCAGTTTGGCAACAAAATGTCTTCAAAGTTGCCTCATTTGTAAAAGAAACTAAGACAAGCGCAGGGGGGTGTAACTCATTCCTCATCCAGGATTGTACGCACGCATGGAAGTTCTAGTCACGTGGAAACTGCATGAAATTTCGCTAAGGATAATGTGCATGATGCACAGTTCTCCACTAATGACCTGTTGTATAATCCGGGGACAGTATCTAACTTGTCAGCTATATTACTGGACGAGAGTTTACTACACTACTGGCCATTAAAATTACTACACCAAGAAGAATGCAGATGATAAACGGGTATTCATTGGACAAATATATTATACTAGAACTGACATGTGATTACATTTTCACGCAATTTGGGTGCATAGCTCCTGAGAAATCAGTACCCAGAACAACGACCTGTAACCGAAATAACGGCCTTGATACGCCTGGGCATTGAGTCAAACAGAGCTTGGATGGCGTGTACAGGTACAGCTGCCCATGAAGCTTCAACACGATACCACAGTTCATCAAGAGCAGTCACTGGCGTACTGTGACGAGCCAGTTGCTCGACCACCATTTACCAGACTTTCTAATTGGTGCTGGCTAGGGCTGCAGTCGAACATTTTCTGTATCCTCCTCAACCCACCGATTCCATATTCTGCTAACAGTCGTTGGATCTCGACCAACGCGATCAGCAATGTCGCGATATGATAAGCTGCAATCGCGATAGGCTACAGTTCGACCTTTATCAAAGTCGGAAACGTGATGGTACGCATTTTCTCCTCCTTACACGAGGCATCACAACAATGTTTCACCAGGCAAAGCCGGTCATCTGCTGTTTGTGTATGAGAAATCGGTTGGAAACGTTCCTCATGACAGCACGTTGTAGGTGTCGCCACCGGCGCCAACCTTGTGTGAATGCTCTGAAAAGCTGATCATTTGCATATCACAGCATCTTCTTCCTGTCGGTTATATTTCGCGTCTGTAGCACATCTTCGTGGTGTAGCAATTTTAATGGCCAGTAGTGTACATTACCTGTACAAATAAACGAAAGCATAGCTTTCAGATTTTTCGAGGGCAGTCGGGAGACGTCTGGCTTTTCGGTTTTGTCTTCTGCCATTCTGCTCTCATCATGTAAGTCTCGTGCATTGTCGGTCTGTATAATTTATTAAGCTAATTCACATACAAAATGTGTTCGAATACATTCTTGCTATACCAGTCCATGTAATATGCTAACCAGTAGTGTATTGATAGTTTCATTTTTCAGACTTTTGAGTGAAAGATGCAAGGTTTCGATATGGCGCCGATTTCCCCAATGGCATGACTGTTACAAATTTTCAGAGGTTCGTGAATTTTAACTAATCACAAAGCACAGAGCGATTATCGGATCATGGTAAGCAACTGACGTCTCTAAACTCCGACGGTCCGGCTGCGCTGTTCCCAACACAAATCCGGGACAATTTCATCGCGCAGCTTCGACATATATTTAGTGGGCGGAGATTGTAGCCAAATCGCGACACTATGTCGGACAAGGGGAAGGCCTCAGACATGGCCAACCGATTCGGCTCATATTTGGCAGGTCGCTTGGTTCAAAAATGGCTCTGAGCACTATGGGACTCAACTGCTGAGGTCATTAGTCCCCTAGAACTTAGAACTAGTGAAACCTAACTAACCTAAGGACACAACAAACATCCATGCCCGAGGCAGGATTCGAACCTGCGACCGTAGCGGTCTTGCGGTTCCAGACTGCAGCGCCTTTAACCGCACGGCCACTTCGGCCGGCGCAGGTCGCTTGTATACAACCTAAAACGAAGGAATCTAAGATATTTTGGGTCAACACCCCTGCAATTTTGAGAAAATCACACCTAAAGGTTATGACGAGCAATCGACTCCAAATTGGAGGGATCGATAGACAATTGTAAATAGAGCATTTTGCATCATCAGGTATGGGGTCCCCAAACACAAACTTTTCCAGAAATCGAGGAAAGAAACTTTTGCAACTGCCGCTTCTGTACCCACATGGTGAACGCTTTCCGCCGACAGCACCGATAGGTGCCGGCATGGTAGCTCACAGTCTGGCTTTAGCTGTCGCAGCGGTCGCACGCTCCTCAAGTTTGCTCCGTGAACGTTCAGTGTTTACGCCAGTGTTTTCGTGTTTCGTGCTCGTTTATTGACGTTTTGCACGTGAATTAAGCGTTATCAATTGAGCATTTGGTCTTCGTTCGTGTCGTCTTTCTACGTAGTGCCGTTGGGATTTCGAGATTTCTTCGCTGCAGAACACCATGGCAAACTCCGTGAGAAAAAAACACCGTGATTTTCACCTTCGACAAGTACACCCGTCGAGTACAGCCCTCTGCACTTGAAATACGCGACTGGATTACCGAGGTAATTGGCCTTCATTCTGAATCTGTTCATGCAGCTAGACTCTGATGAATACTGCATTTTTGTAAAGTTTAACGATTCCGTGAGTGTAGACCGCTTTCTGGCCAAATTTGGTTATGAAACGGAATTTATACACCGTGATGGTACTAAAAGTACTGTAAAACTCAGGAATTCCGAGTCTGTAATTAGGAATGTTAGGGTTTTGAATATTCCCATAGAAGTAGACAACTCGAAAATTAAAGATGTCCTTTCAAAGTATGGGGTTGTCAGGCAAATAGTCAACGAAAGGTGGGCTTCGCATTTCAAGCTGCAGTGCTTTAACGGCATTCGCTCCGTGGAGATGGAAGTGAAGGCAAACATTCCCTCTCACATCTTTGTTGACGGGCACAAGGCGCATGTTATGTACTCAGGGCAAACCCCTACATGTCATGTATGTAACGAGTCTGGTCACCTCCTTCAGGACTGCCCTCGCCGTGTTTTTGTGCTAACAAATAACCTTACGCAACGCCGGAAATTAACACTCAACGATTTGTTGCCAGCCAGTAATACAACAGAGCCGGCGGCTGTCGTGGATCCTGTTACTACCTCTGAAAATGTTGCACTGAATGTTAATGACTTTCCGTCTTTAAAACCTGCATTAACTGCTGAAATTCCGTCCCGTGACAGCGAGATTCCCACTAAAAAGCGTCCTCTAGAGGACACTGAAAAAAATGTTGATGAGGACTCTTCCTGTGAAACACCCGTTGCCAGGAGGCCGAAGCCCAGTCCTGAAGATCTGTTGGAAGTGGAAAAAGGAGATGGAATGCAGGTCGATGTGGCTCCCACTTCCGCACAAGGACTTATACCGCCACGACCAGATAGTGTCGCAGCTGGTAGTGACCTTTCACGGAAATGTGACCCTGAGCCTGAGGTCACGACTGAAATAACCGCATCAAGTGCACAGCCCATACAGTGCGAACAGTACGAGGCAGTACCAAGTAAACAACCTGCTGACTCCGAAGCGCAACGCCGCGCCGAAGGAGGAAATAAACAAGCATCACCGCCTCGCCAGCAAAACAACACAACAAACACTCCGAAACCAAATATTGACGACTCGCAAGCCACCGCCGTTGCGCCAGACGGCCACAGTCGGAGGCTGCGACCGAAACCAGGTCTTGCTGTCACGCGTCATCAAGCGAAAGCCATACCAGAGAAGAAAGACATCAAGAAAAAGAATATTAAATATGAAGTCATCAGGGCCAACACTGACGAGGAGAAAGAGAAAGACCACAGTGACTTATAGCAATGCATTGTCAGGAATTCAGGATACTTTTCTTCTCAAGCTCTTTGTTTAAAAGCAGTGCAAATTTTTCTAGGAATTTAGTACATGTTATGGGCACACAGCTTGTAAAGATCGTGCCTTGTAGGGAAGCACGTTGCTGCTATAATCATACCGATCCTCATCCCAAATAGCTTCTTCTGGTATGTCTGTGATGCAAGCTTACAGCATTACTACTATTAACATTAATAAAATACAGTCACCCTTGAAATTGGCAGCACTAAAAGAATTCTTGTACCAGTCCGGGACAGATATCGCGTTGCTACAAAAAGTTGCGATAAAGGAATTTCGGATCCCAGGCTTTTTTGAAATTGTTAATGTTTCTACGGAAGCCAATATCGGTACAGCCATTCTTATAAGGGAAGGCATTCCGGTGACTGAAATCGAACGACTAGAATCAGGAAGAGCCATAGGCATAAAAATTTTCGATGTGACAGTGCTTAACCTTTACGCCCCATCAGGAAATTCCCACAAATTGGATCGTGCGAAGTTTTTTCAAGATGAACTGATTTATTTATTGAGGAAAAATCCGTGTTCTCTTATACTAGGTGGAGATTTTAACTGTGTTTTAAACCAGAAAGATCAACAACCCAACTTCAACTACTCGCCACAGTTAAGAAAGTTAGCAAGTGATCTACACCTTAAGGATGTGTGGGAACTTCAGCACCCGACGTCAGTCGCGTTCACGTATATAACCAGCCACTCCCGCAGCAGACTAGATAGAATTTACATGTCACCAAATTTGCAAAATTATTTATTAAACGTTGAAACTATTCCCGTGTATTTTAGCGATCACAGTACACTTTTAACTTGCTTCAATTTAAGTGTGTGCAGCCAACCCGTCGATTCAGAGGCCAATGGAATTTAAATATCTCTGTTTCAACTGACGAAGAACTGGAACAGGATATAAGAGTAGGGTGGACTATGTGCCTCCGCACAGTAGACAAGCACCCAACAGTCATTGACTGGTGGACTAGGAGGGCTAAACCAAGGCTGCGGAAAGTTATCATGCAGTATAGTATAGCGAGGCACAGGGAGTTGAGGAATACAATGGAGTTTTATTATAAAGTTTTAAGAGACTTATATCAACAGGCCCATGATGACGTAATTCGTCTGAATGATATCAAAAAAATAAAAGCCAAGTTCTTAAGCATTAAACGGCAATAGATGGAGGGACTCAAAATTAAATCGAAAGCCACATCAGTCGTAGCAGATGAAACAGCTTCTCTGTATCTTTTGGTGCGGCATGCTAAAAACAGACGTCTAACTTTAATTGATGAAGTCCAGACGCATACTGGTACGAGGCTCACACGCCAGAAACAAATACTGGACGAAGTCCACAGGTACTATGAAACCTTATATGCCCCTACCACAGTGGAAGATGCAGCTCTCGAGGACTTTCTCACTATTATAGATCCACAATTGTCTGGAACAGACAACGCTGACATCCTGTCACCTATTACTAAAGATGAAGTGCATGAGGCAGTGCGTAACTCACCTCTCAAAAAATCTCCGGGACTTGATAGCCTCCCTGTGGAGTTTTATGCCCGCTACTGGTCTATAATTGGGGACAAGATCACTTCCATGCCAAATGAGGTCCTGAACGGAAAACCGGTCCCTGCAGAGTTTAAGGAAAGTAAAATAGTACTGATTCCTAAGAGTAAAGGCAAAACCAACTTAAACAATTTTCGGCCTCTTTCGCTACTAAATTCTGATTACAAAATAATTTCGCGTATTATCAACAAAAGACTCTCTGGCTTTTCCAACAAAATATTGAGTCATCATCAATCTTGTTCTCCGACCAGAACGATATTCGAAAGTCTATCTGCATACAGAGACGTCATTGGAATTACCTCAGTGACAAGTATAAAATGTGCGTTAATCTTTATAGATTTCAACAAAGCTTTTGACCGCGTTAGTCATAGATACCTCTTTGCGACGCTGTCAAGAATGGCTTTCCACCCCCAGATTGTGAACATGCTAAGGAATATTGCAACAGGTATAAATGCGAAAATAGCAATCAATGGCCAAACATCTAAACCCATACAGATAAGGCGAGGGGTTCCACAGGGCAGTCCCTTATCTATGTTTTTATTTTCCGTATCTTTAGAGCCCTTCCTCCGCACTATCCACGCAAGATTAACAGGCATAACATTGAGTGGTGAGAAAACTGTCATCCGAGCTTATGCTGATGACGTGGGCGTTGTAATAAGGAATAAGGAGGAGACAGTTACACTGGGAAGAGAAATCCAAAGATATTGTCTTGCGTCGGGAGCGACAGCAAATGAAAACAAAAGTCAAATATTGAATCTACGGGGCCTAGATCACCTTCGACTGGCATGGGCAAAACAAGACAACAAACATAAAACTTTGGGAATCACCTTAATGGCATGTCCGATGAGGATGGCTGCTTTTAACTGGACGGAAACTAAGAGGAAAGTTCATGGTGCTGTAATGGAGAACATCCATCGAACTATGGACCTGGTGCAAAAAGTCAGATTCATCAACTCCTGCGTTTTGTCTAAAGCGTATTTCACTGCGCAGGTATTTCCAATCCCTGAACTAGTAGCGAAAGGGATCATGTCCACTGTTACCAATTATTTATGGCGAGGAGACATATTCAGGGTTGGTGCGACTACCGTTATACTGGATGTCAGAAACGGGGGCCTCGGTTTGGCGGATATACGCAATAAAGCGTCTGCTCTGTTCCTCAAACGGACTTTCCATATACTCAGAGAACTTCCACAATGTATAACGGCAAAGCTCTTTGAGGCTGTGACACCCCATAGCCT
Organism: Schistocerca serialis cubense; assembly: GCF_023864345.2. Classification (NCBI taxonomy): domain Eukaryota; kingdom Metazoa; phylum Arthropoda; class Insecta; order Orthoptera; family Acrididae; genus Schistocerca; species Schistocerca serialis. Next base: position 765,266,095 of record NC_064642.1, on the reverse strand, counting down.
GCAAGCACCGATTGATGTGCGAAGGATTAATGCCCGTCTGCAGTATGTCAGGAACTTTTTCCTCGAAGCAAGTTATCTTAGTGACGAAATCAGAAGCAACACACGTATCACAGCGCGCGACATCATACTTGAAAGGAAGTTAAATGAGGGTAGAAACAAAATTGAAACGAAATTCCCAAATTGTGACTGGAAAGCTGTATGGCGGAACATCAACTATGCCGGGCTATCTACAGACGCTATTTCCGCATAGTACAAAACAGTTAATAATGTCATCAGCACCAACGAGAGACTATATGGCATCGGTTTAAACCAGACACGCCTTTGTGGAAAATGCAATCTGGTGGATACACTCAGCCACAGATTCACCTGTGATGGCAATGTGCATAACTGGAATTGGATCAGGCAACAAATCGCCTGTCTCACCAGATCCTCTACGGAATATATAACACCATCGCTCCTCCTGAGACCAGACACGACATACTTTCCGAAATTAAAAACCTACGCCATTAGCTGGTTACTGGGAAAATATGTTAGTTATGTCATCCACACACTTGGGTCGAACAACGAGATAGAATTCCGCATTCACATGAAGTGTGAATACGCAAAAATCAGCACGTATCGCAACCACAAGAAGCACTTCGGCAACATGCTGAATATCATTTTTGAAAGAATGGGTGTTGGTTAAATATGTGGAACCACTACAACACCTTGCACGAGAATGAACAGAAGATAATGAAAAGTCACTTGTGTTCTTGTTATTATATTACTATTCCCTTGCTTCCGGGACATTTTTTTTTTCAAAACATTTTGTTCAAAATTACTCGTGTTCGACTTCCAAAGTATTTTTCATTCGAGAAGAATTGTTAAGTTGGTTTTTTTTTTATCAGTGTTCAGTTTCTACTCAGAGGAGAGGTTTCTTTGTCTTTCTTACATCGGAGAATGGAAATATTGTGTTAAGATTTCTGCACACTTAGTGCTATGACCCAACAGGGAACATGAAAAAGGGGTGGGAGGGGTTTGGGCTTCGACGCACTGGCAGTGCCGTGAACAGACCCCACTGCTAGTGCGGCGTGTACCACGCCCTGACCATCCTAAAAATACAATAAATAAATAAATAAACAATAAAAAATAAACAAAAAATAATAATAAAATAAAAGTGGTTAATAAAAATTGGATTGCTGGGAAAAAAGTATGGATAAAAAAGTGGATAGAGAAAAAAAAGGAAAAAAAAGCGTGTTCGGTCAGAGGGTTAAGCTACCCTCTGTAATAAAAAACTGAGTGAAGGATCAACGAACAACCTAAACGATTGTCATCGGACGTCCGCCACGAACAAAGTCAACGAACAATATAGAACAAAATGAGATTAAAAAATAAATAAAAAAATAAAAAAAATGATAGAGCAACGGACAAGGTAAGTGGCAGGAATCGGAAAACCCGAGTTCGAATCTCGAAGAAATCTAGCGGATGTCATTCCTTTCGTTTGCATTTTTCCATATCTCAATTGATAGGGATTGGAGGTTTAATAAGGTAAGTAAATCAATAAGGAATGATGATAATAAGGTAGGCAAACTAATTTCCCAAACGCCGTGAGTTAGTAAAGTATGAAACTTTCAAGCCTTGTCACATGAAAACAACTCCGAGTAAGAGTGCTGCGAATTCCTCACGAGGGACCACAGATAGCCAACCGCGCGACGCTTGTTTACAGCGAGGCATGGGACAGAATGCACGCGGGGAGAGTTAGATTGTCCCGGTTGCCTCTTCCTCGTATCATAGTTGAGAACCTGAAGGAGTGAAGGTGTCCAGCACGAGCCTTATAGAAGTCAATCGGAAATAGTTGTTTTCCGTCATTAGGCTGCCGCGAACCTCGCGGATACATGTAGTGATTTTTCGGTCGTTAAAGCGCCGAATGAAATACGTTTTGTGAATGAATACAGTTCTTCGAGATTCGAAGCCGGCTTCTCCGATTCTCAGACAGTTACCTTGGCCGTTGGGCTATCGGTGCTGACGGCGAAAATCGTTTACCATATGGGTACAGAAGGGACAGTTGTAAAGGTTTCTTACCTCGATTTCTGGAAAAGTACACGTTTTCGGGTCCCACACCTGATGGTGAAAAATGCTCTATTTAAAATTATCTATCGATTCCGCCAATTTTGAGTCGATTCCTCGTCATTACTTTCATGGGTGATTTTCTCAAAAACGCGGGGTTGTCGATCCAAAATATCTCAGATTCCTTCGTTTTAGGTTGTACACAAGCGACCTGTCAAATTTGAGCCGAATCGGTTGGCTGTGTCTGAGGCCTTCCCCTTGTGAGAGATGTAGCAGCACGCCTGTGAGTTACTTTGACGTGCTCCTTTAACCCGACCTGGTGAAGATTCTGGACACACGAGCAGTACGTAAGAATGTGTCACACTACTGTTCTATATGCGCGGTCTTCTCTATAGATGAGGTAAACTTACTTAAAGTTTTACAAGTAAACCGAAATCCGTCATTCGCCTTCCCTATTGCCGTCCTTATGTGCTCGCTCCATTTCAAACGCTCTGCAGCGTTACGCCTAGATATTTAATCGAAGAGTTTGTGTCAATGAGCAGACGATTAATAATGACTCGAACATTACAGCATTGTTTTTGATACTTATCTCCATTAAGCTACATTTATCTACATTTAGAGCAAGCTGCCATTCATCACACCAAACAGAATTTCTATCTCAGTCATCCTACTTCCTTCTACAGTCACTCCACGACTATACATTCCCGTTACTGTATCACTAACAGTAAAAAGTTGCAGATTGCTGCTTACCGTATCTGTCAACACCTACATCTACATCCATACTCCGCAAGCCACCTGACGGTGTGTGACGGAGAGTACTTTGAGTACGTCTATCGGTTCTTCCTTCTATTCCAGTCTCGAAGTGTTCGCGGAAAGAAAGATTGTCGGTATGCCTCTGTGTGGGCTCTAATCTCTCTGATTTTATCCTCACGTACGTAGGAGGGAGCAATATACTGCTTGACTCCTCGGTGAAGGTATGTTCTCGAAATTTCAACAAAAACCCCTACCGAGCTACTGAGCGTCTCTTCTGCAGAGTCTTCCACTGGAGTTTATCTATCATCTCCGTAACGCTTTCGCGATTACTAAATGATACTTTAACGAAGCGCGCTGCTCTCCGTTGGATATTCTCTATCTCTTCTATGAACCCTATCTGGTACGGATCCCACACTGGTGAACAATATTCAAGCAGTGGGCGAACAAGTGCACTGTCACCTACTTCCTTTGTTTTCGGATTCCATTTCCTTAGGATTCTTCCAATGAATCTCACTCTGGCATCTGCTTTACCGACGATCAACTTTATATGATCATTCCATTTTAAATCATTCCTAATGCCTACTCCCAATTACCTGCATTGAGATTCAATTGCCATTCCCTGCACCATGCGTCAATTCGCTGCAGATCGTCCTGCATTTCAGTACAATTTTCCATTGTTACAACAGCTCGATATACTACAGCATCATCCACAAAAAGCCTCAGTGAACTTCCGATGTTATCTACAAGGTCATTTATGTATAGTGTGAATAGCAACGGTCCTACGACACTCCCCTGCGGCAGACCTGATATCACTCTTACTTCAGAAGACTTCTCTCCATTGAGAATGACATGCTGCGTTCTCTTGTCTAGGAACTCTTACACAATTGGTCTGATAGTCCATACGCTCTTACTTTGTTTATTAAAAGACTGTGGGGAACTGTATCAAACGCCTTGCAGAGGAAACACGGCATCCACCTGTGAACCCGTGTCTATGGCCCTCTGAGTCTCGTGGACGAATAGCACGAGCCGGGTTTCACACGAGCGTCTTTTTCGAAACCCATGCTGATTCCTACGAATACAGAGAACATCAACGGTCCTTTCTCACTTCACTGTGGCTCTCTTGACTGTGTTCTCTTCTCTGATGAGCACTTGCAGTCGGGTGTGGCGTTACATGAGACGTCCTCGAGCCACTCACATAACTGGGAACTTCACCCGTTGGAAACGGAAATGTCGTGTGGCTAAAGTTTGTTAGGACCTTCGCTAACAGAGATATCTGGAAACGACACACACACACACACACACACACACACACACACACACACACACACACACACAGTCAGGAACTGCGTCTCTCATACATGTTATGTTTTCTCAACTTTGACTCGTTACTCTAGTCCACAAGATGAACTGCTTAAAATCCTGGCCCATTATATTTTAACTAGTTCTTGGGAAAACATTACTCCAGTGAAAAATGTGTGTGCCTCATGCATTCTGAAAAGAATCTCTGAACTTTGCCTCTACCATTTCCCAGCAATACACTCTCTTTCATAACTCAAAGTCCGGCGAGGTATGCAAGAGAGCTTCAGTTAAGTAAAGTGAGAACACTAGCGGAAGCATAACTTTGAGGACGGTCGGTCCAGAATTTTAAAGTGCCAGGTAGCTCCAAAACAGCGCACACTCGTCTGCAGAGTGACAATCGTATTGCGGATGTATGCACAGTGCTTTCGCGTGTAGCTTCGTGTGTACCGAAGTGCAGAGTCGCTGACCTGCAGACACGTAGTGAAGTGTACTTGACCGCGCGGCCCCTAGACGTCACGGTCACGTGCTCTGATTCATGTGCGCTCTCGACTCTGTGGAGAGGCGACATACAGCGTCGTTTGTGAAGGGGATAGCGGTACACCGAACGGGAGCGGCTCGCGTGTTGGTTAGTGAATTACGGGCACTTGTCAGGTAGCGAGGTAGGACAGGGCGGTCAAGTGAGACTTCCATGTATTGCAGAATTGCTTAATTCTCTGCTCTAGTCGCTTGTTCGATACAAGACATTCAGTCACACGTCGTTTCCAAAGAGAGAGAATACCATGGCCAGAGTGAAGCAAATTGAACAACCCGCCATCATGTTTTGTGAAAGTAAAAGGAAGGTGCGTTGTATACAGGGGGTTACAAAAAGGTACGGCCAAACTTTCAGGAAACATCACTCACACACAAATAAAGAAAAGATGTTACGTGGACATGTGTCCGGAAATGCTTAATTTCCATGTTAGAGCTCATTTTAGTTTCGTCAGTATGTACTGTACTTCGTCGATTCACCGCCAGTTGGCCCAATTGAAGGAAGGTAACGGTGACTGCGGTGCTTGTGTTGACATGCGACTCATTGCTCTACAGTACTAGCATCAAGCACATCAGTACGTAGCATCAACAGGTTAGTGTTCATCACGAACGTGGTTTTGCAGTCAGTGAAATGTTTACAAATTCGGAGTTGGCAGATGCCCATTTGATGTATGGATTAATTAGCACGGGGCAATAGCCGTGGCGCGGTACGTTTGTATCGAGACAGATTTCCAGAACGAAGGTGTCCCGACGGGAACACGTTCGAAGCAATTGATCGGCGTCTTAGGGAACACGGAACATTCCAGCCTACGACTCGCGGCTGGGGAAGACCTAGAACGACGAGGACACCTGCAATGGACGAGGCAATTCTTCGTGCAGTTGACGATAACCCCAATGTCAGCGTCAGAGAAGTTGCTGCTGTACAAGGTAACGTTGACCACGTCACTGTATGGAGAGTGCTACGGGAGAACCAGTTGTTTCCGTACCGTGTACAGCGTGTGCAGGCACTATCAGCAGCTGATTGGCCTCCACGGGTACACTTCTGCGAATGGTTCATCCAACAATGTGTCAATCCTCATTTCAGTGCAAATGTTCTCTTTACGGACGAGGCTTCATTCCAACGTGATCAAATTGTAAATTTTAACAATCAACATGTGTGGGCTGACGAGAATCCGCACGCAATTGTGTAATCACGTCATCAAAACAGATTTTCTGTGAACGTTTGGGCAGGCATTGTTGGTGATGTTTTGATTGAGCCCCGTGTTCTTCCACCTACGCTCAATGGAGCACATTATCATGATTTCATACGGGATACTCTACCTGTGCTGCTAGAACATGTGCCTTTACAAGTACGACACAACATGTGCTTCGTGCACGATGGAGCCCCTGCACATTTCAGTCGAAGTGTTCGTACGCTTCTCAACAACAGATTCGGTGACCGATGGATTGGTAGAGGCGGACCAATTCCATGGCCTCCACGCTCTCCTGACCTCAACCCTCTTGACTTTCATTTATGGGGGCATTTGAAAGCTCTTGTCTCCGCAACCCCGGTACCAAATATAGAGACTCTTCGTGCTCGTATTGTGGACGGCTGTGATACAATACGCCATTCTTCAGGGCTGCATCAGCGCATCACGGATTCCATGCGACGGAAGGTGGATGCATGTATCCTCGCTAACGGAGGACATTTTGAACATTTCCTGTAACAAAGTGTTTGAAGTCACGCTGGTACGTTCTGTTGCTGTGTGTTTCCATTCCATGATTAATGTGATTTGAAGAGAAGTAGTTAAATGAGCTCTAACATGGAAAGTAAGCGTTTCCGGACACATGTCCACATAACATATTTTCTTTCTTTGTGTGTGAGGGATGTTTCCTGAAAGTTTGGCCGTACCTTCTTGTAACACCCTGTATAATAGTGTCTAAGGAAATTACGAAATACCTATCAACTGCTATAGTTTAGCAATTATTGCCAGAAACAATGTTACCTCTGAGTGGAACGAACTAACACTTTGTGCAGGGTATAAGAGCGTCTAAAAATTTAACAGGACATGGAGGATGCTCCACTGAACAGTTTGAAGTAGGGAACCAGGGGTCGCTTAAGGAGATGCCGTCATTGACACAATGAACGTACCATTTGTGCTCTGTCTTACAAAACGTGCTGAAACTAGCGGCCATCAAACTCAATGCAAACCAGCCGCTGTGGCCGAGCGGTTGTAGGCGCTTCATCCCGGAACCGCGCTGCTGCTACGGTCGCAGTTTCGAATCCTGCCTCGGGCATGGATGTGTGTGATGTCCTTAGGTTAGTTAGGTTTAAGTAGTTCTACGTGACTGATTACCTCAGATGTTAAGTCCCACTGCGCTTACAGCCATTTGAAGTATTTGAACCTCAGTGCAAGCATGACATCGAAGACCAAGATTTTGACGCATCCTGACAAATATCCCTGGTGTGTTTCGAATCACATCACAGGCATCTACAATTCTGGCAACCAATTCCATCTCCGTATCCACTGGGATCTCATACACAAGTGAATTCATATCCCCATAGGATGTGATCAAGGGGTTTCAAGTCAAGTGACCTCGCGTACCATGGAATAGAACCGGCCCTTCCAATCTAACGACCGGGAAATACTGTACCGGCACTGATCCATCGTATTGTGCTGTACGTCTCTGAACAGCACTGAGCAAAGAGTGGGTCTGTCGTTGATTCATAGCGCGTTCTGTCACGGGACAATGTAAATACGATACAACAGAACCACCTCATCGACAAGTAAAGTAAACAAACCCTGCATCCTAGTAATCAGACTCGTCCAGCATTTTTCCTTGCAGGAAATAAAGAATGCTTACTTACTCCTCGGCTCTACAGTCCTTGAAGGGCCTTGGCCTTCATCACTACATTCTTCCATGGCTTTCCATCCTCTGACACCCATCTTTTTCATGTCTTCTTCAACTCCATCCACCCATCTCTTTCTGGGAGTCACCTCCGCCGTCTGCCTCCAGTCCTGCCATCAAAAATCCTCTTACATGAAGGAAATAATTAATATACATATAAATCAACAGTACAGTACATGTAAATTTGTACACATGTTAGTTGTAAATACACTGGAAAATAGTAATGCTAGACAAGGCAATAGACAAGTTTACTTCCACATCTCCTTAAACTGGCTTCTCCGATGCCAGGTTCCCTACCTCAAATTGATCAGTGGAGCATTCTCTATGTCCTGTTACATTTTTGCACGCTCTTACGGAAACACACTGTGCACATCGTCTCTACACATTGACGGTAGTCTCGTATAAATACTTTAACGCAGGAGGATCTGTAGCAGAGCATTTGCAGTTCGAAGACACAGTCTGGAAGATTTACTTTAAAATCTAATTTTGTGTGTTTCTTTCGAAGAATGAAAAAGGTTTCAGAGACGAACGTCCTACGAGAAGTTTAAGTTAATTTCAGTTCTGTGTACCACTCGTTTCAAGTGCTCCTCTAGGCAAAGAAACGCCACACCGCACAACAGGCAGATTTTGATCCAAGGCACCCAGCGAATCGAATATGCATTGAAGTATTTGGCTGACCGACAGTTTATTAAAGTGATTGACTTGCATGTGAATCAGTTTACTTTTTTTATATATAAGGCCAATATTTGCAAAATGGCTGATACAATTACTTAGTGGATCCCTTTGCATTTTCCATGGTTTATTTACAATGTATCTACAAGAAATATTCGTAGTTTTATTGTTTCTCTGCATGCAGTTATACATTGCGCAAATTGAGAACATGGTTCTGAAAAGAAATCCGGAAACTGCTGATCTGACAAGACCGCAAACGCTCTCCCTCGCGTGCTTATACAGTCCTGGAAATGGAAAAAAGAACACATTGACACCGGTGTGTCAGACCCACCATACTTGCTCCGGACACTGCGAGAGGGCTGTACAAGCAATGATCACACGCACGGCACAGCGGACACACCAGGAACCGCGGTGTTGGCCGTCGAATGGCGCTAGCTGCGCAGCATTTGTGCACCGCCGCCGTCAGTGTCAGCCAGTTTGCCGTGGCATACGGAGCTCCATCGCAGTCTTTAACACTGGTAGCATGCCGCGACAGCGTGGACGTGAACCGTATGTGCAGTTGACGGACTTTGAGCGAGGGCGTATAGTGGGCATGCGGGAGGCCAGGTGGACGTACCGCCGAATTGCTCAACACGTGGGGCGTGAGGTCTCCACAGTACATCGATGTTGTTGCCAGTGGTCGGCGGAAGGTGCACGTGCCCGTCGACCTGGGACCGGACCGCAGCGACGCACGGATGCACGCCAAGACCGTAGGATCCTACGCAGTGCCGTAGGGGACCGCACCGCCACTTCCCAGCAAATTAGGGACACTGTTGCTCCTGGGGTATCGGCGAGGACCATTCGCAACCGTCTCCATGAAGCTGGGCTACGGTCCCGCACACCGTTAGGCCGTCTTCCGCTCACGCCCCAACATCGTGCAGCCCGCCTCCAGTGGTGTCGCGACAGGCGTGAATGGAGGGACGAATGGAGACGTGTCGTCTTCAGCGATGAGAGTCGCTTCTGCCTTGGTGCCAATGATGGTCGTATGCGTGTTTGGCGCCGTGCAGGTGAGCGCCACAATCAGGACTGCATACGACCGAGGCACACAGGGCCAACACCCGGCATCATGGTGTGGGGAGCGATCTCCTACACTGGCCGTACACCACTGGTGATCGTCGAGGGGACACTGAATAGTGCACGGTACATCCAAACCGTCATCGAACCCATCGTTCTACCATTCCTAGACCGGCAAGGGAACTTGCTGTTCCAACAGGACAATGCACGTCCGCATGTATCCCGTGCCACCCAACGTGCTCTAGAAGGTGTAAGTCAACTACCCTGGCCAGCAAGATCTCCGGATCTGTCCCCCATTGAGCATGTTTGGGACTGGATGAAGCGTCGTCTCACGCGGTCTGCACGTCCAGCACGAACGCTGGTCCAACTGAGGCGCCAGGTGGAAATGGCATGGCAAGCCGTTCCACAGGACTACATCCAGCATCTCTACGATCGTCTCCATGGGAGAATAGCAGCCTGCATTGCTGCGAAAGGTGGATATACACTGTACTAGTGCCGACATTGTGCATGCTCTGTTGCCTGTGTCTATGTGCCTGTGGTTCTGTCAGTGTGATCATGTGATGTATCTGAACCCAGGAATGTGTCAATAAAGTTTCCCCTTCCTGGGACAATAATTTCACTGTGTTCTTATTTCAATTTCCAGGAGTGTAATTCGCAGGATGGAGGCTAATACGAGTAGTACAACCAGGCACCGCGGGGCATGGCATCTAAGAGAGGTCGTACAGCCCGGCACCAAAGGGAGCACTAAATAACGTGTCACACCGTCTTTCTGTGTGTATTCCAAGTCTTTGGTCTCATCTTTCTGTTAGAACACTGGTTCTCCACCTTTCTTATACCATTACCCCTGAATGCAATCAGACATTAGCTAGTAGCCCCTCCCCCCTCTTACTGTCTGTTGCCCCCCCCCCCCCTCCCGCACATTATTACCGACTGTAGCACCTTCCTAAACTGTAGAATGAAAGACTTTTCTTGGAACACTTTTATTTTTAAAATGATGAAAGATGAGATAGATGAATGATATTTAGTGTTTATTTGTTTGTTTGTTTGTGTGTGAGTGTCAATGAATGATGAAGCAAGTTGCGGTGCATCATGAATGCTACCCGCAACTCCTTCTCAGATACGAAAGTTAACTATTCACAGTGAGGGTAGACACTTGCTGCTAAACATAAATCTCCTGCATTACTGCTCTCCATTGAGGCATATCCCTGACCAGAACACTGCAACCCTATTTGAAATCAAACAAGTTCAGATGTGCATACTATACTCACTGTTTGTGTGTCACCAGATTGCTGGCCTCCTTACTTCTGGCACAAATTTGACGACTTCAGGCTGCTAAAGCTTTGTGGCTAACTTGTCTAATAATAATAATCATAATGATAATAGGGCCCGTGTAAAGAATAGGCCTCCAGTATGTTCTGCCAATTGTAAAAGGCGACGAATAGAACAAACCACTAATAAACTAACCCCCCTTTTAGTGTGATTAGTTGGTTCAGGACAGAACTAATGAAGCCTCAGACAAGCGCTGTCATGGTCAGGGACGCCGCTTGAACCCTATGTCCGTCCACAATGGTAACGACACTACTAGCCACACGGAAAATGATTTAAATCCGAATAGAGGTGTTTTGCAGGATATGCTTCCTGCAACCACTCTAGAAGGAAAACGAAGACAAAGGATGAGACGGTCAGATGAAGTTAACCGACACCTCATGTTCTGTTATTACCAGGCAACAAACTTAGGGACCAACACAACTGGATACAGATCACAAGTATACACAACATTTATTACCAGATAACCAGAATTAAAATTTTTAAGAGAACAGCGACTAGCTGATCAGATCCGTGTAATAATCAAAAATAACATGATACCCCAGTCAGAATTAGAAAACATCAAACAACAAGTACAACAAATATTGGAGCAAAATAATGTGCAATCAGAAGAAGAATAAAATACAGTAATGGACTCAAACATCACAGAGCAAACAAACAAAGAACAACACACATCAATTAAACAATCAGAGGAAAATGAAATCTTAAGACAGCCACCAGAAAAAGCACAAATAGAACACGAAGTGACACTCATGTTAGATATAGATGAAAAATATGTAGAATACAAAGACACAAATACAGACATTAGACCATTCTTGCATAGACCACCAAATAACCCACAAGTGGAAACAACAATAACAACTATCAACAGAATCATACACAACAAAATAAATGAAAATACAACTATGGAAGAGTTATGACTACTGGTTTATATTGGAGCACTCACTACACTAAATATACACACTAGGCAGAGATCAGAACCAACCAACACACAGAAGAAACCCGCAAAACCGGCATGGCAACGTAGGCTACAGATCAGAATAGAAAAACTGAGCAAAGACATCAGACAGCTAACACAATTTATAAGAAATAAAATATCAGACAAAAATCTCACAAAAAGAAGCGGTAGAGCAATTAGATGAAAAGAAGCAGAAATTACAAGCTTTGGCCAAACGACTTAGAACATACAAAAAAAAGTGAAAATAGAAGGAAACAAAAGCAAAAATTCAACACAAACCAAAAGAAATTTTATCAGACAATAGAACACACACACATTAAAATAGACAATCCACCAAACATAACAGACATGGAACACTTCTGGAGCAACATATGGTCAAACCCAGTACAACATAACAGACATGCACGGTGGATACAAGCAGAAACAGACACATGCGAGATGATACCACAAATGCTTGAAGTGATAATTTTGCAACGTGAAGTCACTCGAGCAATTAATTCTACATACAACTGGAAAGCCCCTGGAAAAGATAAAATATCAAATTTCTGGCTAAAGAAGTTCACCTCAACACATTCACATCTAACTAAATTATTTAACAGTTACATTGCAGACCCCCATACACAGTCCCTGATACACTTACACAAGGAATAACTCATCTTAAACCTAAAGATCAAGCAGACACAGCAAACCCAGCAAAATATTGCCCCATAACATTCCTACCAACAATATACAAAATATTAACTTCAGTCATTACAGAGAAATTAATGACACATACAACACAGAACAAAATTATAAATTAAGAACAAAAGGCCTGCTGCAAAGGAGCATGAGGATGTAAGGAGCAACTGATAATAGATGCAGAGGTGACATATCAAGCTGAAACCAAACAAAGGTCGCCACACTATTCATACACTGGTTACCAAAAAGCTTTTGATAGTGTACCCCACTCATGGCTACTACAAATATTGGAAATATACAAAGTAGATCATAAATTGATACAGTTCCTAAACATAGTAATGAAAAATTGAAAGACCACACTTAATATCCAATCAAATTCAAATAATATCACAGCCAATACAGATTAGGCGTGGAATATACCAAGGAGACTCATTAAGTGCTTTCTGATTCTGCCTTGCTCTGACCTCACTATTCAACATGCTAAATAATACAAATTGTGGATACAATATTACTGGAACATACCAACACAAAATCACACATTTGGATGATCTAAAACTACTGGCAGTAACAAATCAAAAACTCAACCAATTACTAAAGATAACAGAAGTATTCAGTGATGATATAAGTATGGCTTTTGGAACAGACAAATGTAAGAAAAATAGCATAGTCAAGGGAAAACACACTAAACAAGAAGATTACATATTGGATAACCACAGCGACTGCATAGAAGTGATGGAAAAAACAGATGCCTATAAATATCTAGGATACAGATGAAAAATAGGAATAGATAATACAAATATTAAAGAAGAACTAAAAGAAAAATATAAACAAAGACTAACAAAAATACTGAAAACAGAATTGGCAGCAAGAAACAAAACAAAAGTTATAAATACTTATCCTATACCAATATTGATCTACTCATTTGGAGTAGTGAAATGGAGCAACACGGACCTAGAAGCACTCAATACACTTACACGATCACAATGCCACAAATATAGAATACATCACATACATTCAGCAACAGAAAGATTCACATTAAGCAGAAAGGAAGGAGGAAGGGGATTTATCGACATAAAAAACCTACATTGTGGACAGGTAAACAATTTAAGAAAATTCTTTATAGAACGAGCAGAAACCACCAAAATACACAAAGCAATCACTCATATAAATACATCGGCTACACCATTTGCAATTTCATAACCACTTCTACAACCCTTTAGATCACATAACATCAACAGATACGAAAAAAGTAAATTGAAAAAAGAAAACACTGCATGGCAAGCACCCGTATCATCTGACACAGCGACACATCGATCAAGATGCATCCAACACATGGCTAAGAAAAGGCAATATATACAGTGAGGCGGAAGGATTCGTGATTGCAGTACAGGATCAAACAATGAACACCAGATATTACAGCCATCACATTACTAAAGATCCCAATACCACAACAGATAAATGCAGACTTTGCAAACAACAAATAGAAACAGTGGATCACATCACTAGTGGATGTACAATACTACGAAATACAGAATACACCAGAAAACATGACAATGTAGCAAAAATAATACATCAACAACTTGCCATACAACATAAACTAATAAACACGTTCCCACATACAAGTATGCACCACAAAATGTGCTGGAGAATGATGAATACAAATTGTACTGGAACAGAACCATTATAATAGATAAAAGAACACCACATAACAAACCTGACATCATACTGACCAATAAAAAGAAGAAATTAATACAACTAATCGAAATATCCATACCCAATACAACAAATATACAGAAGACAGCAGGAGAAAAAATTGAAAAATACATCCAACTGGCTGAGGAAGTCAAGGACATGTGGCATCAGGATAAAGTTGACATTATACCAATTATACTATCAACTACAGGAGTCATACCACACAATATCCACCAGTGCATCAACGCAATTCAGCTACATCCAAACGTATATACATACTACAGAAATCTGTAAGAATTGATACACGTTCAATTACCATAAAGTTCCTAAGTGGAATGTAACAAATACCGTACAGTTAAAAGGAAGTCACACTTGACCAACGTCCGCGTCACTTTCCATTTTTAACCAGACATAACGTCTGAGAAAGGAAAGAAATAATAATAATAATAATAATGTGTACAGCCTTATGTGGTTTCTGCTGTGTCGTGCTATCAAGTAACTCATTTATCTGTTTCGAAGCGGGTAATGAAGTAATTTTCAGATGCTAAGTACAAGTTGGAGAGGACATTTTCTTGAGACAGTTAGCATTTATTACGTGTGTGTCTCACTTTTATCAACAGTAATGTATTGTACAAAGCACAACATATCTATGTCTGTAGTGGGCGGACTATGTGAGGAACCTGTAATCTCCACCGGATTAAAGCTACTAAGAAAAAGTAATTATTTATAACTTATATTATCAGTATTAGAGTATTACAAAATTGTAATAATGGTAAAGATATTTTGAAAATGATTTAATTGCGTGACTGAAGCAGAATTAAATCGTTTAGTTTCTACCCCTCCGAAAATTTCATTTTACCCCCCAGGGGATAATTACCCCAAGTTGGGAACCAATGTGCATTGCCAAATCGAGGAACTGCAGGTTTGTCTTGCCACGACATAAGGACTATGATTAGCTTCCTCCGATGAAAACGCTGTTAGGCGGCAGAATTCGGTTCTGTTCAGCCACGTTCTGCGAGACAAAACAACTTCTCCCTTGTTCATCATCCAACGCAACATGCTGTAGCACGCCATTTTGTAAACATTTTGTATGATATGAATATGGAAGCATATGACCAGCAAAGAATGATCGCAGTCCGCTGTCACCACTGAAATCACTTTCAGTGATTGAAGCTGTGATAGAAATCTACACTCATTCTCATAAATTAATGATAATGCTGATACATGGTGAAGAAACCCTCTGGTGGTCGGTTTGCGGGTTTAAATCTCCTCGGGGTATGACCATGTGGTGCATTTGACCTGCGGTCGTTTCACGGTGGCGCTGGTAGCAGTGGCAGTCCAGCAGCAGAGGTGTGTTGGTGCATGTCAGAGTACGGTGCAGCGAGTAAGTGTGCAGACATTTTCAGACGTGTTAATGGTGACTGTGAGTTAAAAATGGCTCAAAGAACACATATTGATGACGTTACGAGGGGTAGAATACTAGGGCGACTGGAGATTGGTCAAACACCGCAGGTAGTAGCACGGGCCTTCCATGTGCCACAAAGTGTGATCTCACAGGTATGGCAACGATTCCAGCAGACAGGAAACGTGTCCAGGCGCTACAGTACGGGACGTCCACAGTGTACAACACCACAAGAAGACCGATATCTCACTATCAGTGCGCGCAGACGGCCACGGAGTACTGCAGGTAGCCTTGTTCTGGACTTTACTGCAGCCACTGGAACAGTCGTCTCCAAACAAACAGTCTACAGACGACTGAACAGACATAGTTTATTCGCCCGGGTACCTGCAAGGTGCATTCCACTGACCCCAGATCACAGGAGATCCCTTAAAGCCTGGTGTCAAGAACTCAGTATACGGTCATTGGAACAGTGGTCCCAGGTTATGACGAGTCCAGGTATAGTCTGAACAGTGATTCTTACCAGGTTTTTATCTGGCGTGAACCAGGAAACAGATATCAACCCCTTAACGTCCTTGAAAGGGACCTGTTTGGAGGTCGTGGTCTGATGGTGTGGGGTGGGATTATGATTGGTGCACGTACACCCCTGCATGTCTTTGACAGAGGAACTGCATCGGGACGTCAATTTTCACCAGAATGTACGCGTTTTCAGGGGTGCAGTGGGTCCCACCTTCCTCCTGATGGATGATAACACACGGCCCCACCGAACTGCCATCGTGGAGGAGTGCCTTGAAACAGAAGATATCAGGCGAATGGAGTGGCCTGCCTGTTCTCCAGATCTAAACCCCATCGAGCACGTCTGGGATGCTCTCGGTCGACGTATCGCTCCACGTCTTCAAAACCCTAGGACACTTCAGGAGCTCTGACAGGCACTGGTGCAAGAATTGGAGGCTATAACCCAGCATCTGGTCGACCACCTGATCCAGAGTACGCCAACCCGTGGTCCGGCCTGTGTACGTGTGCATGGTGATCATATCTCATATTGATGTCGGGTTACACGCGCAGGAAACAGTGGCGTTTTGTATCACATGTGTTTCGCGACCGTTTTCTCAACTTATCACCAATAACGATGACTTACAGATCTGTGTCGCGTATGTTCCCTATGCTATTAGAGCCAATTTTGTGTAGTTCCACGTTGTGTGGCACCACATTCTGCAATTATCCTTAATTTATGGGCATGAGTTTAGTTAGGTAAAGTTGAAATCGTCTTAGGTAAAGTGATACCCTTCTCGCATGTCTTGTGTGTGTTTGTGTGTGTGTGTGTGTGTGTGTGTGTGTGTGTGTAGATTTCACATGCAAACTATGATGTATCATCTCATTGTTCCCACTGTACTTGATTAAGAACACGTGGTGAAAAGAATCCATCTCTATATTATCCATAAGCTTAGGTGACCTGCAACTACCAATTGCAAACATTTCCTAGCTTTCGGGGCACCTGTAATATTATTTCTTTTATAAATCTGAGATGTGGATCGGAAAGAATTCTTCTTAGATGTTTACACATCGCCTCCACGTCTAAATTTTGTTAAAAGGGAGACTAGAGGTTACTGGTTTTCCATTGTATTTAGATCTCGTGCATTCGCTAATTCACACCTTTTTCTGGTGTTTCTAATTTCAGCCACGTTATTTGTGCGCACGATGGAATTTTCATGTACTTTGATGGAATGGCGTGCTTCTTGTTTCTGCTTGGACCTGAATTAAGAGTCACATGACATAAGCGTTCCAAGTTGACATTTTTTTGTTTTTTAAACGATTTTCGGCAAACAGTGTAATTTGAAGCTGATGTAGTTACTCCTAGATCTTCAGCCGCTGAGACTACGAGATTTTCGGAGCAGTGAATTTACTTTACAGGTTATAGATTTATAGCGTAATAGCAGAAATTACGTAACAGATGACAAAGATATTTCTCCTTGCACTAATTCGACATATTATGTGCGATTTACCACATTTACTGGTTGCGTAGTACATAATTAACAGTATCATATAAATGTTCAATACTCAGCTGTGTTACTCTCGAGCAACCTTCTCCCTTTGCGTGATCTCGCTATCTCCTATTGTTAGTTAAAAGGTCATATCGCGTTCTCATTGGGCCACATTCACTTTCTGGGGCTAAATATCAGGGCACAAACTGTTTTGAACAAACTGCATGAACACTCGTAATTTTTTGAGATACGAAGGTGTCTTACGAAGTTCACGATACGTATTCCGCAAGGAGCTGCATGGTGGAAGGTACGAGGCGCGTTTTTTAAGTAAGTACAGTTTTGAAATTTAAAAAAAAGACGTGCTAAGGTATCTCAATTTTATTTTTACATGAAAGCCTGTACCTTAATCTACTTTTCTACATAATTTCCGTCAATATTGAGGCACTTGTCATAACGTTGTACCAGTTTTTGAATACCCTCCTCATAGAAGTCTGCCGCCTGACATGTTAACCACTGCATCACCACTGTTTTGACTTCGTCATCGTCTTGAAGACGCTGAACGCCCATGTGTTTCTTCAAGTGCAGGAACAGATGGTAGCCGCTGGGAGCAAGATTGGGGCTGTACGGAGGATGATCTGGAGTTCCCCATCGAAAAGATGTGATGAGGTCTTTGGTCTGATTCGCCACATGTGGACGGGTATTGTCTTGCAGCAAAACGATGCCCTTGCTCAACTTCCACGGACTGTTGCTTTGATTCTGGTGTGACGTAGGCCACCCATATATCATCGCCCGTAACAATTTGGCTTAAGAAATCATCACCGTCGTTGTGGTACCGCTCAAGGAAAGTCAATGCACTGTCTAAACTTTTGGTTTTGTGCACATCCGTCAACATTTTCGGTACCCAACGCGCGCACAGTTTTCGGTAATTCAAGTACTCTGTCACAATGCCATACAAAACACTACGAGAAACATTAAGAAAAATCATCCCGCAAGGAGGAAATCGTAAAGCGTCTGTTTTCACTCATGTTATTGTCCACTTCCTGCACCAAACTTTCATTAACGACCGAAGGACGCCCACTCCGTTGTTCACCATGCACATTTGTGCGGCCATCTTTAATTGCTCTCACTCACTTTCTTACTATTACATCACTCATAATGTTTTCTCCGTAAAATGCACAGATCTCACGATGAATATCGATCACTTTTAGGCCTTTAGCACCAAGACATCTTACAACAGCCCGTACTTCACAGTCGGCGGGACTCACGATTATCAGAGGCATCTTAAACACTCAGTACACAACGTAAACAAGGAAGGATCAGACTGTAATGGCGTCAGTGCGTAGATTAATTTACAGGCTTTCATGTAAAAATAAAATTATTGAGATATCTTAGCACGTCTTTTTTTTTCATTTCAAAACGGCACTTACTTAAAGAACACGCCTCGTAGTTTGCAGTGATACAAGTCATCCCCGTTCCTGTTCCACTCACTAAAGGAGCGTGTGTAAAATATCCCGTGTACGCCCTTGTTTGAAACAGTTTTGCACTCTCGACAGATACACGTTGCAGGCAGGAAAATCATTCTCTAGTATGTCATAAACGCAGATTCCCTAAACATACCAAACAGTGCTTCGCGAAAAGATCGTGTTCTTCCCCGCCAGGGTACCTACGTAAGCCCATTGGATACTCGTATCCTGATAGAACCGACTGGCCACAAATGTAGTAACACACCTCTTAATTGATCCGATATCATCCTTTAGTTCTATCTGCTGATAATCCTAAATACTCTACCGCTACTCAAGAATGAGCTGCGGAAGCGTTCTGCGTGTGGTGTCCTTTTCAAATCCACTGCTACTTTCCAGAACCCTCCCAATAAACAGTCTACTGTTTGCCTAAGATGACTGATGCTGACTGTACAAGTTACTTCACAATGATTAAAAAGCAGTTTTCAGAAGTACGTGGAATCATCCAGGACGCCATTGATTCAAATTTATGTAATGCACAGGAGTTTATTGCATGTGAAAAAAAGCAGTATTTTTGAGGTAGTTGATGAATACTTACATTTTCTTTATTTATGAAATTTTTATTTTCAACCGACCGATGCAAAACGTATCATAAAGCTCTCCGCGTTCCGTGACCGCCTCTATTAACCTTTCTTCTGCCATTGTGAAAAGTAAACTATTCGTCCACTGCACAACACGATGGTCCATGTACTGCCAGTAGCTGATAATAATGCACGTGATAGGAGTGTGGAAGCTAGCCAGGTATGCCTTGTGAGGGGAAGAGTTCACGCCATATATTTCAACAAATTAAATATGCCAAATCACCACAGTCTTTCAGGATACTCATACTTTCGGAATAATACCAACCACTTCTTCATATGTGTAGCCTGTTGTATAATTTGTTTATCAATACCGATAGTGCATATGCAACCACTGAAACGCTTTTCCTCATCACGATGAACCAGTTAAGAAGTTGTCATTCGTGGAGGCTCCTCGACTGTTTCTAGCTAGCAATGGGAATTCGACGTCCACATGCGTCATTACATCCAGATCCAACTAATCACAGTGAAACTTACATACTTCAGACCTCAGACGCTTTTTGCCAGGAGTACTGAGGAGTCACACCTGTGGAAATTATCCCTTTTCGAATTTTTGTGGCAGATCGTACAGATATGCCAGCATAATAATTGCACGTAAATAACTTCGTTTTACTTTCCTCTTTTGCTTTTTGATCACATGGTTTCGTAATATTCCTTACTTCCTTATCGATTATCCTCACGGTGTTCCTTCTTGCGATCTGAAAACACTGTAGAGACAGAAGATATAATCCCAGCAGCTAATGGTTCACTTGTTGTTGAACTGACTGTGCATTGTCCTTGACAAAAAAACTGAAGCTATACAGATACAAATAACAGAAAAATATAATGAACTAATGAAAAAAGATGGAGTGCGTAAATGGCGAAAAACGAAACACTACTCGATGACAACAATATATATATATATATATATATATATATATATATATATATATATATATATATATATAAGAAATTCGTGTTAGTTACTCTATTTATAACTCAAGAACGGCTGGACCGATGTGGCTGAAAATTGGTGGACAGGTAGCTTAGAACCAGGAGACGGACATAGGATACTTTTTATCCCGTTCTACAGCTATAAACGTGGAATAACAAAAATGCATCTGGCATGGAATAACAAAACGCAAATGTCAGCTAAACGTCACTATAAAACATGGTATAACAAAAACGCGTCTGACATGGAATAACAAAACGCAAGTGACAGCTAAATGTCTATGGTTAAGTATCAGTATATATCATTAATTAAAAATTTAAAGAAATAATTTGTATTTTCTTTGAATTATCATTAACAATGCCGCGACCAAGACGATCGAATATTTCTCGACAAAGGCGTAATGCAAGAAGGATACAAATCGTTGCGAATGAAAGGACTGAAGAAGAACAACAAATTGGCCGTGAAGAGCGCCGCGTTAGTACGATTTCATTTCCTCATAATTTCTGTAACTGTCTCATCGAAAGACGAACTTATCAACAAAATATTCCCAAACATCATTACTAACTACAGAAGTAATGAATGGTTGAGTGAGCGAGCAATTTTAGCGGCTAAGAATAAAGATGCAGATGACCTACAGTACATAATTCAGAATGAGATCGTTGGTAAAACGCATTCATTCAAATCTGTTGACTGTGTAACAAATGAAGATGAAGCCACCAACTATCCAACTAAATTTTTAAACTCCTTGGATGTGCCTGGCTTACCACCGCACAATGTACACCTAAAAGTTGGCTCCGTGGTAATCATGCTTCGAAACATAAACCAACCAAAACTGTGCAACGGTACGCGTTTGGTGGTAAGTAAATTGATGAACAATGTTATTTACGTGACGATACTCAAAGGGAAATTTGAAGGTGAGGAAGTTCTCATTCAGAGGATCCCGATGATCCCAACCGAAATGCAGTTTGAGTTTAAAAGACCTCAATTTCCGATCCGTCTTGTATTCGCCATGACCATTAACAAATCATAAGGCCAATCCTCGAAAGATTGTGGTTTAAATCTGGAATATCCATGTTTTTCACATGGTCAATTATATGTGGCATGTTCACGGGTCGGAAGACCATCTGCGTTGTTTGTTCTTGCGCCTGATAATAAAACAAAAAATGTCGTGTATCACAAGGTACTTAATTGCAGAGTGGAAGCTATGCACCAAAAAACATAAAGAATAAAGAATCATTAAAATACTTAATTTTTTTTGTATTTCCTAATAAAAAATTGAACTTAACATCCAAAATCTGATTGTTTGTTGTCTTTAAGGCGGAACGTAGTTCGCGGGTCAGCTAGTTCACTATACAGTAAGGATATATATTTCGGATGGCAAAAATTGCCACAGACGATATGCGCCATGCCGCGGTGAACGTATGTCACTACTGCTTCCCCGTACTCCGCCCCTGCCCTACCGCAGTACTAGCGTGGCATCGGCGCGATTTAACCAGAACGCCACGCGACCTGGAGCAAACGTGTGTCGCGTCCTCATCGCTTCGTGTCCCAATTTGTGCGGTCCCATTCGAGCCTGTGAAGTTACAAAACTCCACCCTGTCCTACGCTGCGCCACACGCGCTATACGCGTCTCAATTTGTGCCTAGTGTAAAAAAAAAAAAAGAAGCCAGCAAAGTACATTCCCTTGCCAAAAGTGCATCCTGAGTTTAACTAGCAGACAGAGCGAATTAATTTACAAAACCTTGAGCATAATTTGGAAACAACCAACTTTGTGGTCCCCTCCTCATGACTTTCATAAATGTGGCTTATTCCTTACTATCGTTCAAAGACTCATACACTACTGGCCATTAAAATAGCTACACCAAGAAGAAATGCAGAAGATGAACGGGTATTAGTTGGACAAACATACTATACTAGACATAACATATGATTACATTTTCACGCAATTTGGGTGCATAGATCCTGAGAAATCAGTACCCAGAACAACCACCACTGGCCGTAATAACGCCCATGATACGTCTGGGTATTGAGTCAAACAAAGCTTGGATGGCGTGTACAGGTACAGCTGCCCATGCAGCTTCAACACGATACCACAGTTCATCACGAATAGTGACTGGCGTATTGCGACTAGCCAGTTGCTCGGGCACCATTGACCAGACGTTTTCCGTTGGTGATAGACCCGGAGAATATGCTGGCCAGGGCAGCAGTCGAACATTTTCTGTATCCAGAAAGGCCCGTACAGAACCTGCAACATGTGGTCGTGCATTATCCTGCTGAAATGTAGGGTTTCGCAGGGATCGAATGAAGGGTACAGCCACGGGTCGTAAGACATCTGATATGTAACGTCCACTGTTCAAAGTGCCGTCAGTGTGAACAAGAGGTGAGCGAGACGTGTAACCAATGGCACTCCATACCATCACACCGGGTGATACCCCAGTACGGCGATGACGAATACGCGCGTCCAATGTGCGTTGACCGCGATGTCGCCTAACACGGATGCGACCATCGTGATGCTGTAAACATAACCTGGATTCACCCGAAAAAATGCACCCAGGTTCGTCTTTGAGTACGCCATCGCAGGCGCTCCTGTCTGTGATGCAGCGTCAAGGGTAACCGCAGCCATGGTCTCCGAGCTGATAGTCCATGCTGCTGCAAATGTCGTCGAACTGTTCGTGCAGATGGTTGTTGTCTTGCAAACGTCCCCATCTGTTGACACAGAGATCGAGACGTGACTGCACGATCCGTTACAGCCATGGGATAAGATGCCTGTCATCTTGACTGCTAGTGATACGAAGCCGTTGCGATCCAGCACGGCGTTCCGTATTACCCTCCTGAACCCACCGATTCCGTATTCTGCTAACGGTCAGTGGATTTCGACCAACGCGAGCAGCAATGTCGCGATACGATAAACCGCAATCGCGATAGGCTGCAATCCGACCTTTATCAAAGTCGGAAACGTGATGGTACGCATTTCTCCTCCTTACACGAGGCATCAGAACAACGTTTCACCAGGCAATGCCGGTCAACTGCTGTTTGTTTATGATAAGTCGTTTGCAAACTTTCCTCATGTCAGCAAGTTGTAGGTGTCGCCACCGGCGCCAACCTAGTGTGAATGCTCTGAAAATTTGCATATCGCAGCATCTTCTACACGTCGGTTAAATTTCGTGTCTGTAGCACGTCATCTTCGTGGTGTAGCAATTTTGATGGCCAGTAGTGTAGTATGTGGAGGATGGGTGCAGTGGCAGATGAAAGTTATAAGTTCAGTCCTGGAATCTATGATCAGCTCTATGATGGTGTCGTCCCTGTCTTCAGCTCTAAGGTGCAAGTATCTCTCCATATGACAGCCCAATACGAAGTGTCTTACGTGTTATCGCACTATCTCACTCAAAATTCTTGTTGGTTCTGTCAGCACCAGATTTTCTTCAACTAGTTGATGCAGGCCTTGTGAGCTCTGAACAATAAAAGATTTAAGAGAATAAATCTGCCATGATTAACCGGTGCTGCTCGTTCTTCCTCGGAGGGAGGGGGGAGTGGGCAGCTACAACTTTCCTGCCACCATGAGAATGGTTTCACCTTTCACATTTTAGTCAGTGACAAGAGCTGCACGTATGGCCTCATGGGCCTTCCGCCTGGTTACGAAAATAAATTTAGTGAATCAACACGGGACTACCTTACAAAATTTAAACAACAACTCCTGCTAAACTCCTTTGCCCAGAAGATTTTTCTCGGTCTCGTTCCATAGTTTCTTCAACCTCCTTGCTGATTCATATCCTTTTTAAAAGCATTCTTTCCTCACCTACTCACAATGGCTCTTTATAGCGTGATGAAAGTAGGCTACATGGCTCTGCAAGACATTTATTTTGCATATGGAAAACTGTCCGTGACAGCGCCTGTCTGTTCAGAATACCGAGCTTGGCACTTGGCTCTTTCAGCTAGGAACATTTCTTTGAGAAGCTAGCCACTGGATGCCTGTGGCCCTCACTTTCCAACAGACTTCCTGCTGGCCCAACTTCAAAATAAACATTACATATATCTTTCTGAAATTGAGAAGTACTTGTTAGTTTTGCAATTACTGGTGTTTGTTTCATTAACATTCACATTTTAAATTGATGGTAGTAACTTTAATTTGATCTGTGTAGATCAAGTCCGACAGAGGGCTATTAAATAGTTTACAGAACTGTTTTGGAAAAAATGTCCCATAACATCTGTAATTATACTTGTATATTATTATAAACATACAAGTTGTGTGTGTGTGTTTGTTTTTCTTCGATTACTCAATAAATAATAAATAATTTTTTATCATACAGTCTATCTGCGAGATATCGACTCTGTCTTGGTGCTGCATCATCTTTGGAGATGTTGGCGCTCTGTATTGTCCTTCGTTGTGATACATGTCCAAACATAAGACAAAATCGTGGAAACACCTTCTTTCTTACTTCCCAATATAGTGTTTACTTAGTGTGTGTCTTTTCTCTACGTTGTGTGAGTGTATTTCCACGTATTTCCACGTATTTTGCTAGATGATGGTGATATTTTATAGTTCATTGCAGGAAATACAGTCTATAAAAATTTAGAGAGATTGTGCACTATAGTTCCAATGGATAAATATTACAACTTTTGTCTAAAGTTGTTACTGTACATAAACCCTAGGAGACCTGAGTCATTAGTAATAAAAGCAACAATTGTCTATTATTATCACTGACTATATTTATCTAGTGTATAAAGTGATTCATTATCTTGGTTCTTCTTAAAATGGTTCTTGAGAACAATTTCATGCGCAAATATTTAATTTGAGAGTGCATTGCGACTAGCACCAAGTGTTGGACTAATTAATCACATTCTTCCAGTAAATCAGACTGTCTATTTGCGTGTGTACTTGCCTACTTAGCTTAATATTTCAGCTCACATGTATTTTCTTCTGTTATAAGCCTGGTTAGGATGGTTTTACGACATCGATCACTTAGGCCTAAATTCTAAACTCAGCTATTAGTTTATCGTGTTACTTGTAACTATTTAGGTGTGGAAAGAGCATTGGTGCACTTACTTCAGAGTTGACAATCAAGTTTTACGCACTAATTTGACTAGTATGTGTGTGTGTGTGTGTGTGTGTGTGTGTGTGTGTGTGTGTGTGTGTGTGTGGAAAATAACGTTGTGATATTTTATGTAGACATATTTCTGCATATTTTTTGACTTAAAAAGAATATTGAGACTCTTGACAACCTTCATAAATGTCGGAATTAATTAATTTTAGTGTTGTTGTATCTTAAACCAAGTGCAGTATTCAGATCGGAAAATGAGTGTTGTCACCTGTTGGTGTAGACAAACTTAAACCAATACTTCATTTTATTTCGCGTTTGTGAAGTTTTGGAGAATAATTTTTAAAGTAAAACGCATCTTTGACATCTAAATAGTACTAATAAGTTAATTATAATGCATAAGGAAATATTGGTTTTATCTGTGAATGGCGGGTATGTTTTTTACCCATTCATATACTACATTTCACAAGCAAATATTGCTTATCAATTATTTATAGAGAGCATGTTTTATACTCATTCTAATTGCCCATAAGAAGTGAAACTGTCAGTTAAACAGGCCACATATGTTTAGACGTCAAAATAGGATTGCTAACTTACTTTTGGAACTGCAGACATGTTTCCAACGGCAGTTTGACTTAAAAATTAGCCTTTTCTGCATTTGTGGCGCATTTTTGCGACATTTGACTAGTCGTGTAGAGCTGGTAAATTATTAATTTGAAACTCTGTTGTGTCTTACTCTGTGGTATACCCATCGAGCAGTGAATGTTTTAGCACTGCAGTCATCTGTTGACGAAGCCGACAACTGTAGCGTAACAGTAGCAGTTGATTTTGTTCTGTGTTTTCGAGGTTTTGTAGAATGGTATTTAAAGTAAAACCCATGTCTGACAACAACGTATTACCAGTTCGTTAATTTCATTCGATAAGCAAATGTTGGTTTATAGATATTTAATGAAAATATATTATATGCTGATTAAAATATTCCGTAGCTTCTTGGATGCGTTACGTGACGGCAGATGGGAACGGATAATACACCCACGAACATTGTAGAATATAATCACTTCGGTGGTCCAAAGTTAGAGAATGGGGAGGTTCAGTTCAAAATGGTTCAAATGGCTCTGAGCGCTATGGGACATGTAATATTAGTAATTTTCGCCTCACAAACATTAATATACACTTAATAGTAAACAACTGATGGCCTAACGTTATCGAACAATTGTAAAGTAAAAGAAATGAACCATCGCATAGCAGCGACCGAATATATTATCCTTTATCTTTTGCAGTTCTTGCGCGGTGCCTGTAAATCTCTATGTACAAGCATCGATTAATGATATAAAAAAGAATTCTGTTGTTTCAAGACAAATGAGGCATTGGGCACCTCGCCTTTTACTGTTCGTATTCCAGGAAAGTCGGACGCGGACTTGCTGCGTTCAGCATCGGTATTTTATATTTTATGTGAAAATATTCAATAAATGTGCTAATTGTTATTTTTACAATCAGAAAACATGTAGTTTCTTGTAACTGATTACGAACAGACAGCATCAAGAGGACCAGAATGAGATTTTCACTCTGCAGCGGAGTGTGCGCTGATATGAAACTTCCTGGCAGATTAAAACTGTCTGCCGGACCGAGACTCGAACTCGGGACCTTTGCCTTTCGCGGGCATGTACTCTACCAACTGAGCTACGCCCCGTCCTCACAGCTTTACTTCTGCCAGTACCTCGTCTCCTACCTTCCAAACTTAACAGAAGCTCTCCTGCGAACCTTGCAGAACTAGCACTCCTGAAAGAAAGGATATTGCGGAGACATGGCTCAGCCACAGCCTGGGGGATGTTTCCAAAATGAGATTTCCGGTCTGCAGCGGAGTGTGCGCTGATATGAAACTTCCTGGCAGATTAAAACCGTGTGCCGGATCGAGACTCTAACTCTGCCTAGGCAAAGGTCCCGAGTGCGAGTCTCGGTCCGGCGCACAGTTTTAATCTTCCAGGAAGTTTCAACATCAAGAGGACATTTTGACTGTTTTGTATAAAGTATTTAACCACAATGGTCATCTATCGTAATTTAATATGAAAAGGTACGAAGCATTAAAAAACGTGTGTTAAAGATAAGTGTGCTTATTATAGTAAATCAACCTTGATTATTTCCGTCTCCTCATTTACTTGAATGATAATTATTTTGTGTTAGTTCATCACCAGAATTTAAGATCACGCTGATGGGCCGAACGCAGCGTGAGACAGAAGGAACATTATTGTTTTCCTATTTTTCTAATCCACTCGTTTTTTTAATTGTGTAGTGTTGCATTTCTTTTAAAGTCTATAAATCTTCTGGTCCCTTAGTGTTGTTCCAGATATGACCACATCGCGACTATAAAAATGCACAGAAATGATGTTTCTTCCGAACGATCTCAAATAAATCAATCTGCTGCTCCTATTCAGGTATTTAATGATCAACGTATGTCACTATAATAGTGTAATCAATCTCTGATTCTGTTGCCAAGTGGCCCACCAAAATATTCACTTTTTTGACATTTTTCAAACAAATATAAAATAACAATTCTTTTTCTTTTCGCCCCCCCCCCCCCCCAAAAAAGCAACGCTACACACTTAACTTCTGAGGTCATCAGTCCCCTAGAACTTAGAACTACTTAAACCTAACTAACCTAAGGAGATCGCACACATCCATGCCCGAGGCAGGATTCGAACCTGCGTTCGTAGTGGTCGCGCGGTTCTGGACTGCAGCGCCTAGAATCGCTCGGCCACACCGGCCGGCCGGCGGAGATTCAGTATTCCTTGAGCGTACTGACATACAAATCTTTGACCACGGTGCTCTCAAGGGTCACTGTACGACGACACTGTACCCGTTCCCCATATGCGTCTTTTCATGAGGTGGATGCGGCCCTCACTTCGTTTAAGATGAATGAAAATGCTCTACAGTATCGAACAGCACCGGTGCTGGCGCTCTTGGGACGTGAGGAAAATCGGCGAATGGACTGGACTGCCCGTTTCTCCGACTTAAATCCCATCGAGCACGTGTGGAATGCTTTGGAGATAACTGTTGCTGGAACCACATGAACCAACGGTAATCCAGCAGCTGTGAACAACGCTGTTGGAGGAATGGAACGCCCTACCAACCAAAAAAAAATGGTTCAAATGGCTCTGAGCACTATGGGACTCAACTTCTGAAGTCATCAGTCCCCTTAGAACTTAGAACTACTTAAACCTAACTGACCTAAGCACATCACACACATCCATGCCCGAGGCAGGATTCGAACATGCGACCGTAGCAGTGGCGCAGGTCCGGACTGCAACGCCTAGAACCGCTCGGCCACCGCGGCCTGCTGAACGCCCTACCACAAGAACTCCGTACCAGTCCCGTGACCAACATTGCAGATTGTTGCAGAGCATGCGTAGCCGTCCGTGGTGATAACCCAACCTATTAAGAAGCATTTCCCGCCATTTGTAATGTGTAGTGGATCATCAGAAATGCGGTGACTTCAGTGTAATTACTGTACCTCAGCAATTCAACGTTGTTCGTCTCATTCCCTATTTATCTCAGCTACCTTCCATGAACCACGGACCATGCCGTTGGTCGGGTGGCTTCTGTGCTTAATAATGACTGAACTGCTGTCCTCGATGCTCGTTCGGTCCCAGACTAAGCATATCAGTGCACGAAATGGATGATAACGGCGAAATGGTAAACCTGTGTACCTTACGAAACTTTTTATAGCGTTATACGTTGTTACGTGCACAACAAATACGGCTCATTTCTGTGATCGTGAACAATTTGTGTTAGCGAGAAAAGTATTAGGATGAAGAACTTGGGAGACAACAAAATCCTTCAACAGAACATTAATGACCCAGAATTTCAGATAAAAAAATGTAGAATAGAACACCATCTGAAACCACCTTGCTATGCATAATTCACTCATCGCAAGTACCGTCTCTCTCTGAGATCAACTGCCTGAAATAATGGTATAGTATGTCTACCGAGAAACGCCAAACGAAAAAAAGGAACTGAAGTGATGAATTGTTTTCTGACGGGCTGTTGGTTGCTCCCGCTCACTCAATGCCTGTTGGCATCAAATATTGACATAAAACTGAGACATTGGACATTGGACACTGCTGCCTTTCAAATCTTCCTAGCTGAATACCAGAAATTTCGTAAACGTGAGCCAGTGTGCACAATAGAGTACTGAGTCAAATCACCTCTCTGATAGAAAGGGAATGTTGATTCGATTTACGCTCTTTGAGCAAACTCTGTATGAGCTGTATTAGGTGACAAATTAAATTAGGCGCTTCAGTCCGGAACCACGCGGCTGCTACGGTCGCCGTTTCGAATCCTGCCTGGGGCATGGATGTGTGTGATGTCCTTACGTTAGTTAGGTTTAAGTAGTTCTAAGTCTAGGGGACTGATGACCTCAGATGTTAAGTCCCATAGTGCTTAGATCCATTTGAAACCAAATTATACTGAACACAGGTTTTCAAACTGGTAGAAGAAAACATCTTCTACATAAGTATAAAATCCCGTTTACGTCTGTGCTCGAAACTGGCAACTGTACGAACACTTGTACTGCAGTTGTTGAGAACAGTGAAGTTATCGTTGTCGGGCCTTTCTCGGGACACACATGTTCTGTCTATGTGCAAGCGCAGAGTTTTCCAAATGCTTAGCCCTCTTCACTGTCTGATGAACGCCTACAATCCGTCCTACCTCTCCACAGCTTCATCTGAATAGCACAGCAGAAAATAATACCGCCACTCATTAGTGCAAATTCCATTCCGACCCACAGCCGGTTTTTTTTGTTCAATCCTTTTCAGCAGCAATAATCCTCAGCTGGAATGCAATCCCTCCTGATATTAAATGAAACAACAAGTTTACTGTTACCAGTCACCGTTTTATTTATCTCCACGACGCGTTTCACACGTTTCAACCTCCATCATCAGGTGGATTTATGTTAGTTACTAATTGTGTCCTGATATCTAACAATTGAATCACATCTATAGCTTTAAGGGATAAAGACTGACGTATATCCTAAAACAACAATAATGACTATCATAATTATTATGCGCACCATTCATCCCTATGCAAAAACATGCCCCCCTTCCTCCACCAGTACATACCCATAACCTGGTCTGCTCCACCTGAATATCTCTCAGAACTCCATGTGCCATAATATCTCACTATTCTACTATTACTCACGATTCCATTTACGTTTTCTACGGTCACTATTACTATATTTCCACTGTTATTGTTACTAGTAGTTGTATTAGTAGTTGTAGTAAAACTTACTATTTTCAGTTACTGCTCAGTACTGTTATTATTAGTGGCTAAATTACTAAAAATCTGGTTCAAATCATCATTTAAATTCTGATATAACCATTATTAATTATATCGTTACAATAACTCTAACTCTTTTACACTGTCATTCCCAGCCCTGACGCGTGATTGAACTTACGAATATTTCGCTGACGTGCTTGCCTTTTGCTTATCCCAAAATCTCTTCATCTTCTCACTATGGTTTTCTTACATTCTGCAGTTCACACTCCGTTAGATGTCTGTCAGTTAATGTTTTGAATGCAGCTCTGTCCCTTAGAGCTATTTTCTCAAGATCTTTTTCAATTTCAAGTATCCAGTTGAATTAACTTTCATTGCGAGGGCAAGGTGGAGAACCAATTTGTTTAATCTACTGTTCATCGTTCTGAGAATATGACCGTAGAGTTACAAACTTCTTTTCGCGAAAGTGTCCAAGATTTCCTCCAGGTTTCGATATAACTCGTTAGTCATCCTACTCATCCACATTCTCTCAACACAGACCAAAACTTTTCCCATGTATTTTCCTTCCTTTTTTTCTATATCTTTAGTTAATGATCTACCGCTAACGATTACAGTTTCTGCTGCGTATAAGGCATCAGATCTGACTACTGCGATTGACGTTATCTTTTTAATTTTGCTTTAAATATACTGATTTTTGTTGAACCTGTTCCGGGCTATTTTTATAATTCATTGATCGTCTCTTTCTTTACTTCCTGATTTAATCCAGAAGGTTGGGTTATTTCTCCTATGTATTTAACCTCGGATACTTGAGATATTTTGTCAATCTGTGCGGACGCAGGTTGCCAATCTAGGCGTGGAGAAGAGCATTCCACGTATTGGACTTTCAAAAAGAAATTTTCAGTGTACTTTTAGTCGCTATTCCATGGAGTGTTTTTAAGAAAATTAATCGCCACTTGTCTTTTGATTAAAAGGCTCGCTTGATCATCTGTATATGCTAAACACATTTTAATTTCACGTAGTCTGCCCACGAAAGAGTCTGTGTTGGAACCCCGTTCTTATATCAGAGGGCTCAGACATTTCCCCTTGGAACTTAACTTTTGAGCTGCTATCAGTTAACGTTTATTTAATCAATTGTCTTGTCTTTCTATCCACTTTAAACTCTCCTAATATATTAAACCGTGTACATCTGCCTACTGAATCATATGTGTCTTTGAAGTTTACAAAGGTGATCACCGTTCTCTGTCCCCTTGCGGATTTTTAAGACCGTCTTGAGACTGAGACTTCGTTCCACACAGTATAGACCTTTTCTACAGCCTGCCTGATATTCGCCAATTACAAGTGGTCCTTTTGTGCTTCATGCCTTCTAAATATGATTTTTATTTGAAAGAAGTTTATAAGCACCAGCCAGCAATGAAATCCCTTTGTAGTTATTTATATCGGTTTTATCCCCTTTCTTGTGTAATGGGTGGATTATGGCACATTGCCAATTTTTGGGGATTGTTTCTTACAGTCAAATAGCTCTAACAGTTATCAATATTTACTTAAAGTGGAAGGATAAAATTGGCTAGTACTGGGAACTCATACGGTGACGTTGATTCAAATATAAGATGGTAATTTCGTAACTGCACAGACGGTCCCTAGATGAAAAACGTTCTGGAAGTACAGAGTTTCTGAAAGTTCGAAAACAATTTATGACGCTGAATGCTGTGACAACGTATACGACTTCCGCAAACTAAATCTTCGAAGTCTTAGGTTCTATCGATCCGAGCCTGCAACATCCGTCAT
This sequence comes from Schistocerca serialis cubense, assembly GCF_023864345.2. Lineage (NCBI taxonomy): Eukaryota > Metazoa > Arthropoda > Insecta > Orthoptera > Acrididae > Schistocerca > Schistocerca serialis. The sequence goes on along the minus strand of NC_064642.1, from coordinate 765,233,702 downwards.
CCAACCGAAACGGGTTCTTGCGTGATTTGCTTACTTCTTGAAGCCATAAATTACGACACGTCCAGTTACCGATGCGTTTCACAGGGACTAGCTTCGTGAAAAACAGAAATCCTGCAAAACTCTCATCCTATGAGCAATCATCAACGTAACTATCTCTTGAAATAACCCGGCGTCTATGCACATTTGTTGCCAGTTTTTCAGTGGATGAGGATAATGACGGTCTAAATCCGAAATGAAACGAGGCGTCGTTCAGTAGAGCTACAGAGCATAACAGTGCCGTCAAAATAGTAGCGATACGCATTTCTAAGACTAAAAGTAGCGATTAAAGAAAAACAGCCTACTAGATAAACACTGCTCGACCTCAAAACAGTGACGATACCAAATGAGTGACCGCAACGGACTACAGCTTATGGACTTCTACTTCAGGTGTTGAACAAAAATTTGGAAACACCAAAAATACATTACCATGTCTAATACCGTGTAGGAACCCTTTGGCATTAAAAACAGCTTCCAGTCGTCTCGGAATGGATAAATTAAAGTCCTGAATGGTTTTCAAGGGACACTTATACAATTCATCCCGCAAAATAGTTACCCACTAAGGTAACAATCACGAGGGTGGATGTGGTGAAGCATCCTTTCCTTCAAATTAGATCACAAAGGGTCAGTAATTGATATTTAGTGACTGTAGTGACCGTGCAGAAATCAAGGACTGATTTGTTTATTCGTAATGCCATCTTCTGAGACGTAGCAGTAGGCACAGCAAAGCCTTCAAGACTGTGTAGTTCCCAAGATATGACTGCTCAACTGTGGCAGTATATGCCACGAAATTTGACGGTCACACATGAACATTCAAAATATTATTTGAAGTCTCACAATGGTCTGATTTTAATGTATTATATATCAAAATGTTCAGGAAATTACAAAGTACGTTATGGAGTAGAAAACGCAAAATGTTAAATTTCAACGAATTTCACTTACAATGTCCCCTTTAGCGTACATATGTGGGAGGCGACAATGTTTCTTTTCTCGATTTATAGGAAAATATGCATTTGTGGATCCTACATCCGATAATGAAAAATACTCTATCATTTGTTGACCACATTAATTTTGAGTCAATTGAGTATGATGAACTTTCGGTGCGGTTTTCTCAAAAAACATGGCGATGGGGGCATTGAGTTAAAATACACTCCAAGCACCACGAAGGAATTATGGAAATCGATAGATGTGACGTACATGTAGGGGAACCCGGCGTAGAACGGGGTACAAAGTTGAAAACATTGATAAAAAGTACAAAAGTGTTAAATAAGAGAGTTACAAATTTTTATATGAACACATTATGATGTATTAATCACAAAAATTCAAAAACATTGCCATGAAATAAAGGAATACATTTCTTTTTCACTCAGATACAGAAAGGTATGTCATTTTCCCCATTCAGCTCTGTGCACAGGGCAGATTGGGGTGGTAAGTTCAAGTGATTATAAAAACGTTGAAAGGTGGCTACACTGAGTCACAGCGCCAGAGATTGCGCCAAAGAGTATTATTGCGCCGCCTCCACTGGGCAGTTGTAGTTTAGAGGTTGCCGTGGGCAGTGCTTGTTGAGAGGATTTCGAGAGCAGTACTAGTTGAGGGCTTGTCGTGTGCAGTTGTTCTGTTGGGCGAGACAGCAGATGCTGTTCGATTGGGGATGTTGTAATGATCACAGTGTATTTTTCGTCAATATATATGACGGTAACAAAAAATTTTTTATTTCAAATTTCCTAAATAACAATGACTCTTGGTCACAGGCTCAGTCAGCAAAGCATCTGGCTTGTGTTCATGTATTAGACTGTAATTCTGGTTTCTATGTGCAATTATAGTATGTCTGGTTTTTTTAATTACTTCATTGTAAACGGTGTTTAAAATATCTTGTCGTATTGAGGAAGAACCGAACCAGATACGTGTACATTGAATCACACTTCCACACACAGAACAGTTACATTTGTGCATTGTTGTTTCGTAGCTTTTATAGTTGCTGGGGACTTAACTAATCAATTGTGTTAACGGAAATTTCCCTTCATTCTTTATTGTTATTCTATGCAGTCAGATTGCGTACTAATACTACTCAGGGCCATCCGGTTACTAGACTTCGTAACCGGACATACAGCTACTAAAAAATTATATTCATTATATAATTAAGCCCCCATGCAAGTGGCGACTGCTGCTTCGGATCATCCCTTGGAATTCTTTTGACAGTAAAAATAGCAGACAGTAGTATTGTTGTAGTAATTTGTAGTTTAGTAATTGTAGTCTATATTGCATGTACAGCATTTGTAATTGAACATTTGTAGTTGTCTTGTCATTCTTCTGATGGTATTTTTTTGGAATTTTATTTTGATGAGTCGTATACGGGTTTGACAATTTTGTGCAATTGTGAAGGTTTTAATTGTTCGTTAAGCGTGTTTGTCGGGAAGCATTTCGTGTGAATGGTATTGTTGGTGATAGTGTTATATTGTGTAACTTTCGTATAGTGACGAGTATTGTATGTTTTGTAAATGATTACGCGATCGATGAAAAAGGCAAAAATGATGGATAGTCAGAATGACGAAATTGTTAACATGGCGAACTCGCCAACACAGGAGAACAGTATGATGAATAATGAAGTAGAAAACAATTTAATAAGCCGGGAAAATAGTCCGGAACCAATTCTAAATTTTTCACAATCAAAAAATTCACAGAATACGAGATTAACGATAGAAGATTCTGAAATAGTATCGGACACAGATAGCTTTACGGCTATGACGAAGGAAGTTAGTTGTATGGGAAATGTTAGGGGCGAAAAGAATTTTGTACAAGTTAATATGGAGCAGTTGATGGGTGCTATATTAAATTTGGGATCACAGATGGGAACAATGGAAACACAGTTAGACTCACAAATAGGAACAATTAAAACCGAGATGGAAACAATGGAAACACGGTTAGATTCACGAATAGGGACATGTTTCAAAAACATGAAAGATGAATTAAAGAAGTACAACCGATTTTGAATTCTCACAGTAATAGATTAATTTAAATAGAAATAAGACAAAAGGAAAGAGTAGCGAACAGGAAGAAAGAGATCGCGTGATAGTACAAAAATTTTCAGAGTTAAATTTACAACGTGCACACGATAAGGAAGACATATTTGAAAGAATCGAGGAATTCGTACCAAATGAAAGAATAAATAACCTAACACAACAATATGAACAGTTAACTAACAAATGTGTTAATACTGAAACCCGAGTCGCGACACTTACGGAAGACGTAAATAAACAGAAAGAACAAATAGGTGACTTATCGAAAAGTGTTGAGGAGATTTCAGATAAATTGACAAGTCTTAGTTTAAATGGGGACAGAGATTCAGATGATATAGCTCCAATCCCATTTGCAGAAACCGAAGAGTACCAGAACATAAATAAGCATGTTGAAAATCAGGGAAAATTTAATGAACGCGGTAAAAGGGAATTTGAGGCGTTACGAAAGCAAGTCAAACAAATTGAAAGCGAAATCGTAGGAAAAGACAGTAGAAGAAATTTAGAATCACAGATAGCAGCGGGTTTTGAAGAAAATAATTTATTTCATTTACGAGATGCAATAAGAGAGCGCCAGGCGCGCGAACTTGACAATAATCGACATTCGGACTGGGACAGACGCGGTAGGTCTTTGTCGCCACGAGGCGAAAACTTCGACTATAAACACTTTTTAACTGTTCGGAAATTTAAGATCTTTCGTAATTCTAAGAATGACATGCAGCCATGTTCATGGTTAGATCAATTTATGTAAGCACTTCCACCAAATTGGCCACTAAGTCACAAACTGGAATTTATGTGTGGATATTTAGAAAACGAACCGGCGACGCGGTTATTATACAGCGTAATTTTAAACAGTCTGAGTTCCGCACGCCGGCAGAATACTTTGAAGACATGATTCGAAAGAATCAATTCCTTTCCAACCCTTATAGCCCGACTGAATTAATTCTCATTTGTTTAACTAAGTTGCCACAATCGATAAGACAAATTGCTTTAGCCGGAAGATGTAAAGACGACAGTGAGACTTTTAAGACTTTGCTACAAGAACTTGAGTATGACAACGACGACGGGACTTCTTGTAATTTTTTCAGTAACAGTAATTACAATAGATTTTCAGAGAAAAGGGATAGTGATCGGAACGGACGCTATAGCGGTAATTTTGAAAATGACAGACGAAACAGACAGGACAATAGATACCAGCATTATGACAGTAACAGACGTTCTAACAGAAATTACACAGACAATTATAATAACGGAAATTCCTACCGGAATGATCAATCATACGGAAACAGTAATCGGTATTATCAAGACAGAAATTATTCATACAATAATAGAAATTCTTACTACAGAAATAACCAGGGTAGTAGATATAACAATCATTTCAGAAGTGACAGTCGAAATTACACAAGAAGTAGTCATGCAGGTAGACATGACAATAGAAATTTTAATAACAGACACAACCAAGAATTTACATGTAACAGACAGGAGGGACCTAATTGGCATCCTCCACATGACAGAAACTCAGAGAGACAAGTCCAAATCGTAGAAACTGATCCGCGAAATGACGCGAATAATCAAAGACGTGACGCAAACAATCGACAATGACTTGTAGCTTCGGCTTCTGGCAGCAATACAGACGGTCCATAAAGTAATGACACTACGACTTTACACTACGTACGCCTGGAAGACATGAGAGACATTTTGCTAGACGAAAAGGAAAATAATGTAGACGCATTTTTACATCCTGTTATTGAAGTATGTGTGCGTAAGAATGAGTTCACTGCGGTTTTAGATTCTGGGAGCCCATTGAATGTTATTAGTGAATCAGTTTTTCGTATATGTGTAAGAACTATTGCTTGTCCTTTGTTACCTGTTTCTAAAACTACAATTCGAGGAGCTATTTCTGGAAAAAGTGTGGAAGTCAAACAACAGACCAACTTAAATTTCATTTGTGAAGGATATGAATTTTCTGCTAATTTTATTATTGTTCCATTACTCAGTACACAAATTATATTAGGTATGGAGTTTCTGAACACACATAAGGCAATTTTAAACTTTAAGGAAGGAAGTGTGAACTTGACTGTTGCCGGAATGCCGAGATGTTTGAAATTTTTCGAGTGTTTAACAAAATCTGAATCAGACACAACATGTTTAAGGTTTCTTACTTCTGATGTTTTCGCTGAGCATTATGACGACAATGTGTTCATTCATGACAACGACAATAGATGCAGAGACGCGATGGATGATATAATTAATAGTGAAGAATTAATTAATGAAAAGGTTAACAAAGCTGAAGTGCCAGATGACGTTGCAAGAGAAGAATTGCACCAAATTTTGACTTCACATGCTACAGTATTCAGTCATCACACAGGAACTATAAAAGGCTTACAATATTTATTTAAAGTAAAAGAGGAAAAACATACGCTATTCCTTTGGCTTATAGAGAGAAGTTTAAGGGTGAACTTCAATGCATGTTAGATCAAGGCATTATTGAGCCTGCAGTCAGTCCTTATACCAGCCCATTACATGTCGTTCTTATAAAGGATGGGTCAATTCGTTTGGTTCTGGATTCCAGACAGATAAATAATATCATCATTCTAGAAACTGGCCGTCCACAAAATTTAGATGAACTTCAACATTTCCATGGAATTAAAGTTTTATCCACAATTGATATTTTGGCAAATAGAACTCCACCCTGATTGTAGAAAATACACTGACTTTTTAGCCTTTGGTAACTTATCAATTTCGGAAATTACCGTTTGGACTTACTGTATCTTCACAGCATTCATTCGTAGTTTAAACGAAATTTTACTTGTTTATCTTCGAGACAATATTACTTCATATGTTGACGATATTCTTATTGCTAAACGTTCTTGGAGCGAGCATAACAAAATTTTGGATTCATTATTACGTATTTTTGCAAGTGAACTTGGAAAAATCTGAACTTGGTCGTTCTCAGTTGAAATTTCTTAGTCATATTATTTCTACAGAAGGTATTCTTTCTGATCCAGAGAAACTAGACGCTATTCGTAATTATGCTGTTCCTACCACAGAACGTGATGTTCGTAGTTTCCTTGGTGTCTGTAATTTTCTTAGACGCTTTGTTAGATTGGACAATTTGGCCACACCTCGTTTATGTGAACTATCTGAAAAGAATTCTAATTCGTGTTGGGATGAGGAAGCTCAATCCGAATTTGAACATCTTCGTGATGCTTTAGTTGCTGCTCCACTTCTTTCACATCCGGATCTATCTAAAGATTTTTGTTTGGCGACGGACTCATCATACAAAGGCCTAGGTGCACATTTATTTCAAGAGATAGAAGAAAACGGTGTAGTAGTACAGAAAACTATTGCATTTGGAAGTTGTGTTCTCTCTAAATCAGAAAAGAATTATTCGATTACGGAACTTGAAGCCTTGGCTGTTGTTTGGGCTTTCACAAAATTTCGCATATTTTTGTATGGCAGACATACTAAAGTTTACACCGATCATCGAGCTCTGGAATTTCTTATGTCAACAAAATTAACTCATGGAAGATTGTCACGATGAGTGCTGTATCTACAGGAATCCGATTTTAGTATTGTTTACATACAGGGTTCTTCAAATATTATTGCTGATGCTTTATCACGTGCACCTATGGGTTTGAAACAAAGTGCTGAGGAAGACTGCAAAGAAAACTATTTTTTATGCATATACAAGGCGTTGCGTTTGAAAATTTTATTTCGTCTTCGCTCCAGGACATCGCTAAGGAGCAAAACAAGGATCCAATCTGGAAGGACATTAAGGAGAAGTGGAGGAGAAAGGAAAGCGTAGCGATTAGACAGTATTATTTAGTTCGCAATGATATTCTTTTTGAACGAAAATCGGTCGATAACTCTGTTTGGTTAGTTTGCATTGCTGATGAGTGGGTTAATAAATTGATTTGGTATACACATTTCAGTTATGCACACTTTGGTCCCAAAAAATGCTTTCATAAATTACGATAAAATTGCTAGTTGATTAATATGGAAAAACTTATTCGATCTGTTCTTGCCAAATGCAAATTATGTCAAAAGGCTAAGCCGCCAACTATTTCTCACAGAGCACCGTTGTTTCCTATCATTCCAGCGAAATTAAAGGAGATGGCTCCAGTTGATTTGTTCGGCCCAGTGGTTCGTTCTACTAATGATTTTGCGTACATTTTGGTAGCAGTGGAATTGACATCAAAATATGTGTGTTTTACACCTTTACGCAAAGCAACATCTCGTTCAGTATCTAATGCTTTCATCAAATATTTTCTTAAAAATGTGGGTCATGTTGATAAAGTTATATCAGATAATGGATCCCAGTTTCGCTCTAAAATTTGGATTCGTACTCTACGGCGTCGTAAGATTAAACCAATTTTCATTTCACTTTATCACCCTCAATCCAACGCTTCAGAGAGATGGATGAAGGAAATCAATAAATTGTGTCGACTTTATTGTCATCAGAATCACAGAACGTGGAATCAGTATCTTCATATTTTTCAAAAAATTTTGAATGAACCCCCTAATGATCAAAAAATAAAGCACCGACAAATCGCATATCTGAAATCGTTCCTTTTCCGCCTTCACGGAAACTGCGGCATTTTGAAGTTGCCAACCTGGCTCTACAAAATATTGCATCTGCGGCTGCTAGAAGAGAGAAATCAGCTAAACGTCCTGGTCGTTTACAAACCTTGTCAGTTGGTCAAAAGGTGTTAATTAAGTCTCACCGTTTGTCTCACAAAGGGAAAGGCTTGTGTCGCAAAGTTTTTCTGCTTTATAACGGTCCGTATAGAGTTCGCAAAATTATTCATGATAACACTGTCGAAGTAGAAACTCTTAAATCTCGGCGCTCTAGGGGAATACATCATGTGTCGAACGTTAAAATTTTTGTGGAATGACATACTTTGGAGAAACTAACAGTTATACGTGAACACGCAGAGAATACAAGGATACCGCGCCGTGTTCTGGCGGCGGCACATACTCAAAGCAACAGTCAAGTCTGCGCGCCGCACAAGGCAGTCGTTGACCGCAAACAATTACTTCCTACGTCACGCGTACCTACAGCTGATGGAGCGCTCAGTGCGAATGCACTGACAGCCGGAAGCAAATACACAGTCTAATTTCTCTGATTAAATTCGGTATAAAGCTGTAGTGACTTGATAAATTATGTTATTAACGTTCAATTTTTTTCAGGACACTGTTGTATAAAATATTTAAGAACTTCAGGTAAATTCTGTGTGTGTCCGACGTTAAGAGGATTTGCTATCGAGAAAATTTCAGGAAGAATGTAATTTCGAAGAAGAAAGTAATAAACTGAAAAGGTAACTACTAATTGAGTTTATTTTTCAGATAACATATTTCCACTTAGGTACGTACTTTAGACGTAATTTGCTCCTCGCGATTACATGATTTATACTGTGTTTTAACTGATTTTGACAATGATTGATTAATGAACAGGGTTGTTACTCATGTACATTATGCATCGCTTGGCTGCACTGCTTTTTCACTGATGTCACATTTTTCTTTATTATGTGCCTGCTGTACTTATTTATTTAAATTATAATTGTCACCTGATTAGTTGTACTGATATGGTTATGTATGTAAGTTGTACTCCGTGATTTATCTGCTGCGCCGTCATGTTTACTTATTAAGATTACATATGAACATTTATTTGCTTATGCTTATATGATGCCAATGACCTGTTTATTATGTAAGATATATATTTGCTGCTTTTCGTATGGATTGCATATTTACACATTTCTGTTTTGTTGTCATAACTACTGTTTAATTTGGTATATAGAAATGCTGATATACATTGTACGAACATGGAGTTTAGGTTACACTATGGTAGTAATTATAGATTGTTCGCTTGGCAGAGCCTAGTTATAGGGATTGTGCTACATCCACTTGTTAACATTCTGTTGTCTACTGGTATATTTACTCGCTTTTGCATGTTTTGCTTACGCTCAGTGCCTTATATTTTAAGATAAGAAAATGAACTGCTATAATTCTGCGAACGACATTAGTACAAGAAACTTCATTGAAGTCACATGAGCTGGAGGTTTTATGGAAGCTGTATAAATTTATGCTAATAGGAAGGAAGCTAACGACATGACCAACAACACTAGGTTTAGACCATTGACAGTTATTACACTGCATTCTTCGTGAGCAACTGAAATAGCAAATGACACATGTCACAAGAAATACTCCACAGTTTGCTTCTGTTTTGCCGTGATTCTTGAAGTGGTGTACACACTGTGAAATATTACGATCATTCACACTCCGTACTCGTACTTACTTACTGAAAGTTATTCAAACTAAAGGCTTTTAGAGGTCATGTATGCATTTCTTTTATTTAATGATGGACAAGGTAACCAAAATGTATTTTATAATTCGTAATCAGTAGAAAGATTTGGGTCAGATGGATTACACAGAGGTTGTGTGTGGACATTGTGTCTTCGGATTGTATGGGATGATGAATTGAGGTTTGCACTAGGATTTTATCTGCACTTGTGCAAGGAGACTGACTAGAGGAAAGAGTTGTTATGGAAGTGAAATGATATTGTCGATAAGGTTTATATGTATCGACGTATTGAAGAGGTATTATTGAGGTATTGAGATTGTCTACACACACACTTTGTTAAATCAATAAGCAGTATATACGGTTTTTTTGCAGAGAGGAAGTATTTGCATATCTTGGCACACTGACAGTTGTTCAGCAACCGTACATTTGATTTGGCTTGGCAAACATTGGTCTTGACATGATGAGTATGACGTTGACAAACTATTATTGACTGTTATACAATGCTGCCACTACTACTTGATACACATGTTGAACATCAAATTTTTGACAGAATTGCATTTACACAGTTAACACCAATCAATTAGAAAGATGTATGAGTGTGTTTTGTATGTTTTCCTTTCCAAATCCCAAATACTTGGTACCGACATACCTCTTAAATATTATTTTCCTTGTTTGTTGTGGCTTGCACTGACACCCATATATATTATAGGTATACTGATATTTGTGTATTTGTAATAGTTAATATGACAATTATTTGATATCACTTCTGTGTTTATTATAATTTGTATGTTTAGTGTAAGAGCAATGATAATAATTTTGTAAAAGCAATTGTGTGTGCATTCAAACTGTTGTTCGTGCTTCCACCTATCATCATTGATTGGTGCCACTTGGAAATGTTTAATTTCTGCTGATAAACTCTAATGAACTGCCTAATTAGTGATAGTGAATATTATGGACTGTTAGCTGCACCTGTTCAACATTGCTGGGTGCCATTGATGGAACTGCTTCTACTGAAATGATGTAACTTGGTGGTGTCTGCACCCGCTCAACATTGCTGGGTGTCACTGATGGAACTGCTTCTACTGAGATAATGTCCCTTGTTGTTGTCTGCAGCTGTCAACGTTGCTGGGTGCCACTGATGGAACTGCTTCTACTGAGATAATGTCACTTGTTGCTGTCTGCACCTATTCAACATTGCTGGATGCCACTGATGGAATTGTTTCTAGTGAAATGATGTCACTTGTTGCTGTCTCCACCTGTTCAACATTGTTGGGTGCCACTGATGGAACTGCTTCTACTGAGATAATGTCACTTGTTGCTATCTGCACCTGTTCAACATTGCTGGATGCCACTGATGGAACTGTTTCTAGTGAAATGATGTCACTTGTTGCTGTCTGCACCTGTCAACATTGCTTGGTGCCACTAATGGAACTGTTTCTTGTGAAATGATGTCACTTGTTGCTGTCTCCACCTGTTCAACATTGCTGGGTTCCACTGATGGAACTGCTTCTACTGAGATAATGCCACTTGTTGCTGTCTCCACCTGTTCAACATTGCTGGGTGCCACTGATGGAACTGCTTCTACTGAGATAATGTCACTTGTTGCTGTCTGCACCTGTTCAACATTGCTGGGTGCCACTGATAGAACTGCTTCTACTGAGATGTTGTTACTTGTTGCTGTCTGCACCTGTTCAACATTGCTGGGTGCCACTGAGGTTCAAATGGCTCTGAGTACTATGGGACTTCACATCTATGGTCATCAGTCCCCTAGAACTTAGAACTACTTAAACCTAACTAACCTAAGAACAGCACACAACACCCAGTCATCACGAGGCAGAGAAAATCCCTGACCCCGCCAGGAATCGAAACCAGGAACCCGGGCGTGGGAACCGAGAACGCTACCGCACGACCACGAGCTGCGGACTACCACTGATGGAACTGCTTCTACTGAGATAGTGTTACTTGTAGGTGTCTGCACCTGCTCAACATTGCTGGGTGCCACTGATGGAACTGCTTCTACTGAGATAGTGTTACTTGTTGGTGTCTGCACTTGTTCAACATTGCTGGGTGCCACTGATGGAACTGTTTCTACTGAAATGATATCACTTGTTGCTGTCTGCACCTGTCAACATTGCTGGGTGCCACTGATGGAACTGTTTCTACTGAAATCATTCACTTGTTGCTGTCTGCACCTGTTCAACATTGCTGGGTGCCACTGATGGAACTGCTTCTACTGAAATGATGTCACTTGTTGCTGTCTGCACCTGTTCAACTTTGCTGGGTGACACTGATGGAACTGCTTCTACTGAGATAATGTTACTTGTTGCTGTCTGCACCTGTTCAGCATTGCTGGGTGCCATTAATGGAACTGCTGCTACTGAGATAATGTCACTTGTTGGTGTCTGCACCTGCTCGCCATTTCTGGGTGCCACTGTTGGAGCTGTTTAAATACTGCTGATGAAATGTTATGAGACTGCTATTCGCACCTGTTGATCATTGCTGGGTGCTACTGTTGGAACTGTCAAATACTCTGAGGAATGCTATTTGTTTATTGAACTATTGAAAATATTTTATGTGAATATTTGTATAAACTGGTTTTTTGTGTATTTATTGTTTATGAAATGTTATGAGTTTCTTACCTACACCTATTCGTCATTGCTGGTGCCATTGACTGAATGATATTTGTGTAAACTATTATGTAAAATCTCATGTATGCAAGCATTTGTATTTTTTACTGTATTTTATATATTAGGATATTGGAGGGTCAGTGCAAAGCCAAAATTTATTTAGTTATGTGATATTAGTTATTAATATTATCTTTTATTTTTGTCTGTATTTTTTTGGACGAATTTGGTGGTATTTTCACCACCAATGCTGGCAAAAATACCATCAAATTCTAGCCCGTGGAGGAGGGGCATATGAAAGGTGGCTACACTGAGTCACAGCGCCAGAGATTGCGCCAAAGAGTTTTATTCCGCCGCCTCCACTGGGCAGTAGTAGTTGAGAGGTTGCCGTGGGCAGTGCTTGTTGAGAGGATGTCGATAGCAGTACTAGTTGAGGGCATGTCGTGTGCAGTTGTTCTGTTGGGCGAGACAGCAGATGCTGTTCGATTGGGGATGTTGTAATGATCACAGTGTATTTTTCGTCAGTATATATGAAGGTAACAAAAAATTTTTTATTTAAAATTTCCTAAATAACAATGACTCTTGGTCACAGATTCAGTCAACAAAGCATCTGGCTTGTGTTCGCGTATTAGACTGTAATTCTGGGTTCTATGTGCAATTATAGTATTTCTGGTTTTTTTTAATTACTTGATTGTAAATGGTGTTGTCATATTGAGGAAGAACCGGGTCAGATACGTGTACTTTGAATCACACTTCCACACACAGAACAGTTACATTTGTGCTTTGTTGTTTCGTAGCTTTTATTGTTGCTGGGGACTTAATTAATCAATTGTGTTAACGGAAATTTCCCTTCATTCTTTATTGTTATTCTATGCAGTCAGATTGCGTACTAATACTACTCAGGGCCAACCGGTTACGAGACTTTGTAACCGGACATACAGCTACTAAAAATTATGGCATAATAATTAAACCCCCATGCAACGTATAAAATTATCTGAAATGCAGAAAATATTGGCTTGTTCGGTATTTATTTAGTTTAAAGTGAATGTTAACGTCAAATTACAGTTTTCATGTATTATATCCTTTTGTTAAGGCCATTTACAAAATTCACACATGAGGAGAGACGCATCATCTGGGCTATCTATTCCTGCACAAGAACCGTGTGCCCATTTTTTGGACATGGAACAAGTGACTGATTTTGAATAAAACTCACCACAATATGAATACTCAAAGTCAGAACTTTCGTCATAATCACTCTCGTTAGTATTGGGTGCTCTCTCTTTTTTTCCATTTATCTTCAGGCCCTTTCTTTTCTTTTCTAAATTCTTAATTTTATTCTCTTTCGCAAATAGATTTTTCTTTGCTCTTTCTTCTTTGGCAAATTTCTTTTCCTCTTTTGCCTGAATAATTGCTTGTAACTCTTTTTTGTACCGCGAATCAGTTAAAACTACGGTCTTCCCCCTCTTCCGTTTAACCCCTTTCGTGGTTTCGTTAACTTTCGGCAAGGGCATCAGAATTTCTGGTGAAATATGAGATGAGGACGCCGTGTTGTCAGTTGTCATCCAAGAGCACCCAGGACTAGAACAATTAGCCTCAATAACTTTGTCATTCTTAGGCGGCAGTTCATTGTTACAATTCGCTGAAACCTCGCCAGCTTGATCATCCAACCCGCTGGCGTCGTCTCTTTTAGCTGGTGTTCTAGGTGAAGGCAATTCCAATTGTTCAGCTCCAGATCTAATTACCTCTTTATCTGACGGCCTATCAAGTCAAGTCAGTTGTGTCTGCCGAGAGGAAATCTGCATCGGTGAATATGGATGGGTCCGTGGGCCATATTCCAGTAGCTTCGAAACCTTTAATAGCGGTTTTCATTGCTGCGCTTTTGATGAAAGCTGAACCATAAAGGGTTGAAGTTTGAAAGAGTGCTACGACTTTCCCTGGGTTGCTTCGTAGCCATTTTCGAAGCTCATCGCTATAATGAAGACTTAAAGGTTTCATAAAAGAAACATGAAGCGGCTGAAGTCCGTGAGAGCAATGTGGTGGTAAACGAAGCAACGAAACGCCACGCTCCCTCGCGTAGTCTATAACGTCAGTGTTCCTGGTATGTATTGAGAGGCCATTTAATATAAGAAGAACTGGGAAGTCTTTTGATGCCTTAGAAAAGTCCACAAATTTTCGAAACCATACAAACAATGACTCTGTGGTCATCCATCCGGTGTTGTGGACCTCAGCTCAACCTCCTGGTAGCAGTCCTAATTCAAATTCTATCTGCTTCTTCTTTCCTGGAAAAATAAGCACTGGAGGCATGTAAGCTCGGCTTGGTGACATAGAAATGAGGCAGGTTACAGTTTCGCCCCTACTTGACGTTTCCCCTTGCAAGCTAAGATCTTTGATAGGTTTTTAGGGTTAACCGAAACGCCTGTTTCATCACAATTAAATATTTGAGAAGCCATTGGTTTGTGTCTATCAATTACATTTGTTAGTAACGAAAAAAACTATCGACAGCTACTTTATTAAAACCCATGGGTCTTGCACCAGATGTTGCTTCGGGTTTGTGAACAGATAAAGTAGGATGTCTTTTAAGGATACCATTGGCCCAATCCCCAATCTTCGCCAGCAATTTCATTTTTAAATCTATGAACAATGCCATTTCTTATAGCCAACTGATAAGCTAGGCTATGCAAGTCTTTGATTGTTAAGCCGAATAACCTAGCCTCCATACTTTTTAAGTACTTAACGAGCTCAAGTTCATGTTCTTTTGAAAATACGTTTTTAAGCTTTACAGCCATTTTATCAATTTTATAGTCAGAGTTTTCCCTTTCTTTTTTGACGTATCTTTCCTGAGTAGTCTGGGGAACGTCAAATTGGTTTGAAGCCTTCAAATTCCCACAATGGCCAGAATTAACTCCCTCCACAGCATTGTTCATGGCCTCAGTAGACCATGACTGCCTATTTGTTTTTCTCTTATACACTGTAACAATCTGAAATCGAAAGCAAAATAGATTAGGAGCCTAATAAAAGCTATTTCTTTGTTAAAAATGTAGCGGGGCAGAATGGGGTACTTCCCCATTTACGTTATGGAGGTAAGGCCACTAAACAAAGATACGAAAACAAACACTTAACCGCATGAAACTAAAGATTATTAAACACATTTTAAGCATCTACTAACAATAGTCGTATAGTGAATAAGTAGGTATACCTTTTCATGCTTCCAATTCGCCAGTAGTTACAAGACAGGAGAAAAAATTAGCATAATGAGAACTTCACGATCCAACGCTTACGAAAACCAAACAAACATGGGTGCAAAGGTTGAGCAGTAACTGTCGGAACTAGTTCTACTTACTGCCGATCGTTGGCAGCACATCCTTGACACGAAACTACGTACATCTTCATTCTGCCTAGTATACCCCGGGTTCCCCTATGCACAAACGAATGATTTGCAATTTCAGAAATAATGGATTATTTATTCAAGAGGAAGACCACAAACTGAGCAAGCCAGTAAAATGTTGTTACTCGTCAGGCCCTTATGCAAGCACTTATTCGACTTTCCATTGGTTGACAGCGTTGTTGTATGATCTTCTGTGGGATATCGTGCCAAATACTGTCCAACTGGCGCATTAGATCTTCAGAATCCTCCAAACATCCTCAACTGGTGAGAGGTCTGATGACCTTGCTGGCCAAGACAGAACTTGGCAAACACGGAGACAAGAAGTAGAAACTCCCGCAGTGTGTGCGTGGAGATCATACAGGGTGGTCCATTGATGGTTATCGCGCCAAATATCTCACGAAATAAGCATCAAACGAAAAAACTACAAAGATCGAAACTCGTTTAGCATGAAGGGGGAAACCAGATGGCGCTATGGTTGGCCCGCTAGATGGCGCTGCCCCCCTTTTCTGAATAGGAACCCACATTTTTTATTACATATTCGTGTAGTACGTAAAGAAATATGAATGTTTTACTTGGACCACTTTTTTCGCTTTGTGATAGATGGCGCTGTAATAGTCACAAACGTGTAAGTACGTGGTATCGCGTAACATTCCGTCAGTGCGGACAGTATTTGCTTCGTGATACATTACCCGTGTTAAAATGGACCGTTTACCAATTGCGGAAAAGGTCGGTATCGTGTTGATGTACGGCTATTGTGATTAAAATGCCCAACGGGCGTGTGCTTTGTATGCTGCTCGGTATCCTAAACGACATCATCCAAGTGTCCTGACCGTTCGCCGGAGAGTTACGTTATTTAAGGAAACAGGAAGTGTTCAGCCACATGTGAAACGTCAACCACGACCTGTAACAAATGATGATGCCCAAGTAGGTGTTTTAGCTGCTGGCGGGCCTAATTCTCACATCAGTAGCAGACATATTGTCCGAGAATCAGGAATCTCAAAAACGTCGGTCTTGAGAATGCTACATCAACATCGATTGCACCCGTACCATATTTCTACGCACCAGGAACTGCATGGCAACGACTTTGAACGTCGTCTACAGTTCTGCACGCGTTCTATTTAGCGACGAAGCGTCATTCACCAACAGCGGTAACGAAAAACGGCATAATATGCACTATTGGGCAACGGAAAATCCACTATGGCTGCCACAAGTGGGACATCAGCAACGTTGGCGGGTTAATGTATGGTGCGGCATTATTGGAGGAAGGAAAATTTGGCCCCATTTTATCGATGGCAATCTAAATGATGCAATGTATGCTGATTTTCTACGTAATATTCTACCGATGTTACTACAAGATGTTTCACTGTATGACAGAATGGCGACGTACTTGCAACGTGATGGATGTCCGGCACCTGGCTCGCGTGCCGTTAAACCAGTACTGAATAGCATATTTCATGACAGGTCGATTCGTCGTCGAAGCAGCATACCATGGCTCGCACGTTCACCGGATCTGACGTCCCCGGACTTGTTTCTGTGGGGAAAGCTGAAGGATATTTGCTATCGTCATCCACCGACAACACCTGACAACATGCATCAGCGCATTGTCAATGCATGTGCGAACATTACGAAAGGCGAACAACTCGCTGTTAAGAGGAATGTCGTTAGACGTATTGCCAAATGCACTGAGGTTGACGGACATCATTTTTAACGTTTATTGCATTGGTGTGGTATTTACAGGTAATCACGCAGTAAGAACATGCATTCTCAGAAATGATGGTTTCACGAAGTGAAATGTTAAAACGTACCTACGTTCTGTATTTTAATTTAAAGAGCCTACCTGTCACGAACTGTTCGTCCAAAATTGTGAGCCATATGTTTGTGACTATCACAGCGCCATCTGTCACAAAGCGAAAAGTGGTCCAACTAAACATTCATATTTCTTTACGTACTACACGAATATGTCATAAAAACTTTGGGTTCCTATTTTAAAAAACGCAATTGATATCCGTTTGACCTATGACAGCGCTATCTAGCGGGCCAACCATAGCGCCATCTGGTTTCCCCCTTCAAGCTAGACGAGTTTCGTTCTTTGTAGTTTTTTCGTTTGACGCTTATTTCGTGAGATATTTGGCCCAGTCACGAGCAATGGACCACGCTGTATTCCCGAAACGTAAGGATAGCTTGCCCGGAAGGGCAACAAAACGGACCGTAGAATATCGTCGACGTACCACCGCGCTGTAAAACTGTCTTGGATGACAACGAAATTGATCCTGCCATGAAATGAAATGGCGCCGCACACTGTCGCTCCTAACTGTTGTGCCCTATGGCGGACGACATACAGGCTGGAATCCCACCGTCGCCTGGGGTGTTTGCAGACACGTCTTCGACCTGGAATGTCATTAACTGGAATAGAGTTGTCTTCAGTAATGAGTCCCGCCTCGAACGGAGCCCTGATTACCAGCGCAGACACGTCTGGAGACGGCTGAGACAGCCGTGCGGTACCAACCCCATTGTCGCCCGCCATACGACCCGACAACCACAAATGGTCTGGAGTGCAGTTTATTTTCATAGCAGGACCCCTGTGGTTGTCATTCGCGGAATCTTTACAGCATAGCTGAACGTCGACGACATTCTACACCCTGTTTTGTTTGCCCGTAATGGCAACCCTTCTCGGGCTTAGATTTCAGCAAGATAATTCCTGCCCGCACACGGCGACAGTTTGGACCGCTTGTGTCTTTAAGCTTGCCAACCCTACTTTGGCCAGCAGGGTCACCGGATCTTTCCCTGATTGAGAACTTTTGGAGCGTTACGGGCAGAATTTCGCACTATATGTGTCAGGAGGACATCCAACAGTTTCATCGATCAGTATCAAGCCGAATAACTGGTTGCACAAGGATAAGAAGTGGACTGACGTGTTGATGACTTGTTCAGTTTGTGAAGCTCTGTCTCTCGGGAATTTTTCTGAAATTGTAATAATTTGTTTGTCTGTACATGTACATCACATCTACCTATTTCTCCCCCATTCGATAATTCCTTCGTAGCGCGTCGTGGTTTCAGGTCTTAGAATGTATATGGGTCCAGTCGTTTGGCAGTGCCTGTAGCCTTCGCCATGCCAGCCTCCTCAGCTAAAGGCAGCGCCTTCACCAACTTCCCACAGCAGTTTGTTGCAGTCTTTTGTTGTCAGTCTCAATACGGTGGCAGAGCTCCCCCGCATGGCGCCTCCCGGCCAACAATGCCATGCGATCATTTCATTTCATTTCAGTCTCCTTAGTCATGAGCACTGCCTTCACCGAATTTCCACAATCATTTGTTGCGTAGTTATGTGCCAGAACTGATACTAAGGTGACCGGAATCTGCAGTTGTGTTATAAACAGCGCCAAGTATGGCTCTCACAACGAATTGCAACGTTGTGTCAAGTCTCTGGACTCGACTTCTTACCGGAAAAACTGTTCCCTTAAACATGAGAGTGTACAACAAATATAAAATTGCTTTCCTCAGCACTTAATGATACATGATAATTAATTGAAACCCTCAACTGCCGACAGGTGTTCTTGATATACCTCGATGGGAACAGCTGAAAATGTGTGCCCCAACCGGGCCTCGAAACCGGGACCTTCTGCTCACATAGATGCTGTATCCAACTGAGCCACCGAGGACACAGATGAATGGCGCGACTGCAGGGACTTATACCTTGCACGCCTCCCGTGAGACCCACATTCCCAACTGTCCACAATTCTACATATGTAGTGTACCTAATATTTGCCCATCCACTCATTACTCGCGCACACTTTGGCGATTCCTGTAAGAGTTCGAGCAACCTGTGCGCATTCGCACACATTTTCAGCTGTCCCCATCGAGGTATATCAACAACACCTGTCGGCAACTGAGGTTTTCAATTAATTATCATTTATTCTAGAGAAGCTGCACGATCATCAATGGTAGCTGTTCTTTCGAGAACAGTTACTATCTTCATATATATGCTTAATGATACGTTAGTTATTACATAGTTCCAGTTTCAAAACTTGTAATTATAGATCTGTAGAAATATTGTTCTAGGTCCGCAGCTTTCTACACAATTCTTGCAGGAAATACAAATGACATTTTATTGCGAATTTAGATACATGGTTATTAATATGAAGTGGGAATATCTGAAGTGAGTGGTCGTAATCTGGCCTTCGTTAAGCTTACGTAACTTCGTACCAGGGTACGACATAAACAAAGGTGTACTTTGGATTGTCAAAACAAACTGTAATATAACGTTCCCATTGCTGGGATGGCTGTAAGTACACGTTCCGAAAGCCAATAAATTAAGAAAAAAATAGTTCATTTCATGAATGCTCATACGAAAAGTTTCAACGTCAACAACCCTGAAGTTACTGTACACGTCCTCTAAGAAGCTTGTTAACGCCGTTAAAAAAGCGTATCGTTTCAGAGAAAAAAAAGAAGAAAGCCTACCATGATACAAGAATTAAAGGGATTAAACTTACAACAAAATTACGTTCCACTTTGTGTACTATCAATTGCCCAACGCTTGATATCAATATGTTGAAGCGTACACGAAATAAAAGTGACGTTACGCCTTCCACAACTCACCCAGCATCTCGTGTATGGTCACACACTGTACATCTATATGGCTGTTATCCGAGGAGCGAACATTTTCCAATGCCATTTATAAACAGGTACCCGTTTCTTTGATCTCATAGCAGCAGCGTGTTAAATGAGGCTTCTCATCAGAATCCTTTCTACAACTACATCTACATCTTCATGGCTACTCTGCAAACCACACTTACGTGCCTAGAATTCTCTATTTTTGCAGAGCGTGGAAAAATCTCTGATTTATTTTATTATGGTGATCGTTTCTAACTATGTTGGTCAGCGTCAACGAAATATTTTCGCATTTGCAGGAGAAAGTTGGTGATTGAAATTTGGTGAGAAGATCCCGCCGCACGAGAAATGCCTTTGTTTTAATGGTGTCCACCACAAATCCTTTATCATGCCCGTGACACTCTCTCCCCTATTTCTCGATAATACGAAACGAGCTGTCCTTCTTTGAACTTCGTCGATGTGTTCCGTTAATCCTATCTCGTAATGATCCCTCACCGTGCAGAAGTACGCCGGAAAAGGACGAACAAGCGTAATGTAGGCAGTCTCTTTATTAGATCTGTTGCATCTTCTAAGTGTTCTTCCTTTCACCCAACATTTTTTATGAGTTCTTTGCCATTTAAAGTGCTCGTAATTATAATTCATAGGTATTTAATTGAATTTACGGCCTTTAAATTTGATTCATTTATCGTGTGACCGAAGTTTAACAGATTCCTTTTAGCACTCACGTAGATGACCTCACAGTTTTCATTATTTAGGGTCAATTGCCAGTTTTAGCAACACATAGATATCGGTCAGAAATAATACACTGATATCAATGTGCCAGTGTAGATACTAACATTATTAGGTTTCTGCACGATAAAACTTCACGCCATCTGGAGAAAATGTTTGTAAAAGTAATCAAGAGGTAAGAAACTGTTATTACTGAAAGTGCTAAACGATGATATGTCAACTAGACGTCACGTTGCAGTACTTTTATAATCAGTGCCTTGGAACCTGCGTCATTGTGCCGCATGATTTCCCAGTAGACGGACACATTTTAGCGGTTTTTTTAGAGGCATGTTGTGCCCACAGGGAAATTGCTAAAGCGACAGTGGCGTTACTGGTAGAAAGCGGCCAAGGGACCGCCCTTCATCAGTATAAAAAATTACTCCACAGAAACTCCAGTACGAGCCATGAGACATCACTAACGGGCTGCATTTAAGGAGAAATTCCTAAGTTTGAGGAGTCTGGTGGACATAGACATTGTCTTGGCCTAAATATTTTACAGTTTAATCGCTCGCTTTACTTACAGTTTCTCATACAGCGGCGGTGAGTCTCTGAAGTTCCTCTGTACCGACTGCCGTTCCGTTTTGGTGCTCTAAATTCCATTTAGAGCAAGGAGCGCTCATACGAAAACACCATTCATGGTGTCATCGCCTGAGAAACTGACCCTGTTGCAGCCTTACGGCCGGCATTCAGCATCCACAACTCCCATAGAGAATGTACAAGGGTGACCTAGAAATTAAGATACGTTAGGAGATAGCGCGATTAGTAGACACGGAATGCGCTTGACTTAATGTGAGAGAGGGTTTGAGAGACAATACTGTGAGCAAGTTTCAGTGTTGTGGCGACAGCTACCAGTTTGCAACGCCAGGAGAAACTGGCAACACCAGTGTATCGTCTGCTGTGAGCTTCTTCCGATATCAGAAAGATACTGTTATAGAGTTCCAGTGCAACCGTGTCACGTGGATAGGTATTATTAGCATCTGTAAGGTCAGACAATGCAGCAGGAAAATGATGGCCGAGCCACTGTGCTCAACGTAGTACACTACTGGCCATTAAAATTGCTACACCACGAAGATGATGTGCTACATACACGAAAATTTAACCGACAGGAAGACGATGCTGTGATATGCACATGATTAGCTTTTCAGAGCATTCACACAAGGTTCGAACCAGTGGCGACACCTACAACGTGCTCGCATGAGGAACGTTTCCAACCGATTTCTCATACACAAACGGCAGTTGACCGGCGTTGCCTGGTGAAACGTTGTTGTGATGCCTCGTGTAAGGAGGAGAAACGCGTGCCGCCACGTTTCCGACTTTGATAAACATCGGATTGTAGCCTATCCCGATTGCGGTTTATCGTATCGCGACATTGCTGTTCGCATTGGTCGAGATCCAATGACCATTAGCTGGATATGGAATCGGTGGGTTCAGGAGTGTAATACGGAACGCCGTGATGGATCCCAACGGCCTCGTATCACTAGCAGTCGAGATGACAGGCATCTTATCCGTATGGCTGTAACAGATCGTGCAGCCAAGTCTCGATCCCTGAGCCAACAGGTAGGGACGTTTGCAAGACAACAACCGTCTGCACGTACAGTTAGACGACGTTTGCAGCAGCACGGACTATCAGCTCGGAGACCATGGCTGCGGTTACCCTTGACGCTGCATCACAGACAGGAGCGCCTGCGATGGCGTACTCAACGACGAACCTTGGTGCATGATTGGCAAAACGTCATTTTTTCGGATGAATCCAGGTTCTGTTTACAGCATCATGATGGTCGCATCCGTGTTTGGCGACATCGCGGTGAACGCACATTGGAAGCGTGTATTCGTCATCGCCTACCTGGCGTATCACCTGGCGTGATGGTATGGGGTGCTATTGGTGACACGTCTCGGTCACCTCTTGTTCGCACTGACGGCGCTTTGGACAGTGGACGTTACATTTCAGATCTGTTACGACCCGTGGCTCTACATTTCATTCGATCCCTGCGAAACCTTACACTTCAGCACGATAATGCACGACCGCATGTGGCAGGTGCTGTACGGGCCTTTCTGGATACAGAAAATGTTCGACTGCTGCCCTGGCCAGCACATTCTCCGGGTCTATCACCAATTGAAAACGTCTGGTGAATGGTGCCAGAGCAACTGGCTAGTCACAATACGCCAGTCACTGAACTGTGGTATCGTGTTGAAGCCGCATGGGCAGCTGTACCTGTACACGCCATCCAAGCTTTGTTTCACTCAATACCCAGACGTATCATGGGCGTTATTACGGCCAGAGGTGGTTGTTCTGCGTACTGATTTCTCAGGATCTATGCACCCAAATTGCGTGAAAATGTAATCATATGTTATTCCTAGTATAGTACGTTTGTCCAACGAATACCCATTCATCTTCTGCATTTCTTCTTGGTGTAGCAATTTTCTACATCTACATCTACATCTGCAGTAGTGTAATTAAAATGCTTTATCAGACACTATCAGCGGCAGTATAAGATAAACTGTTGTTTGCAAAGACGTACCGTCCGGAGTCGATCGTAATGTATTGCAGAGCTACGCCGTGTAATATGAAAGTTTACATCCCTTTATACAAATGCAAACGCGATCTGACCGCAAATTATTAATAGCCACAGAATACGTACAGCCCTTAGTTAATGGGCCGGCGGCGGTGGTCTAGCGGTTCTAGGCGCTCAGTCCGGAACCGCGGGACAGCTACGGTCGCAGGTTCGAATCCTGCCTCGGGCATGGATGTGTGTGATGTCCTTAGGGTAGTTAGGTTTAATTAGTTTTAAGTTCTAATCGACTGATGACCTCAGAAGTTAAGTCGCATAGTGCTCAGAGCCATTTGAACCATTTGAACTTAGTTAATGTAAGCCCAACGGTAATGAATCTAAGTATCTACGTACACGAAGATCCAATAGCCTTCCATAGCTATTCCAGAACAGCGTCCAATGACTTACCTCTCCGCACATCTAAATTACTGATGCAAACAGTGGACTGATATAGCAGTGTACGATTGAGTTATGTAACTAAACACGCACTGACTGATCACTGATGAGACAGAGACTGTTGTAACAGGTATGTAGAAGCGAAGTAATTGGCAGAAATATTACAAACAATAAATAGATTCGCTTCAAAACTGTGCAGACAAATCATAAAGACCACTTGGATTCTCAGTATACGGAAAATGATTTGAAATTCAAGAAAAATTACGTAATTATATGCTTTCGATATACTGCTTTGAGCAAGACAGTTAAGACTGAACATGAAATGGAACGGACTTGCTATACACTCCTGGAAATTGAAATAAGAACACCGTGAATTCATTGTCCCAGGAAGGGGAAACTTTATTGACACATTCCTGGGGTCAGATACATCACATGATCACACTGACAGACCCACAGGCACATAGACACAGGCAACAGAGCATGCACAATGTCGGCACTAGTACAGTGTATATCCACCTTTCGCAGCAATGCAGGCTGCTATTCTCCCATGGAGACGATCGTAGAGATGCTGGATGTAGTCCTGTGGAACGGCTTGCCATGCCATTTCCACCTGGCGTCTCAGTTGGACCAGCGTTCGTGCTGGACGTGCAGACCGCGTGAGACGACGCTTCATCCAGTCCCAAACATGCTCAATGGGGGACAGATCCGGAGATCTTGCTGGCCAGGGTAGTTGACGTACACCTTCTAGAGCACGTTGGGTTGCACGGGATACATGCGGACGTGCATTGTCCTGTTGGAACAGCAAGTTCCCTTGCCGGTCTAGGAATGGTAGAACGATGGGTTCGATGACGGTTTGGATGTACCGTGCACTATTCAGTGTCCCCTCGACAATCACCAGTGGTGTACGGCCAGTGTAGGAGATCGCTCCCCACACCATGATGCCGGGTGTTGGCCCTGTGTGCCTCAGTCGTATGCAGTCCTGATTGTGGCGCTCACCTGCACGGCGCCAAACACGCATACGACCATCATTGGCACCAAGGCAGAAGCGACTCTCATCGCTGAAGACGACACGTCTCCATTCGTCCCTCCATTCACGCCTGTCGCGACACCACTGGAGGCGGGCTGCACGATGTTGGGGCGTGAGCGGAAGACGGCCTAACGGTGTGCGGGACCGTAGCCCAGCTTCATGGAGACGGTTGCGAATGGTCCTCGCCGATACCCCAGGAGCAACAGTGTCCCTAATTTGCTGGGAAGTGGCGGTGCGGTCCCCTACGGCACTGCGTAGGATCCTACGGTCTTGGCGTGCATCCGTGCGTCGCTGCGGTCCGGTCCCAGGTCGACGGGCACGTGCACCTTCCGCCGACCACTGGCGACAACATCGATGTACTGTGGAGACCTCACGCCCCACGTGTTGAGCAATTCGGCTGTACGTCCACCCGGCCTCCCGCATGCCCACTATACGCCCTCGCTCAAAGTCCGTCAACTGCACATACGGTTCACGTCCACGCTGTCGCGGCATGCTACCAGTGTTAAAGACTGCGATGGAGCTCCGTATGCCACGGCAAACTGGCTGACACTGACGGCGGCGGTGCACAAATGCTGCGCAGCTAGCGCCATTCGACGGCCAACACCGCGGTTCCTGGTGTGTCCGCTGTGCCGTGCGTGTGATCATTGCTTGTACAGCCCTCTCGCAGTGTCCGGTGCAAGTATGGTGGGTCTGACACACCGGTGTCAATGTGTTCTTTTTTCCATTTCCAGGAGTGTATATTACACGATCCTATAAATCAGGTTCCAGTTTACGAAAGATGAAAAATCTGTAAGGCTTTGTATTGTCACACGAAAGGATACTACTTGATATAATAATTCACTGTCTACGTTCTGCCCGCGGAATGGTTACAAAATAACTTGCCAACATTTTTATCAAATAACTGAGAAAAAAAAATGTATACATCTGAGACATGTATTACGATTAATCAAGGAAAACCTCCATTTGGGAAACGGGGCCAAAATTAGTTGGTTACTGTCGAGTTGCAATTTACAATTTCTTTATTGGTTACTTCAACCATTGTAAGTCATTTCTTTACCACTTGACCAGGAACAGATCCAAAAAGCTAGCAGGCATGAGTGCCTTTTCAAAACAATTTACTTTACAGTTAACGGCGAAGCCATTTTACTTAAAACCGGCTTTGATAAAACATTTGATAACAAATCAAAATTTTCCAAGTTATGAAATTCAAAACTTTACTTTGCCGTTAATAGCCAAGCCATTTTACTTAAAACAGACACTGATAAAGCATTTAATAACAAAATCAAAATTTTCCAAGTAATGAAACAATAACACCAATTGGATACAATCTCGCTACTGGACATGTAGGGAGCAACTTCTTTTAAATTTTGCCACAAGATATTAAATTACAAGGGCTCGCTGACAGGGAGGCAGAACTAGCCTTTGCAAAGAATTCAAAGTAGATTAAAACAATCAAAGTAAAGATATGGTCATTCACCTTTTACAATAACTAACACTTTTAAAGCCACTTAATTTTTAAAAAAACCCAACGAAAGGGAAACTTAACCTTTTTAAACAGTAGCCAAAAACAATCACAGTAAAATACAGCCATTTAACATTTTACAATAACTAACATCTTTAATACCATGTCCTGCCACCTGAATGTCCTGGGATAGAATTAATTAACCGACCGGGTGTAAGGGCGGCCACAATTGTCTCCCGAAGGATGCTCAGGCTAGAAGCGGACTAACAGACCCACTACGCCTCACATTCAGCAATCACATCGACCTCACGCGAGGCCAGGGGAGGAGCAGAAATCAAATCAGGAACCATAATCCCTGCTCAAAAATACACTTCCTCCCAGGCAGTACTAATAAGAAGTCATAAGATCACTGTCTATAATTACACCGGCGACAGGGACAGGAAATCTGAACGCAGGAGGCCACAAGGCAGAAAAAATGTGATCTTAAACAATAATCTCTTCCTAAAAATACACTTCCCACCGGGCAGTACTAATAAGAAGCGGAACAGATCACTGTCTATAAATACACCGGTGACAGGGACAGGAAACCCTAAGGCAGGAGGCCACAATGCAGAAAAGACGCTGGTTGCACAAACCAAAATTCTTCAGTTAACATCTAAACCTTTAACCAACTTGGAGTTTATCACATAAACAGCAGGTGAACTCCCACGCAAAGGTTCCTCACACCCGACCGTGTCCACGTCGCCAGCGTACCCAACTGGGCACAGCCACGCAGCCACGCGCCCTGTCACCGGAGCCCTCGTCTTCTGTGCACCCACGGTGGCGAAATTTCACTCCTCAGGTTAGGAGAGTTACTAGTCCATCATTCCCGCCTCAAGACGGAAAATTTAAAGACATCCATTGCCGCTCCCACCAAGTAGTGACTCGGAACCACAGCCGTGGCCCCCGGGTGTTCACAGCAAGAGCCTACAGCCTTGTCCCGTCAACTCGTCCCACACGTCTCACACCGCCAGGATAGACCACGCGGCTTCTCGGGACAACAGCCAACTCTCCACACCCACGCCACGCCGCGGTCTCATCGTACGACATTCTCAAATTCCCGATTTTAAAAACCGACCGACCGACTCGTCACCGCTAGGCAACCAACCGGCCATCCCCCCAAAGATCCTACTCCCTTACACAAGGCTAACAGGAAGCAACGACTCGAAGATCGATAAGACCAGACACGCCGCCAGAGGGGAATCTCAACAGAATCGTACGCAGCATAACGATAAATATGAAAGAATCAATTAACGATGGAATCACCGACCAAGAGGAAAGCAGGAAACAAGAGTCAGAATAGCGAGTGGCCATTCGAATCATCTTGTCGTCGTGGTCAGACAAGCACCAAAGTTCGTTAATGGTTGAAGGCGTGAACCATGGAGGTAAGAATAGAGGGATACGCCATGACGTCACAGCTGTGAAGCTATGTGAAGCCGAGGGTAGCCATCTCAATCCGACCAAAACATTACTGCTATAAGCTTGTGTGCATAGGCGTGTCGCTCGCTTTTGGAAGGATTTTGCGCTATTATGGTGACTTGTGTGGTGTTCGGATGTACGAATCGTTCTGATTGTGATGCGAAATGGAAGGGAATAGCGTTTCATGTGTAAGTTGTCTCGTTAAGTGTGATTTTACAACTTCATTGTGAATGAACGTGTGCTACATCGGTACTTGTACTATAGCGTGTTTTTCTCCTGTATGATTTTAATTTCCTAAAAATGAAAGTCGGAAAGCTCTGTGGGAGAATGCCGTGAGGAGGAAGAATTGGCGTGCGTCTAAATGGAGCACTATATGTTCTCAGCATTTCCGAGAAGAGGTCATAGACCGAACTTCCCTTTCAGCAGTAAGACTTCGAGAAAATGCTATACCATTAGTTTTCACTACACACCCAAAACTTTTACAAAAGGTATGTTAATTCAAAGAATTAAATTCTTTGTTTTCAAGTTCACGTTTCAGTATAATACGTACGTATCGTCGATAATGGAAGTGTTGAGTAACTCACTTTGTCTTCATCATGTACCAAATTAAAAGCTAAACACTACATTAACTGGCGTAAAGTATAGGCCTAAACAGGACACTGTGTAGATTTGCCATTCTATGTACCGTATTTCAGTAAATATTGGTGGTAAATAAATGGAAATGTCGTGTGGCTAGGGCCTCCCGTCGGGTAGACCGTTCGCCTGGTGCAGGTCTTTCGATTTGACGCCACTTCGGCGACCTGCGCGTCGATGGGGATGAAATGATGATGATTAGGACAACACAACACCCAGTCCCTGAGCGGAGAAAATTTCCGACCCAGCCGGGAATCGAACCCGGGCCCTTAGGATTGACAGTCTGTCACGCTGACCACTCAGCTACCGGGGCGGACAATATTGGTGGTAATGAATAGTGTTTCCCAGTAGTGTAACGTAACTGAAATGTCCCAGTACGTATTACAAACAAGATGTATTTATGGGGCTTTGGAGGGAGGGTATAGCTAACTTAGTTTTCAGTTTCTATTATTTAGTTTGTGATACACGTTTATTACTGAATTAACAAAATTGTATCGTTTACATTGAAGGCTAGCTATTCGTAATATTACATTAAAAACTATTTTTAATCAGAAGAAACGCGGAATTTCGCCTTTACGAGATTTTATTTTAAACAAAAACTTTGAAACAACCAATCTGATGACGTTACATGCGTATATGGTGCAATTAGCGACTGTAATACACGCAGCGCTATAGCACACTGGCAATGTTTTCGTCAGAGTGTCATGGCAGCGAGCCACGCCCCCATGGCTTCAAAACGTAGTACGGCTGGGATACGTAGCACCATCTCCCCTTATTCTTACCTCCATGGCGTGAACAACACCGCAATGATACAACACGCTGCAGTCGTGCCAGAAACAGATAACCCAACATGTTCGGCTCGACTAATTAAAGCTGCCCCTAGGATGATGTTCCAGTAAAAGACGCCCGCCGTTTCTTGACTAATCAAAACGACTACATATCGGTAGCAGATATTTTGGCTATAACACTGACTTCTCGTAGCCGCGCGCTTCTAATTGAACAAATCAGTGCTTAACATTCTCTACTTTGCACTGAGTGCCAAGTCATCCGGCAACTTTGGGACTCCACTCCGTATTGGTTTGTTGATTTACGCCTGATTATTACTTGTCATAGCCTGGCCGGTTGGAAAATTCGGCGTCGTACATTCATAAATAGCCAGTTTTGGAGCGCAAACGTACTCCCTACCTACATGCGCCGATAACGTTAAGTTCTGTTCTTCCACACTGTTCTATGTACAGTTATGTCGCTTCAAAAATATTGTAGTAATAATGACGCAAAATGTGAATACTTTCGCACAACAAAGTAAATTTGTTTCATTTTTATTTTCAGTATCATGTCCATTATTGTTTTTATTGCACTCCACCTACAATTACAATCACTAATTCATCGCCAACTTATACGTGTTTACAATTGCCGACTCCAAACGATACGGTTACCTTTTAATTGTATAAGAACTGTCCCGTTATGGAATTAATCCTGTGCTTCGAAATTATTGTTTTATCCATGATCGCTTTTCTCACATACGAAGGTCACTCTAATAAAAGAAATGCACACTATTTTTTTTAAAAAATTCATCTTTTATTCTACATGTTTGAAAGTTTTACAGGAACAATATTTTCATTTCTCCGCATAGTTTCCATTCCTCTCAACTGCCTTCTGCCATCTTGGAACCAGTTCCTGTATGTCCGCATGGTAAAATTCTGGACCAACCTGTTGGAGCCACTGTTGGCAGTGTGCACAAGGGAGTCATCATCTTCAAACCTTGTTCCACGAAGAGAGTCTTTCAGTTTCTCAAAGAGATGATAGTCACATGGAGCCAGGTCAGGACTGTAAGGCGGGTGTTTCAGTGTTGTCCATCCGAGTTTTGTGGTCGCTTCCATGGTTTTTTGACTGACACATGCCGTGCATTGTCGTGCAACAGCAAAACATCCTGCTTTTGCCGATGTGGTCGAATACAACTCTTCAGTGTCGTCACATATGCATCAGAGTTTACGGTGGTTCCACTTGGCATGATGTCCACAAGCAAGAGTCCTTCGGAATCGAAAAACACCGTAGCCATAACTTTTCCAGCAGAATGTGTGGTTTTGAATTTTTTTTTTCTTGGATGAACTTCCATAATGCCACTCCATTGACTGCCTCTTCGTCTCTGGTAAAAAATGATGGAGCCATGTTTCATCACCTGTCACAATTCTTCCAGGAAATTCATCTCCACCATTCTCGTACTGTTCCAAAAGTTTGCTGCATAAAGTTTTTCTTGCTTCTTTGTGAGCCACTGTCAACATCCTGGGAACCCACCTAGCACAATCCTTTATTAACGCCAATACTTTCAGTATTCTACAAACACTTCCTTCCCCTATCCCAACGTAGCGTGACAATTCGTTCACTGTGATGCGTCTGTCAGCAGTCACACATTCGTTAACTCTCTGCACATTGTCTGGAGTGTGTGCAGTACGAGGCCTGCCGCTGCGAGGACAATCCTCAACATTGCCGTGTACGGTTTCATCACGTAACCTGCTTGCCCTCCTACTAACTGTTCCACGATCGACAGCAGCATCTCCATACGCCTTTTTCAGCCTCTTTTGGATGTTTCCCACTGTCTCGTTTTCACAGCACAGGAATTCGGACGAACGTCAAGTGCGGCAGCCATCTCGAAGACATGCTGTGACGGCCCCACTCACGGGAACAGGTTGAACTAAGTTTGAAAACAAGCGGGAAGAATGTATCTACACACTGTAAAACTTTCACACATGCAGAATCAAAACTGTATTTTTACAAAAATAGTGTGGACTTCTTTTGGAGTGACCCTCTTACATACGCGTCCTACTCACGTGCTGACTTCGACGCAACGTACACTCCTTCGCGCCAATCACCAGGCGTCATTCTCCCCCTTCCAGATCGATGGGGCATCCCCGTCAACAATGTAGCTGTGCAGTAGCAAAGAAGCGAAAAGGTATAGCCCACCGTAGTGGCCGAGCGGTTGTAGGCGCTGGAACCGCGAGACCGCTACGGTCGCAGGTTCTAATCCTGCCTCGGGCATGGATGTGTGTGATGTCCTTAGGTTAGTTAGGTTTAAGTAAGTTCTAGGGGACTGATGACCTCAGAAGTTAAGTCCCATAGTGCTCAGAGCCATTCCAACCATTCCATTCGAAAAGGTAAATACGATCCGTCAAGTACAGGAAAGATATCTGTAACCTTACATTTCCCACTAATATTAACTGAATTTATCCCCATATTTATCATAAAGGAAATCAAAATACCGGACTGCCGGTCGATGTATGGGGGACTGAACTAAACGCTTCCTAGTATCTTCGTATTACAAGGTTTGTTAAGTTGGCGATTACAGGAAGAAGGATGCGCTGCCGGAAACAGTCCAGCGAACTAATTTAATATTAAAAGGACAATTATTCACAATATGGAACCTGTTCCTTAACTTCATTACACACACTATGTGATCAAAAGTATCCGAACGCCTGGCTGAAAATAACTAACAAGATAGTGGTGCCTTCCATTGGTAATGCTGGAATTCAGTACGGTGTTGGCTCACCCTTGGCCTTGATGACAGCTTCGCCATTTTTGACAGAGTGCTGCACTGAGGAGAGGTATCGATGTCGGTAGGTGAGACCTGGCACGAAGTCGACGTTCCAAAACATCCCAAAGGTGTTTTATAGTTCAGGACTCTGTACAGGCCAGCCCATTACAGAGATGTTACTGTCGTATAACCACTCCGCCAAAGTCTGTGCATTATGGACAGGTGTTCGATAGTGTTGAAAGATGCAGTCGCCATCCCCGAATTGCTCTTAAACAGTGGGAAGCAACAAGGTACTTAAAACGTCAATATAGGCGTGTGGTGCGATAGTGCCACGCAAAAAAACAAGGGGTGCAAGCCCCCTCCATGAAAAACATGACCACACCGTAACACCACCGCCTCAAAATTTTCCCGTTGGCAGTACACACGCTGTCAGATGACGTTCACCGGGCATTCGCCATACCCACACCCTGCCATCGGATCGCCACATTGTGTACAGTGGTTCGTCACTCCACACAACGTTTCTTCAGTGTTCAATCACACCAAGCGAGGCGTCGTTTGGCATTTATCGACGTGACCATGTAATCCAAGTTTTCTCACCTCCCGCCTGTCATAGTACTTGCTGTGGATCCTGATCCTGTTTGCACTTTCTGTGTGATGGTCTGGATAGATGTCTGCCTATTACACATTACGATCCTCTTCAACTGTCGGCGCTCTGTGTCAGTCAACAGACGAGGTCGGCCTGTACGCTTTTGTGCTGTACGTGTCCCTTCACGTTTCCACTTCACTATCACATCGGAAGCAGTGGACCTATGGATGTTTAGGAGTGTGGGAATCTCGTGTACAGACGTATGACACAAGTGACCACGTTCGAAGTCCGTGAGTTTCGCGGAGCGCTCCATTCTGCTTTCTCACAACGTCTAATGACTGCTGAGGTCACTGATATGGCGACCCTGGCGGTAGATGGCAGCACAATGCAACTAATATGAAAAAGGTATGTGTTTGGGGGTGTCCGGATACTTTTGATCACAATGAGTGTATAACACATATAAAATTGTATTCTTATCAAGAGAGGATTAGACTCGTTCAGGGACGTATGATGGACGCATTTGTGCTCATTTGCATGACTCAGACACTCACAGAAAACAAAACAAAAAATCATATTCACTATTTTATAGCAAATGTTGGATCGTCAGAACTGGCTTGCGCTTCGCAGCGGAACGAGACATGAAACTCAGTGGGAAGTGGATGCTGATCCAGCTCGGAAAACTTATTGCACCAAATGAATTTAGTTAAATGAAAGTACAATAATTACTTAAGGGAACACCGTAACGATTCAGACAAATGACTTTATAATTACAGGAATGTCTTAGCTCGAAAAACTTGGGCTAACTTCAATCAGAAACCGGCGTCTGAGTGCACACAGCAGCGGTATATTATACTCACCAGAGAACAAAATGGTTCAAATGGCTCTGAGCACTATGGGACTTAACTTCTGAGGTCATCAGTCCTCTAGAACTTAGAACTACTTAAGGACATCACACACATCCATGCCCGAGGCAGGATTCGAACCTGCGACCATAGCGGTCGCGCGGTTCCAGACTGAAGCGCCTAGAACCGCTCGGCCACTCCGGTCGGCCCCAGAGAACAGCTCAGCAACTCCTCTACGACTGCGCCGTGCAGATGGCCTGCCTGTGTGGCACCTAAAGCAGGCGTTCAAAGCTGAACCAAACTGCTGTCCTCAGGCCTCTGCTTCAAAGCTGAGTCAAGAAAGTTCATTCGAATTTATCCATTTCCAACTGATCCACATGAATTCAATCCAGCGATCATCCACTCGTAGGACAGGTGATTACAGGTACATGCTGCGCTGAATACATATGAAATGTAGAGAAAATGAATATAGAAGACTCTCGATTTCTATTTCCAGCGTGATCATCCTCCCTGACGTGGAAACGACATAAGATGATTCAGGCAGAGAAAAATACACTCTAAAGACCTTGATAAAAGCAGAAAATTGTAATAAAATGTGGTTTGACTCACATATTTTAGCAGAATATCGCGAAGATAATTTCGCGATTTTACAAAGCTATAATATTGTACCCAAAAATGGAAGTGTGACTGAACAGGCGATTGTCGAGTGGTAATATTAAGAAGCGATATGAATTGCCAGTCATCTGAAATCAGCATAACAGAACGCGAATGGTAGATGTACTAGAATGTTCTGGGAAAGAGCAGTGTATTTTCAAGGGGAATTACATAGTCTGTCAGTTAATATTACGCACACAAGTGGTAACACTCTTGCTCTTGTGCTATTTTTGCATTCGCACTTCTGAAGATGGAAATGATTCTGAAACGCGCTCATTCATACTTTGTGATCAACAAAGCCATTCTTTATTGGCTGTGCTAACTATTTAACTAACTTTTTATGTGACCTAGCCATCTTACCGAAAGATCTACGCATAATTACACAGACGTCGCACAAGCAATGTTCTGGACTCCTTATCAAGTGGGACAATAGACTTCGGAAGAATTTATACGATTGTAGTAGATCAAAAGTGCAATGTAAATTCTCGGTCAACGTACATGGAAACCCTTCTAAGAAAGATTCCCGAGAAACGTTATTGGATCTATTTAGGAAATTGTACTCGATGAGCGCTATGTGATCATTCTGATCTCATTCTATATCTCCAGTTGGGCTCACGAGAATGAGCTAACAGGGATAAGACTACGTACAGAGGCATACGGACAGCCATTTTCCCCTTTTTCAATGCCCCAACGGAAGAGGACCAAAAATGTATAGTATTGGTGAGATGTACCCTCTGCCAAGCACTGTACAGTGGCTTGTGGTACTTATTTATAGACGCAGACTGCTCCTGGTGACGACACAACTGATTGGAAGGGTGTGGCAAGCAATTTCCAAATACTTGCGCTACGCAATGTCGAAATTTTCTTGTCAGATCCCATGGATCTCCCTGCCACTCCAGGAGTAAATCATCGGCAGACTGATTGGTTTCCACTGAGTGTGTGTAACATGTGGTCTAGGCAACCAACGGTAAACAGAAACCAGTCATCTGGCCGCACCGTTGACATTCTTTTGGCGGTCTGAAGAGAACCGTACCGATTTGCTCACTTGTACTGTCACTGAGGATAAGACTTGGGTGCCACGTACCACATCACAAGCAATCCACAAGTTCATTGGCTGGCAAAGTGGTTCACCAGAGAAGGCTAAATTAGAGGGCAATCTCTGTCAAGAGAATAATGTGATCAGTCGTCTGGCATCTTCACAGCGGCTTTCTGATCGAGCTTTTAGCTCTGGGTGAGGCATTCAGTACTAATCATTATTGTCCAAGATCACAAGAGTTCAAACGCAGGTGTAAAACAACGGATGTTGAACAGCGGGGAAGGAAGTAGGGCTTCCTGCGCGCACAGAGGTGTTAATTAGCTCCTAAGGCGTTCTGCGCCGGACTTACCCAGACTGCGTGTGGAAGCCCGCCTCCGTGTCGTGTCGCTTGCTAAGAGAAACTGCGTAATCGCACACAATCACAAAACTTCTTATAGAGCCCTGTTATTTTGCATGCCATTCAGTGCGTGTTTATGTGACAATAAATAACGGTGAATTTCAATTAATTTCATGCTATACTACAATAATTGATTTCTTCAACAATTAGTCGCGACAGTTAGTTTATAAGCTCAGACGAAGTGTAAATGGTTACAATTACATACTAGACCTCTTGGCGACAAACAGTCCTGGGTAACAGAGAGCGTCATCTACATCTGCATCCACAACGATACTCTGCAAATCACATTTAAGTGCCTGGCAGAGAGTTCATTGAACCACTTTCACAATTCCCTATTATTCCAATCTCGTATAGCGCGCGGAAAGAATGAACATCTATATCTTTCCGTATGAGCTCTGATTTCCCTTATTTTATCGTGGTTATCGTTCCGCCCAAAGCAGATCGGTGTCAACAAAATATTTTCACATCGTAGGAGAAAGTTGGTGATTGGAATTTCGTGAGAAGATTCCTTCGGAACGAAAAACTCCTTTTTTTAAATGATTTCCAGCCCAAATCCTGCATCATTTCTGTGACACTCTCTCCCATATTTCACGATAATTAAAAACGTGCTGCCTTTCTTTGAACTTTTTCGATGTAGTCCGTCAGTCCTATCTGGTAACGATCCCACACTGCGCAGCAGTATTCTAAAATAGGACGGACAAGCGTAGTGTAGGCAGTCTCCTTAGTAGATCTGTTACATTTTCTAAGTGTCTTGCCAATAAAGCGCAGCCTTTGGTTTGCCTTCCCCGCAACATTTTCTGTGTGTTCTTTCCAATTTAAGTTGTTCCTAATTGTAATACCTAGGTATTTAGTTGAATTTACGACTTTTAGATTAGACTGATTTATCGTGCAACCGAAGTTTAACGAGTTCTTTTTAGCACTCATGTGGATGACCTCACACTTTTCGTTATTTAGGTTCAACTGCTGCGCGGGATTAGCTGAGCGGTCTCAGGCGCTGCAGTCATGGACTGCGCGGCTGTTCCCGGCGGAGGTTCGAGTCCTCCATCGGGCATGGGTATGTGGGTTTGTAGTTAGGATAATTTAGGTTAAGTAGTGTGTAGGCTTAGGGACTGATAACCTTAGCAGTTAAGCCCCATAAGATTTCACACGCATTTGAACATTTGGGCAACTGCCACTTTTCCCACCATTCAGATATTTTTTCTAAATCGTTTTGCAGTTTGTTTTGATCTTCTGCAAACAACCGAAGACAGCTGCTCAAGTTGTCTCCCAAATCGTTTGTATAAATAAGGAACAGCAAAGGGCCTATAACACTACCTTGGGGAACGCCTGAAATCACTTCTGTTTTACTCGATGACTTTCCGTCAATTACTACGAACTGTGAACTCTCTGACAGGAAATCGCAAATCCAGTCACATAATTGAGACCATATTCCATAAGCATGCAATTTCAGTACGAGCCGCTTGTGTGGTACAGTTCAAACGCCTTCCGGAAGTCCAGGAATACAGAATCGATCTGAAATCCCTTGTCAATAGCACTCAGCGCTTCATGTGAATAAAGAGCTAGTTGTGTTTCACAGGAACGATGTTTCCTAAACCCATGTTAACAGGGTGTCAATAGAGCATTTCCTTCGAGATAATTCATAATGTTCGAACACAATATATGTTCTAAAATCCTGCTGCATATCGACGTTAATAATATGCAGCACGGGTATATAAATTAGTGACTACAAGATCGCTGTAGCGAGATTGAGTACCGTAAGATCCAAATCAGCCAAACTTAAAGGGAGAATATATCTATTTAAAAAATTTGCGTAACCCCTTACATTCCTTACATGCTAACTAAATAAGCGACCACGAAATATGCCTGCGATTCAGAGAAATAGTTCTGACGACAGTTCACAGATTCTCCATTGCACGCAAAACAGGTCAGGACAGCTTTGAAGAAACTAACAAACGCATGCAAGATATAAAAGATAGATAGGCTACCAAAATTGACAACTATTTTCATATGCTC
This sequence comes from Schistocerca serialis cubense, assembly GCF_023864345.2. NCBI lineage: Eukaryota > Metazoa > Arthropoda > Insecta > Orthoptera > Acrididae > Schistocerca > Schistocerca serialis. Next base: position 765,196,384 of record NC_064642.1, on the reverse strand, counting down.
GGAACGAAGTGCGGACTTTATTGTGACAGGGTACTAAATACTTTCCAGAACGAAACTTCGTCTCGAATGTGATAGAAAATTTAAAGAGAGTCGATTTTATGTGACCTGCGACAGCTGCGAGACACAGTCAGCATCTTCATTGTGCGATAGTAATGTTGCCGACGAGTGTGTCACTAGCGCAGTTCTGCTATATACGGTTTTCTGTCATTGCTTCAGCAAATAAGATGCAATATGTTGTGTCTAGACAAGACAGCCTAGACACAATGAGAGGAAGCCGAAAGGCACGCGCTAAGCTAAAGCCGGATGGCGTGAGGTCTGAAACAGGATACGTAATGAATGCTATAAAGAAAAGTACGTAGCTTCTGGAATACTTAACTTTAATCCATCCTTTTGGTACATCTGGAGATTGTGGCGATACAAGTGAGACTCTTTAGATACATGCAATGTTACTAATGGCGCCTTGCTAGGTCGTAGCCATTGACTTAGCTGAAGGCTATTCTAACTATCGGCTCGGCAAAGGAGCGAGGCTTCGTCAGTATAGTCGCTAGCAACGTCGTCCGTACAACTGGGGCGAGTGCTAGTCAGTCTCTCGAGACCTGCCTTGTGGTGGCGCTCGGTCTGCGATCACACAGTGGCGACACGCGGGTCCGACATGTACTAATGGACCGCGGCCGATTTAAAGCTACCACCTAGCAAGTGTGGTGTCTGGCGGTGACACCACACAATAAATATTTCAGAATACCAATCGAGAACGGCTAGCAACAAGAGCAATTTGGAAGGAGGTTTTTTGGTGAAGAAGAGCAACTGAAAGGCAAGTCCTCCACCGGTACCAATTCCGATCCCTTCAGAGTATGCTGATGAAACAGCACCACTTTAGCAATCACATACAACAGCTTGTTAGGATAAATTTCAGTACCTGAAGACTAAAGTGTGCACAAAGCACACCAACACACAAGAAAGAAGTAGAAGTAGTCTGCTGAAATATAGAGCCATGTTGCTGACATCAAGTTGACTTTATATTTCTGGATTTCCAGAAGGCTTTTTAACACCGTTCCTCACTAGCGGCTAACGAAGTGTTACGCCCTCTGCCGTTCCTAATCCATATAAACGACTAGCGAACCCGACAATGCTTTGCAATAGCTAAATACGTATGAGAATTGTCGAGTTGGGTATCACTGAAAACTGTGATAGGAAGCAATTTTCGACTCTACGATGCGACTTTGTCCAAAATGAAGGTATGGAATGTGAATCGAAAATCTCCTTTGTATTCGGTTTTTACTGTTCTTAAAAATTTTTGTACGCAGTACAATACTCCATAAGAGAGAACCTCTTTAGCTTTTTTACATACGGTGTGGTAAGAGATGAGCAGGTTTTCTGAACTACCAATACATGGAAGGACAACATACAACTGACGAACCGAAAAACAGTCTGATAGTAAATCAGTGCCAGTAAGTCACTCAAAATGAATGGGTAATTCGGTTGGGATAAATGTTATACGGTGTACGAGAACGGCTTCTCCATCCGTTGGTTCTGTAAGGATAATAGCTACAGCAACGTTATTTGGCATAGTTTTAATCCGCGTACGGGTAGGATTGCAGTTTTGGATGATTCACGTTGCCTATTAGTATTCTAATCATAAGCCGATAAGCTATCAATATAACTTTCGTAATATGCAGATTTTTCTGTCGCAGCCTACTGCGGCCAAGAAAAAAATACAGCACATTGTTCTGTTTACAACGAAATGCATATGAACGTAGTATTCTAATCATAAGCGGTAAGTTATAAATACAACTTTTCTAATTTACAGGTTTTCTGTTGCAACCTAATGCGGCCAAGAAAACTAAACAGCACATTGTTATGTTTAAGAAGCGTACATGGAGAAAGGCATATGGGAGGAGTGGTTTAAATTATAGTTAACACAGACTGAGAGAAACAAAAATAGGAAACCGCATATTTTCACAGCACACTGCGTTTTCTATCTCGCGGTCGGTTTTGACAGAAAAAATTATTGCATAAACAAATATTTAACCTTTATCCACCCACGTGTATGTTAAAGTATCAAGTACAATCATATTAACAGAATCTTCCGTCGGTTCTTGGTAGAGTAAAAACTGAACAGTACATAAATAACAATGGAGTTGACAGGAAAACCTTTAGCACAAAATAGGAATAGCATGCCTACATAACAGTTTCTATTAATAAACAAAACTAATGAAATAAGATAAAATTAGTACTAGACAAGGCTGCATCGAGAGGTATGAAACATGGAGAGTGATACACAAACAATTAAAAAAGAAGAGACAGTTGTCAATGTAAATACAGAGTACACGAGGAACTTAAACAACATCAATAAGATAAACAGAAATTAGTAAATGCAGAAAACTGAGGCGTTTGAGGGAACCTACAGTTTGAGAGTGTGGTGGTACTGCATTTTAACATTAACACATCAACTCCATTGTTATTTATGTACTGTTCAGTTTTTACTATTTCATTGCAAAGATGTTACTCACTGTATGTTTCTACTTCACTCTAGATGTGTTACTTCTCTTCCAATGTTGTCTGCTAACATTTAACTTCTTTGGCGATAATACTCAGTAAATGTCTGAAGATGGCCTTGTAAGCCGAAAACCGGTTTATTCTTCAAATATCAAGTACAAATTTAAAGCAATTCTGTCCAGGTTTTTTAAAACAACGTTCTCCATTATCCCCCCTATAGTGGTGGCAGTAAGGGAGATCTGGGTGCCTCGGATATTGCTTCAGAAAAAAATTTTGCTTTCGTTAATGGTATTGTGAAAATTTTCATTAGTGACATTACTGTCCTGTACCATGAAGAAAATATTGTTTTCTCCCGTCGCGTATAAATTATTAAGAGATGTTTCATCTAACAATTTACAGAGCTGCTACCGTAGGAACAATAAATCTGGTTTCTCCTTCTGTTTCGCTCACGGTTACCAGATCCTGTGTTACGCCAGGTAGCGGTTACTTGTCAGTTGCAGACATCGCTCATGACCAATGAAGTTCACTGTTGTACTGCGTTTTCGTTGTGCGCTTTGTTTCTCCGTGCAGCATGTTTATTTTCAGCAATAGATTATCTGAAGCTCGTAGCGAAAAGTTTCGCAGAATAGTGTAGTTGCTAAATGAAAAGTTCGGCTATGTGATCGCGTTTTGCGTGGTCAGACATGTGAGAACGTATCTTGAGTGTGGGAATATTTCGAGAAGGAGGGAGAAAATGACGCATCTCTGCTGTCTCTGACGAAGCAAGACGAAAGAACTACAGGCGCTTTGAAGATTCGTAAAAACACTGTCGTGAAACATTGACAGGAAAAATACTGTGCACAACTGGAAAGGACTAGTTCAGCTAAGCTATAAACACTCGGAGGAAGACAGGAGAATGTGCAACTAATTTGGATACATTTGAACAGGATTGTGAGAGACCAGTATCGTTTACTCACTTTTTATCTTGACGTTTCCATTTGGCGCCCCAAAAGTACTTGTGTCATGTGTACGAACGCTAATGAGACTAGGCTCTAATCTGTGAATAATTAATTTTCATCATCACTACGTGATTCGCACCAGGCTACGTGTGACGGCCACAATAGAAATTTCTGATGCAAGCAAAGAGGAGGGACCAACGTGTTTGTATTAGGTATAACCGGTAAAGGTCACAAAAGACGATAATAAAAACAGACTATCTATTCTTATTGTAAAACTAGCTGACAAATATGGCATTTACCGGGTATTCATTTTGCCGTTTTTTTATTAGAAACTAAAACAAAAAATGAACTGTAGTGTACATTTACTTTACTCTGGGAGCAGTTCCTTTGCGTGTGTACAATGTGATTCTGTACTTTGGCTCGACTGTAGGAGTGTCTTAGTAGTAAAAGATAAATGTATTAAAACTTCAATCATGATGCGGTATTTTTTAACTCATCTCACTGTTTATGACATCACACCTCTCGAACTGCGTGTCGCATAATGATATTTGTGTAGGTACATTCAGCAGCATATGTGGGTACAGCCTGCAAAATGTGTTGCGAACAGAGTTAGTGGCAAAGAAGTAATAAATTTAAACATCAGGCACAATACCGTAGTTCTTCACGCATCTGAGAGTTTATGGCGTCATACCTTCTGTACTGTGATAGGTAGGAGGAGATGTGTAACATACAAACGTACATACATACGAGGGTAATCCCAAAAGTAAGGTCTCCTATTTTTTTACAAGTACATAGACCTGTTTATTTCTACAAAGGTTTACATCAGTTTACAGCTTGAACATTTAGCTATTTTTCGACATAATCACCATTTCTGTCGATGCATTTTTGTAGACGCTGTGGCAGTTTTTGTATGCCCGTGTCATACCAGCTCGCCTCTATGCTCTTCAGAAAGTTATGAACCTCATCTTTCATCTCGTCGTCGGAGCTGAACCGCTTTCAGGCCAAATGTTCTTTTAACCTTGGGAACAGGTAACAGTCACTGGGCGCCAAGTCCTGACTAGAGGGTATGTGGGTGATTACGTTCCACTGAAATTGTTGCAGAAGAGCAACAGTTTGGCGACCGATGTGTGGGCGAGTGTTGTCATGGAGAATGTGTACGCCATTGCTCAACATTCCTCTTCGCCGGTTCTGAATTGCCCGTTTGAGTTTTTTCAGAGTCTCACAGTACCTGTCAGCGTTAATTGTACACACTGAAACACGTATGCAGCAATGGCGAGCCATGACAATCTCTGACCAGAGAGTAGTAGCGCGTGCGAGTTGCGAGAGAGCAGTTGCATGTTGTCTGTCGGCAGTAGTAGTCTCGTACGGTTGCGGGTAGAGTCGCGAGTGGGACGCAGTCCGCGGGCGTCGACATGGGTCTCTGGTCAAGATGCTGAATGAGGTATATTGTTAAACAAGGTAATGAAGCTGCATTGCGCACATCAGATAATGTAATGTATATTTATTGTAATTAATTTTCAAGAAGTGCCCCAATAATAATTTTGTTTTCTAAGCATTTTTAACAAAAGAGCTATTTAATTGAAAAAATATTTCCCTTGCATTCCTTAAACAAAAGTTTCAATTAAATTAAAAAAAAATATTTGCGATGCATTTCCTCCAAGCTATGGCGAAAAATAAGAGCAGATGCAGTTATAGTGAGGTAAGAAATCAATTCTAAATTTTTGCACAGGGCCAAAAGATCGACATTTCGGTCTATTTGCGTTTTTTCATTGTCATTGAGATTTAATTGTCATTAAATTGTCTTTCATTATTTTGTGGGGAGCTTACACTTGGGTCAGATTGCGATTTTTACATTTAATTGTCATTGTCAGTAGATTAAATTGCTGGGAGGATACACTTGGCTCCCATTTATTATTTTTTATTTAAATATTTCTGTGGAGACGATATTGCTTCGTGGTCCATTATTTATTAACTTTGTTAGTCATACATAATTTCGGTGGGGAGGTTACAACACACACACACACACACACACACACACACACGCACACAGACACATCCATTTTTATAATATGTATGGATGTATTGTTAAAAATGTAAAAAGCTACAGTCTCTCTTGAAATGACACGTTCAACTTTGTTGACAACCAACTGACAGAAAAAATTAATTACCTTTCCACAATGACATAGGTGGTAAATGATTGATTTTGAAAGTGGTAAAATTACTTCAGTGGCGACGAAAGAAGGTACAAATTTTTTTCAGTATTCTTTTCGTGTTGCTGGCCAAAACCGCTCATGACAACGTGCAGAACATTTCTAATCTTGCCTGTGTAAGTAGACCACACTTGATAGTCACTCTCACTGGCAGTAAAGTGGAAACGTTGCAGCAAAGAAGTTGTTCGATGAGGTCGATGATGGTGGTGTTCACGAAGGGCGAAGCAAAGTGGTCTTAGAAGAGGGGGACGCTCGATTTTGGAACCGATATTCATGATTTTTTTTTTCAATAAAACAACAAACTTACAAAACCGACTTAAGACTTTTATGGTATACCCTTAATATTCTGTTACGCAGTTTTTAGTTAAATCAGTTGCACCCGGTAGACACTACACGATGACGACGAAAGGCATTTAGGCGCTGTCTCGCGTCAGGGGACGGCTCCATGCGACATGTTTCGCGGCGGCGGCGCCTTGTGAGGGAGTAAGCGGTCGCCTGAATATGCAGCCTAAAACCTCTGATCTGTTCTTCATATCGATACTCGATCTGGGTGGCGAATACGAATCATTGTAGGATACTAAAAGGTACAAACATGTTTACAAAATTTATAGTCTCAGCGTCTGGTTCAAAATGGTTCAAATGGCTCTGAGCACTATGGGACTCAACTGCTGTGGTCATAAGTCCCCTAGAACTTAGAACTACTTAAACCTAGAACTTAGAACTACTTAAACCTAACTAACCTAAGGACAGCACACAACACCCAGCCATCACGAGGCAGAGAAAATCCCTGACCCCGCCGGGAATCGAACCCGGGAACCCGGGCGTGGGAAGCGAGAACGCTACCGCACGGCCACGAGATGCGGGCCTCAGCGTCTGGTCTCACAAAATTATCAAGTGTTATCAGCAATGCAAACCTGGGCGTTGTAGTGAATGAAAAGAAATAGTGAATGACTACATAAGTTTATCTAAGTAAACGGAGTGGTAAATTTGTTGGCGCTATGAGTATTATTCTCTTGTTCCTATTTCGATTTGCCACTGAGCACGACACATGGTGACCAGTCTTCATACAAATAAAGCTCTATAGTTGTTTGCCCAGGTGGAGAACTACAGAATATTAACTTTATCCAAAAGTCTGCGAATTGGTCTACAATAAGAAAAAGAGAGCTCGCAAGACGCTGTTTGTCGCCATCTAAACGTGTAGATATGTACGGTGAAGGGATGGTGTGCAACGTATACGACATAGTGTGGTGTCCTGCCCACTGCCTAGGAAGCTGTTTTCTCGGATAGCCAGACATATATGCAAATCTTATTAATGGAGTTCATTACAGTAAATTTAATTTACAGTAGTTAACTTTGCCTTTACACAAAGAGGTGTCGCAAGCGATGGGTGAAATGCAAATAATCAATGTGGTTCGGTATATACGATTTCGATGCAAGCAGACAATAAAGATCACAAGTGATGGCTGTTCTCTACTGCGGCTCTTCTTGTGCGTCTTGTAGTCCGGCCGAGGCTAGCTAGAGCGGTGCTTTTATTCTCTTCGTATAGGTGGTGATCCTGTCATTGTCGTCGCAGTCAGCGTTCTATTGGCTAACGGCGTCTCACAGCCTTCTGTGCAGTATTGTTCCAGGCCGACATGCCGGCGCTTGATGTTACGCCGGAACACATAGTACGGTACGGAAATATACTTCTTTTTCCGTGAGCTGTACACAACAAGAGAATCATGTCTGTTCCCACATGCACAGTCAATACCTTAAATCGTTTGTTGCCAAGAATGAGCGATTGTCAGCGAGCTTACCCAACGCGGTATCCCCACAGAGAACACCCCCCCCCCCCCCCGCCCCCAATCTCTGTAGAGGTAATGTGGTTCTTGTTGCACGGCATTAAGATGATAATCTGGCATATATGCAGGGAAACGCCAAGTGAGACCACAGCAGGACTCCTGAGGGAAGTCATTTAGGTGGGGGCGTTGCCTCAACGTCGCCTTGTCATGGAGGTAGTCATGAAGGCTCTGTGATGTGGCAACAGAAGGATGTGATGTTCTGCGAATAGAGACTGTGAGAGACCTATCAAAAGATGATCGTGATGTGATGGTCTATGTGCCGACGTCATTGGGCAGTTCTTAAAAATACGTGAAGCACCTGCTGATGAAACGATTCCCAGTATACTGTTCAGGGTTTTGACCGTCAGCGAACAGGAATTAGTCAGTTTGACGCTAGGTCGTCGGGTCGGAAGTCCTTGGTGTCGAGCCTTACCACGAAATTGCTGATGGGCAGTCGAGTCGTCGTGGTGGTTAGTGGATGTTAATACGTCGTCGCCGTCCACACAGGTTTCAGGAAATTTACAGACAATGTTGTCTTCCATTCAGGTGTACGTCGAATGTATGTATACCATGTTTAGAACCAGCGGGCCTGTATAACGAGGCTGTAAGGCGAGCCGAACTGTGTCGTCAAGAAGCATGACGTGGGTTCAGTCCCCGAATCCCTTATAGATGATAACTTTATGACTGCTGTGAGACTCTGGAGGCGGTATTTTAACTCATGCGATGTGTTGTTTTACCTTGGAAACAATGGCAGGAGGATCAGCGGTTTCTGCCGACTGCACTTGAAACATAAAGTCGGCGGGAGAGCAACCAGTGCACCATACATGATTCAGCGATTTTTATGAGTGGTACGTATGCCTGAAATCACCCACAGTAACGCTTCTGTCCAGTGTTCGCCATGGTACATAAGAGCATCATTTAATGTACAGTGCAGGTGGTGAAAATGGAATATTCGAATTGTCAGTCACGGTCGGTGGTTATGGACACTGTGCACGCATTTCAGGAAATCCAGATGATAAAGGATCCGCTGTAGATGCGGCTGACAGTTGTCATAGTCAGCTGAAAGTAATAGGACTATGGAACGACAGTTTTGAGTTATTCAAGATGGTAGACCCTTCCCGCACCGCTCCCTCTGAACTCTGGAGTGGATGTGGCAATGTCGTACTTTTCATATCTTATAAATTGATCAGTTAATTAGTCTCTCCCCCTCTGAGAAACGCCCAGCCTATCCATTGCATTTGAAGTTCAGATGGTAAAATAAGAGGTTCTGACGCAATTTTTATATCACATAAATTCATTAATTATACTGATCAATTAATTACCCAAGCCCCCTCCCTCCCCCGTCGAGACAAATGGCGGAAAATTCAGATTTTCGTGGTAAATTTGAAATTTCGCGGTAAATTCAAATGCTAACTACATTGCATTGCAAATGATACAATAATAATACTAATAATATTAATAATAATATATACATTATTTATAAAAATTCTATATTGAAGGGTGCAGAATACTCGCTTTGTTTCATCATCTTACAAACACTCGCACAGTGTAACTATGACATCACAGTCGAAGATGGCCAACCCAGAATGCTGGCACACTCTCACGCCCCTTCTCCTTTTAGCGGGAAATTCCAAAATTGGTGGGAAATTCAAATATTTTCCTTTCGCTATGAAGCAATGCAGTTGAGGAGTGGTAACTGCCATTGATCGAGGGCTAGAGAGTACCTTCTAACAAATCTCTTTAATAACTGGTGGGTGTAGAGAGGATATTTTCGCTCTTACCCTAGCACTAGTGATTTTCTCCAGCCAGTCTAGCCAACAGCCCTATGTGGAAAGCATGGATAAATACAAGAAAAATAATGAGTTTAATGAAGGACATTTACATAAAGTCACATATAAATAAAATCACACCCGACGAATACATGGTACATAGACACTGGCGGCAGAGAAAACACAATAAAAAGCAGTGTCCACATTATCAAAGCCTCACAGGAAAACAACACTTAAATTAAAATTTTTCGTTTTTAAATAACCCTTTTTTTAGGCAGTAATTTTTATTCGCAGAATTTGCGTTCCTTTGAAATTCTGCGTTATTTTAGATAATGGGAAAAGCGATGATATTTTAACAACAATGCCGACAGGAAAGAGCAACACACACATGGCATAAGAATTGGTGTGGCGTTGCTGAGAGAATGATACCCTATTCCCGTGTGTCGTGGCTTAAGGTAGGCGTATAAGTGCAGTGTGCAGGACTTACCCCCATCTGGTCGTCTGTTTGGTAGTTTCTCGCTGTCGTCGCCGGACATCCGTTGTATTGCAGGAAATATTTCTACGAAGTGGTGTAGCTACGAAGTACAACGCTTCATTTGCTTCAGATGATTAAATATTTGTCTTCTGGTTCTACGAAATAACAAAAGAAGAAGGTAACAGTAACAGTTCAAAAAGTTAACAATTCATTCATACTATACAATAAAAATCTCCTGCCTGTGTCTCCATAATGGTCCGGTGCAACAAGCGCCAGAACGTCGGCCTGGAATGTTAACAGCAGAGAGGGCTGCGAGCCGACGTGAGCCAATAGAACGCTGACTAGGACGACACCACGACAGGAGCGGCCCCTATACGAGGAAAATAGAACCGCCGCTCAGCCTAGCCGCGGTCGTTCTACCAGACGAGCCATCATCCAAACACTTCAGTCGTGACTTATGAACTGTTGTGTCTTGCTTGCGTGGAAATTGTATATAGCAAAGAACATTGATTATTTGCATGTTGTCAATTGCTTGCAACACCTCTTTGTGAAAACGCAAAGTTCAGTATTGTCAGTTTAACTTACTGTAATAAATTCCATTAATAAGATTTGCTTGAACTTTTGCCTAACTATCCGAGGAAACAGCTTCTTATGCACCCTATATTAGACGAGTTAGTAGGATACGACACATAATGGGCCTTTGTCTCCTTGTAGCCCTAGAAAACGTACAAATTAATACGAAAAACAGAGTTCTTCAACCTCAGTTTTCAGCTTTTACCACAAACTATTCGTAGGGCCCAAATATCTTATGATACCTGATTACATCATTTTTTTAGCAATGTTTCAAAAAATTGAAGTCGGTGAGAGAATACTGGTGATTTTCTGTGGTATTCAACCACTTACCACTCTTCCAGCAAAACACCGAACAGTGGACAGCCTAAGCTTTCTTTTATTTTGCCTACTTAATTTAATATTTTGATTCTACGTGTCTTGAAACTAAGTGAGTCAAAAGTTTTCAATCTTCGTTAGATTTCTCCAATTATTGCAGGAATAAAAAGGATACAAAACAGAAAATCGGTTAGTTCAGAAACTGGTTATTTTGAGTGCTCTTAACAGTCAGGTTAAACTGGCGTGGGAGAAAACGATGTAATCCAAAACCGGTTGTTTCAACGAAAACCGTCATTCCTGCTTAGGAATCAGAAGAGTTAACAAACGAACAATATCTCCGGAACAAAAGAGCTATGCGAAGTAGTTTTAACAGATATGAAACCGAGACTTCGACTGGAAAGCCACGCACTGAATACGCACGTCGCTTTACTCTTAGAACACTTGCGATTTTCTAATGAGACGTTCCTTAAATTAACTGAATTAATTGATTTCTCGCAGTCAGTTGCTCTCATCAGACGCCATATACTCAAAGAGTGCTACGCAAATGGTAGTGTCGTAAGATAATTAATTTGTTTGAAAGTGCATTACGGATAAAGAGCGGGCTAGAGGGATGTGTGAGTGCGTGCTTGTTTTCGATGATAATATTATTGGACCAGCCCAGAAGAGTAATAGGAGTAGCTGAGAATTCAGTTTGAGGCAGGCTTTCGCAGTGCAGTGTAAAAGCACATGCAACATGAGTGCACTTTATACATGGGTGCTGCTAGAGTTCAGAGATATAATAACATCGAAACTCTAATGTTTAATAAAAAAACAGGCATTGCGATGTTAACCAAGAGACCCCTTTATTTAGGAGGGCTTGCTGAAATGTAATGTCTCCAAACTATGTATGTGAAAACTCTTAAAACTTTTTTAAATAAAACAAACGTTATTAACATTCTACATCTTTATTATGCATGTCTACGTATTTGTTTTCAACATAGTCAACCTGACGACAAACACATTTCTCCCAACGAGAGGCCAGTTTTTTGATACTGTCACTGTGGAATGTTTCATTGTCATGATGGAGGAGAGGACGAGCTCTTGTATTTCGAAACTCGATTATGGCACCCACATAGTTACGTTACACGTAACCACACTACGCGCCACAATTCGGAACCCTCTAGTGGTTGAGGGTTGTAAATATACGAGTGTAGACATGAAAATAAAGGTGTAGAACGTTAATAACGTATGTTTTGTTAAAAAATCTTTATCAGTTTGCACGTAAAATATTATGATGCATTACTTTTCAGCACGCACTTGTAACAGAGAGTTTTGCCATGTTTTATTAGTCGCCTTGTTATCAAGGATTATTAGTACTTTCCCAACCATCATCTTTATTATCGTCGTTTCTTATTTTCGTTTATTATCTTCGTTTTCATACAGTTAATGTTGATGGAGGAACACGAATGGCATTACTTTCAACCACTTGCGTGGAGAGGCTAGAGATGGACTGCATAAGACTGCCAGTATGACTTGGCATGTCAGCTACTACTCGTAAAGTAATGGGGCTGGAGGAACCTATCACAATATTCTTCTTACAGTGTTCTGGGCAATAACTCTAGACTGAAGATGAGTATCTGGGTTAAATAAAGTAGGAGGTAAGGTGTAATGTGCAATTTAATGTGTCATGTGAAATGTTCATATAGGCTGGTGAGCGCGCTTCCTATGGATATGACAGATTTGGCAGCTATGTACAAGATGTCTCAGGAAAGACAGTTTGCCGGCTGTTGCCACTGCGTCTGCCAGTTGTCGCTATGCGTAGCTCTCGGACACGAATTCTTTGCGCGTGCCCCCTACACCGTGCGGCTGAGTGTACTAGTGTTTTCTTTTTTTTTTTTTTGTCAAGTTTAATCGATTCAAATATTGTTGCTAGACGTAATTATTGCAACCGCGCCCAGTCGGGGGCCATACCTGCCAGCATGTTGCTGGGCCCGGTCCTCAGACAGAAACACTGTGCAATCTTCTGTTCTGTGCGGCTGAGTGTTCGGGTGTTCTGTTTTGAGTATCCTGTCGAGTTTCCATTCGGTATGGTACAAAAGAACGATCAACGAGTGCTTCTAGTATTGAACTGTGCAGAAACAGAATCTCATGTGGAATGTCGCACTGAACTCATACGGAAATTTCCCGGTGTGCATGTTCCCAATGGTTCGACAATACGCAGATTAATGGCGAAATTTCAAGAGAATGGATCTGCGATGCACAACCGAAGTCCTAGAGAACCTAGTGTTTCAACCGAAAATAAATTAGATGAGACAGCAGAGGCCGTGGAGAAAATTCCGAAAAAATCTCTCCGCCGTTCAGCACTTCAGACTGGTGTGTCAAGAGCATCTGCTAACAGAGCTGTGCACAGACTGAAACTGAAACTATGCGAAATAAAGGCAGTGCATCAACTGTGGAACTGAGGGGTACTGTTGCTTGACGGCGTTATTGCAAGAGTCTGTACACGATTGGGAAGTTGATCCTGAGATGCTTTTTTTTTTTTTTTCTTTTTTTTCTAACGAAGCATGGCTGTATTTGTCAGGATACGTAAATTCTCAGGATAGTCGAAGTTGGAGCTCCGAAAATCCTCATGAATTACATCAACAATCTCTGCATGGTACGGAAACATGAGTGTCGTATGCAATTAGTGCAAGACGAATTATTGGACCAATCTTTTTCCGCGAAACAATACGTTCTGGAAGGTATGTGAACGATAAACTGCATCCTTTTTTTCGACAACTAACAGCTAACGACAAGATCTGCGGTTATTTCACGCAGGACATTGCAATACCACACAACACCAATGCTTCTGTGACAGCAATACGAAATGGTACTGATGATAGTTGTTTGCGCCAGCCGAAGTGGCCGTGTGGTTAAAGGCGCTGCAGTCTGGAACCGCAAGACCGCTACGGTCGCAGGTTCGAATCCGCCTCGGGCATGGATGTTTGTGATGTCCTTAGGTTAGTTAGGTTTAACTAGTTCTAAGTTCTAGGGGACTGCCGGCCGCGGTGGTCTCGCGGTTCTAGGCGCGCAGTCCGGAACCGTGCGACTGCTACGGTCGCAGGTTCGAATCCTGCCTCGGGCATGGATGTGTGTGATGTCCTTAGGTTAGTTAGGTTTAAGTAGTTTTAAGTTCTAGGGGACTGATGACCACAGCAGTTGAGTCCCATAGTGCTCAGAGCCATTTGAACCATTTTCTAGGGGACTAATGACCTCAGCAGTTGAGTCCCATAGTGCTCAGAGCCATTTTTTGATAGTTGTTTACTGGCTTCCTCGTTCTCCAAATGAATCGCTGATTGCAGAAACAACACATGTCCACTTCTTGGTTAAATTGAGTTAAGAGCTGATTTCCATGCTATGGTGCTCCCTCTGTCGAATGAATGCACAAACAACATTTGTCCATCATTCTTAATGGGGCAAACAAGATCCCAATGTTATGAGTTAGCGGATAAAGAAACTTGTCCAGGACTAGTGCTATTTCTGCAGCGAACGTTGGCTAGCCTGTTGTGTAATACCATCTCTGTGTTCGCACGGTTTTTCTTTGTGAAGCACAGCAATGTTGAACGGGGAAGATATGGATGTACATTATGGTGGTGAAAGTAGAAAGAGGAGAAAAGGTCTAAAGAATGTTGAGTATCAGCGTGAAATCATTAAAAGGTCGCGAATTAAAGGTTTAGAGTACAAAAACTACAGTGGAAAGTTAGTTTCAAAGAAAAGCATTGGTGTGGACTGCAAGTAAGTAATGCTCTAATACGGGAGGTTATACGTCAGTAAAATAGTAAACTAATGATTTACTGCGTGACTGAAATATCTGCGTAATTTTGTAGATGTTGTAGAAACTGCTTTGGAAGAATTCCTGAAGAGGAAAGAAATGAAGTATTTTCACTTTTCTACAACATGACATCAAAGGACGCACAAGATTCTCATCTCCAAGGGCTGATTACTGTAGGTAATATTTCCAGAAGACGAAGAAGAGTACCAGAAGGAGGCAACTGCAAACCAAGATGCAACAACTTTCAGTATTTTATTAATTCCAGCACTGCACGATCAGAGGTATGCAAGAAAGCTTTCTTAAGTATCCATGGTGTCACGAACCAAAGGGTAAGGAGGATAAGCAATCTGCTTGCTTGTGGAAAGTCGCCTACTGATCAGACGGGTAAAAATGCATCGGGAAATCAAATCGGTGGTGCAGAAATGTTTGATAATTGATCACATAAATTCTTATCCCCAAAAAATTACTCACTCTGGCACAAGAGAACAGCGTTATTCAAATAACCAACTTAATGTCAAAATCATGCATGAGCAGTTCAGATTACGACATCCCCAAGCAAGTAATATTAAGTACGAATTTTATTTAAAAATATTCAAACAAACGTTTTTCACTTACATTTGGTCGACCGCAAGTTGACACATGTAGTACTTGTGAAGCGCTTCACAATAAATTACGAGACACTGAATGAGAAGGCTAAGAGGGTTGCCGCCGCAGAGATGATCGTTCATAAACGCAGGGCTACAAAGTTTTCTGCTCGTATTCGTGAAGTACAAGTATTGTGTCAAGAATACGAAGATGTTGCAGGTATTGCCATAGATGTTATCCAGAATCTGTCCCTTCCTACCATACCAGTTCAGGAAGTTTTCTACCTTCCGCAACTCAATGTTAATTTATTCCATATCCACAACCTGAAGACAGGGTATGCAACATTCTACATTTATCACGCAAACGTAATGGCTTGGCTTTGGAAACAATGAACAGCAAAGTGCTCACAAGAAACAATCCTTCACCGTTTCAGAATTCATGGAATTTGAATACAACAGTGAGTGTAGTGGGAACGTCATTGGAAAACCATACATTGGAAGCCTGGTGACGCACACTTTTCGTTTACTTCTTGATTTAAAAACAACAGTAACTCTATCGACGGCTGCAGCATACGAAAAATGTGTACCACTAAGTGAGAAGAAAATAGCTGAGCTCAAGAAATTGGAGCCGTATATCCCTGAAGAGCACCTATCCTTTTACAGAACTCTCTGCAACTGACCTTCAGTAGACAACAGAGGGCCTGACACTGAATAATAGACATGGGTACGAGTAATATTTCACTAAGCTTACTATTTACCCGATTGTAATTTGTAGTTAAAAGTAGTTGTTCAGAATCTGTTATGTACACATAAAATAAGAATTTTGGAAATGAGAAATAATATAGCTGATCTTCAGAAACTGTTATATAGCCTAATAATAACAATTTTTGTATTGAACATAATAAATTAGATCAGGTGCAGCCAGCCAGAACACTTCGCTTCGGCATCGCACCTACGTACAAAGTTATGTAATCGTTTATCACCTTGTTTCTGCACCAGCAAACCATTTTCTTGCAGTACCGACTTGTCTTACCATTTTTCGTTCCTACCCACGCGCAGCCTCCCAGGCGGGATACAAAAAATAGAGCTGCCGAAGGAAATCGAATACTCAGGCCCACAAACTTATTTTTCCGGTTTTGTCAAAGTAGACATGCATGGACTTATGCTGTTTCTGCAGTCAGTGATTCAAATCTATATCCGGATGATTTTTATCTTTGAGGAATGGTAAAAGACAAGGTGCATGCAACCAATCCGCACACGCTCTAAGAGTCGGAAGGCAGGGTTCGGCTGCTGAATTTCGTCGAGTGTTTGCTAATGTGTTTTGGAGATGACAGGCTGCTCTTACCAAATAGGGACATCATTTTGTGCATCTACTGCAAATAAAGGTAAGCTTAAATTAATCAGATGGCAATGTTGTTAACGGTTAACCCAGACGAAGCTCGCGCGCAGCCGACTACCGGTAGATCAGTGTCCCATAGTCGGGCATGACGGCGGCCGGCGGATGTGATAGCTCGACAGGTGGTCGTACCACGCGACCGGCGGACTCCTCTTGAGCGTCTTTCCTTTGACACACTTCTGAATGCAGGCCTACTACATAAAGCAGCTACTGCACGTTTCGTCCAACTGGCGTTGTGTTTAGAAGGTTACTACACTGCTCATGCGTTTGAAAAGGGAAATTTAACACTGCTCGTATATGGTAAACGTAAGTACGTTAACTGTTGAAACCGAATCGAACTCTAGTTAGCAGCTAGAGGAGCCAGCGCACTGCATGGTTCTGATGTGTCTTTCGATGATGACGAACTTCAGCATATTTTTGAACCTTGACGAAATGTCACGGTTGGTTCTCTCCGTTTCCTCCTCGTCTGTAGCGTGTTTCTTTTGGAATTCCCTCTTCGCGCTCTGCTGTTTCCTTTTAACCAGAGGGCGTTGTTGCGTCCGGCTGCCTGCCGTGTTTGTGACAGAGCGTCGGTCTGGAGGAGGGACTCTGATTGTGGACGTCTGGGACCGTACAGCAGGCCACGCCGTTTTGATGTTTGGTGGGACTCGTGTCAATTGTGATGCATCGTTAAGACCGTGACAGCAGCTAATGTTACTGACTTGGTCACAGATGGATGAAAGGGGATGAGGCCTGGTTGTCAACTGAAACTCCTATCATACGGATGTCATTGGACTTGAAGTAAGACGTTTTGACCATTATTTTGCGTTATTTACAAGCAACTGGTCATTCCGGCGTCTACAGTAATTCGGCGAAGATTATTTGTTTCGTCCGTGCGCATATTGTGGTGTCACCGCCAGACACCACACTTGCTAGGTGGTAGCTTAAATCGGCCGCGGTCCATTTAGTACATGTCGGACCCGCGTGTCGCCACTGTGTGATCGCAGACCTAGCGCCACCACAAGGCAGGTCTCGAGATACGATAGAGGACTCGCCCCAATTGTACGACGACATTGCTAGCGACAATACGGACGAAGCCTTCCTCTCATTTGCCGAGAGACAGTTAGAATAGCCTTCTGCTAAGTCCATGGCTACGACCTAGCAAGGCGCCATTAGCCTTACCTAGTTTGAGAGTTATCGTATAAATGTCTCAAGAAGAACGCTGTATTCATCAAAGAATAAAAGTTAAGTATAAAGCAGCTACGTACTTTTCTTGCTACCATTCAATAGTTATCCTGTTCCAGACTTGACGCCAGTCGGCGTGTGTACGCGTGCCTTTCTTTCGGCTCCCTTCCCAGTGTGGCGTAGCAAGCTTGTTACGCCACAACATATATAACTGAACATGGAACAGTTTACTTAATGTTCACCTCCGGCTCGTGTTCTGCGTGTGCTGTTTGGGAGTGCAAATTTGACTCTCACCTTTGTCTGTTGATTTTGAGCGCATCGTCAAATACTCGATCCAAGTAGTGACTATCAGTTAATTAGCTGGATCTTCCTTTTCCTCGTCACGACGCGTGTTAAATGGCAAGGTAGAATTGTAGACCTTAACTTGCTACCTCATTTGCGTGGCTTCATTAACAGAGCCTAACCTGTTAATTAATTAAGGCTTGTGGTAAACAATGATATTTAAGTACGTTGTTTTAAAATTTTATCTGAAACGTGTCAATGTTTTTTTGTTGTTGCACTAGTTGATTCTGGGTATGAACTGATGTGTTGGCGCGTCTGCTGTGTGAGGGAATCCTGCTACTTTCGATTACCTTCTGCCCAGAGTCCTTGCTCGATGCTTGTCATTAAATACGCCGCTAACTTGGTTAGCGTATGTTGTGGCTATTTTAAATTAATCACTGCTCAATAGCCCCACACAGTTTGTCGGCCGTCAGAACCGTGCATGTGTTATTTCTTCCTTTATTCTAGTCAATCAATAAGCATGCTATTCTTAATTTGTTACTCTAGGTAGTCATTAAGTTGCCATTTTTGGGGTGTTTAGCTGGATTGCGGCTCCTTTGAGTATAGATTTGTCAATTTCCAATTTAGCGTTTTTCCACCGGTTTTTAATTGTGCTTATGTGCAATCTAATTTTTTTATTACTATTGAGGTGTACTTAATGTCACATTGTAAAGAAAGGAACTTGTTGGAGTTTAACTGTCGCCGTAAGGTGTTGCCGACGATCCACTTTCCTGTTATTCATTTTACTGTTCTAGTCAATGTGTAAACTTGCTAATTATTTTCTCTTTACATGGAGTGTGCCTGCCTTGATGCTGTAAGTGACTGTTTCACAACCAGTTCTCTAAAGTTCCTACGCCCATATTTATATTTATGGGAGAACTTGAAGTGTGTACCCCTGTGGAATTTTAGTTAAAGTGCAGAAAACTGAATCAGGTGTTTATTATTGTTCTACTGCTATTATCTGTCAAGTATAACACGCGACATTTTCTTGGTCTGTTATCAAGTGTTACAATAAATGCCAATTGCAGTGAAGCGATGCGCTGTTTCAGTTGTCCCCGTGATTTCCTATCTGCGCATTCGTTAATCTAAACTCATAATACTTAATTGTTTAAATATTGGAGGAAGGTGCGTGTGTCCCCATTTTAATCTCAAATAGTCCTTCCGGTATCGAAGTCCTCAGTCACATATTGCCACGCTGCAGCATAGTTTGGATATTTAAAATTATGACGTCTTCAGAAAACAGTTCGTTACAGTCTAAATTTGCAAACATTCACTTACCTGAAAGCGGTACAAACTGTAAAGGTTGTATTAGCCATTTAGCATGAAACGTATATACACGGAGTAAAGTAATGTGAGATGAACCAGAGATGGTGAAATGTAGTATGGATTTTGTAGTAGCGTCGCTGCTCAGCATCGATCGCTGGTTCAAGTTGTTATGGGTAGTGTGTTAAGAGTAACTTTAGGTAGAGAGAGCTATGGAGGACTCTCAAGTGTAAAGACGTGTTGTCTGATATGTGCTGGATATATACTTACTCGCTACGGGCGGTAATGAATTTTTTTTTCAACATACCATACTGGAAATAATTAAGAGTAAGAAAGTTGTTTTGGTATCAATGCAATGCGCGTATTCATAAGCGATGATTGAGACAATGCATAGCACTCACATCCAATGATTTTGTAAAGCTAATTGATAATGTCTAATCAGTTTATTGTCAATTGTGTGCTATATTAATTTGCAAAGAGTCAAAATACAAGTTTTAAAGTTATTACCATATTGCTATTTACCAAAAGTCAGCACCATTTCCCAGATCCATGTCGTTTTTGATTAACTATTGTGCTCGAGAAACTGTCTCAATCATATTCGATTTAATTAAAATGTGTGCTAAGCAACAGCCTTTCATAATACTTGTATGCTTGCTATACAATTTAAAGTACTAACAGAGACCGGTGTGAAGCGCGTTTACCATTGCGCAGATAAAGGCAAGAAATTTTGTTATTTCAGGGATAGCATTCATTAAGCACAGGAACAATTATTTTCAAGCTCATCAAGTTTTGTTTTACTACCAGGGCCAATTTCAAATCAATAGTGTTACATCAGGTTCAGTATTTTGTGTTACGTAAATTGGTGCAGTTTTGGTTTGGTTTAAAGCTATTGACAGTTTACATTCTCGCAACCAGAAAAGTTCAGCACTGGGCAAAGCGCATTTTGTTGTTGTGTTCTCCAGTCCTGAGACTGGTTTGATGCAGCTCTCCATGCTATCCTATCCTGTGCAAGCCTCTTCATCTCCCAGTACTTACTGCAACCTACATCCTTCTGAATCTGCTTAGCGTATTAATCTCTTGGTCTCCCTCTATGATTTTTACCCTCCACGGTGCCCTCCAATACTAAATTGGTGATCCCTTGATGCCTCAGAACATCTCCTACCAATCAATCCCTTCTTCTAATCAAGCTGTGCTGCAAATTCCTCTTCTCCCCGCTTCTGTTCAGTACCACCTCATTAGTTACGTGATCTATCCGGCTAATCGTCAGCATTGTTCTGTAGCACCACATTTCCAAAGCCTCTATTCTGTTCTTGTCTAAACTATTTATCGTCCATGTTTCACTTCCATACATGGCTACACTCCATACACGTACTTTGAGGAAAGACTTCCTGACACGTAACCCTATACTCGATGTTACCAAATTTTTCTTCTTCAGAAGCGCTTTGCTTTCCATTACCAGTCTACATCTCTTCTATTACCAAAGGATTTCTGCTAGCCCTCTTCTACCTTAATTCTTCCCCCATTCTTGTCAATCGATCCCTAATGCTGTCTGTGAAACTCTACAACCCCTAGTTCTTTCAGTTTATCCATGTCCCATCTCCATAAATTCCTACCTTTTTGCAGTTTCTTCAGTTTTAGTCTACAGTTCATAACCAATAAATTGTGGTCAGTCCACATCAACCCCTGGAAATGTCTTACAATTTATAACCTAGTTCGTAAATCTCTCGTACCATTATATAATCAATCTGAAACCTTCCAGTGTCTCGAGGCCTGTTCCACATATACAACCTTCTGTCATGATTCTTAAACCAAGTGTTAGCTATGATTAAGTTATGCTCTGTGCAAAATTCTACCAGACGGCTTCCTCTTCCATTCCTTACCCCCATTCCATAATCACCTACTACTTCTCCTTCTTTCTTTTTCTATTATTGAATTCCAGTCCCCCATGATTATTAAATTTTCGGCTCCCCTCACTATCAGAATGATTTCTTTTATCTCATCATACATTTCTTCAATCTCTTCGTCATATGGGGAGCTAGTTGGCGTATAAACTCGTACTACTGTGGTAGGCGTCAGCTTTGTGTCTATCTTGGCTACAATAATGGTTCCTCTACGCTGTTCGTAGTACCTTACCCGCGCTCCTATTTTTTATTCATTATTAAACCTACTCTTGCATTATCCCTATTTGATTTTGTATTTATAATCCTGTATTCAGCTGACCAAAAGTTTTGTTCTTCCTGCCAACGAACTTCACTAATTCACACTATATCTAACTTTAACCTATCCATTTCCCTTTTTAAATTTTCTAACCTACCTTCCCGAATAAGGAATCTGACATTCCACTCTCCGATCCGTAGAACGCCAGTTTTTTCTCCTGATAACGACGCCATATTGAGTAGTCCCCACCCGGAGACCCGAATTGGGGACTATTTTACCTCCGGAATATTTTACGCAAGAGAACTTACAGTAAACCGTACAGTAAAGCTGCATGCTCTGGGGAAAAATTACGGCTGTAGTTTCCCCTTGCTTTCAGCCGTTCGCAGCACCAGCACAGCAACGCCGTTTTGATTGATGTTACAAGGCCAGATCAGTCAATCATGCAGACTATTGCCCCTGCAACTACTGAAATGGCTGCTGCCCCTCTCCAGGAACCACACGTTTGTCTGGCCTCTCAACAGATATCCGCGACCAACGACAAGGTACATGGTACATAGGGGGGCGGGGGGGGGGGGGGCGGGTGGGGGGGGGGGGGCAAACCGCATAAGCGACGAGATAAGTTACACGTTCGCATGCCAACGTATGTGTTGCGGGCTTCTGTCAGTTACATTACTTAGAACGTAAATGTTTCCATCTACAGGCGTAGGGACAGTGGTAAATACAGAATAATCTTGCAGCTGATACTTCTATGGAAAAACCTCGTTACTCCTCTCTGTGCAACGCGTTAAGTGAACGAATTAAATGAAAGTATTCTTGCCTTATAGAGCCTGCCCGTCATACAGATTGGATCAAATATTGTGGAAACACTACGTAAAAAACAGAAAAACACAAATTTTATGTTTGAGTGGTCATTTTCCGCAGCAAGTACCTAAATATTCCATTCATAAGTTAAACGCCTTCTCCTTGGTGCGATAGTACTAATTTATTTCGAGGTGCCTTTCATATTAGAGGCCTCTTCAGTGGATTAGCCTAATACCACACGAGGTGAAACGCAAAAATTGTGTGGACGCACAAAATGTAATATAAAATACACTGAAGATGCTTTTAATATACAAAACGACACGTCTCTGGTAATGAGATATTACTATTGGAGTAAGATAAAGACGTTTAATTTACAAAATGAATAATAAAAATTGTTTCTTCTTCTGCGCTGGACCCACAGTCTCCATGAGGTCGTAATATCGCCTTCATACTCTTGACATATTTAGCGCTTACTGTTTAATTCTTATTTTGGCACATGTGCTACTTTCAAGTGTTCGCCTAGATAGACGTCCATAAAAGATCTCCGAACGTAACTTTTTTATGTACTACGTTGTTAACACAGGTGACGTATTTACATCGTCTAAATGGAGTAACGTCCATGAATCATCATACATCTTTTACGTACTACATTAACACAGGTCATGCATTTACTTTCTATAGAAAATTCACGATTTTTGACAGTTGTAAAGTGACAGATAGTTCCAATGATGTTTTTTTTTTTTTCTTTGGAACGATCTGTGATTTTACAACTGTCAACATAAAATACGAAATTTCTGCTTAAAGTAAATACGTGACCCATGATACCAACGTAATACACACAAGAACTTACGTTCTATGATGATTTAAGGATGTCACTTCATTGCAAGACAAAATAAATACGTGACGTGTTTACAGCGAAGTAAGCCTACATAAAAAACTACGTTCAAAGATGTTTTATAGACATCACTCCATCTAGAGATGAAAACTTCAATATGGCACGTATGTCGAGACAAGCTTGTTGTGAACCTATGTAATTAACAAGAAATAAACAATTTGCAGCTAATTTTGTCAAAAGTATAAAGAATAAAAGCTGTTTCACTGAAATATACTTGCTGTGTGGGATGGGTATTGCAAATCGTGTAGGTGTCGGAAAATTTTCATCAGGATAATGAGAAGATGCATTAGATGTCTTTGATTGCGTCCATTCGATGCCAATGATTTTCCTGAAATCTAAAACAAAGAACCCCCGTTAATTTAAGGAATCTTCTGGAATCCATAAAAACGTTAGGAAGTTTAACAGCGACAAATGTAGTGGAAACCAAAGGAAAAGGTGCTTCTTATCGAAAACACTCGTCCTACATAAATGAAAATAAAACAGAACGAGATCTGATGCTGCTGCATGCATGTATCAATTAAGTCTTCGCTATCCAGTGTAAAGTAAGAGTAGCTATTGCTTGCACACCGAGTTTTCAAAAGGCTACAGTGCACAAGTCCGTCTTAAACAGCTGAAGAGGTGTCCCACGTTGTTATTAACTCATTATGAAGGTCCGTTTTCTCCGTTTCCTGCAGTCCTCTCAGCATTTAGCTAGCCTAGCAGAGCGACGAAGATTTTGATACTGTCCGTATTTAGCCACTTGCCTCATCTCTGCACAAAAATGGAAGTTCTCCGTTCCGAGAGAAAGCGGAGAGTCTCATCTCCAGCAGACGCGTCATGTGTTATTCAGGGACCCCACGAAGAACCCACTTGCCTGGCTTCTGGACGTCTCCATCTCCTCGAAAGTGCCGGAAACTTCTGAATAACGAACAAGCGTGCCACTGCTGTGTCCGCACAGTTAGAGAACAACAGCGCGATGGCCACCAAAGCTTACAGCTGCTGTCCACTCCCGGCCAACAAGTAGGGTTGCAAATCTTATTATCCCGCATCTCGTGGTCGTGCGGTAGCGTTCACGCTTCCAACGCCCGGGTTCCCGGGTTCGATTCCCGGCGGGGTCAGGGATTTTCTCTGCCTCGTGATGGCTGGGTGTTGTGCGATGTCCTTTGGTTAGTTAGGTTTAAGTAGTTCTAAGTTCTAGGGGACTGCTGATCATAGATGTTAAGTCCCATAGTGCTCAGAGCCATTTGAACAATTTTTTTGAACAAATCTTATTACAACACCAAAATTTATCGACCGACTGTACAATGGTTCGTTCACTTACCGCATCAGTTACCATTTTCTGTTTCTGTGAGTGTTAAACGCTGCACGCACTTATTCCTAGAGTGAAGTAAGGAAATACGTTACTCATTTATATCCACGTCATGTATAAACTTACATACAGGATTCTGACACTAAATACATTTACTACCAACTTTTTTCATCTACATCTACAGGGTGTTTCAAAAATGACCGGTATATTTGAAACGGCAATAAAAACTAAACGAGCAGCGATAGAAATACACCGTTCGTTGCAATATGCTTGGGACAACAGTACATTTTCAGGCGGACAAACTTTCGAAATTACAGTAGTTACAATTTTCAACAACAGATGGCGCTGCGGTCTGGGAAACTCTATAGTACGATATTTTCCACATATCCACCATGCGTATCAATAATATGGCGTAGTCTCTGAATGAAATTACCTGAAACCTTTGACAACGTGTCTGGCGGAATGGCTTCACATGCAGATGAGATGTACTGCTTCAGCTGTTCAATTGTTTCTGGATTCTGGCGGTACACCTGGTCTTTCAGGTGTCCCCACAGAAAGAAGTCACAGGGGTTCATGTCTGGCGAATAGGGAGGCCAATCCACGCCGCCTCCTGTATGTTTCGGATAGCCCAAAGCAATCACACGATCATCGAAATATTCATTCAGGAAATTAAAGACGTCGGCCGTGCGATGTGGCCGGGCACCATCTTGCATAAACCACGAGGTGTTCGCAGTGTCGTCTAAGGCAGTTTGTACCGCCACAAATTCACGAAGAATGTCCAGATAGCGTGATGCAGTAATCGTTTCGGATCTGAAAAATGGGCCAATGATTCCTTTGGAAGAAATGGCGGCCCAGACCAGCACTTTTTGAGCATGCAGGGACGATGGGACTGCAACATGGGGCTTTTCGGTTCCCCATATGCACCAGTTTTGTTTATTGACGAAGCCGTCCAGGTAAAAATAAGCTTCGTCAGTAAACCAAATGCTGCCCACATGCATATTGCCGTCATCAATCCTGTGCACTATATCGTTAGCGAATGTCTCTCGTGCAGCAATGGTAGTGGCGCAGAGGGGTTGCCGCATTTGGATTTTGTATGGATAGAGGTGTAAACTCTGGCGCATGAGACGATACGTGGACGTTGGCGTCATTTGGACCGCAGCTGCAACACGGCGAACGGAAACCCGAGGCCGCTGTTGGATCATCTGCTGCACTAGCTGCGCGTTGCCCTCTGTGGTTGCCGTACGTGGTCGCCCTACCATTCCAGCACGTTCATCCGTCACGTTCCCAGTCCGTTGAAATGTTTCAAACAGATCCTTTATTGTATCGCTTTTCGGTCCTTTGATTACATTAAACCTCTGTTGAAAACTTCGTCTTGTTGCAACAACACTGTGTTCTAGGCGGTGGAATTCCAACACCAGAAAAATCCTCTGTTCTAAGGAATAAACCATGTTGTCTACAGCACACTTGCACGTTGTAAACAGCACACGCTTACAGCAGAAAGACGACGTACTGAATGGCGCACCCACAGACCGCGTTGTCTTCTATATCTTTCACATCACTTGCAGCGCCATCTGTTGTTGAAAATTGTAACTACTGTAATTTCGAAAGTTTGTCCGCCTGAAAATGTACTGTTGTCCCAAGCATATTGCAACAAACGGTGTATTTCTATCGCTGCTGGTTTAGTTTTTATTGCCGTTTCAAATATACCGGTAATTTTTGAAACACTCTGTACATGCATACACCACGGGCCATCGCATGGAGAGTGGCAGAGAATGCTCTGTACCACTACCATTTCCTTTTCTGTTCCACTCGCCAATAGAGCGGGAGAAAAACGACTGTCTGCAAGCCTTCGTATAAGCCGTAATTTCCCCAATCCTATCCCCGTGGTCCTTACGCCAAATGTACGTTGGCGGCAGTAGAATCGTTCTGCAATCAGCTTCAAGTGCCGATTTTCTAAACTTTCTCAATAGTGTTCCTGGAAAAGAAAGTCGCGTTGCCTAGAGGGACTCTCATAAAAGCATCTCTGTATTATTCTCACCTACCAGTAACAAATCTAGCAGGCCACCTCTGAATTGCTTCGACGTATTCCTTTAATCCGATTTGGTGTCCGCCCCCTGTAGCTGAGTGGTCAGCGTGACGGACTGTTAATCCTAAGGGCCCGGGTTCGATTCCCGGCTGAGTCGGAGATTTTGTCCGCTCAGGGACTGGGTGTTGTGTTGTCCTAATCATCATCATTTCATCCCCATCGACACGCAAGTCGCCGAAGTGGCGTCAAATCGAAAGACTTGCACCAGGCGAGCGGTCTACCCGACGGGAGACCCTCGTCACCCGGCATTTCAATCCGATTTGGTACGGGTCCCAAATTCTCAAGCAGTATTGAAGAGTAGGTCGCTCCAGCGTTAATGCGGTCTCCGTTGCAGATGAACCACACTTTCCCAAAATTCTCCCAGTAAACCGAGATCGAACATTCATCTCCCCTACCACAATCCTCACATGCTCTTTCCTTTCTATATCGGTTTGCAGTGTTACGCCAAAGTATTTAAACGGCGTTATTGTGTCAAGCAGGACTCTACTAATGCTACATCCGAACATTACGGTTTTGTTTTGCCTTCTCATTTGCATTAACGTACGTTTTGTGATGCGTATATGCATTCACTTCACGTGTTTAAGCCAAGTATTACGCACATTCATGCGATCGGGAATGCTCAGCAGCAGCCAGCCTACATGTACATTTAACAATTAAACGTCAGCAAGAACATTAGAGATGGAATCATAGGAGGCAATATTGTGCAACGTTAGTAGGGACAATATCCGACTATTCGGGAGTAGGATCTTACAATCTGAGCCGGCCGCGGTGGTCTAGCGGTTCAGGCGCTCAGTCCGGAACCGCGCGACTACTACGGTCGCAGGTTCGAATCCTGCCTCGGGCATGGATGTGTGTGATGTCCTTAGGTTAGTTAGGTTTTAGTAGTTCTAAGTTCTAGGGGACTGATGACCACAGATGTTAAGTCCCATAGTGCTAAGAGCCATTTGAACCATCTTACAATCTGAGACAGTGTTCCGAGACAAACTTCCGTCGCAATGTCCGCAAACGTGACGTCAGAGCCGCCTAGCAACAGCGATCTGAACGCCCATTGGCTGAAGGTTTGGATATATATATATATATATATATATATATATATATATATATATATATATATATATATATGCACTCGCGACCGTTATTATATATATATAGGGTGTTACAAAAAGGTACGGCCAAACTTTCAGGAAACATTTCTCACACACAAATAAAGAAAATATGTTATGTGGACATGTGTCCGGAAACGCTTACTTTCCATGTTAGAGTTCATTTCATTACTTTTCTTCAAATCATATCAATCACGGAATGGAAAAACACAGCAACAGAACGTACCAGCGTGACTTCAAACACTTTGTTACAGGAAATGTTCAAAATGTCCTCCGTTAGCGAGGATCCATGCATTCACCCTCCGTCGCATGGAATCCCTGATGCGCTGATGCAGCCCTGGAGAATGGTGTATTGTATCACAGCCGTCCACTGTACGAGCACGAAGAGTCTCTACACTTGGTACCAGGGTTGCGTAGACAAGAGCTTTCAAATGCCCCCATAAATGAAAGTCAAGAGGGTTGAGGTCAGAAGAGCGTGGAGGCCATGGAATTGGTCCGCCTCTACCAATCCATCGGTCACCGAATCTGTTGTTGAGAAGCATACGAACACTTCGACTGAAATGTGCAGGAGCTCCATCGTGCATGAACCACATGTCGGGTCACACTTGTAAAGGCGCATGTTCTAGCATCACAGGTAGAGTATCCCGTATGAAATCACGATAACGTGCTCCATTGAGCGTAGGTGGAGGAACAATGTAAAATGAGCTCTAACATGGAAATTAAGCGTTTCCGGACACATGTCCACATAACATATTTTCTTTATTTGTGTGTGAGGAATGTTTCTTGAAAGTTTGGCCGTACCTTTTTGTAACACCCTGTATACGTATATATAAGAACGGTCGCGAGTGCATATTTCAGATGTTAAGCAAGATATAAAGTGAGGTTATTAGTTATAAGAACGCCACGTGTCGTGGGCAGTGGCTATCATTATGTAAAGTCAGAAAACTGTGTTAATGTGTGTAAAGGGTCGAATAACGGCGTTGTCCAGAGCCGCCACATTGCAGATGCTGATTCTGTGACAAAGAAATTTCGGTATTAAAACAATTAAAGTGCAAACGTTGTTGACAATTAACAACTGGCATCCCTAAACGCTCCACTTCAGCAGGGTCACCAGCTATATGGAACCTGGCGACTGAGCGCCACTACTGTGCTACGAGGGTTACCGAAGCAGCAAGACACCAGGTTAGTCATACCGCCCAGAGAAGTACTTCCTTCTCGCTACAATGCCAATGAGGGTGTTGTATGGTGTTGTAGTTTCTCTGCATTTAGAGTTAGCTGCCATTCATCAAGCCAACTACGAGCTTTGGCTAAGTCATTTTGTACCTTCCTATAGTCACTCATCCACGACAGCTATCCGTAAACCACAGTATCATCAGCAAACGGACATAGGTAGCTTCCCACCCTGTCCGCCATATCATTTATGTATACAGAAAATAAGAGCGGTCCTATCACACATGCGTGGGGCACTCATGACGAAACCCTTGTCTCTGATGAATACACGGCGTCGAGGACAACGTACTGGATTCTATTACTCAAGATGCCTTTGAGCCACTCACGTATGTGGGAACCTTTCGATATACTCGTCCCTTCGTTAACACTCTGCAATGGGGTACCGTGAAGATCCTTTCCGGAAATCTGCCTGTTGCTCTTCATCCATAGTTCGCAATACATCACGTGAGAAAAGATCAAGCTGAGTTTCACATAAGCGATGCTTTCTAAAACAATCCTGATTCGTGGACATAAACTTCTCTGTCTCAAGAAAATTTTACACTACTGGCCATTAAAATTGCTACACCAGGAAGATGACGTGCTACAGATGCGAAATTTAACGGACAGCAAGAAGATGCTGTGATATGCAAATTATTAGCTTTTCAGAGCATTCACACAAGGTTGGCGCCAGTGGCGGCACCTATAACGTGCTGACATGAGGAAAGTCTCCAACCGATTTCTCATACACAAACAGCAGTTGACTGGCGTTGCCTGGTGAAACGTTGTTGTGATGCCTCGTGTAAGGAGGAGAAATGCGTACCATCACGTTTTCGACTTTGATAAAGGTCGGATTATAGCTTATCGCGATTGCAGTTTATCGTATCGCGACATTGCTGCTCGCGTTGGTCGAGATCCAATGACTGTTAGCAGAATAAGGAATCGGCGGGTTCAGGAGGGTAATAAGGAACTCGTATCACGGCCTCGTATCACTAGCAGTCGAGATGACAGGCATCTTATCCGCATGGCTGTAACGGATCGTGCAGCCACGTCTCGATCCCTGAATCAACAGATGGGGACGTTTGCAAGACAACAACCATCTGCACGCACAGTTCGTCGACGTTTGCAGCAGCATGGGCTATTAGCTTGGAGATCATGGCTGCGGTTACCCTTGACGCTGCATCACAGACAGTAGCGCCTACGATGGTATACTCGACGACGAACCTGGGAGCACGAATGGCAAAACGTCATTTTTTCGGATGAATCCAGGTTCTGTTTACACCATAATGATAGTCGCATCCGTGTTTGACGACATCGCAGTGGACGCACATTGGAAGCGTGTATTCGTCATCACCATACTGCCGTATCACCCGGCGTGATGGTGTTGGGTGCCATTGGTGACACGCCTCGGGAACCTCTTGTTCGCATTGACGGCACTTAAAACAGTGGACATTACATTTGTTGAAGCTGCTTGGGCAGCTGTACCTGTACACGCCATCCAAGCTCTGTTTGACTCAATGCCCAGGCATATCAAGGCCGTTATTATGGCCAGAGGTGGTTGTTCTGGGTACTGATTTCTCAGGATCTATGCACCCAAATTCCGTGAAAATGTAATCACATGTCAATTCTAGTATAATATATTTGTCCAATGAATTCCCGTTTATCAGCATTTCTTCTTGGTGTAGCAATTTTAATGGCCAGTAGTGTATATTCGAACTGAGACTATGTTCACGGAATTTTTTGCAGCAGACCGATATTGCGGAGTGATTTACGTTAATGTAGCGTTATTTTAGTTAAAGTCACAGTCAGAAGTGACAATATTAAAGAAATATTTCCCATCCTTTCGCTTTCCACCGCCTGGAGGGATTATTGGCTGGTAGCTCTGAGGTCTCAAGAGACAACTGCGTAAAAATTGAGACATACAGCAGACACACATCAGTACATAGTTTCTCTCCACGTTTGAACCCACATGACGGGGGATCAATGTAGATGCCATCTGTGATGCATACCTGCACTTTACTGACACCAATCTGCTTAGCAAATCCGTTCATTGCGCTTCCTATCTGCAGCAGAGAACTAATTTGATGTGATAATACTGATCAGAGGGGTAATAATGAAAGTTAAAGACATCACAGATAGGTGAAATCTGTAATTATAAGTAGTCAGCAAACCATCAGCACGTTTCTCTTAATGACTGGGCACTACCAGGTAGCAACACCATGCAACAATATCTTAACGTTAGGTCACTGATATGTGCACAGATGTAATTGAGTGTGGACGGGTCTTGGATCAGGAAACTGGCTGGACACATCAAGCTGATAGCCTTAAAAGGCCGTATGAAAACTCGCGCCAGGTCTATACTTAAGAAAAGGACTGTGACAACGTAATTTCGTAGACATCTCACCATTTCCAGCAAATCACTACAGTAATCTCACTTGGCTACAATAACTTCTTAATTTTAAGATTTAATGTGGCCTTCCCTGTTACTGGCAGCAGGCTTCTGTTAACAGTTCTGTAGCCCATGAGCAATATTTGTAGCACCAGAAACCTGCAAATTACACCCGGTATCGATTAAGGAAATATTACTACCGAGACCAATAGAGCGCATGCAGGTTCATGATTTATGGTAACATCGACAGACAGTAACACTGAGCTGGATTCACCCTCCAGTTCACTGCATGTTTAATTAAGGAGCACCGACCCTTACAATAGCTGACACAAGGCTGGCATCAACTCTGACCCCCTCTCACTTTAGGTATGGGGCAACTTCGCACGAACTGTTCTCCAAGGTTACAATGAAAGCATGTAATACTTCTCATGGGTTTAGAATCAGCTCTACTCACTTGGACTGTGTTATCTGTGTAACACCCCAAATATAGAACCCATAATAACCACCCTTTTTGTTGCAAAAGAAATAGCAAAATTAGTCATCCTGACAGTGAGGGTGGCTACTGAAAACAAAGTTTACACTCTTCTCAGTTTGATTAACAGGAATGTTATATAATTGCTAATGCTTATCAAAAAGAAAGGACTGAGTGAAAGAATACCATACGATTCAGAACAGAAACTTCAAAGAAATAATTCAAAAATTATTTACGAAAGTTAAAGCCCAGACCATAAATTGACCAAAGATAACTTTATCCTAGAAGAGAGTTGTAGCCGCATCGAACTGTAAGTTCGCTGTGACTACAATGTAACTCGGCAATGAAGATGTTACCTCACTTCTCTCTTGTATTTTGCAACAGTAGTACGCATGTTAAGCGGTGCTAGATTGTTTTGAAAATGATCTGAAGTTTGAAGTTACACGATATAGACTGTAAATGTTAGTCAGAAATCTGACTAAAGTAGGAGCATCTTTACCGTTAGACAAATAACGGGATTTTGATATATGTGACAGAAAAGTGAATCGTATGATTACTGATTAGTGATGGGACTTAGCCTTCGTGATATTTAATAGTCACGATCATCAAAGGACACAGAAATAGACTGATCGCCGACGTAAAGTCGGTTATAAGACTTTAGTAGGCTACAACTAAAGGCAATCACGAGGAAATTACTATTTTGCTCTGTTGTCAGAAGTTCACTTCAAGGTCAGAATTACTGCTGTTAACGGGCATAATTCCCTGAATGACATATCGCTGTGTGTGCGCTCAGCGTAGGGACAAACAATTACGAAAGACAATAAACATTAAATCAACCTTAATTCTTCATGTCACCTACACCATTTAAGGGACATTTAGAATGCATTTGTGGAAATGACTGAGTCTTCGGATAATGTAAAAGTGCCAAGAGAATTAGTGATAGTTTAAATGTGAACAGCAATAACTTTACACCAAAATTCCGACGCATTCAGAACATTGCTCAAGGGTATGTTATCTCTGGAGTTACGTCATGCAATTGTTGAATACGCGACGTAGTGACGCCGGAATAATAATTAACAATTTAATATCCTCGCTAAATTCATAATGTGGCCTCGGCTTGGGTGATTCAAGACACTACTTGTTAACGTTTGAATAAACATTCTCAAAACGAGCATAAATAGTCAGCAAGTTCGCGTAAACTGAAGAGTCCGTCGCGAACACGCAAGGGACTTTTGGCTATTTCAGGTCAATGGAGGCATCGCGTTATCGAGTAGTGCAGTCGCTACACTTATAAGTGAAGAAGATCGACAGACAACGAGCACAATTGCTTTCATAACATGCAAGGGCTGCGCACACTGCGGAGTGCTGCTCCATCGAGACAGTGATATCATTTTCGAGATACAGTATCTGAAAGTAACCAAATCACGTGAGTTTTTTTTAATAGTTACAGATTGGCGCTGTCGTGATCGATGGACGCCGTTCCACGTCATCTCGACTGGGACACCCATCACCAGCCCCACAGTTGGTTTAAAAGAGGGGGAAAGGGAGCAACTACGAGGTCATCGGTCCCTTGTTCCTAATAAAACAGTGCCACAAGTGTGAGAATAAAACAGACGTGACATACAACACAAAACGAAAAGAAAGGAAAGGCCACAAGAACGAATGAAAGTCAACGAACACTAAAAGGAACAAAAGAGGACAACAAAACAACAGAGCTGCAAGAAGAGAGTAAAACAAGGAAGCAGATTATAGTGGCTGGCCGACCACGAAAATAAAAAGGAAAAGCCAGCCACCCTGCAACACATTAAAAGCTCCGACCTAAGATCACTAGGGTGGAGGACACACAGGGACAAAGGACAGGGGCAAAAACTCAGATCGAATGATAAAACCAACCCTCATGGATGAAACGTAGAACCAAATCAGCCGATGATACGTTGTCTGCTAAAATCAATGGTAACAAGTCCCGCAACCGAAGATGAAGTCGTAGGGAAGCCAAAGAAGGATAGAGCAGAAAAATACTGGCCACTGTCAACCGGGCGCCGCGCGGACACTGAGATGTGTCTTCACGGCGCAGAAGGTAGCTGTGGGTCGGCCAGGCATGGCCAACGCGGAGCCGTCAGAGAACCACGGAGTCTCTGCAAGAGGCCCTCATCGAAGACTACCACACATACGTGGTCCCCTTAATGGCTCGCAGTTTCTTGTGTGTAGTGAGATTCTGCCATTCCGTCTCCCAAAGATGAAAACCTCCGCGGCGTAGTAACGAACGCAGGTCAGTTGCGGGGATGCTCACCTCCAGAAGTGATTTCTGTGTCGCCTGTTTGGCCAGCCTCTCAGCAAGATCATTTCCTGGGATTACGACGTGACCAGAGGTCCAGACGAACACCACTGAATGACTGGACCGTTCCATGGCATAGATGGACTCCTCGATGGACCCTACCAAAGGATGACGAGGGTAGCACTCGTCGATAGTTTTCACGCTGCTCAAGGAGTCAGTACATAAAAGAAACGACTCCCCAGGGCATGAACGGAGATACTGAAGTGCACGAGAAATGGTCACCATCTCAGCAGTGAATACACTGCAGCCATCAATTCGGCCGCCGTGAACGTAGGCAAAGCCAACGCGACCATCAGCCATCGAGCCGTCGGTGTAAACCACTTCAGAGCCACGGAACACGTCAAGAATCGAGAGGCAGTGACAGCGGAGAACCACAGGGTTAACGAAGTCCTTGGGGCCATGTAAAAGGTCCAGACGAAGCTGCTACCGAGGCGTACACGAACGGACTGCAAGTAGAGGTCGTAAAGGGAAGGACTCCAGCTCAGAGAGAAGGGACCCCACGCGAACCGCAATCGTTAGCCCCGACCTGGGCCGCCGATGCAGGAGATGGACTTGCGCGGGCGAGAAAAGGAGACGGTAATTCGAATGCTCAGGAGAACTACGAATGTGTCCTGTGCAACTGGCAAGCAGCTGTGCACGTATGATCTGCAGTGGAGGGACCCAAGCCTCCACCAGTACGCTAGTCACTGGACTCGTCCTAAAAGCTCCTGTCGCTAGTCGAACCCCGCAGTGGTGCACAGGGTTGAGGAAATGCAACGCTGAGGGCGCTGCCGAACCATAAACCACACTCCCATAGTCAATTCGGGATTGGACAAGGGCTCTGTAACGCCCCAGCATCGTAGAGCGATCTGCACCCCAATTGGTGTTTCTCAGGCAATGGAGGGCATTGAGGTGCTGCCAGCACTTCTGATTAAGCTGACGAAAATGTGGAAGTCAATCGAGCGTCTAAAGCCAGTCATAAGAATCGATATGTCTCCACTATAGTGAGTAGATCGTCGTGAAGGTAAAGTTCTGGTTCCGGAAGAACGGTACGACGCCGACAGAAGTTCATGACACACGACTTTGCAGCTGAAAACTGGAAGCCATGGGCGAGAGCCCATGACTGTGCTTTTTGGATGGCTCCCTGTAGGCGGCGCTCAGCAATACTAGTACTGGAGCAGCAGTATGAAATGCAGAAGTCGTCTGCATAAAGAGAAGGTGAGACAGAGGGTCCAAAAGCTGCTGCTAGACCGTTAATGGCCACTAAAAATACACTCAATACAAGGCCCTGCGGGACTCCATTCTCTTGGATATGGATGGAACTTATGGGAGGCACCAACTTAGACACGGAAAGAAAGGAGTGACCGGAAGTTTTGGATAAAAATCGGGAGCGAGCCCTGGAGACCCCACCCATACAATGTCACAAGGATATGATGTCGCCAGGTCGTGTCATATGCTTTACCCAAGTGAAAAAACACTTCTGGAAAAGGCTGTTAGGATGGCAGACTAGAGGGACACAAGATTATCAGCGGTAGAGCGACCCTGGCGGAAGCCGTCCTTACATGGAGCCAGTAGGCCACGTGACTCCAGGACCCAACCCAATTGCCGACGTACCATAGATTCCAGCAACTTACGAAGAACATTGGTGAGGCTGATGAGCCGATAGCTATCCACATCAAGCGGTTTTTTTTACCGGGTTTGAGCACCAGAATGATGGTGCTCTCCGGCCATTGCGATGGAAAGACGCCACCACACCAAATGCGGTTGAAGATGACGAGGAGATGTCGCTTGTAGTCAGATGAGAAATGTTTAATCATCTGGCTGTGGATCTGGTCAGGACCAGGAGCTGTGTCGGGGCAATGTGCAAAGGCACTGAGGAGCTCCCACTCTGTAAATGGGGCCATTATAGGATTCACTGTGGGGTGCAATGAATGAGAGGACGTTCCCTTCCAGCCGCCGTTTGAGAGTGCGAAAGGCTGGGGAGGGGGGGGGGGGAGGGGGGAGAATCTCCAACGCATAGATAACACGCCATTTATGGTAACACCAGGAACACCTGTTGGGGTCTTGTACCCGAAAAGACGTTTGATCTTTGCCCAGACTTGGGAAGATCACGTATGGCACCCAATGGTCGAGACGTATCTCTCCAAACGCTCCTGCTTCCGTCGTTTGATAAGTCGTCGATCGTGGCCACAGAGCCGTTCAAAGGCTATGAGGTGCTCCAGAGAAGGGTGCCACTTATGACGCTGTAGAGCTCGCCGACGCTTTGTAATGTCTCTTGCAGCGGTCTCCCCGCGATATTTTCAGAAATTTTATAAATTATATAACTCAGCACATATCTCGAAATATCTCTTCTTATCTTACCGATTCCTAAACTTTAATATACGATGATTATCAATGCAAAGTAGTTTCAAGCCCTATTATTCCTTGGAGCGTGCATTTACTCCATGGAATAGCTTCTCTGATATCTATGTTTTCCCTTATGAAAAGAGGGATTCAGATCTTGCCGATTAGCCGTGAAAGAACGAAGATGTATATGTATGTATTGTTGAGCTAGTCACCATCTTGATGAGATTCTGTATGAGAAGGAATTTAATGCATGAACTAAACTAAAGTGAGTGTGTTCGTGTATTATTTAACTGATTATTATTGACAATGTCTGCTTACTACGCTGTGTTGCACGGGATCAGTGTGGAACGTCTGATTTACACTGGAGGAACCTGCCGTTTTGTACGCTCAAAATATCTAGTTTATTACTTGCAATAAATGGGCTAACACGGTCTTACCAGCAGATCTCCGGTCTTCCCCATGTGATCACCGAAAGTTAATAATTATTACAAATGTTTTCAGGAGATCGACTGACAATTTTCGTCACACCGAGACTTCGAAATTGCTTCACTGCCTTATGTAATTTAATCGGTATAGAACAGTATTGAACTGTGTGAATGTGATAAGCCTGCTTTTTGAATGAAAATTCCCTTAATATACGCATGTTTTTTTACTATCCTGATCAGTGAAGCTAAATCAGGCCGGTGTGGGAGAGGTTTTTTAAATTTCAGATCCCACAACAAAAAATATTAAAGCTTCTTAATTGCTTCAGCAACTTCCGGCGATCACCAAGCGACTGCCTCATGCCTCGGGCATCCTAAAGAGCGAGGGATCGTGTTTTCTGCCGTAGAAACAATTGTTGTAGTCACCTACTCAACCACTAGATCCATGTTACCGTGTGCGGGAGATTCAGGGGTGACAGCAGAGGTGAAAGTTTCCCAGTCTGCCTTGTTTAAAGCGCATCTGGGCAGGTGTCTGAAGACCTGACGCTGGGGCAGTGATACGAAGATGGGGAAGTGGTCACTACCACACAGGTCGTCATGTGCTCTCCAGTGGATAGATGGGATAAGTCCTGCGCTGCAAATTGATAATTCAATGGCCGAGTAACTACCATGAGCCACACTGAAATGTATGGCGGACCCAGTATTTAAGTGGCAGAGGTTGAACTGGGACAGTAAAGTTTCGACATCTCTTCCTCGGCCAGTAAGCACGGTGCCACCCCACATGGGGTTATCGGCGTTAAAATCTTCCAAAAATAGGAAAGGTTTAGGGAGTTGATCAGTCAGTGCAGCTAATACATTCAGGGGTACTGCACAATCTGGAGGAAGATATACATTGCAGAAAGCTGTTTCCCGCTTCGTCCCTATTCTGGCAGCCACAGCTTCAAGAGGGGTTTGAAGGTGCACAGGTTCACTACAGACTGAGTTTAGGACATAAACGCAAACTCCAACTGACACTCGATTGTAGTCGCTACAGTTCCTGCAATATTCCTTACATCCTCTGAGGGCAGGGGTTGCATTGCCGGGAACCAGTTTTCCTGGAGGGCAATGCAGATAGCAGCTGTAAAGCTTAACAGTTGCTGTAGCTCAGCCAGGCATTGCAAAAAACAGCCGCAATTCCACTGGAGGATGACGTCATCGTGAGACTGGAATGGCATGGAACATTCAGTGAGGGAGTTTACACCTCAGTCACCTGCTGCCACTGACTTATTGCCTGAGCAGTGTATATCCATTTTGTGTGAGGATCTGGCGAGATCTAGGCCCTCAGCAGACGCCGAAATCTCCACCTCATCCTCAGACTCAGAGCTTGTAGGTAGCAGGGGCGTGGGTGCCACCGCAATTTCATAGAGGTATTCTTTTTGCATTTCTCTCGCTGCTCCTTGGGTTTCTCTACCTGGGAGGACTTCACTGGCTCCGTCTCTGAATGAGTGTGAAGCCCTACGACCAGTTGCTTTTGGGCTCTTCCGCCACTGGCAGATGTCACCTTTCCCACTTGCAGAAAGCTGGAGTGACCCAAGAGACCCATTCCTAGCGAGAGGAGCCGAAGGAGACTTATGCTTCTTCAGCTTAGAAGTGCGGTCGGACATCCCCGATGGTCAGGAGTGTGTTGCTCCCAAAGTAGGTGGTGCAGAAGCAACAGGGAGGTAAATCCCCTCCCCACCACCACCACCATCAAGGGGGCAGGTGTAGTCTTCTGGCTCTGAGAGGTGACTGGGGTTGGCAGAGCGGATGGTGTCAGAGCTGTTGTAGCGGCGGCGTAACACGATGTCATACGCACAGAATGCAGGCGTTCAAATTTTCTCGCAGCCTCAGTGTAGGTTAGTCGGTCAAGGGTCTTGTACTCCATGATTTTCCTTTCTTTCTGGAGAATCCTGAAGTCTGGCGAGCAAGGCGAATGGTGCTCTCCACAGTTGACACAGATGGGAGGCGAGGCACATGGAGTACTGGGATGTGATGGGCGTCTGCAGTCTCCACATGTGACACTGGAAGTACAGTGGGAAGAGATATGGCCGAACTTCCAGCACTTAAAGCACCGCATAGGTGGAGGGATACAGGGCTTTACATCACGGCAGTAGACCGTCACCATGACCTTTCTGGGCAATGTATCACCCTCGAAGGCCAAGATGGAGGCACCAATGGCAACCTGATTATCCCTTGGACCCCGGTGGACATGCCAGACGAAATGTACACTTCGATGCTCTAAATTGGCGCTCAGCTCATCGTCATACTGCAACATACAGTCCCCGTGAAATATGATACCCTGGACCATATCTAAGCTCTCATGAGACGTGATTGTTACAGAACCATCCCCCAGCTTGTCACAAGCGAGTAACGCCTGTGACTGGGCAGAGGATGCTGTATTGATCAACACTGACCCAGGTCTCATTTTGGGCAAGCCCTCCACCTCCCCAAACTTGTCCTCTAAATGCTCAACAAAAAATGAGGCTTCATCATCATGAAAGATTCCCCATCAGCACTAGAACATACAAGGTACCTGAGCGAATAAAACCACTGTCATCCTTAGTCTAACGTTCTTC
The DNA here is from genome assembly GCF_023864345.2 of Schistocerca serialis cubense. Lineage (NCBI taxonomy): Eukaryota > Metazoa > Arthropoda > Insecta > Orthoptera > Acrididae > Schistocerca > Schistocerca serialis. The sequence continues at coordinate 765,157,197 of NC_064642.1, read as the reverse complement.
CCATGGTGTGGCCAGGGAGGTGATCGATTTGGGGTCGTATTTCTGTGCGTTGAATTGAGCTCGTGTTTGCTTAGAGAGTACTGGTGTTTCACCACAAGACTTTGACTGTGTCCCGAAACTCTCTCACACTGGCACTGCATGGGGTTATCCTGTCTCTCTCGTCACTAAAGATTATTTTTCTCTATGCTTGTCCAGCTTCATACAAGGTTGTGGCTTACTCACAAGTGGTATGTGGGATCATTCCTCCTCCCACAAACCCTCATGAGTTTTATACGTGGCTTCTGGCTCTGTAACATTGAGACGCATAGCCATCATGATGACCCAAATCTCTTCAACATACTGAATTAACGTGGCAATATGTCCCTGGATGCGCCAGAAGTACCAACTCGCAAGGTCATTGTGAATCTGGCTGGGCAGATGACCCTCCAACAACCTGTTGTGAAAGTCAGTCAACGACTCACCACTGTTAAGTGCTTGAGTTACTCACCTACTCTATTTTCTGAGGTTTAATGGTTGGTTGGCCCGAAATATGATTATGCCTGCAACACAGTGGTCTCGTTTTGAAACTGGACTGAGACATAGCAACTCAGCCACCTGATCATTAGTATCCATGAACAAATGTGTGATCTACTGCTCTACAGACTGCAGTGGGTTGGCCAATTTGCTAAACAATTTCCAATTCGTCAGTTCCCCAGATTCAGGCACTTACTCACAACTTGGACACCGATCCCTCTTCCTTTCCGACCCGTTCGTGCCAGTCCAACAAACTTGCTTCAGTTCGTAAGTCATTAACCCCAGTTCACAATTTCTCAACAGACAACTTATACTTTTGATACCTACCTACCATGCTAAAGCCTTTAATCCAGTTACCCAAACGATCCAACTGCACTTGAATCCTATATGCTTGGAAGTGTGTGGGAATACTATTTTGAAAGACTGCAATATTTTCATGCATTCCACAAAGGAGACTGCAACATATTAAACAGGTGTCATTTTCCTCAATTCTGGTTTGTTCAGTGACTACCGTTTTGGTATCCAGCACTACCCTCAGTTGCTAAATCAGTTTAATCACACTTTCCTTAATTGCTTCCCCACATATGCCCAGCTTATGTTACAGTCCTTTTTATTCAAATATGAAATCCTCGATACTCCTCACTGATCCATAACCTCCGCACAATTTTAGACTTGCCTCAAACAAAACAAAATTCCACACATTACATGGTAAATACTATATCCTCAACCAGTGAGCAGGATCACAACCTTCTAATTCCAAACCACACTCTTCTACCACTGAAGTGGTAGCGAATGTGTCAGAAGAGTGGTTAGATGCTGGGCCAGTAAAATCTTGATTAATTTTATCAAACTTTATTTACAAAATCTCAAAAGGCAACATTACACAAGGAATAAATATCAAAATGTGGAAACATTTAACAATACGGTAATACAATTTAATCAACCAAAACCTTGACAACATAGATGGCACAAGACATACACAGCTGTCTGTATCAATTCAGAATCTGTTACAACTGTCAACTGCCCAACACACAGGCAATTTCATGCAATATACTAGAATGCAAGAATAAGTTTAGGCAGGTGATTACCACAATATCCAGGGGGCTTTAAAAAGAATAGAAAAGGAGAAGACATTTCCTTAACTTATGACATAAAATGTTGAAGTCAATGACATTAATTTTTTAAAATAATCCACCACATTAAATTTTAAAGTAGACTGGAAACAGTTAATGGTGGAATAACTCTTTAAATAACTGGCCACACAATATTTTAAAACCAGACCAAAAATTGACAAATTATTTAAAATAAACAATGATGAAATTTCTTATAAAAGCTTATTAAAAATTATTTAAACAGGCAAAGTACCAAATAGTGTACTTAAGCCTGACAGTTCCACCATATTACTTGGCCTTTAACAACAATATTTACATGAGGAAGTCGGCTGAGATAGGAGTGACAGTGCGAGAGGCCATTAACATTTGCCTCAAGGAGTACACAATCTAATACAATAGAGCCAAGATGAAGTCATACAACGTCAGTATCTGCAGTCGTGAGCAAGTATCTGAACGTGGCGAACTGGGGATTAGGAAATCTTTAACAAATTACCCACCCTTTGTGTTCTGTAGTGCAGTCAGTATATTAAAGAGATCCTGGTCGCCATGATGGCTTTTTATCTCAGTAATACAAAGGCAGAAACTGTGCATAATATTCTACAGGGTGCGCAGCAGGATCCTGCGCTATTTGCGAGTAAGCCACAAATCTTTACGAAATAAAACAAGCTCGTGGCAAGCATACAGAATGTACACTTCAGACTTTAGTGATAAGAAGCGTGTGAGCACCAAGTTAAGTGTCGGTGTGAGAAAGGTTCAGGACACAGTCCAAGTGAATAGGGCTGATATAAACCCATAAAATATACTACGCGCTTTCGTTGTAACCGGTGACGGCACTTGGTGCGAAATCTCGCGGTACCTAAGGTGAGAAGAGGGTAGAGTTAACGCCAGGGTGGAGCCGTTTATTGTAAGCGTCTGCGCTCCTCGATTAAACACTGCTGTGAAGTCGAGCATGAACCAGCTGCACTCTATTGGACTCCGGGCGCAATACTTCATTAATTGATTCCAGATGGTATGAGAAACTAGGCATAATTTTCAACCCTCTGAAGCTACAAGGAACACTCACAGCATGGAGAACCGTTAACGGGAGCTTGTTGCCCGCAGTAGTTTGTCTTGAAATTAAGGAGTTGTCATAGCCAGTTGAGTTTACTGTAGTGAAAAGATTAAGCACCAATATACCACTAAGGCGTGAATTCACAGAAAAGACTTAATGTGTACTGCATAATACTGATAGCGTCATTTCATTTAAATTTAAACCTGGAGAGAGTTTTTATTTGTGCCAACATCAGTTCCATAGTGAAGTCTAAGGAGTTACATTTAGATACTTCTCATTTAAACCAACGGCAAAGTCGGGTGTTATTGGAGGTTTTAGCTCTGTACTCTGAGGCATTAACCGATCTATTGCGGGCAATCAACAGAATTGGGTACAAGCTCCGGTTAACACGTCTGGTTCCCATCTGCCAATCACTGCAGTACTGGGCTCGGGGAAGGTGGTCCACGCCCATTGTTATTTTAAAGGTTTGCCATGATTTAAACATAACACAGTTCAGGGAATACTGGAGATACACAGAAATACAAAAGTTAAGGACCTCAATGTCATACACCGACATAGAGAACTTTCTGAAATACGTAAGGAACCATTTAAAGAGCAGTGTAGTCGGCTGATATTCGTAATAATCACGTCATTAAGGGGCTCCGGAAAGGCTCAAAATCGTGAAAAGTTCAATTTTTACTTTTTTGCGTTTTCTGAATCTTTTAATAGATATATAATTTATTCAATTCCGAAGACTACAACAATTTTTAAATTTTTTTTGAAATGTGTTCTACATGGGCGTGACCCACTGTGGCGCTGTTAAACTGCTGTCAAACGGTGTTATTATTAACGTCCGCGTTCATCAGGTACATTTTAGTGATGTGAGATAAAATATGTGTTGTGGCTAACCTGTGATGGTTCAATATATATCGCTGGTGTGATTGTCGATTGTTTCATGTTTATTTACTCTGTCGTTATCTCGAAAATATTCGTAATTAATTCTGTTTCTTGAGTCTCCATTTTGTTGAAGTATAATAATGAGTAAAAGTAAAGTTATTAGAAATCCTCTGAAGGCTTTTAAGAAAAGGAGAAATGTTGGAAAGCCAAAGGTATGTGTTATTACTGTAAACAATAAAGACGATAACCAAGTGAGTGAACCTAACCTCTCAAGTACACCTGCCCATAGCAGTCAAAGTGGGAAAGAAAATACTTCACAGAAGAAGCTTGGTTCAATGAGTGAAAACTATGAATGTTTTATGGGCGAATCGGATGTGAATGAAATATTTGATATGTCGGTTCTCAAAGGAATTTTTTCAAACTGTGTAAGATGTATTCATTGTAGTGAAGTTGGTCTGGAACTCTCCATAATAAAGCACGTAGGACTTGCTAGTGAAATACAACTGAAATGTGATAAGTGTTCATACATGACCACCTTTTGGAACAGTGTTGCAGTAACTGCAACTGAAGAAGATGGTAGCAAAATCTACGAACACAACAACGAGCGATGCTTGCTTTAGACAAGGAACGCCTTCGGGCTGCAGACAGGGCTGTAAAGAGTCTAGAAATACAAGCAAGAGTAAACAGGAGGAGGAACAAGAGGAAGCTGGAGGAGGAGTTTGCAGAGGATTAAGATAATCCATCCTATGGACCTGGAATGCACTAAAAAGTTAATCCAATCTTTGTCGCTCGATTCCCAAAACTTTTATTTTCTCATACTAATTACACGTTTTCTAAGGATCTTCCAAACATATTTGTTTCAAACTTTCAGTAAATGTTACACAGTACCTTCTGCATAATTTAACACAGTCTTTTTCCAAAAAACTGTATATTTTTGAATATATAAATAAAAAATTGCAAAAAAATGTTGTGAATTTTCATTACAATTGAAAAAAAAATCATCTTTAATAACTGCAATAAAATTTTGTAACATCCCTGTGTTAAGGTGTAGCCCATATTCCAATAAATAATCTGTAAAAAGTTCAACTTCCTACCTCAAATACTTTGTGAGGAAAGATGTAATTTATTAGCGTTATTTTAACATTCCAAGTGTAGGGCGTTCCGGAGCCCCTTAAAAGACTTAGTTTGCACTTCCCCAAAGTAGAAATGTCATAAAAATGCTCGTTGGGATGAAACACAGAATAATTGTAATACCTACTTAAACACTACACATACGTTGAGGGAGACAATTAATACTATAATACTATATGTTTCAAGAGATATTGCTGGCGGAATGGGAGCGAACTAACAGTTTTTCATGGCGCAAACGACTGAATCGTGTAGCAATGTTTCACTGTCAACAGCACTAAGTTCCCCCCCAGGGGATCCACAACTCTTTTGTGGATACGTGCGTAGCGAGCACGGGGCCCCGAGCTAATGTGGCCTTCCTTCCTTTCCGGGCTGCATACCTTCCCTTTCCGCATCCTTCCCCATCCCCTGTCTTCGCCCCCCCCCCCTCACCTCTGGCTCTTTCCTTCCCTTTCTCCCCCTCTGGGAGTATGGTTTGTGCCTACGTCCGGAGACGGACGCTTGTAAATGTACCGCATTCTTCGCCTTCCTTGCTTGTATGTATTCTTCCTTCCTTTGTCCTTCTCTTTTCCTTACCTCTTCTCTTTACCCTTTTCTCCGCTGCGGCGTTTGAGACCCCCTCTTCTTTCCTTTCCCTTTCCCATTCTTCCTCCCTGTGCGTGTCTGAAGGCCGACCCACGCACTTCCATGCGTAGCCGGTGACGGGGTAACGCGTAATTCCCCGCCCCGGGTAGACAGGTAGGACACGTACGTACCCCCTGGTAACGGCCAGGCCCAGGGAGGGGTGATTACCCGAGCTGATACCTTCCGAAAGTGCCGATTGGTCCCTCCGTCCGTTTGTTGGGAAGTGTGACCTGAGGTGTGAACAATCACCTAAGGCGGGAGTGCCCTCAGAGAGGGCCCCCACAAGGGAGGAGCGCGCCATCGGAGACGCCGGTAATCATGGGGGATTCTTCCGCAATGGTTTCCTCACCTTCCACTTTGTCTGCTCACAAACGTAAGTTCACTGAGTCTCAGCCACAGTCAGTTCTTCCATCGTTGCCACAGTTCCTTGTTGTTTCTCGGTCACGACTTTTCCACGGTCAACCCTTTCATTATTCAGAAAGGTGTCGACGCAATTGCGGGTCCTGTAAAGTCTTGTTCTAGATTACGGAATGGCACCCTGTTGTTAGAAACAGTCAGTGCCCTCCAGGCACAAAAATTGCTGCGTACCTCACTACTACACACCTTCCCTGTCCGGGTGGAACCGCACCGTACCTTAAATTCCTCGCGGGGAGTCGTTTATACACGCTCCCTCGATGGCTTGTCTGACGAAGAAATTCAGCACTACCTGTCTGACCAGGGCGTAACGGCTGTTCGTAGGGTTATGAAGAGGGTTGACACAAACATCATTCCAACCCGCACTGTCTTCTTGACATTTGACAAAGTTCAACTCCCATTAAAAATCAAAGCAGGCTATGAGATAATTTCCGTTCGTCCTTACGTCCCAAACCCTACGCGTTGCTATCGGTGTCAGCGGTTCAATCACACCAGCCAGTCCTGTTCCAATCCGGCCAAATGTTTTACGTGTGGCAAGGATGCCCATGAGGGTGCTTGTCCACCTCCATCCCCTCGCTGCATCAACTGTATGGGTGACCACGCTGCTTCCTCTCGAGATTGTCCCGTTTTTAAGGACGAAAAGCTCATCCAGGAAATCAGAGTAAAGGAAAAGGTGTCGACCTTTGCTGCTCGAAAATTATTCGCCAGTCGACAGCCCACCGTGCCTCAGAAAGGAAAATACAGCACTGTCCTTGCTTCTCCTCGGCCAACAAAGGAGGCGACCACGCAGACTTGCGACCTCACCTTTAGTGCCACGGTCGTCAGATCGGCCAGCGCAAAGATCGCCCGTTCAACCTCCCCGCTTTCGCCTGCCCACTCTATGGCTCACCCTTCGTCGGGTTCTGCTAAATCTCGAGCCCACAAGTCAGACACGAAGTCTTCGAAAACAGAGCATACTCGTGAAGAGTTTTTACGTACCGCAACTTCACAACCATCGGTTCCTCCTTCATCTAAACATCATACTTCCAAGAAGGCTACAAAGAAACCCAGTTCCTCTCCTTCTCCGCCAAGGCGTGTCCCATCTACAGCACCATCTGGCGGAAATCGCCCTCGGCCATCTTCTGTGTCGCCAAGGCGCACTGCTGGTGGCCGGTCAACCGGCCGATCGCTGGTGGCAGGAGCTGCTCCTGACCAACCTATGGATCAGGATCTTCTGCCTTCGACTGAATGCCATTCCATGCTGTCGGTCGCAAGCTCTGAGCAGTCGTTGAGTTGACAGCGACCTTGGTCACAGTCCTCAATTTTCTGTTCACCCTATGTCCGTTATCCACTGGAATATCCGCGGCATTCGAGCCAATCGGGATGAATTGTCGATCCTCTTACGATCCTACTCGCCGGTCATCTTCTGTCTTCAGGAAACAAAGCTGCGTCCCCATGACCGCTTTGCTCTCCCTCATTTTCAGTCCGTCCGATATGACCTCCCCTCTGTTGAAGGCACCCCAGCACATGGAGGACTCGTGATTCTTCTCCATGAAACTCTCCATTATCACCCAATCCCCTTAAACAGTTCCTTCCAAGCTGTCGCCGTCCGTCTTTCTCTTTCTGGATACACGTTCTCTCTTTGTACTGTATACATTCCATCATCCACACCAATGGCACGAGCTGATCTCCTTCATCTTCTTGGTCAGCTTCCACCCCCATATTTGCTGGTTGGGGACTTCAATGCCCACCACCCGCTTTGGGGATCTCCACATCCTTGTCCACGTGGCTCCCTATTGCTAGACGTCTTCCACCAAGCGGATCTAGTTTGCCTCAACACTGGGGTCCCCACATTTTTGTCTGCCTCCACGACAAATTTATCTCATTTGGACCTTGCGGTCGGTACTGTTCCGCTAGCTCGGCGCTTCGAATGGTTCGCCCTTGATGATACACACTCGAGTGACTACTTTCCATGTGTCCTTAGACTGCAGCCTCAACTGCCATATATGCGCCCGCGACGCTGGAAGTTTTCCCAAGCCGATTGGACACTTTTTTCGTCTCTAGCGACATTCGATGACCGTCGCTTTCCCAGCGTCGACGATGAGGTCACACATATTACCGCTGTTATTCTTACCGCTGCGGAACGTTCAATACCACGCACCTCCGAATTGCCCCGGCGCCCCCCAGTTCCTTGGTGGAATGAGGCATGCCGTGACGCAATACGTGAGCGGCGACGTGCTCTTCGCATTTTCCGTCACCATCCTACTTTGGCCAACTGTATCCGATATAAGCAGCTCCGTGCGCGATGCCGTCGCGTCATCCGCGATAGCAAGAAGGCAAGCTGGAAATTCTTTATTAGCTCATTTAACACCTTCACTCCCTCCTCGGAAGTTTGGAGTCGGCTTCGACGGTTCTCAGGCACGCCTAGTTTCTCCCCAGTCTCTGGGCTCACTGTCTCGCATGATACCTTAGTGGACCCCGTCGCAATTTCTAACTCATTGGGTCAGCACTTTGCTGAGATTTCGAGCTCTTCCAATTACCCGCCAGCATTTCTCCCGAAGAAACGTGCAGCGGAAGTGCGACATCTTGCTTTCTCCTCTCAAAATCACGAAAGCTACAATACTGTTTTCTCCATGCGGGAACTCCAACATGCCCTCTCTTCATCTCGCTCCTCCGCCCCAGGACCGGATGGTATCCATGTCCAAATGTTGCTGCATTTATCCACCCATAGTCTGCGTTTCCTCCTTCGCCTTTATAATCGAATTTGGACCGACAGTACTTTTCCCAGACAATGGCGGGAAGCTATCGTCGTTCCCGTTCCGAAACCTGGAAAGGACAAACATCTCCCCTCTAGCTATCGCCCCATTTCTCTCACGAGTAGTGTCTGTAAGGTTTTAGAGCGTATGGTGAATTACCGTTTAGCTTGGTGGCTGGAATCCCGCAGTCTTTTAACACCTGCCCAATGCGGATTCCGAAAGCATCGTTCTGCAGTTGACCATCTTGTTGCTCTCTCCACTTATATCATGAACAATTTTCTCCGGAAACGCCAAACGGTAGCAATATTTTTTGATCTGGAGAGAGCATACGATACCTGTTGGAGGACAGGCATCCTCTGTACACTGTTCTCTTGGGGCTTTCGAGGCCGGCTGCCCCTTTTTCTTCGCGAATTTATGGCAGAGCGCACATTTAGGGTGCGGGTGAACACTACTCTCTCCCGTACTTTCTCCCAAGAAAACGGGGTACCCCAGGGCTCCGTGCTGAGTGTTGTACTGTTTGCGATCGCCATAAATCCAATTATGGATTGTCTCCTTCCTGATGTCTCGGGCTCCCTCTTTGTGGACGATTTTGCGATCTACTACAGCTCTCAACGGACAAGCCTTATTGAACGACGTCTTCAAGGATGTCTCGATCGCCTCCACTCGTGGAGCATCGAAACCGGCTTCTGTTTCTCACCCACTAAGACCGTTTGTGTTAATTTTTGGCGACGTAAGGAGTTTCTTTCGCCCTCCTTACATCTAGGCCCTGTCAACCTTCCGTTTTCCGACATCGCTAAATTCTTGGGTCTTATGTTTGACAGAAAACTGTGCTGGTCCTCCCACGTTTCCTATCTTTCGGCTCGCTGTCTGCGTTCCCTTAACACCCTCCGTGTCCTGAATGGTACCTCCCGGGGAGCGGACCGAGTGGTCCTTCTCCGCCTCTATCGCGCCTTAGTGCGCTCGAAATTGGATTATGGAAGCATAGTCTACTCCTCTGCTCGGCCGTCTATTCTTCGGCGTCTCGACTCTATCCACCACCGTGGATTACGTTTAGTGTCTGGAGCTTTTTACACCAGCCCTGTGGAAAGCCTTTATGCTGAGACTGCTGAACCTCCGCTGTCCAATCGGCGGGCAGTCCTTCTGAGTCGTTATGCTAGCCATCTGTCTTCCATGCCTGCTAATCCAGCCCATGACCTTTTTTTCGACGCCTCCTTTGATGTAGGGTATGCAGGCCGCTCCTCCTCCCTACTACCCCCGGGAGTCCGCTTCCGTCAACTGCTCCATTCTCTTTCCTTCCGCTTTCCTAAAACCTTCTTGACAACTTGGGGTACAGCACCGCCTTGGCTCCGTCCCCGGATCTACTTGCTCCGTGACCTATGTCAATTTCCCAAGGATGGTACCCCTACACTTGTTTACCGTCGGGCATTTGCTGCTCTATGTGCACAAATGACGGACGCCACATTTATTTACACCGATGGCTCGAAAACATCGTTAGGTGTAGGGAGTGCCTATATTGTTGGCGACACCCCAAATCACTTTCGGCTTCCCGACCAGTGTTCGGTTTATACTGCGGAGTTTTACGCTGTTCTCCAGGCTGTCCACTACATCCGCCGCCATCAGCGGATACAGTACGTAATCTGCTCAGATTCTCTCAGCTCTCTCCTCAGTCTCCAAGCTCTTTACCCTGTGCACCCTCTGGTCCACCGGATTCAGGACTGTCTGCGCTTGCTCCACTTGGGGGGCGTCTCGGTGGCGTTCCTCTGGCTCCCGGGACACGCTGGTATCTATGGGAATGAGGCGGCCGATAGAGCGGCCAAGGCTGCAGTCTCTCTTCCTCAGCCAGCTATTCAGTCGCTTCCCTTCACCGATCTACAGAGCGGTTTATGTCGCCAAGTTGCTCATTTATGGCATGCGCATTGGTCAACACTTCCCCATAATAAATTGAGGGAAGTGAAAGCCCTTCCTTGCGCTTGGACCTCTTCCTCCCGAACGCGTCGTCGGGAGGAGGTAATTTTAACTAGACTCCGGATAGGGCACTGTCTTTTTAGCCATCGACATCTTTTAAGCGGCGATCCTCCCCCACTCTGTCCCCACTGCTCTCAGCTGTGGACCGTCAGACACCTTTTAATTGAATGCCCCTATTTTAATCCGTTACGCTCCCGTCTACAGCTATCGCCTGATCTATCGTCGATTTTAGCAGATGACACGCGCTCAGCCGACCGCGCTCTCCAGTTTATTAGTGACAGTGAAATGACTTCAGTCATTTGAAGCTTTTTTTGGGGACACCCAACCCCTTTCTGTAGTGGATTTTTCAGCATTCCTTCTGCTTTTAGTTTCTCAAATTTTATGACTTTGTTCCCATTGCTGCTGGTTTTAAATTTCGGTTTTTTTCCTGTTTCCTAAGTCACGGGCTGGGCGCTAATGACCATAGAAGTTTTGCGCCCAAAAAACCACAAACAAAAAAAAAAAGCACTAAGTTCGGCTGGATGTTCATTGCAGTGTTTCTTTGTATTGCAGAGTCTGTGAATATTCGAGGAAGTTATGCAGGTTGTGACGCGTTATTGCAGATGCCCCTGAATAAATTGCGCCAACTGTTACGATGCAGAGGAGAAAATGTATACAATGTATCCCATTTATCCTGCTCACCCAAAATAACTTATCTGGTGCGTTAAATAAGAAATTGTTTCACGCGACGTATTTTACATCATTGGGCAGTTCTTGTTCAGGGTATATATTTTATGTTTCCCCACAGATGTAGCAGATACGGGGCACGGATTAAAATCTTTAAAGGGAATTACGTACATTTTATTCAAGAATACACTTACCCTCTCCAAGAGACAATTTTTGTCAATAAAATGTATATGTGCCAACGATAAAAAGCACACAGATTTTGAAGAAACCGACCTATTTACTGCCTTGATTGTACACATTACGTACCTAACGTAGTGCTTTAGTAGTGACACACACAGTGGTTACGGTTACTACAAGCCGCACCACAAGTTGGGAAACGGGGCCAAATTTCTAGTAGTTTACTGTCGAGTTGAGATTTTCACAAATGTTTTATTCGTATCTTACATAAACTAGCAGTACGGCAATAAACAGCCTTTTAAACACGCCACTAACGGAAATCAAGTAAGTTATAGCAATACAACAATTTTTAAAAAAATTAAAAAACACAGAAGCTAGCAGAACGGCAATAAACAACATTTTAAAACACACCGCTAACCCCAATCAAAGTAATTTATGGCAATACAACAATCTAAAAAAAATTAAAGAACATTAGTAAACAGGCTACTAAAGTAAATACAGAACTTCGTTAATAAAGTACGGTGAGGTAGTGAAGCTTCCAACACCGCCATTAAAAAAAAAATTTAAACAGGTCTCAGCAAACACACGATTAATGGCAATAAAAGAACTTACAAACTTGGAGGAATTTAAACAAATTTTAAACAAAAGTGTCCTGGAGTATCAAATGGTTCAAATGGCTCTGAGCACTATGGGACTTAACATCTATGGTCATCAGTCCCCTAGAACTTAGAACTACTTAAACCTAACTAACCTAAGGACAGCACACAACACCCAGCCATCACGAGGCAGAGAAAATCCCTGACTCCGCCGGGAATGCGGGCCCTGGAGTATCATTATAACATAACAGATATGACGGACCCGTGTAAGGCGGCCACAAATGACCCACTCAGGCATGCTCAGGCTAGACAGAATACTGACCAATTTAAATACGCCCGTAAACACAATTGCCACTCTCAGGCTGGTCACTGCACCGATCTTTAGCCAGCGAAAACTTGTTATAAGATGGCTTAACTTGCTGACAGAATTAGAGCTAACCTCGTGCAAGGAAACATTACGCCACAGAGTCTTGAATGAGCGACCATATGATCAACCAACAAGAAGCATGAATTTACTCACAACCCACGACAAAATAGCGAAACAATTAAACTGCCAAAACTACACCTCCCATCGGGCAGTAATGAGAGGAGGAGGAAAGATCACTGTCTTCAATTACACCGGTGCCAGGGACAGGAAACCCGATCGCCGGAGGTCACAAGGCAGAAGAGACACTGGTTAAGCAAACTTATTACTTAATGATTAAACCTTCCACTAACTTAACTTGCAATTATGCTCGAACAGGCAGTACACGACCTCCGATGGCAAGGATCCACACATCCGACCGCGCACGCGTCGCCAGCGTACCCAACACGCAACGGCCACGCGACAACACGCTCTGTCACCGGAGTTCACGTCTTCTCTGCAACGTTGACGGGTAGTGACCGCTCGCTCATGTTAGGTGTCTCCTTTTAAACTCCAGTGTTGAAACGGAGGATTTAAAGAAGCTTGTTAACGACCCACCGAGGCGAAATGAACATCAACTATCGTGGGGCGATTCTGTATACAACTAACACGCGGGGAGCTCTTCCGTCAACTCGACCCGCTCGTTACACACAACCGACATACATCACGTGGCGACTCGGTACAACCTACCACGCCTGCTTCGCGCTGGAGAGCCACACTGCTCTCCCGTGTCCACCACACTTTCTGCGCGCAACCCCTTACTTTCGCGCCACCACAAGAGGTTACAACCGCTCAAAGATCCCACTTCCTCCATAGCAGTTTCCCGGAAGCAAAAACGCAGATATCGATAGCAGAGGGAAAAGACAACCAAGCAGACAACATATCAAACAAACATGTCAGGGGAAGAAAAGGAAAATCAATGCAATCTGAACACAAGGTGTAGCACGAGGCGATACAGGGCTCTAGTAGATTGTGGGTTTTGTTTATGATAAATTCTCCCCCCCCCCCCCCCGCCCCCCTTCCCTCAGCACCACGAGCACAGTGAAGTTGTGCGCCAGAGTAGTTTAGTAACTGCATGGCTGTAGTACACATTGTGAACACAATTTTTGTTGTGTAAAAGTGTCTGGTGTACACGCATGCCGAAAGATAGAGATACTGCTCATATACCGAGAAAGTACGTTGGCAGGAAATAATTCAGTAACTTGCATTTTAATGTTCAGTACTGTTACAGATTATTATGTTGTTCTGTCTATCTTCTATTCTACTATATATGTCTGTACTGTCATTTGCTGTAGGCTGGCGAAATTCAGTTCAGGTACAACTTCTGTACAGCAGACGACTCCCTGACAAGCCATCGCCTTCTCGCTGGGTGTTTTGTCGTCTCATTTCTCGTGTACGTGAAACGGAAAGCTCAAATAAAAGACCTCGAAATCGCCGCAGGGCACGAATAAAAGTTCCTGAGGTCGCCGTGCTCGCTGCCATAGCCGTGAATCCTCAAGTCAGGACACGATGAATTCAACATAAAGTTGGTGTCTCGAAAAATCATGTCAATGGGCTCAGCGCTGACGAGGCGTCATTTCGAACAAAGGAATTGTCAAAATGAGAAATACTCATTATTGGTCCATTAACAATCCACGATGGCTCCGAGAGGTAGAGCAACAAAGTCCATGGAAAGTTAATTTTTGCTACGGAATTATTGGAGATACCATTATCGGACCTTTGTTTGTAAATGGCACCCAAAATGCCAGACAATAGTCCAGTTTTTAAGACACACTGTTCCTGTTTTCTTGGATGCCGTACATCTGTATCAGTGGACGGTCATATGGTATCAGCATGATGGATGCCCTGCGCATAACGCCTTACGAGTACGTCGAATTCTGGATCGTAAGCACCCTGGTAGGTGGACTGGACATTTTCGGCCAGTTAGTTGGCCTGCCCCATCTCTGGACCTTACGCCGCTGGATATTTTTTCTGTGGGGAACAGTCAAGGATGCTGTCTACCAAAATATTCCAACAACACCAGAGGACATGCAGGAACGCATTATTGATGCTTGAACAGCTATCACGGAAGAAGTTTTAGCACGATGTATGGCGTCCTTCATCCACAGAGTGACGCTATGTATGAATGCCAATGGTCACCATTTTGAGCAAGTGATACTAACGCTCCGTTTTTCATGTAGTGACAGTGCTACAAAGGGCCGTCACTTCTGCATTGTCATAAGTACCGTAATACGGTACTGTACAGTAATAACATCCAATTACTGTTCAGTGCAGTACTGTTGCAGAAATTTGTAAAATGTTCAAACGCGCCATCAAGAGATAAAATCATTTAGTTAATGAAATGCACTGAAGTGATATTCAAATCAGAGAAGTTATCTATTATTTAATATTTCCATAGCTACTAGTTTGGTGGATAAAATGGTACAGTGTGATACGTCATTGAATATCTCTTGGAGAGGGTGAATGTATTCTTCAATAAAATGTACATGGTTCCATTTAAAACATTTAACCTCTAGTGATTAAAATTCTTCTGGGTGTTATGCCGCGTCATTGCTACAAACTAACAACAAATTATTGTTGTTAGTTTTTAGCAATGAAACGGCATAACACCCAGAAGAATTTTAATCACTATGACACCGGCCGCGGAAGCCTACGTTCTTATATTTAACCTCTACTCTGTATTTCATGCATCTGTGGGGAATGGTTCAAATGGCTCTGAGCACTATGGGACTTAACATCTATGGTCATCAGTCCCCTAGAACTTAGAACTACTTAAACCTAACTAACCTAAGGACATCACACAACACCCAGCCATCACGAGGCAGAGAAAATCCCTGACCCCGTCGGGAATCGAACCCGGGAACCCGGGCGTGGGAAGCGAGGACGCTACCGCACGACCACGAGCTGCGGGCATCTGTGAGGATACATAAGGTATACCCTCACCCAAAACTACCCAATGATGTTGAAAAAGACTGGTTGAACCAGTTTTTCATTTATCGCATCAGAAAAGAGTTATTTTGGCTGAGCAAGATAAATGGGACGCCTTGTATAAAGGTGTATCAGAGAAACTGCCACCAATTTTCAAGGTATCGTAGAAGAAACGAACATAAACATTAATTATCAGTGATACAATGTCAGCAAAGGTTTCATTTTCTGTACAGAAGTCAGTGCTCATTGCTCAGATTTGAGATGCTGCTGTTTCAACTGCTATTCTCGTCATTGAAACATTGAAGTTAGTTTGTTATTATAAGTCACAGAATATCTTCTTGTTTGCTTAGTTATCAGCATTAAAACGCGTAACATTGTTTCCATACGAAAGTGAGAAAAGACAGGTTTCCTAATTACGGAACTGACACTGAAAGTTAAATTTCCTGTCCATAGTAATTTTTTCCGAGCGCGTTTCTTGCCTGAACATTTCTCATTTTCACACACATTTTCAATCAGAGTTAGAAAAAAATTTTGTAGTAAAAAGTTTTAATGACTTTTAAAACTGTATTTGTAATTTTTGTTATATTTCATTAAAATACTTACGTTGAAAGAAAACAGTTTGTAGCACACTTGCGTGATGAGCCATTGCTAAGAACGTGTCATAAATTGGACACATGCTTTGCAATTAAGTCCTGCCACCAATTGTATTACAATATACAGTTTCCTTTAGTCCAGTACAGGCTCAAAACGGCGCATTGCTGGACTTTGCCTTATTTAAAAAGAAAAGTTTAATTTCACGTCCTCTATTATTTCAGAAAACTACAAATAGGCGAGGTCACTTCAAAAGTCCTTCTCACTGCGCACGTGTGACCATTGCGGTGGCGTGCTCAAATTGAATTTCATGTCGGTTGTGAGCGAGGCTTTAGGCGTGACTGTCGTCTGTGTGGCTGTGGCCAGAGTGATTCAGTTTGCAAATGGAAGCTGAAACAGTGTCAGGTCGGATTACACGTAGTGACCCGAGTTCCTACATCAAAATGGAATCTTTCTGTGGAAAGAGCCGAACGGAAATTGACAGCTCTTTGAGAGAGGTGTATGAAACTAGTGTAGTGGATCGTAGCACAGTATCACCGTGGTCTGTACGGGAACAGTGGTCTGCTCTTTCCCGTGAAGGTCGGCTAAGCACTGAGGACAACACGAGAAGTGAAAGGCCATCAGCTGCAACAGACTGCAAAATGGTTCAAATGGCTCTGAGCACTATGGGACTCAACATCTGAGGTCATCAGTCCCCTAGAACTTAGAACTACGAGGTGCATTCAAGTTCTAAGGCCTCCGATTTTTTTTCTTCGGACTGGAATGAGATAGAAACATGCGCATTGTTTTAAAATGCGGCCACGTTCATTGTCAATACATCCCAGAGATGGCAGCACCGTACGGCTGATGGAATTTTACCGCTAGCGGCGAGAATGAGAGCTGTTTTAAATTCTTACAATGGCGACGTTTTCCTTACTTGAACAGCGTGCAATCATTCGTTTTCTGAATTTGCGTGGTGTAAAACGAATTGAAATTCATTGACAGTTGAAGGAGACATGTAGTGATGGAGTTATGGATGTGTCGAAAGTGCGTTTGTGGGTGCGACAGTTTAATGAAGGCAGAACACCATGTGACAACAAACCGAAACAACCTCGGGCTCGCACAAGCCGGTCTGACGACATGATCGAGAAAGTGGAGAGAATTGTTTTGGGGGATCGCCGAATGACTGTTGAACAGATCGCCTCCAGAGTTGGCATTTCTGTGGGTTCTGTGCACACAATCCTGCATGACGACCTGAAAATGCGAAAAGTGTCATCCTGGTGGGTGCCACGAATGCTGACGACCACACGGCTGCCCATGTGGCATGTTGCCAAGCAATGTTGATGCGCAACGACAGCACGAATGGGACTTTCTTTTCGTCGGTTGTGACAATGGATGAGACGTGGATGCCATTTTTCAATCCAGAAACAAAGCGCCAGTCAGCTCAGTGGAAGCACACAGATTCACCACCACCAAAAAAATTTTGGGTAACCGCCAGTGCTGGAAAAATGATGGTGTCCATGTTCTGCGACAGCGAGGGCGTAATCCTTACCCATTGCGTTCCAAATGGCACTACGGTAACAGGTGCATCCTACGAAAATGTTTTGAAGAACAAATTCCTTCCTGCACTGCAACAAAAACGACCGGGAAGGGCTGCGCGTGTGCTGTTTCACCGAGACAATGCACCCGCACATCGAGCTAACGTTACGCAACAGTTTCTTCGTGATAACAACTTTGAAGTGATTTCTCTTGCTCCCTACTGACCTGACCTGGCTCCTAGTGACTTTTGGTTTTTTCCAACAATGAAAGACACTCTCCGTGGCCGCACATTCACCAGCCGTGCTGCTATTGCCTCAGCGATTTTCCAGTTTTCAAAACAGACTCCTAAAGAAGCCTTCGCCGCTGCCATGGAATCATGACGTCAGCGTTGTGAAAAATGTGTACGTCTGCAGGGCGATTACGTCGATTTCGGGTGAGTACTTAATTAGAAAAAAAATCAGAGGCCTTAGAACTTGAATGCACCTCGTACTTAAACCTAGCTAACCTAAAGACATCACACAAATCCATGCCCGAGACAGGATTCGAACCTGCGACCGTAGCAAACAGACTGCAACTCTCAGTTTATTGTTCATGACATTTTGAGGAAGGATACATGAAAAACATCTGCGGAAATTGCATATGAGACCACAATGTCTGTCACTTCAGTTTACAATATCGTAACTGAAAAGTTAAGAACTAGATAAATTGCTTCCAGATGCGTTCCGCATGATATTACTGAAGAACAGAAACTAGGTCACAAAAGCATCGAAGAAGAATTGCTTCAGCGGCAGGAGAACGGGTTCTGAATAAGAACTACCGCGTTTAATGAAACCTGGATACGAGATTTTGAGCCAGATTTGAAGTCTTAGTCGCTATAATGGAAAAATTCCAACTCTCCAGGCCCGAAAAAGTTCCACCGCCAACAATGATATGCCAAACCGATGATAATCTTTGCGTATGACATGAACGGAGGCATAGCTACAGGCATTGTGCCCCAGGGAACGTCTGTTTTCATCTTGCGCGATAATGCAGTATTGCATATTGCCTTACCAGTGAGGGAAATGGTCGACGAATATGGATAGGAAATTCTTCCCCACCCACCACACAGTCCTGTTATGAGCCCGCCAGACTGGTGTATTTTCCAAATAGAAGGAACAACTCCGTGGAAAACGTTTTGATGCAACTGATAGAACTTCCATTCAGGTGACCTGAGTATTCAGACAGCTCAACAGAAGTTTCCAAAATGCTGGAAAGCAGTCAGAAGCATGAATGAAGATTATACTGGAGACCTGTAAAGGTATTTTGCAAATAAATTATATTCCTCATTTCTATACTACAGTGTGCAGAACTTTTTAAGTGACCCTCGTACTTATGATACATCTTCTGTAATGTTCTACGAGGGAAACTCAAAGAGCAAACGTACTTTTGAGAAAAGGAATACTTATTGTAATGGTAAAGAAATAAAACATACATCACTTTTCTTCATAACCCCTCTGCACTTAAACGCAGTTTTTCCATCGTCTCATAAGTTTTCTCATTCCGTCGGCAAAAAGGTTTTGGTTGCACGTGTGACCAATTTTGCCCTGCGCCAATAACTTCTGCGTCGGTAGCAAATCCTCTTCTCCTGAGCGCTTCTTTTAATGGTCCAAACATATGGAAACCGCTTGAAGCCAAGTCTGGATTGTACGGCGGGTGTTCCAGCAATTCCAATTCCAACTCCTCTATTGTTTCGGCAGAATGTGGCCGAACTTTATCTTGTTACAGGATGACACATTTTTTTCAGTTTTCCGCGACGTTTCGAACCGACTGCAGGTTTCAGTTTAATTCGAAACACATCACATAGTCGTCACTGTTCACCGTTTCTCCCCTTGGGTGAAATGGAAGGCTTCCATGTGTCAGGATAGTCCCAGCGATAATCTTGCCACCTGATGATTGAAGTTTAAATTATTTAACTTCTGGTGATGATGGATGATTCCAGACCATGCTCGCAGTCCTACTTTCCTATGATGCACCCACCTTTCGTCTACTGAAAGCTGTAAAAATATCTCCCTCGCGATGATAACGGGTTAAATGTTTACGGGAGATGTCCATCACTTGCGCCTGATGCTGCCCTGACAATTCTTTCGGTACCCATTTTGCAAAGACTTGACCGAAAATTTAGCCAGTACTGTAAGATGGAATACTCTGAACCATGACTGATATGTAAAGTATTGGCGACTTCGTTCACAATGATTCGTCTGTTTTCCATTGCCCTACCCTCAAGAACTTCCAATTTGTCCTTAGTTGTTGACGTCGATGGCCTGCCCGAACTTTCCTCGTCACAGAGAGAATTTCTCTGTTTGCAGCGCTCTACTCATTCGTAGATCTTGCTTCGTGATAAACTGCTGTCACCATACTGCGCTAGCATTCGACGAACAATTTCCGCAGGTTTAACACCTTCCGCAAACAAAAAGCGAGTCACTGCCCTCATTTCCTCCTTGGTGCAGATCGACAACGCAGCTGCCATATTTCACAGCCTGCTATAACACAACGACTAACGCGGAAATAAGAGTGACACGTTGTATAGAATTGTTCCAGACGACAGTACTTCAGCACTGCGTACTAGCAGGGTTACCAAGCCCAACGGCGAGAAACTGGAAAAATCCCTTTACTCTTTTGCTTCCAGTCAACATCATCTCGAATGTAGTAAAATGAAAAAAGAGTCGTAAACCATGTCTCCAATCTCCCATTGTGGCTTTGAAAGAACTAACACACCAATTAGATGATCATGAATGAGCGTCCATAGGTTAAATGCGAGGGACGTCCAATAAGTAAGTTTCCTAATTTCAATAAATACACAGAGTTTATTTTGCTGAAGTAATTGTACTGACATTGTTCAGTGCTTCTGTTACTGTTACACATATCCGCCATGTTTCCCAACGCCTTTTTGTTTGCATGACACAAGTGTTTCCAAAGCAGGTTTGTACCAGGTAGTGTCGTGTGTTCTTATCCAGCTATTCACTGGAGGATGCAGGAATACTTCTCAGTTGAACGTTCCGACCTCCCCCTGGGTCATTCAAGCTGCACGAGCCAGAGCATTGTATGAAGTAAGTGAAAATTGCGAGACAAAAGTCCAGGACTACTTCTTCTCAGGATAGCTCGCAGATTACTCAAGACTTTGCAATACCTCTCTGCGTTCATTAAGGATTCGCGAGACGTAGTGAACGAGCAAAACCCTCTGACAGTCCCAAAAATGGTTGCCAGAACTTTCCCCGCCGAATATGTGAGTCTGCCTTTTTGGGGAGCTTTCAGCAGGATTTCTCCACGCCATGCACTGACGTTTTCTCTCTGGAGTCAAATAATGGACCCAGGTCTTATCCCCAGCGACAAGCCGCTTGATAAGCTAATCTCCCACTCTCTCTGATGCATTGTCAGAAATATTCTGGCCGCTTGTGAACATCACTCAGCAAACGTGGCACCCATCTTACACAGACTTTGCGGTAGTGTAAATGGTTTGTTAGGATTTTTGCGATGGATGAGCGTCCAATCACAGGCCCAGGAAGAAGCCATATTAGGATGTCGTCAACGGTAACGCGACTATCTTACTTCACAATACTACGAATTGCAATAATGCCATCATCACAGTGGCAGTGCGAGCCTCCTGTGCGCTATTCAGCATGCTCATCTTCGCTCTCTTCCACAAACTGAATACGACAACATCGAATCACTGAAATGCTCATACAGTCTTCCCCATAGGGCGTAGCTCACAAGCGGACACACTTCGTAGTGGTATCTTCAAGTTAGTTGGCAGCATGCTGGCAAGATAGTGTGGCATGAATCGTAAGCCGCTGTCAGCTTGTCAACACATAGCAGTCGAACTCACCAGCACACACATGTCAAGGGCACAGTTTATTTTGCAGATAAATAAACTAGTCAAACTTACTTTTTGGATGACCCTCGCGTATCGAGAAAGAATACCAGTACCACGACACTTTCATGGAGTGGGAGACCGAAAAAAACTAATAAATATTGGTTTGATAAGTAATGATGCGGACATTTATCAGGGAACTGGATGATAGCTTGACTGAGACCCACAAGGCAAGAGACCAAACATACAAGGTCGGCTTCATACGCTACTGAATAATGAATATCTGTAGAATGTATGTACGCACATTTTAATTTTGTTTTTCAGATCGCCGACCGTTGTGGCGGAGCGGTTCTAGCCGCTTCAGTCCGGAACCGCGCTGTTGCTACAGTCGCAGGTTCGAATCCTGCCTCGGGCATGGATGTGTGTGATGTCCTTAGGTTGTAGTTCTAGGGGTCTGATGACCTCAGATGTGAAGTCCCATAGTGCTTAGAGAATTTTTTACTTTTTCAGATTAGTTTCATTTACTTTAACTTCACTTTAAAATAAAGTCCAAGTGTTACACTGATTTCTCTCTCTCTCTCTCTCTCTCTCTCTCTCTCTCTCTCTCTCTCTTTCTCTCTCTAACCCAGGGATTCCCAACGTGGTCGATATCGACCCCTTGGGGTCGATATCTGTTTCCTATGGGTCGACATAAACGAAAACTGATTTTGGGGGTCGACGAGGTCTAAAAATCGACCCCTATCAAATTAACACAAGTTCTTATTTAAAACATTCAAGATAGGTAGGTACTGTATTGTTTATGTTGTGTTGCGTGTATTAATATTTATGTAGGAAATAGCATTGTTGTAGTAATGTAAAGTCTCAAGTTCGTACAAGATGAAAAACTCGGCAAGTCTGTGTGGACAAGTTTGTGCAAGCTAATGAGTTCGAGCGTGCGTCTTTCAGGCACGTTTTAACTTGCTCTCTATTTGACGCTTACGCGATTTAACACGAACGAATTCATGATCAAGTCCAAACATGTTCCTGATATTTTACTATTTAACGAGCTTGCACTTAGGTTGAAAGTTCATTTGTGATTTGAAATTCGTTGGAGCTTGAACGATAATAACTCAGATACGTACTCATTTATTTCAAGAGATTACAAAGTTATTACATAGCTAAATTAAGTGAAGTAAAGTGACTGAAGAAGTGGTAAACACAATATACAACATATTTTAAATAGGTAGGTATAAAAGTATTTGTAAAAATGACTTACACTTAAATTGTTAAGTAGGTCGGTACCTAAAGTTTGAAGTGTTCAGTTTGCTTTGGTTTTCGTTCTTATGCTGATAGGTACCTACTTACCTAATACGAATTTTCTATACCTAATTACCTACTATAGTTACTTACCTAATATAGGTATCCAAGTTTATCAATGAGTAAGTCAGTAATACCTAACAAGAATCCATTACCTGGTTGTGATAAAAATAAGATAGTGTGCTAATTTAACAGTTTATTATTCTTTTTTATTTAGGTAGTTTTTTATTTGCAGGATTACTGAGAGTTTTATGATGGCGGGCACGAAAAGAAATGCAGACAATACAGTTTGGACTACTTGAAGTTCGGATTTATTGCATCTCCATCAAATTAACATTTGCCGATGTGTCTCATATGTGAAAAAGTATTCAGTAGCGATACCATGAAGCCTTCAAAAATGGATTACCACTTATCAAGAGTGCATGCTGACAAAAAAAGTAAGCCCTTGTCATTTTTTCAAGCACTTAAAGAAAAACTAGACAAAAGGCCATCCATAAGATCGATGTTTGCGTCATCATCTATTAAAGACGATGATGGTTTACGAGCGTCCTATAATATATCTTTACTAATAGCGAAGTCGGGGAAACCCCACACAATTGGATAGCAGCTTATGTTACCAGCCATTGCGGAGGTCCTTAACAATGTATTGCACAAAGCCGCACATGATATTTTAAAGAGAATACCTTTGAGCAATAACACCGTTCAGAGACGCATAGACGAGATGGGACGCGATGTGGAAAACATTTTATGCAAGTTCTTACAGACCAACAGATCCTCTCTTCAAAAAAAAAAATGGCTCTGAGCACTATGGGACTCAACTGCTGAGGTCATTAGTCCCCTAGAACTTAGAACTAGTTAAACCTAACTAACACAAGGACATCACAAACATCCATGCCCGAGGCAGGACTCGAACCTGCGACCGTAGCGGCCTTGCGGTTCCAGACTGCAGCGCCTTTAACCGCACGGCCACTTCGGCCGGCATTCTCTCTTCAGTTGGACGAGTCTACATTACCCGGCAATGAAGCTCTGTTGTTAGGGCCGCTGGTGGCGTGCACACGCGATCGGAGTTGGGTGGCACCAGCTGCGAGAGCTGCAAACTGGAGTTGAGTAATCAGTGAACCTGTTATGAAACCTGAACTGCTCTGACATCTCTTTGTTGATTGCTGGTTATTGCTTCCTGGACTGTTCCCGCAAGGAGCAACGTGATGGTGTGCAGGAGTCGGCAAAATTTTGCAGCTGTCTTCCTGTATGGTGTTCAACTTTCGAAATATTTATAATTTATTAGTGTAGTGCACCAGCGGTATCTCCTGCATTGTGGCTGTTAGCGTTCCGGTTACCTGCCCTGGTCGTTAGCGTAGTTTTCCGGCAGTGTGTTTTCCTCGCTGTGGTGATGATGTCCAGCACGACGTGTAGTTCGACAGCTCTGATATTGTTTCTCTTTTTTTCTTTGAGTGGTTATTGTGCCTTGACTGTGTTTACACACCAATTATCAAGATGTTTTGCTGTTGTGATCTTTGTCCTCGCTGATATTTTGCGGTTGTAGTGCCGTTGGTCGGGTGGAAGGGCACTGGTTAGGTTGTTGGAAGGTTCATCAGCTTTTCCAGATTATTTAGTATTACACTTGCATGCCTGTCTCACCTAAACTGTTGTTAGAGTTTCCTCGCAAGGCCGACCCTTGGAACACTTCTGAGTACCACTGTTCTGTTGTTTGGGATTGTGATTTTCTTTTGTCTCAAGTACTGTGCAAGGCCTTCAGCCGTGTACTAATTCAGTTTGTTTTAATGTTCAGTATGTGGCCTTCAGCCCTACTTTATGTGAAGTATTTTAAGATATGACCTTCGGCCGTCAAAAAAATCTCTAGAAATTTCAAAATTTTCTTCTCTATCTTAATTTTGTTATCCAGGCCTTAAGCCTTGCGTTGTTCTATGTTCATTATATGGCCTTCTGCCGAACCTTATGTGAAATATTTTAAGATAAGGCCTATAGCCGACTTAAAATTTGAAAAGTCTTTGTCTAAAGCCTTTAAAAACTTTCTTACTGGAGTTCTTGTTATCCAGGCCTCAAACCCTCAGTTCTTCTGCTTTGTAACCAAGGCCTTCAACTGTGTGTATTCATTAATGCAATTTTAATAACTTGTGCTCTGGCCTTCAGCCCTATTGTTTCTGAATTCTTTTAAGGCCATTTGTGATTCAGTGTTTTTAGCAACTAAAGTTTGTATGTTTGTGC
The DNA here is from genome assembly GCF_023864345.2 of Schistocerca serialis cubense. Classification (NCBI taxonomy): domain Eukaryota; kingdom Metazoa; phylum Arthropoda; class Insecta; order Orthoptera; family Acrididae; genus Schistocerca; species Schistocerca serialis. The sequence continues at coordinate 765,132,531 of NC_064642.1, read as the reverse complement.
AACTAGCAGCAACTGATTTGGGCCCCTTTCCACAACCTGATCCGCTCTGTCCTACGAAACCACATTTCATAATATTTATGCAGCTTCTCTCAGATAGTACTTCATTATAGATAACTGTATCATCTCCAAAAAGCCTGAGTTTGCAATTAATATTGTCTGCAAGGTCATTAATATACAACGAGAACAGCAAGGGTCCCAAGATACTTCCCTGGCGCACACCCGAAGTTGCTCGTACTTCTGTCAATGACTCTCCATCCAAGATAACATGCTGCGTCCTCCCTATCAAAAAGTCCCCTATCCAGTCAGATATTTCACTTTATGCCCTACATGATAGTACTTTTGACAATAAGCGTAGGTGCCGTGCGGTGCTGAGTTAAATGGTTTTCGGAAACCAAGAAATAGTGCATCTACCTGCAGCGATCAGTGGTCGATGTTCCCGAAATCCATGCTGGTTGGCATGGAGGGTGCCAATCTGTTGAAGGTACCTCATTATGTTTGAGGTCAGAATATGTTCTAAGATTCTACAACGAATCTATTTCAAGGATATTGGACGGTAGTTTTGTGGATCATTTCTACTACCTTCTTGTAGTGGCTTTTTTCCGAGAACTGGGCACAGCTTTTTGTTCGAGGAATCTACGTTAGATTATACGTAGTTAGAAGAGGGGATACCTCAGCCGCAAATATCCTGGTCACACTCACTACGTGATTTTTCCTTAATTTGCGGAAACACGTGTATGTAAAACTACGGAGGAAGACACAGTGGGTCTATAGGGGGCCTGTAATTACAGCGGCGCCACGCTGAGGGAATGTTAATGCGGCCAGTAGCCGGTGCTCGCGACTGCCACCTAGGGCCTGCGGTGTGGCGAGGCGACCGCAGCGCCGACCTGGCGGCGTTGGCGGGCAGCTGCGCTGTCCGGACAGAGAAGCAGCCGGCAGTGGGCGCGACTGCGCGACGGCGGCGGAGGCAGAGGGCGCGCTGTTTGTTCCGCGGCTGAGGTTAGGCGCAGAATGCTAAGCGCCGCGCCAGCCGGATTTAATATCGCGCAATTAAATTACGCGGAATTAATGCGGGACGCGGCACAAGGACTCCGCCACCGCCGGATTTCGCTCTCGCGGCCAGCCGCCGCTCCCCAGGTACGTTCTTCCCAGCCTCGTGCGGTGGCCGTCCCAACAGAAAGCATCCTGCAAAACCTGTCCCTACAACCGCAGCAGATTCCGCTCTCGCCTCGGCAAAGCGCCATTAACGTGCCGGAAACCTGTGAAGAGGCCATGCGAATGTACAACTCTGGGCGTTATTCAACCAGCACACGGGGTTATTCGTCTTTGAAGTTGAGAGAGCCGTAATTCCAAAAGGCATCGTGGTTCATTTTGCCTCGGTTGTAGAGAATAAAGGCTGGTCCCAAGGAGTCCTTCCAGGTCTCCCTCTCTCAAGCTGCGACAGCGAACACATTTTTCCCTCCCGTCCAGGGTGTCTGAAATCTCCCCTCTCTGTATATCTGCAACCTACGAAGAAAGAGCACAAATATTAAGCCAGACGAGGGTAGGCGCAGATTGGCTCAGCGAAAACATGAAGTACCGATATAGTATTGAGAGTGTACAGTGAGATGACAAAAGTCATGGGAAAATGATATGCACATTTACAGATGGTGGTAGTATCGCCTACGCAAGGTATAAAACGTCAATGCGTTGGCATAGATATCATTTGGACTCAGGTGATTTATGTGGAAAGGTTTCCGATGTCATTACGGCCGGCGGCGATGGCCGAGTGGTTCGAGACGCTTGAGTCCGGAACCGCACGACTGCTACGGTCGCAGGTTCGGCTCCTGCCTCGGGCATGGATGTGTATGATGTCTTTAGGTTGGTTACGTTTAAGTAATTCTTAGTTCTAGGGGACTGATGACCTCAGATGTTAAGTCCCATAGTGCTCAGAGCCATTTGAACAAATTTTTTTTGTCAATGCGGCCGCACGATGACAATTAACAGCCATTGAAAGCGGAATGGTAGTTGGAGCTAGACGCATAGGGTATTCCATCTCGGAAATCGTTACGAAGTTCAATATTTTAGAACCACAGTGTCAAGAGTGTGCCGAGAATACCAAATTTCAGGCTTTACATCTCACCAAGGGACACACTTAAGGATCGAGAGCGTTTCCGTAGTGTTATCAGTGCTCACAGACAAGCAACACTGCTTGAAATAACCGCTGATATCAGTGTGGAAAGTACGACGAACGTATCCGTTAGACAGAGCGGCGAAATTTGGCGTTAATAGGCTATGGCAACAGACGACCGACGTTAGTGCCCTTGGTAACTGCACGACACCGACTGCAGTGACTCTCCTTGGCTCATAACCATATCAGTTGGAGCCTAGATGACTGGACTGGGAAAACCGTAGCCTGTACAGATGAATCCCAATGTCAGTTGGTAAGACCTGATGGGAGAGTTCGAGTGTGCAGTAGACCCCAAGAGTCCACAGTCATTCTACAAGCTATGTTTATATGGAATGAACTGGGTTCTCTGGTCCAACTAAAATGGTTATGTTCGGCAAGTTGTTCCCGAACAACGAAATAATTTTTATGAATGACAAAGCGTCGTGTCACCGGGCCACAATTTTTCATGACTGGTTAGAAGAACATTCTGGATAATTCGAATTAATGACTTGGCCACCCAGATCGCTCGACATGAATCCCATCAAACATTTAGGCACATAATCGAGAGGTGAGTTTGCGCACCGGCAACACTTTCGCAGTTATGGACGTCTATTGAAGCAGCATAACTCAATATTTCCTCAAGGGACTTCCAACGACTTGTTGAATTCATGCCTCGTCGAATTACTGCGCTTCGCCAGTTGAAGGGAGCTTCGATACGATATTAGGAGGTATCCCATGACTTTTGTCATCTTAGTACTATCAAAAACCGAAACGTGCAAAATGAGAAAATCAAAGATGAAGCAACATGAAGATGTTGTTTTGGGGGGAGGAGGCCATACAGCGAGGTCATCGGTCTCATCAGATTAGGGAAGGAAGGGGAAGGAAGTCGCCCGTGCCTTTTCAAAGGAATCATCCTGGCATTTGCCTGGAGCGATTTAGGAAAATCACGGAAAACCTAAATCAGGATGGCCAGACGCGGGATTGAACCGTCGTCAACATGGAGAAACTGATGTTTGATACTGCTGAGTAATATTAGGACCTAACCTTTGGCATCGCTTACATATATGTACAGCACATGCTTACACATACTCCCTCCTCCCCATTCTCTCTGCCCATGTGCTCCTTCGTCCCTCTCTCTGTACATCGCCTCATCCCTCTCTCTCTGTCCATCCCCCTCTACACCTCTTCCTTTTCCACCTCCTTCCCTCACTCTCTGTGTATCTCCTCCTCCCTCCCTCACTCCTATTTCTGTGTCCATCGCTTATCCCCTCTCTGTCTGTCCATCTCCTCCTGCTCTTCTCTGCATCCATGTCCTCCTCCACTCTGTCCATCTCTGCCACCTGGTCTCTCTGTCTCCTTCTCTCCATCTCTCTGTCCATTTCTTTCTGCCCTCTCTGTCCATCTCTTTCTCTCTCTTCTCTGTTCATCTCTTATATTTTCCCCTGTTCATCTCATCCTCCCATGTCTATCTGTCCATCTCCTCCTCTCCTACCTCTCTTCGTCCATCTCCTTTTCATAACTTTCTCAGTCCATCCTTCCCCTTCTCACCTTCCATCTCCTTCTGTACCCTTTCTCTTCTCAGCTATGCCCATGGAATCTATTCTGATACTACCGAAACATCTTCCCTGTAGTGCAGTGCAACCTAGTTGTCAGGCATTATCAGACTTTCTCATCTCCCCCTGCACCCCTACTGGAGCTAGGTGATTCTTATGCTAGTGTACTTCTTGATACGTCGCGTGGCTGGCGCCGGTACTCCTTTTCTTGTAGTGTCATCTTTGCCATTGATTTCGCTTTGGCCAGCCACAAGTCGGTTGTTCACCATGGGTTTGGCTATTTAAGCGTGGAGCGTCGATGCCACAGGTCCTACTGTGTGGTCAGTCGGTTGTGGTTACAACACAGTCAGGAGATTGGCCCTTACTTGGTGGGCATGCTCACTTTGCGTGGTTTTTCTGGAGTGCTGCGGACGGAGGCGGCAGAAAGGTTTTGGGTTCCAGCTCAAGGTGGGGTGTTTGGCGTTTCTCGCCACGCAGTGCATGTCGAGGGAAGAGCTTGGCGGATCATTAACCGTTCGCCTGGGCGTATGGTGTGTGTTCGATTCAAACAGATGCAATTGTGTGCTTACAAATGTTTGTTAATGGTTAACTAATATTGTCTTCAGTGACGAGTCTGATATGTCAAGGTTACGTAACACATAACATAATGGAGCTTGGGCTTTCCATCTCAGTTTCCTACCACCTGATGACGGATTTGCAGCTAGACGTAAGGCAACCTGGGGAGCTCCGCATTATTGATGGTTCAAATGGCTCTGAGCACTATGGGACTTAACATCTGAGGTCATCAGTCCCCCTAGAACTTAGAACTACTTAAACCTAACTAACCTAAGGACATCACACACATCCATGCCCCAGGCAGGATTCGAACCTGCGACTGTAGCTGTCACGCAGATCCAAACTGAAGCGCCTAGAACCGCACGGCCACACTGGCCGGCCCGCATTATTGAGTGATGGTATATCTAAAATTGTGGTAACCTTGGTGATTAAGTACCAAAATTTGCACCTTAATTAGCGAGTAACGAAATACTATCCCATGAAAGTGTAGTTCTAATGGATTATTGTCCGTTTAAGATAATACCCAGCTCTCACTATTCCGTTTCAAGAAACAATCTTATTTGAGCATGTATTGCAGGGTTGAGCTTAAAAAATATTCACGAGCCTTCCTGTTTCAATGTTATACTTCTATGTACTTTGAATGTTCAATCACAAGTGTGCTGTTGTAGTTGATTTATATTTCAGTTGCTTGGAGAGCTGCGTATTTCGTCCGGTACGGTGGGACGTGGCACCGGGGCTTGACGACTTGGCCGTTGCCAGTCGAACTGTGACTCGTTGGACCGGGATACATGTTCCTGGCCTTCTATTTCGACTCGTTCTTAAGTTGAGTATTGCCGCTCTCTTTGTTGATGGCTCTGTCAGGTCGTTAAACTTTGTAGCTCGTTCCACTGCCGCCTTGGCGGATGCACATTTCGCTCGAAATATGAATTTAAAATTGTAAACTGGGTCACTCAGTAATTAGTGCTCGATCAGCTTGCTGGAGGCTCCGCCTTATTAATTCTGTATTTCCTTGTTGTTGTTGGGGTCTTCAGTCCTGAGACTGTTTTGATGCAGCTCTCCATGCTACTCTATCCTGTGCAAGCTTCTTCGTCTCCCAGTACCTACTGCAACATACATCCTTCTGAATCTGCTTAGTGTATTCATCTCTTGGTCTCCCTCTACGATTTTTACCCTCCACGCTGCCCTCCAATACTAAATTGGTGATCCCTTGATGCCTCAGAACATGTCCTACCAACCGATCCCTTCTTCTAGTCAAGTTATGCCACAAACGGCTCTTCTCCCCAATCCTATTCAATACTTCGTCATTAGTTATGTGATCTACCCATCTGATCTTCAGCATTCTTCTGTAGCACCACATTTCAAAAGCTTCTATTCTTTTCTTGTCCAAACTATTTATCGTCCATGTTTCACTTCCATACATGGCTACACTCCATACAAATACTTTCAGAAATGACTTCCTGATACTTAAATCTATACTCGATGTTAACAAATTTCTCTTCTTCAGAAACGCTTTCCTTGCCATTGCCAGTCTACATTTTATATCCTCTCTACTTCGACCATAATCAGCTATTTTGCTCCCCAAATAGCAAAACTCCTTTACTACTTTAAGTGTCTCATTTCCTAATCTAATTCCCTCAGCATCACTCGACTTAATTCGACTACATTCCATTATCCTCGTTTTGCTTTTGTTGATGTTCATCTTATACCCTCCTTTCATGACTCTGTCCATTCCGTTCAACTGCTCTTCCAAGTCCTTTGTTGTCTCTGACAGAATTACAATGTCATCGGTGAACCTCAAAGTTTTCATTTGTTCTCCATGGATTTTAATACCTACTCGGAATTTTTCTTTTGTTTCCTTCACTGCTTGCTCAATATACAGATTGAATAACATCGGGGATAGGATACAAACCTGCCTCACTCACTTCTCAACCACTGCTTCCCTTTCATGTCCCTCGACTCTTATAACTGCCGTCTGGTTTCTGTACAAATTGTAAATAGCCTTTTGCTCCCTGTATTTTACCACTGCCGCCTTCAGAACTTGAAAGAGAGTATTCCAGTCAACATTGTCAAAAGCTTTCTCTAAGTCTACAAATGCTAGAAACGTAGGTTTGCCCTTCCTTAATCTTTCTTCTAAGATAAGTCGTAGGGTCAGTATTGCGTCACGTGTTCCAACATTTCTACGGAATCCAAACTGATCTTCCCCGAGGTCGGCTTCTACCAGTTTTTCCATTCGTCTGTAAGGAATTCACGTTAGTATTTTGCAGCTGGGAATTATTAAACTGATAGTGCAGTAATTTAAACATCTGTCAACACCTTTCTTTGGGATTGGAATTATTATATTCTTCTTGAAGTCTGAGAGTATTTCGCCTGTTTCATACATCTTGCTCACCAGATGGTAGAGTTTTGTCAGGACTGACTCTCCCAAGGCCGTCAGTAGTTCTAATGGAATGTTGTCTACTCCTGGGGCCTTGTTTCGACTTAGGTCTTTCAGTGCTCTGTCAAACTCTTCACGCAGTATCGTATCTCCCATTTCATCTTCATCTACATCCTCTTCCATTTCCGTAATATTGTCCTCAAGTACATCGCCGTTGTATAGACCCTCTATATACTCCTTCCACCTTTCTGCTTTCCCTTCTTTGCTTAGAACTGGGTTTCCATCTCAGCTCTTGATGTTCATGCAAATGGTTCTCTTACCTCCAAAGGTCTCTTTAATTTTCCTGTAGGCAGTATCTATCTTACCCCTAGTGAGATAAGCCTCTACATCCTTATATTTGTCCTCTAGGCATCCCTGCTTAGTCATTTTGCACTTCCTGTCAATATCATTTTTGAGACGTTTGTATTCCTTTTTGCCTGCTTCATTTACTGCATTTTTATATTTTCTCCTTTCATCAATTAAATTCAATATCTCTTCTGTTACTCAAGAATTTCTACTAGCCCTCGTCTTTTTACCTATTTGATCCTCTGCTGCCTTCACTACTTCATCCCTCAAAGCTACCCATTCTTCTTCTACTGTATTTCTTTCCCCCATTCCTGTCAGTTGCTCCCTTATGCTCTCCCTGAAACTCTGTACAACCTATGGTTCTTTCAGTTTATCCAGGTCCCATCTCCTTAAATTCCCACCTTTTTGCAGTTTCTTCAGTTTTAATCTACAGGTCATAAACCAATAGACTTTGGTGAGAATCGACATCTGCCCCTGGAAATGTCTTACAATTTAAAACCTGGTTCCTAAATCTCTGTCTTACCATTATATAATCTATCTGAAACCTATCAGTATCTCCAGGCTTCTTCCATGTATACAGCCTTATTTTATGATTCTTGAACCAAGTGTGAGCTATGATTAAGTTGTGCTCTGTGCAAAATTCTACCAGGCGGCTTCCTCTTTCTTTTCTTAGCCCCAATCCCTATTCACCTACTGCGTTTCCTTCTCTCCCTTTTCCTACTACCGAATTCCAGTCACCCATGACTATTAAATTTTCGTCACCCTTCACTATCTCAATAATTTCTTTTATTTCATCATACATTTCTTCAATTTCTTCGTCATCTGCAGAGCTAGTTGGCATATAAATACTACTGTAGTAGGCGTGGGCTTCGTATCTATCTTGGCCACAATAATGCGTTCACTATGCTGTTTGTAGTAGCTTACCCGCACTCCTATTTTTTTATTCATTATTAAACCTACTCCTGCATTATCCCTATTTGATTTTGTATTTATAACCCTTTATTCACCTGACCAGAAGTCTTGTTCCTCCTGCCACCGAACTTCACTAATTCCCACTGAATCTAACTTTAATGTATCCATTTCCCTTTTGAAATTTTCTAACCTACCTGCCCGATTAAGGGATCTGACATTCCACGCTCCGATCCGTAGAACGCCAGTTTTCTTTCTCCTGATAACGACATCCTCTTGAGTAGTCCCCGCCCGGAGATCCGAATGGGGGACTATTTTACCTCCGGAATATTTTACCCAAGAGGACGCCATCATCATTTAATCATACAGTAAAGCTGCATGCCCTCGGGAAAAATTACGGCCGTAGTTTCCCTTGCTTTCAGCCGTTCGCAGTACCAGCACAGCAAGGCCGTTTTGGTTAGTGTTACACGGCCAGATCAGTCAATCATCCAGACTGTTGCCCTTGCAACTACTGAAAAGGCTGCTGCCCCTCTTCAGGAACCACAGGTTTGTCTGGCCTCTCAACAGATACCCCTCCGTTGTGGTTACACCTACGGTACGGCTATCTGTATCGCTGAGGCACGCAAGCCTCCCCACCAACGGCAAGGTTCATGGTTCATGGGGGGAAGTGTATTTCCTTATCGGTCGTTTTTATCATATTTGTACCTTGTATGCTAATTGTGAATTTTCATTCTTATAAAGGAGGTTTTCATTTGCGAATGTTCTCGGGGAATGTTTAGATCCCGAGGTGTCGTTTTTTATTAATTGTTTGTTATTTAATTAACGCCCACCTGTACTGGCTTCAACTGGGTTATCCCTTAGAAGTTCGTGTGCCCGGTGTCTTCACTGACGAGCGCTCAAGTTTTAGAAGTTGCCGTATTCTTACGCGTGTACAATATGTCATGCCTTAACGTTATATCTTGATGAATTTATATTGCAAAAGAGAAGTCACTGTACAGGATAGTCTCGTGGGTAATTATTCGCAAATTGTATATTGTAACTGCGTGGTACTATTATCTCTTTGTAGAAAATGTTAGTTGGTGACTGACCATAACCTCTTCATTCTTTGTTTGGCCCTTGTCTGTCAGTAACAACTTGCACAGCGCAAGGTGGGCTCTTCTTTTGTCAAATTACCAATATGAGATTTTGTATCAGCTCACTTCTGAACATGCCAACACCGACGCTATCTCGTCTCCCTGTTGGCCAAAATTATTATTTGTAGAGTCCTCCACTTGTTGTTGCTACATAGATGCTTTGAAGAGCTCTCCGCTTACTTACCGGAAAACTGCCCAGGCCACAACAATGGATCCTAATTTTCAGATTCTATTGCACTATATCGGCACTGGTTGGCCGCATTCAGCCAGACAGATTTGTAATTCTGAGTTTTGCCGTTATTTCTTTTTTTTTTTTTTCGGGACACCCTTGCAGTTCACCGAAATGTAATTTTGCTTCACATCGATAGCGATCAGTCACGCGTTGTGGTTCCACAGCTCTTCGGCCTGACGTGCTTCGTTTACTACGCCACGGTCACTGGGACATCATTCGCACCAAGGAGATGGCAGAACGACATTGCATTTGGCACTATCTGGAAGTGCAAATTGAACAGTTGACCTCTCAGTGCAAGGCCTGTGCGGAAAAACAGTCAGCCCCATCTCAGCAGTTCTATGACCAGATAAAACTTCAAGCACCTGGTGACATTTGCACTTGGATTTCGCAGGAAGATGCTGGAATATGTGTTGGCTTGTTGTCGTTGACGCTTTCAGCAAATTTCCGTGTGTGGTTCTTCTGTACGCTGCTACGGCTCAGTTCCCACAATAGAGGCCTTGTCGTCCGTCTTTTGCCTCGAGGGACTGCCTGAAGTGAGTGGACAGTTGTGGACCACCTCTGGCATAAACCACATCACAAGCGCACTGTTCCACCCACAATCAAATGGCGAAGGTGAACGCATTGTACGAACATTTAATCACCAGACCGAGACTCGAACTCGGAACGTTCGCCTTTCGCGGGCAAGTGCTCTGTCCTTTCTTTCAGGAGTGCTAGTTCTGCAAGGTTCGCAGGAGAGCTTCTGTAAAGTTTAGAAGGTAGGAGACGAGGTACTGGCAGAAGTAAAGCTGTGAGTACCGGGCGTGAGTCGTGGTTCGGTAGCTCAGTTGGTAGAGCACTTGCCCGCGAAAGGCAAAGGTCCCGAGTTCGAGTCTCGGTCGGGCACACAGTTTTAATCTGCCAGGAAGTTTCACATCAGCGCACACTCCGCTGCAGAATGAAAATCTCATTCTGGATTCAGTCACCAGTTGGACAAACTTCATGCGTCCCACACATGGGATCAAGCTCTGTTGCTCTTCTTGTCTTCTTGCTGCTCCCAGCCACATGACAGAGCATCACTGGAAAAGCTGTCACATTGAGAGCGACACCGCACTTTGCTTCAGTTGCAGCACCCACTGTTATGTGCGGCGCTCGCTTTGCTCAGTCAGGCTACGTATCACACGTATCAAGTTCTTTTACAGATTGTGTGGTAGATGAAGGCGCTGGGAGCGAGGTATATTGTATGGTTTCCTGAACATTCCATGTTTACCGTTCAGGGACCAATTGCTGAGACGCCACCAGACCCACATCTACCCATGCGAATTGCGTGACCTTGCTGCAGGCTTCGTGCTTCCAGATTCCATGCCTGCCTGGACGCAGCAGCCCTCGCTGCATCCGGCTCCAGGATGCTCTACGCTATTGGCAACCGTCCTGGAGCCAGTGGAAGTCTACGTCCTTTCACAGTCTTCGCCGTCTTGACAGCCGCCACGGCCCCTCTTCCTGGCAGCTGTTCCACACACCGCCTCGGCTCCCTCTGCAGTCGTCGACGCCTCCGTTTGGTGCTCCGTCTCTGGATGTGTGTGCGCGCACCCTCTGCACACATTTTTGGCTGGCATTCCCAAACAGGCTCAGGGAGTATGCTACGTTGGCGGGATCTCTGCACCAGCCTTCACTTTGGCTCCCATCTCCTCTTCCCACCCGCATCCAACCCATCCCCTGTCACAGTTGACCCATCTATATTGCATGGCAACAGTGAGGAGGTTTGGTGGAAGAGATACCACCCCCACCGGCGTCTCATATTTGGCAACGGAAGCTAATGTTTCCAACAGGCACAGATGACAGCTGTTGCATCACTCTGTAACCCACCTCTCTTCATTGTTGTGTACTTAGTAGTATATAGCACTCCCTTGCCCTAGGCAATTTCCATCTTCATTAAACAATAAACAAATACGTTGGTTTTGCTATATACGTGTGTAAACTTCAGTGCAAATGATCTAAATTAATTATAGAAAGGTATATCTATTAGGCACCACATTCTGTGCAAGAATCGGTTTTTTGGTGTTGTGTTCATTACTGTCAGGACAAGATTTGCATGTCAGAAATTTTTGGAAAACCCAACGAAAAAGTCGGAAATGAACGTACGAAATAATGACACCGATAGCGATCGCATGAACAGCCTGCGGATCCAATGATGCGAGCCCATTGAGCGACGCATCGAGTTCCTCCGACTACGAGCGCTCTCTGCCACCGCGATATAGGATGACCTCCAGTAGGTACACACCAGACTTAGTAAATTTTTTTTCTTAATCCTGTTCGCAGTTGTCAGGACAAGGTTTGAATGAGATAGAATTTTGTAAAATCCACTGGTAAAGTTGGAAATTAAAATCAATTGTGAAAGTTTATCACTTGAGAAAGGCTCGATCGATTACCTGTTTATATATGGTAAAGGTACTTCGACGTGAAAAAGAAAATAAAAAAATTGTGTTCAGTTTGACAGTTCTCTATTTTCATAACATTGTAACCGAAAATATCGGAAAATTCTTGACCGACAGTCTGATGAACGTTCGTACAGACATAGGCTATATATTTTTGCAATATTATAATTTGTCATATATATATAATACCAGAAAGCGCGAAAAATTCTTGACCGATTTACTTCAAATTTTTATAAGATACTCTCACAAACATTCGGGTGGACAAAGACAGAGAGGCTACATACAGCGAATACATAAAGGGGAAAGCGTTGCTCCCACAAATCTCGGAAAGTTCTTTAAGTATTTACCTCCAATTTTACAGGATATAAACCTACGTATTTTTGTAATGGTTCAAATGGCTCTGAGCACTATGGGACTTAACATCTATAGTCATCAGTCCTCTAGAACTTAGAACTACCTAAACCTAACTAACCTAAGGACAGCACACAACACCCAGCCATCACGAGCCAGAGAAAATCCCTGACTCCGCCGGGAATCGAACCCGGGAACCCGGGCGTGCGGAGCGAGAACGCTACCGCACGACCACGAGATGAGGGCAGGTATTTTTGTAATATATATAAAACCTAGAGTGTCACGTTAATATATATATATAGTAAGGTGGCAATGGCCTTGCACCTTACATGAGTCCATTTAACGTGACACTTTAGGTTTTGTTGGAGTAATACTCTAAATTACGGTGTAGGAAATCTATGTGGAAACGCATCAGCATGCGAGAATTCCGCTATTTTGTAATTATAAGATTTTGCGGAAAGGCAGTACGCGAGGTAGAGTTGGGCTACATCCCCGCCTAGTCGCCGAAGGCCACAGCCTGACGGTATGAATGGTGAACGGGGGGATTTCTGTAATCCGTTTAGAGGGGCCACAGCAGCCACCGAGCTCTGAGAGACGCGCGGCTGCAGGTGTTCAGGTGTTTGCCAAAACAGAGCAGTGGATAGCTGGACGGGCTTTCTTGTGCGTGCTCTCGCCTATGTCCCACTAATTTTACGCCTTCGAGTAATTCAAGTGGGGCATGCCAGGAGTTCCGAATAACAAACTTTCAATCCAAGAATCTGTGTTCGCTTCGACGGGGAATCTCGAGTGGTCTCTTGGGAGAAAACTTCCATTAAACGTGTTATTGCCCACAGCTGTGGTTCTTCCCAGCCGGCGAGGGCGGAGTTTACTTGTGAAATCTTGTACAAATAAAAGAATTTTGGAAAGGAGTTCTATTCCCAGGCCGTACATTGGTCGGCACTGGCAAACTGGGTGTTTTGAGAGTTAATAGTGATGTGATTCGCTCGGTAAAAGTTGAGATGAGAAAACAGAGGTGAAGAGCGATCTTGCTGGACTCTCGGTAGAGGTCTTCCGTTCTGGGCTCTCGTACTGAGAGGACGTTAGCCAAGTCGTCTCCCCTCTTGCTCTTTCGTTCTGAGAGGACGTTAGCCGCGCCAGCTCATTGCTGACGGAAACATTGTCGCAATTAGAGAAGTTTACGGAGAACAGTCTGGTGTTCGAATACTGTAGGATTGTACTTTCCGAGACGCCACACGCCGATCGCACGGCCGCGCCGTCGCCGTCGGAGACCGCCGCTACAACAGGAATATTACGGTGAGATCGCTCCCGCTTCGGCCTGTGTTAGGAGTAACGTTAAATAGCGGGATCAACTGCAATTGCTGTTTCCACAGAGGTTTCACAGTACTTTGGAGTGTAGTGGTTCTTTGTATATATGTTATAAGAGATCGCGTTTTGGACCCATTTTAACACCGTTTATTGCCAATGCCAGTTAGGAGGATAATTTGTAAATTTTTCATTTAGCATTGATCTGAAGGTTATATTAAAGTTATTGTGATTCAGTAGAGCGTTTACTTTCAGTAGTTGATCCTGGATTCACCCTTTTGCTTTATTTTATTTTTGTGTATGTGTTTGATGTCATTGGACACTCTAAGTGTTGGTGGAAGTAAAAAGAGGTGTGGTTTATCGTCAACACTACCACCTCAGATTAATTAGGGGTAACAGAGCCACATTTAAATCTAGCGTTATCCATTTTTGCGTACAGTTCCACACGCAAAAATCGGACAAGCAACGGGTGGGGTGTTACAATATATGTATGTCCTAACGGATTTACTTCAGATTTTTACACGAAACTCTACTGACAATTCAGACGGAAATGGACATATAGAGGGGGGGGGGGGGGGTGGAGATGGACGAAGAGAGAGGGAGGAGGTTATGCAGAGAGATGGGGGAGGACGAAATGTACGGAGAGAGTGGGGGGATTAGGAGATGGTCGGAGGGAGAGGGACCAGGAATTGAGGATGTTTATGCAAGTCCCAAAAATATTCTGAAATTGCGAAGCATTGCCGGGTTTGCTAATCGCAAATAATTATAAACATTATGAAGCGTGACACCGGTGTCTTGTTAGTGACCTGCGTTCTTGCGATAATGGGTAATTATATCAGACAACGCTCAAACCATCGAGCATGTGTTACGAGGATAGGATCCGAGCAACTAATGGTGGCTTCCATTCTTATGGGCTTTGCATTACAGCTCACATATCTCAGTGTACTTTCCGAGATGATCATATTACGGACACCTGTCGCTTTAGTTGTTTAACAGTCATATACTAATGTTTGTATATCATTGTGGTATGAAAAGGATGTAAATACAGTTTTCCTGTAAACCCTGTCTCTAATTTTCACCGACGTTTTTTAATAATTAAGTCCACACTGAGTTTTCAACATGTTTCAAAATATATTACCGCCTACTACTTCCGGCTAATGCTTGCAAAATGCTTGGAAACACAGAAACAGATCAAAGGAGACAGTGTTTGAGGCCAGCTCACACATGTCACCGCTGCACGGCGCTAGCGTATGTTTTATGTCATGTTGTGCCTCCCCGTGTGGCAGTATTGACTTTGTTGTACGAGGCATACCTGAGGCACGTAAGAGGGAAAAAAAATTCTGTATGACGTTCATGAGCCAAAGGACATTATAAACGCGATGGACAAAGAGAGATAAAAATTATACTTGCTTGTCTTTATTTGTGGTACTTTATACTGCGCAGTAACACATTAATCCACATTTATTTTGCAACGGAACTCTTCCTTGTGTGCGCAAAAAATAAATTACAAACTCTTCACGAAATCCTTTGAGGCAGAATATTTCCGCGGGTTAATTGGAAGAGCACTAAAAATTTATGCCGTGTCATCCACCTCAATGAGCCTGGAATCGTCTCACCTGTGTGTAAATCTTCTGAATCAAAGCTTCCTCCTGGGTATACTGGTCCCTTGCTTCAGCATTTCGCCTCATATTATGGAGGCAGTAAGCTTTAAGGGTGACAGTTCGCCTCTTCTCAGGTTGGAACGATGTTGGTTTCCGATAGACAAGAAAAACCGAATCTATAATACTGAATGTCTTCTCCACAACCATTCTAGCTCTAGACAATCGGTAATTAAAAAATATTTCTTTTGAATCTTGATCATACTACCTGTTTACGATTTTATAATTCTATCCTGTAATGGAAAACACGAAGCCTTTGCCCTCCAGGCAAGCACTCAGTTTGTGGCAAATTCACTTTCTTTTTGTGAAGCAATTCACTTACGGTCTCTTTCTTGCACACACCGCCATCTGCAATTCTTCTGAAATGCCAATATCTGGATTCAGAAAGCTATAGCAGGCGTCAACGACAGCGAGCAACACAACGCTTAGAGACCGTTTGTAATGGAACAACGCGCTCCCACTAGCAACAGAGCACTGTGGGACTAAATGGTTCTCCTTCAGGTACCACCAGACGATAGGGAACTGCAGTATCTGTCACAAAACACATGTTACGTCGCGCCAGTCGTTTTCATTAGCCGATATCCGGAAGGAAGAAATTTTATTTCAGGTATAGTGAGATTTGCCAGTGGAAGAACTTGATGACGAAGGGAAATTTGATGGGCCTTCTACATCAACACCTCTAGTGAAGAAAATCAGTAGGTGGGAAGAATGATACCAGTTGCTAGTATGTCACTTCGCAACTGCTATCAAAAGTACTGTAGAGACAAGAGGTAAAGGAACCAGATAACTGCTGTGCCTACTGTCAGTTTGTGGTAGCCACTCTTCGCTAACTTCCAGCAGTACTAAGCGGAAAGACTAAAGGATAGCTAAATGAGATGTTGTAACAGGCAGAATGCCACTATTCTGAGAGTATGGAATCATCTGCGTGTGTGGACGAGTCAGGTAATCAACTACGGTTGTTTCATCTTCACCATATCTTCCCCAGAAGATAACAGAGAGAAGACTGAAATACTGAATTCTGTTTTCCGAAATTAATTCAGCTAGGAAGACCGTAACACTGTCCCAACTTTCAATCATCGTACGAAGATCGAAATGGCAGATGCTGGGATAAGCGATCACGGAAGAGAAAAGCAACTACAATCGCTTAGTATTGGAAAGGCATCAGGACCAGGTGAGATTCCTTTCGGATTCTACAAAGATCATGCGAAAGAACTTGCTCCTACTGTAGCGCAAGTTTATCTTAGATCGCTGGAGCAACGAAGCGTACGTAGCGCCTGGAAAAATGCGCAAGTCATTGGCGATTTCAAGAAGGATTGTAGAACACATGAACATAATTATAGGCCCAGAGCTTTGACGTCCATCTGTTGCAGAGTTGTAGAACATGATTTTTGTTCAGGAATTATGACGTTTTTGAGAACGAAAAATCTCCTCTCTAAAAATCAGCATGGATTCAGCAGAGATGTTGCGAAATGAAAATCCCCTCTCTAAAATTAACATGGATTCAGCAGAGATGTTTCTAAACTCAGCTCGCTCTGTTTCTCCACGACATTCATAGCACTGTAGACATCGAGGCTCAGGTCCACGATGCGTTCGTTGACTTCAAGAAGACATTTCGCCCTGTCCCTCACTGCCGTTTAGTACTAAAATACGATGTTATCGAGTACAGGACAGTAATTGAGACAGTTGAAGACTTTCTCGCAGACACAACTCAGCACGTCGCTCTTAACAGAAAAAGAATCGACCAACGTTATGGATATTTCCGAAGAAACCGACGGAGGTGTGTTAAGATCGTTGGTGTCTACATTGTATACTACTGGGTTAATAGAAAGCGTCGTATACTGTTTGATACTGTTCGCATATGATACGGCTGTCTGTATCAAAGTAACAACGCTAGAAGACAGTATCGATTTGAACATTCAACTACAGAGGATTGATGAATAATGGTATAGACTGTGGCAGTTGATTGTGAACGTAAATACATGTAACGTACTGTCAATATGTAGGAAAAGAAATCCACTATGTTCACCTACACCATTGATGACAAATTGCTGGTAACAAATGTTCAAATGGTGTGAAATCTTATGGGACTTAACTGCTAAGGTCATCAGTCCCTTAGCTTGCACACTACTTAACCCAAATTATCCTAAGGACAAACACACTCACCACCATGCTGGTAACAGTCTCTACAGTAAAACATCTTCAAGGAACTCTACAGAGCGTCCTTAAGTGGACTGATACATAGAACAAATAGTAGGAAAAGCTGATGCAAGACTGAGATTCACAGGGAGAACATAAGAAAATGTAACACATCGGCGAAGGAAGTGACCTACGAGGCGTTTGTTCGACTGATTCTTAGGTATTGTTAATCAATATTGGATCCTTACTGGAGAGAACTGACAGAAGACACAGAGAAGATCCAACGAAGAGCTGCGTGTTTGGTCACTGGTTTACTACTGAAATTTCGAAGGAGCGCGTTCCGGGGAAGAGTCTGACAGCATATTGCTTCCACCCACATACGTCTCGCGAAATGACTACGACGAGAAAATTCGGGAAATTACAGTCAATACAGAGGCTTACCGTCAATCATTTTTTTCCCATGCGCCATTCGCAAGCGGAACAGGATAGGGGGTAGAAGTACCCTTCGTCACACATCATTAGGCAGCTTGCGGAGTATGATGTAGATGCAGATGTAGACGTCAGTTTCATAACCAACTCAGAATGTGGATATACAGTAGAGGAAACGGTTTTTTTATAATTTATGTCAAGGTATTTCTATATTTATTTATTTCATATTTACACGTCTAGTTCCGTAGGACCAAATTGAGAAGCAAATCTCCATGGTCATGGAACGTCTCAGTACATGAAATTACAACATAAAAGTAATAAAAGATAAAATGTTTAAGAACCCACAAAAGTTAAGCCATAAGTTTAAGTAAACGCAATCAACACTACAACATAAGAATCAACTTAATTTTTCAAGGAACTCCTCAACAGAATAGAAGGACTGACTCATGAGGAAACTCTCCAGTTTCGATTTGAAAGCGCATTTATTACTGCTACGATTTTTCAATTCTTGTGGTAGCTTATTGAAAATGGATGCAGCAATAAACTGCACACCTTTTTGCACGGGGGGGTAAGGAAGTGCGATCCAAATGCAGATTGGATTTCTGCCGAATATTAACGGAGTGAAAGCTGCTAATTCTTGGGAAGAAAGTGACATCGTTAACTATTATGGAAAATTTCAATAAAATTATACCTGCAATAATGTTTTTGAAGTACACCATGTTCGGTGCCAACTTTGTAGAGGCCCTCATTAGTCGTTCGAAGTATTACTCCAATTATGTTTCGAAGGTCACCTCTGCCTTTACATCTGGAATAGGTATCGTTGCATTGTCTCTACTGTCAGCTGTTGGATGGGATTCGTCAGAAGAAGCTTTCATTCTTTTAGCTTGTCTTCTTAAATTTCCTGTCGCAATTTTTCTACCATTTTGAATGTCGTTTGTGTCCATTTTCACAATGTTATCATAATCACTGTCTTCGTACTGTTCGGTATTGCTGTCATCTTCGATTGCCTTCTTTAGGTCATCTTCACCTGAATAACATTTATGATTTCTTGAGGCAACGACGAAGTGGAAAGTCCTACTCTAGGTTCGACTCCGGCTAATGCTTTGTAACTCTAGGTTCTGTTCCGAATAATGCTTTGCAAGCTGATTCTTTTATGTCAAGAGTGGTACGCTCGATTTTCCATGAATTGGGCATACGTTAATCCGTCCGACCACTTCGTCGAATTGTTGTCCTTTAACCAAGAAACTGTCATATTTTCAATGTCTTGGTTGGCACGTTCAGCAGAACACTGACTTTGGCTGTGCCTTGGTTTTCCATGCACAATTTTTAGTTCTGACCAAAGCTTTGCGGTTGGTTGGTTGTTTTGGGGAAGGAGACCAGACAGCGTGGTCATCGGTCTCATCGGATTAGGGAAGGATGGGGAAGGAAGTCGGCCGTGCCCTTTCAGAGGAACCATCCCGACATTTGCCTGGAGTGATTTAGGGAAATCACGGAAACCTAAATCAGGATGGCCGGACGCGGGATTGAACCGTCGTCGGCCCGATTGCGAGTCCAGTGTCTAACCACTGCGCCACCTCGCTCGGTAAAGCTTTGCGAGTTCACTTATAACATTATTGACACATTCTCACCTGTTATCAGACTGAAGAATACACGGCGCCCCTACAGTTAGGAACATGTCATTCAAATGATAGCCACTTCTGCAGCCCTATATGATGTTCACGAACGAAGGAGAACAAATTTTGTGGGATAGTCTCGGTAAACTAGAATGAATTTTAAATTCCCGTTTGGTTGTGTTTGAAAATCAATCAAATCGATTTTGCATCTGCTATTCAGCCCTCTTTCCTTTTTTGTCTTCTTTTATTGACAAACATCACACATTGATAAATAAAGGCATATCATTTCCTATGTGATATTGGCGTATTTTTTTGATGCCTCGGCAAACATCCTATCGCTTCCACCATGACCCACAGCTACATGAGCTGCGTCAATCACATCATGAAGTTCATCAGCTGGAACCCTTCACACCGTGTAGTGAGTTTTTTCACATCACCAAGTTTCCAAACAATAAATCGTTTCAGTCTTCCTTTTTGTAAATATGTTCTTCTTTCCAACATTTCCGCGTCTTCTAATTGTTTAACCAAATCCGCATATTCGTCTACTGATAACACAATATAGTGAGAAGATTTTTTCCTCCAGAAACTTTTCTCTCCACAGCTTTTGATTGGCTTGTCAACTACAGAATGGCTCATCCATGATGAAACGCTTCACAATAATTGTGGTGGCACCGCCAGACACCACACTTGCTAGGTGGTAGTTTTAAATCGGCCGCGGTCCATTAGTACATATCGGAACCGCGTGTCGCCACTGTGTGATCGCAAACCGAGCGCCACCACAAGGCAGGTCTCGAGAGACTGACTAGCACTCGCCCCAGTTGTACGGACGACTTTGCTAGCGACTACACTGACGAAGCCTCGCTCCTTTGCCGGGCAGATAGTTAGAATAGCCTTCAGCTAAGTCCATGGCTACGACCTAGCAAGGCGCCATTAGCCTTACATAGCTCGTATCTAAAAAGTCTCACTTGTATCGTCAAGAGCGATGTACCAAGGATGGATTAAAGTTAAGTATTCCAGAAGCTACGTACTTTTCTTTATAGCATTCATTACGTATCCTGTTACAGACCTATCT
The DNA here is from genome assembly GCF_023864345.2 of Schistocerca serialis cubense. Classification (NCBI taxonomy): domain Eukaryota; kingdom Metazoa; phylum Arthropoda; class Insecta; order Orthoptera; family Acrididae; genus Schistocerca; species Schistocerca serialis. The sequence continues at coordinate 765,112,312 of NC_064642.1, read as the reverse complement.
CTTGCCTGCGTGAACTAAACGCGTGCCTTTCGGCTACTTCCGTGGCGTGGCTGTCTTGCTACGCCACAACAATAATTATACAGTGATTATAATAAAATATTTCAAACTCAAAATACCGTTGAAAACAAAGAACAGTGCAAGGGAAGAGCGGTTGAGAGGCGCGAGGGGCTACCCAGAGATGATTCGGGGATTCCCCGTTCGTACAGCCAGCGACATGCCTTCCGACTAGGCAAAATTAGTTCAGACTAGGACGTACCAGTGTTTCGTAAATCATGTAAATTCTAACTAGGGTAAACCGATTCGACCTAGGCTAAACTGTTTTATCCTATCGGTGACAGGATGAACGAGTTTGACCTAGGCGAAATTAGTTCATCCTAAAATCGGGTTTGGCCGGTAACATATATATCGGCAAGCAAAGAGCTTCTGAGGGCACAACCCACAGATACCATCTCTTCTGCAAAGATATTGGCAACGAGGCCGCAAGAGGGGTAGTCGATACTACCCTTGAGCTAGTGGCGCCATACAGAACGGTCTACTAACTTAACGGCACCACGGCTCAACTGTGATTTAGGGTTAGTTTATTTTCTACAAGCCATGAATTTTTGTCATGAACTGCACTATTTGAAACCGAGCCATTGTTGCACACAACATCCTTTACTACCAAGTTAGTGTCATCAGCAAATAGATATACATTAGAATTACCCGTAATACTAGAGGGCATATCATTTATATAAGCAAGGAACAGGAGAATAATATAGATGTTTAACAATGTTTCCTTAATTATCTTCACATAATCCCTCAGGTGATTCCCAAACTTTACGTACTGTGCTTCGGAATGTGAAGTCACATCCAAAATGCAATATGCAAGGGGAAAAAAAAACTGCAAGTCTGTTTGACTGGATTTGCTTTTCTGAAATGCGTGTCCCTTTTTCTTTTTTTCTTTTTTTTAAAAAAATGGAATGAGGTTACCATATCTACGAATATTTTGAAGTCGATGGTTGACATCCGAGTGAGGTTTCGGAAACCAGAGGCGTCGATCACGACCAACTACTGTAGCAGGTTACTTCCGCCGGCTCTTCTACTGCATGTTTTCGTCCAGCAACGATGACGACACCTTTCTTTTTGTTTGGGTGAATCTTCGAGTATTAATAGTGGAGCACCACACAGCATTGCCGTTCCATCGCCGCTAGACATAACGTAGCAGACGATACGAAAACAATACAAGAATTAGCATTGCAGACGATAGGAAAACGTGCGGGAAGTAGCTTAGCAGACGATGCGAATAGTCTACTAGAAATTTTTGCACCACTTCGTGCAGAGACCTTAAAAATAAACAAAGTTTGAAACATGTTGCGAAACACTGCAGGGAACATGTTTGTAACAGATACGCATCTCCAGTGGCTGTGTTTACATATCTTTAAAAAAATGGTTCAAATGGCTCTGAGCACTATGGGACTTAACATCTGTGGTCATCAGTTCCCTAGAACTTAGAACTATTTAAACCTAACTAACCTAAGGACATCACACACATCCACGCCCGAGGCGGGATTCGAACCTGCGACCGTAGCGGTCACGCTGTTCCAGACTGAAGCGCCTAGAACCGCACGGCCACATCGGCCGGCATATCTTTAAAAGCCTCTCTTCTGCAGCGTTGCAAGTGCAGGTTCTCACGGTTAGGCCGGTATTACACTATCAAATTTCTTTGTCAAAGATTTGATCAAAGATGTGATCAAATATTCCGTCAAATATATTTGACAAAGATCTTTGATGTAGTATTTTTCGTCAAAGTTCAAGATGGCTGACAACAACAACTTGTTAGTAACTACAGCAGTTGCATGTACCACAATTGCACTGTGTGCAAATGTGGAAGAGAAGCGGGTGGGGAAAAAAGGAAACATAGCTGGGTGAAGCCGTGGGTTTTACGACGACACGATAAAACCATTCAACAAAACTTGTTACGTGAGCTTATAGTGAAGGATGTGAAGTCATACATCAATTACTTAAGAATGGATAAGCATACATTTCTGTATGTGCTCAATGAAGTGTATCCTCATCCTCATATCATAAAGCACAATATTCACTTAAGAACTGCTATATCTGCAGAAGACAGGCTCACTGTAACACTCCGATTCCTTGGTACAGGAGAGGGTTAGGTTAGGTTAGGTTAGGTCAGGTCACCAATCTTCGTAATCTATATTTGTATTCAGCGTGCCTCACGTTGTAAAGCGCCTCATCAGCTTCATACATCTCTATTAATTTTGTAGTTGTCGGCACACGCCAATTGTATTTACCCGAAATGTTTATAAAAACACTACAGACGACAGAATGCAGCGATGCTAGCGCTCCATGTGGTAGCATGTCACACTGCAGTGAACAGAAGACAAGCGACTGCTTTGATCAAATCTACTGCGAGGCCCTAGATTTGATCAAATATTGGACGACATTTGACAAAGTTCCCTATTACACCATCAAATATCTTTGACAAAGATATTGGACAGACAAAGAAATTTGATAGTGTAATACCGGCCTTACAGATATGTCCCCTACCCTACCGTCAGCTTGTGCTGACCACTTGTCCCTTTGCTGAGCCACATGCGCTTGTCCTGGTGTCAGAAGGAACCGAGTCGTGATGCTAAAAACCCTCCTACTCGCATTCTTTCGTAACTCTCAATCTACTGTGCTTAAGGCGTCTCTTTATGACTTCTGATGAAATACACAGAATGGAATTAAATAAAGGCTTTAACTGTGTGATTGAGATATCACCATTTCCTTTAAATTTCTATTCTGCTTGTGCCATGTATTCTAAGAGCCTACGCCAATAGACAGCCATTCTCTGATGTTTGTGTTCTTAGCGCAGTGGTCGATACATTCCTTAATACTGGCAGGTGTTCGCTTTCCTTGTGTAACCTTTACTATGTCTCAATTTATTATCATGCGGTCCACGTTTAATTCCTGCAGTTTTATTTGTGTATCAATCTCTAATAAATCATTATCATTGCAGATAATGATACTCTGTATGTGTATTGGCCGGCCGGTCGGTTCTAGGCGCTTCAGTCTGGAACCGCGCGACCACTACGGTCGCAGGTTCGAATCCTGCCTCGGGCATGGATGTGTGTGGGTCCTTAGGTTAGTTAGGTTTACGTAGTTCTAAGTTCTAGGGGACTGATGGCCTCTGAAGTTTAGTCCTATAGTGCTCAAAGCCATTTGAACCATTTTTTTTATGTGTATAGTTCCTTAATACCATTTCCATGTCTCCATTCTATCACATTGAAATCAGTTTGGTTTCTGAATTTTTCTCCTGATGACTTTGAACCATATAATTTCCTTTTCTGACTTATGAAACAGGTGTTTGCCACAACTATATTTCTTTCCAAGAAGAAACCAATAAGCTAATTTCCCTTGTCATTCCTATAACCAAGCCGGTCCATGTGGCTGAGCGGTTCTAGGCGTGTCAGTCCGGAACCGCGCTGCCGCTATGGGCGCAGGTTCGAATCCTGCCCCGGGCATAGATGTGTGTGATGTCCTTAGGTTAGTTAGGTTTAAGTAGTTCTAAGTTCTACGGGACTGATGACCTCAGATGTTAAGTCCCATAGTGCTTAGAGCCATTTGAACCTATAAGCAATATTATGGTTGTCTACTATGGCTCCCTCCTTCTCCAACAATTGCACTGATATCTTCCACTATCCTTCTCCAACAACTTAGATTTTCATCCATGTCTCGCGTTACATCTCCTCGATGAGTTGGTGGTCATGCTGTGCGGCTGATATATTAGACCTAAATAATCAAAAGATCCGTTTGCGTTCATTGCGATCATAGTACGGTAACTCTGTCCCTCGCATGTTTCATACCAGCAACACAGTGTTGTACTTCTTTCATTGTAATTGTTCCCTTTTCAACTGCCTATCTGTATCGTCCGTTACAAAAAGTTCTTAAACTCCAGATACTAATTCATACTTTTCCATTTATTGTACATCTTTTCTCAAGCTGTCCTCCCCAGAGATCCGAAGAGAGGACTACTTTATCCACGGACGCTAATTTAACATGAGAAGTATCAATCGTACTTACAGAGAACGTAAAAGGTGCTGTTGTTGGCTCTTTCCTTTTCTCACCACCTATCGTATCTTTTCCAACATCTATAAGATTTATTTACAGCTATCTCTGATATTTAGCCAGCCAGCTTCTGTACATATCGATTTGATGTGTCTGTAAGCATAAGCACTGCATCAGAAAGATTGTCTTAGGTGAACCGTCCGCCTTTAGCCACAGACATGCATTACTAGACTGGCAAAGATGCAGCCTTTACTGAAGCCTGATGTTTGGTGATGTATTGTATTGTATTGTAACCGAAGACCTAGAAACGACGGAGAGGCTCCGTCCCCGCCGCAGCCGCAGTGGTCCACAACCCCACGACGACCGCAGTCCACTTCATCCCTCCGCCGCCCCACACCGAACCCAGGGTTATTGGGCGGTTCGGCCCCCGGTGGACCCCCCCCCCCCCCCCTCCAGGGAACGTCTCACACCAGACGAGTGTAACCCCTATGTTTGCGTGGTAGAGTAATGGTGGTGTATGCGTACGTGGGGAACTTGTTTGCGCAACAATCGCCGACATAGTGTAACTGAGGCGGAATAAGGGGAACCAGCCCGCATTCGCCGAGGCAGATGGAAAACCGCCTAAAAACCATCCACAGACTGGGCGGTTCACCGGACCTCGACACAAATCCGCCGGGCTTGGTGATGCAAGATGGCGGCGTTAGAAAGTTTGCATATTGTACTACCAAGATTTTCTGAAACCAAATGGCGCTGTCTTTACAGTGTAGTCTAATATCACAAGAACATTCAAATGAACAAAGACATTTGTTCTCAATGACTAGCACGCCCTACTTACAGGAGCACTATCAGAATAAATTTACTATTCGAAGAAAAGCCAAAGTTTATCAAAAGTGATTGAAAACAAAGCATTAAGCTACGTCTGTTAAAACTAGATTTATCTAACACCCTAAAATGTACAGAAAGTATTTAATCATTGCCAGTATTTCAGATAAGAGAAACTGTAATATAATTATTTAGGGTTACATACAGCACAAAGGCAAATATACGTAAGACGTTTCTAGTTATTCTTGGATTGTGACATGTTCCTTTCCTTCTATCTCCCGTCTGCTGTACGAGAAATTACAGCCAAACACTACGCATGTAATAACCATTTTGTCAAAACTCTGAAGGTAACGTATTTATATCAGTTCATCCGCACGTCTTACGACTGTTGTATTAGTAAATAGATTTTTACACGTGCTTTGCGCTCGCCGCCATATTGCTATACTAAAGTGCTGGCTTCAGTAACTCCAATGATACTGTATGCGATATTGCCAGTCTATTACTGTACCTCTGTGCCTTTATCCAGTCACATGCTGTGGCGATAGAGATTGCAATGTTCTTCTTGTTCGTAATGAAATCAGCCAGTATACAGGGTAAGTCACTAACTATTGCGACCAAGAACAACTCCGAAAGTATGATAGGAGTTGTTCGTACAAAATATGCATGGGACAGCGGCGGCCATAATATGACGTTAGTTTTTTTTTCGTTAGATGGGGTCGCATCAGAGATATGAAGGTCAACTTTGTTTTTTTAAATTGAATACTATAGTTTGGTACGTATTTTCCGATTGCGGCTATCGATACGAATCTAGAGTTGTGTAACTGTTCTTTGAATGCCAACGAAGGTCAAAAAGGTGACATGAACGTCCATTTACAGAAGTGACGACCATTGGTATCAATGCAGTGCTGCAATCTTCTTATCATGGATTGGATGGTATTCCTTATCACTTTGGCACTTATCGAAGCACCTGCTCTGGCAATGCTCTCTAGTATATAGTGCAAATAGTATATATTCGCAGAATACGGCGTATCCATCTAACGTGCCACTGGCATGTAAACACCATTCGACGGTATCGCAATTCAGTGAGAGCTAGAGACTTATATGCTGAAAGATATCCTCAACGTACTCACCCTACACGTCGTACATTTAAATATGTATATGGTAAATTGAGAGCAACTGGATCTTTAACGCATCAGAAACACATCCGGCAAAGGAAAGTTACCTAACGATGAAACGGAAATTGGAACTCTTGTCACTGTAATTCGAGATCTTTGTGTTAGTTCGCGTCAAATCGCAAGAGAATCTGCATGAGCCAGAGTAGTGTTGTTCGTGTTCTACATCGTCATAAATATCATCTTTACCATATGAGTCGCCACCAAGAATTATCTGGTACGGTGGATTGTATGCGTAGCATTGAATTCTGTCGATGGGCTCAACTTAAGATTCAGAGGGATGGCACATTTATTAATTTGATTTTATTTTCTGACGAGGCTTCATTCACGAACCGTGGTAACCTTAATTTGCATAACATGCTTTACTGGGCAACTGAAAATCCATGTTGGCTGTGGCAAGTTGCACACCAAAAACCGTGATCGGTGAATGTATGGCGTGGGATTCTGGAGGACAGAATTATAGGTCCCTTTATCTCCGAAGGAAATATTAATAGTAGGAAGAACACGACATTCCTGCAAGAAACATTAGGTATGTTATTTGGAAGAAATACCTTTGAGAACAAGGAACAGAATGTTGTATCAACACGATGGGGGTCTGGCAGATTTTTCGCTGGTGGCTAGAAATGAGTTGCAGAGACACTTCCCAAATCGTTGGATTGGACATGGAAGAGATGTGTCGTGGCCGTCTCGTTCACCCGGCTTGACACCTCTGGACTTTTTCTAGTGGGGATTCGTAAAAGACATTGTCTATAAAGACGTTCCAACTACACCTCAAGATATGCAAGAGAGAATTGTCAGAGCATGCGATTCGATAAGTGCCGATGTGATATGAAATACCACTCAATCCATGATAAGAAGATTGCAGCACTGCATTGATACCAATGGTCATCACTTCGAACACTTTCTGTAAATCGACGCTCGTGCCACCTTTGTGACCTTCATTGACCTTACTGTTACACATCATTGGATTCGTCTCGATAGCCGCTATCAGAAAATAAGTACCAAGCCATAGCATTCCATTAAAAAAAAAAACACTGATGTCCTTCATATCTCTGAAGCGACCCCACGTAGCAACAGAAAATCAACGTCATATTATGGTCGCCGTTGCCCCATGCAACTTTTGTCCCACAAACGTTTCAGCTTCTATCATATTTTCGCAGTTATTCTTGGTGGCAATAGTTAGTGACTCACCCTGTATTGGCACTGCAATCGCTGGAGAGTCAGTTTATGAATCGTGGAATGTTGACGTGTGCTTTGTTTTGAAGGTGCCTTCTGGTAGAACATACTATCCTGATGGAATTACATTTGCCAGATGGAGAGCAACGATGGTGGATAATTCATATGACGATCAGGATAACCAGTAAGAAAACTTCAAGTTATTTTATTGTGCTGAATTCTGTGATGCAGTTTGTTGCGTGTTAGGTCGTTACTAAGTACTTCTTCGCGTGCTGGTGTTCGGTTACGCGTATTTACGTGTAATGGCATAGTCTGTGAGGCGGCGCGAATTTATCAAACATTGAGAAGCTGTTTCTGCCGCATCCTGTGTCTGTTCATTTCATTCCATGTTGTTCGATTCCTCCGTACTAAGTTTTCTGAGAAAGAAAAGATGAGTTAGATGAAATCGGACTGTCCTTCCGAGAACAGAAGTTGGCTCTAAACTATAATTTGTCAATTTTTTGAAGAGCAAGATGTTAATTTCTGACAGCGTATCGTGCCCAATCATTTGCAGAGAGTTCATTATCTTCGTTTTGTTTTGCTTAAACGTATTGAACATACGGCGCTGCCATTTCGTTAATCTAACAAGGGGAGGCCACGACGTTTGGACGTGGATTTACTGCAAACTTCGTACACTCGTAGTACTCCATGAGGACAACAAAATGTGTAAGCAGTAGCGCGTACTTCTCAAGCGTTATTGAGAAAATCGCAAGATAATTTCGGTATATATATATATATATATATATATATATATATATATATATATATATATATATATATATATATATATATATATATGTGTGTGTGTGTGTGAGGTCATCAGTCCCCTAGAACTTACAACTACTTAAACCTAGCTAACCTAGGACATCACACACATCCATGCCCGAGGCAGGATTCGAACCTGCGACCGCAGCAGTCTTGCGGTTCCGGACTAAAGCGCTTAGAACCATATATATATGGATGTGTGTGATGTCCTAGGTTAGTTAGGTTTAAGTAGTTGTAAGTTCTAGGAGACTCATGACCTCAGATGTTAAGTCCCATAGTGCTCAGAGCCATTTGGACCACATATATATCAGCGTTTTAACCACGAAGCGGCTACAGGCGAGTTGTGCCGAAACGGTGGCTCAGCGTGTTCGGTCAGAGCGTTAGTTAACCCTTCATAATGAAAAAAAACTGAGCGAACGGATAATCGAACAAACTGACGTCCGCCCTGAACAAATTCCACGAACATTATAGAACAATTTTTTTTTAAGTGTTTGGCGTTCAAGCCGCTGGATCGCAGCATCGGGTTCCGTTGGTCAGTTTTTTTTTAAATTTTCAACACATTCATTTTCTTTATTATTTATATTACAATTGATATAATGGGGAAAATACGTGTAATCGGATGAACTTTTATTAAATTTACAATGTTATTTGGCAGTCTACTGATTTTTACTATCACAAATAATGTAATATTCATAACTATCGACTAGTAAACGACCAAACGGATAAAGTGATACAGAAAATGTTTGCTTGTCCGTGATTTGTGAAATCCCTTATACCTGGAAGGAGCCCGAAACGACTTGTTATCTCCAATTTTTGACCGGCACAGACGGCTTTCGAAAAATGTACACTTAATCGTCGCTTTCGACATCACGAGTACAAGTTGCAGGGTGGTATTTTTCGTAAAAACATGGAAAACAAAGTTAAACGCCACCAGCTGCACTGAATAAATGCTATATTTCCGCATACGCAAGGTCTGTTGACGTTTACCGTGCAAAAACAAGCCTCGTTAACATTTTCAAAAACCTCTCTTTCAGACGATAGTTTGGAAGCTAACCATGCATAGCGCAGTATTTCCTTAAAAATCGGCGCTGATAATTGGTTATGCAGTATCGAGTGTATTCTAATAGCGTCTTCCGAAAAGCAATTTCTCGTTCTCTTTCGATTAAATAGAACAGTTCTGAAAACACGGACAAGCATACATTTTCAGTATCACTTTATGCGTTTGTTCGTTTACTAGTCGATAGTTATAAATATTATATTATTTGTGAAAATAAAAATTAGTGGACTGCCAAATAACATTGTAAATTTAATAAAAGTTCATCCGATTACACGTATTTTTCGCATTATATTAATTGTAATATAAATAGTAAAGAAAATGACTGTGTTGAAAATAAAAAAAACTGACGAACGGGACACGATCCAGCGATCCAGCGGCTTGGACGCCAACCACTTGTTTTTTTTTTTTAATTTGTTCTATATTGTTGGTTGTTGTTGAGGGCGGACGTCCGATGACACCCGTTGTTTGTTCGGTCATCCGTTCTCTCAGTTTTTTATTAGAAAGGGTAGTTAATGCCCTAACCGAACACGCTTATTTTTTTACTCATTTTGCTCGATATAGTTCGTTGCATTTGGTCTGGGCGAACGTCATAAGACATCCGTTCAAATTGATCGTTGGTTCCTTGACTCAGTTTTTTTTACTACAGAGAGCACTCACCCCTCTGACCGAACGCGCTGAGCTACCGTGCCGGCACCACTCGGCTGCAGAGGCTTCATAGTTAAAATGGCCACTCACAGATATATATCTGACGACCGAAATTACCTTGCGCTTTTCTCAATAATGCTTGAGAATTACGCGCCACTGCTTAGACATTTTGTTGTACTCATGGAGAACTACGAGTGTACGAAGTGTGGTGTCACCGCCAGACACCACACTTGCTAGGTGGTAGCCTTTAAATCGGCCGCGGTCCGCTAGTATACGTCGGACCCGCGTGTCGCCACTGTCAGTGATTGCAGACCGAGCGCCGCCACACTGCAGGTCTAGAGACTTCCTAGCACTAGCCCCAGTTGTACAACCGACTTTGCTAGCGATGGTTCACTGACAAATACGCTCTCATTTGCCGAGACGATAGTTAGCATAGCCTTCAGCTACGTCAATTGCTACGACCTAGCAAGGCGCCATTATCAATAGATATATAACTTGTGATGCCTGTACCGTCAGACCGATGTACACCATTTCTGGATTAAAGTTAAGTATTCTACCAGTTACCTCCTGTTTTGCTAGTCTTATTTCTCTGACCTGTTCCAGACCTCACGCCAGTCTGCGTGAGCTAAACGCAGTGCCTTTCGGCTACCTGTCATAGTGGATTGGCTGTCTGGCCAGTCCACTACACGAAGTTTACAGTAAATCCGCGTTCCAAACGTCGTGGCCTCCCCTTGTAGGGCAGGCCTGACAAAGCGTGGCGTGGCTCGCAAACTGGACTGGCACTGTGCCATCATAGCCAGACCGAACCATGCGATCGGCTTGTTTGTCATCAGTCAAGAGGGGCACTCTCTTCAGACTGCTTCCTCAGCGCATAGGCTCTCGCTGATCGACAGGCATCTGTTGCTAGCGTTGATCTATTCAGATTTACCCTCCTTAATATTGCACTATAGCTCAGGTTGTCAATTTGGTTGTACTGTGGTTGTAATTCTGGTTTCATGCTGGTTATTATTCTGTTCTTCTGTTACAGTTCTTGAGAATGTCGGAAAGAGGGAACACTATTAAAAACAGCGGTTTCAATGACGACTGGAGGATGAAAGGGTTTTTTTTTTTTTTTTACATTATTCTGATGCAATAACGGAAGTTTAATACGTAAGATATACCAAAACAAAGGTAGTAATGTAGGTCGACAATTCTCTTCACTCCGTGAAGCAACGCATAGGCGTTACTATCATGATGAACGATACTCTTTAGTGAATAAGTTTAAAAAAAGACAAGTACCAAAGATAGTTAAACCGACAGACCTTAAGAAAACTGTTTAACTGAACACATGAAAGGATGTGCAAATAGATATGGCAAAATCATTTATGACGATGCCGTCGAATATTGTAAAAACAGGTGTTTTGTAATGCAGCACTGTAAAAAGTCGAATTCTTGACAAGGATCAGAGGATCAAATGAAACAAAACAATTTAACCGCAAACTGTCAGTAGCGAGTACTGATTTAACAAATCTCGGTCAGCTGTTAATTTTTATTTACATAACAATCTGAGACTATTCTGTGCACCAGAAATTACTAGCTCTATTTTCGTTGCTCAGTATAACAATTACGGGTGTTTATAATTCACTGAAAAGTATGTACACAGAATATGATTTTCAAAAATGCTCTCCTTTTTGTACCGATGCTGCACGAGTTACAGTCGGTAGCGAAAATGGCTTTGTTAGTCAATTATGGGAAAACGAAATAAAGTGTCTTAACTTGCCATTGAGTTATTCATTAGGAAGCACTAGGTGCGAAAAGTGCTTCAGTGGTATTCACTGAAAGATGTAACGAATACAATGTGCCGAGGAAATAGATCACTAGCTCGTCGAAAATTTGAAACATTTTTGGTAGAAGCTGAAGCGCAATACAGAGATATTTCCTTCCGAAAAATGTTGATTGAGTGCAGGAAACAGTTTAACTCGGCCCTCCTCTCCCCACCACTCCCCCCCCCCCCCCCCCCCCTCACAGAGAAACGTTTTAAAGTTTTCAGATAGTTAAAATCGGACACTTTGGAACTTCCAAAGAAACTGAAGGTTTCACACTTTTACACAATTAGCATTTGCAACAGATTTTACAAACAGGGTAAATGATATGAGCGTAAGAGCAGTAGTTAGGGCTCACATTCCAGGATGACGCAGTTTTCGCAGCAATTGGCCGCCGTGGCTGTGGTGGGGCTTTGTCGGCACCTCACAATGGCGATTGGAGGGGCTAGGAACCGCTGGAGGGGAATGGCTGGCAAGGAACGCTTTGCCAGGCTTGATGTAACGTTACATAAATAGCGACCGAATAGAAGGTTACGCTCGCGCAGTTACAACTCAACTGTTCACATGTGCCGTCGCAGTTCTCCGTGTTTTGTGCGCCGTGTCAACAAGTGTTAGTGTTTTTATCGTCCAACGTGAACGGCTTCATGTTTTTTGTTTTTTTTGTAACTACTTTCTTTGCCCGCCATTTTTTGTATTTTCTGTGTCACCTGTCTCATATTATTGTACCCCATAAGGCTGAAGAGCGGCGTATTAAGCTGCTGCCAGCCCGCCTTGTATGAGGTGCTGAAAATTACAATAAAGAAAAAAAAAAAAAAAAAGGTTACGCTGTTTAAGTTACGTACTACAAAACAAACGCAGGTAACAGTTGAATTTTGGTGGATCATCGCTGCATGGTAGTTATCATTTTCAGATATCAACTAAGGTAAGGCAATGTGGGTTGCTGTTGGTTAACACCAGACCGTTACATAGATGTCAATAGGCGAGAACAACCTTGCAGAAACGGTGCTGTTGCCTACGGTTCACTACAAGAGTGAAGTTACAAAAAAACAGATTTCAGAGTACCTGACGGCTCAACACAAAAGTTTTGTCTCATGTACAGAGAGGGTTGCGGACCAGTGGACAAAATTCAAAACCATCGTACAATATACGTTAGATGAGCATGTGCCAAGCAAGATCGTAAGAGATGGAGAAGAGCCACCGTGCTACAACAACCGAGTTAGAAAACTGCTGCGGAAGCAAGGCAACTTCACAGCAAACATAAACATAGCCAAAGCCTTGCAGACAAACAAAAATTAGGCGAAGCGAAATGTAGTGTGAGGAGGGCTATGCGAGAGGCATTCAATGAATTCGAAAGTAAAGTACTGACTTGGCGGAAAATCCTAAGAAATTTTGGTCTTATGTCAAAGCGGTAGGTGGATCAAAACAAAGTGTCGAGACACTCTGTGACCAAACTGGAACTTAAACAGAGGATGACAGACTACAGGCCGAAATACTAGTGTCTTTTTCAAAAGCTGTTTCACAGAGGAAGACTGCACTGTAGTTCATTCTCTAGACTGTCGCACAGATGACAAAATGGTAGATATCGAAATAGACATCAGAGGGATAGAGAAACAATTAAAATCGCTCAAAAGAGGAAAGGCCGCTGGATCTGATGGGATACCAGTTCGATTTTACACAGAGTACGCGAAGGAACTTGCCCCCCTTCTTGCAGCGGTGTACCGTAGGTCTCTAGAAGAGCGTAGCGTTCCAAAGGATTGGAAAAGGGCACAGGTCATCCCCGTTTCCAAGAAGCGATGTCGAACAGATATGCAGAGCTATAGACCTATATCTCTAACGTCGATCAGTTGTAGAATTTTGGAACACGTATTATGTTCGAGTATAATGACTTTTCTGGAGACTAGAAATCTACTCTGTAGGAATCAGCGTGGGTTTTGAAAAAGACGATCGCGTGAAACCCAGCTTGCGCTATTCGTCCACGAGACTCAGAGGCCCATAGACACGGGTTCCCAGGTAGATACCGTGTTTCTTGACTTGCGCAAGGCGTTCGATACAGTTCCCCACAGTCGTTTAATGAACGAAGTAAGAGCATATGGACTATCAGACCAATTGTGTGATTGGATTGAAGAGTTCCTAGATAACAGAATGCAGCATGTCATTCTCAATGGAGAGAAGTCTTCCGAAGTAACAGTGATTTCAGGTGTGCCGCAGGGGAGTGTCGTAGGACTTGGGTAACATTACAACATCCTTGTAACGAATATTATTTTCAACAACGTACCCACGTAACCAACTACAGCACACGACTTCATCATTACAATCAAAATATTTCGAGTAAAACAATAAATAAAATTGGCGTGTACTTTATAAGCCACATGCACCAGTAACCTCTTGTTCAGGATGGTTCAATGTCGAGACGTCATGTGCTGTGAACCTTATTTGTGTTTTAAGGTTTTAGTTAGGTGAATTTTCGTTCTTGAATACCAGTATCAGCAGGTAGCCCACCCCATACTCTTAATTCCTCGGCAAACATTGATAATTGCCTTAGTCATCGAAAATTAAACTGTAAATAAGTAATTCAGGTGCTATTACCTGCACGCTAAAGATTCGAAATTTCTGGTGAAGGCCTCGTGCCTCAGCTATGTCACAACAATCTTGTGCCTCAGCTATGACACAACAAGTGTGGCGACGTAGCACTGGGGGCATGCAGAAGGTCTTGGATTCGAATCCTGTCAGGTGTTCTGAAATTTTGTTTTTAAATGTTTATTGAAAGTCTTTGATCATTATTTTTATTCAGATAAATGATTTAAATTTTTTTTTTCAATTTCTGATGCTTTGATCTCATTTCTTTTCCCATTATTAAATTTTTATTAGTAATTTTTTTTTGAAAAATGTTCAAATGTGTGTGAAATCTTATGGGACTTAACTGCTAAAGTCATCAGTCCCTAAGCTTACACACTACTTAATCTAAATTATTCTAAGGACAAACACGCACACCCATGCCCGAGGGAGGACTCGAACCTCTGCCGGGACCGGCCGCACAGTCCATGACTGCAGCGCCCCAGACCGCTCGGCTAATCCCGCGCGATTTTGCAAGAAATATTTGGGGGTGATAGATCATGTCATGAGGAATAACTTCCCAGCGACGCAAGGCTCCGTCTCGTATTTGGTTATGTCCCTGAGAGGAGGCGAGTTGTAGGCATTCTGCTGCGTTTATATGCAATGTCTGTTGCCTGTCATCCATTCATCTGCTCTACGTTAAACGCAGTATGCCGGTCAAAAGTTACCGCTTCACTTCTAAACTATCTTTCCCCGCTTAGACACACCCATTCTCACGGTTTCCTTGTCGAAAATCACTGTCATTTTACTGTGGTAGGAAGTATGTACACATCTGGCGAGTAGACCCTGATAGTTCGGTGAAATATAGTCCTCCAGGGTTGCCATATACTAAAGGATTCCTAACATCCCAGGGAAGTGTCTGCAAACGGAACAAAATTCGAGAGATGTAAAGGTAATTTCCAGAGTACCTCAACGAAATGTGATAGGATGATTACTGTTTCCAGCGTATATAAATTATCACGTAGAGAGTGCCGGATGCTCTCTACGGCAGTTCACAGATGATGCGGTTGTCTATAAGAAGATGGTACTGAACTGTAGAATGAACGGTGCGGGCTCCGGCAGTTGACCCTGAACGTAAATAAATGTAACATTGCGTATACATAGGAAAGAAATCCACTACGGTACGACTACACTGTTTTCGACAAATTGCTGGAAAAAGTATCTACCGTAAAATTTCTCGGAGTAACTGTCCAGAACGACCTGAAATGGAATGACCATATACAACAAATTGTAGGAAAAGCAGATGCCAAACTGAGTTTCATAGGTGGAATCTTAAGGAAATGTAACCCACCCACGTAAGGAGTGCTTTACAAGGCGCTTGTTCGACATATTCTTAAATGTTTTCATCGACCTGGGATCCTTTCTTACCGGGTGCGACTGACAGAAGAGACAGAAGAGACAGAGGAGATCCAACGAAGAACGGCGCGTTTCGTCACGGGATCGTTTAGCCGATGCGACAGCGTTACAGATATACTAAAAAAGAATTCCACTGGTGTACACTACAAGGGAGGTGTTGTGCATCATAGAGGTTTAATATTGAAATTTCGAGATAGTGCCTTCCGGAAGTCTGACAACTTATTACTTTCTCCCACAAACATCTCGCGGAATTACCGCGACGAGGAAATTCGAGAAATTAGGAGTAATACCGATGCTTACCAACAATCCTCCTCACACGCCATTCGCGAGTGGAACAGGGTAGGGGCGAACAGCTAATGGTACCACAAGTACCCTCAGACCACACATTGCTAGAAATCTTGCGGAGTACAGGTGAGTAGATTTTGTCTCTAACAAAGGTTGTCCCATGAAGCAATCTATCCGGCTTACTTGTTTGTCGCAAAGATTTTAAAATACCCTCTATATCTGCAAAATGTTTGCGCTTTGGCAGGATGTCTCTTTCAGTATAACAGGAATATTGCGTGAAGAATTTACTGCTCAGGTTCTCGGAAAGGAACATATTCCAGTTCTAAGGTGTTACAGAACAAAGTGCTTTGATTATCTGTGTGAAATGAATGTTATGGCAAACAGATTTCACAGGAGACAATTTGCAGCTCACTGAAACCGTGAGATTATTCTCTTTCAACAATTAACGCAATAATTATATATGGTATAAATTTAATAATTTAACTTCAAATTCCGTAAATTACAATATGAAAGATGTTTAAAGTTCATTTCTTAATTTGCTAATAACTCACGCAGTTAGCTACTTGGTGTAAAGAATGTTGCTGTGCCGTTCGTCAATTATTCGGGCACGATTTTGTTTAGTCCACGGCGTTCCAATTTATACACATCAAAAACTAAGTTTTCTGCTCTCTCTCTCTCTCTCTCTCTCTCTCTCTCTCTCTCCCTCCCTCTGTGTGTGTGTGCGTGTGTGTGTGCGCGCGCGCGAGCGCGATACACGTACGCACATACCATTGGTACTAAATAAGAGGGGAAACAAATGACAGAATGCTGTCTGAAATAATGAAGCCGCTAGAGAAAAATGCTTCTCGAACGATATGAACAGACAGATGTGTCGAAAACGTCACCGACAATGACAGCTTGTGCACAAATTCATTGGATTATTTCTAGCCGAGCAAAAGTTGATGTACTATTCTTATCTCTGCTCATTTAATGCCAAAAATTGAACTCGCATTTCGGTTCCGTGCTGGAAGAATCAGCAATGCAACAGCAGATTTCTAAAACGAGGTTCTGAAACCAGCTGGTACATATGAAATTTCCCAAGTTTTTCAGCAGGTCGGAAATACGTTTTTACATGTTTATCAATTTACATTTGTAAAGCAGCACTGTGGAGGACGTGTTGAACATAAATGAAGCAGGAATTGAAATGCGCCTTTGATACATTCTTGCTACTGTAGCGGGGCTTTAAATTTCGCCGCGCTACACTTGTTCCCTCAGATAAAAAATATCCCGTCGCAGCGGTATGAGCGCTCGACGGCAGAGAAAATACTAAAATGGTAACACTTTTTTTGTTTTCTATCCGTTTTTTGTTTGTCTCTTGATAGCGGTAGCTTAAGGCAGGCGTGATCGGATGCTGACGTAAAACTTAATGGCTAATCTTGATTTGATTGTAATGTGTAGACATTGTGGAAGTTATTAAGAAATTCTGTGGATGGAAGTAGCAAAGTGAATTAAATTGCATACAGTATCAAGATGATTTTAATTGGTATAAATTAGTGATCCCTGAACTATTACAAGATTTCGGAGCAGATTTTTTCACGCTGAAATGAAGGAGATTTTTGAAGACGTGGACGCCGCCCGAAAGAAGGTAAGTTAATCTGGTAAAGGATGATCTCTCGTCTACGCCACTTCCCCCTGTCAGTTACATTCTGTTATTCTCTGTTTCTTTTCACTAAGTTTTGTAGTGCAAATTGGTTTAACTTTTGCTCAAAAACGCCACAAGGACCACCCCAACTATAGCCTTTCTGGAATACGAAGTCCGATTTGCTTTTCATTCTTTCCATTTTTCACGGTCATTTACGATTTGAAACCCCCTTTTTATTTACCATTTCTTCCCACATTTTCAACCTTTTCTTTTCTTCTCTAATATTTTTCTTTTTTTGTTTTTATTAACTACTACATTACGGATAGCACCCGCTTTAGCGTGCAGATAATAGCACCTGAATTACTTATTTACAGTTTAATTTTCGCTGACTAAAGCAATTATCAGTGTTTGCCGAGGAATTAAGAGTATGGGGTGGGCTACTTGCTGATACTGGTATTAAAGAACGAAAATTCACCTAACTAAAACCTTAAAACACAAATAAGGTTCACAGCACATGGCGTCTCGACATTAAACCATCCTGAACAAGAGGTTACTGGTGCATGTGGCTTATAAAGTACACGCCAATTTTATTTATTGTTTTACTCAAAATATTTTGATTGTAATGATGAAGTCGTGTGCTGTAGTTGGTTACGTGGGTACTTTATTCAAAATAATATTCGTTACAAGGATGTTGTAATGTTCCCCAAGTGTTAGCGTATTTCGTGACTGTGTGCTTTCGCGCAGTAGCGCTGAGAGGATTTTATCGCTGCTTAATAGACACTGCGATTACAATGAAATTAATGTCTCTGTAATTGTGTTATCAATGTAATTTTAAGTGAAGAAAGACTCGCAATTTTTTTGTTCTCTCTCCTCCTGGTCAGCCATTGTCTGGTAGGGTCACTGCTTGGTCTATGTTTTGTAGAGATTTTGTTATTTGTGCTCATTTCGCATAATAATAACTAATTTAATTGTGTTTGTTATTACGACTAATCATACGTTTTTTTCCTCAACTTTTTTCATGATTTTGATAGTTAAATGTGGCTTACTTTGTGTGGGGATGTCTGTTGGTTAATGATCGCGTATTAACGGAAGCAATCAGTGCAATACGTTTGGTTTGCTTTAGGAATAGAACCTAGATCTAAAGTTTTACTTTTCACAAAACGAAGTCCGATACCTTTTAGGCATAAATCACGTCCCAAAATTATATTCGCCAACAAACAATCCCGGTAGAGGTGCCTAGCTAAAAAATATGAATCATGATGGCGGCAATTAAATTCCTATTTAAATATTAAAAAAATACTTTTCATGATTTTTCAAGTACGTAATTTTTCTTGATTTGATTAAAGATTCAATTAGCAAAAGCCAGAATAATATAAAATTAAATACTAATTACAAAATCAAAAACCCAATAAATAATTAACAGCCACCATAAAAAATATCACCCTTAGTACAGGACCTATTTATGTATGTTCATATGTATGTATATGTATTATTGTAATTTTGGAATCTAAAAAGTTTGTATATTTCTGTTACATGAAAAAACACTGTAACGAGATACGAAACAATTTCAACAAGCTGGGATATACGAGACGTGGAGCACGATCCTTACAAGAAAAAACCACGTCTTGAGACGTTGCAGAAGCGCAGTAAGAAAGGAGGTAAGGACTTTATTGTTTTCTATCGCGCTGGGGTTTAAAAGCCAGCTAGGGAGAGTTAAATTAAAAAACAAAAACAAAAACAAAAAAAAACGTTGCTCAAAATAGCTCGCAAAAATTCTTGGAGAATATTGCAAAACATAATGTCGGCAAAATGGCCGGTTTCTAGAACGACTGAGAATCGTCGCTGGATTGTTTTATCATAAATCGCTATGCATTATCAGTGATTCTTATTAAATAACATTTGCCGTGTGTAACGTAAGGAGAATTAACAGTCAATTTTATTAAATTCAGTTAGGTGTATTTTTTTTAAATCCATGGGAAAAATTGGTAGAAACATTAAAATGGCTACATCGCTCGGAGTAGTGTCAGACATAGACAGTGGCGATCAAAATATGGCGATTCACGAAACATCAAGTAATGAATTATCGGCGGGTGAAAATGCACCTACGGCCGAACGTACATAAGAACCCACCCTGAGTGAATCAGTACTTACTAATTTCGCGGAAGTGTTCACATTTTTCAAAGAACAGATGCAAGGTTTACATCGCGCTGTTCAAGAACAAAATGCATACTTCATAGAACTTAATAAAAATGTAACAGACAGTTTAGATGCTAAACTACAAAACGTGACTGACAGTTTACACGCAAAACTTGAAAATCAGACTGACAGTTTAAATAGAAAACTTCAAACTGCGGCCACTGAAATTCAAAATAAAATAATCACACTAGTAAACGAAAATTTGAACGTCATAGCCCATGAGATATAAGAAAATGTTGCCACACACATTCGTGACGACCTTGATAAAAAATTCAGTAAAATTGAAACTAAATATTAGTGATGAATTTGACGAAATGCGAATAACATACAAGCACCTGCCCGAAGATGTCGATGATGTAACCAAGCAGGTCGCGCAAGTTAATGGAACACGAAGTACATTAGAAAATTCTGTGCAGCAAATAGCTGCACAGGTACAGGCAGTCGCTATCGAACAGGAGAAAACTGTAGAAGCGAAGTTTCTAAAAAAAGGCATTCAGTTTACTTTTGACTTTGTAAACTGGTTGAACATGGAGGACAACCAATTTCAAGAATGTTTACGGAACGAACTGCTTAAAACTGTAAAGAAAGCGACACACGAAGCTTTGTCTGCAACAAACATGTTAGGTGAAAACACCGAACAGGTTTCTGAATGGAAACAGACACACAAGTACACACGTTAAAGAAGGAGCTTGCAGCGATAAAAAACGCAGCAGGAGAGTCTGATTCACGTGTCAATAAGTTGCCAGAAACTCAGATTGTAATATCTCGAGCGGCAACACCAATCAGCTGTTCCGCAACAATGCCAGTTCCGCAACCCGTTCACGTAGCTTGTGAACAGGGGACGGGCAGTTGTCTTTGTAACATACTTGTGTAAGAGAGTTTACTAAAATACAGACAATTCCAAAGTTTTACACCAGATCGCAAAATGCCACACCCTGTTATTTTTATCAAAAACTTCCGTGGTATACTACCAAAATCATGGAATGATAAACAGAAAATACAGTTTGTCACTACCAATACTCAAGGTGATGGAGCCTTACGGGCAAGTGAAGTAATAGATTATTGCCATACTTATGAGGAATTCGAGAAAGATTTTCTAAATAAGTATTGATCAGCAAAAACACAAGAACGTATAATTCTTGAGATGTATAATCCTGAGATGTGCAATAGAAAAGCAGGTACATTGGGTAAATATTTTGAGAAGTATATAAATAAAGCGAAATATTGGGATGAATCAATGCCCAAACAAGAAGTCGTTTGGCTTTTAAAATCAAAATTACCAGTCTCAATAAAAGAAAAACTACTTCATGTACCAGATTTAGACGTAGAACTTTTCATGTCAACGGTTGATTCTATTGACCTGTTGCATGAAGAAGCGAAATTGAATGGGGGCAGTACTGCTCAGTCATCAAACAACAACAGTAATGACTGTTTCCAATATCACAATAAAACCGGCAATGGTAAAAAAATGGGAATAGTTCGCCTCAATCTTACAATGGCAATAATAACCTAGGGCAAAGTGGTGGGCAACACTATGCCCAGCACTTCAGAGGCGTTAAACTAAATGCGACCTCATACAGCCTCACAGAAGAAGCGGGGAGGGGGGGGGGGGCAAATGACGTGAGTGCGTGTATTTAAAAGATATAATTAGAGTGATGAACTTTGCGAAGAACACCAACTGTGTAAACTAACCGAAAAGGAAGCAATTACGCTGCATTTCACGCAGTAGTAAGTGGAATACCAACCGCACTTACTGTTGACACTGGAGTGGCTACATGTTAAACGGCTTTAGAATTCCATAATATGATTTGTGAACTTCAGACACCACATACGCTGCCGGTAAGCAATTGTAGGATCATCGGTGCATTTGGAAATATGTCAAAGGGAGTACGTATACAGACTCATGTATTAGTTGAGGCAGGTAATCCAGCTATAGAGAACACATTCCTGCTTTGTGAAGGTTTATCAGTGAGCTGCATTTGGGGAGTAGATTTCTTACAAGAAAGAGATGCAGTAATTGACCTTTCTTGTGGCAAATGTGTTTTAAAAGCGAATGGGAAGGAGATAGCCCTACCACTCATTAAAAGCAAGCCGGTTCACAGTAAGTTATGTCAAGGTGTCCGAATCAAGATCAGCAAAACAGAGGTAATTGTATGTGACAATCAATCTCCTATGTTGCACATCAAACACAGCCCGCCAACAGCAATTTGATGTACAGTCTTGCAGACATGAAACATGAAGCAAAGTTTATGAATCAGTTTATTTAAACACTGTACAAGAAAACGAACTGATTTACGTTTTAAACAAATATATATTCCTGTTTCTGATGAAAAGCCCAGTATAATTAAGGCATATGTGTATGCAATACAAGTAAAGCCTCACGAAACATTTTGCCACGCCATCTGTTCTGTCCAATGAGGCAACAGTGGAGCCGTATCGAATGGAATCCATCGCATTTTACAAGTTATAAATAAATGTTTTACTGAGTGCACATTTCCTGGAATGGATGGAAATATGTAAATATTATGAGAATTTGTAAATGTGTTAGTATGTAAGGCATTTCACAGTGTACGTAGTAGTCTTAAGAGAAATTTATTTCCTTCATGTGCATAAGTAGATCTTAAGTAAACCTTTTGCTGAACAACAATCTTTGACATGAGTAGTAGAAGTTCAGGAATAATCTTTCAAGTAAAGTAATTTCATTAATATTATGAAGAGAAGTCTAACAAGAAACTTATTTTCATGTAATATTAGTAACATTTTCATGGATGCGATTATTCCATTTCTTTTGCTATGCAATTCTGAGACATAAGGCAGAAGTCATACAGATGATAAAGTATTTCTATCAGTAGATTTTAATTTTTGTACAAATGCAATGATTTGTAGTATAAAATAATTTTCTGTTTATGCCTAGCATGTAGTTTGCAAACATAAACAGCAAGACACTGTAGGTCGTGTTTTAAAGTGAAGTGGTAAAACTATTGAAATTTTAGTTCGCTAGTAGTGAAATGGCAACTTTGTGCCATAAGCAGATTCGTATTCTGCACTAATTCTCGCGATTAATTTAAACGGTACACACCAGTTTGTGTGGTAAAAACAGTCAGTGATGTCCTTAGCTCGAGTAGCAATGAATGAATTCGCATTACATACATAAAAAGAACACTGTAAAGCTAGGCTTCACTACCGCAAACAGCCACACAACGAAATTAATGTCGCGAAGAACTGTAAGAGGAAAAAGTTAGAAAGTTATAGAACATATACACTACGTCAATCATACAGTTAGCACTTACAACAGAGTACATAAGCTGTGGGATTTTTCTTTGAGCACATTTGTAAGTAGCATGACACGTACCGACACAGGCTGAGTCATAACTTGTTTATAGCAAACAGAACTGTCAATGGTGAAGTAGTGCACGCAAATTAATACAAGAGCAAAGAGAAATACGCGTTACCAAGAGACGTTATACGCATGATAGTACAGTTTCGACTGGTGAAATAAACAGAAACACTTTGCTCTAATGTAGAAACTGAACGGCACTTTTAGTGTCCAGTGAACTTAATTTGTGTATTGAGCCAGACGGCAACATTGGAGCGATGTGATGAGACGCTGAAGCGGAACACAGTGAAGTGTTGTTACTTGAAACTCAGATAGTGTGTATCGCACATAAACTGTGGAACAAACTGTAGCACTGGAACCTTATGAATGTGATGTCACGTGTGACTTATTACACGCCGACGCAAACTAAGCGCTTAAGAAACGAAACCTTCGCTAAACACTAAGCAAACAGGTGTAATGTACGGTACCCTGAGGACACTAACGAATGTGCGGAAGCCGAAACTAACATGAACGTGTTAGTGCAGTAACGGTGTTGATGACAACTGACAGTAAAGTTTATGAACAAAAACCATACAACGCAATCACCGAACAAACTGATGTAAATTAGTGCTGCAAGTGATTACAACTAACTACTAATCAAAATTCTTTCTAGGGAATGTGTATTAAAATAGTGTTACTGGCCCCTGTCTACGAATGTTTCATGTAGTCCCTGTATCCTGAGATGACTGGATCCCGTCAGGCACTACCGGTTCATAAGTCAGCGATCTTCTTGCTCCATAGCATAATAGTCATGGCTGACACGTCTGCAGATTTGTCAAGATGGCGAGCACGCCGCAATGACCGCTCTACGCCACAGAAACGGCGAATGCTGCTGCACGACTGGCTTTGCCTACAATGCGTCGCCATTACAACCGTCGAGCAAGAATGAATAATGTGCAACTGAGTGATTGTTGTAAACCCACACGTATTTCTGTAACAAATCCCATACGATGATTCTTAAGTGGTTAATGTGAACATTTCAAACCTCAAACTAAAATCACAAGGATAAATAACTGTCAAAAGTGAATTTCCTACCTGAATGTTTTTTAACGATGTAATTTGTTCATCCTGATTAATTGCACTAAATGATCTGATTTTGTCAACGTACACTGATAAAAGATTGCATGCGAAAAAAGGAAATGGATTCGTATGCTTTTCCTGTCGTTTCGCCAGGCTCCGGCAGGATCGCACGCGAATGGGAAGGCAAAATACGTTCCTGGCAAAACTAAAACAGGCTCCAGCTCAAATGAATAAAATGATGAAAAAAATGGAAATCTAAGGACTAAAACTTAATGAAGCGAAGTAAATTTTTAAGACTTTTACAAAGACTTGACAAACTTTTAAAAAATTTCGGGGGCTGTGTAATGTTCCCCAAGTTTTAGCGGATTTCGTGACTGTGTGTTTTCGCGTAGTAGCCGTGAGACGATTTTATCGCTGCTTAACAGACACTGCAATTACAATGAAATCAATATCTCTGTAATTTTATTATCTTTGTAATTTTAAGTAAAGAAGGACTCGCAATTTTTTGTTCTTTCTCTTCTTGGTCAACCATTGTCTGGTAAGGTGCATTTAAAGTAAATAGCCTCGCAAACGTAATCAGTGAACAGATATCACCTCAATGTTTTGAGAGTGAGGCCTTTGATGTCCGAAGAAACCTAAACCCAAATCATTTGTCATCAATTTCTAATTTTCGCCCTCATGTAGGATGCAACATGAAGAAACAAGAAGCCAACGCTATACTAGAAAAACTATCTGCATTTGACGGCAAAATGCAAACCGCGTACATGAGACTTAAATTTCAAGTCGCCTAATGTATCGTTTCATTTCTTTGGTAACTGTATTTAGCTGAACATTCCTTCAGTTTGTGTAAAAATGTGAGAAACACCACCACTAGTGTTGTTGAATAAGAGCTGGTATTATCAGAGCATGAATAGTCGGCATACCGAGACGAATACTTCAGTTACGTAATGTTGTACATGTACTTAGTACCTGAAGATCGTTTACTTGTATTCACTATCACTGCCGAAAATTCTGTCAACTTACGTATTTTCAATTATATCACACTTAAATGACCACTAAAACGGCCAGGACCATTCTGAAAATCATCCAAACGTTTTACGACAAGGAGACAGTAACTTTATCTCCTAATAGCGTAGTGAAAGCTGTCGAAGTTAAATAAATACATAAATAAAGTATATAAATGAAAACCGCCTTTAAGATACCAAAACGGAACTGCGAACTGTAAACTAGATGACGCATAGTCTGAAACAAAAAGTAGAAGTCGTCGAAAAAAAAGTAATGTAGAGTTTTATAGTAAGCGGACGGAGACAAGACAGCAAGTAAAATGTTTCAAACCTTGTTTTCTGAATTATCATCTTCACGTATTTTACAACGCTCGCCTTCGCACTATTGTTGAAATTTCACACAAATCATTTTAATCGCAGGTATACATATGGAACAATAATAGTGTAGGACTTACTGTTATTGAAACCGATGCTTCATTTTTAGTTACATAGAAAAAAGTGCAGCTCCACTTCACATAGCACGTAATGGCAGTACTCTGTCTTATTCCAACCTTCATGTGTCTGTTGTTGGTACTAGTATTCAGCATGGCAGATGTAAAGGCATCTGTTTGTCTCTATGGTCTAAGCATCAGTACTCAGCAATACTCCGGTGATTATGTGCTTGGACACTGTAGCATAAATTCACTTACCAGGCATCAGTAACCAGCCACAACTACTAGCAGAACGGTATGTACCGGCATGGCATGGGTTACGTGTATCAGACGAAAAGAACATTACATAGAACAAATAATGAACCTGAAACTATAACGAACCATTAATTGCATGTCAGAAAGGTATGCGCAACTTCCCAGTCTGGATATGCCAGCCTGGTTTCGAAAGGGGCCGTGTAGAGAGATGTCTTTCGTTTAGTATATAGCTACTCGCAACCTCCCCCCCTCCCCCCACCCCCCCATGTAAACTTCATGTTCCGTAGCTCGTCTCCTGAACAACCAACCACAGAGTAATATTTGAACTAATATTGACCACCGTAGCCGGCCGCGGTGGCCCAGCGGTTCTAGGCGCTTCAGTCTGGAACCGCGTGACTGCTACGGTCGCAGGTTCGAATCCTGCCTCAGACATGGATGTGTGTGATGTCCTTAAGTTAGTTAGGTTCAAGTAGTTCTAAGTTCTAGGGGACTGAAGACCTCAGATGTTAAGTCCCATAGTGCTCAGAGCCATTTGAACCGTTTCGAACCATTGACCACCGTACACCGTGTTTAGAGACATCCAAAATCAAAACGAGAGCAAAATGATAATCATAATAGTGATAAAATTACCGTTCTGCTTATTTCGTCAAGGGTATGTAATGTCATGTTGAAGTAATATTAAATACATTTGTTTCTATATGCTATGGCGTGCAGCTTTGGCCAGCAACCCTAAAATTTATTGTAATAAATCCGTTTTATAGCTTCTTTCTATTCCAGTGAATAACTTCCTGCTTTTAAGTCCATCCATTGCCAGCAATGAGCAGAATTGCAGCGTTATTAGTTAACTTTTCACCTAAGTTGTTTGCTAGCAAAGTTGAAGATGATGTAAGACTGAACAATGCCTTAATGTAACACTGCCTCTATTTGATTATGTTTGATTTCTTGCCCAGTTCCAAGTGTATACAGAGTGTTACAAAAAGCTACGGCCAAACTTTCAGGAAACATTCCTCACACACAAATAAAGAAAATATGTTATGTGGACATGTGTCCGGAAACGCTTAATTTCCATGTTAGAGCTCATTTTAGTTTCGTCAGTATGTACTGTACTTCCTCGGTTCACCGCCAGCTGGCCCAATTGAAGGAAGGTAATGTTGATTTTGGTGCTTGTGTTGACATGCGACTCATTGCGCTACAGTACTAGCATCAAGCACATCAGTACATAGCATCAACAGGTTAGTGTTCATCACGAACGTGGTTTTGCAGTCAGTGCAATGTTTACAAATGCGGAGTTGGCAGATGCCCATTTGATGTATGGATTAATTAGCACGGGGCAATAGCCGTGGCGCGGTACGTTTGTATGGAGACAGATTTCCAGAACGAAGGTGTCCCGACGGGAACACGTTCGAAGCAATTGATCGGCGTCATAGGGAACGCGGAACATTCCAGCCTATGACTCGTGACTTGGGAAGACCTAGAACGACGAGGACACCTGCAATGGACGAGGCAATTCTTCGTGCAGTTGACGGTAACCCTAATGTCAGCGTCAGAGACGGTGCTGCTGTACAAGGTAACGTTGACCACGTCACTGTGTGGAGAGTGCTACGGGAGATCCAGCTGTTTCCGTACCATGTACAGCGTGTGCAGGCACTATCAGCAGCTGATTGGCCTCACACGGGTACACTTCTGCGAATGGTTCATCCAACAAGGTGTCAATCCTCATTTCAGTGCAAATGTTCTCTTTACGGATGAGGCTTCATTCCAACGTGATCAAATTGTAAATTTTCACAATCAACATGTATGGGCTGACGAGAATCCTCACGCAATTGTGCAATCACGTCTTCAACACAGATTTTCTGTGAACGTTTGGGCAGGCATTGTTGGTGATGTCTTGATTGGGCCCCATGTTCTTCCACCTACGCTCAATGGAGCACGTTATCATGATTTCATACGGGATACTTTGCCTGTGCTGCTAGAACATGTGCCTTTACAGGTACGACACAACACGTGGTTCATGCACGATGGAGCTCCTGCACATTTCAGTCGAAGTGTTGGTACGCTTCTCAACAACAGATTCGGTGACCGATGGATTGGTAGAGGCGGAGCAATTCCATGGCCTCCACGCTCTCCTGACCTCAACCCTCTTGACTTTCATTGATGGGGGCATTTGAAAGCTCTTGTCTGCGCAACCCCGGTACCAAATGTAGAGACTCTTCGTGCTCCTATTGTGGACGGCTGTGATACAATACGCCATTCTCCAGGGCTGCATCAGCGCATCAGGGATTCCATGCGACGGAGGGTGGATGCATGTATCCTCGCTAACGGAGGACATTTTGAACATTTCCTGTAACAAAGTGTTTGAAGTCACGCTGGTACGTTCTGTTGCTGTGTGTTTCCTTTCCATGATTAATGTGATTTGAAGAGAAGTATTAAAATAAGCTCTAATATGGAAAGTAAGCGTTTCCGGACACATGTCCACATAACATATTTTCTTTCTTTATGTGTGAGGAATGTTTCCTGAAAGTTTGGCCGTCCCTTTTTGTAACACCCTGTATAATTACTGAATCTTGAGATTTTTTCCTGCAAGTGAATGATAAAGAAGTCCAAGAAGAGCAATCTGCTATGAGAGCACAAAGAAAGTTGGCTTCTGTTTTCCGTATATTCCACACAACTTCCTACATTGTATAATGCAAATAGAAGTATTCTAAGGAATGAATATATCATATTTAAACACATAGTTCAATGGCACAATACTTTTTTGTCTTTTTTTTCTTTTAAACAGAGACAATTTTTCAAATATACCTGTGTCCTTAAATTCTAACATTTATGTTTTACATTTAGCTTTATGTAACGACGAAAGGCAATACTTACGGTTCTAGATGTATGGATATGACGAGTCCAGCGCACTCTGTCCACTTTCGCTGTTTTGGCTCACTTTCGTTAAATCACGTGGCCTACTGGGTCACTGACTTTGAGATGAAATCACTGATTGTTTGATGACAGTCACACTCCTCCTTCGATGATTTAACAAGTGTGAGGCCACAAGCCATGCCATTTTTTGATATCATAAAGATGTAGGGAATTTTAAAATTCTAAGAAATTAAAAAAATTAGAAGGAAATTTCAAAAAATTATAGATGGTGGTGGGTTATAAAACTGAACACACACACACACACAAAATAGCCAATTACAATGTAGGCACATCTCGGCTGTACTCAAAATTATCTACACATCCGAAGTCTCCCACAGTTCAAGAAGTATATGCATTGCATAAAATGATGAAACCTTGTCAACTGTGTTGTCAGTGCTGGCTTCAAAAACTCTTTTATGGGCTAGTTCACCAATCACATGCATAAATTTCCTTGGAAGTTATGTCATTTCCTATGGAATATTGGAATGAGTATTTAACATATTCTCCATAAAATAATTAAATCAACATTTGCTGATCCACTAAAATTAACAAATGAGAATATGTAGTTCTGAGCACGTCTGTTTCAAGTACTAATCCGATAAGTCCAAAATGCCAAATAAAGCCAACTACTGGTTCAAGCTCTTGTTTCTTGTCTTCAACAGAAGGTCCCACTGGTAAAACTTTCAGGATTTAATCTGAGTGCCATACTTTGTTCAACATACAAAAGAGCAAATTAATTATTGATGTTATTTAATCCATGTTGGATCTTTTGAACTCCACAGCTATTAATAATAGTTCATGCAGGTCACAACCAACCACAAATACTTTGCCGGCCGGTGTGGCCGAGTGGTTCTATGCGATTCAGTCTGGAACCACGCGATCGCTACGGTCGCAGGTTCGAATCCTGCCCCGGGAATGGATGTGTGTGATGTCCTTAGGTTAGTTAAGTTTAAGTAGTTCTAAGTTCTAGGGAACTGATGACCTCAGATATTAATGCTCAGTGCTCAGAGCCATTTGAACCATTCTTGGACAAATATTTATTATGTTTTTTTTTATTTTAGAGCCGTAACCAGTTTAGAGCTTTCATGCCCGCATTCATATAGTCAATATTTTCAGTTACATAAATGTTTTGATCCACAGCATGTCACCATATCTTTGCCTTGCAAATCTATTTGTCTTTTTATTAAATTGTACTTAATTATTTCATATCTTTAATGTTCTTAAATATATAATACTGTTCCTTGAATTAACTGGGTAATGGTGTTTATGTATCTTTGACAGAGATCTTAGTGCAGGAGGTACAGTATTCATGATTAAGCTTTCACACATCTGAAGACACCTCTTCTGCCAGAAATATCTCAAGAGAATGCCATATCTGCATTCCTGGACATTGTGAACCTATACACAAATATAAGTTTCCATGAAACTATTGAAATAACGAAGTGGAATTTAATATAAAGGCAAACAGATTTGGGAGGCAGGGATGTATGAATTCGTAGAGATGTTGGAATTAATTCTAGCACATAACTATTTCTCATTCAACAAGAAAATCTATATGCAGTGAGATGGCCTAGTGAATGAAAAGCAGTCTTGCAGGCCTCTGAACTAATATTTACATCAACTACTTGGAAAAAAAATTTTCATAGCCAATACCCATTTAAAAGATAATGATTTATTAGAAAAAGCATGTTAACAGCACAGTCATCTTGTGCAATGGTACATTTGATGAAATAAAATTATTTGCAAATTTCTTATGTAACATGCACCTTAATACCAAATTCACCATTGAGTGTCTGACAGAAGAGGGTATAAATTGTCTCGATCTTAGAATAAAAAAGTTGAATCAAAAACATGCCTTTGCAATTCACAGAAAGCACACTGCCACAGATATAATTATACGTATTTCTTTATTCACCCTTCACAGTACAAAATGGCTTACTTCAAACCCATGAGAAAGGAATAAACTTCATCAAAACTATAGCCAAAAGTAATAGCTACATGCCACAAATAATTGACCACATATATAGCAAAATTAGACAATAAATCACCAGAAGTAAATTCACAACCACCTGCAGAAAAGGAAGTATCTGCATGCATTCTTTTCTAGGCACAATTTCCTACGAAGTTTACAATCTTTTCTGAAGGACATGATTTCAAATAAGTTTCCACACCCTGCATCCTATCGTTATCCACAGCCCCAAACCACCAGCCTAGGTTTGGAATAATCACAAATTTATAACACTGTGACAATTAATCCAACTTTATCTTGGACAGACCAACAGAAGCTCCAGAATAACATATCATGAACATATGGATGTTTTTAAACTAAAAAATTTAAATAAATCTGTAGGAACCACGCACATGAACCTATATGGACGCTGTGTTTCCAACATTAATGACAACTTACAGATATTAGATAACACTAAAAAGAAAATGGACCTTTTAGAGGAACTATAAAAATATATTCACCTCCTCTGTCTACCTTAAAACATTATAAGTGAGCAGTTAAAGCTAGCCAATAGGAAATTTCCAAATAATTTCCTTGGACTGTTCACAGAAATCAAAAACAAATTGGACTCCTAATAGTAACAACTCTGCATAAAAATCGCCTGTTTAAGATATCAGTGCTAAATCATGATGTTTTTCTCATTCCACCCTCCAACTTTTTAATTTTGTATTTCCTTCAACTGAATTATGAAGTGCAACAATAATAGACTATCTGCAAATATAAAGGTGCACACATACGTAACTAAATTATGGTATGAAATCAGCTAGCTTTAAAATATTTTGTCAAAATTTCTACTGACAGTAAAAAGACATAAGGGTACAAACAATTTCTCTTATTGTCTTAATACGTTTACTCAGACTGCAAAGATTTTTCCTATTAACATTTTGCATATCCCACACTTCTTTGTTCTGTTTAGTTTACATTCTCGCTTATGCATGATATCTTTGCTTAGTGATAATTTTTGTATAGCACATGGGTAATTTTCAAAACTGAGATTAACAATATTATGAAGTGTCCCACAGTAATTTATTTACAATATGTGTGCTGTCTGAAATTCATCAACATACGTATCGACTGGGAATCATGTGGCCCACAACAAATTGCCATCTACTGAAACTTACATAAGTGAATATAACTATTTTACATTATATCTAAATAACTGAAAGCCTTAGCGTATTTTTAGTAATAAAATAGCTTATAAAGTGGGACTAAATATTTTCATATTCTTGTACACTATATGAGCAGATGACATGCTGTTAATCAAAACATCTATGTAACTGAAAATGTTAAGCATCTGAGGATGGGTATGGTATCCCAAAACCGGTTATGGCACTACAATAAAACATTTTAAGAAGTATTTGTTGCTAACTGCATCATTCACCACATTCTTTCCAAGACTAAAATGTCTGCAAAAATATGCCATTAACGCTAAAACTTGCAATTTTTATTTCAAATATCACAATGTTATTTGTCACACACGCGCGCGCACACACACACACACACACACACACACACACACACACACACACACACACACACAGTAACCAAAAGGCAAACCAACTCAGCAAACAATACTTTAGGAAAGAAGGAAGATAGGAAGTATGTAAGTAAGTAAATTAGATGTTTTGACACTTTTATTGCGACATAGTACTTAAATTGCATTAACTCCCATATTAAGGTACATTACAATCAAAGATGATCACCAAGGTGAAATATCTTCAAAGAAAGCAGCGGAACAAGACAATCGATACCTCAAAAGTAAACACTCTGATAAAGTGTTTGTCTTTTACCTTATCAAGTACGTTATACATCTTATAATTAAATTTTCCCCAAGAGATTTGAGTCTTATCTTTATCTAGGATAAGGATGGAAACTGAAGGAGTGAATTAAAATTTGTGCCATGGCTGGGATTCGAAACCGGATCTTCTTGCTTACTAGGCAAAAATGCTGACAATTACACCGCCAAAGAGCTATAATTAACGTTGCTGTACTAACTACACAAGCCGAATGCCCAACGCAACACAAACTTCAGTTCATATCTTCAGCTTAATTTCCCCCCTAAATTGCCACCATTGTCAGACCTCTCCGGCATTGGAATAGAACCCCAGCATTGGACGTAATGGAGAAATGACCTTATAAATCTTATAATTAAATTTTCCCAAAGATATTTAAGTCTAATCTTTATCTGTGATAAGCATGGAAGCTGACGAAGTGAAAATTTTAATTCACTGCTTCCGCTTCCATCACAAGTACAGAGGTGTTTCAAATTTCTTGCTGTTTTAAATGTCCCTCTGTTTCGGTCATGTATCGTGAAAGGAGAGTGGCTTGATATCCAAAGGTCATCTCAAGATCGATGAAGATGTATGTCACATGATGTAAACGAAGTGGGCCAGAACATAAAAAGTAAACAATGTGTGCTGGAGTAG
Source organism: Schistocerca serialis cubense (assembly GCF_023864345.2). NCBI lineage: Eukaryota > Metazoa > Arthropoda > Insecta > Orthoptera > Acrididae > Schistocerca > Schistocerca serialis. The sequence continues at coordinate 765,079,286 of NC_064642.1, read as the reverse complement.
CCAAAGTAATACTGCTGGCCCTAATGCACTCCACTCAAAAAATGCTATTTATTTTTTTGAGAATTAATGCAGGTACTTACGCTGAAAATGATGTACACACATCATCTCTGTCGTATCGAATAAACGACACACAGTAGCGAGTGAGTCTTTCGACTACAAATTTTATATTTACCATCTACAAAAATGCACATTTTTTTCTAATTACTCACTTTCTTTACTTTCACTACCCACCAGTGTAATTTTTTGAAGTAATATTGTTTATTTTGGTGAGTCCATTGAGCCAACAGACTATCCTGTCATTCCTCAATAGTACTCTGTCGTCTCTGCGTCGATTGGAAACTTCCGGCCGACACAAGGCGCCATATGATTGTCCCTTTCGTAATCATTTGCATAAGCCTAAAATGAAAATAAATGAGTCATTTATCAGAATCTAGTCTCGTCAGATTTCTTGCACATAGCAGAGGTAAATGGAATACAAACTTACAGCCAAATTTATTTAAAAATTTCGTGTGTAACCATAGCTTGTTAGTGCATACGTTTGGGACGCCACAAGCACACGTTAAGAAAAAGGCAAAAAAGGTGAGCAGCCGACACTGGTCCTCCACAAGCTGATGTAATAATCTTCTGAAGCACCTCCAATACGAACGTCTTTGATACCCTGTGGAATGATCTAGGCGTGAGCGAGTTGTTCGGATCCCAAGTTGTTTAATAAAACACAGCCTAATAATGAAAGGTATCAGACACAACCGTGAAACACTTAGGGGTGTTCATCGTGAGGAACGATGAAATTAAACTATTCGCATGGAAGACAGAGATGCCAGATCGATTCTTTGGAAGAAAACCAGCATAATGCAGTTTATTCACTAATGATTTCTCTTTTAAAAGTTTCGTAAGACTAATTCTCGAAAACTATTTGTAAATATTGACGCCACATGCTGTCTTATTAACGTAAGACACAGAGAAGGCTCAAGGAAGAGTGATACCATTTCTCATATGGCGGTAGTTCCAGATTATCGCAACTAGCGTCTGGGAGCTGGCGTCCCAACACAACAGACGGAATGCGATTCATAGTGCTATTCTCTCAGTACGTGAGACATCGTGGAGAGGTGTCTTAATTAACCCACGGCACTGGCGAAAACTCTGGAACTCGGGAATTTTATGACGCCACTACTCTCAAAGGCTTACACTTTATTTCACCAAGGCCATTCGAACCAATTCCCTCCGAATCGAGCGTGCGGTAAAGACTTGATAGGATTTATTTACTATGATTAATAATTTTGCTTTATCTCAATAGAAGAAATAAAATAGTTCGGTATAGAGTATTACTGAACTACTTGTCGTGCCTTACGATCGATCCGAGTGAAGGGTCCAAAACATGCAATGTTTCGCGTTATCGGTGTGTTGACCCCACATCAGTTCAAAACGGTTGCTACTCAGCTTTGGGAGCAGACTGCCCAAGCCGCCGTGTCGACAGCCTCCACCTCCTAAAAGCATCTAGGTCGTGAGGACGCGAAAATTAGTTGGGACCGAATTAACGCTCCCGCAGAACTCAGGTCCGCAAGCGGCGCGCTATTCACGGCGGATGAAAAGCGATTGAAACGGAAATGCTGACAGGTTTCTGCTAGGCCGGCTCTGAGCCGAGACTGCAGGGGCCCCTCCACCGTTCGCTTTCAGCCCCTGTCGCACGCAGAAGCTGGCTTCGGCGTCTCCAGCTGTAGACTCTGTGAGGCACTCCCTGCATGGACAGCTCTCAGGCCAACGGCGTATCAAGCGGCGAAGGGGAGGGGGATGGGAGGCGGGGTGGCACCCACATAACCCCTTCCTCCGCCTGAAAATCTGCGTGGTGAGGTGAAGTAAGATATTCGCCTCAGTAAAAAAATAAAAAAATAGTCAGTCAATGAATTAAAAGTTGGAAAAGCTGGAGATACTAGGAAAAAGAATATTACGGAAAATCATGTGTCCAAGCCAGGTTGAAACTGTCTGGAAACTTCGGAGCAACAATGAAATCTACAAAAAGGTGGAGAAATTCTTGGCGACCATGAAAAATGGATTATCATTTCTAGGACATTTGTACGGAATGGACAAAACCAGACTAACCAAAGGGATAATCGACTACCTGTAGAAAAAGAAAACAACAACATGGGGAAAGGAAGCTCGCAAAGATCTGGAAAGGTTCAGCATTCAGGAAGTTCAGGTGTTAAATAGGGATACATTTCGGACCATGATTCCAAATTTGGAAGCATTTCAAGTCGGAAGAACTAAAAAGACTGGAAGAGCCTGGAGCGACGAGTAGAAGGAACAGCACACCGTCCATATGAAGGAGTACTGGACAAAGTGGAAACTTTAGACAAAGAAGAAATGAAATTGTAGACTGATCCTAAGTGGACAAATAATAATTTAAAAAAAACTTAGAGAAATACATGAGCTACTGGTAGAACCAGAGATAAACGTTACACTGCATGTCAGCAAATATTGCCAATATGCAATTACTATTTGGTTGACAGCAATTTTTCCTAATAATCGAATCAAACTCCCGCATGCTTTAAGCTGGTAACTGTCAGGCAATGTTAGACGTGTTATAAGTCCAACTTTCTTCTACCCTGTACTAAGTTTCCGCGAAGAAATGGGTATCTTGTAAATAGGAATGGTTTGTCTCTTAGGCTGCGGATGACTGTGACACCGACAAAGGTCGCCAGACGCCTTCGGCAGAGGTCGCCCCGTAACATCGGCCTACTTCCTCGTTCACGGCGTGTCCAAACTCCTTGTCAGTTATTAGCGAAAACGTTCTTTTACATAATCGAGGTGATTCGTGATGAAACAGAAAAGCAAGTATTACATGCAACAAGTTTGAACCAACAGGTCTGGAGGAAAGGCTGAGGAAAACTACTGAACATTGTTTGTTACGAAGTACTGTTTAAAACGGTTTCTTAGCCAGCAATAATTTCTTTTTCGCAACAGCAACGATGCACAACGCTCAATTTAAAAAAAAAACACACACACACACATTAAACATTTAACTTGAGTTTACACCCTTCAGAAAAGGCATTAAGCGTCAAATATCAGTTTAAATATTCTTCACAGGTTTTTTACTTACAATTAACTAAAACCTTGAATATTAATTATTTCAGTTGAAAGTGACGCTGAGGCACACCGTAATACTGAAAAATAATAGAAGGGCCCCGAATCAGGTTAGAGCAAAACCCACAGACAACCCAACAGACGCAAAACCTCAGCACCCAGTTCCCCGGCGGCAATTAGTCGAGAGAGGATAAGTAGTGCCCTACAACATAGTCAGAAAATCTCAAGCAATAAACAGCTTAAACACAAAGGTTTTGTCCGCCTCTAACAGAAACCCTATAACTAATTTTAACTTATGATTAAACCGCCACTGAATGTTAACTGGCCTCTCGATGCCAGTTAACAAGTTGGAGCGAGGAACGCACTTAAAGCCGGAATTGCTGCCGGCAAAGGATCAGAAATTATAAGTATCGTAAGCACAGAACAAATATCACCACAGTCTTAAGTGCAGCAGCAGCCTCCAAACTAGTATCCACAACCCAAGGTACACAAATGGCCTTCTATTAGCTTAACGATTAAATCAGAGGTTCTGAAGACTTCAGCTGTCCTCGTGGAATTGTTTTAGAACAGATTTACGTATAATTTAACAGACGAAAGCATCATTTAAGCATTATACAAAATATTCCACGTAAGTTTCCTAATGGTTTTCCTAGTATCTAAGTAGTGGGGGGAATCTGGCTGCAAGAAACAAGTTAGTACTACTAAAGAGGATCTCTTTTGTTAAGATCAACGTGGTGACATAATTTGACACAGAAATGGTCACAGGCCTGTAGGCCTTGAAATTGTATCACCGAATCAACAGACTGCACTTTACTTAAAATTAGGCGCCCAGCAATTTTTTGTTCCTCTAGACATAAGTCAATTTCCGAACGGGAGAGAGTTGAGCATAAGGCACACTTTCGAAATCTCATTAAAAGGAAAATAGGGGAGAGCAGCACAACTGAAAAACCAAGCGTAAAGACAGCGCCGACCTGCTTCTAACACAAACAACAGCAGGCAATGGAGACAAGTTTCTGGAGAACGTACGAATGAGGTTCACCATAAACATATGTGCAACTGGGCTCTTTCCTCTTCCAAGGATCCCGAAGGAGGTGTTGACTCGGTGTCTGGCAAACTGTGGTGGTTGCGTTGCGGTCGTCCAGTGCAGAAGGGAACACGACCGGCGGGCTTCGCCGAATCGCGCCAGATTCTCCGGGAGGAAGCCGGGTACAGCGCGTACAGTCACAGCCAGGGCAGGAGTTCGCTAGGCTGGGCTGGCCCAGCACGACACGCCAACAGCCGCAGCGTCCAGCAAGGAGAAGGCCGACCACCAGTGGGAGGGTGCGCCTGCAACGCTGACCAATTGCTCTCCAGGAAGCCCCTACGTTCCAGTGGACAAACCACCCACCATAACCACCTGTAATTGCCCCCTTCCTTTTTGCACAGCCCGCTTCCTCTCTTCCACCAGAGAGAGAAAGGAAGACCATCCAACTTGAAGAACATGCTCAGCTCGCCGAGCGTCAGCTCTAGAGCTCGTCGCACGGTTCAGCAAGATTAAAAAAACTCTGCACAACTTGGCGTAAATTCATGAAACGGACATGTCAATTAACCTCTAATGACAGACATTCCACTTATGTGTGAAAAAAATATAAATTTTGAAATAAGATACTCTGATAATTCTAAAACACTGCAAAATGGAAGCACGTACATCATTTTTTTTTTAAAACCATCTCATATAACATAATCAGATCTATAATGGCATAAAACATGACTAAGCAATTAAAATACTTCGCAGACAGCTAACGTTAAACTGCTACAACAAAAAAGATCAACTACAGCAACTTTAAGCGTCAATATTGACAAAGGCACCTTTCTCAGTTCCACATAATTACTTGAGATTATAATGTAGGCTTCGATTTTCTGATGCAGATTTTGTCTGCAATTTACATACAGGCGTGAAGCTGAAATGACTACACAGCCGAAGAACATGTAACTTAGTATAAGGTAACCTAAATAAATTATTACTAAATTTAAAGATATTATAAAGTTGTGGTTTCCCATAAAGTAGCGATTTACGAGACATATTTATCTTTCTCATCCTCAGCCACACATTCCTTTCATGTAATAAAGTTAAGAGTTCCTCACAGTACATTATTTTGTGTGTGGGAACGTCGGCCGATTCCATCGAAGAAACACTGATTAGAATTTCATCGACCGTCATTCGGAGTCTGTACATTTAGGCGCGAGATAGGTTGCACAGAGAGCGCAGACATACTGCTCTGCAAATTTGAAAATAACGGCAATATTCGGCCATTGTCTGCACCCCTCGATGTCGGTGCCACCGTGAGCGCAGCCTTATCCGCGGCTACGTTGCGAAGGAAAAGGATTTTTTCTTTTTTAAAAAAAGGTTCTTATAACTATATAAACGAGCTACAGAAAAAGGTCTTAACACACGCGAAGCATCAATTTCATCGAGAATCTGTCGAAAATTTTCAGCAACGTGAAATTTGCATCCCCATGATCGGCGGACAAGGGCAGCAAGTGATTGCCGATCAGGAGGAAGTTAGAACCGATTTATTAGTTATCAGTTCAGCCAGGTTCCTGGATAGTCAGGGAACGCATTCCGAAGTGATGAGATGGTCACTGCAAACCTGATCACACTTATCGGTGAGAGGAAAAACGATGTACCAGAATCGAAGATTTGGCTGCAACGCACCGACATGTGACTGGCGCCAACGATACAAAACGAAAGATCGTAAATTACGAGTATGGCTCACATGAGAGACTGTGCAGCAAATGAAACATTCTCTGTTTCACGGAACCATGACAGATTCAACGATGGGGTTGTCTGACCAGGGACAGTACATTCTTTGCATACGTTGCGTCAACGTTGACACGCCCGAAGTAAAGGAACTTTTTCTGGGCTTATACATTCCACCGGACTCCAGGGCACAAACGTAGGCAACAAGTTCATCCTCCTAAGACTCTCTGTAGGAATTGTCTCTACGAGTGCATTCTTCCGATGATTCATCTAATATTTGTGAACGTAAAAATAACATGAAGAAAACATTTCTTTAAGAGAAGCCAAGAGTAGTTACGTTTACCACAGTAATCTCGCATCGCACGAGGTTTCAAGAAGCTGTGATCCATTGTGCTATGTCTTTGTAACAGTGAAAGACATCGCCAATGTAATTAAAAAATCTACAAAAAGGGATTAGGTAAACGCAGATGCTGTGCTGCCATCTGGTGTCCACAAGATGAACCCACATCAGGAAGATCGGCGGTTAATACACATGGATTGTACCCTAGAACGGAAATATTTCAGGGAAAATTATGACTGGTCCAGAAAAATAGTGACCAAAGTATTGACTGCACAAAGCTCAATTAGAGCTGAGAGACAGTGTGTTCTGAGGGACTATGCGAAGCGACTCGAAAAGTTTTGACACTATTTTTTGCACGACACTTACTTTGAGACGTTTAGACGTTTCGAACGAATGACTAGATCTCTGCAGAATCAAAATATTAATGCAAGCAGAAAGAAACGTTCAGCACATATTCTGAAAACAGCTTTTATGACTGCAGAAGCAGTTTGCTACACTGTTAGGGAAAGCGAAAAATTATTCTAAGGACCTAAATGAGTTACCCAAATATTAACTCGCAAGAAAGATATCAGCGAAATTGAAACAAACGGAAACATCGTCTGTTCTCGAAGGACCGTGTCGTGAACGAAGACTGAAGGAAGGTGTGTTTGGTATTCTTGATCTCTTTGTGAATGAAACTGATCGAAGTTTCAACTAAGAGGATCTAAAGCGACCATCACATCTTGAAGAGACACTTACTACGTCCTCCCTCACAAATCCTACATCTATACAACGTTCGGAAGAGTAGACTTTAACCTGTACGCTATACATACGCGTCAAGTATGCTGCGAAGCACTGCGGTTGCTGTATACCCGCATCCTCTGTTGAAATATCTATTGCTGGACGTAGTAATGTTAAACACAGTTTCTGATGATTCGGATTGTAACAGTTCCACTTTCGTCAACATCCTCGGAGAGATGGATAGCGACTTGCGTCGGCTTAAACCTTGCCACGCGTCAACATTGAATAAGTGGAGACTCCGGCATCTACTCTTCCTTCATGTTTATCAAGACACTGTGCGAAAACATAATCTTAGGTTTGTCATGTCTAAAGGAAACCTAAAATCTGAAATTGAAAAATTTTTGGAGTGCATAGAGAAACGAAATAAATGCCTCCTTTTGCAAAGAAATTGTAATTTTCTTTTATCATTGCGACCTGATGCACAGTATTTCTAACACAGTTAAAACAATAATTAATAATTACCATTGTTACTATTATAATTATTATACTAATTAACAATAATAATACTGGCAGATAGTTCTTTTGGATTACAGTACATCTGAACTTTGTTCGTAACTTGTGTTAGCAAGAAGCAGAGCCAATCTCTTTGCAGCTATGTTTTTCAAGGAGCAGAATTGATTCCAAGCAGGTGACACTATACCACTGGGCTCATATTGGCTATTTTGAATATTACTGAATTGTTTCTCTTTGTAGTACAATCAGAAAGGAGTAGGGTATCACTGTAAAGATGAAGCGGGTATCGAATGGAGAACTCCACTAACGCAAGTGACTTCAAAAAAACGGCGGTTGTTATGGCCCGGCGCCTAGGAGCGAGCAACTAGGAAACGGCGAACCTGGTCGCCTATTCCCGTGCTACTGTCGTGAGCATCTATGGAAAGTTGTTCCAGAGCGCTGAATCCATGAGGAGGCGACAAAATACTGGACGTCCACGCGTCATCACATAACTTAGAGATCGGGAGATTTCCTGCTGTGTAAAGCAGGACATGCCACGCATCTGAACCAAGTACAGTGCTGGTTTTGAACCACACCGTTCAGTGAGCATTGTTGAACATGGAAAAGACGAACCCTATCTGTTCAGATACTGACCTAACGACATCTTCAGTTAAGACTTTAGTCGGCACGAGGTAATTGAGATTGAACCGTGGATCAATGAAAAAATGTTGCTTCGCAAGATAAACCACGACTCTTGTCACATCAGGTAGATGTTGGTGTCAGGATACGTCATCCTGGCGAACGACTGCTGGAAACATATCATCGCGCAGCGGACGCAGACCGGTGTGGACAATACAGTATTACGCTATCAGGGACACTCCCCTGGGCTTCAATGGGACTTGTGACAATAATGGAAGGCAAGTCGACTGCTGTGAACGTATGCATTACTGTCTACCAACTGCATCCCTTCACGCTTGATGTCTCTCCCAAAGTCTTAGCCATCGAATTCGCCTCGTCTTATCCCTATGGAAAACATATGAGACACCGTATTGGCCCCACAAACCACCTGCCTTTGCTTAAAGGGAAATGCGTGACCTATGCTAGCATTTGATGCCACATACCTACGGAAACCTACGGAGGCCTCGTCGCTGCTGTATTTCGTTCATAAGGTGTGCCAAGAAGCTATTACGCAATGTTGAAGTCTTGGCTCGCAGTCTCCGTTAAGTTTGTACTACCACTCGTCTCCTAATATTTTATTTCGTCCAGTTTGTTGACTCCATGACATGCAAGTTGAACAAGATAACCTAAAAGCCTATTTTCATCCTTCGTAACATGGCTTTATATTTCTTGATCCCTATTTTTACTATCTCTGCTTCGTCATTGTACAGGGTGAGTCACTAGCTATTGCCACCAAGAATAATTCTGAAAGTTTGACAGGAGCTGAAACGTTTGTCGGATAAAAGTTGCAATGGACAACGGGTGCCATAATATGACTTGCGTTTTTGTTACTACGTGGGGTCGCTTCAGAGATATGAAGGTCAACTTTCCTTTTTTTTAATGGGACGCTATAATTTGGTACTTATTTTCTGATAGCAATTATCGAGACGAATCCAATTATGTGTAACAGTAAGGTCTTTGAAGGTCTACGAAGGTCGAAAAGGTGACATGAACGTCCATTTACAGAAGGTGTTCGAAGTGATGACCATTGGTACTAATGCAATGCTTCTTATCATGGATTGAGTGGTATTCCTTATCACATCGGCACTTATCGAAGCACATGCCCTGACAATTCTCACTGGCATATCTTCAAGTGTAGTGGGAACGTCTCTATAAGAAATGCCTTTTACGAATCCCCACAAGAAAAAATCCAGAGGCGTCAAGTCTGGTGAACGAGCCGGCCACGACACATCTCCTCTGCGTCCAGTCCAACGATTTGGGAATTGTCTCTGCAACTCATTTCTAGCCATCAGCAAAAAATGTGCTGGATACCCATCGTGTTGATACCACATTCTGTTCCTTGTTCCTAAAGGTATTTCTTCCAAATAACAGAACTAATGTTTCTTGCACGAATGAGGTGTACTTCCTTCTATTAAGATTCCCTTCGATGAAATAGGGGCCTGTAATTCTGTTTTCCAGAACCCCACAACATACATTCACCGAGCGCGGTTTTTGGTGTGCAACTTGCAGCAACCAACATGGATTTTCAGTTGCCAAATAATGCATGTTATGCAAATTAACATTTCCATGGTTCATAGTAAATAAAATCGAATTAATAAATGTGTCATCCCTCTGAATCTGAAGTTGAGCCCATCGGCAGAATTCAATGCGACGTATACAATCCGTACCAGTTAATTCGTGGTTGAGACTGACATGGTAAGGATGATATTTATGGCGATGCAGAACACGAACAAGACTACTCTGGCTCATGCCAGATTCCCTTGGATTTGACGCGAACTAACACAAGGATCTCGAACCACAGTGGCAAGTGTACCAATTTCCGTTTCCTTTTCCGATGCGTTAAAGATCCAGTTGTTCTCAATTTAACATACACATATTTAAATGTACGACTTTTAGGGTGAGTACGTTGAGGGTATCTTTCAGCGAATAAGTCTCTAGCTCTCAGCGAATTTCGTTGGAATTCTCCATAAACGAGAAGCATATCGACTTGTTCTTCGAAGGAATACATCATTCACATTCGCTTGATTCGACGATACTAGTCTTACCGTTCCTGTTAGTGTTGTAATGCGAAATCTTTGAATGGTGGTTACATGTCAGTGGCATGTTAGATGGATAAGCCCTATTCGGCGAATATTTACTATTTGCACGATATACGAGAGACAATTGTCAGTGCATGTGCTTCAATAAGTGCCGAAGTGATAAGGAATACCACTCAATCCATGATAAGAAGCATTGCATTAATACCAATGGTCATCACTTCGAACACCTTTTGTAAATGGACGTTCATGTCACCTTTTCGACCTTCGTTGACCTTCAAAGACCTTACTGTTATACATCAGTGGATTTGTCTCGATAGCCGCTATCAGAAATAACTACGAAACTGTAGCATCCCATTTATAAAAACAAAGTTGACCTTCATATCTCTGACGCGACCCCACCAAGCAACAAAATACCAACGTCATATTGTGGCCCCTGTTGGTCCATGCAACATTTGTCCCACAAACTTTTCAGCTCCTATCATCCCTTTGGAGTTATTCTAGGTGGCAATAGTTAGTGACTCACCCTGTAGATACTGAGAACTGCGTAAGATTTCTGATTCTTTGTGTTGCAAATACTTTATTTTCAACACGCTAGTTACAAATCACTTAATCGTATTCATTTGATATTTAATTCTTACAAATACAGTAATTGCTGAAGGTTAATTATTCAAACTATCTTTTCTCAGTTACGTTTGTTGCGTATTGTATACTAAATGATTCGTTGTTTTTTCCTTTCCTTATATGTCACCAAACTGTTACAGGAGGTTACATGCTAAATCATTCCGTCCCATGTATTAAAATATATTACTTCTTGTGACCCGATTACTTACTAAGGTGCTATGTGGGAGGTAAACATTAATACTCTCCTAAAATATTTACGTATTTCATTTTGTAATTACGAGGGGCGTTCAACAAGTAATGCAATAGTTTTTTTCTCAGCCAGTTTCGGCTGAAAAAATGCGGAATTTGTTGCGGGACATCGTGGAATATTCCCGCTTCAGGCCTATAGTTTCAAGATGTTCCAGTAGGTGGCAGCGTCGTACGTAGCCTTCAAAATGGCGTTCGTAACGGAGGAGCGATCCAAGCAGAGTGTTTCTTTTGGCGAAAAGTCAGAGCATCCCAGATATTCGTAGGAGCTTGCACATTTTCTAAGAAGCTCTGTCAGTGAAAACAAGCATGGTGATTCGTTGCGAGGTGTCTTGTCTTCATCGCAACAAGGTTGCGCAAACCTATCCGATCTGCCGCGCGCCATCCAGCTGAGCACAACGGTGACTCCCGCAATGATGGAACGTGCGCACACTCACTCGAGGGGATGACGGATCACAATCAAACACCTCGCTGCGCAACTGGTCGCCTCTGTTGGTAGTACTGACACATACTTGACGACCAGTTTGGGTACTCAGAGGTGTGTGTACACTTGGTTCCCCGTCTTCCGACTTCCATTTGCATGTCCCAGTGAAGGATGCACCCCGCGGAAAGCAGTACGTGGGTGTTGCGGAGTTTATTGTTCCAGCAAGAGGTTGGCTGCGACGTCGACCGGTAGAGTGGTACAATGCGGGAATACAGGCACCTCCCAGTAAGGCCGTCGCATTCAACGGAGATTATTATTAAGGATAGTTCTGTAGCCAGAAGAGTGGGGAATAATGTGGTGTATTACAATTCTCAATAAAACCAACTTGCATTATTACTTACTTTTGGCCCTCGTAAATTTCAACATGATTGTTACTGTAACAAAGGTCTCGGTTAAAGCCATGCACTACTGTTAACAATCCAAACGTGCAACAGAAGACTCGACACTCGCCACCAATATTAACACGTGTGTGTGTATGTATATATATATGTGTGTGCGTGTGTGTGTGTGTGTGTGTGTGTGAGAGAGAGAGAGAGAGAGTTCAACGACTGCATTGACGCAGATCTCGACACTAGTCTATCATAAGCAAGTTTCTTCATCTCACAAGGGAACCTCCCCATCGCACCCCCCTCAGATTTAGTTGTAAGTTGGCACAGTGGATAGGCCTTGAAAAACTGAACACAGATCAATCGAGAAAACAGGAAGAAGTTGTGTGGAACTATGAAAAAAAGAAGCAAAATATACAAACGGAGTAGTCAAAGGGCAAGATATACAACATCAAGAGCTATATGAACACAGGAGCGCTGTGGTCCCGTGGTAAGCGTGAGCAGCTGCGGAACGAGAGGTCCTTGGTTCAAGTCTTTTCCCGATTAAAAATTTTAATTTTTTATTTTCAGACAATTATTACCTGTCCGTCCGTCCGACCCATGCTAGGTAACTGCGCCGTAGTATGGGGACGCTACACCTAAACAAGCATTGAAACACACGACGTCAGTCGACTACATCGCACGGAAGAGAGTATTCCTGCTAACGAGGCGCGTGTTTTCCTGTGGAGGAAACGGTTGACCTATGACCTTTCGATCAAATATTTTCGGTTCCCATTGGAGAGGCACGTCCTTTCGTCTACTAATCGCACGGTTTTGCGGTGCGGTCGCAAAACACAGACACTAAACTTATTACAGTGGACAGAGACGTCAATGAACGAACGGACAGATCATAACTTTGCGAAAGTAAAGAAAATTAATTTTTCAGACGACGGAAGGTTTGAACCAAAGACTTCTCGATCCGCAGCTGCTCACGCTAACCACGGAACCACGGCACTCCTACACTCGTATTACCCTTGATGTTGGGTATCTTGCGCATGGACTACACCGTTTGTATATTTTGCTTATTTTTTTCATAGTTCCACACAACTTCTTCCTGTTTTCTCGATTGATCTGTGTTCAGTTTTTCAAGGCCTATGCACTGTGCCAACTTATAACTAAATCTGAGGGGGGTGCGATGGGGAGGTTCCCTTGTCAGCATAACTACTGCAGCCTACATCCGTGTGGACATGCTTACTGCAGTCGACCTTTGGTCTCTCTACTATTTATAACCCCTAAACTTACCTCCATCACCGTATTGACGTTTATTTTATACTTCAGGATCGGTTCTATCAAACAATCCTGTTCTTAGACCTGTTGAGCCATAATTTTTTTTCCCCCAACGCTGTTCGATACCTCCTCATTAGTCATCGGAATTAACCTATCTAATCTTCTTTATTCTACTTTTTCACACATTTCAAAGGCCTTTATTCTTGTTTGAACTTTCTACGGTCTACGTTTACTTTCAAGATGGCACTCCAAATATTTTACAAAAAGACACTTACTTTTACAAGGATCATTCAATAGGAAACAGGAAATTTTTTGCAGAATCTATTACGAGAATGGGAAACAACACTTCCTTATTTTTCAACCCAATCCCCCTGAAATTCTATGCACTTTTGGCAGAATTGTCTATTCTATGTGCAAAGAATTCGGGGAGGGGGGGGGGGGGGGGGGGGAACGGGGGCTTGAGGATAAACCATACTGCACTGCTGCCTGGACTTCATCATCATTACCGAACCTTGAACCGCAATCAGCTTCTTTCAGACCGTTAAAAATTAATAATCTGAATGTTGTGTCTAGACAAGACAGCCTAGACACAATGAGAGGAAGCCGAAAGGCACGCGCTAAGTTAAAGCAGGATGGCGTGAGGTCTGAAACAGGATACGTAATGAATGCTATAAAGAAAAGTACGTAGCTTCTGGAATACTTAACTTTAATCCATCCTTTTGGTACATCTGGAGATTGTGGCGATACAAGTGAGACTCTTTACATACATGCAATGTTACTAGTGGCGCCTTGCTAGGTCGTAGCCATTGACTTGGCTGAAGGCTATTCTAACTATTGGCTCGGCTAATGAGCAATGCTTCGTCCATGTAGTCGCTAGCAAAGTTGTCCGTACAACTGGGGCGAGTGCTATGCCGTATCTCGAGACCTGCCTTGTGGTGGCGCTCGGTCTGCGATCCCTGACAGTGGCGACACGCGGGTCCGACATGTACTGATGGACCGCGGCCGATTTAAAGCTACCACCTAGCAAGTGTAGTGTCTGGCGGTGACACCACACAGATCATCTTAAATCCGGGGAACACCGGGGGGGGGGGGGGGGGGGGGGCAACCAGACCTACTGCAGCTCTCCCTGCACGCAGCCACGCGCCTTTCTTTCATTTCTGCTGTCTAATATCTTGGAACACGCTTTCTTTAACATCATTACGTTATGAACAATATGGTGGTGTGATACGACATCGATGTTCATCATTGCTGCAATATGTTTACGTAAACGTTCCTTTTCCCCCTATCAACTCTCCTGATGTTTTTCTCCACGACTGCACATACAGATCGACTTGAGCATGCAGAACCTTCAACATCGTTACTTCCCGTTTGAAATTACGAGTACCTGCCCACTCGTACACCTGCGTTCGACTCAGATAAGTTCTACCACATTGCACTGCCATCCGAAGATGAATTTCGATTGGCTTCAACTATCCAGCTTACAGAAATGTAATGACACTCCGCTGCTTCAGGCTTGTGCAAACCTGCAAGGTTGTCGTCATGCTGTTGCACGGATTCCCATCATCAGGTTCGCGGGGCAGGCATGCTAGCCACATCTTATAACAGTTTTACGATACCTCCAGAAAATTACAAAGCAGCACAAACTTTGTCGAAGTTTTCTATTTTTTAGACAACTTTTCTATTTATTTGTTGAATGGACCTAGTATATTCAGTTTGATCAGAATTTCTGGATACTGCCAGTCAGTGTTTTTTACAAGTACATCCTCTCTGCTTCGGCCATCGATGAATAACAAAACTTACCAACTACTTTTAATGTCACGTTTCGCTATCTAATTCTCTCAGCATCAGTTTCACTACATTCCATTTCCTTGTTTTCTTTTCGTTGATACTCAACTTATAGCCTCGTTTCAAGACACTATCCATTTCGTTCACCTGGTATTCCAAGACTTGCTCTGTGTCACAGGTTAATCTCAGAGTTCAAAATCTTTTTTTGTACTTTCAACATTGTAGCCCAGTCAGCAATCGTGATAACCTAATATATAAGAAGCTATCAGCCTCGACTGCGGTGATGAAACCACCTTTACCTAGGTTTCAGCCCAAATAATTGAGCCTTCTTCAGAAGGTATACCTGAATCTATAATTTGTCTAAGAGGGCATGGTCTAGAAATAAAACTAAAACAGCCTGATTACTTGTAGTCACATTTTAAAAATTCGGTACATAAGTTTCACGTGAGCTCCCGAGGCCCAGCGCATGGCGTCCATGGAGACGAGCCGCACGCCAGACCTTAAGTCTTGGTGTTGACTTAGTACTCATGTACCGCATTTTAAAAATGTGACTACGCCTATTCAGGCTGTTTTAGTTTTATTTCTAGGCCATGCCTTCTTATACAAATTATAGATTCAGGTTATATTTCTGAAGAAGGCTCAATTATTTGGGCTCAAACCTAGCTGAAGGGTCCGCAGCTCGTGGTCGTGCGGTAGCGTTCTCGCTTCCCACGCTCGGGCTCCCGGGTTCGATTCCCGGCGTGGTCAGGGATTTTCTCTGCCTCGTGATGACTGGGTGTTGTGTGATGTCCTTAGGTTAGTTAGGTTTAAGTAGTTCTAAGTTCTAGGGGACTGATGACCATAGATGTTAAGTCCCATAGTGCTCAGAGCCAGCCTAGGTGAAGGTTGGTTTCATTACCGAAGTCGAGGCTCATAGTTTTTTATATATTTAAAATCTTTTTCTTGAAGTTTAATCCCCATTCTACATACATCAAAAAAAGTTTTGCATCACCCCAGTTCCCACAGATCCTGAAGATAGACGTTGACTGTGGATATTGTATCACAGACACAGTCCCTTTGAGTGTTCAAAGATGTCACTAAACCCGCCCAAAGATGTAAACAACCATGCATGCGCAGGGCATATTAGACGGAGGGGGTTCGACAGCCGGTCAGTTCCAATCACTCAACCAGGAAGGAGATACACTGCTCGTGTTGTCTGTAGTTCAACCATGCCTAGACGGTCAATATCGCGGTTCGATCGCGTCCGCACTGTTACATTGTTTCAGGAAGGGCTCTCAACAAGGGAAGTCTCCAGCCGTCTCGGAGTGAACCAAAGCGATGTTTATTAAAAGTCGCCGTTGATCGTTCAGATGGCTCTGGGCACTATGGCACTTAACTGCTATCAGTCCCCTAGAACTTAGAACTACTTAAACCTAACCAACCTAAGGACATCAAACACATCCATGCCCGAGGCAGGATTCGAATCTGCGACCGTAGCGTTCGCGCGGTTCCAGACTGAAGCGCCTAGAACCGCTCGGCCACACCGGCCGGCAATCGCCGTTGACTGTATGAAATGTTTATTACTACGATTGGAATTTCGGCCTTAGGGCCATTTTCAAGTAACACTGCAAAAGTTACATTCTGTCAGAATACAAGACTATCTGACATGAGTACATGTTGTCGCCAAAATGCAGCCTTTTGACGACGACATGTACTCATGTCAGATAGTCTTATATGGAGGAGATACAGAGAGACGGGAACTGTAGATGACATGCCTCGCTCAGGCCGCCCAAGGGCTACTACTGCAGTGGATGACCGCTACCTATGGATTTTGCTCGGAGGAACCCTGACAGCAATGCCACCATGTTGAATAATGCTTTTCGTGCAGCCACAGGACACCGTGTTACGACTCAAACAGTGCGCAATAAGCCGCATGATGCGCAATTTCACTCCCGACGTCCATGGCGAGGTCCATCTCTGTAACCACGACACCATGCAGCGCGGTAGAGATGGGTCCAACAACATGCAAAATGACCGTTCACGATTGGCATCACGTTCTCGTATTTATTTATTTATTTTTCCGTGGACCAAATTAAGGAGAAGCCTTCATGATCATGGAATGAGTCAACACATGAAATTATAACACGATAGTAGAAACAGATAAAATGAAAGATAAGAAACATATTCAGGTGACAAGTCATAAGTTTAAATAAAGAAAATCAACAATGTACCAATGGAATTTGCTTAATTTTTCAGCTCTTCCAGGAGCTCTTCGACAGAATAGGAGTGAGCCATGAGGAAACTCTTCAGTTTAGACTTAAAAGTGTTTGGGCTACTGCTAAGATTTTTGAGTTCTTGTGGTAGCTTATTGAAAATGGATGCAGCAGAATACTGCACTCCTTTCTGCACAAGAGTCAAGGAAGTGCATTCCACATGCAGATTTAATTTCTGCCTAGTATTAACTGAGTGAAAGCTGCTAACTCTTGGGAATAAGCTAATATTGCTAACAACAAACGACATTAAAGAAAATATATACTGTGAGGGCAATGTCAAAATTCCCAGGCTATTGAATAGGGGTCGTCAAGAGGTTTTCGAACTTACACCACACACAGCTCGAACAGCCCGTTTTTGAGCCAAAGTACCCTTTTTGAATCAGAAGAATTACCCCCAAAAATAATACCATATGACATAAGCGTATGAAAATATGCGAAGTAGACTACTTTTCGTGTTGAAATGTCACTTATTTCAGATACTGTTCTAATGGTAAATAAAGCGGCATTTAGTTTCTGAACAAGATCCTGAACATGGGCTTTCCACAACAGCTTATTATCTATCTGTACGCCTAGGAACTTGAACTGTTCCGTCTCGCTTATAACATGCCCATTCTGTCTGATTAAAATATCAGTTCTTGTTGAATTGTGAGTTAGAAACTGTAAAAACTGAGTCTTACTGTGATTTAGCATCAAATTATTTTCCACAAGCCACGAACTTATTTCATGAACTACATTATTTGATAATGTTTCAATATTACACACAAGATCCTTCACTACCAAGCTGGTGTCATCAGCAAACAGAAATATTTTTGAATCACCTGTAATACTAAAAGGCATATCATTTACATAAATAAGAAACAGCAGTGGCCCCAGCACGGACCCTTGGGGAACGCCCCATTTAACAGTGCCCCATTGGGACTGAACATCACTACCACTCTCAATATTGCGGAGGATTACCTTCTGCTTTCTGTTCTTAAAGTAGGAGGCGAACCAATTGTAAGCTACTCCCCTTACTCCATAATGTTCCAACTTCTGCAGTAATATTTTGTGGTCAACACAGTCAAAAGCCTTCGTTAAATCAAAGAAAACACCTAACGTTCGCAACCTTTTATTTAATCCGTCCAAAACCTCACAGAGAAAAGAGACTATAGCATTTTCAGTTGTTAAGCCATTTCTAAAACCAAACTGTACATTTGACAGCAAATTATGTGAATTTAAATGCTCCAGTAACCTTGTGTAACAACCTTCTCGATAACTTTAGCAAACACCGATGGCATAGAAATAGGTCTATAATTGTCAACATTATCCCTGTCTCCCTTTTTATAAAGTGGCTTCACTACCGAGTACTTTAACTGGTCAGGAAACCGACCACTCCTAAAGGAAAAGTTACAGATATGGCTAAGTACTGGGCTAACATACATAGAACAATACTTCAGTAATCTGCTAGATACCCCGTCATATCCATGAGAGTTCTTGGTCTTCAGTGATTTAACTATTAACTCAATCTCCCTCTTTTCAGTATCATGGAGGAGCATTTCAGGTAACAGTCTCGGAACACTTTTTTCTAAGAGTGCTCTATGATTCCCTGTTGGGACTAGGTTTCTATTTAGTTGACCTGCTATATTCAGAAAGTGATTATTAAATGCTGTACATATATGCGACTTATCAGTAACACGGACATTCCCACTACGCACTCATTCTATATCCTCGACCTGTCTCTGCAGACCCGCTACTTCCTTTGCGACTGACCATATGATTTTAATTTTATCCTGAGACTTAGCTATTCTATCTGCATACCACATGCTTTTTACATTCCTAATAACATTTTAAGCACCTTACAATACTGTTTGTAATGGGTTGCAGCATTTAGATTTTGACTGTTTCTAACGTTTTGGTATAATTGCCTCTTTGTTCTACAAGATATTCTTATCCCTCTAGTCAGCCACCTAGGCTGCCTGTTTGTGCTAGTACCCTGTTTTGAACGTTCTAACGGAAAGCAATGTTCAAAGAGCACGAGAAAAGTCTTGAGGAAAGCATTATATTTATCGTCTACTGTATCAGCGCTATAAACATCTTGCCGCTCTTGTTCCTTGATAAGGTTTACAAAGGTCTCTGCAACAACTGGATCAGCTTTCCTAAACAGTTGATAGCAATATTTAAAATGTATTGCAGCAGAAAAAATTTGTGCATCATGATCTGAAAGGCCATTCACCTTTTTGCTAACGAAGTGCCCTTCTAGTAGTAAGGAATGAACAAAAATGTTGTCTATGGTTGTTCTATAGTTCCCTTGCACTCTCATTGGAAAGAATACGGTTTGCATAAGATTATATGAATTAAGGAGGTCTACCAGCATCCTTTTCCTTGCACAATCACTTATACAATTAATATTGACCACATGTAACTAACTTTTCGTATTTCCTATAAAGTGAACCAAGAACCTTCTCCAGCTTTAGCAAAAATGTTGTGAAATCTGAGTCTGGGGATCTATAAATAACAACAGTTAGAAGTTTAGCTGCACTAAATTTAACCACACCTGCACAACATTCAAACACCTTTTCAGTTCAGTACTTTGAAACATCAATTGACTCAAATGGGATACCGTTTTTCACAAACACGGCTACTCCCCCACACCGCAAAGAGCTCCTAGAAAAGCTGCCAGCAAATCTGTATCCTGGTATCCTGTATCTTCACCGATGAGTGTCGCATATGCCTTCAACCAGACAATCGTCGGAGACGTGTTTGGAGACAACACGGTGAGGCTGAATGCCTTATACACACCGTCCAGCGAGTGCAGCAAGGTGGAGTTTCCCTGCTGTTTTGGGATGGCATTATGTAGGGCCGACGTACGCCGCTGGTGGTCTTCAAAATGGTTCAAATGGCTCTGAGCACTATGGGACTTCACATCTGAGGTCATCAGTCCCCTGGAACATAGAACTACTGAAACCTAACCTAAGGACATCACACACATCCATGTACGAGGCAGGATTCGAACCTGCGACCGTAGCGGCATTCGCCTTCCTGGACTATAATTCGCGCCGCCATCCTGCACATCTTGTGAATAACATCCTTCAGGATAACGACATCACCCGACTAGAGTGGCCAGCATGTTGTCCAGACATGAGCCGACCGCTCTGGCCGAGCGGTTTTCAAGGCGCGTTAGTCTGAAACCGCGCGACCGCAGATTCGAATCTTGCCTCGTGCATGGATGTGTTTGATGTCCTTCGGTTAGTTGGGTTTAAGTAGTTCTAAGTTGTAGGGGGCTGATGACCTCAGCTGTTAAGTCCCATAGTGCTCAGAGCCATTTGAACCATTTTGAACCAGACATGAACCCTATTGAACATGCCTGGGATAGATTGAAAAGGGCTGTTTATGGACGACGTGACCCACCAACCACTCTGAGGGATCTACGCCGAATCGCCGTTGATTAGTGGGAAAATCTGGACCAACAGTGCCTTGATGAACTTGTGGATAGTATGCCACGACGAATACAGGCTTGTATCAGTGCAAGAGGATGTCCTATTGGGTATTAGAGGTATCGGTGAGTACAGCAATCTGGACCACCATCTCTAAGGGTCTTGCTGTATGGTGGCACAACATGCAATGTGTGGTTTTCATGAGCAATAAAAAGAGCAGAAATGATGTTTATGTTGATCTCTATTCCAATTTTCTGTATAGGTTCCGGAATTCTCGTAACCGAGGTGATGCAAAACTTTTTTGATGTTTATAAATTTCTTCCTTGTTTCCTTCACAGCCTGCTTAGTGTACATGTTGAATGACAACGAGGACAGCCTACAGCCTTGCCTCACTGCCTTCTCAACTACAGCCTTGCTTTCACATCCTTCGACTCTTACAACTGTAATACAAGTTTTAGATATTCTTTCTATCTCTGTGTTTTATACCTGTTACCTACAGAACCTAAATTGTTTAATCCAGTCAACATTGACCAAAGATAAGCCATAGTTTCAGTACAGCCACGCTACATTTATCCGGGACCTACACCGATATTTCCCGAAGTCGGCTTCCATCAAATTTCTCGCTTTTCTCCAAACAAGTCATGCCACTGTTATGTTTACGAAAATAATGATTCAGTAATACACACATCTGTCAGCATCTGTTTGTTTTGGAACTACTAAACTTTTATCGAAAACTGAGGGTATTTCACGTGTCTCACTGATCACGAACACTAGGTAGAACATTTTTTTTCTGAGCTAGCTCTCCCAAGGAGATCAAACATTCTGGAGGGGGATACCATCTTCATCAGGAGCCTTTTTGTCTTAAGAGTTTTAGTGATCTGTGACATTCTTGTCGTCCTATCATATACTCGTATATCCGATTTCACATTCTTCTACTACTTCTTCTGTCATGTTGTTTTACAACTTCGTTTTCCCTGATATCTCTTTTCACATTTCAAACTTACGCTTTTTACATAATACCGCTGCTACTGTTTTATCCAAAGATTCGATTTGATTCTATGCTGCCTTCACTATTTGAAAGTTGTTCATTCGTCACCTATTGAATTCGTATTCTCCGTTTCAGTCAACCATTTCTTAATGCTCCGTTTGAAACTCTAAACAATATCTGGTTCTTTCAACCCCCTCTCCTTGTTTGCTACTTTTCTGCAATTTCTTCAATTTTATTCTGTAGTTCGTCAGCACTGAATGAGGATCGAAATAACACCTCGCCCTGGAAATATTTTTCTATTTAAAACCTGATTTTGAAATCTCTCTCTCCCCATCCGAGGTCTCCTGACCTCTTCCACGTTTACAGCCTATTAAGTGACTCTTAAACCAATAGTGCTCCGTCCAAAATTCTATCAGTTCGTCTCACATTTGATACTACCGCCAGTTAATGATATCCCACTTCTTTCCCTTCTCTTCCTATTTCCCCATTATCCAAAAAATGGCTCTGAGCACTATGGGACTTAACATCTGAGGTCATCAGTCCCCTAGAACTTAGAACTACTTAAACCTAACTAACCTAAGGACATCACACAATCCATGCCCGAGGCAGGATTCGAACCTGCGACCGTAGCGGTCGCTCGGTTCCAGACTGAAGCGCCTAGAACCGCTCCGCCACATCGGCCGGCCCATTATCCAATTTTAGTCGTCCATATCGAATTTTAGTCGTCCATCACGCATATTTAATCACATTTTAAAGCCTGAAGGGAAGAAGCCTGATTAGCATACCAGTGATTGCGACTTGAGGGTATTGCCTCTGCCGATAACTGAAAACTTCTTTGCTCTATTCGCAATAATTTTCTCTATTAAATATTTGTAAAATCCCTTCCAATAATGAAAAAGTCTCTATCTAGCTCTTGAAGCATATCTGTCGTGTCAGGTGAAATCCGGCATGTCTTGATTTCTTTGGTAGTACTATTTAAAAAGCGGTTATCAGCACTGAGAATTCTTATGATTTGAGCACAAATCTAGAAGAAGAAAAACAAACTTGTTTTCAGTAAAGGGAAGAAAGGCATGACATACGAAAAATATACTTCTAGACTTGAATGGGTCTAGATAATTTTTTTTCTGCCCATTACCGTGTGTATACATATAATGTATGAGTGCAGACATTGTCTTGGCAGTCGCCTATGGTTGATAGTAGCCTTTCGAATGAAACCATTGTCTTAGTGCATATTTCTATTTCTTAATTAGACTGCCCTACATTATACACTCAAGATTCTCTAAAAGTAACGATATTATTCTTCACATCTGTTACAGAAGCCTTGAGCACCTCAGTTTGAATCCTATCTTTTTCCGACCTAGTTCTCAAAACTTGTTTTAGCTTCCTAGCTGTCATATTTTGCGTTTTTTTAAAGCTAGTGATCGAACTTTTAAAGTCTGTAAATTCCTTTATTTTTCCGTTAGCAATGTCAGAAACCCAGTCCTGCAAGGTGGTATCGCTGTGGTTAAATGACTTTTGGTCTGGCTTCCGAAAGAAGCTCGGAGAGACGCGGATCTAACGTCGCCGTTATTTCTGATTGATTTTCACGTCGTTCTGCAACTTAGTTTATCACTTAGGCCAATATTACTAACATTGAGAATAGACAGACGGAAATAATCTTTTCAGCGGTACTGACAGTTTGTAAGATGTGTGTGTGTGTGTGTGTGTGTGTGTGTGTGTGTGTGTGTGTGTGTGTGTGTTGAGAACTGATCTACTACTTTGAGTAATTAGATAAAGGCGAGCTATGCTCTGCTTTGTAAATATAGCGCAATATGTAATTTTGTATGTAATCCGACCACAAGTTGGGTTGGGTTATTTGGGGGAGGAGACCAGTCAGCGAGGTCATCGGTCGCATCGTATTAGGGAAGGACGGGGAAGGAAGTAGGCCGTGTCCTTTCAAAGGAAGCATCCCGGAATTGCCTGGAACGATTTAGGAAAATCACAGAAAACCTAAATCAGGATGGCCGGACGCAGGATTGAACCATCGTCCTTCCGAATGCGAGTGCAGTGTGCTAGCCACTGTGCCACCTCGGTCGGTGACCACAAGTAAATAAATTTATCACAATACAGACGATTAAACATGTCTGTATAACGCAAAAGCATAAATTATGTAACTGAAGATCAAACAGTAGGCAGTCATAAAATTCTACGAAAATTATATTGTGTTGAAAAGTTCAGCTTGCAGCCAAACGCAGTGCAATGAAGATGACTTTTTGTTGTTATAATTACGAGACTTGGATTCATTGCAATGCCTCACCAAATCAATGGAAACATAACGTGGTTCAAGACAAATCGGCACATACTTTTGGAGGAGCAAGGAATCACTGCTATGTACTAGACGAGTGTGTATATAAATGTACACACCACAAAGTTTGCCACAGCAATTTGCATTCTGGATAGCGTCCGAACGTACAGGGTCACAATTATTGAACTACATAAAATAAAATTGCCATAACTTCTGAACGATTTGCGTTAGGACGTTCAAACTGCAGGGTCGGCCGCGAGGCATGATGGGAATTAGTATGTGGATACATGGTTCGGTTTAGCGACGAAATCCACTTTTATGTGGATGGGTTTGTCAATAAACAAAATTGGAGCATTTGGGGGACTGAGAATCCGCATTTCCCGATTTAGAAGTGTCTTACCCTCAACAGGTGACCGTGTGGTGTGCAATTTCCAGTCACGGAACACTGGTTGCGATATTCCTTGACGGCACGGTGACTACCTACCGATAGATGAAGGTTTTGGAAGATGATTTCATCCGCATTATCCAAAGTGGCCCTGATTTCGACAAAATGTGGTTCATGCAAGACAGAAACAGGAGAGTGTTTGATGTCCTGGAGGAGCAATTTGGGGATCGTAATCACGTTCTGTGGTACCCTGAGGCCACTGGCATAGGTCTCGATTGGTCGCCATATACTCCGGATCTGAACACATGCGACACCTTTTTGTAGGGCTATATTAAAGACATGTTGTTGTTGTTGTGGTCTTCAGTCCTGAGTCATGTAGACATGTAGAGCAATAACCTCTGAACCATTACTGAGCTGAAATCAGGCATTCAGGAGGTCATCGACAGCATCGATGTTCTGATGTTTCAGCGGATCATGCAGAATTTCGCTATTCGTCTGCGCCAAAACGTCGCCAATGATGGCAGGCATATAGAACATGTTATAACCTAAATCCGAATATCTGTAGTGAGGCTTACATGTTGATTAAAGTGTGTGCAGCCCGTAGTTTGTAACTAATTTACGTTTTCTTCATGCAGTTCAGTGATCGTCACCCTATACCTATCTATGCCTGTAATTTATCCACGCACAGAGAGGTATATCTGTCATTAATTAAGTGGATGGCGTCGTATAGCTGAAGTGTTTACTTTTTCGCACACTAATTAATCAATAAAAAGACAAAAGGAGCATCTAGGCAACAGCTATCAACAAGGCGTCGTCATACGAAACTTTCCTCTTAAGTTACGTCAAGAATTGATAAATGGTTGAGGGACAGCAAAAATAAGTAGCAGTAATAGTGAATAAAGATGTTATATTGGCGTCAAATTGGTTAGACAAATCATATTACCACCTGGATTGCTCACTACGCGTGACGTGAATCGAAGGTGACTAAAGTCAAGAAGCACTTGTTCTCTCCACACGTCGTCCAACAAAGTAATAAACTTTTTAAAGTACAGGAAAGGGTAATGTGATTCAGTGTCTAATGAATCATATTGAATAAATACCACTCTGTCACGTAATCAGCTACCAGCTTTCGAAAAATGAGCGATGTGTGAGGCTTTGTGGCGCTACGCACATTAATAACAAATCGCGTTTCGGTTCTGTGCACTGAATAATTGCAAAATAACTTTGCAAATATCTTTATCAAACGGCTGAAGTGATAAGATCGTTGCCTTAGGACAACTATGGCATAATAATTCAAGCGGTATTACCAAAACCTCCAACGTTGCAGTCTTATACTCCGAACTGCTACGCTTCGAATCCCTGAGTACAGACTGCTTTCAAATATTGCTCCTGTTAATGTTCAAGGTCTATGATCCGTTAGGTGAAATGTGTGATTTCAGTGAGTTGTTAACGTAAGTTTAATATACTTCTCTAGAACATAAAGTTCTTAGAATTGAAAAAAAAACACATGATTGGAAAACAGGCGCGTCTCTGTGTGCCTAAGAGACAGAGTGTATTAACAAAGGTGCTAAACACGCTACAGCAATGCCAGAAAGAACTCAGAGTTTGTGTGACTAATAGGTGCAGAGTATTGGATGTCCTTGCTAAATATAGCACTGACTATTACACAATTTCAAGAGTGAGTGAAAAAATGAAAGTACGTGTAACACACAACTTTCAAGTTATTAATGAAGTGTGCCAATATCAGTCGCAGGTTCTTCATGGGAGTAGCAGTTTTCAGTTTTTTTGTGTTGGCGAATTCGTAGTGTGTGTTATTGAGTGTTTCAGTCACTATCTCTGTGTGCCTAAGAGACCGTGTATATGAACAAAGGTGATAAACACGCTACAGCAATGCCACAAAGAACTCAGAGTTTGTACGACTAATCGATGTCATCGCTTTGTAGCAAACTCTTGAAGCGAGATTCCTCTTTATTGAACGCTGAGGTGACAATGAGACAACTCCACATTTTCCATCATACGCTCTACGATCACTGTACAAAACAGATAGTAAATCCAGGGGCATCCGTATCATAGTTGCAAGAGCCAACCAGAGAAAGAAACGTTATGATATTTTTAGGAAACTTCAGGTGTGTATTGGCAGTCGAAATAAGACCTGACGATTTTAAGTGACGGTAACTAGAAGTTGCAAAAAAAAAAAAAAAAAAAAAGACAGAGTTAACTGTTAATTCCATCCACCGCCTAGAAGCTGTTATAAAGCGTGACTGTAGAAGATGGCCACGAAGGGGCTCGTCTTAACAGAGGCAGCAAGCTTGACACTTGCTCCTGAGAACTGCAACGTCAGTGGGTTTGCACAGGTTGGAGTGCTACTACAGCAGTCCCCACTCACAAAAGGACTGAGGACTGGGCCAAGTGATATAGAATATGGTTGTTGCTGGACATAATAGGCGTGGCTTTGACGTTTAGCTTTCTGTTGAATGCTTTTGATTCCAGACTTGGAATTTGTTAATGAATTAATTCTGTTGTGCTACCAATTGCCTCCTGTGCTTTTCCTAATGTTTAGAATTACCCTCCTGTGTAGTAATTAGTCTGATTGGTAATAGTGTTAATCAGACCCTTGAATTCCACGAGTCACGTGCTGCAAGCACCTTTTCGAGTCCCAGAACCCGCGCCTTTCGTAGGTGCCGTGTGACAGTGTTTGGCGCTGATCCAAGTCACCAGCCTACCTTCACTGGCAATTTCTCTTTTTCCATTTGCTCCTCATCGCTCGGATCTCAAGAGTCCTCCATTCTGTGTCGGGACACGAAACGTCGGCTGATACTCGTATCTGAGTTTTCATTTTCCCCTGTTTTCTTCACTGCATCAGCTTGGATGGTTTAGCAGACCTATCCTAGCATGAAACATGCGGTCACATGGATTACACATGATAGAAGACTGGAGGCGTGGCTGAGCCTAGTGAAGTTTTCATCTCTGACGCTTTTCACTTACCACTGTCCGACGTTCCTGCTCGGCATTCAAAACAGTAGCTGCAGTAGCTGTGCGCCAGCGAGTACGATCTTCTACTGTGGTGCACCATTTACCTGGATCAATGTTGAGACGCTTTAACTTCTTTAACTGACCCTTACAGCCCTTCAGAGGAGCACCGCGGGCCTTCTACCTGTGCTCACTTCTCTGCACGAAATCTGTCGACGAAGACTGTCGTTTCTCATGCGCTGGTGATGCCCAATGCATCTTAGTGACCAGTGACGCTGCACATCTTTGCCTTCTCAAGAAGAGCTACATCTACATCTACATACACACTCCGCAATCCACCATACGTGCGTGGCGGAGGGTACCTCGTACCACAACTAGCATCTTCTCTCCCTATTCCACTCCGAAACAGAACGAGGGAAAAACGACTGCCTATATGCCTCTGTACGAGCCCTAATCTCTATTATCTTATCTTTGTGGTCTTTCCGTGAAATGTAAGTTGGCGGCAGTAAAATTGTACTGCACTCAGCCTCAAATGCTGGTTCTCTAAATTTCCTCAGTAGCGATTCACGAAAAGAACGTCTCCTTTCCTCTAGAGACTTCCACCCGAATTCCTGAAGCATTTCTGTAACACTCGCGTGACGATAAAACCTACCAGTAACAGCTGTATGTGATATGAAGTCATCCCATTTGATATTCATAATTTATCTAAGTTTCTGTTGGTTGAAGAGTTCTAGTTTTTCTTTTTCTTTCTTTTTTTTTTTTTTTTTTTTTTTTTTTTTTTTTTTTTTTTTTTTTTTAAGAAAGATCACGACGTTCCCGACGACCAGTTAGTTGATAATATACTTTGAAGCCCGAGGAAGTTATGTTCCTGTTGCAAAAGTGTCCTGAAAATAAGACATTGAAACCCGGAAATGCAGCTCCAGGAGCTGTCTGCGCGAATAGCTTTATTTTTAGCATGTTGATGGCCACGCCAAACCGTTTGTATTCACTACGAAAACATTCCAGACAGTTACAGCTCTGAGGGTGTACGAGCAGGAGAAGCACAGTCGTCTGAATATCGTAGTTTAGTTACTCAGCTGGCTGAGTGAGACTTGGGAACCTATTGGAATGGAGTTTGACCTGATCAAATAGCCTTGCATCAAATCCGTGTTCAAGTTCTAAACCTGCTCGATGTACGGATGATGTCTCATAAAGCATAACTATGAGGTAGAGGGCAAACTATGCTACCATGGCGACATATCCTTGTCTGAGCCAAGTAATACCGGGTAATCTGTTGGATTTTTCATTCAGCTGATTTACCTGCCTCATTATTTTATCATGGAGAGTTTGAATCAATCCAACAAAGTGCTCTGGTTAGTCGAAACACTTTAGTACCTTCCGCATAGCTTCTCATGTCACCGTATCAAAGACCTTTTCTGGGGCGTAGAACAGAAGTAGTAAACGCCTAAATATTGTCCCCTGCATGTCTCCTGCAGCTGTTGCGCAAATATCATTTTAACTGTGAGTCAGGAGGGGCGAAATTCACAATGACATTCAGGAAATACAGTATGGGAAAGAGACTGGATTTAACGAATTTATCCTGAGAAAAACAGCTTCAAAAGTTCCAGAATTCCTCGCCATTCTTGAGGCTCTTAATTTTCGTGCCAGTTTATGCTCCGAAAGTTAGCTTGCAAATATGGAAATTGATATACGTACCAATGTAAACGATTTTACTAAAAATTTTCGGGACGGCCGTCCAGACCACCTCTCTCCCCTCTCCGATGCGCGCCTGGTTTGACAAAGAGTCGGCAATGAACTCGTTAGAGACGGAGAGCAAGCTGGCATTGTTTGGGAAGGAAATCGGACGTGTCCTTTCAAAGGAATCATTTCGGCATTTCGCTTTAGCGATTTAGGGAATCCGCGGAAAACATAAACTTGGATGGCTAGACACAAATATGAACAGCAGTCCCAACGCATATAAGTCCAGTACCGTGTGTTACCACTGAGCCATCTGGGTCAATCTGATAGCGAGCAGTGCATCAGCTGGCGACAGCTCAGGAGGGCTTAATGCTTGTCGACAGTGTTTTTTGTAATATATCAAGTGGTGAAACGTGACTTTTAAAGTGAGAGAAGCGCCAAGTACTAATTTTATTAAAAGAAGAGAGATTACTGAAAGTAGTGTTGATGAGTTCTCTACTGACAACACAGTATAGTGTTTTATTTTTTTTGAGTCATCGGTCTTCTGATTGGTTTGATGCGGCGCGGCACTAAATCCTCTCCTGTGCCAACCTCCTCATCTCAGAGGAGCATTTGCAGCCGCGCGGGCTAGCCGTGCGGTCTATGGCGCCTTGCCACGGTTCTCGCGGCTACCCCCGTTGGAGGTTCGAGTCCTCCCTCGGGGATGGGTGTGTGTGTTGTCCTCAGCCTAAGTTAATTTAAGTTACAGGAAGTAGTGTGCAAGCCTTGTGACCGACGACATTAGCAGTTTGGTCCCATACGAAATTACCACAAACTTCTATTTGCAACCAACGTCATCAATTATTTGTTGGATGTAGTCCAATCTCTGTCTTCCACTACAGTTTTTGCCTTCTACATCTCGCTCTAGTATAATGGAAATCATTCCCTGATGTCTTAACAGATGTCCTATCATCCTGTCCCTTCTCCTTGTCAGTGTTTTCTACATATTCCTTTCCTCTCCGATTGTGCGAGGAACTCTCAACCCTTACCTTACCTGTTCACCTAATTTTAAACATTCGTCTGTAGCACCACATCTCAGATGCTTCGATTCTCTTTTGTTCCAGTTTTCCCATAGTCGATGTTTGACTACCACACAATACTGTGATCCAAACGCACATTCTCAGAAATTTCGTCTTCAAATCACGGCCTATGTTTGATACTAGTATACTTCTCTTGGCCAGGAATGCCCTTCTTACTAGCCTGCTTTTGATGTCCTACTTGCTCCGTCTGTCATTGTTTATTTTCCTGCCTAGGTAGCAGAATTCTGAGCTTCATCTACTTCGTGACCATCAATCCTGATGATAAGTTTCTCGCTCTTCTAATTTGTGCTGCGTGCTTGTCATTACTTTCCTCTTTCTTCGATTTACTCCCTGTCCATATTCTGTACTCATCAGACTGTTCATTTCATTAAGCAGATTATCTAATTATTCACTTTCACTCAGGTCATCAGCGAATCGTATCATTGACATCCTTTCACCTTGAATTTTAATTCCCCTGCTGAAACTTTCTTTTATTTTCATCATTTCTTCTTCGATATACAGACTGAATAGTAGGGGCGAAAGACTACGTTCCTGTCTTACACACTTTCTAATCCGAGCACTTAGTTCTTGGCTGTCCACTTCCATTATTCCCTCTTGGCTCTTGTACATACTGTATATTACGCGTCTCTCCCTATAGCTTACCCATACTTTTCTAAAAATTACAAAATATTAATCACTTTATTATAGCTAGAACAAGATAAAGTATTTAACTTCGTAACAATCCATGGCTACAGTACTCTCATATGTATTTATTGCTGTCCTTGAACACTAAATTATCACTTGATATAGCAGAAGATAATATAGTCTCTTCTCTCAAAGTGCAACTTACTGACTATAAACTTTGCTATGTGGCTCTGTCTAACACATCTCTCTCACCGCTGACTGTAGCGAGACGATGCTGTCGTCTTCGGCGATAATTGCAGACTGGGGTGAGCTACACTCCGCTCTGACGTAAGTAAACATCCTCCAGTCGTGGCGGACGGAATCTACGCCAACGTCTTTGGCAGCGACTGTGCTTACTTGTGGTTCTGTTGCGAGCCTTGCCTTGCGCCCTCATTCTTCGGACGACACACCAAGTGATATCAATAATTTTTCCCATAATCACAGTAAAAAGTTAACGAATAGATTGCAATTCTTACAAACAGACAATGAATAATATTATTTCATACACAAGAGTAAATTAAGTATCGTACTTTATTTTATGTACACTAGATCGGTCCTTCTAGTTTTCCTCCAATCGCATCATTGTAGAAGGACGAGTTTTTGCCCAAGGTCCAAACAAGTGCTCTTCAATGCAGAGAAATGGTAGTGAAGACAGTTTGTCCTGAGCTTGAGTATTTCGAAGATAGTATTCAATCCTCTTCATTGCTGAGAATGCCCTCTCAGCAGACGAATTAGATACAGAGATGGTAATTACTAAAAGGACAAGTTTATGTAGTTCTAGAAACACACATTAATCCCACTTCTGTCAAGTACTAATGTAATTTCAAGACAGTGTCCGTAGCACTTAAATTTTTCTGAATTACGCAAGCAATTCACTTCTCAAAACTCGAAAAATGAAAGAATTGGTCAAAGCTCTGCTTTAAACTCAGAAACTTTTTTTCTGGAAACTGTTTTACAAATTCTTTAAAGCTCGCTTAACCTAAAACAGCAAGCATTTTTTTCAAGTCAGCAAATGTGGAATCAATATTACTCTTCATTATGTCAATAATTTACAAGAATAAACTCTTATATGTTGTTGATACATTTTCCTCTAGTATAATTTCCACTCAGAGTTTTTTGTTAGGGTCAGGAATAACTGAGACATCAGATACTTTATGTCAGTGTCACAATCATCTCTGAGTTACATAAAAAGCCTTCCTTTGGAGTACTTAAAACAATATTTCATCCTAATAATTTATACAGCAGAACACACAAAGAAAGAAGTTGAAATTAAACTCACGTAATGGTGAAAGAAAACTTTGAGCACCATATACTTTTTACGGATCCCAGTTACGTATATGGATTTCCGTCTATTGAATTTAGCAAATTTTCAGAGTCTTGTTTGTAACTGTACACAGTTTTTAATAGCCTGTTACCGTTATTCCAACTTATTGGATCTGATGACGAAAATCTTTAGCTTGTCTCACAATCGAGTGCTGCCATCCATTTTGTAGACTCAGCAAAGAAAATACGAAACTCAGAAAGAGAAGTAAAAGATTTTTGCTCTGCTTAGTAAAGCTCACACCTTGTGACAAAAGTAAATTTAGTCTATGTGCTTAGCAATGTACATATACAGGGTGGGCAAATAAAAGCAGCCCGGAGATCAGTGTTCTGGGGTACAAATAAACACAGCAGAAGAAGGGAAATACAGTACTGAATCTCTTGCCACTTTTGAGCCCTGGTCAGCAAGCTGCTGAAGACGGATCAAGGCTATATTGTTGAAATTGCTACAATCTCATCCGAAATGTTTTTGAACTGCTGCAGTCACGTAAGATATGTTCTGCTGCAGTTCTTGAAGACTGAGGGTTGTTGCGATATACATTAGACGTGGGGGCTCCCCATGCAAAGTAGTCGCACGCTGCCGCATCAGGTGGTGTGGGTGGCCAGTTAGAGTGGCAACCAGACTGACCCCTGTTAACTACTGTGCCAGGCTTGAAGATAGTGTAAATGTGCTCGAAGGTTCGGCCGTACACGTGGTGTGCGCGTGACAGAGTGTGGTTGTATGCATACATGAACGTTCAATCGTATCCACCCGTCCGAGCCACTTTTATTTACTCCATCCTGTACAACTTGTGGGCATTTTTCTCTTTCATCTGAAAAGCCGGCCGGTGTGGCCGAGCGGCTCTACGCGCTTCAGTCTGGAACCGCGGGACCGCTACGGTCGCAGGTTCGAATCTTGCCTTGGGCATGGATGTGTGTGATGTCCTTACGTTAGTTAGGTTTAAGTAGTTCTAAGGTCTAGGGGACTGATGACCTCTGATGTTAAGTCCCATAGTGCTCAGAGCCATTTGAACCAATCATCTGAAGACCACTGTGTTCCCCTGACATCATAGCCGCCCCGTCATGTGACATAATTTTTTTGACAGTTAAGTTCGTTTAAGATATCGTACACTTGATGTGCGAAAGAACTTGCTGTCTGTCGACACTGAGATCTCTGACACTTCGAAATCTTTCTCCAGTGCTTCCACATTTTCTCACATGCCTTAGTATGATAGATAGTTCTGTTTTCTTTGTCACGTCGGTTGCCTCGTCCACATTAGTTAAAACAAAAGAAGTGTCAGAAACTTCTTTATTTCGTTTGTCATCAGTTCAGAAACAGCACAAATAGTATTTCGGCATACCACTGGACAACCCTGAGAAAATCGTGGAATTTGACAAATGATAAGTCTACATCTTCTCGTTCCTAAAACGATTCAATCAGCTTTCAGACTCAAGTTCTCGAAATGCAAGTTCCTGCTTCCTCAAAAAGGGCACTACTTTTATTACTTGCGAAATAAATTTCTTGTGCGGTTTTGATTGTGCTTGTGTATTGTGATCCATAATTGTTCACTTAAACACGATTCAATCCTTATTTTTCCAAACTGCGTAAATTGAATCAAGTAATGTGATTTTACGCTTCATGATGCTTGTCCTGAGCTTTGTGTAAATTATTCAAGTCGTCGAAAACTGAAAAAAAAAAATCTGCTTTTCTCTTGAAAAATTAGCGACCGTGGCCTGCAGAGCAATTTTGCAACCTACGGCACAAAATCATGGAACTGTATCATAATTATTTTCATTCAAGTGGCTTCTGAATGGTTTAACATTTTTCTTTGTCTGCCATTATAACTATCAAGAAGTTTTCTCGGCTTATCACTTGTAATTGTACTTTATTTTTCCTCATAACTCAAAGAACTGAACCTGCTATTCAATGGACCTACTCTTTTTATTCCACATTCACACATGGAACCGTTCTTTTACTGCAAGACTGTTCAGTCTACACGCAGACGTTCCGGTAATTCCTAGAGCATGCCAAGAGGTTGTGAAATGTTAGCCTAAAACACAGAAAGTATGATATTCACACACACCCGCTACTAACCTGAAATTTTACAAAAAAATCTCTATTTATTACTACTTAATATCACTGCAAGAAAAATACATGAATTAATACTACTGAAATGTACTTACAGTTCTTAAAAGCGCCTCGAAAACAAAACAGTCTTTACTTCACACACTACAGACATTTCACGTGATAATGTTCAAATATTCAAATGTGTGTGAAATCTTATGGGACTTAACTGCTAAGGTCATCAGTTCCTAAGCTTACAGACTACTTAACCTAAATTATCTTAAGGACAAACACACACGCCCATGCCCGAGGGAGGACTCGAACCTCCGCCGGGACCAGCCGCACAGTCCGTGTCTACAGCGGCTTAGACTGCTCGGCTAATCACGCGTGGCGTTATAATGTCTTGCAGTGCTTCCTAACAATAGGGGCGATTGCTTCCGCAAACCTGCAAGGTTACGGACGAATCCCTCTTGGTTCCGGAAACCTACGAAGTACAAACCGTTACGAATGCGTGAATACGAAAATGTTCAGCGCTGAATGAGCTAGCCGCACTGGCTCCTCTAGCTTCGGCAGCTGTCCAGCATCAGTAGCATTGTGGATGTTCGCGAATATACTTTGAAAATGTATCCAGAGCAAATAAAATATTTGGAAGGAGAGACAGCATTGATACTCTACACCCTCAAAACTTTTTTTTTTAAATATTATTTAATGGCATATGAATTGTTACTTAGTGGCTTTTTCGGACTATTACTATTTGACTTCTCAGTTTTAACGTAATATTTACGTAAATCAAGAACGATGTACTTCTAATCTCCCACGCCAAATGATGAGGCTATGTTTTACAGTAAGCAACCGTGTATATTTGATGTCATGTATGTATGGGTTCTGATCCAGTGCTTATGCGGAAGCCTATAATCACTGTTATAACACTGCTAGCTTGCCCAAAGGGACAAAAGAGACGTACATCAGCATGTCGGTTAAATATGATAACAAAATTGTTTATCCACACCTACAAACATTTTTGTAATGAACATTGTGTTTCACGGCATTTTAATTATTAAGTAATGGCAGTTTCGTACTGTTATTATTTTTTATATATTTGACTCCTTAGTCTTAACGTAACATTTTACGTAAATCACGAACGTTGTACTTCTAACTTCCCACGCCAGATGGTGGGTATTATGTTTTTTTAAAAAACCTGTGTTACACCTCATTTCATGTTATTCATTTATTATTCTTTTTCATTATCTTTTGCTCTTTTATATGTCCTGTACTCTGACAACTTATCATCGATCTGTTTTATGTTTTATAAGTTTTTTTTTTAAACAATACGCCAATGTATTTTAGATATTTCCTTCCCCCTTCGTCTGCTATGTGTTGTACGTACATTTTAAATTTGAATTACTGCACGATTCACAAATGCACAAGAGTTATTTAGTGTTAATATCTCGCAAAACCAGTAATACTATGTCTTCACGTGACACATGTCACATAGAGGGCGTGTCAAGCCCCGTCACACCGAGGTCTGCTGAACAAGTGCATGTAAACAGCGACCTCAGTCTATGTGATCGCCGTAAGATTATTGACGCCAGTGCTTACTAATTTAAGTTATATATTACAGGTATGTTCCTAACAAGTGTTATGTTCATATGCAGATGTAATTGTGATTTTCTGTTTTATACTCTCTGATCGTAATGTGAAAAATTTTTTAACTTCTAGCACTGAAGATGGTCACTAAGTGACCGAAAATCGATTTTGCGATAGTAAACAAAAATATACGACCAATGCTGTCTCTCCTTCCAAGTATACCCATTATCTGCTCGTAGTGCACAGGACACTATGGAGTCGCCAATCAATAAATAAAATATTGTTTCGCATGAATGTTTTCCTTCTTCTGAAATTCTGGGGAAATGTGCACTTCTAACACTTGTATCGATGCTCCTCCACTGAAGATATCGAACCCCCCCGCCCCCCCATCTACTGCACAATTTGTAACATCACGAGTTACGAACATTCCCAGGACTGCCACATGGCGAGACGCGAGTGTCGGCAGCAGGGAAAGTTCGCAAACAAATAAAACGACCAGTTGGAACTGATAACCAAACAATCAAATGACAGAAGCCCTTCTATAATTAACAACCCACTGACATATCCATAATTTACCAATCAATTTTATTTCGAGGCCCTTGAAGATTCAGTCGCGATTTAAACTACTAAGGAAATAAACGAGAGAAAAGAAACTTTGCGATAACGATTATTAACATAGTGGAAACAAATTTCGGCTGTCGTCATACTAGGAGAGATTAATAATGTACTAAATATGGTGGCGACTGTTAAAAGCCAATCAAGTTTTAAATGGGCGTCTTCTTCTTTATGAAAGGTGTAGTGATAGAGGGCAAACTGCCTTTCCGACGACTGGGATTGCGCCAGTAAAGAATAAGGACATGGTCAGTTATTATGTCTCAGCAAACACGCTCCGGGCCCCACGCCTTCCACGTAATTGCTAACGTATCATTTTTTTTTAAGTCGGGAGACTGCCGTTGTGTGGTGCCTGCCAGCCCATACAGTTCAGGCCCTCACCATGTGCTCCCCTTTGAGTTCAAGCTTCGACGCCGACCAACAACTATAGCTTCTTCACCGACGCGGCTGTGTCTTGGTACAGTCATTTACCGCCTTGAAGTAGTAACAGTTCAGGTGTTTATTTCTTCGGACAGTACACAACAATCCCATTCGAGGACGCACGCCGTTTTCTTTCTTTCTTTCTTTCTTTCTTTTTCACTTTGTGAGCGCCAGTATCTCACGCTACGTCTGAAAACCAATGACGCCAGTCATTTGCCATGACTCATCAATATTTCCCCCTTGGGAGATGTCAGCATTCTCTCTCCGTTCACAGTTCTTAAGCATAGCTGTCGTTTCAGTATACGTTGTCTGTATAGTTCGTCATTGTGTAACGCCAGTAAACGCTGCCAGAGCCTTAAAGGATTCTGTGAATCTTCATGATTCTAAAAGTATATACTTTATGTGTCGTACCGCATCATTTTCGTGTCTAAATGCCTTTCCAAACCAAATGCGGCTCATGGCTGCCTAGCTGTCACACTACTGTCAAACACAAAGCCTCGGCTACGATACCTCGTTATTTAATTTTGGCGCCGCTAGTTTCGTAGCAACTCGTTTGTGTAACATGCTTGAAGATATCGACTGCAGTAGGAGCACCGATTTATTGCAATCGACCTTTCTGACGATACAAGTAAATTGATCGAGTCTACTCATGTTTTAGCTGCCATGGTGTGGTGGACCCCATAATATGTTTTTATGATGGAGTAATAAGCGGACTTAAAACTATAGTCAGACTACTCATCATAACTGGGGACAACATGAAAAACAGGGCTGCTACAAGTGGACAGGTAATGTGTCGCTGAAGCTGAAAAACTGCTGATTGCATGGCAAAAGAGGCCAGAATAACAAAGAAAAGAAAGAAAACTAAAGACAATGAAAAGACCACTGAGAATGAACAACATGGTATCATTCAGAGTAAATTAATTTTGTTTTTATAGCTTTAATACTGGATGAGATAATGGTATCGAAGTATGCAAATTTGTTGGTTATGGGAAACAAACTAATGATTCTCTAAATTGCTCTATCAATTGTTCCAAATTAGGTTTATAAAACCAAAGCTCCTCCAACACAATAACAGAAGCAGAATAATTAATTTTATTTCCGTAAAATGTTAATGCCAAATCGTCGATTCGTTGCTGCGTAGTAGGAACAAGGAAGGCGAGGCGCAGGTCGTCTGGATAGTTCCTAATATGGTCCCAGTTTCCATAAAAAAATTCCATCGCAGACATTAGCTGTAAATTGTAAACTTTATTTAGAAGGTAACTGTACCTTTTCTTTTACAGAAAGTCATATACACTCTATTACGAAATACAAATGTAACATATTTAACCTCACTCTGAACAACATCATTCTTTGCAGGTTCATCACCAGCTATTTCCAGACCGATATAAAAAGGATTAACACCTTGGAAAAGTTTATTCTTACATTTACAAAGCCAACATTTTTCCTACTCCTACATTTCTGCAAGTCAAACACACCATTAATACTACCAAACATAAAGTCAAGTCCCGACCTAACATCTGTCAATAGTTTTGGCTCTGCTAGTTTTAAATATTCATGAATGTGTGTAGAATTACCTCTAGCAAATGGTTCCTCCGACACACAATATTCCGTAACGTTCCAAATAGACAAGACAGTTTTAATAAAATGTTGTTTCCCGCCAACAGAATGGGAATCAACTGTGAGCAAAAATGTTTCTCCACGTCTTTTATACCCTACCCTGCTAGCTGTTGCGCAAGAGTCTGGTACGTGTCCTAACCGGTACAGTTACCTTCTAAATAAAGTTTATTATTTACAGCTAATGTCTGCGTTGGAATTTTTTTATGGAAACTGGGACCATATTAGGAACTATCCAGACGACCTGCGCCTCGCCTTCCTTGTTCCTACTAATGATTGTCAAATCATTAGTTTGTTTCCCATAACCAACAAATTTGCATACTTCGATACCATTATCTCATCCAGTATTAAAGCTATAAAAACAAAATTTTTCATGAATAACAAAATGGTTCAAATGGCTCTGACCACTATGGGACTTAACTTCTGAGGTCATCAGTCCCCTAGACCTTAGAACTACTTAAACCTAACTAACCTAAGGACATCACACACATCCATGCCCGAGGCAGGATTCGAACCTGCGACCGTAGCGGTCGCACGGTTCCAGACTGTAGCGCCTAGAACCGCTCGGCCACTCCGGCCGGCTTTCATGAATAACAACAAAGTGCATGTCAACACAGTAAAGGTTGTTCAACGATGTATTGAACTGGAGCCTGTCATAGGTTCTTAAATTATGAGGAGAATGAATTTATTTCCAAACAACATTTTAGTTTTAAAAAATAAGCGAAACAAAGAATTGGTAAGTATACCTGGTTTACTATTTTAACAAATAAATGATTAAATTAATCTTTTATTTTGAATAGTGTGCCAGTACAGCGTACCTAAAATAAAAATTACGCGGAATTCAGTACGAAAGATAAAAACCACCACAATAGTTCCAGTTTTTAAATCTTTTTTCTTAGTGGTCGCAAGAAGTGTTTGGTTAAAGACTCATTTGAGCAAAATACTAATAAAAACTACAATCCATCACGTCCAGGTCCCCTTAGTGTTGTGTTTTGCTCAACTATTTTTGTTATGCCCGCCACAAAAATATATCAGGGTGGTAGAAGATATGTATGAAGGTGCAATAACACAAGGCAGGAGCAAGGCAGGTGCAACGAAGGCATTTCCAGTGAGAGTAGGACTGCATCAGGGATCTGCTCTCAGCCCATATCTCTTTCACCCTGCCATGGATGTACTAGTCAAAGATATTAAAAAAGAGGCACCTTGGAGGATGATGTTTGCCGATGATGTTGTAATCTGTGAACCCACCCAGGAGGCACTTCAAGACAAGCCTGAACAGTGGAGAAAAGCCCTAGAGGAAAGGGGAACGAGAATTAGCAGGTCGGAAACAGAGTATACGTGTACAAATGATGCCAGAGATCTATGTATTAACCTGCGAGGAGAACAACTGACGCTGGTCAAGAAATTTAAATACTTCGGCTCTTCCATGCAAAGTGATGGAGAACTGGAGGCCGAAAGACAACACAGGATAAATAGTGGATGGATGAACTTGGGGAAAGTGAGCGGGATACTGTTTGATAAGAAGGTTAACTGCAGAATGAAAGGAAAGCATTACAAGTCTGTGGTGAGACCTGCGATGCTGTATTGTGCCGAAACTTGACCAGTTACAAAAGCCCAAGAGAAAAAGATGGATGTGGCAGAGTGGATGAGTGTTGTTGTTGTTGTGGTCTTCAGTCCTGAGACTGGTTTGATGCAGCTCTCCATGCTACTCTATCCTGTGCAAGCTTTTTCGTCTCCCAGTACCTACTGCAACCTATATCCTTCTGAATCTGCTTAGTGTATTCATCTCTTGGTCTCCGTCTACGATTTTTATCCTCCACGCTGCCCTCCAATACTAAATTTGTGATCCCTTGATGCCTCAGAACATCTCCTACCAACCGATCCCTTCTTCTAGTCAAGTTGTGCCACGAACATCTCTTCTCCCCAATCCTATTCAATACTTCCTCATTAGTTATGTGATCTACCCATCTAATCTTCAGCATTCTTCTGTAGCACCACATTTCGAAAGCTTCTATTCTCTTCTTGTCCGAACTATTTATCGTCCATGTTTCACTTCCATACATGGCTACACTCCATACAAATACTTTCAGAAATGACTTCCTGACACTTAAATCTATACTCGATGCTAACAAATTTCTCTTCTTCAGAAACGCTTTCCTTGCCATTGCCAGTCTACATTTTATATCTTCTCTACTTCGATCATCATCAGTTATTTTGCTCCCCAGACAGCAAAACTCCTTTACTACTTTAAGTGTCTCATTTCCTAATCTCATTCCCTCAGCATCACCCGACTTAATTCGGCTACATTCCATTATCCTCGTTTTGCTTTTGTTGATGATCATCTTATATCCTCTTTTCAAGACACTGTCCATTCCGTTCAACTGCTCTTCCAAGTCCTTTGCTGTTTCCGACAGAATTACAATGTCGTCGGCGAACCTCAAAGTTTAGGTACATTGTACCTAAAATAAAAATTACGCCTACTTCAGTACGAAAGATAAAAATCACCACAATACGCTCCAGGTTTTAAATCTTTTTTCTTAGAGGTCACTATAAGTGTTTGGTTAAAGACTTATTCGAATATCTGCTAAAATTTTTGACTAAGTAAATTTCAAAATACTAATAAAAACTACAGTCCATGACGTCCAGGTCCCCTTAGTGTGGTGTTTTGCTCAACTGTGTTTTAAGAGTATATCCCTATTTTTATTACGCCTGCTACAAAAATATGTCAGGCTGGTGGAAGACGTGTATGAAGGTGCAATGGCACAAGCCGAGGGCAGGGTAGGTGCAAGCCGGCCGCTGTGGTCTAGCTGTTCTAGGCGCTCAGTCCGGAACCGCGCGACTGCTACGGTCGCAGGTTCGAATCCTGCCTCGGGCATGGATGTGTGTGATGTCCTTAGGTTTGTTAGGTTTAAGTAGTTCTAAGTTCTAGAGGACTGATGACCTCAGATGTTAAGTCCCATAGTGCTCAGAGCCATTTGAACCGTTTTTGGCAGGTGCAACGAAGGCATTTCCAGTGAGAGTAGGACTGCATCAGGGATCTGCTCTCAGCCCATATCTCTTTCACTCTGTCATGGACGTACAAGTCAAAGACGTGAAAAAAGAGGCACCTTGTAGCATGATGTCTGCCGACGATATTGTTAATCTGTGAACCCTCCCACGAGGAACTTCAAGACAAGTTTGAACACTGGAGAAAAGCTCTAGAGGAAAGCGGAATGAGAATTAGCAGGGCGAGAACAGAGTATATGTGTACAAAGGATGCCAAAGAACTATATATTAACCTGCAAGGAGAACAACTGATGATGGTCAAGAAATTTAAATACCTAGACTCTTACATGCAAAGCGATGGAGGACTGGAGGCCGAAATGCAGCTCAGAATAAATAGTGGATGGATGAACTGGGGGAAACTGAGCGGAATACTGTGTGATAAGAAGGTTACCTGCAGAATGAAAGGAAAGCTTTACAAGTGTGTGGTGGGACCTACGATGACTGTGTTGTGCAGAAACTTGGCCAATTACAAGAGCCCAAGAGAAAAAGATGGAAGTGGCAGAGTGGATGAGTGGGGTGACACGAAAGGATGTATATCAGGGGAACAGAGAAATTGGGGCCCATAGGGACGAAGATCCAAGAAAGTAGGCTAAGATCTTATGGACATGTGCAGAGAAGAGTGGAGTACTATGTGGGGAGAAGAGTTGAAGACCTAGAAATCAAGGGATCGAGGGGAAGAGGAAGACCGAAACTAAGCTGGAAAGGCAAGGCAGCAGGGAACCTACGGCAGAAAGGGTGGCTCAGAGAAGAAGCACTGGATAGGCATTTATGGGAGAGAAGGATCCAGCAAAGCAACGCCGACCCCTCACGACGTGGG
This sequence comes from Schistocerca serialis cubense, assembly GCF_023864345.2. Classification (NCBI taxonomy): domain Eukaryota; kingdom Metazoa; phylum Arthropoda; class Insecta; order Orthoptera; family Acrididae; genus Schistocerca; species Schistocerca serialis. The sequence continues at coordinate 765,037,301 of NC_064642.1, read as the reverse complement.
AAAAGGCTGGGATGAGGGCGATGACGATGATGATGAAACCTATTTTTATTATTCATAATTTCTTTCGTATTACAAATTTGATATCCTCACAACAACTGCCAGTATCCAAACAAATGAGGCACGCTCTGGAAGTAGAGACATTGCCAACGCCTTACACGGTCGGATACTCGCTATGTTCTCTGTTTAAAATCTCGCCAACCTGTTAATATTTACCGCTCCTGCAAACTCGGGAAAACACCATTGACTTTCGCCGCCTGGGATTGCAGGAGCTGTGGAAAACAGCAGGGTGACGTAGCGCAAGTTCACCGACGCTTAATTTTCATGTGAGATATAGCTACGTAAAATTAATTTTAAAAAACGCGAATGGGCTGTTTTGGAAAGCCTAACGCCTCTTTTTAACCGGGTGCACAAGATGAAAAGAGCTTCAGAAAACATTATAATCCAATGGGAGAGACCGATCGGTGTAAAATTTATAAAATCCTTGTAACTACCTGTCAAATGATATAAAGTGTCAGGCAGCGAAGTATTGTTAAATGAAAATTAAATTATTGCATTTGATGGTTCTTTTTTCTGCTAAAATTTATTTCGGCCGGGGCTGGAAATTTACGCTCATGGGGCGAAAATTAAATTTCTCGCGTGAATCTCGGGATAAAATACAAGACAAAATTATGAGAGAAAGGTTCAACACAGCGTGACAAAAAAACAAAATAAATAAATAAAAGGTTGGAAACTGATGTGGGATACACCCATGAACAGAAGAAACGTACTGTAGGAAAGAATACACTAATACCAATTCATTGAGAGAACAGTTCTAATTTACTGAGTACTTGGAGAAAGAAGAAAATGTCTTCTACTTCGGAGTAGTAAACAATTCTACATTTACTGCTTGAGTACTCCTCAAGTCTGAAGCCAAGTGTGTAGGAAAATCAACGTGACTGCGTTGGCTATAAACAGAAAGCGCGCAGCTCATCGCCGAACAGCGACAGACAAATTTTATCCGGCATACGAGTTTAGCCCCCTCTTTTAATAACAAATTCACGGTCACTTGAAACTATAACAACTGTTTGTGTTCTCAAAATTAAATTGGACTTTGTATTGTCTGTTTTATGGGATTAACAGGTACAGTTCGCTGCACAAGTTGATTACGGCTTCCCATCAAAATAATTAACAGTTAATCTGGGTCGAAATACCCGCTACGGGCTAAACCGCAGGCAGATCTGAATGTGCGCCAATTTGAGTTCTCACAGAACACGGGCGTTGCGTTTTTAGTCGTAGTTTTTTTTTCCTTTTTATGTTATGCCTTGTGGGTATGAGAGAACAGTTACAACTCGTGAATCTTCCTCGCAGATTAAAATTGTGTGCCAGATCGGGACTCGGATCTGCGACCTTTGCCTTTCGCAGGCAAATGCTCTACCGACTGAGCTATTTTTCTTTAAAAAAGAAATCTCATTTTCTTCGTTATTGTTCGTTAGATTTGTTCCGGGCAGACATCCCATGACGCTTGTTCCAGTTCATCGTTGATCCATTAACTCAGTTTTTTTTTTTTTTTTTTTTTTTTTTTTTTTTTTTTTTTACAGAGGACAGCTAACCCTCAGCCCGAACACGCTGAGCTACTGAGCCGACGATATCCAGGCAAGCAAACGACCCGCCTCACAGCTTTACTTCCCCAGTACCTCATTTCCTACCCTCCAAACTTCACAGAAGCTCTTCTGCGTGTCTTGCGGGTCTAGAATTACTGAAAGAAAGGCTGTTGCACAGGCATGGCTTAGCTACGGCTCAGGCTATGTTTCTAGAATGAATTTTCAATCTGCATCGGAGTGTGCACTGGTTTGAAGCTTTCTAATAGATTAAAACTGTTTGCTGTAGCGGGACTTGAACCCGGGAACATCTGAGGGGCAGCTGTTGCAGGTTCGAGTTTCGGTCCAGCATACAATTGCTACAACTTGTTTTTCTTACGTGTGATTATCATCTTATTGATTCGAGGGGATGAGAAGTATAAATCGTTTTAGGAATACGAGAGTAGAATATTATGTCCGATTTTTCAATTTTACATTGTGATATCCCATCTCCATGAACCCTGGACCTTGCCGTTGGAGGGATGGTTTGCGTGCCTCAGCGAATACGGTAGCCGAATCGTAGACGCAACCAAATAGGAGGGGTATCTGTCGAGAGGCAGGTCAAACCACTTCTCTGGTTCGTCTGCCACTGCATTCAAATCATTCACACTTGTTTTTGGTTCAGTTAATCAGGGTCATAATAGTGTGATTTCCGTTAGGCGCGACCACGCGGTCTATAGATTCAAAGCGCAGCCCAAGCCTTAAAAGTTACTGCTTGCAATATTATTTTATTTGTGCGGGACATTTTAAACTATCAATAAAACTGTACCGAGCGTATATTCGGCAAGATGAATCGATTTGATTCCAAGCGCTTCACGCAAAGATGTGCAGCCACCAAAAAATACAATTATTCCCACTAATAAATGCTGTTGACATTTTGTTTGTCGCGTGAATTAGTGCATGTGAATGTATGTGTTACAAACTTGAGCAGTGACCACGTGCTCCCCAGATTTTCCCATCTTCAGGACTCTACAGATTAAGGCAAACGAGGCCTGTTATTCTCATATGAGAAAGCCATAGGATCCTATATAAATATACCAGGAATGTTTTGTCCATCTACTCAATACAGAAAGATTACTGTTAACATGCGAAATATTAGTCGAAAATACATATTTTATCATTTGAAGCTATTCCCGTGATCGTTAATTTATTTTCAATACATCTGAAAACAGTGTCACATTTGTGGTATTGATGATTACGCTCCTAAAATCCAAAGTGTTTGGCTCAAGTCTAGCTAATGGTAGGTAGCTTTATCTGACTGCCCCATACAATACCATAGCGTTATAGGTTGCAACCTTAATAAATTCAATCAGCGAAGGAATTGTTTCTAAAATTTTGATGAGCATAAATCTATTTCAAATAACGGGCAAAACTGTTCAGAGAAGGTTACGTCGCCAAAAAAATAAGAGCGAATGTGGACAGGATATGCAGTCATTGCAGGCTGCAACAAAAGAAATAATAATAATAATAATCAAAAGAAGCTCCTGCTAGTGTAAGTAAGTAACCCTCGATAGGCTGCCACTCAATGAATAATAAGATGCCAGTGGTGAGTTACAAATTGTTGTCTGTACACACGGGCCTGAAGATGGCGTAATATATCGCCGAAACTGGTTGCTCAATAAAATAGCAACTGGAAATTTAGACGAGTGAAAGGAGTTTTGATTAGACATTCTAACGCCAGTAGAGGTTTAGGGAAATCAATAAAAATCTTCTCTTCTCTGCTCTTCAATTCGTGTGCATTTTTCCGTCCACCGTGACATCTTTCCAGTCATTAATTCGGAGAGGTTCAAAGTAAATGGAATCTGTTAACGGCACTTTTTAATAGCCCGGTATCGCGCAGAACATTCGGCCGTAAGTAACACATAACTGCGCACCCCTGGCGCTCGGCCCGCATCTGCGCACGCCTTCTGGTGGCTCCGCGGTCATCTTTTTTGTCCGCTCTGCCCCTGCCGCTGCCGCGCCGCACACCGCTGATACATCCGCAACTTTATTACACGAGCCGCGCGCCGGTCCGGCCGCGCGACACGCCGCGAGATAAGCAGCCGCAAACCGAGCGGAAAATGGAAAAACGTCTCGCGGCGGCGCCGCAGACGTAGCCAAATGGCGCGGAACTAAACCTGCGACCGCGGCGATAATCAGCGCGCCGGCGCTCTGGAACACGGGCGGCGCGGCTTTTTCCTGAAACAGGCGTTATTGGAAAACGCTGTGCAGTTACAGAGGCGCGGGCGCGCGATCGATAGCGGGCGGCCGCGGCGCGCGGGTCGCCGATATGGGTGTCATTAGCGCCCGAGTGACCGCCTTTCGGCAATAAGGCTGACAGCTGACACGCAATACTGGCGCGCTGTCATCCCGCGCGGGCCCGTCCCGTCACGTGATCCCGCGTCACCGCCGGCGCCCGTTTAATGCCGGGGCTGCGCCGGCCGAAGCCCGGGATGTCATTCCGTTCCGGACTGCCGATGGCCGAGCTGATTTCCCGCCACAGTATGCACGCCGGCTGATTCGCTGTCAGTCACAGGCGTGGGCCAAAGCTGCGCCAGTCGTTCCAGCTCTGCGCGGGACGCACCGGCGACGAATGGAGATGGACCTGCCTCTCTCTTGTGTGACACGTCCGTAAACTCTTTCGGCATGTCGGTGACCTGGGGTGGAAACTGACGAAAATGGAGTGGCCTGTCATGTTCTGGAGTTAATTCTGGCAGATGTGTAGAATTCACGTACTGAGGTCAGAGTGCCCCTGAAATGTTTGACTGATATGTGAAAGAAAGTGTCAACACTTATTCAGTGCCCCTCTTGAAAACAAAATAAATGATCCATCACATTTTTTTTTCTCGACCAGTTTCGCTTGAAAAACGCCGAATTTGTTGTGAGACGTAGTGGAATATTCCCACTTCAGACACTCTACTTCCACGAAGTTCCAATATGTGGTGGCACTATACGTAGCTTTCAAAATGGAGATGTCTTTCAAACAGAGTTGACACTGAGTTTCTTTTAGCATACGGTGTGGCCGAGCGGTTCTAAGCGCTTCAGTTTGTGTGGTGTCACCGCCAGACACCACACTTGCTAGGTGGTAGCTTTAAATCGGCCGCGGTCCATTAGTACATGTCGGACCCGCGTGTCACCACTGTCAGTGATCGCAGACCGAGCGCCACCACACGGCAGGTCTCGAGAGACTGACGAGCACTCGCCCCAGTTGTACAGCCGACGTTGCTAGCCATGGTTCACTGAGAATTACGCTCTCATTTGCCGAGACGATAGTTAGCATAGCCTTCAGCTAAGTCAATTGCTACGACCTAGCAAGGCGCCACTTATCCTTTGCTATGTATCTAATGACCCATATACTGTATCAACAAGACCAATGTTCACCAATTGTGAATTAAAGTTAAGTATTCCAGAAGCTACGTACTTTTCTTTATAGCATTCATTACGCATCCTGTTTCAGACCTCACGCCAGCCTGCGTGAGTTTAAGCGCGTGCCTTTCGGTTACCCGTCACTGTGGACTGGCTGTCTTGTCAGTCCACTACAGTTTGGAACCGTGCGACCACTATGGTCGCAGGTTCAAATCTTGCATCGGGCATGATTGTGTGTGATGTCCTTAGGTTAGTTAGGTTTCAGTAGTTGTAGGTTGTAGAGGACTGGTGACCTTAGATGTTAAGTCCCATAGTGCTCAGAGCCATTTGAAGCATCTTTTAGCACAAATCCAGAGCACTGCAGATATTCATAGACGCTTGCAGAACGTCTGCGCACAGAACAAAAGCTTGATTTGTTGGGTGAGGCGTCTGTCACAACCGCTGTAAAGTCGTGCACACGTGTACGCTCTCCGGCGAGCCAGCCGACAGTACACAGCTGTTTCTCTTGCATTATTGGAACGTGCGGACAGCAGGCCGGTGTGGCCGAGCGGTTCTAGGCGCTTCAGTGCGGAACCGCGCTGTTGCTACAGTTGCAGGCTCGAATCCTGCCTCAGGTATGGATGTGTGCGATGTCCTTAGGGCCGGCCGCCGGTGGCCAAGCGGTTCTGGCGCTACAGTCTGGAACCGCGCGACCGCTACGGTCGCAGGTTCGAATCCTGCCTCGGGCATGGATGTGTGTGTTGTCCTTAGGTTAGTTAGGTTTAAGTAGTTCTAAGTTCTAGGGGCCTTCTGACCTCAGCAGTTGAGTCCCATAGTGCTCAGAGCCATTTGAACCATTTGATGTCCTTAGGTTAGTAACTCTAGGGGACTGATGACCTCAGTGCTTAGAGCCATTTGATCTATTTGAACGTGCGAACACTCATTCGAGTCGATCGACGGATCGCATTCACACACCTCCCTGCGGCACTGGACGTCTCTGTTGGTAGTGCTTACAAAAAATTCATTGGCCTGATCCTCCTCATCCACCCTACACCCGGATCTCGCACCTTCTGACTTCCATCTGTTTGGCATGATGAATGATGTACTCCACGAGAAGCAGTACGTGGATGGTGTGGAAGTTACTGATGCTGAGAGATGTTAGCTCCGACGTCAACCAGTAGGGTGGTGCCATGAAAGCATTCAGACCCTCCCAGTAGGGTGGCCTATGGCCAACGCATTCAACGGAGTTTTTGCTGAAAAACAGGGTTTTGTAGCCAAAAGAGTGGGGAATAATATGATGTACTGCAATCCTGCTTTCAGAAAAAATTTGATGTCTTACTTATTGAACGCCCTCCGTAATTTTGATAAATACTAATGTATTTCAGTAAATAAATCATGGGGCTCTTTACACCAACAAATACTTCCCGGCAGATTATAGCTGTGTGACACACAGATTCTCGAAATGCAGATCTTTGTCTCTTCACAGGCAAGTGTTCTATGACCTGAGCCACTTCAGCACAACTCAGCACCCCTACTAATCACTCTACGTCCATCTACTTCAGATGTTTTCTTCTAAAGCTTATAATTAAATTTTCCTCGAGACATTTAAGTCTCATCTTTACCTACGATAATGATAGAAGCTGAACAAATCAATTAAAATCAGTGCCACAGCCATGACATGAACCATGGTTTTCTTGCTTACTAGGCAGGAATGCTGCCCATTACAACACCGCAGCACTATGGCTAGCATTGCTGCACTGACGACCCAACTCCAATGCCCTCCCCAACACAAACTTCATATCTTCAGCGTATTTTCCCAACACTAGGGTGCTATTCCAATGCCGGAAAGCCCTGACAAAAGCGGCGATTTATGGGTTTAAGTCTTGACCGTAGGACAAATTTTAATTCATTTATTCAGCTTCCATGATTATCGTAGCTTTCTTCTAAGCTTCACAGGAGTTCTGCAAAACTTGCAAAATTAGAACCTCGGGAAGGAGAGTTACTGCAGAGACATGGCTCAGCCACTGAATGGATTTTCACTCTTCAGCCGAGTGTGGACTGAATGAAACTTCCTGGCAGATTAAAATTTTGTGCCATATTGGGAGTCGAACTCGGGACCTTTTCCTCCGCAGACGAAGCCAAAATTCATTCTAAAAACAAACCCTCAAGCTGTGGGTAAACCACGCAGTACACTTTCTTCCAGGAATACTAGCCCCACAAGTTTCGAAGGAGCATCTCCATGAAGTTAAGAAGGTAGCAAATAAAGCTTTGAGGACGGGTCGTCAGTTGTACTACGGTATCTCAGTTGCCCGCGAAAGGCAGAGGTCCTCAGTTTGAGTTCCGACTCATCACACTGTTTTAATTGGCCATGATGTTTCACATCAGCGCATACTCCTCTACAGAGTGAAGACTCGTTCAGGATATACTAGTTGAGCACTGCCATATAATTGTTCTCCATCCCTTTCGTAGACGACAATTGTGCCATATTACAACCGCGAAGTAACCTGTAGAATACTCAGATTTCCACCTGGGGCATTCCGTAAGTTCCCAACGATACTTCGGCAAGCAAACTCGTTGCCACCTTCAGGTGGTTTCTGACGAGAGTTGATTTAACTTATTTTCTGTCTCCCATAGGACAAGAGAGGACTTGGAAATCACTTGATGTCTGCGATTATTCTTGAGACACCACGTACACTTATTCCAAGCTATTGTGTGAAACTGACTTAAGGAAAAAATGTTTAATAAAATGAAAAGGTATACAAGTTAAATATTATGAGTATTGTACTTCATTTAACCACCTGATCACCCTTGTCTCCTTACAAAATATTTTGTAATCTCCACTCGTAAAACACTAAACAGAGTAAGTATCCGAGTGAGAGTCTGAATCACACGCTGGCAATTAAATCAAGATGCCCAGAATTATTCATTTGCCCTGAAACGCCCTCAAAAACCACACGTGAGATTTTAATATGCTCTCGATCGCTACGTGCAAACTATTAGCCCTACAGAAAAAATGAACAGTACTTTGATGTAGGAAATTTAATGTAGTTGAATTTTGTACTGGGGTGCATTTCGCTGGCGGCCACAGTTTTCGAGTTATCCAAGGAAACCGCGTTTCGAGATCGCTTTTGTAAATTTTTCTCGAATAATTCGAAAACTACAGCCTTTAGCGAAAATGTACGCCAATACAAAATATAACTGCATTAAATTTCATACAAAAAGCTCCTGTTCATCGTTTCGGTAGGACTAATAGTGTGTGTATCTAGCGAGAGAATATCAGAATACTGTGCATAGTTTTTCCTCCTATGCAGCCTTTCTTCCTATACAGTCAGGACTTGGCAATTCATGGTCATCTTCTGACAGATTGTAGTCCTCCTTCCGGTTAAATGGCATCCGCTACCCCTTATTTTGTGACATTAATTTCATCACCTACTACATCTAATTTTCTCAAAAATGGCATTTAAGTGTTGTAATGATTGTGCATTCAGGTAGGCATAGGAAAATTATCTAACAATACAAATGTGAGGAAATTTCTGAAAATGTTCTCAAAAAACAACTATAGAATTAGTGTCAGGTCGTGTGTGTACGCTCAGTCCCTAATGACCCTGTCTTTTGTGGTCGACGGAACGTTAATTTCTAGTCTTTGTTTTTGCCAAGCTTGCAACATCTTGTCTCCATAATGGTGGCCTCTCAGAAATTGAGACACAAATAGAAGAATACGTTCTTACTCAAATATGACAAGACACTTGTCGATCGAATATGTAGGTATAGATGTGGTAGGTAAATCTGGGAGTTGGTGAGAATGAAAACTACAAATTGATGAATTTGATACATAAATAGAGCTTTGGCTAGAGCCTAGTAAAAATTACTTAAGCAAGTCAAGTTACTCTGTTCGAGAATCTGTTTCAGAATTCCTATCACAATAATTCTATTACCAGTATCCTGTTTCACACCTGTCTTTTGACAATTCAGATTAGCCTGATAAACTTATCTTCGTGCATACGCACAGTTATTTGAGACTGGTGTAATTGAGTGAATGTGTTTAATACACAGCGAGACAATAAGTCAATACAGCGATTTTCCCACCACCTAGAGCGTCTTCGCTTATCTGCAGCACAACGTTTGCCAGCCAGCGACGATGCATGACCAACAAATGCTCATTCACTGTCAACGGTTGACATCACGCAGGTGTGTTATTATGTCCCTTTATAATGACTAAACAGCAATAACAGCTGAAAAATAAAGTTAATGAAACGTAGGGGCACTGAGGTTCATGAGTAACATTCGGAACAATGCACTCATATTATTAAGTCCCTGCTGCGCTTTTCTTTCTGTAACCTCAGGAGCCGGCCGGTGTGGCCATGCGGTTCTAAGCGCTTCAGTTTGGAACCGCGTGACCGCTACGGTCGCAGGTTCGAATCCTGCCTCGGGCATGGATGTGTGTGATGTCCTTCGGTTAGTTAGGTTTAATTAGTTCTAAGTTCTGGGGGACTGATGACCTCAGATGTTAAGTCCCATAGTGCTCAGAGCCGTTTGAACCATTTTGTAACCTCAGGAACTACTATGGACGTTTTGATGCCGTTTTCAGTAATAGACAGACAGATTGACGAGAAAGGTTTGTGTATGTAATTTATTACCACTACGACAGAAAAGTCATCCAGCAGTAGGTACACAGTGCTACCCGCGTGAAGCTGGGGCACGTCTTCCGTAGGTTTGTAATTTTAGCCTTTGATTATTCAGATGCTGTTCATATTTAACAAATTTGGTGAAACTGGAATAATTTGTATAGCATTTGGTCGTTAAGAGTGTCATCGCGTAAATATTCAGCGTAAATTCCTAAAACACATCAACAGTATAAAAGCAATGGTCAGTTTGGGCAATATATTACCAGAGCTCGAGGAGACCAAGTCCTCGTAAAATCTGTTGTGATTAACCCTCGTGTTTCAGACGTTAATGTTACCCAGAGTGTACTCACACGCTGAAAAACTAGTTTCAGTGTGACTTTGAAGACGGTTACCATGAAAATATTTTAAATCTTAAGGTGGAATAGTCAAATCTTAAGGCGGAATAGTCCTGCGATCGAAAATCACTAGATGCTGACCAACACATTCATCAGTACGACGTCCTAATTCTGGAACACATTAAACGGGTCCGTAATAACCCACTTCAGTTTGTTTCAATGATCATGTTTCCTGTTTCATTCCCAAGTCTGGCAGGCGGCGTTTTCGTGTCATCTAGTTGAGCAGAGACTGAGCATTTGGGAAAACAACGCATTGGAGCGGCTTTCTTTGTTTTATATCAGAGACAGCAGCCTCTTTCTTCTCTGTCCCATTGTCTGAGTAGTTTTGCAAAGTATAAAAGAGTAGATGAGCAGTTTTGAATGTAGAGTTGGAGTTCAGAGAGAGTCGTCCACACTAGAAGTTGTACCAACACTCCTTGGTCCCCAACACAAACATTCAGTAGTAAAGCATGTGTCCACTCAGAGTGTACCCACTCTCTTTGTATGTACGACTGGCTAGGTTCAGGAAAGGAAAGTATCCACCAGACGCGAAAATCGTGTTAGACCCGCGAATGACCCATCTCTGACCAGCACACCATACGCTCTGTCTCCTCTCTGAGCTGTAAGTACTGCTGTTCATCAGAACAAATGTGGATGTAATTTCGGATGTTCTTTCTGAAGTATAGATTCTAAGATTTGTTGCGGAGAAAGTTCGTTCACTTCAGTATGCGGTACGAAATATTTTCGATAAAATTCCCGAATACTTTCATTGAGACTCACGCGTGGTGTGTGAACTTGCAACTGCTCTTTGTGGGTAGTCAAGAACTGACCATGCGTCTTCAACACCTGAATTAGATAGCTTTTAATTGTTTCCGATGAGTTTGACAGTTAGTATGAGTCACTACGCCAAATGTAAAAACAGTGGAGTAGTTGGTGATGGTTTGGTGATTTTCGTATCGCACAGAGATACACGATCTACGAGTGATAATCTCCCGTGTAGTATTCAAATCATGTTAAATTGCGGAAGATTCAGGGCATTCAGTAAATCGATCACATGCGCAGACCTTCTCGCAACGTTGCTGCATGTCTCCTCTTGAGGTTAGCGTGGTTTTATAGCGATTTCCTTTTCTGAACTACGCCCGTCCTCCGTGTAAGCATGTAACCACATACAGAAATGTCAGTAGTTTGCCAGTGGAGACTGGCTCCATTCAAAAGCCTAGAGAATTACGAACAGAAGAAAACACTATGATTATAGTGAACTTTTACCTGTTAGTAATTTACAAATTTTAATCAATTTCGTGGCACGACCATCCCTTATTTTGAGCCCGTAATTAACGTGTAGTAAAATCAACACTGTGCCTGTGGAGAATAGCTGAATTCGATAGCACAGAGAGTTTCCAATAAAATTAACCCCTATACGTACAGATAAATTTTCTTCAATAAGGATTTATGGAATTTAACATTTTCTCTAAAAGCATGAACTTGCCTTAAGCACCTCTCCCCGCCCTCCCCCCCCCCCCCCCTCTGCTCCCCCCTAAATTAATAATTCTGTAATAAAGTAGTAGTTGCCATCACGATATAACATCACATTCCTGGATACTCTCAATCAGTCTGTATTCTTGTGAGGTGTTCCTGCTGATTAAGGAACTTTAACTCCTACACCACCCCCTCTCTCACACCCTGTCTGTTAAGAGAGCAGTCTTGAACAATTAATGTTTAAAATGGTTGTATAGTTTTGTGGAGTGGCCGTTATATCACAATGATGACAATAAATACGCACTTTATTCATAAGTAATCTGCTACTTGCTTTCGTTCTATGCTCCCTCTGTCTTTCCTTACACTTCACTTCAGACCACCTCTCAGAATATTTAAATCACAGATTGTGTTTCAGGCAGTTGTATGAAAAAGTGTATGACTACATGTGTTCAGTCATGACTATTGTCACGTTAGACGACATTATATGGTCGTAACGAAACAAAAGTGCCATCCATTGCATGGTTCAAGAGATATTATACATTTTAGTGGGCTTAATAAGAAAAGTTACTTACGGTTCCTCTTGGCATTGCATATGTAGTGATCGATAATCAGAAGTAAAGGCAACCGTTACCCCTTTTATCTGGCGTCCCTAATTTGGCTCTTTCTTGTTCACTACTTGTAATATAATGTCCCACATCAACAACAGTGTGTGACCCACACACCTCACCAAAGATCCGCATCCATGCAATGAAAACAGCCGACGACACTTTAACGAAAATTGAATATGAAAGACACATTTACAGATTATTTTCAACCATTACGGCTGTGTTTGTGCACCGTGACTGTGTGGGATAATTATTTATTTCAAGTTTCTGCTATCAGTCACTTTTTATTTTATGCTTAATCTAACATAATGCAACGTGTTTCAAACATGTTCTGTTCATCTTCAGGCGTTTATACATACATACATACATATAGAGAAATGTTACTTAGAAATAAACAGTCTTAAACTAGATTAATCTAGAACTTTTTGTCCATTGTTTTTTGCTGTAGCTGCTGGTGTGGCATTTGGGGGGGGGGGGGGGGGTAGGAGGGGGGCAGTGTATGGCTATAAATCTAAATCTATGATGTCTTCTGCTGGTTTTATTCCTTGTGGTTGATTATGTGTATCACAGCCTGTGTAGGATGCAGACAGATTGGCATCAGTTATGCGTTAGGAAAATAGTGTGAAAGGCTTTTTAAAAATGGTTCAAATGGCTCTGAGCACTATGGGACTCAACTGCTGACGTCATTAGTCCCCTAAAACTTAGAACTAGTTAAACCTAACTAATCTAAGGACATCGCAAACAGCCATGCCCGAGGCAGGATTCGAACCTGCGACCGTAGCGGTCTTGCGGTTCCAGACTGCAGCGCCTTTAACCGCACGGCCACTTCGGCCGGCAAAAGGCTTTTTATATTTACTACGAAAATAGTGTGAAAGGCTTTTGTATTTACTACGAAAATAGTGTGAAAGGCTTTTGTATTTTCGTAATACTGGTTGTGGACATCTACATTGTGTCTTTTATCAAAATTTGACGTGTTAGTTTCGTAAGAAGATGCTGGATATTACTTCCGATGTCAACTCTTTAGATGGAAACTGCTTAACTGTAATGCGCACGACAACAATAGTTTTCCATCACCCCGGTTCCCAGAAATCCTGAAGATAGACGTTGACTGTGTGTATTGAATCACAGACACAGTCCCTTTCACTGTTCAGAGATGTCACTAAACCCGCCCAAAGATGTAAACAACCGAGCATGAGCAGCGCCTATTAGAAGGAGGGGTCCGACAGTCGATCAGTTCCAGTCATAGCACCAGGAAGGAGGTAAGCGGGTCGTGTTGTCTGTAGTTCAACCATGCCTAGGCGGTCAATACCGCATTGTTACTTAATGCAGGAAGGGATCCCAACAAGGGAAGTGTCCAGGCGTCTCGGAATGAACCAAAGCGATATTGTTTGGACATGGATGAGATACAGAGAGACAGGAACTGTCGATGACATGCCTCACTCAGGCCACCCAAGAGCTACTACTGTAGTGGATAACCGCTGCCTATGGATTATTGCTCGGAGGAACCCTGACAGCAACGCCACCTTGTTGAATAATGTGTTCGTGCAGCCACAGGACGTCGTGTTACGTCTCAACTGTACACAGTAGGCTGCATGATGCGTAACTTCACTCCCGACGTCCGTGGCTAGGTCCATCTTTGCAGAGCGGTACAGATGGGCCCAACAACATGCCGAGTGGACCGCTTAGTGTTGGCATCACGTTCTCTTCATCGATGAGTGTCGCATATACCTTCAACCAGACTATCGTCGAAGACGTGTTTGCAGGCAACCCGGTCAGGCTGAACGCCTTAGACACGCTGTCCAACGAGTGCAGCAAAGTGGAGGTTCCCTGCTGTTTTGGGGGTGGCATTATGTGAGGCTGATGTACGCCGCTGGTGATCATAGAAGGTGCCGTAACGGCTGTACGATACGTGAATGCCATACTCCGACCCACAGTGCAATTATATCGGCAGCCTATTGGTGAGGCATTCTTCTTCGTGGTCGACAATTCGCGCCCCATCGTGCACATCCTGTGAATGACTTCCTTCAGCATAACGACATCGCTCGACTAGTGGCCAGCATGTTCTACAGACATGAACCCTATCGAACAAGCGTGGGATAGATAGAAAAGGGCTGTTTAAGGACGATGTGACCCAAGAATCACGCTGAGGGCCCTACGCCGAATCGCCGTTGACGAGTGGGACAATCGGGACCAACAGTGCCTTGATGGACTTGCATATAGTATGCCACGACAAATACAGGCATGCATCAATGCAAGAGGACGTGCTACTGGGTACCAGAGGTACCGATGTGTACAGCAGTCTGGATCATCACCTCTGAGGGTCTTGCTATGTGGTGGTACAAATTGAAATGTGTGGTTTTGATGAGAAATAAAAAGGGTGGAAATGATGTTCATGTTGATCTGTATTCCAATTGTCTGTACAGGTTTCGAAACTCTCGGAAACGACGTGACGCAAAACTTTTATGATGTGTGTGTATCTAACAAATGCGATCAAGACGTTTGTGAATAACACAATGAATTTCAAATAGATCGCGTGCTCTAGCTCGAAAATGTCAAGTTTCATTGGATAAACGGAAAACTTTCCGAAATGTTTCAGTACAGCTAACCATGATATATATCCAACTCTTGCTGCCTCTCGCTTCACGTGGTGATCTGAAGTTTATTTAATTTGCACTACTTTGTACCATTAGCGTAATTATACAGTTGATTACTAAACACCTGAAATATTAGTGTGCATGTTAAATTATTTGCATATAGCCGTTTCTAAAGCTACATCATTGTTTAATGTACCGCATGCTGTTGCGTATTTTTACGGATCGTAATTGACATTGTAATGCATTAATTAAGTAGTTAACAACGTTTCTGCGTCTGGCGGAAGTGTAATAATTTAATTATCTCGGTAATTCGATTATTTGACTGCTCATTTGTAAAGATCATAATTCTAATATTGTAGTTACGGATTCTCGGAGTTGTGATAGTAACTTCTTTATTTACTCGCAGCCTCTGGATGAATAGTTCTGTAGACAGTTGTGCAGTACTGACGAATGCAGCGATAAACTGGTTATAAAACTGGCTTTAAAATGACGTTTCTGTACCACGTGTGGATGGCAGGGTTCCTTTGCACAGGAATGGTAGTGTCAGTGAGATATACGTCGATCTCACCCTGTGACACTCACAACCATTCCGTTGTTACGACGCGACGCCGAAGTCCTTGCTACCCGTGACGGAGACGTTCGCCGTATGGCGTGCCATCAGTCACCGCAGACGCCCAAAGAGCCACAAAAAAAGGGTGAGGGATAAGCGCTGAACGTCCTGTTGATGAGTAGATCGTTAGCGGCGCAGCGGAAGCTCGAATAGGGACAAGCACGTGGGAGCGAAGCAGGGGGCCTGCTTTTCAAGGAATCGGTCTGGCACCGGCCGTAATCGCTTTAGGCAGAGCAAGGGGCGGGGTCTAGTGAAGCAGGGGATACAACCCGTCGGCTTTGACCAATGACGTCATACATTACTCATAGATAATAATGTCTTCATTTTCAGCCATAGATAATAAAACAGTTCTGTGTTCCGGACAAGCGCTGTCATTGTACATTAAAATAATTGAATGATTTTAAAAGAGAACGCTACATATTGCTCAAAATGTTCTTCGTGTGCGTTTATTTAAATAATTGGTTACATGCAATTCATTCGGTACTTAATTTCATTCTTACAAGGGAACCTCCCCATCGCACCCCCCTCAGATTTAGTTATAAGTTGGCACAGTGGATAGGCCTTGATAAACTGAACACAGATCAATTGAGAAAACAGGAAGAAGTTGTGTGGAACTGTGAAAAAATAAGCAAAATATACAAACTGAGTAGTCCATGGGCCACATAAGCAACATAATGGACAATGTGACCTTAGGAGCGCTGTGGTCTCGTGGTAGCGTGAGCTGATGCAGAACGAGAGGTCCTTGGTTCAAGTCGCAGTCTGCCTTCGGCAGGGCAACAGAGCGGACGCGTACGTGTTGACTTCGTGGGGAGCGCGAGCTCGCCTTGTTTACTTTCTGACGGCTGTTGCTTAAGTGCCGGCTTACCTTGTACGATCCATGGCGAACCGTTACCGTAAATCAACACTCCGATTTACTTTCTGCAACGATTATGCCCGACCCAAAGCACTCGAGGTGGAGCGTTTTCTGCGAGAGGAAGTGAAGATCCCGGCGACCGATACTATCGGCATCCATCGTGAGCAGCACGGTCTATGTGAAAATCATTAACGACGCGGCGTGCGAACGCATACTACGTGAGACGAAACAGGGGCTCCGCTTCTGTCACGCTGATGGCAATGTGGGGGAGGTAACCGTCGACCACGCAGGCTTAGGTATGCGAACGATACGCATTTTCGAATTGCCATTCGAACTTCCAGCTGAGGAAGTCGTCGCGGCACTACGCCCATACGGCATAGTCCACGGCCACACTGCGGAGAAGTGGACACAGTTTCGGACGTATCCTGTCCTAAACGGGGTCCGACAGGTCACCATAGATCTCCGAAGCCACGTCCCGTCCTACTTACAGATCGGCGGATGCCGTGCCATAATTATATACGATGGCCAGCCTCGGACCTGTTCCGGGTGCGGCAAAGAAGGCCACCTTAGATCCGAATGCCTACAACGACGTATTACGCAACTTCCAGCTGCCGAAGAACCACCCACGTCGCAACCTACAGTGCTACCGGTGACCTATGCCGCTGCTCTGGCTTCTCCTACCGCTTTGCAACGTCGCCCGGTCACCACAAACGACGCCACCAACGAGCCCGACCAGACACTGACGGAGAGCGCCTCGGACAACCCGCCGCCTCGGCCGGCCATTGACGCCGCTCCGAAGATGCCGGCGCAGACGCTGACCCTGATCTCGGAAACACGATGGAGATCGACTCGCTCATCGTTCCTACAGCGGCCTTTCTGCCAGAACGACGCGACTCCCTTCCGTCGTCGGACACGGAGGGTCACACAAGGAAACAACGTTCCCCGAAACGTCGCAAGCGAAGACGTCGCACCGTTTCCGGCCAAGAGGAGACGTTACAAGTCGAGGAGGACGCAACCGTCGACCAGCAAGAGGCCTCAGAACCCGCTACTGCTGACGAAGACCTTATGAGTGTGGAGACATCTATCGGTGTGCCTGCGCCCGTGCTGATGCTGAACTAAATCATGAACGTATCACAGGCGACACTACACCACGCACCATTACAACATCTTCTGCAGACAAAATGGATGATACACCAGTGTCCGCTTCCACGGCGTGGCACGAGGAGGTCGAGGAGCAGGAGCCGTTACGGAACCCTGCGCCGTCACGGCCGCACCACTATTCATACTCTCCCCAGACTCCCCTGCGGGCCAGCGGGATAACGTTCCGCTGCGACGCCCACACCCTTGCGCGGACGGCGGAGTGGACCAGCCACCAGCAATCCGACACCAGGCCTACCGGATAGCAACCATCAACACCAACAACGTCCGTTCCGGGGTGAAAATCCGCCTTATGCAGGAGATCTTCTGGGCTTCGGATATTGATTTCGCACTTCTGCAGGAAGTTTGTAACGACAACTGTACATATAACAATTTTTTTATTTATGAATTTAGATAAATTACTGTAAGCAATGTTTTGAACTTCTTTTTCGGTTCGTTTCGTTATGTTAAAGAGACTGTGAGCAACTTTTGAAATGAATATTATTATTTATGTTAGATTTCAAATAATGTGGTAATCAAAGGAAAGTGTATTTAATGTTAAAACTATTGTAAGATGTGAAAATTGTAATTTATACACTTGGTCCATACGTAGGTAATGCATTAGGATATGTGTAGTAAAAAACCTGTGGTGAATACCCTACCTGTAGGGGAGCGGGAAAAGGTGGAGGCAGGCGAGGCGGGAAAACGCACACTGGCGCGGTTCGGCACAACGGACAGTATTACAGTCGGAGGCGAGCAACAGTCGGAGTTGGGCATCGTTCGGAAGTACACGTACTGTACCGAGGAGGCTACCCAGGAAAAGTGGATTCCATTGAGCCTCGGATGAACCGATTCCGACGACTACTTGGCATGGCTATATTCTGAGGCACAAAGTTGGAAAGATAACGACGCCAAGAAGAAGGAAAGTGCCGCTGCAGTGAGAGCCTTAGCCGTGCTTGCATGTGTGCCGTGCTGCCCGCTATCTCGCTGCCCGCCATCCGCCGCACCGACTTGCACAGGTCAAACATTTGTTTCATCTTTAGAAGTGTATCTGTGTGGACCAGTGTCGAAAATGTTTCTAACTGTTCAATAATAACGTGACTTTTACCAGAATTGCTTCAGCCATGACTTATCCTGATCGCTGACCTAGACAGGGTCCTTACCTCGTATTGTGCAACCCGAGTATCCTGAACTGAAAGTTTAATGTTAGTGTTAATAAAAATTATCAGCAGATTAATCTATGCCATAAAGGAGTCTAAAGTTCTGTGTGTTATTGCAAATGTTGGTAAAGAACAAAAGTATGACTAAATTGGAAGAGAGTTTTTTTGGAATTGAGTTAGCGATGTTATTTAATTAATTTGAGACAGAAATAATGACAGTTAAATTATTCAGAAGTAAGACAAAAGAGTAGTTATCCATAGATTGATAATTTTGAGTGTTAATTTGCCTTCAGTACTTAATAGTTTCAGTATAACGACCATAACAGTTTCAGCCCCCCCCCCCCCTTCTCTTGTCCATTCTTTCAAACCTTGAAGTGTACTGCTCAGATTTGTCCAGTAAAGCTAAGTTCTATATTAATCCTAAGTGTATTAGTGTTTTTCCATCCTTAATAGTGACATTCTGTGTGTACTTTCAAGACTGTCGATGCTAGGGCAATCTATGCCCGATTTCGGTCTGATCAATATACAAAATGCAGTTCGTAGTAATCATTGCTGTGTGGTGTTGTGTATTTATAGCTCGTTCAAATTAGTACTAAAGGAGAAAACTTTAGTTCAGTGGATTTTTCCGGTTCCAAACTTTGCCATATAACGCATCATTACTACGTGTTACTATGCTTGTACATGCACCCACTTGTACAAGGAAAAACTTACTCATTGCCTAAGTAGGCTGGCGACCGAATTATTAATTATAGGTAGCATCTACTGTGTGTACTTCTTGTCTATGCTAAAGGGTAATTATACTTTACATTTGCTTGATGCGTCACTGTAGTTATTGACTGAGTATAAGTTCGATCTTGCTTCTATTAGGTACACGCGGTCAACTAATGTACTAAAATCCTTGTTTATAAGGTGAAGCCCGTGAACTTATTACAGTACAGGCTTTATAGAGCTAACGTACGTCCGAGCAGGGCGGTAGCGTTACAAGTGGCTTCCCGGTGACAGGACATCCAGTTGTTGTCAGTTACAAATTAATGTGAAGATCGAACAGTGGATGTTCAGTGGCACGAATAGCAATAAAAGTCAGTAAAATAAACTGCAGTGGGAGTCAAGTATAATAGTGTGGTGTAATTGGCATTGAATATGGACAGGAACGTGGGCAGGGTAGATGCGCCAAGCGAAATGGAGAATGCGGCTGGCAGTAGCCGGAGTTTACTCGGCCAGATAACAGATGGCGTTAGCGGAAGACAATTGGCGCACATACAATACCACGAACATATCAATGAACAGATTGAAAGGTTGAGATCGCCTCGAACACAGCAAGGAATAAAACAGGAAGTAGAAGGTGACTTTGTAGATGATAGTGGTTATGTGAATGAATCCACTGACATGTTTGATTCTCCACAGATAAAGAAAGAACCGAAAGAAACTTTTGAAGTAGGATCGGAATACACCGATTCCGTAGAACAAAACAGTGTGAAAATTTTAAGTATAAACGACTTATTTGAACAATTAACCAAACAAATTTCAGGACAGAGTGAGCAGATCAAAACACAGAATGATCAGCTTAAAACACATGTTGATCAGCAGCTCAAAATACAGAACGAGCAGCTCAAAACACAGAATGAGGAGCTTAAAACACACGTTGACGAGCAGCTCAAAACACAGAATGAGCAGCTTAAAACACACATTAACGAGCAACTCAAAACACAGGTGGATCAAATTAAAGCACAGGTCGAAGGACAGGGAATTAAAATTAGTAAACAAATAGAACAGGTAGAACAAAAAGTGGGTAATTTAAGTTCTGTGGTAAATACACTGAAACTTGAAATTGTTACCATTAACAAAAATATGGATACTATGCAGGAGGAAATTGGGAACATTAATAGTAGATTCGATGTTGAAATTCTCAACATCCAAGAGAAAGTAGAACCTCTGGTTGAAACTAAGGTAGACGAAAAAGTTTTCGGTCTCAAAACTGAGATCGTAAACGAATGTCAACACGGGATATCACAATTGAAAAAGGTAGTTTTAGACACTGAAAGGGATTTAAGTAAAAAAGTAACCGGATGTGTTCAAAATTGTGAACAAAATACTACGAAAATTCAAGGCAGAATTTTCGATCTAGAGAGCAAAATTAAAGATAGGCCTGGTGTTGTCTGTAATGGCACACCAATTACGAAGCTGTTAGAAGGCGAGGAACGCTTCGATCCAGCCAAGAAATATAACGGGTGGCATACGTTAGATTTTATCAAAAATTGCGAGAGAGTATTTCCTGAGCGCTTGTCTGATCAGGAAAAGATAAACGTTGTAATTAGCGCCTTAGCAGGTGACGCTAAGCGCTGGGGGATAAATTTAAATACCGAACGAATGACGTTCGAAGAATTTAGGCAGAGATTTACGGAAGAATATTGGTCTGAACAAAAGCAGGACCATTTATGGCGGGAGTTCATCATGGCCAAACAGCATGATAACAGGGGCAGGAATTCTTTGAAAGATTTCTGCGAGCATTGGTACCGGAAATTGACGCATTTAAGAGGCCGAAGATCAGATTCAGAAATTATCTGGGAGTTATATAAAAAGCTTCCAGAAGATTCAAAGAGGTATGTAGGAAGCAATCATCGCAGCTTCCAAGCATTTCTCGAAAGAGTCGAAGACGAAGATCATTGGCGCGAAAGCCGTGCCAATTATCAAAATTTTGGTAACCGTAATAACCGACACAATGACGAACGAAATGACGGCGATGGATTTCGCGTCAATGTAATACAGAGAGGAAGAGGCAGAGGAAGAGGCAGATGAAATTATCCAGGTCGCGGTCGAGAGTATACCGCGCCAAATAATAACGACGCGGGAAACTAATTACCGCGAACGTTGCGGGCCAAACGGAAGCGGACAACACATACAGGCCCCGATTTAAGAAAAGATACCGGACCGACCGTAATGTAATGAAACAGGTTAGGGACAGACATGGAACGACGCAAAGTGTTGTGGCGAAACAAGCGTCAGGTGCGAGCCAGAATGAGTCATCTCTGCCGCACAGAGCGCTACAGGTTAACAGGCGAGTGGAACATCAGAGGGCAACGGCCCGGCCTAGCAGAACATCTGTTCGGAAAGAAGCCGCTAGCAATACGGCAGCAGTAGGTACGAACGTAGCCGTAAGAGCTGAGGAAAATTTTACGAGTGATAATTCCGTGGCAAAGGAAACAATAAATGAAACTGTGAATACACAGAGAGGTGCGGTTAGCAGTGTTTGCAATGAGATAAAAGGCGAGGATGAATTAGCAGAAGTAACTGATTGGCGTGTGCAGATCGATGATCTGTACAAGGGCCTAAAGCAATGTGAGTGGGAGGATTTTAAAAGGGAGTATGAGGCGAAGAAATTAGTTGGTGGAAAGAGAGATAGTAGGGACGTCCATAAAGTGACGTGGCCCAAATTTGAAGAGGGGAGAATAAATAGCGCCGCGCAAAGTACGCGTGCTTCCGATAGGAGGAAGGTTAATGATAGGAAGGATTTGGAGGATGAAATCCTCAGCATTTACGAAGAAATAACTTCTGCTAACTGTCCGCCAATAGTACAAGCTGCTACCGAGAGGCACCGTGGAGAAGGGGTAGATGATTACCTGAAAGTAATTAAAGTCCACGAGGATTACACCGAATATGAAGTCATAGTGGATGTGAATAAAGCTGAAGAGGAGGTCGTTTTGCCAAAAGAGGAGATTGAATTAAAATCCAAGCCTGACGACAATACAGAGGAAGAACTTAGTGCCTGTCTCAGAAAAGCTTTTATGTTAGAACCTGAAAGCGATCCGGAATGGTCGGCTTCCGACGATAGTTCAGATGATGAAAGATACACAAATACAGACGAAAATGAATGTACTAACTCTCCCCATTGTGCAGAAGTAGCGTACTTAAGTGAATCTGATGCTGAGGAAGAGAGTAGTGGTGATTCTAATGAAGATGAATTTTCAGGTGTAAAGGAAAATGAATATACTTTTACTGAAAGAGGGTATGAGAAAATCAGTAAAAATAAAGGGGATGCAGTTAATTGCGATATTGTACCTAACGATGACGACGTATCAAAACAAAATCCAGACGTTGAAACAGAACAAAGAAAGAAAGAGCCTCCGGACGACTCAGTGTTCATTTTGCAACGAGTTCAAGTAAGCAAAGACTTTGAACTCCAGAAACCGAAAAAGCCGTCAGATATAAATGGTTCACAGGTCAGGAACGTATCTTGGGACGATGTCACAGTCGACCAAGGTGCGTTGTGGAAAAAAGAGGAAGGGGCATGATTTAGAGTCTGGGGCAAGTTTATATCGGATTTTGAGAATGTCATGAACACAGTACATCACGAAACTACAGGATTTCCACCGGAAGAAATTTTGTTAGGCAGAAGTAGTAAAAGTTTAATTGAAGAAAAACTAGAGTTTCCACCTTGTACAAGTTTGGGATTGGATCAAAAGAAAGAATTGGTGATAAAAAGGGCAAAGCAAAAAGCTGAATCTAGATCTAAAAGACACAATAAAAATTTAAAAGTTTCAAAATTTAAAATTGGAGATTATGTTCTTTTAAAAACCCACGAAAAGTCTAGTGAACTAAACCATGAAATTTCAAAATTTAAATATATTTATAATGGACCATATATAATACAGAATATTCCACACGACAATGCTTACTACCTGATCTACCCAAAATCCAAAAGACCTTTAGGTGTAAGAAATATTGTGGACCTCGTTCCTAGGAACGAGTAAATGTGCTGTATCTTATGCTGAACCCAAGTTATTCTAAATGTATCTAATCTTTGTAAATGTCTGTATACCCTTGAAAGTGTGCTAATGTAGTTATGTGAGTTTCAGATTACCAATTGTACTGTAACTGTAAAAATGTATGGAGAAAAGGACTGAAAAGAAAGGATAAATGCTATCAGCCAGATAAAAGATGGGACTGTCAAAAATGAAAATGGGCAGTGTATGAACCATAATATGAAGGACTGCCAAATACCAATGAGGGCAGATAAATAATCGATGGAAAATTGTAAATGTGATCCAGGAGATGTGACAATATGAAGTGAAAAGGATTGCCCAAATCCGCATAATAGGCAGCAAATATGTGTAGTTAATTTTCTGAATATATGTGTGTGTGTTTTGTTTAGTAAGTAAGAAAATGGACTGCTATTCAAAACAAGCAGCGACAAATTATCTTATAGTGTATACAAAATATGCAATTGTTTTTGTAGTTAAATGTTTGTATTCCAGAATTTTTAAATTATTTCTTTGAGAAATTTAGAAAAAATGATTTAATTGCTATTTTAGTGATGTTATGATGGGAAGTTGGACTGTGCAAAAGGCACTTGAGTAAATGACAAGTAATTATTCTTGATGTGTTAAAAAAGTGTAAACCTACATACAGTGAGTAAAAGGAAATATGTAGTGTAAATCTTTTTGGACAATTAAGTAAAGATTCAGAACCACTGTATAATTGTAAGATTTAGTGTTCCCATAAAATATGGACTTAAGAAAATTTTCTGGAAACAGGGGCATGTGTAACGACAACTGTACATATAATAATTTTTTTATTTATGAATTTAGATAAATTAATGTAAGCAATGTTTTGAACTTCTTTTTCGGTTCGTTTCGTTATGTTAAAGAGACTGTGAGCAACTTTTGAAATGAATATTATTATTTATGTTAGATTTCAAATAATGTGGTAATCAAAGGAAAGTGTGTTTAATGTTAAAACTATTGTAAGATGTGAAAATTGTAATTTATACACTTGGTCCATACGTAGGTAATGCATTAGGATATGTGTAGTAAAAAACCTGTGGTGAATACCCTACCTGTAGAGGAGCGGGAAAAGGTGGAGGCAGGCGAGGCGGGAAAACGCACACTGGGCGCGGTTCGGCACAACGGGCACAGTATTACAGTCGGAGGCGAGCAACAGTCGGAAGTACACGTACTGTACCGAGGAGGCTACCCAGGAAAAGTGGATTCCATTGAGCCTCGGATGAACCGATTCCGACGACTACTTGGCATGGCTATGTTCTGAGGCACAAAGTTGGAAAGATTACGACGCTAAGAAGAAGGAAAGTGCCGCTGCAGTGAGAGCCTTAGCCGTGCTTGTATGTGTGCCGTGCTTCTCGCTATCTCGCTGCCCGCCATCCGCCGCACCGACTTGCACAGGTCAAACATTTATTTCATCTTTAGAAGTGTATCTGTGTGGACCAGTGTCGAAAATGTTTCTGACTGTTCAATAATAACGTGACTTTTACCAGAATTGCTTCAGCCATGACTTATCCTGATCACTGACCTAGACAGGGTCCTTACCTCGTATTGTGCAACCCGAGTATCCTGAACTGAAAGTTTAATGTTAGTGTTAATAAAAATTATCAGCAGATTAATCTATGCCATAAAGGAGTCTAAAGTTCTGTGTGTTATTGCAAATGTTGGTAAAGAACAAAAGTATGACTAAATTGGAAGGGAGTTTTTTTGGAATTGAGTTAGCGATGTTATTTAATTAATTTGAGACAGAAATAATGGCAGTTAAATTATTCAGAAGTAAGACAAAAGAGTAGTTATCCATAGATTGATAATTTTGAGTGTTAATTTGCCTTCAGTACTTAATAGTTTCAGTATAACGACCATAACAGTTTCAGGCCCCCCCCCCCCCCTTCTCTTGTCCATTCTTTCAAACCTTGAAGTGTACTGATCAGATTTGTCCAGTAAAGCTAAGTTCTATATTAATCCTAAGTGTATTAGTGTTTTTCCATCCTTAATAGTGACATTGTGTGTGTACTTTCAAGATTGTCGATGCTAGGGCAATCTATGCCCGATTTCGGTCTGATCAATATACAAAATGCAGTTCGTAGTAATCATTGCTGTGTGGTGTTGTGTATTTATAGCTCGTTCAAATTAGTACTAAAGGAGAAAACTTTAGTTCAGTGGATTTTTCCGGTTCCAAACTTTGCCATATAACGCATCATTACTACGTGTTACTATGCTTGTACATGCACCCACTTGTACAAGGAAAAACTTACTCATTGCCTAAGTAGGCTGGCGACCGAATTATTAATTATAGGTAGCATCTACTGTGTGTACTTCTTGTCTATGCTAAAGGGTAATTATACTTTACATTTGCTTGATGCGTCACTGTAGTTATTGACTGAGTATAAGTCCGATCTTGCTTCTATTAGGTACACGCGGTCAACTAATGTACTAAAATCCTTGTTTATAAGGTGAAGCCCGTGAACTTATTACAGTACAGGCTTTATAGAGCTAACGTACGTCCGAGCAGGGCGGTAGCGTTACAAGTTCACTTGGCTAGTCTCCCGGATATCAATGGCTATACCGCCCACGCCTCCGCGAGTGATCCTATGGGCCGCGGGGTGGCCATCTGCGTCCGCCACGGGATTTCTGTGACCGATGTCGCCTTCCTTCCATCAGCTCGGGGCTTGGCAATCACTGCCATGGGGACACGCATCATTAATGTCTACGCTCCCTCAGGCACCGACCGACGGCATGAAAGAGCCCAGTTTTATTCCGAGGAAATCGCTCCCCTGTTTTTAGGGCGTTATGACCATTGCCTACTAGGAGGTGATTTTAACTGCGTTCTGCATCCTAAAGATCAGATTCCCCACTATACTACATGCCAGGAGCTACGTATAGTGGTGCGAGACTTCCTGCTTCACGATACCTGGGAAGTACAACACGGCGACCGTTCTGGCCATACCTTTCTTACAAGTCATTCCGCAAACCGACTAGACAGGATATATGTCTCACACACTCTTAGATCTGGGATACGGGGCGCCGAACGCTGGCCGCTGACCTTTTCCGACCATTGCGCTTTCATCTGTACGGTCCTCCTTCCGCCGCAATCAGTATGGCGCAGCCGTGCGCCATGGAAACTCAATACCTCACACTTGCATGACCTGGCGTGTCGCCAACAAGTCACTGAAACGTGGACAGCCTGCGAACGACGCCTTCGCCGCTACCACTCGACAGACATGGTGGTTGGACTGCGCCAAGCCGGCGATCCGGAGGACACTGATGAGATACGGGAAGGACATGGCCGACTGGCATCGCACCACTGTTGACTTCTATTACGCGATTCTCCGAGATCTGGATGCTCAACCGCCAACCCCGTACAACCAGTTGGAACGGCAAAGAACTAAGGCGAAGATAATAGCGCTGGCACGCCGGAAACTGCAAGGGGTCGTGATACGGACGCGGCGCCACGATCACGCGGATTTAGAAATTCCATCCGTGCATGATATAGTGTCCGACAATGAAGGCGTCGTCGGCAGATCATCAGCACTCTGACCACGCCTCATGGAACGCAGGTGACCACTCAGAATGACATCGTCCACGCATTCGTCGAACACTACCGTCGTACTTATAGTGATGACGACGCTGAAACTGCAGCAGACGACTCCATTTTGCATTACGTCACGCGCATCCTCCCCCACACGGAGGCGGATGCTTTGACAGTGGCGGTCACGCTAGACGAAGTCAACAACGCAATCGCCAAGGGTGCAGTCAACAGATCGCCCGGCATTGACGGCATACCGATTGAGTTTTACCGTACCTTTCGGGACCTCATGGCCCCACGTTGGACGACTATGTATCAAGAACTGATAACATCTGACCAAGCAATCCCACCCGCCTTTGCTGAGGGCATAATTATACCAGTCCACAAACCAGCCCGTGGTTCGATGGTCACGAGTTACAGACCGCTCACTCTCCTCAATGCCGATTACAAGATTTTCGCGCGCTTACTGGCAATGCGGCTCCGAACTACACTCCATCATATCCTCTCGCCAGAGCAAACGACGACAGGTTAACATACAGACTGCCACAGGGGAATGCCGCGACTTAATTGCGATAGCGGCGGCCTGCAGGCTCCGGGCAGCGGTCGTCGCTATAGACTTCGACAGCGCCTTCGAAAAGTGCGTCATCGTTCCTGTTTTCGGTGGCAGCCCGAATAGGCATCCCCCCTCCGTTTCTCGACGTCATCCGGCGTCTTTATGACAGTGCCAGTTCACGTGTCCAAGTCAATGGACGTATAGCAGGGCCGGTACCTATCTGCCGTTCGATACGGCAGGGGTGCCCCCTCTCTACCCGCCTGTATGCTATTGCCCTTGAGCCCCTTATTGGGGGCTTGACGACCAAGCTCTCTGGCCTCACCCTACGCCAACACACTTTTCGCTGTCGGGCATATGCTGATGACCTCCTCCTCCTCATTCGCTCCGGCTCTGAGTTTCGGGATGTCCTCGAATTGATTACCTGTTATGGGGCTGCCGCTGGCAGTGCCATGAATGTCGCCAAATCTTCTGCAATGCACATTGGACAAGGCCTCCAGGAGGGTGAAGTGGCACCCCTGCCGCTTGTGCGGACTTTCCGGTACCTGGGCATTACCTTTACCCCCACGGTCACACGCACGGCGGCAACGAATTTCCGTCGCCTGTTACACGTCATCCGCAACGACGTCCGCCAGAACATCTTGCGTTTATTAATCTTTATGTGGCATCAAAATTGGTTCACATCGCGCAAGTTCTCCCTCTGCCAACTGCAATTGGGCGCAACCTTCAGGCGGCTTTTGGCTATTATCTCACGGCTGGTTCAATGTTTAAAGTCCGTTATGAGACACTTACCCTGCCCTCACGGTATGGTGGCGTCGGGCTCGTCAATGTCCGTATGCGAGCTGCAGCCTTGTACATGAGTACCATGAGAAAACAGTGGATGGGCCAGGGTGCATCTCTAACACGCAGCTTGCTTGAGGTCCTCCTACCTGCTTCCACCTCACCACCGGTGTCTGTCGGCCATATCGTGCCTCATTTGTCCCATATTTCGACCTTTTTCGTCGACTACAGTTACATACATACCAGTCTCCCAGATACACGCCCACCTAGCACTAAGGATTTTTACAGCCTGTTGCTGCGCTGTGTTCCCCGGAATGTGATGGAGACCAAACACCCCTCCATCCAGTGGCCCATAGTGTGGACTACCGTCCACCAGCCATTCCTCCCTACGAACGTCCGGGCACTGTGGTATCACGTAGTCAACAGGAAATTTGCCACAAGCAGCGCCTGCACAACATTGGCTTGTCAGAATCCCCTCTTTGTCTCCTTTGCCAGCAACTGGACACTGATGAACACCGTCTGACATGCGCCTCATCGCAAGATGTATGGCGCTTCGTGCAGCAAATCATTGCCTGCTATCTCCGGGTGCCACCAGACACAGTCGAGCCTCGAATGTTTCTATACTCGGAGGACCGACATTTTCCCGCCGCCAAATGTCATGCTATTACGTGGGTCAAAGGGTGGGCGGTCGCTTATCTCTTTCATGAGGGACCTAAATCCCGCCTCGACTTCTGGACCTATTTACGAACAGCCCATGCAGCTCTCGAAAACACGCCACGTTACCGAACATTATTTTTTTTAAAGCTTTATTTCTTTTCATAATAATTATACAATAATGACCCACCACCTTAATGATTAGTGGGTCCTATATTTCTAGATTTACAATAGCAGCTATACATTTTTCTTAACTACAGACAGTTCTACGATTCAACTAGGCAGACTACTTCTTAGTTTACTAGCTAGCATAATTTCTAGTTACTACGACAGGTTAATATTAACTGCCTGCAGCGTTACAATTGTGCCAGTTGATGATATAAACCCACTTGGTGCCCTGCTCATAGAGCTAATCCCTATGAGCAAGCCCCTGGCACAGGGCAGGCTAGGGTTAAATTATCGCTGCAGGTTCCTAACTTACTATCCTATTCTAATTAACTACGTCTACTTCCTAATCTATGTCATTATCGGTGCGTTGTCTTCATCAGGATTTGCCCCAGTCCCCCTGGTCCTGGTCGTGGCGGATTCCAACTGTAAAGTCGACCTGTCCACGAACCGGCGGTATGGGATTGGGGCGGTGGTCGCATTCAGTGTTGTCTATTTACTTAAGCATGAAGGTCTCTGTCAGAACTTTTTGTGATACCTCGTTTGCCAATGTATTTAGTCTGTGAAATGTCTCCTCCTGTCTTAAAAGGTCATAGGTGTTTGTGCTAGGTAGTTGTCGTCTCAATGTCCCGGCTACATCATCGAAAAGGGGGCACTCATAAACCACATGGTCGGGAGTACCCTCCAGTGCGCCACAGTCACACGCAGGCGTAGCCTTTTTCCCAAACCGACAAAGATATGTCGGATAGGGGCCATGACCAGTGAGAAAGTGGAACAATCCCCGAGTTGGCTTAAAGTACTTCATTTTCAGTCTGTCCCTTACATCTGGTAGGAACTGAAAGGTTCTTCTACCACGTTACCGAACATTATTTGCTAAATATCTTCGAGCGGTCTTTGTTAGACCTCCACTGAGTTGGGGGGTGCCTGGCACAGAGGGCACCCACCCCTCCTCCCCCGGCGGTGTCTGTGTTTCAACCGCCTACGATCTATTCTACTTCTGACCTCCGCGGATGGGAGAGCGCGTCGCAGATTGCGCGGATTTTATTTCTTTTTGCTTTTCCCATTTCCTTTCTTTTTCTTTACCAAGAATTTATATTTCTTTTCTCTTTCGCATATGTGTTCCCATAATTTTATGCTATTAGTGAATATTATAAAAACACATGCAAATAAATAAATAACAAGGCCTTCCACTACTGTTGATTCCTGTTTCTCCCACTTCCCTAAGCACCACAGGCTCGGTGGTGGTGAGGGGGACACTGTGGCCAGGCCTCGGGTTTCGACCCCTGCCCACTTTGCCCCCCGAGATCCCACTGGTCCACTACAAAAAAAAAGTGGTCAGCGTGGCGGAATGTCAATCCTAAGGTCTCGGGTTCTATTCCCGGCTGGGTCGGAGATTTTCTCCGCTCAGGGACTGGGTGTTGTGTTGTCCTAATCATCATCATTTCATCCCCATCGACGCGCAAGTCTCCGGCGTGGCGTCCAATCCGGAGACCTGCACCAGGCGAACGGTCTACCCGACGGGAGGCCTTAGCCACACGACATGTCATTTTTTCACTTAGCAGGTAGTATTACTCGCACTCACGACCTTTTGTATATGACGTAGTCAAACAAGAGGCGGTGTTACCCAGCGAAAACTGAGGCAATGTGGGAGCAGAGCTAAAGGTTACCAGCCTGTATGTGACAGGGAAGTAGACAAATATTCCTCATGCGCCGCTGATTCTCCATCATACGAGGGTCGTTCAGTAAGTAATACCCCACATGTTTTTAAAAGGCCATTCATGTACATAGACGAACGTCTTTGTTGAAAAAAAAAAGTCTTCCCTCAACTGAAAATTTTACTTTCTTTATTTTTTCGTAGTTATTATCTGTCCGTTCGTTCATTGACATCTCTGTTCACTGTAATAAGTTTAGTGTCTGTGTTTTGCGACCGCATCTCAAAACCGTGCGATTAGTAGACGAAAGAACGTGCCCCTCCAATGGGAAGAGAAAACATTTGATCGCAAGCTCATAGATCAACCGATTTCTCCACAGGAAAACACGTCTGATATATTCTACACGACACTGGTGACGGCATGTGCGTCACATGACAGGAATGTGTTGTCGACCCACCTAACTTGTACACATGGCGAATGGGTAAAAAGATTCTTCTACCTTGCGCGATTTAGGTTTTCTTGTGGATGTGATGATCACTCCCAAAAAAGTGATGAAAACATAAGAGTTTGTCACATAAACTGAAAATAAAAAATTAAACTCTTCACTCGATGGAAGATTTGAACCAAGGACCTTTCATTCCGCAGCTGCTCACGTTACCGCGAGACCACGGCGCTCCTGCGTTCCAATTGTCCTTAATGTTGCCTATGTTCCCTTGAACTACTCAGTTTGTATATTTTGCTTATTTTTTCATAGTTCCACGCAACTTCTTACTGTTTTCTCAATTGATCTGTGTTCAGTTTTTCAAGGCCTATCCACTGTGCCAACTTATAACTAAATCTGAGGGGGGTGCGATGGGGAGGTTCCCTTGTTAGTGATATTGAGGTGATTTGGACTATTAGTTCCTTATTTTAGGACAATTTTTATTATCTCATTTTCGTTTATAGGTATGGCTTTATCGGTTCCAATGAACCTGGATGATTTGAGAGAGGCCATGGGTGTAGACACGTTGGTCACGATTTGTTTTTTACAAATGTGTGGTCTCGTTGCCGAGTATGTTCGGTGTCGTGAGTGTGGCGAATATATGCGCCTCACGAGTGTACATGCGCCACACTCAGGACTTACTCGTATGGCACTGCATCAAAGATCGGTTGTGGCAATCCATTAGACGAGGGCCGTGGTTCGAAAAATCTAAGCTCACCTTGAGAGACATTATGAAAATCACGTACTGTTGGTGGTTGAGATATCCTTATAGCTCAACTATAGAATGGGGTACTATTGTCACTGCTGTGATGAAAACTATAACTTTCAGTCGATACTATTAGCTTCGAAGGCGAAAAAAAACTGTACCTCATAGTGAAGTACGGGATACAAATTTTATATGTGTCGTCTTATTGCCTCTTCAAGTAGCTCAACTGAGGTATAGGTTGCAAATGTAATGTACGTCCATTTCCACGTTTTCGTTATTAGTGTACATATACATAGGTCAACTAAAGTATGAGATACAAATATTATACACGTACAAAATTGTTAAGGCTTTCGTGGCCACTTGTTGACGAACTGCCTATTGGCTTCTGTCTCGGGTACTTCGGCCGACGTTCATCTAATGATTTTTCTGACGTTTCGCCAGCACGAGTGGCTGGCATTGTCAAAGCTTCACCCTCCATTGCCGGTGGTGAACTGGAGGCGAGCTCGCGGCCGCAGACTATATGTACCTGGCGCGCCAACGTCCGAGGGCTTCTCCGCGGTCATTTCCGGTGCGGTTCTCCTCTTGCTACCTGGCTTCCCGTACTGCAGCGAACGACCGTCGCAGGTAGCAAGAGGAGAACCGCACCGGAAATGACCGCGGAGAAGCCCTCGGACGTTGGCGCGCCAGGTACATATAGTCTGCGGCCGCGAGCTCGCCTCCAGTTCACCACCGGCAATGGAGGGTGAAGCTTTGACAATGCCAGCCACTCGTGCTGACGAAACGTCAGAAAAATCAATAGATGAACGTCGGCCAAAGAACCCGAGACAGAAGCCAATAGGCAGTTCATTATACACGTAGCTCCTTCTGACATAGGTAGTACCACTATCTCCGTAAGAACAGATTATTAGTGGTAGCGGAAACGAAAGAAACAACACAGGTAAAATTTGTATCCTGTGCTTAAGTTGACCTGCATAGTTCAACTGAACAACAGGATATTAATGCTAACGAAAACGAAGAAATCGACATGCACTAAACTTGTATCACATGCTCAGTTAACCAATACAGTTCGAATGTGGTTCCAGATACAAAAATGGTTCAAATGGCTCTGAGCAATATGGGACTTAACATCTGAGGTCACCAGTCCCCTAGAACTTAGAACTACTTAAACCTAACTAACCTAAGGACATCGCACACAGCCATGCCCGAGGCAGGATTCGAACCTGCGACCGTAGCGGTCGCGCGGTTCCAGACTGAAGTGCCTAGAACCGCTCGGCCACACCGGGCGGCGTTCGAGATGCAACCCATTTATATGTGACGTGAGGTATTCTATGCTACCAATATTTCCATTCATTTTTTCCCCTTCATTTTCCACAGAAATAGTACGATACAAACACGCGATATCCTTTTAACATGAAAATACTACTTGCCTTGATATATGTCAACTATATTTTTCGTCTCTTGTATTCCTTTCTTTCTGAACAGTCTTGTCAGCTCTTTCGTCTGTGTAATAAATGCTCTCTGGCCAATTCTGACGTCATTGGTCAAAGCCGAAGGGTTGTATCCCCTGCTTCGTCCTATTGATGACTAGATCGTTAGCGGCGCAGTAGCAGCTCGAATATGGCAAGCATGTGGGAGGGAAGCAGGTGCGCGCTTTTTCAAGGAATCCCTCTGACACTGGCCATAATCGCTTTAGGGAGAGCAAGAGGTGAGTAAATATTCACATTTCAGCCAAACTGTACAGCCACATCTACAACCGAATATTGTGAAGTGGGTACTTCCATTGCACCTGGTTCCTTAGTGTTTCGCCCCCTATGGATTTGCGTGTAGAGCGTGGGAAAAATTATTGTTTCATTGCGTCTAAGTTCACTGTGACTACTCTTTTCTTGTCTTGGCGGTCGCTAAGGGTCGATATGAAGTATGGCTGTTTATAAAATATCTGTATATCGAATTTTCCAAATGTATCGATATATGTCGGTGATATCTCTTCCTCCAACATAGCGATATATCGGTATCACAATGGCAATATGGAGTGCCAGAATTTTTATTTTATATTATATTCTTTTCACAATTTTCGGAAAATATTTTAACTTGTATGAAGATATTAATTGTTCTCGAAAGAACGGATGCCATTGATGACTGTACAGCTTCTCTAGAATAAATGATAATTGATTGAAACCCCCCGCTGCCGACAGGTGTTGTTGATATACCTCGATGGGGACAATTGAAATTGTGTGCCCCGACCGGGAATCGAACCTGGGATCTCCTTCTTACATTGCAGACGCTCTATCCATCTGAGCCATCGAGGACACAAATGAATAGCGCGATTGCAGGAGATACCGGGTTCGAGTCCCGGTCGGGGCACACATTTTCAGCTGTCCCCATCGAGGTACATCAACAACACCTGTCGGCAGCTGAGGGTTTCAATTAATTATCATTTTAAGTTGTACTTTTGAAATCACAGTAGAACATAATTTTATTTTCACTGTGTGAAGGAGTCTTACTACTTTTTGAGCTTCGTCATGTAGAATGTTTCTCTTTTACTGCGTGAAGCAAGTATATTTGGGACAATAGTGGTAGCCCGATTGGACTGGGGGATGGCAGTGTGAATGGAATAACAAGATTTCCGATGGGAAGAAATCGCACATCAGTTGCGTTAAAAAAACAATTTTTAATTCAACTAGTGATATGTTTATTCACATCGGCATTCATCTAAAACAGTTCGTGAAAATGATAAACAAAAATCTATGACAAGACTGGTCTTTTTGGTGGGCGGAGACGCGTGAGAGGAAATGCTGACGTAATCGGCGCTCGGTGCTACCAACAGACACTGCAACCCAGAATGAGATTTTCACTCTGCAGCGGAGTGTGCGCTGATATGAAACTTCCTGGCAGATTAAAACTGTGTGCCCGACCGAGACTCGAACTCGGGACCGTTGCCCTTCGCGGGCAAGTGCTCTACCAACTGAGCTACCGAAGCACGACTCACGCCCGCTACTCACAGCTTTACTTCTGCCAGTATCTCGTCTCCTACCTTCCAAACTTTACAGAAGCTCTCCTGCGAACCTTGCAGAACTAGCACTCCTGAAAGAAAGGATACAGCGGAGACATGGCTTAGCCACAGCCTGGGGGATGTTTCCAGAATGAGATTTTCACTCTGCAGCGGAGTGTGCGCTGATATGAAACTTCCTGGAAGATTAAAACTGTGTGCCCGACCGAGACTCGAACTCGGGACCTTTGTCTTTCGCGGGCAAGTGCTCTACCAACTGAGCTACCGAAGCGCGCCTCACGGCCGGTACTCACAGCTTTACTTCTGCCAGGTAGGAGACGAGATACTGGCAGAAGTAAAGCTGTGAGTACCGGGCGTGAGTCGTGCTTCGGTAGCTCAGTTGGTAGAGCAATTGCCCGCGAAAGGCAAAGGTCCCGAGTTCGAGTCTCGGTCGGGCACACAGTTTTAATCTGCCAGGAAGTTTCAGACACTACAACGTTTGACTTCACCACCTATAGCTGCTAGGTTGCTGTCGTTGGCAGGAATGAAAAAGAGGGGAAGACGTTATGAAGAGTTCCGGACAATCTTACATGTATGTCCATTCCTCTGGTTGGACGTTTGAGGGATTCGATCGCTCGCTTACGTCATAAAATGCAAGACCTACAGCCATCGTTATGATGTTATTTGTTATATGGCAATCAGTTTCGATGCCTCAGTAACCATCTCCAGGGCTTATCTGACGCTGAGGGTGTCTAGTTGATGGTTGGAGACACAATATCGTTGTCACAGGTAGTCTGCGAAAATCAGTTCAGAGACGTTGGTCACTGATGAATCGTATATACGACTGGAGTAAACACCCTCAGCGTGACATAGGGCCTGGAGACGGTGAACTGAAGCAGCGGAACTGGTAGCCATATAACAAGTAATATTCAGGAACACACATTTTCATTAAATGCCAGCAACCATTAAAAACTTGGTTACAGGTAAACCACTGTTTAAACAGATTTTCAAAGACTTTTTGGTCGGAAACACCTTCCTCTCCATAGATGAATATTTAAACAGTTGCTGTTAGACGAGCTCAAGTAAAAATGTCTGTTACATTTCAGTCTCGACAGCAGTTGGTCACAACAGTCAGGATTAGGCATTTTGTGTATGATAATTCTATTAAAAGTGCGTAACAGTATTTCATTCTGACAGCGTATTAGTTCTGTAAATATTAGCAGTTCCAGTTTAGTGTAATGTAGTCACCTGTTTTGACAATCTCCTGACAAATGACCGGGGTAGTAAGTATTATATTCGAATATTGTATGTTTTTTTATGTTATACTTTTTTACATGTTCCACACCCACGAGAATCATCTCAGTTTTTGGTCTATCGAACTAAAATTGGAATCTAATCTAACATCGTAATGGCGCTGTAGGAGCTCCATTTTATTACAAATCCTGAAAGTGACGAAATCGAACGACGGACTTACCGGACACCCTTCATCGTGCGACTTACATGCAGTTACCTTTGTTTGAAAAATGGTTATCGCCAAGCGTGATCATGCATCGCTTTCCTTTCACTTCTGTTCGAAGGGCGATGGGCAGCCTGTTAGCTTATTGATGTATGGAATATTTAATAAGATATCGATACTTAAATATACACCTCCAAAAGTGGCAGTATATTTACAATGGGCTGCTGATATTTTTATGGGCAGATACGTCGGTATTTATCCAGTTTACATATCGATATATTCTTCAATACATCGAGAGACGAAACGATATTTTTTATATATCGATATGGTGCATTCCCGACATTATTAAAAATATCAACAGTCGTAATAGGAAGATGACTGCAGTGTCTTCCTCACTTGATGCCAGTTCTTCAAATTCTGTGTGTAGTCTGATATGGAATAGTGAACATGCATCGCTTTCCTTTCACTTCTGTTTGAAGGGCGATGGGCAGCCAGTTAGCTTGTTGATGTATGGAATATTTAATAAGATATGGAATTGTTGTTATCTAATTTGTAGCGTCTGCCAGTTCAGGTCTGCCGTGTTTCTACTTATCAAAGGAGATATCTGTTCTAACTGCGAGCCAGTCGCATAAGAATGGCGCTTGTAGAAGAGCTATCAGGATGAAAATCCTATTTGCTTTAAATACACGCTGTAATGGTCGTGTGCTTTAGTTTGAGATTGGACATGGTGAGTTGACGCTAGTCAGTAATGCCTGTAAGACGATATAACTGAAAGAAAACAGCCCTCGGTCGCTATTTTTAACGAATTAAACGGGTTTCGACACTGCTAGGAGTGTCTTCCTCAGAATTTAAATCAAATAATGGCCTAAAACATGGTCACAGAATTATGGCTAAAAACGTATGATACTGAGCATAAGTACAGAATCATTGTGAAAGATTGGCATTACTTATATCTCATTTATAAAGTAATAAATATGCCAAACGGCATTAGTCATCTGCGCTTCATAAAGGATAATGTTCTCTGTGAACGATTTCTCACGTTTGTTGAACTAACTGACCGATCAGGCAAAGGCTTAGCAGACACTTTGCTGGACCCACTTACACACTGTGACGTTGACATAACTTATCTGCGCGTATAGGGATACGACAGCTGCAATGCAGTGTGCGGGCAATTTAAGGGTGTCCAAGCACAAGGTGAAGAAGAGGTGTCCACTGGCACTGTATCTCCCCGGCTCAAACCATGTGTTCAGCCTTGCAGTGATACACAGCTGTGACATTCGCCACATTCGGAATGCGCTTGGAAGAATGAAAACAATATGCAATTTTCTCTCAGGCAGCTCAGCTCGAGTTTTCGCTCTGACAAGTAATGATTCTGAAACGCTTCCCGAAGTTACCACGAAGCGTGTGAGGCAATAGTGCGCAACCAGATTCATTGAAAACACTCAGGCGTAATAACATTTAAAGAACTCATTACACCAATTATTGCCACACTAGAAAATACAAGTACAGAACGCTTGATTAGTTCATCACATGCAAGAGAGCTACTATCGGCAATCTGAAAGTGTGAATTCATTGCCGCCTTGTGTGTCATCGAATCATTTGCTTCACTCCTTCTTCCAATCTCTGCCGAATTTCAGTCTCCACAACTTGACATTACTGAGGCAATAAAGCAGATAAGCATATTTATTTAGGGCGCTTTTCTTTTATTTAAATCGCATGTCAATACCGCTTACTTTGCATATCATAACCTGACTGCTTCTAACATTCGTATAAGAGGCTATATTACCTTTTTAACCCAAAAAATTATTCATAGAAACTGTTCGCGCTGTTGCGGCCACATATAGTAAGCGTTGCTTCACGCAGTGGAGAAAGGCAAAACAGAGGCACGCCGGCGACCGAGGCGTTGCGAAGTAGGCAGGCACAGATAGCCTTTCTCACAGCAGCAGTCTACCAACAGACTGACACAAGGACACACACAGACCGAGTGCTGAGCGAAGCCTGGAGAGTGCTGAGTCAGGGGAAGTGAGGCCAGCACGCTACGTTACGCTGCAATATACTGCGGGAGTAATAACAGAAAGCTACCACTGAGGGTAAAAAACGTCCTCCTGCCGGATATAAATAGTGGAGCGCAGGCAGCAACAGAAAGAAGCCATTAGGAAGCAGTTCGGATCTGAGGACGGACGTGGTCCATGTCTGAATGCTCAATCTTCGTAGGTGACGGTTCCAGAAGTCTGTTCAAGCTCGCAGGAGTTATCTGTTCGCCGCCAGATGTCGACTTCAACTCTGGAGGTCGGCCCGGGTTCAGTCGGCACCATGGCTGACTAACCACAGCGAGAACTTCCAGCAGGACCGGCCGCAGCGCGGTCTTGGTCACCGGCGCCGCCAGGAACTGACACCCGGTCTTCACGGCAACCTGGCCCCGCGGCGCATGGTCCGTCCATGACGGGACCTCGCGGACATCGCGACTGGCGGCTTCCCAGCTGCCGGTGCAGCAGGCGTCGGCAGCCGACCTCACGTCGACGCGGCTCCTTGGGCGTGCCCGTACTTGGGCACCGAGCGGCGACGAGTTCATCTCAACCACAGGGCATCCTGGCTTCAGCGGAGCACTGGTGGCCTGAGGCTCCCGAGTGGGGTCAGCGGCGCGCGTTGCGCGCACTGTCGGAGAATCTACACAGCAGCAGCCAGGCGGAGGGATCCGCAGGGCTGGGCAGCGACGACGAGGGAGAAATTATAAAGAAAGTTCTGTAAATAATTGTAAAACTCCACGCCGCCCTAGTCTTTCGCGCAGCCACTGTGTCTTCTGCTAACAAGTGGTGCAGAAGTCGTAACAGCGCCTATAGTAGTGATCTCCCAAATTGGGATAGCGTTGTAAAAAGTGAATTAGAGAGATGGAAGAAGAAATTGGAAAATGTTGACCAGAGTGACAAGCCGAAGAACGCAATCAAAGCATTAGAGATGTGCTCGGAGACTTTCTTCCCAGACATTCGAACACTGCTTCAGATATTTGCTGCCCTTCCTGCATCAACCTGCAGTTGTGAGCAAAGTTTCAGCTGCCTGCGTCAACTGAAAACTTATTCAAGCTCGACAATGAAAGAAGAGAGGCTGAATGTACTAACACACCTGTCCATCAACCGACGTATTAAGGTGAACCCCGACGACATAATTGACACATTCGCTCCATTCCCTCCACGAAATTACTTTGTAATCGTCTGTTAGTTCCGCAGACATTCCATTACAACAGGTGTTCAATTTGCGAACAAATTTAAAAGGTGATTTGTGGGAATGGTATTAGGAAGTATA
The DNA here is from genome assembly GCF_023864345.2 of Schistocerca serialis cubense. NCBI lineage: Eukaryota > Metazoa > Arthropoda > Insecta > Orthoptera > Acrididae > Schistocerca > Schistocerca serialis. Next base: position 764,997,896 of record NC_064642.1, on the reverse strand, counting down.
ATTGCCTTTTGTAATTGAGTTTTGATCTGAGAAGTGCATAATTTTGCGAATATAATTTTTTTTTTTCGTGGTTAATGTGTAACTGGTGTAACTTAAAATGGACTTCTAAAACCACATCGTCATATAGAAGTTAAAAGTTCTATGGGGTTTGCACTTCAGTCGTGATGAACAAACAGGTTTACTTTTTATTGCAGTGCAAGTTATTTTAATATTACAAAAAATCTGATGGACCAGGTGTTATGCAGATTGTAATGGGTGTTGCATACTATATCAGTCTTATAAACGCTTGACTCTTTTTCATTACACAATGCAACTGAGGATTTTTATCATCAATGTTATTAATTTAATGTTCCAGAAGAAACTGGGGTACATTTTCAAAGTTCTGAGAGCAATAGAAATTTACGAAAGCTATTTTTCTGAAAAATCAATTTTTTTGCCACATTAACCATAAATTCTTCCTCCTTCCATTTCAATATTTGGCGTAGGTAATTTACTCATTACAGTACTTAATTTTACATGATAATATTTGACATATTATTTAAGTAATGTTTTATCACTTTCACAAGAGTGCAAAAACGTTATTTTCACATTATTTTCTTCACCCACGGTTTGGCATACACCAAACATATTATATTGTTTTAAATTCTTTGAATTCTCTTTGTTACTTTCAGCAGCAACTTGCAGTCCTGCATTCACTTCCTCTTTCTTTACTTTGCCTAACTCTTCTTCACAAGCAGAGGAGATTCAACTGTAGTGAAGCCTTGTACTTGCACTTAGTTGCTCAACTTCCAGAGCACAAATACCATCTTTCTTTAGTTCTGACTGAGATGCTTTAGATATCAACAAAAGCTTCTGGTCATCTGGCCTGAAGAGATGGTATACCTGCATGTATGGTGTATAGAGCTGACAAGATTTTTGAAGAGCTTACTCTTTGTCAACATATATACTTTTAAAGTTATACCTTTAACATGCTTATTAATGTAAGTATGGAAATCTTCTGCTAATGAAACAATAATTCTTCTAGATTCCACAGAGATCCAAACACGGCACTTTACGTTACCACTAACACCATCTGCAGCTCCTTAGCCATGGCTGCTGGCAAAAAAGTTCCACTCCACTTCTACACCATAATCACATTTCAAGTGGCAAATATTTGACAGAACAAATTTTTTCAAACTGTCCAGCACAGTTATCACTAAAAATTATAAGATGATTGACGCTAGGCACTTCTCTCTTTACTGCTGTGACGATTACATCAAGAAAAGCACATACGGAATAGTTATTGTGCGACAGCTCCCACTAACAGTAACGCAAGGCTTGAAGATACCTTTATGTAAATCACAAGTGAAGATGGAAATTCTATTATGACTCCAATTAGCAGCTTGAATTTCGTCTTGTGACACTAGTGAATAATTTTCTGCAGAGTCAACCTGAAACACTGTATATTTTTCTGTCTCTGGAGATATGCAGCTTTGCCTTTTTTTTTATATGTAAACTACTTAAACTGTTATTTTTATGTAGTTCAGTGTAATATTTCTAAATTATGTAATGCACACATAGGTGCTGTGTAATTATCAGTACAAAATCATTTAACACAAAGTACAAAAAAGAATATTACAGCAAATTACCAGGTAATTATTAAATACTTTTATAATTTTGGTTTAGTTTCTTAACTATCACTTGTTTAGTCTAACTTTTCTAAATCTGCAATATCCTGTTATTTTATATTAAGGATTTATAGAAACTTTTGTTATCTTTTTGTAATGAGTATTACAGTTGCACCATACTCGTAAAAAGACGATAATTATGTCCTTTATTTCCTTATCTTCACAGTAACTGTAGTAATGTACTCAAATATTTGCAATAAAATAAGCATTGTTATAGCTAATTTGAGTACAGGTCAGATAAAATTATGATAATATATTTGCTGACCAAAAGAAATTTTTATAGAAATTAAGCTACTATATATCTATTAAAACAAAGCTTATTTGGAAGAAATCTGAATCTTAAGCTATTTATGCACAGCATTTGTAATTATGTAAGTGAGTGTTAAGAAATCACTCATTAGGTCCACTTCAAGTTGGAATGCCGAACTCTGAATTTTTTAAGGTGACTTTTTCTACTGCGTACTATGTGGGATAGATACTTCTGTAACACTGCTGTAAATTAAATAAATAGTTACCTAGTAGTTTCCAGAAATTTGATATATTAACACATTTATGTATCATCTAAGGCGGAATAGCAAATCATTTCTTGTCCTCTTGTCTGATCGATTAAAAGGTTTAACTGAATCTCTGTTTCTCTTATAATATCAAAAATCACTATAGGTAAAGTTAGCTTTCTGATCTGAGCCTCCCCCCTGTCCGGGATGGTCCTTTTAAAGGGCACGACCGACTTCCTTCCCCATCCTTCCCTAATCCGATTGGACTGATGACCTCACTGCTGGGTCCGCCCCCCCGAATCAACCAGTTAACCAGACACTGCCGCCAGTGAATGTTGCACCTCCTACCCCGCCGTCAGCGTCTGCCTTGGTGGGTGAGTTGCAGCCCCCGCTGTTGTCTGTTACTGAGTAAACCGGTCTATAGGGACGACACGGCTCTGCAAGCCAGGCACTGTAGCGCCTCTTCCTGCCCCTGTGGTCTCGTACCGCAGAAAATGGGTCAGCCAGCCCCTATTTTCACTTTCGTAGCCACTGGCCCTCTTACTGTTGTTTTCTTCCCGTCTCGCGAGCATAAGTGAGAACCACTCACCAGTCTTGTGTCGTCTGCTGGACCCCATTACTTCCAACTAAACGTTAGATTTTTAGAAACAATTTGTACATACATAGTAAATCATAGATTAGTCTGATTAAATTTTAACCCAAAGTATTCTTCAGGAAGATATTTATTAAATTGCCTTATATACGCAACGGCTGTATGTCCTTAAATATTTTGTTTTTCTTTTATAAAATCTAAATCCTTTGGCTCAGTGGCCTAAAAATCATTCCAAGAGATACAAAAAATTCTATATATATTTATTACTTGTAATAGTTCGAATAGATTTCAAGATGGATGTTTAGTCCACTATGACAACTTATGTATACACTCGAGTGTACTATGCTAGCGTTTTGATCATTTAACGTGCCATAACCCTTCATCACCGTCATGTTGTTATAATTGTACATACTTTCATGCCCCTATGTAATTTTAACCTAATACAATTTTTCTCACCTTTAGACAAGAAACTGGATCAAATGACTTCCTCCCAATCATGCTTTTTTTATCGACCATTTATCTATTCTACCTAACTACCTGTCGATCGACCTTTTGTATGGTGTCGTCGCCTTATTACTCCTCACGCGGTCCTCCTCTTAGACTAAGTGTCGATTTTGCCTTAAACTCACAACAAAGAAAACGAACACAAACAAACAAAACCTCATCTCTGAATTACTCAAATGTGGTGTGAAACAAACACAATAATTGTAAATATGAGTTTAAAATGAAGAGACAATTTCTCTGTACCTCTGCATGTTTCCTTTGTAAACCTTTATTTTCCCTGACACGTTCCCCTTCTTCCGTCTCGTATTCACCTGTCTAAAAGATTAAATTCATTAAAACATATGTCATCCTTTGTTTAAAATAGTATACGTACGTTTGTAGCCCAATTTTTGGCTAATGGACATCCAACTTCTGTCGATCCACATCGTACAGCCTCTGTTCGCAGCTGTATTTGCATTTCACATCTTCCAGCATCCACGCGCTCCTAATCAAACATAAAAAGAAGTTCCCACATTCTTTCCTCCCAAATTCCCTTAATATTCAGCACAAAAGCACCTTGGCACGGCCTACATAGCTCTTCTTCCCTTCCCTACCGATATTCGTGTGCGTACGCTCCCTGCTGTCTTCCTCCTAGTCTTTCCGCTCTATTAGTCTGTATCCCAATGCAACCTTGGCATGGACCTTAAAACTTCAAAAATCAACACTACTTCCCTCCATTCCTTACATCCCTATGAAACATCAACCACAAAAACGCTTTCGATACTTTGAGTAGCAGAAACCTTCCCCACGTATGCCCAATTATCACAATAGACAACACAGTCTTCCCCTTTCTATTGCCATCTTCTTACTTCTCCGATCTCCACATTTATCTTGAAAACCCCATTTTTCTTCCGCAAATAAACATGTCATTGACCTCATGCAGTAACGATTCGCTTCTTTTACAATGTCTTGACACCTTTTACAACTCTACAATCTTTTTAACGGCATTGTATATATAAATTACTGCATAAGTAGCAACCATGATGGAAGAAAACTTCACAAAAGTCTAAGTTAATAATCACTACTCCTGAATAACTTATCTCTCCTTTGACTTTGAAATAATTTAACGAACCAAATGTTTTTCACGTGAGCTAAATGATACAGAAGAAAATGCTACATCGACTTTTGTTTTCTAACGCCGATTACCTCAAGCTTGCATTTAAATTCTGCGTTTGTTTGTACCACAGACAAACTCCTTCTTATTCGACGAATGGCTTTAAGTTGGTGATATGGTGAACACCAACTGATTTTCCCGTTTTCATTGATTCCAGTTCCAGCTCGTCCTTGTGCGAAGTTCCATGGACTCGCATGAGTCCTTCGTAGACCGACAAGATTTTGTGTCACACCACTTTTTCTTTACTCGAGAGACGGTGATAACGTACCAACATGTGTCTTAATTGGAACAATCTAATCCTCTTTCTTGTTGGCTTCTTCCTTTCTTTTCATGGTTCCCGCCTTGAGATGGGTTAGCGCTTCTTTGACAGTGTTTTCACGACGATCCTTTTCTCTCAGTGGTAGTCCACTGCTTCTATTATCAGATCTCGCTTTTGTCGGTTCTTCAGTGTTGTGATGGGTCGAGGCTTGTGGAGCTGTGTGGCAACTCATTCATGACATCCTCGAAGAAAGTCTGACAAGACAACTTCCCTGTTCGTGTGCTGTTACGAGCAATAAATCCTACCTACACTTTCTAAACCACGCATAGTACATTCTGCAAGTTTGGATACAGGTCTGTAGGATGAAATGAAAGTAGGTGTAATCATATGCCTTTTTAATGTTTCCACCTATCGTTGCGATCGAAACTGGACCGTTATCCGAAATAACAAATTCCACATGACCCACCTGTGACAAGAAATCCCTTACGAATGCCTTAAAAGTCATCGCTGGTATTGCTTTGTACAATGGCGTCCTGGCTGGGGTGGCCAAGCGGTTCTAGTCGCTACAGTCTGGAACCGCGTGAGCGCTACAGTCGCTGGTTCGAATCCTGCCTCGGGCATGGATGGGTGTGGTGTCCTTAGGTTAGTTAGGTTTAAGTAGTTCTAAGTTCTAGGGGACTGATGACCACAGCATTTAAGTCCCGTAGTGTTCAGAGCCATACAATGGTGTGAGTTTGAAGTTAATTCTATGACAACAAAAACATAACAAAACCTTGTTTTGACCTGGGCATGAGACCTAGAAGATCAATAAGCCGCGAGCTGCTTTAATTTCTTCAGAATAATCGGAAACATAGCATGAAACGTCCCCTTTGGAAAATTATAAATTACTGTGCTGGTAAACCTCTTACGTTATTTGATTTTCAAACAGCCGAGCAAAACTGGACGTGCTCAGACATTTCTCTCTTTATTTACTCTGATCATCAATGAACTGACACACAATATTTTTAGCGGAACGTTATCTGACTTTCAATAATCCCTACAAAAGAATGGCCCTGACTAACAATAACCTATACCTTTCATGAATCGCTTACCTCACAAAAATCTTCGTTACTCGAACTACTGTAATACAGGCAATACAGCGCCAATACTGCCAGCTAAATAAAACATTCTAACTACGGAAGGCACTAACTACTGATAGGCATAGTCAGCAAATGAAAGATTTTGATAAGAACAAACAATGTATTTACCTTAATAGTGTTCGAAAGGTATATATATATATATATATATATATATATATATATATATATATATATATATATATATATATATATCCGCTCATAACATCCGGTCTTACAAATTTCGTTTTTCTGACGGACACACGTCCAGATCGTCCGTTCTCAAAACTCGGCCATCTCTCTCCACATCCACCATTGCTGGCGGCTCACCGCCAACTGCGCAACGCTACGCGCTGTCCCCATCCAACTGCCCAACACTACAATAGCAAATATTCCAACAATGCCAACCAGCCACAGACAGCGCACAGCACAGTCAGTGATTTTCATATCGAGCGCTACGTGGCGTTACCAACATAAAAACCTGAACAGCCTGCTTAAAATTGGTGCCTGCATACCTTGTGCCGATGGTTTACCCTTTTGCCAGTCCTTAAATTAGGCAACACCTTTTTAATCTTCCGTCCCAGATTCTTGAAATTACGTAACTTCTTTATTTTCAAAAAGCATTTTCTTGGTCCAAAGTGAGCGTAGCGAAAATGAATGTGTCGTATCGTTTGGTCGATAAAATCTTATTGATGGCAAAGAAGCCACAGCGACTAGTTTGTGTTCCCTCTACAGAATAATATCCCTTTCCTCAGTAAGTAGTACTGCCTGATATTCGCTTGCCTGTTGTCCTTCCGTTTATTCTAAATGGCTGGTGGTATTGGGTCTTTATCTTGCAATTTTGCAATGTTCTTTAGTGGCGTGACTATGAGGTTTTTCCAGCTACCTTTGTAAAATAAAACTGAACTGAATTTTTTCAGCTTTCTCATTCATATCTTCTGTCAGTGCTATTGGAACCGTGATAATGTGTCTGCCACAAAATACGTCGAACCAGGTTCGCATGTTAATGAGAAATCAAATTCCTTGAGATATATTTGGTAAGACGATCATGTCTGAGTTTTGTCGTAAGCAGAAAGTGCAATGCTTTATGGTCGGTACAGACTTCTGTTTTCCTCCTGAACGGAAAATAAAGAAATTTCTGGAAAGCCCATACTACTGCCAATTCCTCTAGTTGTGTCAAAGAATAGTTCCGCTCACTCTTAGACAGCACACTACTGCCGAAAGCTATTGCTTTCCTAACCATTGTACCATACTCTTCATATTCTTGAAAGACTCCTACACTAAGCCCTGCCATTGCCGAGTCTGTGATTATGCAGAAATTTTAAGACAGATCTGGATAGGCCACAACCGCTACATTAGTCAGGACTGACTTCAACACTTGGAACTTTTCCTCTGCTGCCTCGTCCCATACCCAAGGCATGTTCTCTCCTCTCAACACACAAGAGGTCGCTAATGTTCCAATCTTCACAATTTTTTTTATAAAAATGACCCCAAGAAAGCTCCTCAATCTTCTCCTGGTGTTTGGGGAAGGGAGTTTTGCAATTGCTGCAATATTCTCCCGATTAGGTTCTATTTCTTGTGCTGAGATGATGTGTCCCAAGAACTTCGCGTGCAGCGATCTAAAAGATGACTTGTGTGGATTGTAAGTAACCCCGTGGCTTTTCAGGGTCATGAAGAGTGTCCTCAATACCTCATTGTGTTCTCCCCACGAGCCTTCAGCTATCATTCATGTAGATGTTGGTATGTTGCTTTAGGATATCATCTCATATGCCATCCAAACAATCGATAAAAGCAGCTGACTTTATATTTAATCCAAATGGTAGACATTTGAATTGGTAACATCTACCGAAAGCAAGAAATGCCTTATATTTGCAACAGCCTGGGCGGAGCTCTATCTGCCAGAAACTTGTTCGAAAATCGATCGCCGTAAATAATCACCCTGCATGAAACTTGTATAATAAGCCTCCAGCTCCTGCACCCTGTCTGTCTCTGGCGCAATTACAGTGCTGACCTGCTGAGAGTCCAGTACAAGGTGGACTTACTGATCCTTCTTTACCACCACAAGCAAGTGGCTATTGCAAGGTGCTGTTGTGTGCTCGATTATTCCTACATTCAGAGTCTTGTTCAGTTCTGCACAAACTTGCTTTCTACGTACAAGTGGTATGCCATATGGTTTTGCGCCTTATCTGTGTCTCTTCTTGTTGGAACCACCACAGCTGGTTCCGATAAAATTTTTCATTCGATTCTGCCTTCGTTTCTGGTTCCAAGAGCAATTTTAGACAACTCGCTGGGATCTGTGCCCTAATAGCTCGTTCCTCAAAATGTGTTAGCACTTTTTCCTCTCTTTGTAGAGTAATTATGCGACATCCCATGTCTAATATGGCCTTATTTTCTATCATGAGATCTATGCGGAATATCAGTTGTGTGGGCAGCGTACTCAGAATGATGAAATTACACTCCAGTTCGTGTCCGTGACATGAAATTCTATTCTTGCCTGCCTATTTACTTCCGTGTATTTGCCTACAATTGCCTCCTTTATGCATGTCCTTTTTAAAGACAGCACCGACCATCGTGACTTCTTCTTGCACCATTCAAAGACGACATCAGAAACCACAGAGACTTCATTGCCACTACCGAAAATTCGCCTCAGTTCTACAGTACCCACTCTTAACTTTACCATTTGGTGTAGCTCCTGGTTGCACAATGCTTCCTTTTCTTCCAACAAGATCTCCAACATATCTTCGTACATGAGTAAGTTTACAATGTCTATCTCTTTCTTTATCGTACTACGCTCGCTTGATATTTCTGTAGGTTCACCGCTTTGATGGCAGTTTACTTCTTTCCCATCTCTTCTTCTCTGAGATCGGTTTTCCACTACCTTTGGTCCAGCTTGTGTTTCCGAATTCTCGTCACCATATTGAAAGTTTTCTTTCCAAAGCTCTACATACGATTCCTCATATACATATTGTTCATCGTCTGGAGTCGACTCCCAGTTTTCATCGTTCTCTTCATCCTCATTTTCCTCCTTCTGCAAACATAGCTTAACGTATAAATGCTTACTCTCTGATCCCCAACATTATTTACAACTCATTCCACTTCATGACTGCTGTCGAGCTCATCTTGCGCATCTTTCCCATCATTTTTGTCTCTCCTTTGCTGCTCCTCCTCTGACATATTGGCGGGATTTTAACATTGTCCTGGTATGCTCTGAGTTGTTTTGCAGGTGTTATAATGGCCGATCCCGCTTCTGACATTGGTTACTGTTGATTCCGATTTGCTGCGTGACCTCCGTCGCGAGCATCTGGTGGCTTAGTATCCGTGTTTTCCGTTTGCTGCACACGTTCATTAGGGTGTGGTCACGTTGCTATACACTGTTGACGATTGTTCGGTTTGAGATAGTTTCCTACGCCTCTGTTCGGTGGGACTGCCTGGAACCACTCACCAGTATCTGGTGGTCTGTTCCTCTTGTTTCTTCTGTCATTCTCAAATTGCGGTGGTCCACAAAAATTATTAGAATCGCTCCTATTGTTCTCCGCTTCTCTCATTCTTTCCTTCACTTGATTCTCATTCAAAGCAAACTCTAACTCATGTAACTAGTTTCTGAATGTTTCTATGTTTCAGTTACACCTGCCGGCCAATATCTGCCGATACCTGGTAGATAATTTCATATAACAAAATCGTATGATTTCGCTCGTGCTATACGTCATGTCCAAGCACTGGTTCTTGCGTAAAAGATTGTCAAAGAACTTCACCGGATTCCGCTGTTCTGATGATTGTAAGTCTCTGTACATCGCAGTTTCTTGCTTGATACTCTTTTGAGTTCCCTTCGACCAATATAACGCAAGGAATGCATCTTTAAAGTCTTGATACGAGCTATAATTATGCGCGATCTCACTCATTTGGACTGCCAGATCTCCTTCTAAATGTGCACACAAGAACTCTAGCTTCTATTGCTGTGCCCATGATGGTGGTAATGATAAACGGAATAGAGATATCTACACCTCGTGATGAATTGATCTGCCATTGTTCACATTCGTTTAGAATTTCTGTATGGACAGGAAGTGCTTAAAATCAAATGCTGCTTCCTCCCGAGCATACCGCCTGTCAACTGTTTGTGTTTTGTCTGTACTCTGCAACAGGTCCCCTGTATGTTGTTCAGCCACTACTTCTACTCACCCTTGAGACAGTCATTCATTTGCGCTGTGAACGTCCTCGTGAGCGGAATACAGTTGTTTCGTGGGTTGTCATCCGTCTCCAAATGTAAACGTAGCGCGATCGACTCACTAAAACAACTATCATTACTAATTCGTCTTTCCTGTGTTGTACCCGACTGGACCAATGATTGATTTTCCTGAATGAAGCCATATTCGAATGTCCAGGATCTTCGCGACTCTTCCGTATTTCGCAGGAGTATTATTTCTCCTTGCGTGATTCTAACAGTATTGTGCCTTCATCCAATTTCGTGACATCAGCATCAGTATTCTTCAACCTTTTCTCGATTTCTACCATGCATGTTTCTTGTCCTGCCTGCGTCCTGCTTACTCTGTCCAATTCCTTTTTCAGGACTGCAGGCTTTTGTAATTGCATATTTATTCCGTCCTGTGTTCTCTCTACGTCTTCTGCCAACTGTTTAGCTGACTGCACAACCTTCTTGGTTTCCACACCTTCACCCTTTGCTTCCGTCGCTAATCCTTTTACATCTTTCAGATTTTCTCTCAAAATATAGCATTTTTCGTTTGTCCCTTTCCTGGTTACCAACATGTCACGTAACATTTCCTTTCTCGCTATCTTGTTCTTCTGTTCCATTTTTCTTTTTTTTTTTTTCAAAAACTACAGTAAAGTAAGTTCTGAGTTACTTTGCTCATCTCTTCTACTGGAATCTGACTCTTCTGATCTCAGTTGAGAATGTGTCTGCAGTGGTGAAGCTGCCTTGCGGCTCCCATCTACATAATAACCTCTGATCCTTTTAATCGCACCCTCGAGTCGGGAGGTGACCGTGACGTCCGCTTTCCCATTCTCCCTGCCACATCCGATCGCACCCTCTGACTCAAAGTACTCTGTTGTTCTATCTGAAGCACGGGTGGACTCTAAATTGTCCATTCTGTGGGAAACCTTACCTGCTCCTCTTCCATATTTGACAAATCACTATCTTGATATCGCTCTATATTCGAAATTTCCGTTAACTTAAATAACACTCTAGTCTTCAATCACAAACGTACTCAAAACACCTCATATACAGGTTCATAAAATACAGGGCTATTACAAATGATTGAAGCGATTTCATAAATTCACTGTAGCTCCATTCATTGACATATGGTCACGACACACTACAGATACGTAGAAAAACTCATAAAGTTTTGTTCGGTTGAAGCCGCACTTCAGGTTTCAGCCGCCAGAGCGCTCGAGAGCGCAGTGAGACAAAATGGCGACAGGAGCCGAGAAAGCGTATGTCGTGCTTGAAATGCACTCACATCAGTCAGTCATAACAGTGCAACGACACTTCAGGACGAAGTTCAACAAAGATCCACCAACTGCTAACTCCATTCGGCGATGGTATGCGCATTTTAAAGCTTCTGGATGCCTCTGTAAGGGGAAATCAACGGGTCGGCCTGCAGTGAGCGAAGAAACGGTTGAACGCGTGCGGGCAAGTTTCACGCGTAGCCCGCGGAAGTCGACGAATAAAGCAAGCAGGGAGCTAAACGTACCACAGCCGACGGTTTGGAAAATATTACGGAAAAGGCTAAAGCAGAAGCCTTACCGTTTACAATTGCTACAAGCCCTGACACCCGATGACAAAGTCAAACACTTTGAATTTTCGGCGCGGTTGCAACAGCTCATGGAAGAGGATGCGTTCAGTGCGAAACTTGTTTTCAGTGATGAAGCAACATTTTTCTTAATGGTGAAGTGAACAGACACAATGTGCGAATCTGGGCGGTAGAGAATCCTCACGCATTCGTGCAGCAAATTCGCAATTCACCAAAAGTTAACGTGTTTTGTGCAGTCTCATGGCTTAAAGTTTACGGCCCCTTTTTCTTCTGCGAAAAAAACGTTACAGGACACGTGTATCTGGACATGCTGGAAAATTGGCTCATGCCACAGCTGGAGACCGACAGCGCCGACTTCATCTTTCAACAGGATGGTGCTCCACCGCACTTCCATCATGATGTTCGGCATTTCTTAAACAGGAGATTGGAAAACCGATGGATCGGTCATGGTGGAGATCATGATCAGCAATTCATGTCATGGTCTCCACACTCTCCCGACTTAACCCCATGTGATTTCTTTCTGTGGGGTTATGTGAAAGATTCAGTGTTTAAACCTCCTCTACCAAGAAACGTGCCAGAACTGCGAGCTCGCATCAACGATGCTTTCGAACTCATTGATGCTGCGCCGAGTGTGGGAGGAACTTGATGATCGGCTTCATGTCTGCCGAATCACTATAGGGGCACATATCGAACATTTGTGAATGCATAAAAAAACTTTTTGAGTTTTTGTATGTGTGTGCAAAGCATTGTGAAAATATCTCAAATAATAAAGTTATTGTAGGGCTGTGAAATCGCTTCAATCATTTGTAATAACCCTGTATTATTGAACCTAACCAAAATAAATTCGATTCTGTACCAACGCTGTTAGATCGATAGGTTGTGGAGCAAAATTCACTAAAACCAGAGAAAGCTGAAATATATACAGATTACATAATTCGGGCCAGCAGAAGTCCTAAGACCAACTCGGGTTTATATCTCTAGAAATGCATTAATAAATCAATCTAATTTTGACTGTCAAAAATTTTAAAAAATGTTCCAATGTGTGTGAAATCTTATGGGACTTAACTGCTAAGTCATCAGTCCCTAAGGTTACACACTACTTAACCGAAATTATCCTAAGGACAAATACATACAGCCATGCCCGAGGGAGGACTCGAACCTCTGCCGGGACCAGCCGCACAGTCCATGACTGCAGCGCCTTAGACCGCTCGGCTAATCCTGCGCGGCTCAAAAATTTTAATTCTCTCTTTGCTCTATGAGCGTCAAGTTAGAGAAACTGTTTTAAAAATGTTCCCGAATATTTAAAAGTGCACATTTTTGTTCCTGAGTAAATCACAAAGTCTCCAATCACTGCCATGATCCTGGCACGGGCACGCCAAAAACGTACTACGCCACTGTCTAAGCCTTTAGGTAATTAATCTGTATCAGTATGTACACTATGTGTTCAAAAGTATTCTGACACCTGGCTGAAAATGACCTACAAGTTCATGGCGCTTCCATCGGTAATTCTGCAATTCAGTATGGTGTTGGCACACCCTTAGCCTTGATGACAGCTTCCACTCTCGCTGACATACGTTCAATCAGGTGCTGGAGGGTTGCTTAGGGAATGGCAGCCCATTCTTCACAGAGTGCTGCGCTGAGGAGAGGTATCGATGTTGGTCGGTGAGACCTGGCACGAGGTCGGCGTTCCAAAACGTCCCAAAGGTGTCCTGTAGGACTCAGGTCAGGACTCTGTGCAGGCCAGTCCATTACAGGGATGTTATTGTTGTGTAATAACTCCGCGACAGGCCGTGCATTATGAACAGGTACTCGATCGTCTTCAAAGATGCAATCGCCATCCCCGAATTGCTCTAGATTAGTGGGAAGCAAGAAGGTGCTTAAAACATCAATGCAGGCGTGTGCTGTGATAGTGCCACGCAAAACAACAAGGGATGCAAGCCTCCTCCATCAAAAACACGACCACACCATAACACAACCACCTCCGAATTATACTGTTGGCGCTACACACGCTGTCAGATGACGTTCACCGGGCATTCGTCATACCCACACCCTGCCATCGGGCCGGCCGGGGTGGCCCAGCGGTTCTAGGCGCTACAGTCTGGAACCGCGCGACCGCTATGGTCGCAGGTTCGAATCCTGCCTCGGGCATGGATATGTGTGATGTCCTTAGGGGACTGATGACCTCAGAAGTTAAGTCCCATAGTGCTCAGAGCCATTTGATGTGAGCCTGCCATCGGATCACCACATTGTACACTGTACTCCAGACAACGTCTTTCCACTCCTTACGCTCCTTACACCGACCGAGACGTCGTTTGGCATCTACCGGCGTGATGTGTGGGTTATGAGCAGCCGCTGGACCATGAAATCCATGTTTTCTTACCTCCCGCCTAACTGCTATAGTAGTTGCAGTGGATCCTGATGGAGTTTGGAATTTCTGTGTGATGGTCTGGAAAGATGTCTGCCTTTTACACATTACGACCCTCTTCAACTGTCGGCGGTCTCTGGCAGTCAACAGACGAGGTCGGCCTGTACGCTTTTGTGCTGTACGTGTCGCTTCACGTTTCCAGTTCACTATCACATCGGAAACAGAGGACCTAGGGATGTTTCGGAGTTTGGAAATCTCGCGTACAGACGTATGACATAAGTGACATAAGTGACACCCAATCACCTGACCACATTCGAAGTCCGTGAGATCCGCGGAGCGCCCCATTCTGCTCTCTCACGATGTCTAATGGCTACTGAGGTCGCTCATATGGAGTAGCTGGCAGTAGGTGGAAGCACAATACACCTAATATTAAAAAAAAATGTATGTTTTTGGCGGTGTCCGGATACTTTTGATCACATAGTATATATCCCCAATGAAGGTTATAAATTGCCATTTGTGGCAAAAGGATTTTTTATTGTTGTTGTTGTGGTCTTTAGTCCTGAGACTGGTTTAATGCAGCTCTACATGCTACTCTATCCGGTGCAAGGTTCTTCATCTCCCAGTAACTACTGCAACCTACATTCATCTGATTCTGTTTAGTGTATTCATCTCTTGGTCCCCCTCTACGACTCCTACCCTCCATGCTACCCTCCAATACTAGATTGGTGATCCCCTGATGCCTCAGAACATATCCTACCAACCGATCCCTTCTTCTAGTTAAGTTGTGGCACAAACTTCTCTTCTCCCCAATCCTATTCAATACCTCCTCATTAGTTATGTCATCTACCCATCTAATCTTCAGCATTCTTCTGTAGCACCACATTTCGAAAGCTTCTACTCTCTTCTTGTCCAAACTAGTTATCGTCCGTGTTTCACTTCCATACATGGCTACGCTCCATACAATTACTTTCAGAAACGACTTCCTGACACTTAAATCAATACTCGATGTTAACAAATTTCTCTTCTTCAGAAACGCTTTCCTTGCCATTGCCAGTCTACATTTTATATCCTCTCTACTTCGACCATCATCAGTTATTTTGCTCTCCAAATAGCGAAACTCCTTTACTACTTTAAGTGTCTCATTTCCTAATCTAATTCCCTCAGCATCACCCGACTTAATTCGTTTACATTCCATTATCCTTGTTTTGCTTTTGTTGATGTTCATCTTATACCCTCCTTTCAACACACTGTCCACTCCGTTCAACTGCTCTTAGGAGTCCTTTGCTGTCTCTGACAGAATTACAATGTCGTCGGGGAACCTCAAAGTTTTTATTTCCTCTCCATGGATTTTAATACCTGCCCCGAATTCTTCTTTTGTTTCCTTCACTGCTTGCTCAATACACAGATTGAATAACATCGGGGATAGGCTACAACCCTGTCTCACACCCTTCCCAACCACTGCTTCCCTTTCGTGCCCCTCGACTCTTATAACTGCCATCTGGTTTCTGTACAAATTGTAAATAGCCTGTCGCTCCCTGTATTTTACCCCTGCCACCTTCAGATTTTGAAAGAGAGTATTCCAGTCAACATTGTCTAAAGCTTACTCTAAGTCTACAAATGCTAGAAACGTAGGTTTGCCTTTCCATAAACTAGCTTCTAAATAAGTCGTACGGAATTCAGACTTATCTTCCCCGAGGTCAACTTCTACCAGTTTTTCCATTCGTCTGTAAATAATTCGCGTTAGTATTTTGCAGCTGTGGCTTATTAAACTGATTGTTCGATAATTTTCACGTCTGTCAACACCTTCTTTCTTTGGGAAATGAATTATTACATTCTTCTTGAAGTCTGAGGGTATTTCGCCTGTCTCATACATCTTGCTCACCAGATGGTACAGTTTTCTTAGGCCTGGCTCTCCCAAGGCTGTCAGTAGTTCTAATGGAATGTTGGCTACTCCCGGGGCCTTGTTTCGACCCAAGTCTTTCAGTGCTCTGTCAAACTCTTCACACAGTATCGTATCTCCCATTTCATCCTCATCTACATCCTCTTCCATTTCCATAATATTGTCCTCAAGTACACTGCTCTTGTATAGGCCCTCTATATACTCCCTCCGCCTTTCTGCTTTCCCTTCTTTGCTTGGAACTGGGTTTCCATCTGAGCTCTTAATATTCATACAACTGGTTCTCTGTTCTCCAAAGGTCTCTTTAATTTTCCTGTAGGCGGTATCTATCTTACCCCTAGTGAGATAACGCTCTACATCCTTACATTTGTCCTCTAGCCATCCCTGCTTAGCCATTTTGCACTTCCTGTCGATCTTGTTTTGGAGACGTTTGTATTCCTTCTTGCCTGCTTCATTTACTGAATTTTTATATTTTCTCCTTTCATCAATTAAATTCAGGATTTCTTCTGTTACCCAAGGATTTCTACTAGCCCTCATCTTTTTACCTACTAGGTCCTCTGCTGCCTTCACTACTTCATCTCTCAAAGCTACCCATTCTTCTTCTACTGTATTTCTTTCCCCCATTCCTGTCAATTGTTCCATTATGCTCTCCCCGAAACTCTGTACAACCTCTAGTTCATTCAGTTTAACCAGGTCCCATCTCCATAAATTCCCACCTTTTTGCAGTTTCTTCAGTTTTAATCTACAGTTCATAACCAATAGATTGTGATCAGAGTCCACATCTGCCCCTGGAAATGTCTTACAATTTAAAACCTGGTTCCTAAATCTCTGTCTTACCATTATATAATCTATCTGAAACCTGTCAGTATCTCCAGGCTTCTTCCATGTATACAACCTTCTTTTATGATTCTTGAACCAAGTGTTAGCTATGATTAAGTTGTGCTCTGTGCAAAATTCTATCAGGCGGCTTCCTCTTTCATTTCTTACCACCAATCCATATTCACCTACTATGTTTCCTTCTCTCCCTTTTCCTACTACCGAATTCCAGTCACCCATGACTATTAAATTTTCGTCTCCCTTCACTATCTGAATAATTTCTTTTATTTCATCATACATTTCTGCAATTACTTCGTCATCTGCAGAGCTAGTTGGCATATAAACTTGTACTGCTGTAGTAGGCGTGGGCTTCGTGTCTATCTTGGCCACAATAATGCGTTCACTATGCTGTTTGTAGTAGCTTACCCGCATTCCTATTTTTTATTCATTATTAAACCGACTCCTGCATTACCCCTATTTGATTTTGTATTTATAACCCTGTATTCACCTCACCAGAAGTCTTGTTCCTGCTGCCACCGAACTTTACTAATTCCCACTATACCTAACTTTAACCTATCCATTTCTCTTTTTAAATTTTCTAACCTACCTGCCCGATTAAGGGATCTGACATTCCACGCTCCGATCCGTAGAACGCGTTTTCTTACTCCTGATAACGACGTCCTCTTGAATAGTCCCCGCCCGGAGATCCGAATGGGGGACTATTTTACCTCCGGAATATTTTATCCAAGAGGACGCCATCATCATTTAATCATAGAGTAAAGCTGCATGCCCTCGGGAAAAAAATACGGCCGTAGTTTCCCCTTGCTTTCAGCCGTTCGCAGTACCAGCACAGCAAGGCCGTTTTGGTTAGTGTTACAAGGCCAGATCAGTCAATCATCCAGACTGTTACCCCTGCAACTACTGAAAAGGCTGCTGCCCCTCTTCAGGAACCACACGTTTGTCTGGCCTCTCAACAGATACCCCTCCGTTGTGGTTGCACCTACGGTACGGCTATCTGTATCGCTGAGGCACGCAAGCCTCCCCACCAACGGCAAGGTCCATGGTTCTTGGGCCCTAGAGACTTCAAAACGGTGGTGTAACAGGGGCACTGTAATTTAATTTTGTGACCAGGTCTGATACGTATGTTATGAAAGTCAAAGTTACCTTAAGTTGTATTGTTTATTGTAAGTCCTCACACAAAACGAGAGCAGCAGTTGCGCTGAAGTAATAGATAATCGTTTTAATAACATCTTACTCACTGACAATTTATCACAAGAATATGAAACAGTTACAAGTAACTAAGGTTGGCGGAGATTAAAACAAAGAGCCGATAAATAGGGGACTGCATTATTACCACACTGACCTGCTCCTGCGATCTGACAATAGTGATTGCTAAAATCTGAATTCATAAAATTATGCACAGAAGAAGAGCGTCTTACTCCTAGTCGTTAACACTCTAACGTTAACTGAGCACAGAGCGACCTATACACGCCGAAGCCGATTGTAGACATTGAAAAAAACTGTTCATATATATGTGAAATCTTATGGGACTTAACTGCTAAGGTCATCAGTCCCTAAGTTTACACACTACTTAACCTAAATTATCCTAAGGACAAACACACACACCCGTGCCCGAGGGAGGGCTCGAACCTCCGCCGGGACCAGCCGCACAGTCCATGACTGCAGCGCCTTAGACAGCTCGGCTAATCCAGCGCGGCTAGACATTGCACTTCTTATTTTTTTTTAGCAGCGTCCTTGTGTTGTCCGCCAGTGCTGCTGTCGGCAGCCATTGAGGGTGATGCCTGTCAATCCCGAAAAGCAACCTAACGCAAACCTTACATCATACTCCGACTGGAGCTGCAAAGTGAAATGACCACATCTCACGCGGAATTCTCCGAGCAGAATTCGAAGTGATTCTCTCACTAGCAGCTGACTAAGTTTCTCCTTAGTTGCTTCTGTCTTCCCTCGTAACATTCGCCACTTCTTCGAGAGCCACTCCTAGTCTCTCGTGAACAATCATCCATTGACAAGTGTTAATGCTCCTGGAGCGTCCTCCCACGTCTGAATAATTTTCCAGAACTACTACGTCAGACCAGGCCGACTAATGAAATCCCCGCAGTTTCGCGCCCAGAGGCTTGCAGCTAAAGGAAATGTGTTTTGGTTCTGTCCTGTCGATGCTTCAAATGAGCGCATTAGCTCGTGTTGCCCACGACCCTCCTGGGTTCAAATGGTTCAAATGGCTCTGAGCACTACGGGACTTAACAGCTGGGGTCATCAGTCCCCTAGAACTTAGAACTACTTAAACCTAAGTAACCTAAGGACATTACACACATCCATGCCCGAGGCAGGATTCGAGCCTGCGACCGTAGCGGTCACGCGGTTCCAGACTGAAGCGCCTAGAACCGCACGGCCACACCGGCCGGAGACCCTCCTGGGTTCCCTACCCGCTTTATATATATGTGAGTGACTGGCTGCAGATATTTTTGGGACGAGAGAAGTGGAGTGTCTCACTTACAGAATCCTCTCACTTTTCCTGCCGTGTCCTGATGAGAGCACAGAGCCATAAACACCTGTAGCTTTCACAGAGCCTGCCTAGTCTCCACCGATATATTGCTCTCTTATCGGCAGACTGGCGCCGTCATCTGTGCATTCTCCGCCCAAAGCTCATTGTTGCCCGCCTTCCTGGACCTTTACTGTACTTTACAACGCCTTCACCACAGAAAAACGCCTTAGGAAGGTGGGAGCGACGGTCATCTCGTTCAGAATTCCGACGACATTGTGGGTGTTCGGAGTTTCGCGGCGTTACCTGCTGTCACCGTTGTGTCGGCTCGCGTTGAGCGTCCCCTCGCACTGTCCAGTACACACAGCGGGTCTGAGACGTGGTACTTAGGGAAGGCAGGAAAAGGTGTGGACGGGGCCTAATCAGTTACCGTTGGTTGCACAGTAAACACATACACTTTATGTAAGAAAATAATTCTTTTTAAACAATCATTTAAAAAAAAATTGGCTAACACAAGCTACACTCATCAAGAAGAATGCAAGTTATTTGTCGGCTGAAGGCCACAAGCAGTAGGAATAATTTAAACAAAATATTATTTTTAAACAAGTGACACAATCAGAACAAACAAAGCCGGGAGTGATCCACAGTGTTCCAAGGATGGACCTGAAAAGAAAAGTCTCTACAGCTGCGTAAGCGGTGAGACAGGCAGCCAAGGGTTATTCTCACTTAACAGGATGGTAACTCATACTAGGAACAGCTTAAACACCGACCAGCACACTCGCAAAATCCACCTAAGATGCGATAACCAATACCACGATAGAATAATAGTTAATATCTTCAAATGACAAGCATTTAATTACACAAGTTGGCTCCACCAAATCCTAGTACGCAGACAGGGTTAAGACCAAACTGCCTATTCAAAATCTGACTAGATGCACATGTAACTGCAAAAGACAATTCCACAAACAACTCAAACAATGCTATAACAGTCACTATACAGCAACAAGACGAATTGCTGAACGTTAGGAACACAGAAGCCGTCGAACGACCAAAATACACGCCGTCCACTGAGACGACCGACCGAACGACCAACCATCGTTCGTTGCCAGTCAAGTCAGACAAGAGAAACGTCAGAGTATAAAACCGCCAACTGACAGCTTGACGGCATGAGGTCACTTCGACGGACGAACACACACACGAGTGAAACTTGCACTACTCGAATATAACGCCCCATTCAACTTAAACTCGCTGAATCCGAATCTCGACGTGGTCTTGCACTCTCGCGACCAAATCCTTCTCTCGGGCAGTGCCTATATCGCCAGCTCCCTCGGCGAGTACTGGCGCTGTGGCAGCTCACTGCTTCTCCGTCCCGACTGAACTCCGACACACGACGACCCGGAAATACTTGAGGTGGCTCCAAAGGTGGTACCACAGAACTCGCCGCTGCTGCCATTCACGGACAGACAAAGCGAGCAAACGTAGTGGCGGCATTGAACGCACTAAGGAAACGACAGGTCACAATCCGAATACACGACGCCAACCTGTCGACGGCACAAACGCGAGGCGCAGCACGGTTCAGGGTCTGAGACACTTGCAAGGGGAGTCGCTTGTACGCAGAGGAAATGTGTTGACATTTGCACGAAGCCCAGGACATTGTAGTTAGTGGACAGGGTGTTCCAGAAGTAGGATGCACTGGCCTGTCCGCCGCTACCTGCGACGTATTCTGGAAAAGACCAAAGCCCATTTCAGCACAAAGCTGCCTGTCTTCGCATCAGTTCGTAGTGTGCGTGGCTTTCTCCCCGAGTTCAGTACTGCAGCTGACCTCTGACACGCAAATAGTGTTTCGGTTTTTTTAGATGCTGAGATAATGGTGTTAACTGATACCACCAACGGGACGCCTTTACTGATTTACAACGGGCATCAGCGTATAGTGGGCTATTCAAACAAACAAGAAATGACTTGCTGCCACTGTGTAAACTTTACAAACAATAAATACAAATTAAAACAATCCACAAAAACTAACACACTTTCCGGGGAAGGCAGCCATACTTGTCTTGCAGTTGAAGCAGAAAATGAAATGTGAAACATTTTGCCAGCGGAAAGAAGCGAGCCAAAGAAACTGACACTACAGTTTCATCAGTTTACGTGGAAGAAGTAGGGCAGTTCTTCAATCGAGGCTACAACTTAGGAACATCGTTACCATCAAACAGAAATGCGTAACAATCGTTACATTGCAATAGGGAGAAATATCTGAGAACTACACAAGATCCAACGATTCTGGAAGAATATCCTTCTAAGAAAATAATTTACTGATGAATGATGTTATCAATTTTTTACTTGCCGGCGATAACAGCGGACCGAAAGACAGAATACTGGTGTTTGCCAGTGAAAGGGGAAAACCATGTTTATCAAACTGCGAATCATTCTTTGTGAATATAACATTCAAAAGTTCGAGCAAGCAGTTTGGACAGTTGCTTGACTCCACGCCGACCGTAATAGTTCTTTGGAGGAAAGTAACACCGTTCCAGTTGTTTGCGCTCTGCTACCAAACAAAAAGCGCGTAAGCACTGCTGCCAAATAAATAGCGAGAAAAATATGGACTTTTTTTAAAAAAAAGCTATTGAAACCAACGTACCCGGATAGATCCCTGGATCTCTGATGATGGACTTCGAAATTGCCATCTTCCAAGCAGCTAACAGTTTGTTTCCTGGGAGAGAGATTATTGGTCGCAATTATCATTTTATTCCATGTTTGTGAAAACAAGTTCAGTGTTGCGGCCTCGTTCCAGCCTATAAGGAAAACGAGGAATCACGCTGTCACCTAAGAATGTGTTCTACTCCTTCCGTGGAAGGCTGTGTGTCCAGGACAGCACACCTCAAATCAAAAGTTTCAGGACTTTTACGACTATTTTTTGGACCAGTCAGTGGCTCGATAACGGACATATGCCAAGAGAGATGTGGAACTTCAGTGGAGGGCGCCATTGGACTAATAACGTCTCAGAAGGATGGAGCCGAAGAATAAATACATTAATATCGAAAGTTCATCCGAATATTTACTCATTAGTGAAAATTTTTTAGAAGGTGCGAAATACCAACGGCCACCAGTTTCAGCGACTAGTCCTAAATTTTGCTGGAGAAAGAAGGAAAAAGGTCAGCAATGAAGAGTTACGAAACAATTGCAAATGTTTTAAAGGATCTGCAAAGTAATGGGAAATTAAAATCATTTCTGACTTTGTGTCCTATTCACACAAGTTTCAGTGAGGAAGGCACGTCAGAATCATTGAAAACTATTGGTAGTATTGAAAAGTAGTTTAATGTAATGATTGCCAATCTTGTAAACATCGTAAATAAATTTTATCGGGGACAGAGAGAGACTACCTCCTAGCGCTGTTCTCTGCAAATGACACAAAGTCGACTAAACGTCTCTTGAAATTTTTGTAAAATATTCCCTAATGAAGACTCACAGGACTATCTCAAATGCCTTTTCTATGGCATATTTCAGCATTCGCCTTGAGGTTCTTAGAATCATAATCTGTATGGGCAGATAGCGAATACAATACCTTTGCAGTAGAAACGCAGGCAACTGACATGCAGTTAAATCCATATTTTCTCCCTCCGTTGGAAGATGAACAATCCAGCATGAAACTAGTAAAGACAAAATAGATTATCATAAAAAGTGACTTGTCGCAGTTTTGCAACCTTTCAGCATATGTCAAAACTAGTTTCTAGTAACACATGTTGTAGACTCCGTTCATATAAGAATAAACCTCATGTCAACATTACACGATGTATTCTTCCACGTTTGCTGGAACCTCATTGGATTTCGTTTCACGTGGAGCAGAAGTCAATCTGTCTCGAGTACAGTCTAGTACGATAATGAGGATACGTTTTATGCTGTGCGTTACGTGCACATCGACTCAGCGATAATACGGGACAACAGCTTTACCGGCGCATTTAAATTGGAAAGCACTGGTCAGGCAAGTGATCCAACTAACCTTCAGTGATGTGAACAGCTGTAGTAAAGACATAAAAACAAGTAGTCTTGAATGCCATTCAATTTTGAACAGTGGGAAATAATGGGAAGACTCAGGCGATACGCTTCTTAGGTGATCTGAAGGGAAATATGCTGTCGATCTTAGCTACGCAGTTCACTTGCAGACGCGGAAGTGTTAAGACGTGCTACGCGATCGCTCTTCCGTGTGACGCTTGTGTTTACCTACTAGTGCACGCGCGTAACAGCTTTCGATTGGTACGGTTTTCTGTTAGGCACATTAACATCTGACATTACTATCGGTGACGGCAAGCCCCGCCATGTATGGTGGGGTGTATGGAGAAGGGGGTGGTGACTTCGACGCCCCTATGGGACAACATCAACATGAACCACCTGCCCAGCGGCTACATCCAGATGCAGCACCCTTACCAGCTCCTCCAGGAACTACATTGGACAACACGACGGCTGTGATCAGCCACTCGTTAGCAGTTGTTCGGGGAGAATCTGGAATACAGCCGGCAGAAGAGCATATGGATTTATCGGAACAGGATTCCTCCAGCTTCTCAGCTACGAGAAACAAGCGACAAAGTGAGGTCAGTCTGGAATTAAGAAATTCCAAAACCTTCATAGCAGACGCTAATCAACTCTTACCCGTAACTGACGTTCCAAATGTAACTGACCCCCTGTAGCAACTGCTTCTGGGCTCACTCCTACCCAACCTGCTGCAACTAACACCCCTCCTGTGGGACCTGCACTCACTCCGAGGTCTCTCAACTTTTACAAACGTACAGATAGGGGACCATTCCTAGTTTACATGGAATGTTTGGACAAAAACTTAGGCCGCTTGCACCCTATGGCACTAGGGAAATTATTGCATATTTCCTTGCCAGAAGTGAAGAATACTTAACATCTCTTCAGCAGGTAAAACAAAAGTTAAGGTGGAACTGAAAACCCCAGACAAGGCTAATTTCCTAGTTACCAGTGAGGTATTAAAGTCAAAAAATATAGAAGCGTACATTCCTTCCTTTGTTGTCCATTAGATGGGAGTAATCAGGAAAGTAGACACCAACCTTGAAGAAGCGGAGATTTTGGAAGTCGTACAATCTCCCTTCCCTGTTGTAGGCGTTCGGAGGTTTACGAAGAGATATGGTAAAGACCAAATCGTTAAATTGCAGACCTGTTTGTTAACCCTCGACTCTCAAACCTTACCGGAAGCCGTGTCTATTCACGGAACGAGATGTCCCGTAGACCTTTATGTACCTACTGTCAGGCAGTGCTTTAATTGTCTTCGTTACGGGCACATCAGCAAACAATGTCGATCTCAGATGAGATGCATTATATGTAGTGGTCCACATAATGTTGAATCCTGTGTCTCACCTATCACTATTTGCGCTGATTTCGGGGGACAACACGCATCCACGGACCGTTCCTGCCCGGAATACCATATACGGCGACGAGCTCAAGAATTACCTACGTTCAACAACATTGACTTCTGGGATGTGCTGTCTATTGCTCGTATGCCAACCTATGCATCAGTCACCGGGGTTCAACAACATCACCTGCCGGCTCCTATCATTCCTGCTCCAACAAATTTAGAGCTCTCCGGACTTTCAAAACCCACAACTCTTCCCGCCGCTGCCCGCAGCAAGCATGCAGAGTCAACAACGGGGAAGTGGGGACGCAACTCAGTGTGCAACTGTGCCCCAGCAGACACACGTCGCTTACCGGCCTCCCCGGCGGCAGGCGCAAGTAAACAACCAAAGTAACGTTCGTGAGTGGTCTCATTACCGCAACCTGTTATGTTGTTGTTGTTGTTGTTGTGGTCTTCAGTCCTGAGACTGGTTTGATGCAGCTCTCCATGCTACTCTATCCTGTGCAAGCTTTTTCATCTCTCAGTACCTACTGCAACCTACATCCTTCTGAATCTGCTTAGTGTATTCATCTCTTGGTCTCCCTCTACGATTTTTACCCTCCACGCTGCCCTCCAATACTAAATTGGTGACCCCTTGATGCATCAGAACATGTCCTACCAACCGATCCCTTCTTCTGGTCAAGTTGTGCCACAAACTTCTCTTCTCCCCAATCCTATTCAATACTTCCTCATTAGTTATATGATCTACCCATCTAATCTTCAGCATTCTTCTGTAGCACCACATTTCGAAAGCTTCTATTCTCTTCTTGTCCAAACTATTTATCGTCCATGTTTCACTTCCATACATGGCTACACTCCATACGAATACTTTCAGAAATGACTTCCTGACACTTAAATCAATACTCGATGTTAACAAATTTCTCTTCTTCAGAAACGCTTTCCTTGCCATTGCCAGCCTACATTTTATATCCTCTCTACTTCGACCATCATCAGTTATTTTGCTCCCCAAATAGCAAAACTCCTTTACTACTTTAAGTGCCTCATTTTCTAATCTAATTCCCTCAGCATCACCCGACTTAATTCGATTACATTCCATTATCCTTGTTTTGCTTTTGTTGATGTTCATCTTATATCCTCCTTTCAAGACACTGTCCATTCCATTCAACTGATCTTCCAAGTCCTTTGCTGTCTCTGACAGAATTACAATGTCATCGGCGAACCTCAAAGTTTTTATTTCTTCTCCATGGATTTTAATACCTACTCCGAATTTTTCTTTTGTTTCCTTTACTGCTTGCTCAATATCCAGATTGAACAACATCGGGGAGAGGCTACAACCCTGTCTTACTCCATTCCCAACCACTGCTTCCCCTTCATGTCCCTCGACTCTTATAACTGCCATCTGGTTTCTGTACAAATTGTAAATAGCCTTTCGCTCCCTGTATTTTACCCCTGCCACCTTTAGAATTTGAAAGAGAGTATTCCAGTCAACATTGCCAAAAGCTTTCTCTAAGTCTACAAATGATAGAAACGTAGGTTTGCCTTTCCTTAATCTTTCTTCTAAGATAAGTCGTAAGGTCAGTATTGCCTCACGTGTTCCAGTGTTTCTACGGAATTGAAACTGATCTTCCCCGAGGTTGGCTTCTACTAGTTTTTCCATTCGTCTGTAAAGAATTCGTGTTAGTATTTTGCAGCTGTGACTTATTAAACTGATAGTTCGGTAATTTTCACATCTGTCAACACCTGCTTTCTTTGGGATAGGAATTATTATATTCTTCTTGAAGTCTGAGGGTATTTCGCCTGTTTCATACATCTTGCTCACCAGATGGTAGAGTTTTGTCAGGACTGGCTCTCCCAAGGCCGTCAGTAGTTCCAATGGAATGTTGTCTACTCCGGGGGCCTTGTTGCCACTCAGGTCTTTCAGTGCTCTGTCAAACTCTTCACGCAGTATCATATCTCCCATTTCATCTTCATCTACATCCTCTTCCATTTCCATAATATTGTCCTCAAGTACATCGCCCTTGTATAGACCCTCTATATACTCCTTCCACCTTTCTGCTTTCCCTTCTTTGCTTAGAACTGGTTTTCAATCTGAGCTCTTAATATTCATACAACTGGTTCTCTGTTCTCCAAAGGTCTCTTTAATTTTCCTTTAGGCGGTATCTATCGTACCCCTAGTGAGATAACCCTCTACATCCTTACATTTGTCCTCTAGCCATCCCTGCTTAGCCATTTTGCACTTCCTCTCGATCTTGTTTTGGAGACGTTTGTATTCCTTTTTGCCTGCTTCATTTACTGCATTTTTATATTTTCTCCTTTCATCAATTAAATTCAATATTTCTTCTGTTACGCAAGGATTTCTACTAGCCCTCATCTTTTTACCTACTTGATCCTCTGCTGCCTTCGCTACTTCATCCCTCAAAGCTACCCATTCTTCTTCTACTGTATTTCTTTCCCCCATTCCTGTCAATTGTTCCCTTATGCTCTCCCTGAAACTCTGTAAAACCTCTGGTTCTTTCAGTTTATCCAGGTCCCATCTCCTTAAATTCCCTCCATTTTGCAGTTTCTTCAGTTTTAATCTACAGGTCATAACCAATAGATTGTGGTCAGAGTCCACATCTGCCCCTGAAAATGTCCTACAATTTAAAACCTGGTTCCTAAATCTCTGTCTTAGCATTATATAATCTATCTGATACCTTTTAGTATCTCCAGGGTTCTTCCATGTATACAACCTTCTTTTATGATTCTTGAACCAAGTGTTAGCTATGATTAAGTTGTGCTCTTTGCAAAATTCTACCAGGCGGCTTCCTCTTTCATTTCTTAGCCCCAATCCATATTGACCTACGATGTTTCCTTCTCTCCCTTTTCCTACACTCGAATTCCAGTCACCCATGACTATTAAATTTTCGTTTCCCTTCACAATCTGAATAATTTCTTTTATTTCATCATACATTTCTTCAATTTCTTCGTCATCTGCAGAGCCAGTTGGCATATAAACTTGTACTACTGTAGTAGGTGTGGGCTTTGTATGTATCATGGCCACAATAATGTTTTCACTATGCTGTTTATAGTAGCTTACCCGCATTCCTATTTTCCAATTCATTATTAAACCTACTCCTGCATTACCCCTATTTGATTGTGTGTTTATAACCCTGTAGTCACCTGACCAGAAGTCTTGTTCCTCCTGCCACCGAACTTCACTAATTCCCACTATATCTAACTTCAACCTGTCCATTTCCCTTTTTAATTTTCTAACCTACCTGCCCGATTAAGGAATCTGACATTCCACGCTCCGATCCGTAGAACGCCAGTTTTCTTTCTCCTGATAACGACCTCCTCTTGAGTAGTCCCCGCCCGGAGATCCGAATGGGGGACTATTTTACCTCCGGAATATTTTACCCAAGAGGACGCCATCATCATTTAATCATACAGTAAAGCTGCATGCCTTCGGGAAAATTTACGGCTGTAGTTTCCCCTTGCTTTCAGCCGTTCGCAGTACCAGCACAGCAAGGCCGTTTTGGTTATTGTTACTAGGCCAGATCAGTCAATCATCCAGACTGTTGCCCTTGCAACTACTGAAAAGGCTGCTGCCCCTCTTCAGGAATCACACGTTTGTCTGGCCTCTCAACAGATACCCCTCCGTTGTGGTTGCAGCTACGGTACGGCTATCTGTATCGCTGAGGCACGCAAGCCTCCCCACCAACGGCAAGGTCCATGGTTCATGGGGGGGGGGGGGGGCAGCCTGTTATATCCCATGCAAAATTCATTCACTCCTATCAGCCAAAATCCATACCAGCCTGCTGCTCACAGATTAGCAACCCCACAAGAGCCGAATCAACGACAGCCTCAAGGTCATGCTGAACTTATAGATAAGATAATAAATGTGATTGATATTGTCATGCAAAACATGAGACAAAATAGTGCTATGAACAATTCCGATATCCGGCACCTCGTTACTGGCATATTTCAATCTCTCTCTCCTTAAATTATGACGGCTTTAAAAGTATTGCAGTGGAATGCGAGATCGGCTAATTATAATAAAGAAAGCTTGCAGCGAGAACTGTTCGTAAGTCAGCCTGATATCGTTCTGTTATGGTTCAAATTCGAACGAACTGTTCGCTTTCAAAATTATTCTATAGTAAGGGAAGACCGTCTCGATGGGTGGGGCAGCGTAGCTATACTGGTAAAAACTTCGCTGCCGTATCGACCACACCCATTACACGTACCTGTCACCAACCTTGAATTAGTTGCTGTGGAGATACGAACTGCCCACAAAACCTTTACAGTTGTCTCGCTGTATGCCGCTCCCCACCACAGTATCGTGGAAGATGACTGGAGACAATTAATAAGTCAGCTTCGTCCTCCCTTTATCGTAGCTGGAGACGTGAATGCCCACCATGTAGCGTGGGGAGGAGACGTGACAGACAGGAACGGCAGGACCTTGATAAGCGTTATCGAAGATAATAACTTAGTGATACTCAACGATGGCTCTCCTACTGTGATAACTTCCCCTCTCCGTAGACCCCCTGCTTTACTGAAATATCTCATTGTTGCGTTAAAAAGGATTCAATGGGATCCGATCATCTCCCAATAGAGTTTCACATTAACATCAACGTCGATACTACGCACATCTGTTAATCTAATAGTACGTGGAAAATCAAGGAAGCCAATTGGGCCTCTAATAAGGAAACGGTTCGGCGGGCACTCGCAAATACGAGACGTGACTTACGGGACGAAGATGCATACCCAGTTTTACTCAATGCTATGAACGTCGCAGCTGGCATCAGCATCCCTAAGAAAAAAGAGTTTACGGTAATGAAGCACCGTTCTCCTCCTTGGGGGAATTCTGAATGCTCTCGGGAAGTTGCGAAGCGACGACTCGCCTTGAAAACCTATCGTCAGAATCCTTCATTGGACAACTTCTTGGCTGTGCAAAAAGTGAATGCGCGAGTTAACAAATTCCTGAAGAAAACCGAGAAGGACAGTGGGAAACAATTTTGCCTGTCCCTAAATAATGAAACCAGTATGGCAAGCATCTGGCATAAAATAAAAGCTTTTAGAACAAGGTCTTCCTCCCCTCCTGCTACCACGGCCTGGTTAGAGGAATTCATAGATACAATCGCTCCTCCCACGGTGCCATTTTTAAATCATCGGTTCCCTGCCGAAGAATACCGCTATCATGTTCTCCTTCGTCCTTTCTCTAAAGAAGAACTCAACGAAGCTATTAAAGTATCGAGCGACAGTTGCCCTGGCATTGGTCATATACACTACTCTATGCTTGCACACCTGCCTATAGAAGCGAAAGACTTTCTCTTGAACATTTTTAATCAGTACTGGATGAAGAAAGACCTCATGTCAACTTGGAAGACGCAAGTAATAATTCCAATTCTCAAAAGTGGTAAAGATCCAAATGTCGGTAGTAATTATAGGCCTATTGCCTTGTCGTCGTGTGTTGTAAAAAAACTGGAACGAATGGTAAAAAGGAGACTAGAATGGTGGCTTGAAAAAAGAAATTTGCTGCCTCGGAGTCAATACGGCTTCAGAAAAGGCAAAGGGACCATGGATAACCTGTGTTTGCTTAATATGGATATCACGTCAGCCTTTCAAACGAAAGAGACAGTAGTGGCAGCTTTTCTTGACGTTAAGGGTGCATATGATGACGTACAAATACCGATACTCTTGGACAAGCTGGCAGGATTCGGAATTCCTTCACGGATGATCTACGGTATCAGTACCCCGATTACTCAAAGAACGATCTACGTCCGTTTCAAAGGCGACATGGTCGGACCTCTTTATGTCTCCCAGGGCTTACCGCAAGGTGCAATTTTAAGTCCTCTCCTGTATACTCTATATACGCACGACCTAGAACGCATACTTACTCCCCCCACAAAAATCCTACAATATGCTGATGATATATGTGTTTATTCTACTGCTGCTTCATATCTTCAGGCCAAAACGGCATTAACCACAACCATCGCACACATCGATGAGTGGCTCTCTAACAATGGGCTGGAGATCTCGGCTGAGAAATCAGCAGTCGTTCCCATCTCCAAGTCGACGACAGCTCGCACTAAAGATCACATTACCTCTGGCAAGTACACCTTCCAAATAAAATCTCACGTTCGATTTCTGGGGATGATTTTTGACTCTTGGTTAAGCTGGGCGCCCCACATCCGATCCACCGTTGCCAAGTGTGTAGCAGGTTTAAATGTATTCAGATCGCTCACTCGTGTCTGGTGGGGAGCGCACCAGAGTGTTTTACTCACCATGTACCGAGGGATAATTCGATCTCGATTAGACTGTGGCTGTCAATTCTACCACACTGCGTCAAAGATACATCTTTCCAAATTAGATACTCTTCAATATAGAGACATTCGTACCTGTCTTGGAGCCATGCGATCGACGCCCACCAACGCCCTTGTAATAGAAACAGGGGAGATGCCCTTGAGCATTAGGCGCCAAATGTTATCGGACAAATTCTAAATTCAAGGCATGGCCATTATGGACAGTTCCGTCTATCAAAGTAGAGACTGCATTTATCGACTGTGGATTGCATCCCACAGAAGGAATAAAGTGCCAGCCGTTTGTGCCAGCTTTGACACTTGGTCACCTTTCCTACATTCTATACGGCGTTCAGCGCATCTACCTGTTTTTGAATATGATCTTCAAACGCTCTGCTCCCAGATCCCAGTCCATTATTTAAGTACGACCTGGCTGGACAATACTAATGCCAACGTTGGCTTCAATCGTCTCGTTCAAGCACAATGACCGGGTTTTCTCTGTGTATATACCGATGGCTCCAAAATTCCGCAAGAAGAGTGTACAGGATACGGTTTTTTCTGCCCTCAGATCCTGATCCGCAAAACACTCAAACTGCCTACGAGCACTTCTATTTTTACGGCGGAGACAGTGGCAGTTTTGGAAGCACTTAAGTTTGTCTCTAGCACTTCCTTCCCCAAGATATTGATAGTATCTGACTCGCAAAGCGTTCTTAAAAACATTCAGTACAGTCGATGGATCAAAACAACCAACAGTTATATCTTGGATGTGATATCTGAATATATTCGCAGCACACGCACGGGCCGGACGATCCATTTGTTGTGGGTACCTTTCCACTCTGGTATCCTCTATAATGATGAAGTTGATGCATTAGCGGCAACCTTAGGCACCGTCCTAGATCTGCGGCTTCCTTATACAGACTACTTACGTGCAGTCAAGGATCACGCAAGACAACAATGGCAGGAAATGTGGAACGTTTCTCAACAGACAAATGGCGGTTATTACGCAGTGCTACAACCTCGGATTCCTTCACAGCCGTGGTTCATGACGACACACCTGGACCGATCCACGATTTCTACCATCATAAGACTCCGCTTCAATCATGCCTCTTTCCCACAACACCTACATCGGATCAACGTTTAAGGTTCACCAGCATGCGAGTGTGATCCTGAGTCGGAAGCTGATGTCAAACTCATCTTATTTATGTGCCCCAAATTTGACCGTGAACGGTTGGTCTTTCTGAAGACATTGCTGAGTATGGGCTACCATCTTCCTCAATCAGCTTCTTCTCTTTTGTGTACTAAAGACGTTCGTCTATATAAAGTGATAGTTAACTTCATCAAGAGTACTGGTTACAATCTGTAGGTTTTAGTGGTGTACGTAAATTATAAATATGTCTTGCTGATGAAGATACTTCAGAATTGGTGTGAATTGTAAGCCAAGACACTTTTAATTATTTTCTAATACAATTCAATTCAATTTTTAAAACATTATGTACAAAACTGTAACAGTTAAGCTTTTTATTCTTGTAAATATGCATTTCTGTATTTGTTTATCCAGTTATGTGTACATTGTCACTATGTGTTGCCGATGGCTAAACTGAGTACACACTCAAAGGCCAAATAAACAAAAAAAAAAAGATCTTAGCTAACATAGTACTGTATTAAAAACGAGAGTGATGAAAATTCCTGATCTTAACAAGGGAAATTTTTCTGCATGAGCTATGTGCGGCGTAAAAGTGCACTGTTGGGATTTCACTATTATAGTTAAAATTTGAAGTCACCGAAGGTATTAGAGTCAGTCGTTTGGTAAATCTCTGAACTACTTCCATATCGGACTCCGAGGACAGCTGTGCATATCAGTACTGCTACGGTGATAATGAGGCGATCAGCAGCAGAATCGCAGGTCACCAAAAAAATTCACATTTCCTCTTCTTCCTTTTTTATGACGTGCTGTTCTGCATTTCGCCATCGTTAGGCAGTAGCGGGCACAAAGCTTCGTGCATTAGTTGCAGTTAGTTTTGCTGCTTAAATGTCTTGTTATTTCTCGCGACACATCACATAACTTGGCTCCAGAATCAATTATATTGGGTTCAGATAGCAGTGGTACGGTGGCAACTGTAAAAATGCAGCATTTGTACAGTGTGCTCGATGCGCTGAAAACTGTTTTCCGTATTTCTACGACGCTTATCACTCTGGCTCATGTGAGACCACATCTGTTCTACAAAACAATGGGCATATTAAAACAAAGAGTATCCGATTTTCCATTTATATCCAGAAATTTTGATTTTGTAATGTTTTCTTAACTTCAAAATCTGCAACAATCTTTTGTAATATATCAATAATTAAGAATGTGTATTTGCAATGAAAACCAGAATTCTGGATGCGATATGTACTTAGAAACAGGAAGACGTGCATTTTTCTTGAAAAAATGATGGTATAGTATGAGTTAACAACCACATAGACTCTTGATAAATTATATATTTAAATGATTTAAGTAGTCAAACGGATCAAATACTGTTCTCCCAGGAAAGTCTCAAAGAACAGACTGTTCGAAGCGTCAGTCCCCCTGTACAGAAGTCGGCATTCTGCCTTTTGTTTTCAATCCCGATGCAATTTCTGTGCTTCATCGTCAATGTGAAGGTCGCAGGGTTACAGTAAACTGCCGTGGTGCATCGGAATCTAATACTGTTATCCCAGGAAAGCCTCAAAGAACAGACTATTTGAGGTGTCAGTCCCAGTGCACAGATGTCGGCATTGTGCCTTTTGTATTCAGTCCCGATGCAATTTCTGTGTTTCATCGTCAATGTGAAGGTCGTAGGCTTACAGTAAACTGCCGTGGTGCATCGGAATGTAATACTGTTATCCCAGGAAAGCCTCAAAGAACAGACTGTTACAGACGTCAATCCCAGTACACAGATGTCGGCATTGTGCCTTTTGTATTCAGTCCCGATGCAATTTCTGCGTTTCATCGTCAATGCGAAGGTCCAAGAGTTACATTGAGCTGCTGTGGTGCATTGGAATCTAATGTCGTTCTCCAAGGAAAGCCTCAAACCACAGACTGATTGAATCGTCATTCCCCATTTACAGGAGCCGGCATTCTGCATTTTGTATTCAATCCCGACGCAATTTCTGTGTTTCATCTTCAATGTGAAAATCGTAGGGTTACAGTAAACTGCCGTGGTGCATCGGAATGTAATACTGTTATCCCAGGAAAGCCTCAGAGAACAGACTGTTTGAGGCGTCAATCCCAATGCACAGATGTCGGCATTGTGCCTCTTGTATTCAATTACGATGCAATTTCCGTGTTTCACCGACAATGTGAAGGTCCAAGGGATACAGTACACCTGCAGAGGTGCATCGGAATCTAATACTGTTCTCCCAGGAAAGGTTGAAAGCACAGACTGCTTGAAACGTCACTCCCCGTGTAAAGAAGCCGACATTGTGCCCTATGTATTCAGTCCCGATGCAATTTCTGTGCTTCATCGTCAATGCGAAGGTCCAAGAGTTGCAATTAATATGCCGTGGTGCATAGAAATCTAATGTCGTTCTCCAGGAAAGCCTCAAAACACAGACTGTTTGAAGCGACATTCCCCATTCACAGAAGTCGGCATTTTGCTTTTTGTATTCAATCCCGACGGAATTTCTGTGTTTCATCGTCATTTGGGAAGGTCGTAGGGTTACAGTAAACTGTCGTGGTGCATCAGAATCTAATACTGTTATCCCAGGAAAGCCTCAAAGAACAGACTGTTTGAGTCGTCAATCCCAGTGCACAGATGTCGGCATTGTGCCTTTTGTATTCAATCCCGATGCAACTTCTGTATTTCATCGACAATGTGAAGGTGCAAGCGATACAGCACACCTGCAGTGGTGCATTGGAATCTAATCCTGTTCTTCCACGAAAGGTTGAAAACACAGACTGTTTGAAGCATCACTCCCCCTGTAAAGAAGCCGGCATTGTGCCCTTTGTATTCAGTCCCCTTGCAATTTCTGTGTTTCATCGTCAATGTGAAGGTCCATGGGATACAGTACACCTGCCGTGGTGCATTGGAATCTAACGTCGTTCTCCCACGAAAGTCTCAAAGCACAGACTGTTTGATGCGTCATTCCCCATTTACAGAAGTCGGCATTGTGCCTTTTGTATTCAATCCAGATGCAATTTCTGTGTTTCATCGTCAATGTGAAGGTCTTAGGGTAACAGTAAACTGCCGTGGTGTATCGGAATCTAATATCGTTCTCCCAGGAAAGCCTCAAAGCACAATCTGTTTGAAGCGTCATTCCCCGTTTACAGAAGTCGGCATTGTGCTTTTTGTATTCAATCCCGATGTAATATCTGTGTTTCATCATCAATGTCAAAGTCGTAGGATTACAGTAAACTGCCGTGGTGCATCGCAATCTAATACTGTTATCCCAGGAGAGCCTCAAAAAACAGACTGTCTGAGGTGTCAGTCATAGTGCACAGATTTCGGCATTGTGCCTTTTGTATTCAATCCCGACGCATTTTCTGCGCGTCATCGTCAATGCGAAAGTCGTAGGGTTACAGTAAACTGCCGTGGTGCATCGGAACCTAATACTGTTATCCCAGGAGAGCCTCAAAGAACAGACTGTTTGAGACGTCAATCCCAGTGCACAGATGTCGGCATTGTGCCTTTTGTATTCAATTCCCATGCAATTTCTGTGTTTCATCGATAACGTGAAGGTCCAAGAGATACAGTACAGGTGCAGAGGTGCATTGGAATCTAATACTGTTCACCAAAGAAAAGTTGAAAACACAGACTCTTTGAAGCGTCACTCCCTGTGGAAAGAAGCCGGCATGGTGCCCTTTGTATTCAGCACCGATGATATTTCTCTGTTTCATCGTTAATGCGAAGGTCCAAGAGTTACATTAAGCTGCCATGGTGCATCGGAATCTAATGTCGTTCTCCCAGGAAAGCCTCAAAGCACAGACTGTTTGAAGCGTCATTCCCCGTTTACAGAAGACGGTATTATGCCTTTTGTATTCAATTCGGATGCAATATCTGTGTTTCACCGACAATGTGAAGGTCCAAGGGATACAGTACATCTGCAGAGGTGTCTTGGAATCTAATACTGTACTCCCAGGAAAGGTTGAAAGCACAGACTGTTTGAAGCGTCACTCGCCGTGTAAAGAAGTCGGCATTGTGCCCTATGTATTCAGTCCCGATGCAATTTTTGTGTTTAATCGTCAATGCGAAGGTCGAAGAGTTACAATTAATATGCCGTGGTGCATCGGAATCTAATGTCGTTCTCCCAGGAAAGCCTCAAAGCACAGACTGATTAAAGCGTCATTCCCCACTTACAGAAGTCGGCATTGTGCCATTTGTATTCAAACCCGACGCAATTTCTGTGTTTCATCGTCAATGTGAAGTTCGTAGGTTTACAGTAAACTGCCATGGTGCATCGCTATCTAATACTGTTATCCCAGGAAAGCCTAAAAGCACAGCCTGTTTGAAGCGTCAACCCCCATGTAAGGAAGCCGGCATTGTGCCCTTTGTATTTAGTCCCGATGCAATTTCTGTGTTTCATCGTCAATGCTATGGTTCAAGAGTTACATTAAACTGCCGTGGTGCATCGAAATCTAATATCGTTGTCCCAGGTAAACCTCAAAGCACAGACTGTATGGATCGACACTCCCCTTTGTGATCAGTCCCGATGCAATTTCTGTGTTTCATCGTCAATGCGAAGGTCCAAGAGTTACATTAAGCTCCCGTGGTTCGTTGAAACCTAATATCGTTCTCCCAGGAAAACCTCAAAGCACAAACTGTTTGAAGCGTCACTCTCCATGTAAAGAAGCCGGCATTGGGTCCTTTGTATTTAGTCTCGATGCAATTTCTGTGTTTCATCATCAATGCGAAGGTCCAAGAATTACATTAAGCTGCTGTGGTGCATCAGAATCTAATATCGTTCTCCCAGGAAAGCTTCAAAGCACAGACTGTTTGAAGCATTATTCCCCGATTACAGCAGCCGGCATTGTGCCTTTTGTATTAAATCCCGATGCAATTTCTGTGTTTCATCGTCAATGTGAATGTCCAAGGGATACAATACACCTGCAGTGGTGCATCGAAATCTAATACCGTTATCCCAGGAAAGGCTGAAAGCACAGACTGTTTGAAGTGTCACTCCCCGTGTAAAGAAGCCGGCATTGTGCTCATTGTATTCAGTCCCGATGATATTTCTGTGTTTGATCGTCAATACGAATGACCAAGAGTTACATTAAGCTGCCGTGGTGCTTCGAAATCTAATATCGTTCCCCAGGAAAGCCTCAAAGCACAGACTGTTTGAAGTGTCACTCTCCATGTGAAGAAGCCGGCATTGTGCCCTTTGTATTTAGTCCTGATGCAATTTCTATGTTTCATCGTCAATGCGAAGGTACAAGAGTTACATTAAGGTGCTGTGGTGCATCGAAATCTAAAATCGTTCTCCCAGGAAAGCCTCAAAGCACAGACTATTTGAAGCGTCACTCCCCGTGTAAAGAAGCCGGCATTCTGCACTTTGTATTTAGTCCCTATGCAATTTCTGTTTTTCATCGTCAATACGAAGGTCCTAGAGCTACATTAAGCTGCCGTGGTGCATCGAAACCTAATATCGTTCAACCAGGAAAGCCCCACAGCACAGACTGTTTGAAGCGTCAGTCCCCATGTAAAGAAGCGGGCATTGTGCCCATTGTATTCAGTCCCGATGCAATTTCTGTGTTTCATCGTCAATGCGAAGGTCCAAGACTTACATTAAGCTGCCGTGGTGCATCGGAATCTAATACTGTTATCCCACGAAAGCCTCAACGAACAGACTGCTTGAGGTGTCAATCCCAGTACACAGATGTCGGCATTGTGCCTTTTGTATTCAATCCCAATGCAGTTTCTGAGTTTCATCGTCAATGTGAAGGTCCAAGGGATACGGTATACGTGCAGTGGTGCATTGGAATCTAATACTGTTCTCCCAGAAAAGGATGAATACACAGATTATTTGAAGCGTCACTCCCCATGTAAAGAAGCCGGCACTGTGCCCTATGCATTCAGTCCCGATGCACCTTCTATGTTTCATCGTCAATGCGGAGGTCCAAGAGTTACATTAAGCTGCCGTGGTGCATCAGAATCGAATATCATACTCCCAGGATAGCCTCAGAGAACAGAATGTTTGATGGGACAGTCCCCGTTCACAGATGTCGGTATTGTGCCATTTGTATTCAATCCCGATGCAATTTCTGTGTTTCATCGTCAATGTGAAGGTCGTAGGGTTACAATAAACTGCCGTGGTGGTTTGGAATCTAATACTGTTATCCCAGGAAGCCTCAAAGAACAGACTGTTTGAAGCGTCAATCCCAGTGCACAGATGTTGGCATTCTGCCCTTTGTATTCAATCCTGATGAAATTCCTTTGTTTCATCGTCAATGTGAAAGTCGTTGGGTTACAGTAAACTGCCGTGGTGCATCGGAATCTAATATCGTTCTCCCAGGAAAGCCTCAAACCACAGACTGTTTGAAGCGTCATTCCCCGTATACAGAAGTCGCCATTGTCCCTTTTGCATTCAATAACGACGCAAGTTCTCTGTTTCATCGTCAAATATTAAGGACGTAGGGTTACAGTATACTGCCTTGGAGCATCGGAATCTAATACTGTTATCCCAGGAAAGCCTCAAAGAACAGACTGTTTGAGGCGTCAATCCCAGTGCACAGATGTCGGCATTGTGCCTTTTGTATTCAATCTCGATGCAGTTTCTGAGTTTCATCGTCAATGTGAAGGTCAAATTGATGCAGGAAACCTGCAGTGGTGCATCTGAAACTAATACTGTTCTCCCAGGAAAGACTCAAAGCTCAGACTGCTTTAAGCGTCACTCCCCGTGTTTAGAGGTCGGGATGGATCCTTTTGTTTCAATCCCGATGCAATTTCTGTGTTTCATCGTCAATGTGAAGGTCCAAGGGATACAGTAAGCCTGCAGTGGTGCATCGGAATGTAATACTGTTCTCCCAGCCGACTCGATTATCAATCAAGCATGCTATTGATTCCGCCAACATTGCAATTAAAGTTGCGTCTCTTATATTTAGTGCATCGTTGTTCTCAGCAAACGTCAAAGCTCATTTTCCTCTGTAAAGTTGTAAAAAACATTAACAACAACTTGTTTGTAGCCATTAACGCCATGCGCGTGTTTCACTACGAATCAGGAAGCAGTGCCATCCATTTTCGCGGTACATATGAACAGTGAGACGATCACAGCGCAAGTAGTGCTTATTGGGAGTGTGACTGTATACGACTTTTGAAACAAAAATTACGTAGCTAAATTATGATTTAGAAAAACGTTGATGGCTGTTAATACATCATAATGTCTTAAAGTTTCATTTACAGTGACATAGTAATAAGATACCTAATACAACGTAAATAAGTTGGGAGGAACAACTCCAGTGTACGAGAGCTAAGGCTGCTGACCAGTCGTCGCGTTTGTGGTTGTTTACATCAGGTTTATTCTTATGATGATGGGAGTATAGGCTACAACACGCCTGTTCATGCGGCTAAGGGAGTAACAGCGCTGACGTTCGCTCGCCGCCTCGGTTGTGAGCGATCGCTGTACAATGTGACGGTCAGACGTTGTTATGTAGCGCAGCACGTCCGACAGCTAGGCCAGGACAAGTGCGTCCCATGTGCCGCCTTCAGAGGTATGATTATATTTAGGTTCGCCGTAGCCTTCGACACAAACATACAGTATATACGGCGCAGCGTTTATGGGAAGACTCCACCTAAAAATTGAAGTTACACTTTGCCGATGGCAACTAAATTTTAAAATCGTGTCTGTTATGTAAAGATGCAGCGATACTAAAACTTTGAACTTCATTAGTTTCCGAGCATTGAATTTTTAATATGATTTTAATGGTTTTCTTAAAAACCAACTTTTGATACTCTCACCACAATTTTCACATACCAGGTTTTGTAGGTACAGTCACAAGACATACTTCAACGGTTTTGTGAATTCATTTTCAGCGTTTATTTCAAATTTCACCCTTAAATTTTCCTAATTATCTGTACATGAGTGTGATGATAAAATAAATAAATTACATTTAGATAATATTAACGCATAGATGTATGGAAACACATCAAGACTACTTCCTGCAAAAATTTCATTCAGACTGGTTAATATTTCTGGTAATAAAAAGTTGGCACTAGGCTTAGAAGAACAAACATATGGTGAAGTGCATTTCAATATTTTATCAAAAAATGAACGTTACTACAAGACTCATTAAAAGTCACAGACACCACAACGCTTTCCCTTCCTGCTCATATGAGTCTCCTTTTTGTAATTTCAAGATCAGGGTAACCTTCTTCTTGGATTTGCTGAATCAATAAAAACTCACAGTCTTTTTGAGAAGGTGCAGTGATAGGGATATTTGACTCCAAGTCAATGCCTATTTTCTTGGAGCTTGTTGATTTTACACATCACAAAATCAGTGTATTTCCTAAATTTCTATTTACACAGTCAACTGGCAAAGTAATTGATTTCTAACGACTGGCTGCCAATTGTTTAGCTTCTGTTCTCCGGGAACCCTTCCAACTTGTTTTTTCCAGTTTGAGTTTTTGCCTAGTTCGGATTAAAGATTGTTGTTACGCTGTTTTGTCGAAAGTCGACATGTTGAGAAACGTGGCTGTTGTACTTAAGGTTTATAATATATATAAAAAAACAGCTACCAGCCACATGTATGGTTTAAAAATGGTTTATTATCTTCAGACCATGACCGGTTTCGCATTTTTCTTTACAAATCCATCTTCAGATGGCAGATTACAAGCATTCTTAGTTGGACCTAGTTTTGTTTGTGTTATTCGTTTGCTGCACTGGGAAAGAAAAGAAATATTTTTGTTGTCATATCGGTAATGGTATTTCGTCAGGCAGAACTACACAGCTCGTAAGTACACTAACCTGCAAGTTTACTAATGTTTATAAAAACCATCTCATGAGCAATTAAATTTTGTAAAAGAAGTAAATCTTTCGTAAAAATACCATTACCGATATGACAACAAAAATATTTCTTTTCTTTCCAGTGCAGCAAACGAATAACACAAACAAAACTAGGTCCAACTAAGAATGCTTGTAATCTGCCATCTGAAGATGGATTTGTAAAGAAAAATCCGAAACCGGTCATGGTCTGAAGATAATAAACCTTTTTTTAAACCATACATGTGGCTGGTAGCTGTTTTATATATATATTATAAACCTAAAGATTGTTGTGTTTTATAGAGACAGAAATCGAAAATTATCTTTGGCATCTTTTGGTGTGCCACACCCCCTTACGCAGTCCGTATTTCAAACATTTCTTAGACGTAGTTGTAACTCGAAAACATCCAAATCGTTTTGTGATCGAAGAGTAAACACTCTTAAGATGTGAAGGAGCCATTAATATTCTTTAAAAGAAATTGAAGTTTTACAGCGGTGTCTGACCTTAAAGTGGAGAGTAGCCGCTTTTAAAGGGATAAAAAGTAGCATGATGGTCGGGTCAGAAAGTTAAAAGCGACCACACGCATAATCATCAACGCATCAGTACGGGATGCCTATTCTACATGTTTATTATTTGCGATGGTGCTTTGATACCCTTAGTGGTCTATTAATGTGCTTCAAAAGTTTGAACACAACGAAAAAATTCAGTTTTCAACAACATTACAATAGATTCCATGTGAAAGATGATGGACACTTGGAATGTTAACGCTCTATAGGGATATGGTTGAAGAAAATATGGGTTCTAAGGGAACAGAGAAATAAACGTCTCAATAATTTTCCCAACATTTTCACTATGAAATATATTTTTATTTCCAGGAGGAACACAACGAACGAATCTGCCGTTCGATATCAAGTTATCATATTGCTTTTTAGCTTGCAATGTGTTGGAAAGTTTAACTGATTTTCGGGTTATATTGACAGTGTGCAGACTCGCCTAGCGTTAGAACTTATAAACCTGCTGTGTGACGTTTGCGCGATTACTTTTACAGAAAAATTAATCTGGTAGATTTCTGTCTCCTCAACGTAAATTTTAACGACTTTACAAGTCTGCATCTAGGACTGTGTCGATGTTTAGACTTACATGTGCATGTTGCTTTTTTACACAATGAACAGAAGGAAACCACCCACCGATGCTCGCTTGCGAACTTCAGCTTAAGAGCTTGTCTTCGAATTACCATTACTCGAGAAGTGGTATCAGACATTAATTCCTCAGTGAAAAGCAAAATAAGTGATATTCGTTGATATTCTGAGTTTTTATGTTTAAAGTTTAAATTTCGTCCTAAAATGGCAGTCATCACAAGGGTACAATAGTGTAAGAAATACCATGTTTCTTATTGAGCTGTCCTCCGTTCTTTGCATCATCGAAATATTAAAAGATATGTTGAATTTTATTGTCAGTTCTCATTATGCTGAATTTCATTGTCAGTTCTCATTACTACTGTGGTGTCACCGCCAGACACCGCACTTGCTAGGTGGTAGCCTTTAAATCGGCCGCGGTCCGCTAGTTTACGTCGGACCCGCGTGTCGCCACTATCAGTGATTGCAGACCGAGCGCCGCCACACGGCAGGTCTAGAGAGTCTTCCTAGCACTCGCCTCAGTTGTACAGCCGACTTTGCTAGCGATGGTTCACTGACAAATTACTCTCTTATTTGCCGAGACGACAGTTAGCATAGCCTTCAGCTACGTCATTTGCTACGACCTAGCAAGGCGCCATTATCATTTGCTATTTATCTTGTGATGCATGTACCGTCAGACTGGTGTTCACCAACTATGGATTAAAGTTTAGTATTCCAGAAGCTACGTACTTTTTTTACTAGACTCAACTCCTTTAACTGTTTCAGACCTCACGCCAGCCTGCGTGAGCTTAAACGCGTGCCTTTCGGCTACCTCACAGTGGCTTGGCTGTCTTGCCAAGTCGCAACAACTACAACAGTCTTAGAAATAATTTTGCCGCGAAACGCGTTAGTGTGTCGTCGTGACGCGATACACCGTTGGTCACCGCTGTTGGTGTGAGCGCTAGCCAACTCCCATAAGCAGCTGAGCTGAACTGCTGGATTCATTAACGTGCCTGTAGCTGTGGAAAACCGGTTAGCCCGACAAGAGCCGCAGGGGCCGTGCAAGTGCTGCAACCCCAAACACAACAATTTTCCGCGAACGCCTTCCTACTTGGCATCAGCGCCACCTTTTAGAACCTGTGTTAAGTTAATGGTGCTCTTCCGCTCGCTTTGATCTTCTGTCTGTCTATAAAATTGTCACACCAGCCTAACGCAATTCTCAAGAGATATAACGCC
The DNA here is from genome assembly GCF_023864345.2 of Schistocerca serialis cubense. Lineage (NCBI taxonomy): Eukaryota > Metazoa > Arthropoda > Insecta > Orthoptera > Acrididae > Schistocerca > Schistocerca serialis. The sequence goes on along the minus strand of NC_064642.1, from coordinate 764,954,847 downwards.
TACAAGTACTCCATATATTGGCAATCACCATCGGATGATCTTTAGCAAAAACAAAGGGGTACACTACTTTCAAATCAAATTAATTACATACCACTCTAAATTAATTACATACCACTCTATATAATTTGCGACACAAATATCGATAGTGTGAAAGTTCACGAAACTATCAGTTTCACCATCTTTCACCATAAACACAAATAAAGTTCGAGGCACCATTAACAGAGTGGGAAGCAAAAATCCACACTGTCGTAATTTCTGTAGTAACCATCTGTGCTCAACACGATCATGAATTTAGAACAGTATGATATAGAAGAAGAATAAAAGGTTCGTCCTGTCCCTGGCGAGTTGCAATTGTTGGAAAGTACAGGAAAAAGGTCTGAAAGAAAGATGGGAGACACTGTTTGACCATAGGGGTGAATGAGATTCGAATGCAAAGAGTGGCATGAACGGTAGTTCCTACCAAAGTAGTATCGGCGTGTGATGTGCAGTCGGCTCACAGACCAGACAGTGTACGCACTGTTTTGCTGATCGCTGAATTCGTCTACATACTGTCGTGATGCGACCTGATCCATATCATGACTATTCTATCCACATATGACTTGAAAGCGCTGGAGGCCAGAACATGTTCCTAGCTATATGGCGTCAGACAACAGCTACAACTTTCACTAACGATCAAAAACCAAACGACTGTCGACGATAGCCTGTGTCAGAGTGGGCTGATGAGCGATCCTTCATCAGTTTTGTTGGTGTGCTGGTGCCCTCTACCAGTGAAACTTGGTCCCCGCAGCTTTCTCAGACCACCCATTCAGAGGCCGACCTGTCCACCAATCCCCACTGTCAATCAGGTCTGCCCTCAAGCACTTGCCTTTGTATGGGCTATTTTATAGCGATCGCTGTGTTGGCTCCACAAGTGCACCAGTGCGTCCTAGCCCCAACTTCCACCTGCCACCCCATCAATTTCCTTTCTGATTCGGCATGGTGAAACCTGCCGGGCGATTGGGTGCAGGTAGGGTCTCCACGCAGTCACTGTGTGACCGCACACTCAGTAACATGAGTCGGCAAGCGTCAGTAGGGAGAGAAGGGGGCGGGGGAGAGGATCCGACTTGTCTGCCTACGAAGGGGTGGCCTTAGAGGGAAGGCTGCACTGACCACCACCTGCTGCATGTTATGTAATTGGTTGGAGGTGTGAACCGTCAACATTTACTTTCAAAATCTTTTCTTAAGGAATTTACTTTATTTACTAGCGATTCATCAAGAAGATTAACACATTTAATCACACTATGTGAGCGTGGAAGTAGCTGCCAAGGAGTAACTGATGGACACAAATTAAATTTCAACCAATGGAAATTTTATTCATAAAAGCCTTTTCAAAACAGTTTTAAAATTATAAGCAGAAAAGCACCCTCGAAATATCAAGTTACAATTATTCAGAGGCAGAAAACAAATTTTTTTTGTTACAGTAGGAGCCTTCGGGCTGAGAAGCTTCCGCCCCCTTTCAACACGGCCGTAGTCACGACCGCTCACAACGACCTCTGAAAAACTACACTGGTGCAAATCTGCAACACACCAGATTAAACTAAATTTTTTAACAACTCACACAAACACATTAACTATGCGCCCCACAAGAGGGATGGAAATGGTACAACACTCAAATTATTTGCCACCGAAAGTACAATTTTTTTTTAGGACTCTTACGGTGGAAGGGTGGCAACTTTATAAAAGTGACTATTTAAATAAAACCCATAAAATGCAGACTTACATAAAATGTACAACATGTTCTACATTACACATACACAGCCTCGCAAGATAAAAACATACTTCAAGAATTCGGCCTTTAACTTAATAAATTCATTAACACCGAATCCGACAAACATGGCAGAGGCAGCTATTAACGTACGGCAGACCGACAGACAGACAGACAGACAGACACTAAGTGCCTAACAAATGCGGACGAGAGACAGAGGAGCAAGTTGGGGACGAGAAACTGACCAAAAACACAATTAGAATTTAACAAGTAACTGAAACAACATATCTCCAATCACTTAACTTCTAATAAACTGCGATATCTGGCGAAGACCTGGCGCAGGACCCCCAAAACGCTATCCCGAGCCGTCCGCTACCAGCCGCTTCAACGGATGCAGGAAGGCGCGCCGATCTCCCGTCTCACGGCGTCGCAGCTCGCTCCGGCCAGACCGATGCCGTGGGTTGGCTCCTGTTGCTCTCGTGTCCGCCGCGAAGCCACTACCCTTCGCTATACGGCGCGGGCAACTGGATTGACGCGGCGACCTCACATGCGCTGACGCTCAAGGCGGACAAGTCATCTTGTGTCTCAGTGCGCGACCGACCAACCGATCGATCTAACCGCCAATGCCCATTGCCCGAACAAACTCGAGCAGACTGGCGGCCCAACACATAGTAGCACTGAGCCGGCTGACCAACTCACCAGACTCACTCCGACTGACAGACTGACCGACTGCGGAGTTTTTGTTTTCCTTTATTGTTATTTTAATACCTGAACAATCAGGTAGGCTGTCAGCGGCATGCTACGCCGCTCTTCAGCCATAGTGGTTGACAATAACAGTACACAGAATGGAGAATTAGAATGAACACAGTGACGGGCAAAAAATACCGACTGCGGAGCTCATGGCGCCCCTTAAATGCAAGTGAACAGGCAACTTTTCCCCTTTCACACCAGAGGGAGACATCAAAGCTTGGATTGCCACAGCGGCGCCACCGACAGAAACGGAAGGCGACTGCTTTACACTACGCGCTGCGGCGCGCTCTTCAAAACAGCAAATTTTGCCACGGCTCAAGCTGACTTGTAGGTTATTATGTTGGCTATTCGGAAGTGGCGCCACTCAAGCACACTGAAAAAAAGATCGCAACGCAGCCAATTTGAACTAACTGGCTCCGTTTCCTACATTGGTCGACGCCATCTTGAGACTTCTTCTTTGGTCTAATGGTATACTTGCTACCTTTCAAAATATTTCCTGTCATCTGGAGCAAAATTGATTTTATTGCATTAGTTTGTTTGTTACCTTTTCTGATTTAATATCTGTACACTAGACCTATGGTTTCATTCACCAGACTCTCACTTTTTCTGTCCATATTAGCTACACTTGGATTTCATACCAGTTGATTAATTCGCCACTTTCACTTTGCTGTTGTTTCACTTTGCTGTTGTTTCACTTTGCTGGAACGTTAAAGCTTCTCCACATGTTTACGAAACGAGTGGTAAAAGTAACGAGTTTATATCGAGTGCTGTTCTTTGTTTACATCCAGTATCCTCTGTTCGTCCTATTTGATAGGTATCCCACAGAACTGACATTCTTTATATTAGTCACACGAGTATTTTGTACCCTCAGCTGGAGCCTCAAAAGTCATTTGTGCCCTGGGAGGCCATCTCAACTACATGAAGAGTGCTTAGCCTCCAGTTCCAGCCCCACCAAAACGAACTGTGGCAGAGATCCCAACCATCAGGACTGACAGCCTTCACAATCTCGCGATCCGTATTGCGGATGCCTCCTCTTCTGCCAGCACTGGCTGCTCTGAGCAGCTGCTGCAGTAACAGGAGCAGCAACCTCGCGACCGCCAGTTCTCTGCAGGTGCCGCGGCCTGGTTCCCCAAGAAACACCCTCGGTAAGCAGCTGCAGCCCCTCTGCGTCACTTCGCATCCGAATCCTCCGGTCATAAATATGACGGTGTGCATACTCCACAGCTGCCAGTGACGCAATCACCGTGCAGGGAGGCGGATTCACCTGCGTCTCCTCACTAACATGACATCTGTAATGGACGTTGAAATCGATGAACCCTGTAATGAAACAACCTTGAATTTTATACAGAAGCGCCAAACCTTAGTTTATTACCTGATACACAGCTTTTGATGTGCTAGTTGATACACGGCATCGAATGCCGTAATTCCTTATGATCACACTTCGCATTAATTATTTAATGTTGCATGTGAGGATTGTAGATTATACACCAACTGATATTAAACACACTACGTCACCAACTAAACCAAGAGTTTTAATAACGAATTTCCGAGTTACAATTGGCTAAAAAAATATTAATTCGGTTTTCTCATAGCGTTATTTTTATATAAAACTATCGTATTAAAAGTTACAGAATATCAGCAGATTATAACACAAATACAATGCAACCTTCTACACTAATTCTTGAGCAAGATTATGTATAGTTGTTAGTAAATGTTATTTATAGAAAATTAGAGCTTTTTCGTTCACATCTCACGATTTTTAACATTAAACGACTTTTTTTAACGAAACATGTTTGTGTAAAACATGTTGATGTACTCCGCTGACAGCATTGTCACTCTCTTGATTTGTAACTGATACAGAAGAATAATTATAACAATACCGTAAGCACGACACGTTGGCAAGTTGTCATGTAAGTGACCGTGGCAGTTTTTTACCATTTCAGGCAGTGCTCAGTACAGTTATGGCTCTGACAGTTTTTGCATTTCACACCGCGCTGCATTTGAGTTCATCAGCAAAGTGGGGTCGATTACTGCGAAAATTTCAGAATTTTCGTGAAAAGTATGTACAAATATTGTTCTTCATGGTCAGATACAGCAAAACAATCTGTATTTACGTTCAAGTATGTATTTCTTGCTGCGTTTGCATGTTTTTGTCCAACCCATGTAGGTCCGTTGACAGGACACAAGGGAAATGGAATCAATCTACAAAGGACATTGTGTGACTTACCCTAGAGTATTTTCTGTTGTGTAGGACCTATAAGAGATAGGACTTGCATACGATGTTGAACGCACAGGAACAGGGTCGGCACGGGAGAGCGGCACAGAAATGCTGAAAAAATTAAAATGTCAAACACTGTAAGACAGACGTCAACTATGCCACAAAAGTCTACTTACAAAATTTGAAAAATCAGTATTAGTGAGGAATGCGCTATAGCTATCTTCAAACACCTCCAGCAAGGATCGAAAAGACAAAATTTCCTCCCGTGAATGCGTTACAGTACGTAAACAGCAACTGAGGCAGTCAACCTTCCCGCTCTCCATTTTTTTTTTTTTTTTTTTGGTCATCAGTCTACTGACTGGTTTGATGCGGCCCGCCACGAATTCCTTTCCTGTGCTAACCTTTTCATCTCAGAGTAGCACTTGCAACCTACATCCTCAATTATTTGCTTGATGTATTCCAATCTCTGTCTTCCTCTACAGTTTTTGCCCTCTACAGCTCCCTCTAGTACCATGGAAGTCATTTCCTCATGTCTTAGCAGATGTCCTATCATCCTGTCCCTTCTCCTTATCAGTGTTTTCCACATATTCCTTTCCTCTCCGATTCTGGGTAGAACCTCCTCATTCCTTACTTTATCAGTCCACCTAATTTTCAACATTCGTCTATAGCACCACATCTCAAATGCTTCAATTCTCTTCTGTTCCGGTTTTCCCACAGTCCATGTTTCACTACCATACAATGCTGTACTCCAGACGTACATCCTCAGAAATTTCTTCCTCAAATTAAGGCCGGTATTTGATATTAGTAGACTTCTCTTGGCCAGAAATGCCTTTTTTGCCATAGCGAGTCTGCTTTTGATGTCCTCCTTGCTCCGTCCGTCATTGGTTATTTTACTGCTTAGGTAGCAGAATTCCTTAACTTCATTGACTTCGTGACCATCAATCCTGATGTTAAGTTTCTCGCTGTTCTCATTTCTACTACTTCTCATTACCTTCGTCTTTCTCCGATTTACACTCATACCATACTGTGTACTCGTTAGACTGTTCATTCCGTTCAGCAGATCATTTAATTCTTCTTCACTTTCACTCAGGATAGCAATGTCATCAGCGAATCGTATCATTGATATCCTTTCACCTTGTACTTCAATTCCACTCCTGAACCTTTCTTTTATTTCCATCATTGCTTCCTCGATATACAGATTGAAGAGTAGGGGCAAAAGGCTACAGCCTTGTCTTACACCCTTCTTAATACGAACACTTCGTTCTTGATCGTCCACTCTTATTATTCCCTCTTGGTTGTTGTACATATTGTATATGACCCGTCTCTCTCTATAGCTTACCCCTAGTTTTTTCAGAATCTTGAACAGCTTGCACCATTTTATATTGTCGAACGCTTTTTCCAGGTCGACAAATCCTATGAAAGTGTCCTGATTTTTCTTTAGCCTTGCTTCCATTATTATCCGTAACGTCAGAATTGCCTCTCTCGTCCCTTTACTTTTCCTAAAGCCAAACTGATCGTCACCTAGCGCATCCTCAATTTTCTTTTCCATCCTTCTGTATATTATTCTTGTAAGCAGCTTCGATGCATGAGCTGTTAACCTGATTGTGCGATAATTCTCGCACTTGTCAGCTCTTGCCGTCTTCGGAATTGTGTGGATGATGCTTTTCCGAAAGTCAGATGGTATGTCGCCAGACTCATATATTCTACACACCAACGTGAATAGTCGTTTTGTTGCCACTTCCCCCAATGATTTTAGAAATTCTGATGGAATGTTATCTATCCCTTCTGCCTTATTTTACCGTAAGTCCTCCAAAGCTCTTTTAAATTCCGATTCTAATACTGGATCCCCTATCTCTTCTAAATCGACTCCTGTTTCATCTTCTATCACATCAGACAAATCTTCACCCTCACAGAGGCTTTCAATGTGATCTTTCCACCTATCTGCTCTCTCCTCTGCATTTATCAGGGGAATTCCCGTTGCACTCTTAATGTTACCACCGTTGCTTTTAATGTCACCAAAGGTTGTTTGACTTTCCTGTATGCTGAGTCTGTCCTTCCGACAATCATATCTTTTTCGATGTCTTCACATTTTTCCTGCAGCCATTTCGTCTTAGCTTCCCTGCACTTCCTGTTTATTTCATTCCTCAGCGACTTGTATTTCTGTATTCCTGATTTTCCCGGAACATGTTTGTACTTCCTCCTTTCATCAATCAACTGAAGTATTTCTTCTGTTACCCAAGGTTTCTTCGCAGCTACCTTCTTTGTACTTATGTTTTCCTTCCCAACTTCTGTGATGGCCCTTTTTAGAGATGTCCATTCCTCTTCAACTGTACTGCCTACTGCACTATTCCTTATTGCTGTATCTATAGCGATAGTGAACTTCAAACGTATCTCGTCGTTCCTTAGCACTTCCGTATCCCACTTCATTGCGTATTGATTCTTCCTGACTAATGTCTTGAACTTCAGCCTGCTCTTCATTACTACTATATTGTGATCTGAGTCTATATCTGCTTCTGGGTACGCCTTACAATCCAGTATCTGATTTCGGAATCTCTGTCTGACCATGATGTAATCTAATTGAAATCTTCCCGTATCTCCCGGCCTTTTCCAAGTATACCTCCTCCTCTTGTGATTTTTGAAAAGGGTATTCGCTATTACTAGCTGAAACTTGTTACAGAACTCAATTAGTCTTTCTCCTCTTTTATTCCTTGTCCCAAGCCCATATTCTCCTGTAACCTTTTCTTCTACTCCTTCCCCTGCAACTGCATTCCAGTCGCCCATGACTATTAGATTTTCGTCCCCCTTTACATACTGCATTACCCTTTCAACATCCGCATACACTTTCTCTATCTTTTCATCTTCAGCTTGCGACGTCGGCATACCTGAACTATCGTTGTCGGTGTTGGTCTGCTGTCGGTTCTGATTAGAACAACCCGGTCACTGAACTGTTCACAGTAACACACCCTCTGCCCTACCTTCCTATTCATAACGAATCCTACACCTGTTATACCATTTTCTGCTGCTGTTGATATTACCCGATACTCATCTGACCAGAAATCGTTGTCTTCCTTTCACTTCACTTCACTGACCCCTACTATATCTGGATTGAGCCTTTGCATTTCCCTTTTCAGATTTTCTAGTTGCCCTACCACGTTCAAGCTTCTGAGATTCCACGCCCCGACTCGTAGAACGTTATCCTTTCGTTGATTATTCAATCTTTTTCTCATGGTAACCTCCTCCTTGGCAGTCTCCTCCCGGAGATCCGAATGGGGGACTATTCCGGAATCTTTTGCCATTGGAGAGATCATCATGACACTTCTTCAATTACAGGCCACATGTCCTGTGGATGCACGTTACGTGTCTTTAATGCAGTGGTTTCCATTGCCTTCTGCATCCTCATGTCGTTGATCATTGCTGATTCTTCCGCCTTTAGGGGCAATTTCCCACCCCTAGGACAAGAGAGTGCCCTGAACCTCTATCTGCTCCTCCGCCCTCTTTGACAAGGCCGTTGGCAGAATGAGGCTGGCTTCTTATGCCGGAAGTCTTCGGCCGCCAATGCTAATTATTTATCAAAATTTAGGCAGTGGCGGGGATCGAACCCGGGACCGAAGACGTTTTGATTATGAAAGTGAAGAAGTCCTAATAATTGATACAATGGCAATTACTCAGTTCAAAGAATTTCTCAGTGGTTTGCGGTGTATAGACATACTTGTTGTAATAGTAATACTACTAAATCCAATTTCTGTTCCAGTATTCGACGCTCCAGCAAGACGCACTGCTGTTAAAGATTAGTGTACTGTAGGCGAGTGACCTCGACATCGACTGAATATTAAGCTACAATATTCCTTTCGTCTTTGGTTTCGGAGAGAGTAGCATTCGATAACCGAAGGAGGTCGCGCAGTGGTAAGCACACTGGACTCGAAAGAGAGGACGACAGTCCAAACCCGCGCAGGCCATCCAGATACAGGTTTTCTGTGATTTCCCTGAATGGCTCCAGCCAAATGTCGGGATGGCTCCTTTGAAAGGACACGCCCGTTTCCCCTCCCCATCCTTGCATCTTTGCCACAATCCAAGTTTGTGCTCCGTCTCTAACGACCTCGATGTCGACGCGACATTAAACCCAATCTTCCTCACATTTTCCTCTAGCATGCGACACGCAGATTAATGGTTTTTTAGCCTAAACTGTGGCCACACATGGTCTAGGGTTCCCCCTCTGAATCAGTCGGTATCGGAGTCCTCTCGTACACTCTTGCCGGAGGCAATACAAATAAACGGTAATCGTCAGCAGGCACAAGCTGCATGTCCCGATCCCACTGTTATCACGGAACTGTACCTAGCTCTGCTATTCTGCCATCTGCCACGTGTCGGACGATAGCCTTCCTCCATCCAACACGCAACGATCACCACGGAAACGGAAGAGACAACGCCATATCCCTTCTGATGACTGTCTCCATCGGATGTCTGCACAGGATAACCACCTACCAATTAATGGTGCGCCCTCCTAGGACGCCCTGACACGTAACCACGTGACTTCCACCCCCATCTCCAGTCAGCGTCCACCTCTGGACACTGACCTTCCCCCATCTGTGTCCGATGCAGTTGCCTCTCTTTGTGTTTGAAGCTACCTGAGGGTGCACCTCTGATAATGTTCCACTGGTGACGCACCTGTCTCCTAGGCGGACGACGTCGATGCTGAGGAGGGACAAAAAAAATGGTTCAAATGGCTCTGAGCACTATGGGACTCAACTGCTGATGTCATTAGTCCCCTAGAACTTAGAACTAGTTAAACCTAACTAACCTAAGGACATCACAAACATCCATGCCCGAGGCAGGATTCGAACCTGCGACCGTAGCGGTCTTACGGTTCCAGACTGCAGCGCCTTTAACCGCATGGCCACTTCGGCCGGCGAGGGACATTCTGGAGGAGTACAGAGCGGTGGTGCCCCCTTGGTGGGGATGGCTCACTCCCCTTCACAGTGATGTGCCCTTCCATGGGGTCTAACAGGGAGCTCCCTGAGCTTCCCCCATGTCTGAATCATCCGTCCTCCTCGCGATGGCAGCTTCCCAGCGTAGTCACGGTCAATCAGTGGCGGGTACAGAAAGTCCTCAAGGAGGGGGAGCTAAAGATACCTTGAGCTACCTTTACTTTTAGAGTAATAAAAAATAATCAAGTCACATGCAAAGTTTAAGTAACATTTATTTAAGCTGATTATACACATATACAAGACAATTCCATCTTATGATATCAAAAAGTTACAATTGTGGTTCTCTTCCTACGCACCTCTTCTTCCTGACAAATTGGTTAATTACATCATCAATATGACAATCAATGTCAGAGTGAGTGTTCAACAGAGCTAAGCCATTAAGTCGATCCTCCTCCATTGTCGACCTCAGCCGTGTCTGTGTACGCCGCAATGTTAAAAAACGTCTTTCTACTGTAGCAATAGATGCAGGTAGACAAGCACATATTTTGTACAGCGTGTGCAAAGTAAGATAGTCAGATCTAGTACAAATAGACAACGCTTGCATAACGAATCGCGATCATTTAGGTCGTTTATGTTCGTTTGCTTGAATTGAAGAATCTCTCCCATTAGTCTCTTTTTAATATACGCATCAATAGTTTCCCGTACCTAACTCGTGTTACGAATTAGGTATGGGAAACTACTGTTACGTTACTAGTAAAAATACTGTTACGAGTCTCGTAACAATGTTTTTACAGAGAAATTACTATGAATTACTGATATTAATACTTCACAATCAACCGATCACTCTCACTCTTGACTAATCTTCACACTTGCTACAACTAGGACTTGTTACTTATTCATTCTTCAGTCTTAATATTTCTGCTTCAGAATGTAAGCTATCTTCCTGTTCGGCGAACAGTCCGTATTTATGGAAATGAACGTTTGGTGTCATTGGCAGGGAGGCCCCTTATGGGGCAGGTCCGATCGTCTTGGTGCAGGTCTCATTGCATTCGACGCCACAATGGGATGAAATAATGATGAACACAACACAACAGCCTGTATCTGAGCGGAGAAAATCGCCGACCCAGCCGGGAATCGAACCCGGGCCCCTTAGCACGGCAGTCCGTCACGCTGACCATTCAGCTATCGGGGCGGAGTCCATATTTATAACGATACGTATCGAAGGTTCTCTGCACAAGAAAACAGTAGAATATTGGCGACTTTTCTCGAACAAATGCTAGAAAGAATAACGTATCGAGATCACTAGAATGGCCACGACTTTTCTCGTAGGTATGTGCTACCTATCTACGTGCCAGACAGAAACGTATAAAATACGACGACGCAGACGCGCGTGTTACGTAGGAGAGTACAACTACTTTATAAGTCGATTCAGTCGAGTCGACTGACGAAAGAATCGAACCAATAGCGTGAAGGCTGACTGGCGAGGGCGGCGCAGGTGGCAATGCGGTCGGCCCCGCAAGCCGGAGGGGGTGGGGGGTGGGGGCGGACGAAATGGGTGGGGTGTCTCCCCGTGCGCCCCCCTCCCCCCAATATGTATCTGCCACTGACGTCAACACCATTCCAGCACGCCATACTCCGTGACATGCTGTAGCCGCGTACTTCGACGATGCTGTCCTTCAGGAGGTGCATATTGCAACTTTCTGTTCTCCCCTTGGTTTTACAGTACATATCTCTCATGCTTTCCCTACTGGTCGTGGGATGGCGATCCTCTTACGAGACGGTATCCTCGCTGATGAAGTTGCCTATCTCCCTCATCCCAGAGATACGGCTCTCACGTTTAGTGGCGTCAGGATCGTGAGTGTCTATGCGCTATCAGCTTCGGGTCGCCGCCGTGAATATTCCACCTGCTTCTCAGAGACAGTCACGCCTCTTTTCCTGGTTCGGTAGTATAGCTTGATCATGGGAGGCGATTTCAACTGCACTGGCCGCCCGAAGACCAACTACCACGCCAGCCTCTGTGAGCGGTGCTAGCAACAATTCTCCAGCACCTCAGCCAAGTGGGTTCTTGGGAGCATGTTCATGATGGTCGTTCGGGGTTTACGCATTTCACTAGCCATTCTTCCTGCTGACTCGATCGTATTAACATCTCCCGAGATATTATCAGTTGGGTGCATGATGCTGAAGTCTGGCCCTTGCATTCTCTAACCATAACGAAAATATCTGCGCCATCAGTCTCAGCCGCCAAAGGACGTGTCACGGCCGTCGACCATGGTAACTGAATACGATCCACCTCACTTCACTCGGCTGCTGGCAGCTCATTGAGACCACGTGGACAGCTTGTCGTCGACGCCTTGATGCCTCTAAGTCTGTCCTGTCTTGGTGGGTTCTCTGTGCCAAGCCCTCTCTCCGCAAAGCCTTGACTGGTTGTGGAAGTGAGATTGCGGCGTGGCGGCACGGTCTCGGGGATTCCATTTCACCATACTCCGGGAAGGTACTAGGATGCCGTATCCACCAGAGCGCCAGGCAATGACGACTGGTACCAAGGCACAGCTCACATTCCGCTCTCGACGCCACCTTGAAGGAGCTACGGTCAGGCCAAGCACACACGATGGGCTAGGGCAAGAGTGTCCATCTGTGTATCATGTCACAGAGGAAGGACTCCACCATTGGAGGATTTTGATTAATCTTCTTTCGACAATGGAGAGCGTTTTGATACCCAACGAGATATCGGGCCTGCCCTCCATGGATATTACGTTATGCTGTACTCTGAACAACGTCACCACCCTGCCAACATTACGGTGGTCTCCAGACTCCCCTTTGACTCGGTTGCCGTCGAAGCGATGATGGATCTCCACAACTCGGTACGTGGTTTCCCCTGATGAACCTTCTTTGGTAGATGCCAATAACATCCGAACTGTCCTCTGTCGCTATCGGGACATAGTCGCTCTAGCTCATGCTCGTCGTATGCCTAATCCTTAGGCAGCTCTTCAGCCAGGCGTTTGATGGGGGTGCTTAGCAATATGAGATACACTGATACTGCCTCCGACGTCGTAAATCTTCTCATTCGCGGAGCGAGATCCCGTGTACTCTACAGTGGCCATCTCATTCCTCTCATCTTAATCCGTCGTTCAGCGCGTCAAGGCCGTTCACTCTGTGCACTGTTGTATGCTTTCGAGACGGAACCATTGCCTTGCTGCCGCTAAGGACTGCCTGGAGTGTCTCTTGGCAACCAAGTGTTTAGCTGCGAAGCTCTTTCAGACGATATCGTCCTCGTACTTCATAGTGGTGCTGAGGTCAGGGAGTCTCTCGGATGGGTTACCACCTACGACGAAGCTGCCTTAACGTCCGCAAATCGAGCGTTGTGGCCAGAGATGCGGCGCTTCCTGCAGACAGCGCTGCTCCATTGCGTGTGGCTGCTACTATCTGATGCTTGATTTCGTAAGTGATTTGTGGCGCACGATTGCCCTCAATTGCCAGCGCTTTCTGCCCCAGTTACGAGCTGGGTTTCTAGAGCAGTTACGAGCCGTTGACCTTCTGCAACGGACAAAATACGTTAATTTATATTTGGCGTCACGTATCCCCCACGTGGCACAGAGACTGCCCGTTCCGCCATCCATGGCCCGCGGTATGCTAGCAGCATTGCGTTCATATGTTTGCCACGGACTGGTGTTCAAGACACGGTACGAGAGCCTCATCCCCCGCGGTGCAGGGCCGCTTTAGGACGATCATTGTCTCTGACGGACCTACAGCCCTTTTCGTCAGCTCTCACATGCTGCTGTGGTGCCGTTGTCCGATGTGCCTTACCAACTTTTTCCTGGAGGCCATCTCTCAGTACGTATCCAGCTTTCAGCAATCCCGCTGCCCTTCTTTTACTTCCGCAATTTTTTTACTCGTAATGAGCAATGTGCGTACTGTGATATTGCCAATGCGCTTGATGTCCACTAAAGTTATCTTTGGCTTTCTTCAGTAGAACAAGTCACCAAATATGGTTCTGGGGGAAGCAGCCCCACGACAACTGGTGATCAGTCTGTGGTCCGTATATTTCCACTGACGTCCGGTCTCCATGGTACCTTGCAGTCAATGAGAAGCAAGTATTCCCGTCTTGCCTTCACGGGATTCACCTTGCTGACACCCCGGTACGTGTCGCCTGTGATGACACAGGCCGGACGGGTGGCCGAGCGGTTCTAGGTGCTTCAGTCTAGGGGACTGATGACCTCAGATGTTAAGTCGCATAGTGCTCAGAGCCATGTGAACCATTTGATGACACAGACGAGCATTACCTGATGTGCAGATCGGAAGACGTTATTGGTGCCACAGATGTTGTCCCTAATTACCTGTACGACTCCTCATCAGATACCTACTCAATTGCTGCTCTTTCCTGACGCGGGATACTTCTCGCAGTCGATGACGAACTCTGTGAAGTAGATTAATGGACACGCAGCTCACTACTTGGCTGCTGATAGCAAGTGAAATATCCCTGATGTTTGGCAGTTCATTGTTGTTGTGGTCTTGAGTCCTGAGACTGGTTTGATGCAGCTCTCCATGCTACTCTATCCTGTGCAAGCTTCTTCATCTCCCAGTACCTGCTGCAGCCTACATCCTTCTGAATCCGCTTAGTGTATTCATCTCTTGGTCTCCCTCTACGATTTTTACCCTCCATGCTGCCCTCCAGTACTAAATTGGTCATCCTTTGATGCCTCAGAACATGTCCTACCAACCGGTCCCTTCATCTAGTCAAGTTGGGCCACAAACTCCTCTTCTCTCAAATTCTATTCAATACCTTCTCATTAGTGATCTACCCATCTAATCTTCAGCATTCTTCTGTAGCACCACATTTCAAAACCTTCTGTTCTCTTCTTGTCTAAACTATTTATCGTCCATGTTTCACTTCCATACATGACTATACTACATACAAATACTTTCAGGGTCGACTTCCTGACACTTAAATCCATACTCGATGTTAACAAATTTCTCTTTTTCAGAAACGCTTTTCTTGCCATTGTCAGTCTATATTTTACATCCTCTCTACTTCAACCATCATCAGTTATTTTGCTCCCCAAACAGCAAAACTCCATTACTACTTTAAGTGTCTCATTAACTAATCTAATTCCCTCGGCATCACCCGACTTAATTCGACTACATTACATTATCCTCTTTTTGCTTTTGTTTGATGTTCTTCTTATACCCTCCTTTCAAGGCACTGTCCATTCCGTCCAGCTGCTCTTCCCGGTCCTTTGCTGTCTCTGACGGAAATACAATGTCATCGGCGAACCTCAAAGTTTGTATTTCTTCTCCATGGACTGTAATTCCTACTCCGATCTTTTCTTTTCTTTCCTTTACTGCTTCCTCAATATACAGATTGAATAGCATCGGGGAGAGGCTACAACCCTGTCTCACTCCCTTCTCAACCACTGCTTCCCTTTTATGTCCCTCGACTCTTGTAACTGCCATCTGCTTTCTGTACAAATTGTAAATGGCCTTTCGCTCCCTGTATTTTACCCCTGCCACCTTCAGAATTTGAAAGAGAGTATTCCAGTCAACATTGTCAAAAGCTTTCTCTAAGTCTGCAAATGCTAGAAACGTAGGTTCGCCTTTCCTTAATCTTAAGTCATAAGGTCAGTATTGCCTCACGTGTTCCAACATTTCTACGGAATCCAAATTGATCTTCCCCGAGGTCGGCTTCTACCAGTTTTTCAATTCGTCTGTAAGGAATTCGCGTTAGTAATTTGCAGCTGCGACTTATTAAACTGATAGTTCGGTAATTTTCACATCTGTCAACACTTTTTTGCTTTCTTTGGGATTGGAATTATTAGATTCTTCTTGAAGTCTGACGGTATTTCGCCGGTCTCATACATCTTGCTCACCAGATGGTAGAGTTTTGTCAGGACTGGCTCTCCCAAGGCTGTCTGTTGTTCTAATGGAATGTTGTCTACTCCCGGGGCCTTGTTTCGACTTAGGTCTTTCAGTGCTCTGTCAAACTCTTCATGCAGTATCATATCTCCAGTTTCATCTTCATCTATATCCTCTTCCATTTCCATAATATTGTCCTCAAGTACATCGCCCCTGTATAGACCATCTATATACTCCTCCCACCTTTCTGCTTTCCCTTCTTTGTTTAGAACTGGGTTTCCATCTGAGCTCTTGATATTCATACAAGTGGCTCTCTTTTCTCCAAAGGTCTCTTTAATTTTCCTGTAGGCAGTATCTATCTTACCCCTTGTGAGATAAGCCTCTAAATCCTTACATTTGTCCTCTAGCCATCCCTGCTTAGCCATTTTGCACTTCCTGTGGATCTCATTTTTGAGACGTTTGTATTCCTCTTTTCCTGCTTCATTTACTGCATTTTTGTATTTTCTCCTTTCATCAATTAAATTCAGTATCTCTTCTGTTACCCAAGGATTTCTACTAGCCCTCGTCTTTTTATCTACTTGATCCTCTGCTGCCTTCACTATTTCATTTCTCAAAGCTACCCATTCTTCTTCTACTGTATTTTTGCCCCATTCCTGTCAATTGTTCCCTTATGCTCTCCCTGAAACTCTGTACAACCTCTGGTTCTTTCAGTTTATCCAGGTCCCATCTCCTTAAATTCCCACCTTTTTGCAGTTTCTTCAGTTTTAATCTACAGTTCATAACCAATAGATTGTGGTCAGAGTCCACATCTGCCTCTGGAAATGTCTTACAATTTAAAACCTGGTTCCTAAATCTCTGTCTTACCAGTATATAATCTATCTGAAACCTTCTAGTATCTCCAGGGTTCTTCCATGTATACAAGCTTCTTTCATGATTGTTGAACCAAGTGTTAGCAATGATTAAGTTACGCTCTGTGCAAAATTCTACAGGCTGCTTCCTCTTTCATTTCTTAGCCCCAATCCATATTCACCTACTACGTTTCCTTCTCTTCCTTTTCCTACTGTCGAATTCCAGTCACCCATGACTATTGAATTTTTGTCTCCCTTCACTATCTTAATAATTTCTTTTATCTCATCATACATTTCATCAATTTCTTCATCATCTGCAGAGCTAGTTGGCATATAAACTTGTACTATTGTGGTAGGCGTGGGCTTCGTGTCTATCTTGGCCACAATAATGCGTTCACTATGCTGTTTGTAGTAGCTTACCCGCCTTCCAATTTTTTTATTCATTATTAAACCTACTCTTGCATTACCCCTATTTCATTTCGTAATTATAACCCTGTATTCACCTGACCATAAGTCTTGTTCCTCCTGCCACCGAACTTCACTAATTCGCACTATATCTAACTTTAACCTATCCGTTTCCCTTCTTAAATTTTCTAACCCACCTTCCCGATTAAGGGATCTGACATTCCACGCTCCGATCCGTAGAACTCTAGTTTTCTTTCTCCTGATAACGACGTCCTCCTGAGTAGTCCCCGCCCGGAGATCCGAGTGGGGGACTATTTTACCTTCAGTTCCTTAATAAACGCCATTGGCAATCCAAAATACGGACAATTTTTCTCCAACTTTACCCTTGACCCACCGCCAGGTCTGGGGTGCTCCTCTCATGAAGAGTTGATCCCCGCCTCTTCCACACTTAGAACAGATACTTTCTCTGGTCAGCGAAATGTTCTTCTCGGAAAAACCATACGTCGATAGTCTCATGAGTCTGACCTCTTGCTGCACCCTCCTCCTCGAGACACCAGATTCCTGCTATTCTAGGTGGTATTAATGTTGCAAAAAATTAAAAAACCACGTTCATTGTACCTCTGTACCATGTTCCCTACGCTTTCCTTGGTCCCTGGACGTGGGAACTGGAATTGGTGGCCTGGCCTCGGGTTGCGACCTCTTCCCACTTTGCCCCCGCCCCTCCTTTTGGGCACCGTGAAAGTTGCTTAAAAAAACTGTTCCTAAAGGCGGGAGAATCAGCAACGATTCACGACGTGAGGATGCAGAAGGCAAAGGAAACCACTGCACTAAAGGCACACAAAGTGTATCCACAGGATATAAGGCCTGGAGCTGAAGAAGTGCCAAAATATTCAGAAATAGCCCCCCATTCGGATCTCCGGGAGGAGACTACCGAGAGGGAGGTGACAATGGGAAAAATATTGAATAACCAACCAAAGGATAACGTTGTACGAGTAAGGGCGTGGAATGTCAGTAGCTTGACTGTGGCAGGAAAGTTAGAAAATCTGAAAATGGAAATACAAAGACTCAATCCAGATACAGTAGGGGTCAGTGAAGTGAAATGGAAAGAAAACATGCATTTTTGTCAAATGAGTATAGGATGATACCAACAGCAGCAGGAAATGGTATAATGGGAGTACGATTCGTTATGAATAGAAAGGTAGTGCACAGAGTGTGTTACTGTGAACAGTTCAATGATAGGGTTGTTCTTATCAGAATCGGTAGCAAACCAACACCGACAACGATAGTTCACGTATATATGCCGACGTCGCAAGATGAAGATGAACAGATAGAGAAAGTATATCAGGATATTGAAAGGGGAACACAATACGCCAAGGGAGATAAAAATATAACAGTCATGGGCGAATGGAATGCAGTTGTAGGGGAAGGAGTAAGAGAACGGTTACAGGAGAATATGGGATAGTGACAAGGAATGATAGAGGACAAAGATTAATTGAGTTCTGTAATAAATTTCAGCTAGTAATTACAAATACTCTGTTCAGTAATCACAAGAGAAGGTATACTCGGAAAAGGCCAGGCGATGAAGGAAGATTTCAGTTAGGTTACATCATCGTAAGACAGAGATTCCGAAATCAGATACTGGATTTTAAGATGTACCCATGAGCAGATATGGACTCAGGTCACAATGTAGTAGTGATGAAGAATAGGTTGAAGTTTAAGAGATTAGTCAGAAGGAATTAATACGCAATGAAATGGGATATAGCAGTATTAAGGAATGTTGAGATACGCTTGAAGTTCTCTAAGGCTATACATACAGCAATAAGGAACAGCTCAGAGCGCAGTAAAGTTGAAGAGGAATGGATATGCCTGAAACGGCAATCATAGAATTTGGAAAGAAAAACGTAAGTACAAAGAAGTAACTGTAAAGAAACCATGGGCAACAGAAGAAATACTTCAGTTGGCCTATAAAAGAAGAAAGTACAAGTATATTCAGTGAAATTCGGGAACAGTAAAATCAAGTAGCTGAGAATGACATAAATAGGAAGTACAGGGAAGCTAAGACGACATGGCTGCATGAAAAATAGGAAAATGTGAGGAAATCGAGAAAGAAATAATGTCGGAACGACAGACTTAGCATATACGAAAGTGAAAACAACCTTCGGGGAAATTAAAAATAAGGGTGGTAACATTAAGATTTCAATGGAAATTCCACTGTTAAACATAGAGGAGAGAGCGGATAGGCGAAAAGAGTACATTGAAGGCCTCTAAGAGGGGAAGATTTGTCTCATGTGATAAAAAAAGAAACAGGCGTCGATTTAGAAGAAATAGAGGATCCAGTATTAGGATTAGAATTTAAGAGCTTTGGAGGGCTTAAGATCAAATAAAACAGAAGAGATAGATAACATTCCATAAGAATTTTTAAAATCATTGGTAGAAGTGGGAACAAAACAAATATTCACATTTATGAGTGGAATTTATGAGTCTGGTGATGTACCATCTGACTTTCGGAAAAATGGTCACACAATTCCGATGACTGCAAGAGCCGACAAGTGCGAGAATTATCTCACAATCAGGTTAACAGCTCATGCATCGAAGTTGCATGCAAGAATAACATACCGAAGAATGGAAAAGAAACCTGAGGATGTGTTAGATGAAGATTACTTTGGCTTTAGGAAAGATAAGGGCACCAGAGAGGCAATTCTGACGTTGCAGTTGATAATGCAAACAAGACTAAGAAAAATCAAGATAGGTTCATAGGATTTGTCGACCTGGAGAAAGTGTTCGACAACGTGAACTGGTGTAAAATGTTCGAAGTCTGATAAAAATAGGGGGTAAGCTATAGAGAAAGACGTAATACACAATATGCACAGACATCAAAAAAATGTTTGCATTACCCCTGTTCCCAGAACTCCTGAACATTGACGTTGACTGTGTGTATTCTATCACAAACACAGTCCCTTTGACTGTTCAGAGGTGTCACTAAACCAGCCCAAAGATGTAAACAACTATGCATGAGCAACGCCTATTAGACGGAGGGGGTCCGACAGCCGATTAGTTCCAGTCATTCCAACAGGAAAGAGGTACCACGGTTCGTGCTGTCTGTAGCTCAGCCATGCATAGACGGTCAATACCGCGGTTCGATCGCGTCCGCTTTGTTACTTTGTGCCAGGAAGGTCTCTCAACAAGGGAAGTGTCCAGGCGTCTCGGAGTGAACCAAAGCGATGTTCCTCGGACATGGAGGAGATACAGACAGGAACTGTCGATGACATGCCCCACTCAGACCGTCCAAGGACTAGTACTGCAGCGGATGACGCTACCTGCGGACTATGGCTCGGAGGAACCCTGACAGTGGCCGGCCGAAGTGGCCGTGCGGTTAAAGGCGCTGCAGTCTGGAACCGCAAGACCGCTACGGTCGCAGGTTCGAATCCTGCCTCGGGCATGGATGTTTGTGATGTCCTTAGGTTAGTTAGGTTTAACTAGTTCTAAGTTCTAGGGGACTAATGACCTCAGCAGTTGAGTCCCATAGTGCTCAGAGCCATTTGAACCATTTTGAACCCTGACAGCAACGTCGCCATGTTGAATAATGCTTTTCGTGCAGCCACAGGACGTCGTGTTACGTCTCAAACTGTGCGCAATAGGCTGCATGATGCGCAACTTCACTCCCGACGTCGATGGCGAGGTCCATCTTTGCAACCATGCAGCGCGGCACAGACGGGCCAAAAACATTATGATTGGACAACTCAGGATTGGCTTCACGTTCTCTTCACCGATGAGTGTCGCATACGCCTTCAACCAGACAATCGTCGGCTACCCAGTCAGGCTGAACGCCTTAGACACACTGTCCAGCGAGTGCAACAAGGTGGAGGTTCCTTGCTATTTTGGGGTGACATTATGTGGGGCCGACGTACGCCGCTGGTGGTCATGGAAGGCAACGTAACGGCTGTACGATGCGTGAATGCCATTCTCCGACCAATAGTGCAGCCATATTGGCAGCGTATTGGCGAGGCATTCGTCTGCATGGACGACAATTCGCTCCCCTATTGTACACATCTTATGAACGACTTCCTTCAGGATAATAACATCGCTCGACTAGAGTGGCCAGCATGTTCTGCAGACATGAACCCTATCGAACATACTTGAGATAGATTGAAAAGGGCTGTTTATGGACTACGTGACACACCAACCAGCCGGCCGGTGTGGTCGTGCGGTTCTAGGCGCTTCAGTCCGGAACCGCGTGAACGCTACGGTCGCAGGTTCGAATCCTGCCTCGAGCATGGATGTGTGTGATGTCCTTAGGTTAGTTAGGTTTAAGTAGTTCTAAGTTCTAGGGGACTGATGACCACAGATGTTAAGTCCCATAGTACTCAGAGCCATTTGAACCATTTGAACACACAAAGCGCTCTGAGGGATCTATGCCGAATCACCGTTGAGGAGTGGGACAATCTGGACTGTGGTGTCACCGCCAGACACCACACTTGCTAGGTGGTAGCTTAAATCGGCCGCGGTCCATTTAGTACATGTCGGACCCGCGTGTCGTCACTGTGTGATCGCAGACCGAGCGCCACCACAAGGCAGGTCTCGAGATACGGACGAGCACTCGCCCCAGTTGTACGACGACATTGCTAGCGACTACACTGACGAGCCTTTCTCTCATTTGCCGAGAGACAGTTAGAATAGCCTTCAGCTAAGTCCATGGCTACGACCTAGCAAGGCGCCATTAACCGTATCTGAAGATAGTCTTATTTGTATTATCAAGAGCGATGTACCACAACATGGAATAAAGTTAAGTATTTGAGGAGCTGCATACTTTTCTTATTAGAATTCACTACTTATCCTGTTCCAGAATTCACGCCCGTCTGCGTTAGATAGCGTGCATTTAGGCCGCCTCTATCTACAAGGTGTTGGCACATTTACCAACACATCACGGACCAACAGTGCCTTGATGAACTTGTGGACAGTATTCCACGACGAAGGCAGGCATGCGTCAAAGCAAGAGGACGTGCTACTGGGTATTAGAGGTACCGGTGTGTACAGCAATCTGGACCACCACCTCTGAAGGTCTCGCTGTTTGGTGATACAACAAGCAATGTGTGGTTTTCATGAGAAACAAAAAGGGCAGGAATGATGCTTATGTTGATCTTTGTTTCAATTTTCTGTACAGGTTCCGGAACTCTCGGAACCGATGTCATGGAAAACTTTTTTTGATGTGTGTACAAGAAGAAAGAGGGAATAATGTGAATGGACGACCAAGAACGAAGTGCTCGGATTTAAAAGGGTGTAAGACACGACACAATGTTGCAAATAAAAGGAAAGTTGATACGATACGCTGATGGCATTGGTATCCTGAGAGTAGATCGAATAAAGACCAAAGTAAGGAGAATTACTAGAAATGAGAACAACGATAAACTTAACATCAAGATTGATGGTCACGAACTAGATGAAGTTAAGGAGTTCAACTACCTAGGTAGCAAAATAACCAGTAACGGACGAAGCAAGGAGGACATCAAAAGCAGACTAGCGCTGGCAAAAAGGGCATTTCTGACCGAGAGAAGTCTACTAGTATCTAAGATAGGCCTTAATCTGAGGAAGAAATTTCTGAGAATGTACGTTTGTAGGACAGCATTGTATGGTAATGAAAAATGGACTGTGGGAAAGCCGAAGCAGAAGAGAATCGAAGAATTTGCGATGTCGTGCTACAGACGAATTTTGAAAATTAGATGTACTGATAAGGTAGGAAATGAGGAGATTGTGCGCAGAATCGGAGAGAAAAGGAATATGCGGAAAACCCTGACAAGGAGAAAGGACAAGATCACAGAACATCTGTTAAGACCTCAGGGAGTTATTTCCATGGTACTAGAAGGAGTTTGTACCATTACCTCCTTTCTGAATAATTGTTGTGGTGTTGAATTAATTTAGTTTTTTCGTATAAGTCAATGAAGATTGCTACGTGTGGTCTGAAATATGCGCGTAGGCGTCAATCGCAACCCACAGAGATGATAATGTAATGTAGCAGTTTAAATTCTGAATTATTTTTTTTGGAGCACCACCTATATTTTGAGCGCGAGTAACTGTGTCTTAAATATACGTAGCGTGACTTAAACTCAATACGCAGGCGAAACGTTATTTATTATTACTGGAAATGTTACGCTCTCCTTCAATGAATGACAACGTAACATAGCGTGCAACTAACCCAATGATAGTGTAGAGCATGAAATGATTTCTTTTCCCTGCGAATGAATCTAATGTTACACGGAAAGAAAGAATGGTGCAAACACCTACGTATTTTTGAAACAACTGCAAAGAATTTCTTTAACTTTTTAAGAATTGGGATAACTTTAAATCCTTTGAATTAACTGAAAATACTTTAAATCAGAGGTGAAGCCTCACCTAAGATTTGGTGTGTTAAATCTCTGAATAAGTTTCGTAATCAAAATTATTAACTAACTTTAATACTGAAAACTGACTGTAAAAATTCATAAAAACACTTCGAATTTTTTTTCCTTTTGCGAGTTTCACTCGCAAACAAAAATGGTTCAAATGGCTCTGAGCACTATGGGACTTAACTTCTAAGGTCATCAGTCCCCTAGAACTTAGAACTACTTAAACCTAACCAACCTAAGGACATCACACACATCCATGCCCGAGGCAGGATTCGATCCTGCGACCGTAGCAGTCGCGCGGTTCCGGACTGAGCGCCTAGAACCGCTAGACCACCGCGGCCGGCTCACTCGCAAACACTGAAACATTCTTCAGTACACGTAATGGCGGACTCAGCGCCACCGAAACGCTCGAAGCCAAATGGGCAGTCGATAGAAATAATACTATTATCTTTAAATAAATTTCATGTGGACGGAGAGGTATTTTTGAAAGGAAACAGACGATACTTTCAATTAACATTATGTTGTAACCTTAAAGCTCATAGAGATAGCTGGTTATACATACATCGACGGCCGCGCGGTATTAGCCGAGCGGTCTGAGGCGCTGCAGTCATGAACTGTGCGGCTGGTCCCGGCGGAGGTTCGAGTCCTCCCTCGGGCATGGGTGTGTGTGTTTTTCCTTAAGATAATTCAGGTTAAGTAGTGTGTAAGCTTAGGGAGTGATGACCTTAGCAGTTAAGTCCCATAAGATTTCACACATTTGAACATACATCGATCCACAGGAGAGAGAAAGAGCAAGCGAAAAACCAGAGAACAAACAGCGGCGAGCAACACGGCTCTTGTGTGTATGTATATTGCACTTGAAGTTCCATGCTTTCATAGAACGTATTTAAATATGGTATTCTTTGTCACTTCGAGTAATGGAAGATATTTTCAATATTATCAGACTCGACAAAATGACTTGTAATATTACAGGCATTATTTTTTCTGTTTACATCACATTTCTATCAATTGAATAAATCGCGTTAAACATTAGACAGAATTGCAGGTGACGCCACAATTTTACGAATACTTTTAGTTTTCTCATTTACATAGAAGGTGTGTATACCACACTTGCTTTAGGCAAAGAGTTAATTAACGTAGCAGATTATCAAACGCGAAGCAATACAATATACTGCTGGAGAAATTTGCAAATTTATACGGGTCTATAATAAAGAACATCTGCATTACGGACAGCTGTAGCGATTCCAGTAGGTTGCCCAGGCGAAGCTTTTTTTGTTTGCAGGTGCTTCATCGAAGCAATTCGAGAGCACTCCTGAAGGGGACAAATTGGAATTTCCTCCCGTGAATGCGTTATTGATTTACATAACTGTGTGGCAACGGAAACTTTTAACGAAATGCTAACAATTGTTTGAGGCAAGTGCTCCACGGTACGCAGCAGGGAGAAAAAAAAAAAAAGGGAACCCTCATGTTTGAACGCTGCTGTCCCAATTTGTGGAGGAGGGAGCCCCGTAATGGAATTTCGAAAAAGGTAACGGATGGATTTAATTACTAAAAGCCTACTACATACTGTTCCCGGATTGGAGATTGCTATAATTCACTAGGCGCAGTGCCAGTAGGTCTGAAGCGTCTGAAGCGTCATTACAGAATGTAAACAACGCCGGTTTTGTCATCGGTCTCGCATAATATACTTAACACTGTTTGTAATTGTAAAGATATTACACTTCGCCATCACTGCTGAACAGCGTAGATTCGTCCTTACGAACCACCAGAGTGGTTAATCCGCCCCTTTCAATCCAGTTTCGCGCAACTCGCAGTGTATAAGTAAGCTACAGTTCCGGTAATTCATTGAACAGACTAATGCGGCAAGATGAATGGTTCTAGTGTCTATAAGCTAGCATTACTCTTTAATGTCATGATAAATTCGATATTACAATGAAGAACACCGGTATTATGGTGGTTTTCAGTTAGGGAGATAGGTCCATGAATGCAGACACACACACACACACACACACACACACACAGAGAGAGAGAGAGAGAAAGAGAGAGAGAGAGAGAGAGAGAGAGAGGCAATATCTCCGACGTCACCTTTTTCTTTTCTTTCAAAATGGTAAAGACCAGAAATCAGTCGCCCTTGCAGTTCCAGCTTTATTGGAGCAGATCCGAATTTCGGTTAGCATAAGACATTAACAGTGCTAAAAATACGCGGGAACCAGACCTCAATATACAAAAATTACAACTCATGACGTAACATGTATCACTTGTACATTAAATTACATACCAGTATTTCTGAATTGTTCTGCATGCTCTCGTACGTCTAGATCTGTTGTTCAGGCTCTTGTCACACTTCATTTTAAAAAAATGGCTCTGAGCACCATGGGACTTAACATCTATGTTCATCAGTCCCCTTGAACTTAGAACTACTTAAACCTAACTAACCTAAGGACATCACACAACACCCAGTTCATTAAAGGCTACTGTGTAATGAAAACATGGTAAACACAGGAAGAGTTACAGTATATATCATGTGCCTTGTAGCTGTCTGCAAATTTTACGAAAATTCATGACCCTGGTTTTAGCTATACTTTTGAAGCTTAACAAAAGTGATTGAATCAGGAGGCGTGAATGTGACATGTTTTATAACTTCTAAAGTTAACTATTAAATGTGGCAGTAAGTTAGTACAGCAACGTCAATAATTTTACTTGTATTTTATTTTATTCATGTGCAAATTAAATTTTATTAGAGACACAACCGCTTCATTATGAAGATTATGTATTATGTAGTTCATGTAGGGGGCGTCACACAGCCAACCGACCTGTTCCTATGCAAAAGCCTACCTTCATTACACAATAGTCTTTAATGAACTGTGACAAGAACCTAAACAACAGGTGTAGACATATCAGGGCATGTATAGCGATTCCGAAATACTGCTATGTAATTTAATGAACAAGTAGTATAGGTTATGACATGAACTGCAATTTCTGTATATTATGCTCTGACTACGTGGGTCCACTTCCTGTTTTTTTGGCATTGATAATGGATAGTTACTAGCCGAAATCTGGATCTGTTCTAATAAAAACTAGAATGAAAACGTCGACTGACTGCTGCTCTTTACCATGCTGAAACTTACGCTGAAGAGCCCTGGTACACCTGCCTGATATCCTGTACGGTCCCCGCGAGCACGCAGAAGTGCCCCAACACGAAGTGGCATGGGCTCCACTAATGTCTAAAGTAGTGCTGGAGGCAACTGACACCATGAATCCTGCAGGACTGTCCATAAATCCGTAAGAATACGAGAGGGCGGAGATCTCTTCTGGACAGGACGTGGCAAGGTATCCCAGATATGCTCAATAATGTTCATGTCTGGGGAGTCTGGTGGCCAGCGGAAGTGTTTAAACTCAGAAGAGTGTTCCTGGAGCCACACTGTAGAAATTCTGGACTTGTGGGGTGACGCATTTTCCTGTTGGAATTGCCCAAGTCCATCGGAATGCACAATGGACATGAATGGGTGCAGGTGTTCAGACAGGATGCTTACGTAAGTGTCGCCTGTCAGGATCGTATCTACACGTATCAGGGATCCCATATCACTCCAAGTGCACATGCACCACATCATTAAAGAGCCTCCATCAGCTTCAGCTTGAACAGTCCCGTGCTGACATGCATGGTCTACGGATTCATGAGGTTGTCTCCATACCCGTAGACGTCCATCCACTCGGTACAATTTGAAACGAGATTCGCTCAACCAGGCAACATATTTCCAGTTGACGGGCCCAGGTGAGGCGTAAAGCTTTGTGTGATGCAATCATTGAGGATACACAAGTGGGCCTTCGGTTCAGAAAGCCCATATCAATGATGTTTCGTTGAATTGTTCGCACTTTGGCACTTTTTTATGGCCCAGCAATGAATTCTGCAGCAACTGGAGGAATGGTTGCACTTCTGTCACGGTTAACGATTCTCTTCAGTTATCGTTGGTCCCGTTCTTGCAGTATCTTTTTGCGGCAGCAGCGATGTCGGAGATTTGATGTTTTACCGGTTTCATGATATTCACGGTACACGCGTGAAATGATCGTAAGGGAAAATCCCCACATCATCGGTGCCTCGAAGATGCTGTGTCGCATAGCTCGTGCGCCGACTACAACACCACGTTCAAAACTCTCTCACATCCTGATAACCTGTCACTGTAGCAGCAGTAACCGCTCTAAATAGTTCAAATGGCTCTGAGCACTATGGGACTCAACTGCTGAGGTCATCAGTCCCCTACAACTTAGAACCACTGATACCTAACTAACCTAAGGACATCACACACATCCAAGCCCGAGGCAGGCTTCTAACCTACGACCGTAGCGGCCGCGCGGTTCCAGACTGTAGCGCCTAGAACCGCTCGGCCACACTGGCCGGCTAACTGATCTAACGATATAACAATTGCGCCAGAGAGTTGTTGTCTTATATAGGCGTTGCCGACCACAGTGCCGTATTGTGCCTGTTAACATATGTCAGTATTTGAAAAGGCATGCCTATACCAGTTTCTTTGGCGCTTCAGTGTAAATCACAATAGTGGAGCGCATTCCACTTTCCTAACGGAAGATGATTTCATGTTTTTCTTGTCTGTTTCTGTCCCACGTCGTACGGAGCAATCGGCAACGCCGCGGTAGGCGCTCCCTCGATTGCTATTTCTCCGGCTGAGATTCTCGCGATAAACTAAGAAGGAAACTAACTTGCTCAATTATTCGCGTAGTATCTGCTTTGTTTCTACAATGCTCATGCTCGTCGTTCGTGTCCTCTCCGTAACGGATAACACGGAGGGGTAGGGGGACCGGGCTCTAGCCCCTCCTCCTCCTCCCCCTCGCCACCCCCCTCCCCCACGATCCGCGAAGACCTACCTGTTGGCGTAGCCAAATTTCAATAAAGTTATCAGACTAAAATTTATGTTTCGAATACTCATGTTTCAAACATAACGGATTACCACGAAGAAGTGGAGAAGCCCTTTCTATTGTTTACTTACACTTCCTTATTATCTTACTTGAATCCAGGTTTACACAAGACAGAGAGATGTCTTGTAAGGTAATTTCGACTGATCCCAAGGTTATGTATGTTAAGTACAGGGTATCAAAACAAATATCAAAAATTTTTCGAGGTGGGCGTCGCCGCCGCCGAGAAAAGAAAATAGATGAAATAATCATGGATCCAGAAACGCATATTTTCTGCTATCTGAACATTTGTTCCATAGATGGTACGAAAAACGTTTGGTTGTGGATTTGAGTGCAGACGTTGCATTAGCGATCGGTCAACAGGCCCAGCAAAGTGTACTGAGATGTGTTTTACTGTAATATTTGGTCAACTGAACGTTGCACACGTTCTTGCATCTCAGAGGTAAGGATCAACCTAGGTCTTCCACTATTCACGTTTCGGGGTGCTAGAAAGCCAGTGCCCATAACACGGTGGAATAATCGGCCAAACAGACTAACAGATGGTGCTCTGTGCCGTGGATAATTTTAAAGTAGAGGCCGTGAACTCGCAAGCTGCCTCTGCTTGCTAAACCGTAGCTGAAATAATTTCTACAACATCACTTGTTGACTAGTGGGATTCCACTGAACCATTCGTAAGCAAAACAAAATACGGAAACGGTGAACATGAAATTGAAGTCGTTTGTGTCAGTAGTAGGACATCACGACATATAACCGCAGTTGCGTATAATTTATTCTAGAATAACACACTTAACAGCTCATGCATGCAAGTTGCTGACAAGAATTGTATACAGGAGAACGGAAAAGAAAATTGAGGATGTGTTAGATGACTATCAGTCTGGCTTTAGGAAAGGTAAAAGTACCAAACTGCGGCTGATAATGGAAGCAAGACTGAAGAAAACTCGAGACACATCCATAGGTTTATAGACCTGGAAAACATCCGATAATGTCAAGTGGTGCAAGGCGGTCAAAATTCTGAGAAAAATAGGGGTAAGTTATAGGGGGAGACGGGTTATGTATAATATGTAAGATAACCAAGAGGGAAGAGTAAGGGTTGATGACCAAGAACAAAGTGTTCGGATTAAAAAGGAGACAAGACAGGAATACAGTCTTTCGCCCCCAATATTCAATCTGTACATTTAAGAAGCAATGATGGTAATAAAGGAAAGATTCAAGAAAAAAAAAACTTTGTGTTCTACCTTAGGGCAGGTCTTGTCATAGGAGAAGGCTCGCCAGAGATGTCTACCGCTTGGGCGTCTAACAAAGTGATTCCAGTGGTGGTTTCCCGTTGCCTTCCACTGATGATAATGAAATGATAATGATAACAACACAACACCCAGTCCCTGACCGGAGAAAATCTCCGACCCAGCCGGGAATCGAACCAGGGCCCCTTGGCTTGACAGACCGCTGCACTGATCAGCTATCGGGGCGGCCAGATTCAAGAATTATATTTAAAAAAATTTTAGTGAGATAGTAGGCACTGGAAATAGTCATTCATTTATGACACAGTAGATGGAAACATGTTACTAAATGATAAACTTGAAAGCAATAACATTAACTTCTTTAAAAAGTCCTCCAATGTTGAATGCCTATTTCATTCGAAAAACTTTGTCTTCACCAATTACTTACCTAGCATGTGCCACGACATAAATACATCAAGGCATAAGTGTTTTATATTCACTGCTTTATACTGTTTTAACCATAGCAACTAGTTTATCTTGGGTTTTAAGATTCTTTGGACTGACGTAAACAAATGATTGTGAAAGTATTAAGTTGTGACGTACGTGTGACTGATCTGTGTGCCAGACAACTCAATTACAAAAAAAAAAAAAAAAGTAAGTAGATGCACTAACAAATTAATTTAATCATGCCTATCACATAGTGTACACACTATAACATATTTAACCTCCTGAGCAGGCGCCTTTTTCGACACATAACCTCACAGGCACACATAGCAACAGACACTAAACTCACTTCGTGTTAATTGCAACGTAAAAGTAACTGTAAATGCACCTGATGACGGCAGCAGGCTGCCCAAACGTATCGCGGTAGTAAAATATTAGTAACAAGTGACTGTTGCAAAAAATATTTGATAAAAATCTTAGAGTCGTAGCCCCCAAATAACACCCAAGTAACGTAAATTTAAGCGCAATATTTGCTTGTCAGGACTCATCGTCTGTGCTGAACACTTTGACAATAAGTTCAAATGGCTCTGAGCACTATGGGACCTAACATCTATGGTCATCAGTCCCCTAGAACTTAGAACTACTTAAACCTAACTAACCTAAGGACATCACACAACACCCAGCCATCACGAGGCAGAGAAAATCCCTGACCCCGCCGGGAATCGAACCCGGGAACCTGACAATAAGCGTACAATGAAGTAGTTCAATGAAGTACACAACACAGGGCAGTGTTTAGCACTCTGCCTTCGGCTCTGAGCCTTTTAGTCGTAGTTAATTGTATTTTTGGAAATTAAGCAATTTTGTATGCCTAGCCCATGGCAGCAAGTTAGCAGTTGGCGACAGGCGCTAGTTGGTACCCATAGCAGCTCTGTGTACCAGCTTTTCACGCCATTTTGTAACACATTAGTTTATCTCAGAATAATGTTGATTTTATGTTAGTTTTTAAGGAGAATAAGTTTTGTCATTTATGGTTTATTACGTTATACACTTCAATGGCTTTGGCCTGAAGATGGTCATACAGACCAAAACGAGTTACCGGTTCAA
This sequence comes from Schistocerca serialis cubense, assembly GCF_023864345.2. Taxonomy (NCBI): domain Eukaryota; kingdom Metazoa; phylum Arthropoda; class Insecta; order Orthoptera; family Acrididae; genus Schistocerca; species Schistocerca serialis. The sequence goes on along the minus strand of NC_064642.1, from coordinate 764,924,036 downwards.
AATGGTTCAAATGGCTCTGAGCACTATGGGACTTAACTTCTGAGGTCATCAGTCTCCTAGAACTTAGAGCTACTTAAACCCAACTAACCTAAGGACATCACACACATCGACGCCCGAGGCAGGATTCGAACCTGCGACCGTAGCGGTCTAGCGGTTCCAGACTGTAGCGCCTAGAACCACACGGCCACTCCGGCCGGCGAGTTACCGGAATTAAATTATATACTTTACGGCGATTTGGACTGATTTTTTGTTAATTTGTAGTTAGCAATTGTTGTTGTTTCTAAATTACGTCAAAAATTAAAATGTTAAGCCATTTAATTCCTTTGGTTTGGTTTTCAGTAATATTCATTGCCTGTCTTTGGTTGAGCTCCTTGAAAGCTGCAGCATTCGGTACGGTACAGACAATAGTTCGCAAGCACGCTATTTACTATTGTCAGGTATCATTCAACTGCGTGCAGCGACATTTCAGAATGGCCGGACAACCGCACCGTTGTCGTACTCAAAACGAAAATAAAGTGTAAATATATAAAATGGCTGTGGATCCTGTTGCGACTAAATTTATTCTTTCTGTTATCAGTATCGCTTCTGAAAATAATCGACACTTTTTGACACCATGTACAAATAAAATTATTTTCGTCAAACTATGAAAGAACCCTTTGCGATTAATGGCATAAAAACTTTTGCATCGGAACGTAAGTGATGGTAACCTTTATACAAAAATAAGAATTGTGCACAAGAAGTTAAGTGATCTCATTTCGGAAGCTACGTTATTTCCGTCCGGAAAACTCTACTGACTTACGCGGCACTACCACCAAGAATGTGTGCTGCTGAGAGGTCATTTAGCACCTCCAGGCAAGTGAAGGCATGGCAGAAAAGTGCACTAAACCGAGATTCTCTAAAGTCTGCCTTACTGAGTGCTGGCAGACAGAAATCAAAAAGAGATAAAATTAAACGATTTAACCACAGATAAGTTTGCTGAAAGCAAGTGAAATCTGACTTCTTCAAAATGCACTGCACATATTTGTTTAAGTATCGTTCCACATGAAAATTTTCTTCAAATCTTTATTGCATATTTAATATAGCGGCTAAAGTTGTAGCTTCATCCTCACCAAAGGAACCAATGACAATATTGTAAACAGTTGCATGCGTTATCATCCAGCTACCATCCAACATTAACTGCGAACTTCAATGAAATCTTTTAATGTTAGCTATAGCATTTGTTCTATTTTGAACTTTGTTCGACTGAACTTGACAAACAGAAAGGCTATTTTTGATGTGAAAAGTGAAGCACCCAAGGGGGAGGAAGAAGTAATGAAGGGCTGAGAGGATATGTGATGTTACTTCAATGATTACAAAATCGGGTCAAATTTACAAAGTACTTGGTACTGTGAACCCACTTACCTGCGTGACGGTGTACACCTCTGGTCTGGATGTTTATATTCATTCATTTGGGAAAGGTGCCATGAAGCCTTGTATCCTCTCCTGAGGCAAGGAGACTTACACCTGCTGTAACTGTTCCTTGGTGTTGTAAATAGTGGGACGGGGACATAGTTGACATCCGTTCTGATCCCACGCATGTTCTACAAGTGACAGGTCTGGGATTTTTTATGGCCATGGGAGTATTTCAGTACAACGTAGACAGATCGCGTGTCATGTGTGGACAAGCATTATCCTCTTGAAAAATGGCACCGCAGTACTGTCGCATGAGAGGTAACATGTGAGGACAAGGAATGTTAGTGACTAACCGTTGAGCCGTCAGACTTCCCACAATCTACATGTGCCGTGTCCTGAAGCCACACCTGATGGCTAAGCAAGGAGTAACAGTGCTGTGCCTCTCCAAAACATTGGAAGAACGAGATATCTCCACATGTCGGCTGCATGACCATTGCTCACCTGGGGTAGTGCAGAACTGCGATTTGAAGCTGAACGCAATGGAACACCATTCATCAGTAACCCATGCTTCCCCCTCACGACACCAAACCAAGCGCAGCTATTTGTCTTGTGATGTGTACGCCAGCCTACACAATGGACGGAAAATCCATGGTCTGGTGGCCATTCCACCCGCGACACAGAACTGCAACTCTAATCGTTCACATACCTGTCCGTGACGTGTATATGTACAAAATTAGATTGACATCAGACAGATCATTTAGCAGAGTTGGAGTCGAAGATATAGAGTTTGGAGTTCTACAATAATGAAATACGATTTACTCGGAACAAACTTTTCTTTTACTTTTGTAGCTACACGCTTATATCCAGTAAAATCTCATGTTGTTGTTGTTGTTGTGGTCTTCAGTCCTGAGACTGGTTTGATGCAGCTCTCCATGCTACTCTATCCTGTGCAAACCTCTTCATCTCCCATTACCTACTGCAGCCTACATCCTTCTGAATCTGTTTAGTGTATTAATCTCTTGGTCTCCCTCTACGATTTATATCCTCCACGCTGCCCTCCACTGGTTCTTTCAGTTTATCCAGGTCCCATCTCCTTAAATTCCCACCTTTTTGCAGTTTCTTCGGTTTTAATCTACAGTTCATAACCAATAGATTGTGGTCAGAGTCCACATCTGCCCCTGGAAATGTCTTACAATTTAAAACCTGGTTCCTAAATCTCTGTCTTACCATTATATAATCTATCTGAAACCTGTCAGCATCTCCAGGCTTCTTCCATGTATAGAACCTTCTTTTATGATTCTTGAACCAAGTGTTAGCTATGATTAAGTTGTGCTCTGTACAAAATTCTATCAGGCGGCTTCCTCTTTCATTTCTTAGCCCCAATCCATATTCACCTACTACGTTTCCTTCTCTCGCTTTTCCTACTGTCGAATTCGAATCACCCATGACTATTAAATTTTCGTCTCCCTTCACTATCTGAATAATTTCTTTTATTTCATCATACATTTCTTCAATTTCCTCGTCATCTGCAGAGCTAGTTGGCATATACACTTGTACTACTGTAGTAGCCGTGGGCTTCGTATCTATCTTGGCCACAATAATGTGTTCACTATGCTGTTTGTAGTAGCTTACCCGCACACCTATTTTTTTATTCATTATTAAACCGACTCCTGTATTACCCCTATTTGATTTTGTATTTATAACCCTGTATTCGCCTGACAAAAAGTCTTGTTCCTGCTGCCAGCGAACGTCACTAATTACTACTATATCTAACTTTAACGTATCCATTTCCCTTTTTAAATACATATTTCATTTGAAAGATTTTTTTGATTATTTGATGTAAAAATGATAATTTGCATAGCATCATAAATTATGCAGCTGGTTTGGGCAATGCAGCTTGGTCTACATGAAAAGTAACAGATGGGCAAATATACGACTCTGAATCCAGCTTGGCTCCTGTTGCAGTATTGGCAAACAATTAACTATATTATGACCCTGTGTTCGAATAACTGAGAGTAGACAAGTTACACGAGTTATAAATTAATGAACATAAACAAACAAGGATATTCGGAAATTAAGTTCCGATCGATCAAGAAGTGGAAACCACTGTGAAATCTAATAAACCTTGCACATATGTGTTCGACAGTGTCTCTAGTATACCTGTCGGTTGCATCGCTTCGCTCTTTTCAGTTCTGAGCGCATGGTGAGCACATAAAGATGCGTAGAAAATAGTGCCTCCCGCCAAGTATGAGGTCTTGGTGAAAAATTTCACAGCCCACATTACAGAATTGTCATACGGTTCCTACTTCGTGACAGTCCTGTGTCGCAATCTGCAGGGGCAATGAGAATGCTCCTGCAGGGTTTTCGATGGGATGTGTTGAATCACCTGCACTACAGTCCGTAAGTGACTCCCTCTGTGTTTCATCTCTGCTCACATTAACTACTGACTATGAAGACAACATTTTCGTGCGGACAACGAGATGTAGATGAGCGTAGAGAATTGGCGGGAAGCATAGGCGGCTGCCTTCTATGACGGGGGTATTGTAAAGTTGGTACAATGCTACGACAAATGTCTAAGTCGGAGTGGTGACTATGTAGAGCTGTTGCTGGAAGCTGTAGCTAACTGTCGCAGATAAAATATTTCTGATTATCATAGTGGTCTCCATTTCGCGATTAATCGGAACTTACTTTCCGAATAGCCCTAGTACAGGGTTATTACAAATGATTGAAGCGATTTCACGGCTCTACAATAACTTTATTATTTGAGATATTTTCACAATACTTCGTACACACATACAAAAACTCAAAAAGTTTTTTTAGGCATTCACAAATGTTCGATATGTGCCCCTTTAGCGATTCGGCAGACATCAAGCCGATAATCAAGTTCCTCCCACACTCGGCGCAGCATGTCCCCATCAATGAGTTCGAAAGCATCGTTGATGCGAGCTCGCAGTTCTGGCACGTTTCTTGGTAGAGGAGGTTTAAACACTGAATCTTTCACACAACCCCACAGAAAGAAATCGCATGGGGTTAAGTCGGGAGAGCGTGGTGGCCATGACAAGAATTGCCGATCATGATCTCCACCACGACCAATCCATCGGTTTTCCAATCTTCTGTTTAAGAAATGCCGAACATCATGATGGAAGTGCGGTGGAACACCTGTTGAAAGATGAAGTCGGCGCTGTCGGTCTCCGGTTGTGGCAAGAGCCAATTTTCCAGCATGTCCAGATACACGTGTCCTGTAACGCTTTTTTTGCAGAAGAAAAAGGGGCCGTAAACTTTAAACCGTGAGATTGCACAAAATGGAGTTATCAGTTAGTGGATCTTTGTTGAACTTCGTCCTGAAGTGTCGTTGCACTGTTATGACTGACTGATGTGAGTGCATTTCAAGCACGAAACACGCTTTCTCGGCTCCTGCCGCCATTTTGTCTCACTGCGCCCTCGAGCGCTCTGGCGGCAGAAACATGAAGTGTGGCTTCAGCCGAACAAAACTTTATGAGTTTTTCTACGTATCTGTAGTTTGTCGTGACCATATGTCAATGAATGGAGACACAGTGAATTTATGAAATGGCTTCAATCATTTGTAATAGCCCTGTATTTATAATGAACATAGGCAAATCCGCAGTTTTAAGAACAGGTGGTTTATTCAGTAGGGTCAAAACTTCTGCCGAAGAGTAGGCGCAGAAGCAGTTTTATACGTAAGTAAATTTAATTAGGATAGTTATTTTAACAGCCCTTGAATTATCTAGTGTGACACGAAAGAAGACACTCTCCTCTAAGATCAGGCAGCCATGTGTACCCTGTATATAAATGGTTCATATGGCTCTGAGCACTATGGGACTTAACATCTATGGTCATCAGTCCCCTAGAACTTAGAACTACTTAAACCTAACTAACTCAAGCGTCAACTTTAGGTTACAATATCTCCGGATGTAATTAACATTTTACAATACAACAAACGGCACTGATTACGTATTTGTTTATATGTTCAGATGTGCTAACAAAACTAACGTGGTTCCATTCAAAAAAACGTAGGTTTGTGTTAAAAAACATACTTCCGTGCATTTTTGTATGGTTTGTATTAAACAATTACACTAGCCCCTCTCCTCACGTTCGGTCTGTGGAATCGGTTCGTCAGTATTTGATGTGGTTTACGAAATACATCCAGCGGTAACGTTAGGTGACTCACGCTGTATTCTGTGGCTTCACATTGTTTGTCACGCAGTGTGTGTTATTAAATTTCTAGTTACAAGGAAGTACCCTTCATTTCTGCATTTTGTACACTACAGCCTTGAGTTAAGGCTTTTACTTAGCGTCCCCTCTACGCAGTGGAAGTAATCATGTGATCTCTACGACACATGGGGATATGCACATGAAAGACAAGATCGACAGAGTGAAACTGTCGGTTGATATATCGCGTGGTAACAGCCTCTTGTATTATACATGTCCCCATCGTCCATCGCCTGGGATACAAAGAAGCAATTTCCCCAAAGACTGTTGATGTCTGCAACCGGACACTCGCTCGTTGCTATGACTTGAGTCAGCGCATAATCCTTGTAACACTGCGAAAAAGTTAGAAACAAGATGATCTAACCCAATAAACCAAACTATCCTTTTTGAACTCTAGTAACAGTACCAGTAAATAAGAAAATTGTGACAGCCAACAAATACATGGAATATGAATGTAATTTCCTCCTAGTGCAGGAGAGTCACAGGGGATCGTTAATTCACCAGCCCAACATCTCCGTGTTTAAGCCGCCAGAGAAGAACTACGCCATGGAGAAACCAGTCAATTTCAGCTACAGGGTGTCAATTTTATACTGGGAGAGTTTAACTGCCGCAACACGGCAACCAGCTATCAGAAGACCGACAACAACGGAGGTGTGCTTCAGTCGTGTGTGATGGCACGCGAACTTCAGTTGATCCACAGCAGAAAATTCCGACCCTCATTCAAAAGTGGCAAGTGGAGAATACAATTCTCACAGTAAGTTTGTCCCCTCTGGGTTTCCAGCCAAATTCGATGAGCACATGGGTGAGCGTATCTCTCACAACCACGTGCATTTTCAGAATTGAGTGGGAGCAAAAGCACACTGAGTTTACAAAAGTCATAGGATACCTCCTAGTACCGCATCGGACCTCGTTTGGCTCGGCGCAATGTAGAAACTCGACGTGCATGGTCTCAACGAGTCGTTGAAAGATCCCTTTAGAAATACTGAGCTGTGGTGGCTCTATAGCCCTCGATTATTGCGAAAGTGTTGTTGGTGCAGGATCTTCTACACGCACTGGTCTCTCAGTTATGTCTCATAAATCCACGCGGCGGATTAGTGTCGAGGACCGGTGTGCCGGCCAGTCTGTGGATGGTTTTTAAGGCGGTTTTCCATCTGCCTCGGCGAATGCGGGCAGGTTCCCCTTACTCTGCCTCAGTTACACTATGTCGGCGATTGCTTTCTCCACGTACGCGTAGACCATGATTACTGTGGGGTGGGTGGACTGCTGTAGCCTGTTGTGGCGTTGTGAACCACTGAGGGTTACGGCGGGGACGAAGCGTCTCTATCGCTTCTAGGTTCCCAGTTCCATACAATACAATACAAGGCTGAGAATAGGCTCAGCGACGATTCCACATACGAACTTGCGACCGAACCGCCGAATCTGTCCATCAGTAAATGGGGTACGTTCTCAACTGACTCGGTTGTTTTAACCCCCTCCACTGACGGAATGACCCGCTTCCTAATTCTGTATGTATAAAACCAATACGGACTTGTAGCTGTCACGCCTTTGCGCTTACTGCTACGTATTTTAACCGTAAATAGCTCAGTCCTAATGGTAAGAGGTAGTAGTGAATTCACGTTGTTAATATTTGAATACAGCACAGCTGCCACAAGCTCAGTTCACTTTTACTCCACTCCTACCCTCGCCCTTGAACCACATTAACTATGTGCTACGTGGACCCTGCTAAATTCACTTGCGTATACATTTTGACTGTTACTCGCCAGTATTTACCTAATGATTAGCACACTCCTAACTGGACTATTTCCCAAAGAGCTGTGATGATTGAACGGGTTCGATCCACGGCCTACAGTGCCCTACAGTTCACATGGTAACACTGCCTACCTGACCCACTTAACTTGGTAGTGAGCTTATGTATCCAATCACCACTGCTAGCAGCGGTGGATAATCCTATCAGCACGACGAGAGCAGCAGACTTACCGTCGAATCCTCCTGAAAATACTTATAACTACTGTCGCCAGCTCTGAAGGAGCAAAAGAATAAATCAATTTTTGGCTCGTTTCAAAGTGAAATGGCTTGAGTTGAATTTAAACTTAATTCTGAATATTACTGTTTCTGATCATTCGAGGTGATTCTACAAAGCAAATACTCTCTCAATTTCTGTGAGTTGGCTTGGTAATTGCTACCAAGACAATTTATGCAACTTGGGTTAACAAAATTCTATCCTTCAACTTATTTAATGACTTTGGATATTACACTTTGGACAATTGATATAGAATTACTTGAGTGACTTTACTTGAAAGGTTACTCAGAAAAATTTAAGTAACTATAAATAGGCCACTCATTCTGGTGTGACCATTGCTCTTTTCAACATTCTTATACGCTAAAGTATTCTAAAACAAAAAGAACTGTAAATGAGAGACGCGATGGTGGCCTCAGTCTGATTTCACTATACTATGTTTGAGGTTACTACACTTTACAATGAACAACATTCGTCGTAATTTTACTCATTACTATATTCTGTCCTCTGTACATGCATAAAAGAAAACTGGTATTCTCCTTTTACATGTATACAAAGTTCGAATTAACAATTGCAAGCAGTCTTGCCTTGGGTAGATGTGTCGGTGCTGGTGGTGAGATGCATGTGGCTAACGCAGCTCTTCACGCCTCATGGCCTTAATGGCGGCTGGAACTATGAGCCATAGCACTCGTATAAGCTACTGCACGTCCGCCATAAAATCTGGGCGCAGCAACTCTTACAATCAGCCCCAGTGGCATAGAGGCGGCTTCGACAACCATTCGTCGCGTTCTACTCCATAAACAGCGACGATATTCGCCTCTTCACTGTTGCACAATCACTTTTGCGTGAGCACAGTTACGCACGTCCGATCACGTCAACACTCCCCAGGCCATTCCATTGTTCAGTCCCTGTGTCTCCAGCTACCCCTAGCTACGCTCGTATCACCAAGAGTGGGGGCGTTCCCCTACCACCTTTTTACCGAAATCATTTAGTATTTAAGAATATTTATATTTATTACCCAGGAGTTCATACCAGTCATAATAATTTACTACTAGCGCTTTATAACATTAAATCATACAGTAATAACTTATAATTACCAAGAAAAAGAATACATTTGACTCTGAGAGCTTAGTGCATTGTCTGACAGGTAGCGCTAATTCCCAGTTTCGCCAATAGATGGCATCAGGGTGCACTCCCTGGCAGTCTCACACCAGCGCGCCCGTTTCCAACGTGCGGGCTCCAAATTACTGGAGCCTACCATCATTTCAGTTCCGTTACAAACTGCAAACAATGAAAGTTGACTGCTGCTGAGCTGACACGGGAGTTGGCCTTCCCAGTAGATGTTGTCGACCAAACTGAGGAATTCGGGCCAAAATGACAGAAACTGGCTGCTCGGTATAATGAATACCAGTGTTACCAACATGCAGATCCAGAGCACATGGAAGGACGACCTGGAGGTTTTCATCTATCACGGCGATACTGGGTCAGAACTGACTGGGTTAGATTTGCTGCGCCAGTGGGGATGAAAGTCATCCCCTGAATGACTCTACTGAAGAGCAGCAAACAAAAATGGTTCAAATGGCTCTGAGCACTATGGGACTTAACTTCTGTGGTCATCAGTCCCCTAGAACCTAGAACTCCTTAAACCTAACTAACCTAAGGACATCACACACCTCCATGCCCGCGGCAGGATTCGAACCTGCGACCGTAGCGATCGCGCGGTTCCAGACTGTAGCGCCTAGAACCGCTTGGCCATCCCGGCCGGCGAGCAGCAAACGGCACACCACATAACGTTTGAGTGTTCTCTCAGAGTAGTCAAGCTTCACAGTGGAACAGCTTCACAAATTGCCTGTAGAAGCAATTGACTCGATTTGATGGTCTGAAATTATGCCTCTTTCCTTGGCACTGAACCGTATCAATGTGTTAGTTTAGTCATGGTTACTGGGTATTTTCGCCTTGTTTTGGTCCACACTGCCAACTCTCCAAATAAGGAAGACTTTTTTTAATAACCCTGTATATGCCGTTAACTCAAAGTACCATGATTCCCTCTGGAATTTACGAGATGATCTCGTCCTCTCAATTTCATTTCACCTAACTAAATTGCTAAGTGGCTTGTTTGTTAGTGCTGTTCGTCAGGACTTCTCACTAGTTAAAGTGGGCTGCTTGCAAGCTCCAGTATTCTACGTGACTAACTCAGGTCGGTATTTGGGAAGAAGTGCTGTGCTGAAAGACTAATCTGAAGATGTTGGGACTCCTCTGCTGCCGAATTAGACAGATGTTTAGTGTGAGGCCTTTGTCGTGTTAGCAAGGTAGCTAGGCTCCGAAACGTACCATTTGTTAGAGGTGGAGTGGAAGATATTATAGAGTGTGGGAACTGCGATTCACTCATAACTATCTTTTCTTTTCCTTTTTTAGGTACACGCTTGGATCCAAGTAAGGTCGCATATTTAGTTCCTTAGATCTTTTTAGTTATTTGATATTAAAATGGAAATTTGTATAGCGTCACAAATTATGCTGGTGGCGTGCGCCATGCAGTTTTATTGCTATACATTTAATGTGACAGAAGGGCAAATAAGGGTCTCCGAATGCAGGTTGGCTCGTAAAAGTCCTAGAGACGAGCCGTACACTGTATGCTTTATGCCCTGTTGCAGTATTGGCTAATAATTCACTAAATGGTGATCCTGTGGTCGAATAACTGAGGGTAGAGAATTTACAAGTATTATAAACTAATGAACATAAACAAACAGGGAAATATTTATAATAAATATAGGCAACTACGCAGATTCAACTTGTGGGAACGGATGGTTTATTCATTTAGGTCAAAAACCCTGCCGAAAAGTGGGCGCACAATCAGTTTTATATCATCATCATAAACTAAAGGCTATTCCTTGTCGATTTAGCCACGCCCCTCTCTCCATTGTCGTCCTCTTCAATTCTTCATACGATTTTACCGCCATATCTTCTTTGATGTTATTAAAATACGTTGCTCTTTGCCTGCCTCTTGGTTTTTTTCCTAAAACTTTTCCTTCAAACACATTCTTTAAGAACTGGTTGTGTCTCATTATCTGCCCTATCATTTTTTATTTTCTTCATCCTATATAATTTAGCAGCGTTCTGTTCTCATTCACTTCTGTTAAGACCTGCTCATTACTTTTTCTATCTACCCAGCTTGTTTTCGTCATTCTTCTCCATATTAACATTTCCACTGCTTCCAGTCTCTTTTTCTCTGCCTTTCCCAGAGTCCACGCTTCACATTCGAATGTTGAGACACTCCAGACAAAAGTTTTGGCAAACTTTTTCCTACTTTATAGTCTTATATGATTGTCTGTTAGTTAATTCCTTTTATTTTGGAAAGCTTGCTTTGCCAAGGATATTCTTCTCTTTATATCTGTGATACATTTATTGGCGTCAGCGGTTGTGCTCCGCCAATAACAGAAGTTCTCAACCTGCTCAAGAACATCATCTTCTAGTTCAATATTAACTTGACCATTTTCTTTTGTCTTCCCTACTGCCATAGTTTTTGTTTTCTTCTTATTCATTTATAGATTATATTCTCTTCAGATTTTGGCAAATTTTAGCAACATAAACTCCATTTCCTTTACTGAGTCAGCAAGTACTACTACATCATCTGCAAAACGGATACAGTGTATTCGTTCCCCGTTAATTTTAATTCCTTTGGTTATTCTTTTCAATTTTTCAATTTTTTTTTTCAATGCCATCGAAAAACTGAAAAGAATAACCAAAATATTTAAAATTAAAGGGGAACGAATACACAGTATCCGTTTTTCAGATGATACAGTAGTACTTGCTGACTCAGTAAATGAAATGGAGTATATGTTACTAAAATTTGCCAAACTCCTAAAAGAATTTTATACGTAAATAAAATTAATTATAGAAATATTTCAACGGTCCTTGAATTATCTTATGTGACACGAAAGACGACAGACTGTCCCCTAAGATCAAGCCGGGATATTTACCCTATACGTTAATTTCTTCACCCACATTGTAGATGCCCGTAAACAAGATCGTAGAGGCAATCCGGAGCATCTCTAGATAAATAACATCACGCGACTCTGCCGTATTCTCCCCCAGCAGAAAACTGTGGAGCCTCTTCCCGATCAACGTCCGGAACTGTTCTTGCCTTTCTCCGTCCCTCCTGCTCCCATGAACACCTCTTCCACCATCAACATCCACCAATGTCGTGATAGGTCAGCCTATGAGAGCTTCCCACCAAGTTACACACTTCGTACAACATTTTGACAGTATGCAAATCACCCACGACTCGTACGCTAATGATTCTATAACTAAAATACATACTTTAATTTACAGATAATGTCAAGACGTCTCTCTTGACACCAATTTTTATCATTTTTAATTACATATCTCATTAATATCTGGTCGTATGTACTTCTGGTGCACGTTCACTCATATTACAATAAATGTTGATCATAGAGCAGTAAATCGAATCACTAGTAACTACATATTGCTTCATTTTATTAATGTAAGAGTGGAGAATGGTCTGGTTCGACACGTTTAGACACTTAATAACAATGTAATATTCGTAGTTTGCCGCGATGATAGCTACTGTGCAATGCGATTACTGGACATATTGCTTGTTATATATCATACAATTATTTATAGGTCTGATTTTAAATACACTGCCGAAAAACAGTTACTACACCTGCAAATACAACATGGATTTGATCCGATTACGGCGTATCTGGGAACAGTAGATGTCTTGATAATGGTTTCAACGTAGACCGCCAGCAGATAACATAGTGGCTCAGCTACCAGAGCGCCATCTGCATGTACCCTTTAATAGGAAATGTTGTTGTTTTTGGGGGAGGAGACCAGACAGCGAGGTCATCGGTCTCATCGGATTAGGGAAGGACGGAGAAGGAAGTCGGCCCTGCCATTTCAAAGGAACCATCCCGGCATTCGTCTGGAGCGATTTAGGGAAATCACGGAAAACCTAAATCAGGATGGCCGGACCAATAGGAAATGCTCAGAGACACTAGGCTCAGTGTGGTACAAGCGTGCGAAGCAGGCAGGCAACCATACCACAGAGACACACTCGTGTTTCCTACAGCCAAATGAGTTAGTCTGAACGGGGTCAAATTGTGGCCTTTCGGGTGGCAGGATGTTCCTGATTGATTGATTAATTGATTGATTTTAACAGGAGAGCTGAAACAGCTTAGGTCTGACCCGCCACTGCCCGCACAGATAGTAGGTATATTGTGCGGTATCGCCCCCTGTATACATAGTAACGCCAACCAGTGCCCTTAAATAGTGCAAGGAGTCCCTCTACCAGTTTTTTGTTGGACACAATTTCTTCAGGTCTACTTGTCCCGAAGATTCTGTATATTTTACTTTCCAATGCCATGCATTCAAAGATTAGGTGTGATGCAGTTTCTTCACCCTCATCACAGATCCTTCATTTAGGGTCCTCTTCCATTATACCCATTGTGTGTAGGTGTTTTTTGAAGTTCCCATGACCGGTCACCAGTCCAGTCATGAGTCTGATGTCTTTCCTGTTCAAACCCAGGATTACAGAGCTTCTTTTAAAACATAGCTTGGGCGTCATTACCTTACCATGTTTTTGTTAGGATGGTCCTACTGGAGAACTGTCACACAAGCTGGACGAGCTGCGTCAGTTGCCCAACGATGCTGGTATCAGTGGGCACGTGAACATTCTCACATCCACCGATGTAGCACAGACGCCAGCCAGGATCGTCGTACTGTAATGGCAGCAGCAGCAGATCCTGCAGCTACTACCACAGCACAGGTAGGAGGGCTTGTGAGCCCAGACGTGTCGACATAAACTGTTGCGAACCAGTCATTAGCAGTGGGACTACGGGCAGGCACACCTGTAGCCCGTCTTCCACTCACGCCACAGCATCGGCGGGCGCGGCTCGACTGCTGATGTCAGGGGACCACTTGGAAGATGGAATGACGCACCTTCAGCGATGAAGCAGTTTCTGCCTGTACTCAAGTGATGACATAGACTTGGTGAGTGCTGTCACGTACAGAGCATTCTTCCAAGACACACTGGACCTACCCCAGCCCTTATGGTTTGGGCTGCGATAAGCTACAACTCTCACTCACCTTTGGTGTTTCTGAAGGGGACGCCAACCAACGCTCTGCACGCAGAATGTTGTTAGACCTGTTCTTTTGCCGCTCTTGCAACTTGAGGGTGATATTATGTTCCAGTATGATAATTCTCACCCACACACTGCTCATGAAACTCAGCATGCTCTGCAAGACGAGCAGCAACGTCCATTGGCAGCACTATCTCCAGATTTGGTTCCAATCGATCACCTGTGGTATATGATGGAACGAGAAGTGATTCGTAAGACTCGTCAACCAATAAATCTTACAGAACTACGTGAACACGTTGCGAAGTCGTGGAATAACTTATCACAAAACAGTATTCGCCATCTCTACGATCGACTGGAGGTCAAAGTCAGCGCCTGTGGAGACTACTCCACATACTAATATGGATGTTTCAGCACCAGATACATCTGAACCGATTGTGCTAACGATTTGTAAACGTCATCATTTTATATATTCCATACCCACTGTTCCGAAAATCATTTTAAAATAATGTTCTCCACACTTAAAATCTAACATCATTTCATTTTTTACGACCTAGTTAGCCCAGCGATTGCAGTATTGGTATTGACACCTTTTATTGGAAAGATTACTAAATTCTTATTTCTATGATTACTTACAAACTATTCTGAAACCGCAGGCTCAAAAATGGTTCAAATGGCTCTGAGCACTATGGGACTCACCTGCTGTGGTCATAAGTCCCCTAGAACTTAGAACTACTTAAACCTAACTAACCTAAGGACAGCACACAACACCCAGCCATCACGAGGCAGAGAAAATCCCTGACCCCGCCGGGAATCGAACCCGGGAACCCGTGCGTGGGAAGCGAGAACGCTACCGCACGACCATGAGATGCGGGCAAACCGCAGGCTAATTCCTTGCTGAATGGAGAAGCATGCATGTCTTTTCATCAAACATATTAATCCGTACAACCTACTGGACAATTTCAATTTCTTCCGTCTCCAAAAATTTCACCCTTAACATATCATTCTCTAAATTCCTTCCATTTTCTTCCATACATAGCGTCTGTTGAACAATCTTCAACCTCTTAGTCTCCTTCAGGTAATTCATCGAGCAATTCATTCGCCCCTGGTATGCTTCGTCTTTTTTTCAAGTTCCTACCTATCTCGTATTTTTCACAGCTTTACAAAACTGTACGAGAGCTCTAACACTGACCACGTAACCTTCAGTTCCCTTTAATGTTATTATCTGAGTCCTGTTTACATCAGCACCACACCTCCACGAATAGGATTAAAAGTACCTACTTCCTCCTCCGTCACGTCTTTCCCAGTAATTCCAACGTCGATACACACCACCTCATCATCGTAACAACCTTCCCGTCTTCCTCCAACAATTCACTTGCTTCCGCCAGCTTATCATTTTTCCTATCTCAAGTACATAAGCCTATAGTTATATCCCAGTCACCGACATTACTTAACAATATATTTTCACTTAAGCAAAAAATCTTCCTTGCAATTACAAAGTACATCTTTAATTCATGGTGAGTCTAACTTATATCTATTTCGGACAGACTTTAGACCCTTGCTCTAATGCACAACCCTAATGTTTACATCATAAACTACAGATACCGTTTGAATTACGTCATCTCCCTTAAGCAAACCATTATACACTTCCCAACCATTCGGCATTTCTGTTCTTCCCTCAGCGTCTCATGCCACTTCAAATTTTTCTTTCGCCCACAGTTTTGGTAATAGTGTTCTTAAGTTTCCCTGTTATGTCCCCCCATCACTAATACTATAATCCACTTCCTCCCTTACGTACCACTCAGTACTAATTTTTGAATCTTACTCAATGTTTTCCCCACAGTTTCTTGCTATTATCTCCTGGTCTGTTTCGAAAACACTCGTTGACATTTTATCGACATCTAACCCCACTGACAATCCTCCCTGTACAGAAATGAAACCACTGATCCCATCTCCCGAAATAATCCATTGGCAACTATATACTTTCTTTCCTGAAATCTCCCCCTCACTTTCCCTTGACAATAAATCTATTACTTCTGGCGACAACCATTCAACGAATTACTGTAACTATTTTCTTCAATGTCTGCCGACTCATTTAAACTTCCTTTCTCACTCACTACACACCTCACAAGCACTGCTGCTATTTGATTGTATAACAGTGTACTTTAAATATATTCCAGATTCTCCAAGTCTGCACTTACTTCTCACCTCAAATTTGACGCCGAGTTTTCCCCGAAATTTTTCTGTTATTATTCTCTTATTCCCATGAACTACATAAATCTTCCAAGCCCATTTTATCGTTACTTATTTCTCTCGCTTACCCCTCTCCCATTTCTGTTTCTTTACTTCCTATTTCTCTCTACTTTCTTTCCGCCTTTTACAGCCTCCATTTCCATTATTTGAGCCCTGTTTTCCTATTCCCCATGTAATACTCGATTTGTTACCCATCGTGTCCTTTCCCATGCCGGTATGTCATTTCCCCCACGAGAAGCGGCGAAAATTAGTTTTCCGATCTCCTGTAGCGGTTATGTGATCTTTCAACTCTTTGCTCCCTATTACGGCTCCTACAATTTCCTTCTTGATTGTTCCTGCAACGATAATTTTTCCCGTTGTTATAACTATTCAGTTAGGACATTATTTTGGTTTCATTCATGGTAGTTGAAATGACCATAGTGACACCCATTCCCTCGTCTGCTGCTAAAAATTTTGGCTTAAATTTCAGTGACTGTTCCAATTATTCTACGAAATCTAAAAATCCGTCAAATGAGTTGGTCGCACTATGCACTAGATCCCTCTGCGAAGCCGGCCGGGGTGGCCGAGCGGTTCTAGGCGCTACAGTCTGGAACCGCGCGACCGCTACGGTCGCAGGTTCGACTCCTGCCTCGGGCATGGATGTGTGTGATGTCCTTAGGTTAGTTAGGTTTAAGTAGTTCTAAGTTCTAGGGGACTGGTGACCTCAGAAGTTAAGTCCCATAGTGCTCAGAGCCATTTGAACCATTTGAACCCTCTGCGAAGATTCCGTCAATTGTTGATTGAGTGTTTTAATTTCGGTGAGAGCGTCCACCGGCCGACTTATGAGCGTTAATTTAGTCGGCTCACATACACAAAATTCCCGCATTGTCACGTTGTCGTTTCTGTAGAACTTGGCCTGTTTAAGAATTCGTTCTGGGGTGGCCTCCGCTTCGCCTCACTGCGGAATTTATTCACAAAACACTTTTGAAACGTGAAATGTATTCGCAGTTGCGAATATGGACAACCATCAGCTGTATGTGGAGTGACGACAGTGAAAATTAGTGTCGGAGAGGGATTCGAACGGGAATTCCCCGTTTTACGCAAGCGGTAGCCTTAAACGCTTCGGTTATCCGTGCACAGCTCACGGTCAGACCCAAAATTCCACATATCGTCGACCATGATCGTAAAATGCACTCGTACACATTATACAATTACCGTACGGGGAACAACATCTTAACTGAAATTCGCTGCCTCGTATACGCAGATAAGTAGGATATTGCGGTGTATGTGTTGTTAAGAGATACAATTCAATGTTTCTTCGGAAATGCATGCATGTCTAAAGGAACACTGTATCGTGCTTTTTAACAGATCAGGCACTGCAATATCGTACTTTTCAAGCACTTCATAATGGGTAAATTAATTATTCATCGTATTTGCCCCTGATTGCGTGTTACCTAACTGCCTTTTTAAGCAGCTTGATAGTTTCATCTGACATTTCCGATGTGAAACTGTCTCCACACGTAGGAAGAAATTTATTGGATGGTACTTTCCATCGTTAGGAAAACGTTCTGTAGTGCCCGGTCCACCCAACGACACGTTTACAACATTTGTTGCTTGACTTGTCGCTAGAACGTCTTTTAATTTGGTGTGCGCGTTATCATGTGTCTGCATTAGTTACGTCCTCCAAATGCGGTTGATTCTGCACCCCAATTTTTTTAGGCATGTTGTGGAGCGCCTTTCGAGTCTCTCCCACAAGCTCATTCTGCATTCGTATACACTCATTTACGCCACCCCCGACTCATAACGCATGTTTTCTACCTTTATAACCATCGATATTTTTGCATTATCTACTCTACCATCACTACAGCTGACTTCATCAGCAGTTACGACCATTTTGATTCGAATTTCTGTTAGTTTCTCCCCAATCACACCCTCTATATCCTTCTTAATTTTCCCAACCCCGTTTTTTAGGTTCAAAAAATGGTTCAAATGACTCTGAGCACTATGGGACTTAACATCTGTGGTCATCAGTCCCCTAGAACTTAGAACTACTTAAACCTAACTAACCTAAGGACATCACACACATCCATGCCCGAGGCAGGATTCGAACCTGCGACCGTAGCAGTCGCGTGGTTCCGGACTGAGCGCCTAGAACCGCTAGACCACCGCGGCCGGCCGTCTTTCAGGCCCGTTTTCAAATTCCCTATGTCAGTGCTCATACTGAAATAAGCCCTTCATATGCACACACAGCACATCGATCTCGTGAGGCACAAGGCTCTCATAACGAAGTACGTACGTCGGTCAACAGATGACACTAGGAAAAGTATGTTAACTGCGCTTTTTAGTTGCTACTTGCGACTCTTAGTTGCGATTTGTCACAGAAATCGCAGTTTGACTCGGTAGCGAATAGCGTAGTATGAACTTTGCCCAACAGATGGCAGTGCTAACTGCGCTTGTTAGTTGCTACTTGCGACTCTTAGTTGCGACTTGTCACGGAAATCGCAGTTAGACTCCATAGCGTACCGCAGAGATGGACGTAGTACGAACTTTGGCCAACTGATGCCACTGTTAACCGCGCTTTTTAGTTGCTACTTGCGACTCTTAGTTGCGACTTGTCACTGAAATCGCAGAAAGCAGTGCTAAATTCGACCAATAGATGGCTCACGTCTTTGAATGTGAAATACTATTTGCGACTGCTAACTGTGACTGAAATCGCAATTAGATTCTGTAAAGTTGCTACTGTGATATCTGTGACTTCTCAGTCACTGTGATTTCTAACAGATACGCGATTTCCTGCGCACCACTAATTCAGAGATTCGCTGGCTAGCTATCGAACGTGCAGGTCATGTTGGACGTGTCCGTCTACATTATGAGTAAAATGAAGAAGTTACTGGATCTCGCTTCCAGATTGTATTACCGTGAAAACAGCTGCATTTAAGGACAAATTGTGAAACATTGAGCTTCGTGAGGTGTTTTGTTGGAAAGGTAAACGCGTGTGAACTATTTCCCTTCGTAAAATTCCACGTGGCATGTTTCATTTTCGTCTGTAGAATATTTGGCGAGCAATTTCTTTATTAGAAATCCACTGGAAAAGGACCGAATGTGAAACTCGTATATTGTAGTAGAGTAATGACTGTAAATCGCGTAACAATTCGGGTCGGACTTAAGTACATTCTTGGCTGCCTTGTGTGTGTACTGGGTTGTATGAACTGTGGGCTGAGGACACTGATATTATTCGTTAATTAGATACGGGCTGATGACAAGTGTTTAATTTTGAACCTAAAGAAATAAAAGAACTCGTTGTAGAATTTTGCCATTTTTCTAAAGAGATGAAGTAATCGCCCTCCACCCGAAATTTGTTATAAGATATTACAGGATAGCTTGCTACCAAAGATTACGCGGACTTTCCAAACGGTGTTTTTCTTCAACGCTGCTTTTAACATCGTCTGGACAGTATGGAGAGAAACGGGCTGGGGATCAGACGCCATACTGAGGTGGGTGGAGCTTTTGTAGTGTACAGTTCGACGAGAGACTCCGATCAAACATTTGCGCCGGCATTTATAACCCGCCCCGCGGCAAGGTATGCTAACTACTGCGCCACCTCGCTCGGTAAAGATGAAATGAATATAAGTGCAGCAGTGGTGTACAAATTCCCATTGCAGCCTGCTTGCCCCTAGCTCCTCTGCAACCATTCATGCAGGTCAGCTTGCCGCGACGTAAACACAAGAGTACGCATGTACTGAGGCATAGTGGGTAATGCGACCGACTTGGGCTCCCGCAAGCCCGGGCTACCTGGGTTCCCGCAGGCCTGCCAAGCTTCACGGGACCCGCTCAGCTTGCTACGCCTGACAACAGGTTGCGCTGTCAAGTTACCGTGACTAGAGTAGCCAGGTAGTTAGCCCGAAGTACATTTATCGCAACGGTGGGGGCAGCACAATGAATAGGTCGGACTTTAGTGAGATTGAAAAAAAATTGACAACTGGCGAATACATGCTGGTAACGAAACAGAGCACAAGTGCCCCATAGGAAACGTTTTCGTGTGTTTATGAGGCCGCTTCAAATAAATCGGTAGGTGTGTCTCAATGCAAACTATGTAAAAAGCTCTTAAGTACTTATTTAGGAGCCTCGAGTATGTTACGACATGTGTGCAAATTTGACAAGCAGTTCCTTCACTCCGTAAATATCTTGAAAGAGGACAAAGATTTAGTGGCCGAAAAGGGCGTCGAAATGTGTGCTAAGGACCTGAGACCATTTAGCAGTATAGAGGGAGAAGGATTTCATGGTAACCCGCAAACGATGTCAAAATCTTTTGTAAGGTACTCTTTTCCATGCACTGTCCGAAATATTATGTAGACAGTAATGTTCCTCTTGATGGTCAAGTGTGCAAAATTTCTTCAAGATCGGAATAAAACTGTAGGTTGGTGTAGAAGTGTGTAAGTAAAGTACCCTCCGTCATGTACCATTCAGAATTTTA
The DNA here is from genome assembly GCF_023864345.2 of Schistocerca serialis cubense. Classification (NCBI taxonomy): domain Eukaryota; kingdom Metazoa; phylum Arthropoda; class Insecta; order Orthoptera; family Acrididae; genus Schistocerca; species Schistocerca serialis. The sequence continues at coordinate 764,903,596 of NC_064642.1, read as the reverse complement.
AGCAGACAGCGCCCTTCATCCCGCTTTGAATATCAAGTATGCCAAATTTCATCAAGATCGGAATAAAAACGTTCAATTTGTCGAATTCCGTTAGGTAAAGTAACCTCTGCTATGCATCCTACGAAATTTTAAGTAGACTGTGACCTTCCTCTTGGTTTCAATGTATAGTGTGCAAAATTTCATCAAGATTGTATGCAATACAAACACACGGACACAATGAAAACACACTTTCAGTTTTTCTCAAATTTTCCAATTTTTCAGTCGATTTTCGAAAAATTTTATTTCATAAAAACCTTGTCCTGAGAATTACGAACACAGCAAAAAAAAAAAGAAATTGCCAAATTGGCCCAGCCGTTCTCGAGTTTTACGCTTGTCAACGCATTTGGCAATTCATTTTTATTTATATAGATAATAAGCCCGAAATATACGCGTAAAGGAAGAATGTACAAATAAAACCCAATATTTTTTGACCTGAAATTAATATATATATAATGTTAGGGTTTGTCTTTTGGTGTTCAGGTAAAATAAAAACTTTCAATTAACGTTCATAGTACGACAATGAAGCGCGCAGACTAAACGGCTGCGTAGCGCAGCTCGGCAGTAATATGGGCAGGCGAGCAAGTTTCCCGCAGCCTGCCCGGGTTGGGTTGTGCTTGGCTTGGCTGGGAGTGAAGCAGCCTGCCCGTTCTGTTGACAACGCGTGGCGGCCTGCCCGCCTGGCAACCGGGCAAGCATGGGCGGGTTAAAAGCGGAACATGTACACCTCTAAAGTGCAGTCACAGACGAGAACCTCACTTGCGGCTTCAGTGCTCTGCATTTAAAGTGACAAAGACGGAAATGTACGGATCTGAATAGGACTTGGGTCATAAAAATCCTAGAGACGAGCCGTACACCACTTGCTTTACGCTTTGTTTTTGTACTACCAAATAATTGTCAACATGGGCAACACTACAATTAAACCTTGAACAGTTGGTTTGTCGGCCGGAGTGGCCGAGCGGTTCTAGGCGCTACAGTCTGGAACCGTGCGACTGCTAAGGTTACAGGTTCGAATCCTGCCTCGGGCATGGATGTGTGTGATGTCCTTAGGTTAGTTACGTTGAAGTAGTTCTAAGTTCTAAGGGACTGATGACCTCAGAAGTTGTCCCATAGTGCTCAGAGCCATTTGAACCACAGTTGGTTTACTCAGTGAGGTCAAACTTTTACTGCATAGTGGCCCTACAAGTAGTTTTATATGTAGATAAAGTTAATTTTTGAAATGCATCAACAAATCTTCAGCTATCTAGTGTGACACGAAAGATGACAGAATCGCCGCTCAGACCAAGCCGCAGTACGTAAGTTCCTCCACACACAAAAGTAGTGTCTCCTTCCGGATCGATGTGGCAAATTACACTCGCTTTTTTCTCCGTCGCTTCCGGTTCCGAAGAGCACCTCTTCCAGCACCATCATCCACCAGCATCACGGCATTTCAGCCCATGAGAAATCAGGTAGCTTTCCGTCAAATAACTTACTTCGTACAACATTTTGAAGTATATTTAGATGGTGTATCATTCATATCCTAGAGTTTCTATTACTAAAATACGTATTGTAACTGACAGGTTATATGATGACGTGACCGTTGATACCAATTCTTATATTTTTTGATTATGTATCTGATTACCATCGACATATTTCTTGCTCTTAGCGAATCCTTATTTATATTAGTCAGCATTGATGCCGGCCGGTGTGGCCGAGCAGTTCTAGGCGCTTCAGTCTGGAACCGCTAGACCACTACGGTCGCAGGTTCGAATCCTGCCTCTGGCATGGATGTGTGTGATGTCCTTATGTTAGTTAGGTTTAAGTAGTTCTAAGTTCTAGGGGACTGATGACCTAAGATGTTTAGTCCCATGGTGCTCAGAGCATGCTTTCTTTCAGCATGGATCATAATCAATAAATCGATTCACTAATAACTGCATACAGCTTCATTTCATCAGTGTAAGGGTGGAGAACGGTCTACTTCGGCAACCTTAGACGTATAAACGTAATATTATAAAATATTTAAAACAATGTAGTATTCGTTGTTTTCTGCAATGATGGCTACTGTGCAGTGTCAATACCGGACATACGGTTTATGGTGTATTATAGAATCATTTATCACTCAGTATGTGTGAACATTTGTGGAAGAATGAAGGGTTTAACAATAAACTTACCTGTGATCACGGTTGGTAATTTTTTATACGATGTCTTGCATTCCGAAGATTCACTTAATACTCTTGCATTTATTGTACTACCCTCCCTTGCATCGTTTCAGATTCTTGAAATGTGTGATATGTTAGTCGTTGGCTCCGCCATGTACGCTACTTACGATCCAGCTACCAGAGTTCAGGTGCGGCTGTCCTTCTGCCGCCTGTAAACGCCCTGCTGGTAAAACCCGGTCGTTCGGTCAAGTTACTCTTCTCATTGCCAGTAGGTCCATCCCGTACCAGCTCATCCACTTTAGCGGTATTGTTATGTTCCACTGTAGCCTAACTCGTTGAGTTATAGTCTTCTGTTGCAAGCGTTACCGAGCTGAAACTAGACCTCAACCACTCAACAAACATTATCTACTTGTTATGTTCAATTCTAGTCAAGTGCTTCCTACACTCGGTTATGTTATAACGATGAGAAGAATATTATAAACCGTAGCTGAAAACATTGTAAGTGGTATTTCTTTCATTAGGTCGCTTAGACAAGCACTTACTCACGATGTGATTTGTCAGATTACATTGCAGATTCAGTTTTCTCTTATGCTCTTCGTTTGAGAGATTCGAAACCAGTCATATGAAAACACTCGAAATTGTTTAAAGCCATATTGACTTTTAACTTCTGAGGTACAGACCTCATCTTCACCCAACAATGACAGTGCAGAAGCGTCTAACAAGGGTACAACAGCTTTAATATCTGTCTGTTCATTCATTAAATACTTTATGTTTTGTCCTTTTAACCTGAAGGTGATGTGCCTCGACACATGTTGCTTTAAGAAAATCAATAATAAGTTGTAACCGGAAGCAGTCTCAGTAAAGCCTCTTCATACTCGAGACGATGATTATAATTCGATGTTTGCACATACAATGCAGTGTTAACGGCCTAGCGAACCATCGTTGTTCCGTCTAACTACAACGTCCAGAAATTGCGGACAACAATTTTGTCTTTTTGTACAAAGAATTTAATACTGTTGATGGAGTTGATAGGCTGCAAAAAGCTCGATGAGGCCACACTATGTCAATACCGTCACCATACCTCAATAAAGCCTTTGGTATAACGTTTAGGGAGACTGTTGTCTCTCCTATTCACAAGTGTTCACTTCTTCCTCGCGTCTCCTCCCTTCGCACATAATTTACTGCACCCGCCAGAGTCGTCGACTCACTCATCCGGACTGCTCGAGAGGCTGAGGACCCGCCGTCTTTTGTCCTCCCTACCTGCGAGTGGTAATGTTAGGCGATACCCTCCTGGGACCAGCTGTCAGCCATGGTGCACCTCGTACAATGCAGCGTTCCAGACGTAACTGGACGAGCCGACCAGACGCCAAGTACAGCCGGCTAGCTTAGCACTGTCACACCGTGCTCTAGTCGAGCTCATCAACGCTCACTATTTGCACCACTTTCTTTTAATTGGTCACTGTTTCGACATATTTGGTACTGTCTGTTTGTTGCTGTCCTCCAGGCAATTTATAAGGGGAATCTGTTTTTTAATTGCACGTTGAAAAGTGTCTATGGACGGTGTACTACATAAATTTCCATTATTGTAGCAGTCGACACCAGCCTTTCTAAAACGTCTCGATAATAGCTTATATCAGAATTACGCGAAAAATATCATCACATACAAGTAATTGTTTTATGCAACATAAGTTGTAACAAATAAAAGAATGTATTTTTAACAACATTTGTGTACAATAAATATGTTTCACATCTCATAACATAGGTTCTTCATCATCATGCTCATTTATTTTAAAGTAAAGTAAGTAATTAAGAAGAAAAGCGATGATCCAATGTTTCGTTTGTAGGGTCTGTTAAACATGCGCCATGTAATCAATATGTTCCAGAAATTATCAAAACTTTATTAAAGATGTTTCACTTTAATGTGAAAATGTGAAATGATGGTGGTATATTTAATCCTGTTCTCTGCGTGCCAGACAAGCATGTATTCAGCAAGAATGTGAGTAAAGACATCACTGACATAATTTCGGCGTATAAAGACCTCAACTGTAAATAATGCTAAGGGGAAAGGATGATTATTTCGAGAAGTGCACAGTAAAGTTTCAATAATATCTGATAAATAAGATATTTGAAGTATATCCACTGTGATTTATTAGTTCAGGTAACTCATTATCTGGGCAACGGCCTTTCCGCGGTGGATACACCGGTTCCCGTCCGATCATCGAAGTTAAGCGCTGTCGGGCGTGGCCGGCACTTGGATGGGTGACCATCCGGGCCGCCACTCGCTGTTGCCATTTTTCGAGGTACACTCAGCCTCGTGGTGCCAATTGAGGAGCTACTCGACCGAACGGTAGCAGCTCCGGTCAAAGAAGACCATCGTAACGACCAGGAGAGCGATGTGCTGACCACACGGCCGTCCTATCCGCATCCTTATCTGAGGATGACACGGCGGCCGGATGGTCCCGATGGGCCGCTTGTGGCCTGAAGACCGAGTGCTAACTGATTATTTACAGTATTTCTACAGTGACGATATATTTTCAAATCGTAAATTGTATCCAATGTTTTGTTCATTAAAATGCGTTACTTGCCAACTAAGTGCACTTAGAATGGCTTAACACCGATTTACTACCGTTTACTTATTGGGTGAGGTACAAAAATGTTACTGTGACACCTCTCAAAAATAGAAATTTTAAAGGTCCAAACTGTTTCTCTTTATGATACTGAGATTTGTATTACCAATTTTGGCAATAATAAAGTACAAGAACGTCAAAAATTAATCTGTGAGTCAGCACAATATGTAATTAATTTTATTGTCGCCTTACTATAGCAGGTGGAGAAGGATAGTCCTTAACATTTCTGCCATCACACTGTCACGTAAATTCACGTAATCTATGGTAAGGGACACAACATCGTTTTCTTACTTAAAGAATTACTAAAATTTACTTGATTAAAAACAACTTTTGGAGCTCATTTGCTGTCCAGGAATATATTCAGGATCTTTATCTGATATGTAGTTATCCACATGATCATCGGATCTGTACAAGTCGTCCCTGAAAGGCATTTTCCTGTCATGAACCCGCACACGCTACTACTACTGTTACTCCTCCTCCTATTACTACGACTACGACTACTACTACTAACAGTACTAGTAGCAGTCGTGTTTACGGCGACTAACAGCGTTTATATGCACACGTCCCGACGAATTTGCCATTAGTGAGAATCTGAAATTAGAGACAGAGCTGCCATTTATTGGTTTAGTGTGGAAATATCAAGTAATATGAATAAAGTAAACCACGTACCATGTTTTATATGTAACAACCCTTTTATCATAAACTGTTCCTTACCGTTGTTTACAGCCGACGTCTTCATATTACCTTCTTAATGTGCACACTAAAACAAATAAATCTTTCAGGACAGCGACAAATTTCAACACATAATCTCCCTGACACACGCAGCGAATAGGTCTCACGACAGTCTAAAGGAATCATGGGGACAGATCATTTTTCATGTCCACCGGACAATTAAATTAATGAAGCCACAACATCGCAAATATCAGTAAATTTTAAGGCCGTTACGTTCAAATTTCGGCTGCAGACACTCTGTTGTGTAGGGGTACCAATTTCTCCCTCGCTCGCTCGCTGACTTCGCGCTGCAGCAGGTGAGTCAACCATGACATCAGGAGGTTGGGCTGCCCTGCTGGCTGGAAGTCTCTGGAACCGTCTTCACTGCCACCACCAGTAAAGCTGACGATAGGAACCTTCTTTAAGATTTCATCGGATTTCTCTAATTAGTACTCGCCAGGGAATGGGCGATTTATCGCTAGTGTTTTATGGTATTTCCATGTCTGTCTCTTTTCCTACAGCAAAATAACTGCGTGCTTGGTAATTCAGAATTTCGTTCCAATTCCAAAACAAAACTGCCTCGCATTTATTCTATTTTAGACAAATAAGTACTTAGGCAGTATGCCTATTAGTGTTGTGTCAACGTATAAACAAGAAAGATTCTACTAGATTTTAAGGTCACTCTCAAGGGGAGGCCACGACGTTTGGAATGCGAATTTACTGCAAACTTCGTACACTCGTAGTATTCCATGAGGACAACAAAATGTGTAAGCATTAGCGCGTACTTCTCAAGCGTTATTGAGAAAATCGCAAGATAATTTTAGTCGTCAAATACGTACCTGTGCGTGGCCATTTTCACCACGAAGCGGCGGCAGCCGAGTGGTTAGCGTTCAAGCCCCGTAATCACTGGATCGAGTCCAGTTCGTCTGTTTTTTTTTTTATTTTCAACACAGTTATTTTCTTTACTATTTATATTACAATTTATATAATGGGGAATATACGTGTAATCGGATGAACTTTTATTAAATTTACAATTTTATTTGGCAGTCTACAAATTTTTATTATCACAGATAATGTAATATTCATAACTATCGACTAGTAAACGACCAAACGTATAAAGTGATACTGAAAATGTATGCTTGTCCGTGATTTGAGAAATCCCTTATACGTGGAAGGAGTCCGAAACGACTTGTTACTTCCAAGTTTTGACCGGCACAGACGGCTTTCGACAAATGTACAATTAATCGTCGCTTTCGACATTAAAAGTTGCAGGATGGTATTTTTCGTAAAAACATGGAAAACATAAAGTTAAACGGCACCAGTTGCATTGAATAAATGCTATGTTTCCGCATACGCAAGGTCGTGTGACGTTTTCCTTGGAAAAACAATTCTCGTTAACATTTTCAAGAACCTCTCTTTCAGACGATAATTTGGAAGCAAACGATGCATTACGCAGTATTTCCTTAAAAATCGGTGCTGATAATTGGATATGCAGTATGAGTGTACTTTAATAGCGTCTTCCGAGAAGCGATTTCTCGTTCCCTTTCGATTAAATACGAACAGTTTTGAAGACACGGACAAGCATACATTTTCAGTATCACTTCATGTGTTTGGTCGTTTATTACTCCAAAGTTATGAATATTATATTTCACACGCGAGGGGTCCCGTGGTCTAGGGGTAGCGTCTTTGATTCATAATCAAAGCGTCTTCGGTCCCGGGTTCGATCCCTGCCACTGCCTAAATTTTGATAAATAATCAGCATTGGCGGCCGAAGACTTCCGGCATAAGAAGTCACCCTCATTCTGCCAACGGCCTTGTCAAAGAGGGCGGAGGAGCGGATAGAGGTTCAGGGCACTCTCTTGTCCTAGGGATGGGAAATTGCCCCTAAAGGCGGAAGAATCAGCAATGATCAACGACATGAGGATGCAGAAGGCAATGGAAACCACTGGATTAAAGACACGTAACGTGTATCCACAGGACATGTGGCCTGTAATTGAAGAAGTGTCATGATGATCTCTCCATTGGCAAAAGATTCCGGAATAGTCCCCTTTTCGGATCTCCGGGAGGGGACTGCCAAGGGGGAGGTTACCATGAGAAAAAGATTGAATAATCTACGAAAGAATAACGTTCTACGAGTCGGGGCGTGGAATGTCAGAAGCTTGAATGTGGTAGGGAAACTAGAAAAAATGAAAAGGGAAATGCAAAGGCTCAATCTAGATATAGTAGGGGTCAGTGAAGTGAAGTGGAAGGAAGCCATGGATTTCTGGTCAGATGAGTATCGGGTAATATTAACAGCAGCAGAAAATGGTATAACAGGTGTAGGATTCGTTATGAATAGGAAGGTAGGGCAGAGGGTGTGTTACTGTGAACAGTTCAGTGACCGGGTTGTTCTAATCAGAATCGACAGCAGACCAACACCGACAACGATAGTTCAGGTATACATGCCGACGTCGCAAGCTGAAGATGAACAGATAAAGAAAGTGTATGAAGATATTGAAAGGGTAATGCAGTATGTAAAGGGGGACGAAAATCTAATAGTCATGGGCGACTGGAATGCAGTTGTAGGGGAAGGAGTAGAAGAAAAGATTACAGGAGAATATGGGCTTGAGACAAGGAATGAAAAAGGAGAAAGACTAATTGAGTTCTGTAACAAGTTTCAGCTAGTAATAGCGAATATCCTGTTCAAGAATCACAAGAGGAGGAGGTATACTTGGAAAAGGCCGGGAGATACGGGAAGATTTCAATTAGATTACATCATGGTCAGATAGAGATTCCGAAATCAGATACTGGATTGTAAGGCGTACCCAGGAGCAGATATAGACTCAGATCACAATATAGTAGTGATGAAGAGTAGCTTGAAGTTCAAGACATTAGTCAGGAAGAATCAATACGCAAAGAAGTGGGATACGGAAGTACTAAGGAATGACGAGATACGTTCGAAGTTCTCTAACGCTGTAGATACAGCAATAAGGAATAGCGCAGTAGGCAGTACAGTTGAAGAGGAATGGACATCTCTAAAAATGGCCATCACAGAAGTTGGGAAGGAAAACATAGGTACAAAGAAGGTAGCTGCGAAGAAACCATGGGTAACAGAAGAGATACTTCAGTTGATTGACGAAAGGAGGAAGTACAAACATGTTCCGGTAAAATCAGGAATACAGAAATACAAGTCGCTGAGGAATGAAATAAATAGGAATTGCTGGGAAGCTAAGACGAAATGGCTGCAGGAAAAATGTGAAGACATCGAAAAAGATATGACTGTCGGAAGGACAGACTCAGCATACAGGAAAGTCAAAACAACCTTTGGTGACATTAAAAGCAACGGTGGTAACATTAAGAGTGCAACGGGAATTCCACTGTTAAATGCAGGGGAGAGAGCAGATAGGTGGAAAGAATACATTGAAAGGCTCTATGAGGGTGAAGATTTGTCTGACGTGATAGAAGAAGAAACAGGAATCGATTTAGAAGAGATAGGGGATCCAGTATTAGAATCGGAATTTAAAAGAGCTTTGGAGGACTTACGGTCAAATAAGGCAGAAGGGATAGATAACATTCCATCAGAATTTCTAAAATCATTGGGGGAAGTGGCAACAAAACGACTATTCACGTTGGTGTGTAGAATATATGAGTCTGGCGAGATACCATCTGACTTTCGGAAAAGCATCATCCACACAATTCCGAGAACGGCAAGAGCTGACAAGTGCGAGAATTATCGCACAATAAGCTTAACAGCTCATGCATCGAAGCTGCTTACAAGAATAATATACAGAAGATTGGAAAAGAAAATTGAGAATGCGCTAGGTGACGATCAGTTTGGCTTTAGAAAAAATAAAGGGACGAGAGAGGCAATTCTGACGTTACGGCTAATAATGGAAGCAAGGCTAAAGAGAAATCAAGACACTTTCATAGGATTTGTCGACGTGGAAAAAGCATTCGACAATATAAAATGGTGCAAGCTGTTCGAGATTCTGAAACAGGTAGGGGTAAGCTGTAGGGAGAGACGGGTCATATACAATATGTACAAAAACCAAGAGGCAATAATACGAGTGGACTATCAAGAACGAAGTGCTCGTATTAAGAAGGGTGTAAGACAAGGCTGCAGCCTTTCGCCCCTACTCTTCAATCTGTACATCGAGGAAGCAATGATGGAAATAAAAGAAAGGTTTAGCAGTGGAATTAAAATACAAGGTAAAAGGATATCAGTGATACGATTCGCTGATGACATTGCTATCCTGAGTGAAAGTGAAGAAGAATTAAATGATCTGCTGAACGGAATGAACAGTCTAATGAGTACACAGCATGGTTTGAGAGTAAATCGGAGAAAGACGAAGGTAATGAGAAGTAGTAGAAATGAGAACAGCGAGAAACTTAACATCAGGATTGATGGTCACGAAGTCAATGAAGTTAAGGAATTCTGCTACCTAGGCAGTAAAATAACCAATGACGGACGGAGCAAGGAGGACATCAAAAGCATACTCGCTATGGCAAAAAAGGCATTTCTGACCAAGAGAAGTCTACTAATATCAAATACCGGCCTTAATTTGAGGAAGAAATTTCTGAGGATGTACGTCTGGAGTACAGCATTGTATGGTAGTGAAACATGGACTGTGGGAAAACCGGAACAGGAGAGAATCGAAGCATTTGAGATGTTGTGCTATAGACGAATGTTGAAAATTAGGTGGACTGATAAGGTAAGGAATGAGGAGGTTCTACCCAGAATCGGAGAGGAAAGGAATATGTGGAAAACACTGATAAGGAGAAGGGACAGGATGATAGGACATCTGCTAAGACATGAGGGAATGACTTCCATGGTACTAGAGGGAGCTGTAGAGGGCAAAAACTGCAGAGGAAGGCAGTGATTGGAATACGTCAAGCAAATAATTGAGGACGTAGGTTGCAAGTGCTACTCTGAGATGAAGAGGTTAGCACAGGAAAGGAATTCGTGGCGGGCCGCATCAAACCAGTCAGTAGACTGATGACAAAAAAAAAAAAAAAAACATTCACTCGTATTTCCGGCTTGAACACCAACCACTTTAAAAAAAAATATTTTGTTCGTTGAATTTGTTCAAGGCTGACGTCCGATGATACCCGTTCAGTTTGTTCGATGATCTGTTCGCTCAGTTTTTTTTTAGAAAGAGTTGCTAACGGTCTGATCGAAGACGCTGAGCTACCGTGACGGCACCACTCCGCTGCCGCAGCTTCATGGTAAAAATGGCCACGCACTGATATATATTTGACGACCTAAATTATCTTGCTATTTTTTCAGTAACGCTTGAGAAGTACGCGCTACTGCTTACACATTTTGTTGTCCTCATGGAGTACTACGAGTGTACGAAGTTTGCAGTAAATCCGCGTTCCAAACGTCGTGGCCTCCCCGTGTCAGCGACGACAGATATTTATGACTGTATAAAACCGTTACGAGTTTTGTGTCTTAGGTTGAGAGCCTCCCTTGGTATTTATCAGGATTATTGCGGGCATGAAGCGCAGAAATACGTGAACTTTGTTAACCATCATCACTTTATTCCTGTAAGAACAAAAAAGTTTAGCATCGCCCCAGTTCCCAGAACTCCTGAAGACAGGCGTCGACTGTGGACACTATATCACAGACACAGTCCCTTTGACTGTTCAGAGATGTCACTAACTCCGCCCAAAGATGTAAACAACCATGCATGAGGATCGCCTATTAGACGCAGGGGTTCGCCAGCCGATCAGTTCCCACCAGGAAGGAGGTACACGGGTCGAGTTGTCAGTAGTTCAACAACGCCTAGACTGTCAATACCGCGGTTCGATCCCGTCCGCACTGTTTCCAAAGCGATGTTGTTCGGACGTGCAGGAGATACAGAGAGACAGGAACTGTCGAGGACATGCCTCGCTCAGGCCGCCCAAGGGCTACTACTGCAATGGATGACCGCTACCTACGGATTATGGCTCGGAGAAACCCTGATAGCTACGCGACCACGTTAAATAATACTTTTCGTGCAGCCACAGGACGTCGTGTTACGAATCAAACTGTGCGCAATAGGCTGCATGATGCGCAACTTCACTTCCGAAGTCCATGGCGAGGTCCATCTTTGCAACCACGACACTACGCAGCGCGGTACAGATGGGCCCAACAACATGCTGAATGGACACCTCAGGATTGGTATCACGTTCTCTTCATCAATACGTGTCGCATATGCCTACAACCAGACAATCGTGGGAGACGTGTTTGGACGCAACCCGCCCTAGACACACTGTCCAGCGAATGCAGCAAGGTGAAGGTTCCCTGCTGTTATGTGGTGGCATTATGTGGGGCCGACGTACGTCGCTGATGGTCATAGAAGGCGCCGTAACCGCTGTACGATACGTGAATGCCATCCTCAGACCGATAGTGCCACCATATCATAACAATACTGGAGAGGCATTCGTCTTCATAGACGACAATTCGCGGCCCCATCGTGCACATCTTGTGAAACGCTTCCTTAAGGGTAACGACATCGTTCGACTAGAATGCCCAACATGTTCTCCAGACATTAAACCTATCAAAAATGCCTGGGATAGATTGAAAAGGGCTGTTTATGGACGTCGTGACCCACCAACTACTCTGAGGGGTCCACGCCGAATCGCCGTTGAGCAGTGGGACTAGCTGGACCAACAGTGACTTTATGAACTTGTGGATATTATGCCACGACGAATACAGGCATGCATCAATGCAAGAGTACGTGCTATTGGGTATTAGAAGTACCGGTGTGTACAGCAATCTGGACACCACCTCTGAAGGTCTCCCTGTATGGTGGTACAACATGCGATGTGTGGTTATCATGAGCAATAAAAAGGGCGAAAATCTACATCTACATCTACATTTATGCTCCGCAAGCCACCCAACGGTGTGTGGCGAAGGGCACTTTACGTGCCACTGTCATTACCTCCCTTTCCTGTTCCAGTCGCGTATGGTTCGTGGGAAGAACGACTGTCTGAAAGCCTCCGTGCGCGCTCTAATCTCTCTAATTTTACATTCGTGATCTCCTCGGGAGGTATAAGTAGGGGGAAGCAATATATTCGATACCTCATCCAGAAACGCACCCTCTCGAAACCTGGCGAGCAAGCTACACCGCGATGCAGAGCGCCTCTCTTGCAGAGTCTGCCATTTGAGTTTATTAAACATCTCCGTAACGCTCTCACGGTTACCAAATAACCCTGTGACGAAACGCGCCGCTCTTCTTTGGATCTTCTCTATCTCCTCCGTCAACCCGATCTGGCACGGATCCCACACTGATGAGCAATACTCAAGTATAGGTCGAACGAGTGTTCTGTAAGCCACCTCCTTTGTTGATGGACTATATTTTCTAAGGACTCTCCCAATGAATCTCAACCTGGTACCCACCTTACCAACAATTAATTTTATATGATCATTCCACTTCAAATCGTTCCGCACGCATACTTCCAGATATTTTACAGAAGTAACTGCTACCAGTGTTTGTTCCGCTATCATATAATCATACAATAAAGGATCCTTCTTTCTATGTATTCGCAATACATTACATTTGTCTATGTTAAGGGACAGTTGCCACTCCCTGCACCAACTGCCTATCCGCTGCAGATCTTCCTGCATTTCGCTACAATTTTCTAATGCTGCAACTTCTCTGTATACTACAGCATCATCCGCGAAAAGCCGCATGGAACTTCCGACACTATCTACTAGGTCATTTATATATATTGTGAAAAGCAATGGTCCCATAACACTCCCCTGTGGCACGCCAGAGGTTACTTTAACGTCTGTAGACGTCTCTCCATTGATAACAACATGCTGTGTTCTGTTTGCTAAAAACTCTTCAATCCAGCCACACAGCTGGTCTGATATTCCGTAGGCTCTTACTTTGTTTATCAGGCGACAGTGCGGAACTGTATCGAACGCCTTCCGGAAGTCAAGAAAAATAGCATCTACCTGGGAACCTGTATCTAATATTTTCTGGGTCTCATGAACAAATAAAGCGAGTTGGGTCTCACACGATCGCTGTTTCCGGAATCCATGTTGATTCCTACCTAGTAGATTCTGGGTTTCCAAAAACGACATGATACTCGAGCAAAAAACATGTTCTAAAATTCTACAACAGATCGACGTCAGAGATATAGGTCTATAGTTTTGCGCATCTGCTCGACGACCCTTCTTGAAGACTGGGACTACCTGTGCTCTTTTCCAATCATTTGGAACCCTCCGTTCCTCTAGAGACTTACGGTACACAGCTGTTAGAAGGGGGGCAAGTACTTTCGCGTACTCTGTGTAGAATCGAACTGGTATCCCGTCAGGTCCAGTGGACTTTCCTCTATTGAGTGATTCCAGTTGCTTTTCTATTCCTTGGACACTTATTTCGATGTCAGCAATTTTTTCGTTTGTGCAAGGATTTAGAGAAGGAACTGCAGTGCGGTCTTCCTCTGTGAAACAGCTTTGGAAAAAGGTGTTTAGTATTTCAGCTTTACGCGTGTCATCCTCTGTTTCATTGCCATCATCATCCCGGAGTGTCTGGATATGCTGTTTCGAGCCACTTACTGATTTAACGTAAGACCAGAACTTCCTAGGACTTTCTGTCAAGTCGGTACATAGAATTTTACTTTCGAATTCACTGAACGCTTCACGCATAGCCCTCCTTACGCTAACTTTGACATCGTTTAGCTTCTGTTTGTCTGAGAGGTTTTGGCTGCGTTTAAACTTGGAGTGAAGCTCTCGTTGCTTTCGCAGTAGTTTCCTAACTTTGTTGTTGTACCACGGTGGGTTTTTCCCGTCCCTCACAGTTTTACTCGGCACGTACCGGTCTAAAACGCATTTTACGATTGCCTTGAACTTTTTCCATAAACACTCAACATTGTCAGTGTCGGAACAGATATTTTCGTTTTGATCTGTTAGGTAGTCTGGAATCTGCCTTCTATTACTCTTGCTAAACAGATAAACCTTCCTCCCTTTTTTTATATTCCTATTAACTTCCATATTCAGGGATGCTGCAACGGCATTATGATCACTGATTCCCTGTTCTGCACTTAAAGAGTCGAAAAGTTCGGGTCTGTTTGTTATCAGTAGGTCCAAGATGTTATCTCCACGAGTCGATTCTCTGTTTAATTGCTCGAGGTAATTTTCGGATAGTGCACTCAGTATAAGGTCACTCGATGCTCTGTCCCTACCACCCGTCCTAAACATCTGAGTGTCCCAGTCTATATCTGGTAAATTGAAATATCCACCTAAGACTATAACATGCTGAGAAAATTTATGTGAAATGTATTCCAAATTTTCTCTCAGTTGTTCTGCCACTAATGCTGCTGAGTCGGGAGGTCGGTAAAAGGAGCCAATTATTAACCTAGCTCGGTTGTTGAGTATAACCTCCACCCATAATAATTCACAGGAACTATCCACTTCTACTTCACTACAGGATAAACTACTACTAACAGCGACGAACACTCCACCACCGGTTGCATGCAATCTATCCTTTCTAAACACCGTCTGTACCTTTGTAAAAATTTCGGCAGAATTTATCTCTGGCTTAAGCCAGCTTTCTGTATCTATAACG
Organism: Schistocerca serialis cubense; assembly: GCF_023864345.2. Classification (NCBI taxonomy): domain Eukaryota; kingdom Metazoa; phylum Arthropoda; class Insecta; order Orthoptera; family Acrididae; genus Schistocerca; species Schistocerca serialis. The sequence goes on along the minus strand of NC_064642.1, from coordinate 764,888,548 downwards.
ATTTCAGCTTCGGTGCTTTCTATCAGCGCTTGAAGTTCTGGTACTTTACCAACGCAGCTTCGACAGTTGACAATTATAATACCGATTGCTGCTTGGTCCCCGCATGTCCTGACTTTGCCCCGCACCCGTTGAGGCTGTTGCCCTTTCTGTACTTGCCCAAGGCCATCTAACCTAAAAAACCGCCCAGCCCACGCCACACAACCCCTGCTACCCGTGTAGCCGCTTGTTGCGTGTAGTGGACTCCTGACCTATCCAGCGGAACCCGAAACCCCACCACCCTATGGCGCAAGTCGAGGAATCTGCAGCCCACACGGTCGCAGAACCGTCTCAGCCTCTGATTCAGACCAGATGTTTCTGTTGATCTCTATTCCAATTTTCTGTACAGGTTCCGGAACTCTCGGAACCGTTGTCAAGCAAAACTTTTTTTATGTCTGTGTATGAACGCGTTCACTACGCCGACCCGTCATAACTGTGTCTGTCGTCCTGACACGAAAAAATATGGATTTCTCAAGAGGCCATTGTGAGCCCAGAAAGAACGTAAATTCTGCGCTGAAACCACGCACGTTGGAAACAGATCTATCCGTGCAGGCGGCCAACGACGTTATGCCAGTAAGGCGTTGGGGGGGGGGGGGGGGGGGGGAGGCTCTCTGAGGCCGACGTGTCCTGACCCCGCAGTAGCACCAGCTCTTACAAGTAGTCGAACGACGCGGCTGCGTCTAAGTCTGTAACCTTTACAGGTGCTAATATCATGTATTTTGAGCGCCCCAAACTCAAATAGCTTAGGGTTTATCTCAACATTTTATTATTGTTGCAAATTTTTTATTGTGTAAGAAAATTCGCATCGATGGTAAAAGTTAACCAAAATGAGCTCTAATTTTACAGAATGCGTGCCGATACGGATTATGAGACACAGACAGTAGCACTTACATCGTGCGCAAGAAGTGAATTAGGTGTCGATAGATTTCAGCGTATAATTAACAAACAACATACATTGGAAACACTTTCTACTGCAAGCAGTACAGTTTCTTCAATAAATATAACACATCAACGTAAGTCAGTAGCCAGGGTAGAGCATACTAAGTTTTTGGGTGTACATACAGATGAGAATCTTAATTGGAAAATTCATATTTTGGAGCTCCTAAAGAGACTAGTTTCAGCAACTTTTGCAATTACAATAATTGCTACTTTTGAGGATACAGAAATTAGCAAGCTAACATACTTTGCATTCTTTCACTCTCTGATGTCATACGGAATAATATTTTGGGGTAACTCAACACTTAGTTGAGAACTATTCACTGCTCAAAAGAAAATGCTTGGAATAATGTGTGGGGGCTCGTAGTCACACATCTTGGAGGCATCTCTTTAAAAGGTTAGGAATTCTTACAACAGCCTCACAGTACATTTACTCAGCAGTGAAATTTGTGTTCAACAACATGCACCATTTTAAAAACAATAGTGACATTCATGATTGTAATACCAGAAGAAACTTACACTATCCTCTACTTAACCTGTCTTTGGCAAAGAATGGGGTAAAATATGCTACTGTAAAGCTTTTCGATGAATTACCAGATGAAATAAGATGTCTGACAGACAGCAGTAACACTTAAAAATAGATTGAAATCGTATCTCCTTGACAACTCCTTCTATACGACGGGTAAATTCTTGAATGGGAATAAATGAATCTGTAGGTATAATATATGCATTTTGTGCCATTTAAGGAAATGGGGCAGGTAATAAAAATTTTAAGCTTTTTTTTTTAAAAAAAAACTTGATTCATGTGTGCATTTGTTATACATTTATGCACTTGAAATGTTCCACATCATAACGGTTACCATGAGACTGATCAGTGGAACGCGTAAGTTAAATTCGCTTTATATGTTTCTGTAATTCATCTGTTTTTGACGATAAAGACTATTTTGGGTAAAACAAAGTGTCTTCCATAACACTACACGTTGAATGTTCAAATGTTCAAATGTGTGTGAATTTCTAAGGCACCAAACTGCTGAGGTCATCGATCTGTAGACTTACACACTACTTAATCTAACTTAAACCAACTTATGCTAAGAACAACACACAGACCCATGCCCAACGGAGGACTCGTACCTCCCGCGGTAGGGGCTGCGCAGTCCGTGACATGGACTACACGTTGAAATCCCATTTTGTCGACTATAGGGGTGCGCTAAACAGAAGAACGACAGAAGTGTACAATGATATACAATAGCACAACGCCACAGCTTAGCAATGGAAGAACAGGTGGAAAATTATTAAAATACAGAGTGACAAAAACTGTAGCATGCAGAATTCTGTATGTAACAGTTACGTAGAGTTGAAAGGATTAGGACGGCATTAAGGCAACAAAAAGTCTGATGAGGAAGAGCATGTAAAAGAGAAAGAGAGAGAGAGAGAGACAGCGTTAGTTTCAGGAACAGAACTGCAGACCCACAGTTGGGGCAGACATTGACGGACATTTCGTATTAGTCAAAATGTACCGTTGGCAGTGCAGTGCTTCAGACTAGCAGTGCTGCAAACGCTGTCAAACGAACTGAAAACGCGTGCGTCACTGAGCAGAGACCTCGACACACCGTCCTCACACAGTTCATTCACCGCTCAATTCGCTTGGCTGTTACACATCCGCCCCTACGTACAACACACACTCTTACGCCTCTCTAGGCCAATTTCGCTTTGTTCCGCAACGGCAGGTCAGCGGCCTTGTCCAACAGCGAGAATCCGCAAGCGTACTCGCGTCAGAGCGGTATGTAAAATTTCGCCCCGCCTCAGCTGCACGTCTTTTATTGTGTGAAAGCTGGTTTTGAGACGAAAAGTTCGTTTTTATGTTTTATCTGCACTGAAGAGACAGTAGTCATGGGACACAAATACGCGCGTACACCGATGGCAGCATTATTGCGTGCACAGAGGATAAAAGGGCAGTGCTTTGGCGAATCTGTCATTGCAATCCGGTGATTAATGTGAAAAGGTTTCCAACGTGATTAAGGATACATAACGGGAATTAACGGACTCTGAACTCGGAACGGTAGTTGGAGCTAGACGCATGGAACATTTCATTTCGGAAATTCTGAGATGCACAGTGCCAACACTGTGTCGAGAATACCACATTTCAGGCATTACCTCTTACCACGGAAAACGCATTCCCCGATGGCCTTCACTTAACGATCGACAGCAGTGGCGATGGGGTATAGTTGTCAGTGCTAACAGACAAGTAAAACTGCGTGAAAATAACTTCTGAAATGAATGTAGGACGTACGACGTACGTATCCGGTAGGACAGTGCGGCGAAATTTCGCGTTAATGAGCCAGACGAGAGACGCGTGTGGCTTGCTGACAGCACGACATCGTCTGCAGCGCATCTCCTGAGTGCCTATTTTGTATCTTTCCGCCATTGCGCCGATCGTTTCGGTACTCAAGAGCACCGAACGGTCTAGTACTCGAATTAGAGCCCCTGCGTTATTCAGTATGCATTTCGGAAGCGGTACCGTTCGGGTCCAGAGAACCGAAGCGCTGTTGTCGGTTCGCGTCGCGCAAGCCAATCAAAACCAAGCGGCCGCAGATCCATGTACAGTGTGCTAATTGTAAGACGGCAGAGTTGCGAGGGGAGTGCGGGGAGAGGAGGAAGCAAGCATTGGCCGGCGAGGGGTGAGGAGTCGATGGGAGGGCGGCGGGGGGGGGGGGGGGGGGGGAGACGAGGCACGCCTACCAGTTGCAGTACTGGCACTACAAATTGCGCATCATGCTTACACGAAAGCAGACGAAAGGCTTGGAAGTAAAACTCGCTTTAAATGTTGTTCGTAAACGAAACTGAAATTGTCATGTACATTAAAATCTATATATATATATAAATGAATGTATCTATGTTTGTCTACTGTGCGCTCACAAATCATTTGGAAATGTACTGTAATATGAATGTGTTTCGAAATAATACAGTAACCAGTGGTGTTTCCATACAAAGCAATACAGTAGCAAGGAAAAATGAAATATAAGGTAATTCGGACGAAATAGGAGGCTCCTCCAAAGTGATCGCGAACAAAATATCTGAAGTGGAAACTCACCTTTTCTTGCCAGGCGTTTGTGGTGATACGCCAGGATGATTCTTGGAAAACTGTTTTGAATCTTCCAATGCTACGCATGCTTTGTCCTGTGTATGTAGCAGCTCTCACTGAAGATTTGTAAATGGGGTGAAGCAATTTTTTCTGCTCCCTTTCCCTTTCGCAGCATTCAATCACACGCAATATAATTTTGCGAGCATCGCTACGTAATACTGGTTTTCTTCTAACTGTAGGCTTACCGGTAGGGGTTGTTGGCGACTCCCGAGATGGGTCTTCACTCATTTTGATAATGTTTAGCACAACTGCACAATAAAAACACGCAGAACGGTACAGCGCAAAACAATAACGAAGCAGACGACAATGGCTACCTTGTACAACACAGTCAGCTACGTAATGTTGGCAGCAGTCGAAATTGCGTGCCTACCGAATCCTCCCGACGTTTACCGACTTCTACCGATTCAGGACTAGGGAGAGGTCTGCCACCTAAAAGTTTACACACTGTATGCGCACTGCAGCGCGCGCAGCGCCAAGAACACAAAGCGGCCAGCAGACGACACAGGCGCGCTGTTCTTCCAAGTACCGAAAATTGCGTTTACGTTGCCATAACAGTATCAGGCGCAGTATATCCATTTCCATGATTCTCAGCTGAAATGCACAGAAATTTTTACAGTTTCTATGACCGCATGTTTCCATGCATGCATAATAACGATAGCGTATTTGACTGTATTCTTCAGATTGTCGTAAATGCCACATTATGTCATCTTATTCTCATTCAAATTGACATTGTGTTTTGGATTTTACGTTTCGGAAAATGAGTTAGGAATAGTGTGTAGTACCACGAATAGCGTGTAGTACCACATTCTACTAATACATGTATAATAACACCCGAAAAATTGATTTTGAGAGTTTCAAAGAATAAGATGATAAACACAATGTTGTTATAACTCGCTCCTAGAGATCCAAATGATTAAGTAGCCCACTTACCTAAATGATACGTCAACGATTTGGGTCTTAAAATCAAAACTGAAAGAAAAAACGCATTTTCGAGAGCTCCTGCAGTTCTTTGAAGTTTATAACGCGCATCTCACGAATGAAAATGTTTCGTATATGGTGCTACAGTCTAAAAGTATTAAGTCAGAGATCTTTCATCTCTGTCTACTCTGGTTGAGGATTCGATCGCAGATAAATACTTGTGACAAGCAAGATTATGAAGATGACTGTTGCTAGTTACATTGCACATAATTTAAGTTGTGCTCTTAGATTCCTGTCTAACCGCATACGGTACTCGGAAATCGCTACATATTCGGAAAAAATGGTGAATTACTTCTGACAAGAAAAAATATAAAGGTCATTGTCGGTTGTTTCACTCACAGCAATTTCATATTTCGTATTTTAAATACACAGAAATCACGAAATCTTTACTGAGGAAGTGCGCTCTTACATGGAAGTAAAAAGTATACTGCAGAAAAATCTTAACTTACACGAATAACAATGTCTCAGAACGTGTTGCATATATGAAAAGGAAAAAAAAATTTTTGCACCCATCCGTGCATGGATCCATGTTCCTTCATACCGCATTCATGCACGCTAACCACTTGACCACAGCAAACAACGATAATGTTGTGCTCAGTTTTTGTACGTAGGCTGACTTCGTTGCCAAACAGTGCCACGTAAGGCATAATGTGTGATAGTTTGGAAGGTTTCCAATATCAGGCTTCACATAATTGCTTTCCATTGTTACTTGAAAGTTGTAAACACGTTTCGATAGTTACTAACTAAACCATTTGTGGAAAAAAAATACACAAAGTCACTAGTAACGTCAGTTCACACTCATGCAATATACGTAAGCAGAGCCGATGTCTTGATATTTAATGATCTTTAAATTCTTATTTGCATAAAAATAACACGTATCTTGAGAGAATGTTGACCAAAAACTTTTTTTGTTTGATGTAATCATTCACAGTAACAACCTAACCATATTTCTAACAAAGGGAAGTAGTCTATTATGAACTCATATTCCAACCGGATACGTCCTCAAGTGATTCTTTAGTAACACAATCACTAAATCAAAAGCTAAAACCGCTAAATATGTTTAAAATAACAAATTATAGGTGTACATAAACCACAGCTCACAGCTCACCGGTCGACAGGACCAGACCGAAATCCAAAAACTCTCGCTACAATTGTCGTAATATCGGTGGGAGGACCGTTCGGTAACAGGTCTCAGAAGCTTACTGAATAGGATATTTCGATAAAGAACCGAAACTGACGTTTCTACAGAGACTAACCTACTACACTGATCGGTATGAACTATACAGAATAGGGCCCCTGGACTCGTGACTATATCGATTGGACGCTAGACTACTGAAAAATCGTGACCTGGTCAGATTAGTCCTGATTTCATCTGGTAAGAGCTGATGGTAGGCTTCGAGTGTGGCGCAGACCTCACGATGCCATGGACCCAAGCTGTCAACAAGGCACTGTGCGAGTGGTGTGGGCTCCACAACGGTGTGGGCTTTGTTTACAGGGGATGGACTGCGTCCTCTGGAGCAACGGCTACGTGGACACCATTTTCAGCCATTCATGGACTTCATGTTCTCAAGCAACAATGATATTTTTATGGATGACAATGAGCCGTGACACTGTGGCACGACGTTTTGCCATTGGCTTGAGGAACATTCCGGACCATTCGAACAAATGATTTGGCCACCAGATCGCCCGACATTGAAGACACTGACTTTTTCAGTTATGGATGCCTAGAGAGGCAGCATTGTTCAACATATCTGCAGCGGACTACCACGACGAGCTGCTTCACTACACCAGGTATATTAGGAGATATCCCACTACTTTTGTCACCTTAGTGTAGAATGTACAGTAGAGATCAGGTCCTTATACCATCCAACTACCTTCTCTGCCTCGTGATGGCTGGGTGTTGTGTGATGTCCTTAGGTTAGTTAGGATTAAGTAGTTCTAAGTTCTAGGGGACTGATGACCATAGATGTTAAGTCCCATAGTGCTCAGAGCCATTTGAACCATTTGAACCATCCAACTACCCAAAGATAACATCAGATTAATTTAGTTAAAATGTAATACAGTAACGTAACTCACGAAGTGTCGTATACTAAATGAAACCTGATTGTTAGGGTGTCAGAGAGCGCACAGGATAAGGTTAAGGTTGTGGATGGGGCCGCAAACTGTTACTGTGAGTTGCACAATCAAACACATAACTTTATTTTTTTAAGAACCACTTTTTTACACCCAAAATCACACAGGAAACACAAGAACGGTTGAAGGCCTGGCTTAGAAATCAAAAGCAATTAAAAATAGAAGGTACAAATATTAAAAAAAACATGAAATGAAACAATTACCGGCTGAAGGCGTATACTACACGTCTGAAGGACAACTATAATTAAAGCACATTAGTAAAGAATTTTTCTAACCAAGAAAATTCCTTTTGAACTTACAACAGAACGGCTGGAGGCTGATTAAGGAAACCTTAACTTACGGCGCGGCTGAAGGCCACAGAAAAATCTGAAACAACGGCTGAATGCCTGGACAAGAAGTCAGATAATTCCGGGATATGAATGAAGTGGACAGCATTCGACTAGATGTTCAATTTTCTGTTCTTCTTGACTACATTCACACATTGGTGAACTGATCCAGCCCCATTTGTACCCGAAGTAGCTACAACAACCATGTCTAGTCCTTAACTTGTCGAGGTGGCACCAGAGGTTCCTCGCTAGGTCAGAACCTTTTGGCTTCTTTGTGGTATCAAGGTGATGGGCTCTTGTTCCCAATGTTTTCGTTGACCATTCATGCTTCCAGCTTTCATTTAGATCAAAACCATCCGCGATGAGATGTCCTGCAGTAACACTTGCTGGCCTTCTTGATCGCAATCTTTGCTGTGGCGGATGACAGAATTACTGGTGCGGTGGTAGAGAGGGTGATGCAGAGATTTTCTTGGCCTCCCTCAGTAGAGCTTGTTTCCGCTTGAAGTGAGGTGAAGGCATGTGACTCAGTACAGGTAACCAGTGGGACGGGGTTGATTTGCTGGAACCAGTAATACAGCGCATTGTGTCGTTCAGTTTTGTGTCTACCTACTTCACGTGTACACTTTCCAACCAGACAGGTGCACAGTACTCGGCAGCAGAGTACACAAGACTGATGCCAGTTAAACGCATACAGTCAGCAGAGGTTCCCCAGGTGGTACCACTGAGCTTATATAGTATGTTGTTCCGTGCAGCAACTTTGTGAGAGAGCTTGGTGACGTGCTTTTTGTAGCTCAGGATTCTATGTAGAGTGATTCCGAGATATTTTGGGGAAGGATTGTACCTCAACGTTTGTCCATTGAGCAGAACTGTTATAGTTCGCAGCACGATTCGTTAGGTGGAAACAAGAGACTTTAGTTTTGGATGTGCTTGGGATCAATCTCCAGGTCTAAAGAAAGTTGACATCTTCTCCAGATCCACCGTAAGAATTATTTGACCATCTTCGAAGTTACTGCTCTGTGCTACCAGTGTGATGTCATCAGCATAGATGAATTTAGTTGATGTTGTGGTTGGTAAATCGTTAATGTAGAAGTTGAATAGTGATGGGGCTAAAACAGATCCCTGTGGTAGTCCATTATTTAGTTTCCGTTTGTGGCTTTTAGAGCTGCCTAGAAACACTTCAAATTGCCTTTCACTAAGCATCCTGTATATTAGATCCACAGTTTCTGGACTTGGTACAACTTGCAGTAGCTTGTAGATCAGTCCCTGTCGCCAGACAGTGTCATACGCGGCTGTCAGGTCGATGAAGACAGGTGTTGATTTCAGATGGCCTTGAAAACCTTCTTCAATATAGGTAGTTAGGGCAAGAACTTGATCTGTGCAGCTGTGTCCTTGTCTGAAGCCAGCTTGTTCAGGAGGGGTGGCAGCCTCGACGAACGGTGCTATTCTGGTTAGGACGACTCGTTCCAAAAGTTTGAATGTACAACTGAGCAGTGCTATAGGGCGGTAGCTTTCAGGGCTGTCTTCAGGCTTGCCTGATCCGAGAGTGGCTATAACTTTCGACAATTTCAATTGTCTGGATAGACTGCATAGCAAAATTCACAAATAATAAGTCCGAAATTTCGTGGTCCATGAGGGTCGTCTTATACTTGTGGACTAAACTTTAATGTTGCACATGTCGTCTGTTTGTTGACTGGAACAATATAGGGAGATCGGAGCTAAAGTTTTAAAAAGCTGAAAAATTAGGACCACCCTAGGCCGCACGCGTAGCGTCGCTGACAAGCGGTGTGTGTGTGTGTGTGTGTGTGTGTGTGTGTGTGTAGGAGCGTTGGCATGAGCGTGCATGCTGTGCATGTTTACTGAAGCAAAGAAATTTTTATGGTAAGCTCCTATAGGACCAAACTGCTGAGGTCATCGGTCCCTAGACTTACACACTGCTTAAGCTCACTTAAACTAACTTACGCTAAGTACAGCACACACACTCATGGCCGAGGTAGGACTCAAACCTCCGACAGTGGAAGCCGCACGAATGGTGACAAGGCGCCTTAGAACGCACTGCTACCGCGCGCGGCTATTGAAGGAAAGAAAGATGTTCCAGTTACCTACTTCACTGTGTTTCGGTTCGATTTGTATTTATATTTTTTAGACTTTCTAAAGCACCCTGTGTTCTTCTTCATGGTTCAAGTTATCTCCACATCTAATTTCACCAAAATCAGTGCAGCGGCTTAATCGCGAAAACGTAACAGATAAAGGTACTTAAACCTTTTTGGTGCTGGTATCAACGTATTGATTACGTCACGTTAGCACTACTGCGCAAATATTCATACTGCCTGTAATTGTTCTGTAATTAACAATATGAATTTTAGAAAATTACATGTGAGGAAGGAAATGATACGTTTTCAAAAAATACAAGTCATGTCACCGTATTATAATTACTTTTCGTAATTTAACAAGTCCTTCTTTCACAGCTCTAAGTAGAAAACAGAAAATTTTATTTGTAGCTGAAACGTAGATATGTAAGCAGCGAGCGTTTAACACACGATGGCATCTCCACGTCTCACTTTCAACATGTAACTGCTGCTCGCCACATTGAGTTCCGGGGCCGCAATGCTTATTGGGTTTGCCGTGCGAGCAATTACGACATACACACGGTGATTCAGTTGGCACTGCCGGTGTAGTATCACGCAACCCGCAATGTTATATCTGGCTTCCAAAACCACGGTGGAGATTTTCATATTCTCTCGTTCGCTACGCGCAAAGTATTAGTCCTACAGAAATACAAGAAATGCTCCTTTTTGTAGGAAATTTAATGTAGTTAAATTTTGTAAGGGGATACGTTTTGGCTAGAAGCTGTAGTTTTTGAGTCATTCAAGAGACATGTACAAATGTGACTTCCTAAGGTACCCCATCCCCACACTCATCTCCCACCGATCACGATATCTACTATGTTTCCATTACGCCACTGGCTTAGTCGAGCACTTACAAATTGTAAAGTTTACGTTTGTATATGTGTTACCTAACAATTTTGAGAATTTTATCAGCAGCAAATAAACAAAAAAAAATCGTTCAAATGGCTCTGAGCACTATGGGACTCAACTGCTGAGGTCATTAGTCCCCTAGAACTTAGAACTAGTTAAACCTAACTAACCTAAGGACATCACAAACATCCATGCCCGAGGCAGGATTCGAACCTGCGATCGTAGCGGTCTTGCGGTTCCAGACTGCAGCACCTTTAACCGCACCCCCACTTCGGCCGGCCGCAAATAAACAACTACACCGTTGTGGTCGTCAGGCATTCTGACGAAGTAAGTACTGTGCTTATAAGGGTTACGTTTGGATCGAGTTGTCGACTTAATTAGTTAGTTTTAGCATAATATTTGGAAAACATGTTTTTCTGTCATTACTCTCGTTGATACGTGTGATATTATAATGTTAATGAAGTAGCCGACTATGCTCGTGGCGTAATAACCCAATCAATAGAGACCCAAAAAGGTCGAATGTCGGGAGTAGTTAGTGTAGTTGGAAATTTTTGTACACTGCGGAGATGGAATGCGTTTGAGGGGCACTATTCTACCTTTTTATTGGACCACTCTAAAACCGTGGCCTCTAGCGGAAACGTATTCCTGTACAAAATTTAATGTTTAAGTTCATTAAATTTTCTACAAAGGGGCCTCTTCATTTTTGCTGTAGGGCTAATAGTTCGCGGGCAGCGACCAAGAGAATATAAGAATTTGGTTTTTGAAGGCCACACATAACACTACAGCTTGCATGAAGTGACAGCCATAGGGGCAGCTGAATCGCTCTCCGTTTAGCAGCAAAAAGGTGTTGCGCCGGAGACAGTTACATCACTAAGACAACTTACTATTGGAAAGACAACTCGTGCTTTCCATTCACCGTTGTGCACAAAATTAACTCCTTGCACACAATGGTCGTCTTCTCCACTGTTCCACTGTCTAGGTGCGGCCGACTACTACCGACAGCTAGTGTCTGCACGTGTTGCACGCCAAGGAAAGAAAAGGTGCCAAATATAATGAGTCGGGATTGAAGACATTCCCTCAGGAAGAGATCAGTTACTTACAAACATTAATAAAATGTACAACGAATACTGATAGAAAAATCCCAATGCCAAAAAATAGTTAATGTGGAGTAATGAAATTTCTGGCATACATTTGTCAAGGTAACATGTCTATGTCATTAACATTGCAAGATCACAGGCTAATGCAAGTCCGAGATAAGTCATTGCAAATGTGAGATGTTGGTACGCTACAGGCCATTACAGTTGCTACACAAAGAAGAAATGCAGATGATAAACTGGTATTCATTGGACAAACATACTAAAACAGACATGTGATTACATTATCACGCAATTTGGGTGCATAGATCCTGAGAAATCAGTACCCAGAACAACCACCTCTGGCTGTAATAACGGCCTTGATACGCCTGGACACTGAGTCAAACACAGCTTGGATGGCGTGCACAGATACAGCTGCCCATGGGGCTTCAAGACGATATCGCAGTTCATCAAGATTAGTGACTGGCGTATTGTGACGAGCCAGTTGCACGGCCGCCATTGACCAGACGTTTTCAATTGGTGAGAGATCTGGTGAATGTCTGGGCAGGGCAGCAGTCGAACATTTTCTGTATCCAGAATGGCCCGTACAGGACCTGAAACATGCGGTCGTGCATTATCCTGCTGAAATGTAGGGTTTCGCAGGGATCGAATGAAGGGTAGAGTCACGGGTCGTAACACATCTCAAATGTAACGTCCACTGTTCAACGTGTCGTCAGTGCGAACAAGAGGTGACCGAGACGTGTAACCAAGGGCACCGCATACCATCAAGCCCGGTGATACGCCAGTATGGCGATGACGAATATGTGCGTTCACCGCGATGTCGCCAAACACGGATACGACCATCGTGATGCTGTAAACAGAACCTGGATTCATCCGAAAAAATGGTGTTTTGCCATTCGTGCACCCAGGTTCGTCGTTGAGTACACCATCGCTGGCGCTCCTATGTGTGATGCAGCGTCTAGGGTAACCGCAGCCATAGTCTCCGAGCTGATAGTCCATGCTGCTGCAAATGTCGTCGAACTGTTCGAGCAGATGCTTGTTGTCTTGCAAGCGTCGCCATCTGTCGATTCAGGGATCGAGACGTGGCTGCACGATCCGTTACAGCCATGCGGATAACATGCCTGTCATCTCGACTGCTAGTGATACGAGGCCGTTGGGATCCAGGACGGCGTTCCGTATTACCCTCCTGAACCCACCGATTCCATATTCTGCTAACAGTCATTGGATCTCGACCAACGCGAGCAGCAATGTCGCGATACGATAAACCGCAATCGCAATAGGCTACAATCCGGCCTTTATCAACGTCGGAAACGTGATGGTACGCATTTCTCCTCCCTACACGACGCATCACAACAACGTTTCACCAGGCAACGTTGGTCAACTGCTGTTTGTGTATGAGAAATCGGTTGGAAACTTTCCTCATGTCAGCACGTTGTAGGTGTCGCCACCGGCGCCAACCTTGTGTGAATGCTCTGAAAAGCTAATCATTCGCATATCGCAGCATCTTCTTCCTGTCGGTTACATTTCGCGTCTGTATCACGTCATATTCGTGGTGTAGCAATTTTAATGACCAGTAGTGTACATTATTAACTGGTCCAGTCGCCAGAAAGTTGAATGCAAGCATGCAAAGGTGCGTGCATTGTATCGTACAGGTCCAAATGTCAATTTGTGGGATGGAGTTCCATGTCTGTTGGACTTGGTCTGTCTGTGCAGGGACGATTAATACTGACTGTGGATGACGCTAGAGTTGTCGTCCGGTGATGCCCCACATGTGTTCCATTAGAGACAGACCTGGTGATCGAGCTGGCCAAGGCAACGCGTCGATACTCTGTAAAGAAGCACGTTGGGTTACAACACTGGTGCGTGCACGAGCGTTATCCTGTTGGAAAACACCCCCTGGAATGCTGCACATGAATGGCAGCACAATATGTCGAATTACCAGATTCTGCCGTGAGGATGCGTGGGATAACCACGAAGAGGTCTCCTGCTGCCATACGAAATCGCAACCTAGAGCGTAGGTGTAGGTCCAGTGTGTCTAGCACTCAGACAGGTTCGCCTGCAAGCCCACAGCTTCTAACAACACCAACCATCTATGGCACCGATGCAGAAACAGCTTTCATCAGAAAGCACAACACATAACCACCGTGGCTTCCAATGAGCCCTCCCTTGACAACAATGAAGCCGCTAATGGCGGTGCAGTACGATGTGCCAGAGCCATACGACGAACGCGATGAAATTCCATCTCAGTAGTGTCATGTGGCTGTCTGGAGCACGTTCTTGTTGCAACTGTAGATGCCCGTGACAGGCACTGCCACCAATTATGTACAGTGGCTACATCTGAATTTTCCCCAGTCCTAAAACATCTACTGTACACCGACCAACGCAGCCCCGCGAAACAGCATCAAGAAGGCGTTGACCCTCACGCCAATGGAAAGAGCAGGCAGTGCCAAACCTCTAGGAAGACAGGGTTCAGCACCCCCAGTCAACGCTGATTTAAAAAGTCACCCACCGCTGGCCGGCCGAGTCCGGTCGCAGACTTGGAGAGCGTTAGTACTGACTAATACGCAGACATTACTTAACCTGCCTTCTGCAAGTTGGAATAGTTGACAAAATAATTGCATGTAGGAGGCACAGGAAGCACATCAAGCCACCTCACAAAAGAGACGTAATGTTACGTTTCTTTTCTTTTTAGAAATACAGAATCCTATTAATTTGAAGGTGTTTTGTACACATCGTTATGCATTCCTGCCACCGGCCACAGCAACTTCTCTCCATCCTTGTTTGTGACAGAGCTGACTCCCACAGTACCCGACGCAACACTGAGCCGTGCCGGCTCGTATCGATTGATCGATCGGGTCGGCATGGTGTGATCTTTGGGCTCGGCCGTTTGACGTGGCTTTTTGCCGCGATGGGCGTGGCGGCTACAAAGGGGACAGCCGGAGAGCCGCGCGGCGCGGGAGGTACTGATCCTTGCTTCCCCAGTATCGGTACCATGACTGGAAACTGTTGTCTTGCCAACCAAAAGGTCCCCTCTATATATTGCTGTTTAAGTAAACGCGTGTTATTTATTGTGTTTGGTTAAAGGTTTACCTGGATTTTGTGATGTGGTACAGTCCGAGTAAGCGAGGTGTATTAATTGGTACTATTGTTGTTCGGAGTGACGGACGGCATAAGCCAGTATGGTGAAACTGTAATATTTTTCCTGGTACACTGAGCTGTGTGGACGTTGTTATAGTTGGTTCAACGCACAGGCTTAACATTTAATCTGTACGTTCTGTGTTATCTGATTGCATTACTTGTTCACTCGTAAACAGTGAAATGGTAGCCTTACTTGACTGTTTAAGTTTATCAGTATCCTGATTAAATGAGCTCCCCAGCTTCAGTGAGCATATGTTAACCTACTGGTGTAGTTTAAATTTCTAAGCTGACTTGGTTTTATGCTATTCGCCCTACGTCAAGGGCATTAGTTATTGATTCACCCTTGACTATTTTACTTCAATGTTCGTGAAATAGGCTATCATCGTAGTTATTTTAAGCTTGAGGAATTAATGTTTGCCCTTCCCCAACCCCCCCTCCCACCTTTCTCTGATATTGTATAGTAGCACGGGCTCTAAGACCTTTTTTCCCAGTGTGTTATAGTGTACTGTGTGCGGCACCCTGTCCAGCTCGCCCGCTTGCTGTGGGTTCTGGGTCCAGCCGCCTCTGATCTGGGTCCAGTGGACCCCCCTTCCGCTACTTGAATTAGACCGTGCCTATGTGACGCCACCTGTTTCGAAAATGTGTCACGAAGCGGCGAACCTGTTTGTATCTTATTTTGTGTTAAAAAAATTTGTGATATCCAATCTTGGTTAAAGTTTATCTCATTGTTGTAGTCTCCTTTTGGGAGCTTTACTGTGTACAGAATTTAATTAACTTGCGAGTCACTTAATGCTTGTTTAAAGATTAATGTTGTTGTTGTTTGAGTAGGGCGGTGGCCCGTGCTTGTAAGGATTTTTTGCTAACTTACCTTATCACAAAAATTCTAAACAAAAAATTATTTTTCGTAAAGAAAAGTTTAATAAAAGTGTAGTCGTTATAAGCTGTGAATGTTGCTTATGTGGCCCGGCCCTCCTGCTGAACAGCAATTGCCTGGATTGACCGCCACAAACAGCATCCCAGAAGGAACATCTAGTTTTTTGCAGCCCTATGGCACAACATCGTTCAAACTAAGTGAGGTGTTGATAACGGTTTCTTTGTCGGCTTTAAGGCTTTCTTAACTAACATCAATGCACCACGTTCAATCTCGAAGGTAGCTAATACCACTGTTACAGAGTGCATTTAAAGCAAATCCAATTTTCATCCTCATAGTGGTGCTACTAGCTCCATTCGTATGTGACAGTTGTGAAACCTGAATGGACTTCATCTTTCAGATGTAGAAACACCCGTAATAACTTTCGTTTATGTTGCACATCTCCAACTTGGTGTCGCTATTTTTTCTGTCAGTGTAGCAGATAATTGTATGATAAACACTAAATCATATTTCCAGTAATCGCATTGCACAGTAGCCATCATAGTGGCAAACTATGAATATTACACTCTTGTTAAATATTCTGTAATACACTACTGGCCATTAAAACTGCTACACCACGAAGATGACGTGCTACAGACGTGAAATTTAACCGACAGGGAGAAGATGCTGGGATATGCGAATGATTAGCTTTTCAGAGAATTCACACAAGGTTGGCGCCGGTGGCGACACCTACAACGTGCTGACATGAGGAAAGTTTCCTACCGATTTCTCATACACAAACAGCAGTTGACCGGCGTTGCCTGGTGAATCGTTGTTGTGATGCCAAGTGTAAGGAGGATAAATGCGTACCATCACGTTTCCGACTTTGATAAAGGTTCGATTTTAGCCCATCGCGATTGGGGTTTATCGTATCGCGACATTGCTGCTCTCGTTGGTCGAGATCCAATAGACTGTTAGCAGAATATGAAATCTGTGGGTTCAGGAGGGTAATACGGAACGTCGTGCTGGATCCCAACGGCCTCGTATCGCTAGCAGTCGCGATGACAGGCATCTTACCGGCATGGCTGTAACGGATCGTGCAGCCACGTCAACACATGGAGACGTTTGCAGGACAACAACCATCTACACGAACAGTTCGACGGCGTTTGCAGCATCATGGACTATCAGCTCGGGGACCATAGGTGCGGTTACCCTTGACGCTGCGGCACATACAGGAGCGCCTGCGATCGTGTACTCGACGACAAACCTGGGTGCACGAACGGCAAAACGTCATTTTTTCCGATGAATCCAGGTTGTGTTTACAGCAACATGATGGTCGCATCCGTGTTTGGCGACATCGCGCTGAACGCACATTGGAAGCGTGTATTCGTCATCGCCATACTGGCATATCCAGCGTGATGGTATGGGGTGCCGTTGGTTACACGTTTCGGTCACCTCTCGTTCGCATTGACGGCACCTTGAACAGTGGACATTACATTTGAGATGTGTTACGACCAGTGGCTCTACCCTTCATTCGTTCCCTGCGAAACCCTACATTTCAATAGGATAATGCACGACCGCATGTTTCAGGTCCTGTACGGGTCTTTCTGGATACAGAAAATGTTCGACTGCTGCCCTGGCCAGCACATTCTCCACTCTTACCAACTAAAAACGTCTGGTCAACGGTGGCCGAGCAACTGGCTCGTCACAATACGCCAGTCACTACTCTTGATGAACTGTGGTATTGTGTTGAAGCTGCATGGACAGCTGTACCTGTACACGCCATCCAAGCTCTGTTTGACTCAATGCCCAGGCGTATCAAGGCCGTTATTAAGACCAGAGGTGGTTTTCCTGGGTACTGATTTCTCAGGATCTATGCACCCAAATTGCGTGAAAATGTAATCACATGTCAGTTCTAGTATAATATATTTGTCCAATGAATACCCGTTTATCATCTGCATTTCTTCTTGGTGTAGCAATTTTAATGGCAGTAGTGTATTATGAACGCATTGCATAAGTAGTAACAGTTTATCCTCGGTTTCACAGTCGAAGTATACAAATTGTAATCTATAGTAAATTAAAATGACAACGTGAGTATAGGCCGAAGGCGGAATTTGTGCAGATACATTCAGAGCCGCGCCGGCCGCTGTTACAAGCAGGTCACCGGACTGCAGAGCAGACGAGAAGAGCGGGCAGTCGCAGCCTCGCCCTGTTATGTGCCGGCCGGCTTTACACCCCCCGTTTATGGAGTGCAGGGCCCGGACAGTCCAGTGTAACCAGCCGAAGCGGAAATAAAAAACACAGCACGGCTGATGCTTATAACCGTAAAAGACACCGTTTACTGCGCGAGTCCTGGTGCGTAAAGCCCTCTACGGAATCCTTTATTCGAATAATCCTCACACTATAAAAAGCCATATACGATGCCAGACGAGAGAAATGGGCGCAGCCGCAGCATGAAAGCCAGGTCCGTAAAGTCGGGCCCGGGTGTACTTACACAGACCGAGCAAGCTCTAAACTGTTTAATCTGGCGATTAAAGTCGTGCACTCGTATTTAACGCAGGTCATCCCGTATTATCCATGAGTTACTGTCCTGCAGCAGAATATGATTAACAGTTGGGAAGTCTGTCTCTGTTGGAAAAATTCTATAGGGGAACTATATTCCTTACAGTATACAGAATTAATTCATTATAGATAACTGGATCATCTCTGTTGTGTTGGCAGAAGAGCCAACACCGGGTTACTAGTGGAGGCCGAAATGCACGCGCTTTAGCTCATGCAGGCTGGCGTGAGGAGGGAAGAACTATACTGACGTGAGGTCTGGAACATGACAACGAATGACAATTCAGAAAGCGGACGTAATTAGTTTGATACTTAACTTTAATTCATTAATGATGAACGTCGCTCTTGACGGTACGTGATTCACAATATTATCTGTTCAGAATACATTCTGGAAGTAACTGAATATGGCGCCTTGCTAGGTCGTAGCAAATTACGTAGCTGAAGGCTATGGCTAAACTGTCGTCTCGGCGAATGAGAGCGTATGCAGACGGTGAACCATCGCTAGCAAAGTCGGCTGTACAACTGGGGCGAGTGCTAGGGAGTCTCTCTAGACCTGCCGTGTGGCGGCGCTCGGTCTGCAATCACTGATAGTGGCGACATGCGGGTCCTACGTATACTAACGGACCGCCGCCGATTTAAAGGCTACCACCTAGCAAGCGTCGTGTCTGGTGGTGACACCACAATCCGCAAAAAGAATAAGGTTACTATTGTCTGACAGGTTATTAATGCACTTTATGAGCAGCAAGAATCTCGACACACGTCCCTGAGGCACGCATGAAGTTATTTCTACTTCTGTCCACTTCCATCCATGCAAAATAGCTTTCAGCATCGTCCCAACAAAGAAATTCTGGTTCATATCTCATCGTTTACTGGTAACAGCCTTAGATATTTAACAAATGTTACATGCTCTGTACTGTTAGTGCTGCAATAAGGTATTAGCTACTTCTTTCTCTAGGCGTCATCTTGCATTTATTTACAATCATGCAAAGCAGGTAATCGGTACGGTGAGATGCTGTAGTTACCTATGACGAAGGTTCAAAGAGTCAAGATAATCAAGGTTACAGTCGGTGAAATCTTCTGAACCAGAACTCCACCGAAAAACTTTGAGAGGTAACAGTAAGGACCAAAACAAGAAAAAAGAGTAAAAGCGGTGGCTCGTTTTTTTTTAGGTTACTATCCCTTGCTGTAGGGGCTGTGATTTTTGATATTTGTTCGAAACCAGCAAGGTAAATTAGAGGCCACTACTTCCACCACATCAAGTGGATTTAGTGCTCACGTACTCACACTGAGCCGTAAACACTTCCCAGTTTATCAATGGGGGATAATTGAAAATTATCATTACTATTATCGGTGCCATGCATGGAATGGTCGTGTCAGGCGCACGATATTGAATCTTTATCCTATCATTAATGGCGTGAGAGCCGTGCGGGATTAGCCGAGCCGTCTAAGGCGTTTCAGTCATGGACTGTGCGGCTGGTCCCGGCGGAGGTTCGAGTCCTCCCTCGGGCATGGGTGAGTCTGTTTGTCCTTAGGATAATTTAGGTTAAGTAGTGTGTAAGCTTAGGGACTGATGACCTTAGCAGTTAACTCCCATGAGACTTCACACACCTATAATGGCGCAAGCAATCGTCATAGTTCTGCATTATTCTACTGTGACACTAAGGACGATTTCACGCAATGAAAGGGAGAATGTAAATATTAAAGGTCTCGTTTATTTAACAGTTACATATTGAACAATTATACAACAAAATGTGGGTGGTGGAAGAAAGAATTGAGTTCAGCAGCCTGCCCCAAAGATCGTTCATAATAAGCCACGATAGCAGGAGAAAAGGAATTTTAGTAACGATCGCCGTATTATCAAATGGAGTCCAATTTACTAAAGAAAGGGGTTGCAGGCATGCAACGACCACCACCATGAATCAGTCAAAGACTAAGAAAGATGCTACTGTGGGTGAATCGCTAGGTAGCCTTCTGTACTAAAGGAATAAAACCAGCAAGACGCGAAACCAATCATACAGGCGATACTAGATAACTTTGGCTTGCGGTCCGACTACGTTAACGAAACATGAAAGGGCGCCAGACACTCACCTCGTAGCGTAGGACAAAGGGCACAAGATTTCAAGATAGGAAGACCTAAACTCTGGGTCAAATTTTGCACGGGAGAACTGAAAGAGATACTGCCAGGCGAAGCGGAAAAGTGAGCACGAAAGTACATACTTTAGTGCCGAACTGAAAGACACTTTGACTAACCAACACATCGCGCACATTATGCCCAATTGTACAAGGAAAACCTAACGTCTTATAACCGGAAAAATTTGCTTAAACCGTAATTTAAGGAACGAACATCAGTAAAAATGACCTATAAGGTTCCCTCTGGGCCGCAGGGCGCGAAGCTACAGAGCACGTCGGCGCTCATGCTGAAACGTCCCCTTAGAACAATTATACACGACTGTGCTTAAACTGACACACAATATTTTTAGCGCAACGCAATCTGACTTTCAAAAATCCCTACAAAAGAATGGCCCTGACTAACATTAACCTATACGTTTCACAAATCACTTACCTCACAAAAGTCTTGGTTACTCGAACTACTGCAATACAGCGGCGCCACTACTGCCAGCTAAATAAAAGATTCAAACTATGGAAGGCACTAACTACTGATAGGCATAGTTAGCAAATGAAAGATTTTGATAGAGAACAAACAATGTATTTACCTTAATAGTCATAATATATATATAGCAGTTCATGACAAATTTCAAAACTCCGCCATCTCTCTCCCCACATCCACAACTGTTGGCGGCTCACCTCCAACTGTGCAACGCTACGCGCTGTTCACATCCAGCTGCCGCTGCCCAACACTACAATGGCGAGTATTACAACAATGCAAAGCAGCCACAGACTGCACACAGCACAGCCAGTGATTTTTCATATAGAGCGCTACGTGGCGTTACCAATAAGAAAACATAAACAGCCTACTTACATAGCCCCCATGCTCCCCACAAAAAATTTTACAAATTGTTTTGGGCAGTGGCCAATAATGATTTGATAAATTTTTTCATAATTACAATAATAAAGATATCAAATGCACACACTTATTGATACAATGTTGGTCAAAAGCTAAAATTTTCTCACAGTCCATAAAGACAGTCCTAATCGTTCATCACAGTAAAATAGCAGTGTTTTTCTCAAAGTCTGAGCAGTAAAAGAAAATGCACACGGAAGTAGTGGATTTCCATGCAGTCTTGAAGAAGTAGTGTTGTCCTTCCAACAGAAAGACAGTGCTGACTCGTGACATGCTGACAGATAATGGGCCACAACAGAGCAAACCCACAGCAGAGTCATTCGACGTTTTGAAGAATATTGGTAGGTAGGTCATCACAGAGTAGACCCACTGTAGTCCGCGTAGAGAGTATGGTATTGGTGGGTCATCAAAGATGCAGACCCACTGTAGTCTTTGTAGAGATGGCCAGCAGCCATCTGTTGTGACTGCGCAGGTGCACAATCACCACTGAAGAGTCTTGCGGATAATATAGCAAGTCCATAACCACCACTTGTGCACTCACATAGTTTTTGGAATTGTCCTTAGAACCAGCAATGCTGTTATCCAGTCCCTTGCTGAATCATTAACACACATGCAAACACTATCAGTCCCTACTTCTCACATATTGTCCATATACTATGACCAACAGAAACGTGTGCAGTGAAATGTAACTTAATTTGAAGAACTGGTGTCTATACAATTATAAATTTACAACATGAAAATACAATTACAAAGGTACAAAATACAACATTAAAGAACATAACAATACAGATAACATTTGTAGTAACACAGGCTTTACAAAAGAATCGAAATAACATATACATCAGTGTTACGGGAATTATGACATAAGTAAATACATAAAAGATCAGAATAATTATTGAAACATCGACTTCACACATGAGCATTAAAACAAAACAGAATAAATAATGTCTAAACATCTTTACAAAGTAAATAACATATTATTAATGCAAATTATATTTGAGGATAACAGTATTCCTCATCATAGTTCATGTAGCTGAGTATTAGAAAAATTCTACAACCTAAATCATATCAGATAAACACATAAAGACAGGATGAACACAAATACACAAGGGTACACAAACATATAGCGGAATAATACAAAAGGAAAGGACAGGGTTTGTTGTACTGCAGTATTTTGCAAACAAAACTTTCTTTACTTCTTGGAGATCTCCCTTCATTCATCATTATTCCCAAAAAGTCCTATCTATACCTCTTTTCTGTATTCTAACCATATTTCTTTCAAAATAATTATGGCTCACTGTACAATACTCATTTTGGCCCAAATCGTTTTCATATAACTTCTCAATGCATTCTTTCCCTATTCTCCATAGTTAGGTTCTTATATAGTCTACCCCCTCTTAAGCTAACTTAAATCTACTGAGCTCAGATGCTAAACTAAGGGACGAGGCAATGCAGCAGCACAAAACAATTAACACAAACATCAATGACAAAAATTCAAATTGGCAAAGCAATTGCAATATTACAACTAATATAAGGCACTGCGCAGCAAACAAGAAAACTAAATCCGTAGTAAAACTGGCTTAACAGCGTAATACAAAGTCAAATTCTGTAACATTACGCCTGGCAAACAGCAGCAGCAAATAAAAAAAACATATCTAAACATGACATAGCTCAAGCAGAAAAAATATTACACTAAAAATGGCCATGTCTAATACCTATGTCACATCTTAACAGTAGAGTGATGCATCAAGAGAACTTACACTAGCAGATAAGTTACCAAATCGCACAGAAATTATTTATGCAATTCCTGTGAAGGGAAATGTCTATTTATGTGCCCTCGTTTTCTTGGAAGTAGATCATAAATTTCTTATTGACTGGATCTGTAGGCATAAAATAACTATATTAGTACATATATTAAATTTTATTTTAACCAACGCTGCAGTGCAGCTAGAAACTAGATATTAAAGAAAATGAGCAAATATGTACAAAGGACGGCATGAATCATCATTCATTAGCCATATGGCATTTCATAAGGCAGTAAAAATTCTCTCAATTCTCGAGAAAGACGCTTGTCATAATCAGGTGTGCAGATGTAAGTATCTTTCCAAGTAATGAGCGTGTCGTATTTGCAGTGCTTTCTACAAAGGAAGGTCAATAGCGAGGATGATGGCCTCCCTTTTTTTTGTCTTTTCTACCTGTGCCTCTGAGAGGCACTCACTAATGGCTTTTTTGCAGGCGACTGTCGCCCAGCTGGGTGCCCACGACGCATTACGTGCAGGTGGTCACCTAACTTTCTTACCGAAATATTTACGACACCAGTTTCCGCTACAGTGACAGTCTCATATAAAAATATTTCACACGTCAAGAATTTGTGTTACAAATCTGTAGAAACAAAATCCTGTAAAGTCCAAAAAATTTTCAGTGGCATTGTAATACATTCACGCATGTACACACATGTCATAATTCTTAAAGTACGATTCTTGGTTTCCAACATCCTTTTTCACAAGTCAGAGTCCCTAACCACTATTCATTACTCCTTACCTTATTACACATATATATATATATATATATATTCGTTGACACGTCAATCTTGCGACGACACTTCAATATTTCATCATAATAAATACATAGCATAATGAAATTCCTCATATAGCATCGGCTTATTGATCATAAACATACCTCAACAGCATAATACACATCGTCATCGTAAAAATAACATCATAACACCTCAGTCAAATCTCAAAAACGTCGTAGCTTTCTGCAGTAATTTCAAAACCTAAAAAAAAATTCTCTGCTCATTTCAATAGTGTCATCTACCTCAAACGTACTTTAAAAATCATGATCCCATAAGAAATACGACATTCAAAGCTCTCATAGTATCACAATAGTTCCGAAAAAATATGAACAGTTTACAAAGTACAGACAAAATACAGTTTCATAAGTGTGAAGTTATCCATCTGTGTAATTGCGTAAAAATCTGTCACTGATGTAATAAAAAAATGTTTGTTTCTCTGTTAAATAATCAGATAGCTGTGTAATTCTGTGTTAGAGAAATATGGTACCGATGTGTAAAGTTGTATAAGCAAATACCATATTAGCTAGGGCTCCTTGTGCTTGCCAAACACATGGTACACAAAGTAGGCATGTACCCCCCTGAGGATTAATGTAATTATACCCTCAGGTGTTACAGATTACAGCAATGGAATGAAATGTATCATGGAAAACTTTCTTTGTAATTCAAAAATCTTGAAAAATAAATGGCTTAAGTACAAAATCTCTCAAATGCGTGTCCTGTAGCGCTAAATGTGCGTCTTGCTGTAAGATAATTCTGTGGAAGTGTCGTAGTTATCGTCCTCTGTAAGCAAAGTTCTGCTGAAGTCAATATACTTACCTCATCATAAACGAAAGTAAATGCTTTGCGTATGGATACCGTAGTTATTACGTACCTTACTGTGATCAAGAAAGTACTATAATGTAACGTATTGTTGTGCTAAGAAAAAGGCTGTCTTATTGTAGCTATACCACAAAAGTTACTACTAAAACATGTTTTACTCGGTCTTGTGTGGCTTGAGACCAATATGCTGAGAGGAAGGCATGGTAAAATTCTCCTTCACTGTGGCAATCGTGAATGACCGATCGCATTCTTACAGCTGGTTCATTCTCTAAATAGCCACACATAAATTCTAATCTGTGTTCTAACGACCAGTTGGGAGGAAAAAAAATGAGAGAATTGATGGAGCCATGCTTGTGGATGAATGTCGTTGCCAGAATTCTTAAATGTTTTAAATTTACGTGTAGTAATGAACAGCTTATAGTCAAAATCATCGTGTCGGCGAGTCGCATAGCGGTCATTGTTACTTCGTTTCGGCGGTTCCATTTCAAAATTCGGTGCATCTTGCCAATTTCTGTCAATTTCCGAAATGCGCTGTGTTATTATTTTGTGGCTGTTCCATATTTCTGTGTCCCTCATCCCGTATTGGGGCGCGAGTGTCCTCTGAAATACGTAATTCTTGTATTACCTGTGTCAGCTGATCTTGTACTTCCCGGATTTCTCTTTGGTGTTGCGTATTAATTTGATTCAGATTTTGTTTCAGTTTCCTAATTTGTTCGCACTCTTCTGTCTCATTAAAGACTACCGGTTTTATGTCATTCAGATTATCATCTACCTTCGCAGATAAGTTAGTGAACTGATCCGAAAGTTCGGCTACTTTCTCCGATAGTGTACTTATTTCCTCAGTGTGTTTTTCTGAACCAAGTTTCAGAGTGTCCATTCGTGTTGAAATCGTATCTACTGTGTCCTTTAAGTTTTCTTGAGTTTTTGCAAGTTGCGTAACCGAATTGGTATATGTAACTGAGTCAATTTTAGCTTGCAAGGTGTCGTGATTTTCATGAACAATAGTTTGCAGTTCTTTTATGGCTGCTTCGTGATTCTGTAATGCATTTTCATGACGCGAAAAAATAGGTTGGAAATGCTCACAAATTTGTGTCTTTACGGCATTACAGACTTTTTGACATTTCGATTCGATGTTATGTAACTCAGTAATTAAATCTTCACGTGTTTGTTCAAGTGTGGTGTCTAACTTTTGAAGATTTTATTCCATTGTGTCTAACTTTTTAAGATTTTGTTCCATTGTGTCTAACTTTTGAAGCCTTTTTGTGTTTGTCTCTGATTCTGTTCCATTGTGTCTAACTTTTGAACATTTTGTTCCATTGTGTCTAACTTTTGCTGTGTTTGTCTCTGATTTTGTTTGATTTGCTGCATTAATTGCAATAATAATGTGTTAGTGTCTGGAATCGGTTCCTCTATGCTTTTCGGCACTGCATTTGCACCGGCAACATTTACATTTTGACAAGCGGAAAATGTGTCTTGACTCATTTGAGAAAACGGTGAGGACGCAAAACCTGAATCTACAGTATTTGCAAAATTGTGTCCTGTCATTTCGGATTCCTGAGGCGAGCTGTTGCCGAGAGATCGATCGATAATGCTTCCCTGTTCACTACCTCTTTCACTGTCTACGCCATTGTTTGCAGACCGCTCCATTTCCCTATGCACAGTTACCAAATTACTACTTTGAATGTCTGTCAATTCATTTCTCAGTGGTGCTGATAAGCTACGCTCGTCGTCACTATTATTTCTCAGTTTACTTTGGAGCCTAGTGTTACGTTTTTCACACGCCATTATTGTCACAATATTTCACACGATAACACAGAAAAGCACAATTTGAAGAGCAAAAATAAGAGAACACATTAACATAGCACTGAAAATAATATGTAGTTAATTGCAAGCGCAGCTGCGAAATACTTGGTGCAAATCTACATGCATGCCACAACTGTTTTACTGTACAACAATGAAAGACTGCAACTACAAAGGAGATTCTCTCTACAATTACGCGCTAGCAATAACCAAAAGCTACACTAATTAGTCAAACTACAAGAAAAAAATCAGAAGATTCCAGTGAGGTATCCTCGGCTAAGGGTCGACATATGAAACGTCCCCTTTGAACAATTATACACGACTGTGCTTAAACTGACACACAATATTTTTAGCGCAACGCAATCTGACTTTCAAAAATCCCTACAAAAGAATGGCCCTGACTAACATTAACCTACACGTTTCACAAATCACTTACCTCACAAAAATCTTGGTTACTCCAACTACTGCAATACAGCGGCGCCACTACTGCCAGCTAAATAAAAGATTCAAACTATGGAAGGCACTAACTACTGATAGGCATAGTTAGCAAATGAAAGATTTTGATAGAGAACAAACAATGTATTTACCTTAATAGTCATAATATATATATAGCAGTTCATGACAAATTTCAAAACTCCGCCATCTCTCTCCCCACATCCACCACTGTTGGCGGCTCACCTCCAACTGTGCAACGCTACGCGCTGTTCACATCCAGCTGCCGCTGCCCAACACTACAATGGCAGACAACAATGCAAACTACCCACAGACTGCACACAGCACAGCCAGTGATTTTTCATATAGAGCGCTACGTGGCGTTACCAATAAGAAAACATAAACAGCCTACTTACAATGCTTACCGAAACTTCATCTTCTTGAAGCAGCACGTCCAGTCTCTGGCAAGCTCTCACTAGAACTGTCCTACTGCCCTTTTGTCCACTATCCATCCGCGGAGGGCGGTTGGCTCCTACCGGCGAAAAACGGGCACGTACGTGAATTGGCCCATCAGAGGGCCGGAATCTCACAGGGAGGCGACCTCGCGACGTTAAAATGGAGCAGAAATAGCAGTTACAAGGTTGGTAAGGCAGGTTGAGGAACTGAGAGCAGGAGAAACTTGGGCCACCACTGAACGTTCAAACGACACCACGTGCTAGCCTGGCGATCGGAAAAAGGATGGGAAACGGGAAGCCATCATAGGTGCTAGGAAGACTGTTGCCCTCGCCCATAAATAAAGAAAATTCCTAGCGCCAAGCTCCTCTCACAGATCAGTGTGAGACAAACTATAAACATCGTCAAATAAATTAGGCAACCCAAAGAAATTATTAACAGGACCTGAATTATTATATTACCAATTACCAGAATGAATATAGAAATATGAAGTACGAGCACTGAATGATGAATGAAGTGCACGTCTTTCAAGAGCATAGTAAACTTGGGCTCTAAAACGCAAATCTTAAGAGCTATGAGTAAGCCGTGGCGCTCGTTACTGGCGCGCCAGTCTCTTTGATGTCCATCATCGATCCTTCTATGTTTCTTATCTTTGCTTGCCTCGTTGTTTTCCGCATTCGCGGGGCGAGTGGCAGTTGACGTTTGCTCGGGCTACCTGCTGAGACGCCGCGAGGTACGAGGTGGGAAGCAACCACGTATATGTGGTGTTGGTTGTACGCGGTCTGCCGGTTCAGCATGGAGGATATGTGTTGGCTGAC
Source organism: Schistocerca serialis cubense (assembly GCF_023864345.2). Lineage (NCBI taxonomy): Eukaryota > Metazoa > Arthropoda > Insecta > Orthoptera > Acrididae > Schistocerca > Schistocerca serialis. The sequence continues at coordinate 764,860,462 of NC_064642.1, read as the reverse complement.
TGCCTGTCTGCTCTCCTGATTTTGCTCGCCGTGCCTTGCGACCGCCTAGCTTGGGTTGCTGCCTGGTGTATCCTACACGAGCCATACCGGACGTCCAGCAGAAGCCAGCAGAAGTTAAGCAGCCTTGCGTTTCTTTAAAGAAAAGGAGCAAATGTATACGACCTTTTGTAATCAATTTTGGTGCCTTTTAAGTCTGCCTTCGCGTTTACACTGCCTTTGGGGAGAGCTAATTCTTTTAAATTTAAATGTTGGGGTTCCCTGTCCTTTATAATCTTTTGGGGGTTTTATTTGAATTTTCTCTTTGGGGTTCCTTCCTTGTGTTTGGTTAAATGTTTACTTGTATAGAGGGAAGTGACTCCTGGTTAAAACTCGGAGAAGGTGTTTGATGTTACTGCCGCTTCCGGCATTTGTCTTTTCAATTAAGTATTGTCATTCCTTCGAGCGACCTGGTGTCACTCCTCGTTAATTAATGCTGGTTTATGTGTACTTAAATTTGAATTAGCCATTTGAATTAATATTTTGGAGCGCAGTATAGCACTAAGGCAACCTAATTGTATACCACCTTGTGCCCCGGTCTAGTACCTTAATTTTCAGTGGCACGAGTTAGCTCCACTACCTGTTTTACTGATGTGCTCCCTTCAAAATCTTGTCTCGTACAAGTTTGCCCCATGTGTGTCTGGGAACACAGAGATGAGCTTTAGGTTGACTTCAGTGCTAGTCAGTTAATGGAATCTTCATTTTGGCTTGGCTTCAAATGGTTCAAATGGCTCTGAGCACTATGGGACTTAACATCTATGGTCATCAGTCCCCTAGAACTTAGAACTACTTAAACCTAACTAAACTAAGGACAGCACACAACACCCAGCCATCACGAGGCAGAGAAAATCCCTGATCCCGCCGGGAATCGAACCCGGGAACCCGGGCGTGGGAAGCGAGAACGCTACCGCACGACCACGAGATGCGGGCGGCTTGGCTTCCACTGAAGAGTTTGAGTGGAGCGTAGTATGTTTGATTTGTTATTCATTTAATTACTGTAAGTTTGTTTATTTAATGGGGAGCAAGACATTTAAAGACTGTTGGTATTAACTCCCCTAGTGCGGGGTGTTGCTAATTCGTTCCGGATGACCTACTACTTATTCAATGGCAAGGGTGTTGGTGGGTTGGTTACTGTGAGTACAAATTCACGCTATTTATTTGTTACCGAAATTGTTGAAGTGTCTGTGTCGTGATTCAATCACTAGCTACGTGTTTTAGCTAAATTGATATATACCTTACATTGCCTCCTTAATATTTGTTGCCAACAGAAACCCTTAAGACAAATAAGTTTTGTCACTGCTTATGTTAACCTTTACTGGGAGCAATATTTCATGTAGTTAAATTTGGTCTTAAAATGTATTTCTCTGACGTAATAAACGAGTGATAAAAGATAGAAGCAAAGGGGCCTGGTCCTTCCCATTGTGACCGGTTTGTAACACGTATCAATGAGGACTAATTCATCTTCGTTATTGTGAGATACATCTTTTCTACTGGAAGCTCTTTGCTTTCCATATTTGGAGAGGTGCTAAGAAAAAAAGAAATGCACAGTAAGCATTGGCTCTAAAGTGCATAACTTACGAGCTATGAGCACTTGTTTTCCACGGTATCGATAATGAACAAGTGCTCATAGCCCAACGGATTCATTTTAGAGCTCATGAATAACGACCTATTTTTCTTGTTTTGCTCCATACTACCACCTTTGAAAGTTTCTCGGTGGAGTTGTGGTTCAGCTTGCAGATGACTCGGAACACAGTTCGTGCTTACAAGATTTTACCCACGGTAAACTCAGATAACTGCGAGACAACACTTTACCGAACAACAGTGCAAAATGACGTCCAAAGAAATAACGTGATAATATCTTATTCCGGCACTACGAGTACACACTCTATTGTATGTTTTAAATCAACTCTAGGAGCAAGAAACGACAAGCCACGAAGGAATTATCCCAATGGGATGGAAATCGGTAGATGTGATATCCGTGTAGAGACAAACAAATTATTACAATTTCAGAAAAAATTCTTATTTATTCAAGGGAAAGAGCTCCGTAAATTAAGCAAGTCAGTAACGCGATACTCCATGACAAGCTCTTATACAAGCAGTTACTCTACTTGGAATTGACTGATAGACTAGCTGGATGTCCTTCTGACTCGGGAAAGCCCCTCAGATTCAGTGATAATGGGACCCATGACAGGAATCTGTTACCGACGCACGTAATTTGCACGCCTTGTCAGTCAGTGCCCGATTTAGGTGTTCGTATGATTGTGAATGTGATCACTCCAAGGAAATGATGAAAATATAATAGTTCGACACATAAGCTGCAACAAATGAACGCAACAGCTTCACAATCACACAATTTCTCTCTGCTCTGTCAAAATATGTTTTAACGTTTTTGAAGTTGCATTCCGTTTTGGAAGTTTTGGCTCTTGAATTCCTTCGCCGTAACATCGATCACACCCGTTTACTTGTTGTTTTCATTTCTGTGAGATGTCTATGTTGTATCTCGCCTGCTCTCACTGTTTCATCACATTTACTTGCGACGGTAACATATTCTTACCACGTTATTACCATATTCTATGACCAACGGATAGGGTGGTCCATTGATAGTGACCAGGCCAAATATCTCACGAAATAAGCATCAAACGAAAAAACTACAAAGAACGGAACTCATCTAGCTTGAAGGGGGAAACCACATGGCGCTATGGTTGGCCCGTTACATGGCGCTGCCATAGGTCAAAAGGATATCAACTGCGTTTTTTTTAAAATAGGGACCCCCATTTTTTATTACATATTGCTGTAGTACGTGAAGAAATATGAATGTTTTAATTGGACCACGTTTGTCGCTTTGTCATAGGTGGCGCTGTAATAGTCACAAGCGTATACGTACGTGGTATCACGTAACATTCGGTCAGTGCGGACGGTATTTGCTTGGTGATACATTACCCTTGTTAAAATGGACCATTTACCATTTGCGGAAAAGGTCGATATCGTGTCGATGTATGGCTATTGTGATCAAAATGCCCAACGGGCGTGTGCTATGTATGCTGCTCGATATCCTGGACGCACCATCCAAGTGTCCGGACCGTTCGCCGGATAGTTACGTTATTTAAGGAAACAGGAAGTGTTCAGCCACCTGTGAAACGCCAAACACGACCTGCAACAAATGATGATGCCCAAGTAGGTGTTTCAGCTGCTGTTGTGGCTAATCCGCACACCAGTAGCAGACAAATTGCGCGAGAATCGGGAATCTCAAAAACGTCGGTGTTGAGAATGCTATATCAGCATCGATTGCACCCGTACCATATTTCTATGCACCAGGAATTGGATGGCGATGACTTTGAACGTTGTGTACAGTTCTGCCACTGGGCACAAGAGAAATTACGGGACTATGACAGATTGTTTGCAAGCGTTCTATTTAGCGACGAAGCGCCATTCACCAACAGCAGTAACGTAAACCGGCATAATATACACTACTGGGCAACGGAAAATCCACGATGGCTGCGACAAGTGGGACATCAGAGACCTTGGCGGGTTAATGTACGGTGCGGCATTGTGTGAGGAAGGATAATCGGCCCCCATTTTATCGATGGCAATCTAAATGGTGCAATGTATGCTGATTTCCTACGCAATGTTCTACCGATGTTACTACAAAATGTTTCACTGCATGACAGAATGGCGATGTACTTCCAACATGGTGGATGTCCGGCACATAGCTCGCGTGCGGTTGAAGCGGTATTGAACAACATAGCTCATGACGGGTGGAGTGGTCGTCGAAGCACCATACCATGGCCCGCACGTTCACGGGATCTGAAGTCCCCGAATTTCTTTCTGTGGGGAAAGTTGAAGGATATTTGCTATCGTAATCCACCGACAACGCCTGACAACATTCGTCAGCGCACTGTCAATGTTTGTGCAAACATTACGGAAGGCGGACTACTCGCTGTTCAGAGGAATGTCGTTACACGTATTGCCAAATGCACTGAGGATGACGGACATCATTTTGAGCATTTATTGCATTAATGTGGCATTTACAGGTAATCACATTGTAACAGCATGCGTTCTCAGACATACGTTCACAAAGGTACATGTATCACATTCGAACAACCGAAATAAAATGTATTTTAATTTAAAAAGCCTACCTGGTATTAACTGTTCGTCTAAAATTGTGAGCCATATGTTTGTGACTATTACAGCGCCATCTATCACAAAGCGAAAAAAGTTGTCCAACTAAAACATTCATATTTGTTTACGTACTACACGAATATGTAATAAGAAATGTGGGTCCCTATTCATATTTCTTCATGTTTCTTTACGTACTACACGTATATGTAATAAACAATTGAGTTTCCTGTTTAAAAAAACGCAGTTGATATCCGTTTGACCTATGGCAGCGCCATCTAGCGGGACAACCATAGCACCATCTGGTTTCCCCCTTCAAGCTATGCAAGTTTCGTTCGTTGTAGTTTTTTCGTTTGACGCTTATTTCGTGAGATATTTGGCCCAGTCATGATCAATGGATCACCCTTATAGCATGAAAACCGCCAAGACTGCAGAAAGATAACAAACATTTCAATGACCGGACGGATAGCTCATGACGTTATGAAAAAAAGAAGAAAGATAATAAAAATATGTGGCAAGAAAGAGTTTTGGACATGGTCATGTCGTTTACAGTCCAACACCGTGAGCACTTCCCCGCCGCAACTGTTCAAGGTCTCTCGATATGGAACTTGTTACGCTTGGACCGTTAACTATTTTTATTTTGCTTGTTTCACAGTGCAGTACTCCTTCAACCTGTATTCATGTTTCATCTGTGCTCAGTTTTTGACAGGCTCTCCACTTGGCCATCTTACCACTAAATGTGAATTGGGTGCGATGCGGAGTTTCCCTTGTGAGTGACATCGTGCCAAATGCTGCCCAACTGGCGCGATAGTTCATCGAAATCCCGCTGATCACAGGGTCCTGTCCACGTTGCTCCAAACGTTCTCAATTGGTGAGACACCTTGCTGGCCAAGGTGTCATTTGACATGCACGAAGACAAGCACTGGAAACTCCTGCCGTGAGCAGGTGGGCTTTATCTTGCTGAAATGTAAGCTCAGGATGGCTTGTTATGAAGAGCAACAAAACGGCGCGTACAATATCGTCGAAGTACCGCTGTGCTTTGAGGGTGGAGCGGGTGACAACCAAAGGGGCCCTGCTATGAAATAAAACGACGCTTCTGGTCATCACTCCTGGTGATCAGGATGGGACCCCACCATTCGCCGTGGCATCAGCTGACACGTCTTCCCTGGCCATCGGGGCTCTTTTCGAAATGGGACTCATGAATGAAGACAAGTGTACTCCAGTCAATGAGATTCCAGGTCGAAAGTGTCAACACCGTTGCAGGCGTATAGGTTGTACAGGATGAATAGGAATCAATGGCAGTTGGCGCAAAGGGCGACGTGAGCTCAGCCGCCTGTATTGATCCTTGGGGTCTCTGAAGCATCAGCTGCACGTCGTATCAATGATAACGATGACTCTGGGGATCTGAGTACGTCTCTGACGATCACTCGATTCTCACGTTCTGTTTGGAGGACGACGATTACAAAACCGCCTCCAGCAAATGCCAGGATTTTCCTCTGAAATGGCACGACCTTCTTCCTTCCCCATTCTTCCCCAGTCCAATGGTACCGATGACCTCACTGTTTGGTCCCCCGCCCCAAATCAGCCAACCAATCAACCAATCACATACTGTCACTTCTCTAGGCCGACCACTTCCTTCTTGACACTATTTTCGCGCATGGTTTTGCCCATTCTTGTCAACATCCTCGAATAGTGGCACAGTTGTAACGTCGAGAGATTCACCGATTACTCCAATTAGCTTCTTTGATCCCAACTTTTCTAAAAATTTCTTGTTCCTCCCATAACAAATCTTGTTCGACCATCAGATCGCTCCAAGATATGTTATTTACAGGCAAATCACATATATCTGGGGGATCTTTCGGTTTTCTGATTTCTATTTCATTCATGACTCAGCAACTCTTGACACAGTATCGTATCGTGAGGTGGCTCTTTCTTTTTCAGTTCGGTATTTACTGCTGAATTTTTTTTGGAAGAGACTTCGTTTTGATTTTCATATACATCTTCCATTATGCTTTGCTCCCTTTCCTCTGTTTCTACATTTTCTTCGTCTGAACTGTCACGTATTTCTCATTCACTGTCTGACTCTAACAGGAATGATACTCTTAGACAACGAGCCAGCTTTTGACCTTTCGTTAGCTTTCTTATTTTAAAATTTCCGATCCTTTCCTAAAATTTCTATTTCATTTTCAGTCACAGGCGTTTCTTCAATATCACTTTTGATGATGTCAGCTTTTTCATATTTAGCATAATCGGCTTGGATTTCAGGGGTTCGCATATATTCATCTGAATCTATATTCTCATGACCATAAACAATATTTAATTGTACGAGTCTTTCATCAGCCAAGATCGTTTCATCCAAAGTATCGAAGATTTCATCCTCCTCCAGATTTCTATTTATACTGACCATTTTTCTGCTTTTATCACCAATTTCCTTAACCTCGGCAGCTCGCGTGCCTTGCGCGGCAGGCACCTTTCTCTCCCTTACCAACCACTTCCTCTGAAATCGTTGCTCGCGCACCGTGCGCGGCACTAACTAATTTCATCTCCTTTTCGTTTTCGGATAATGCCCTCTTTTCGTTTCCCCCTTTTATTGATTATCTGTACGTATAACCCTTTTCAAAGTTTTCCCGCTTATATTGCTTTAAACCATGAAACAAATCATCGTGCCATTCCGCAATCCCTGAAGACTCCTTTTCGTACAAATTGTCTGTCTTTTCGCTTTTACTTAATAATGTGTCCGATTTCTTTCTTGTTCCAGTGATATTTCCCACCGAAACAGGTCCACTGAATTCCCTTGCGACGTCATCTCTTCCTACTGCTGCTACTTCAGCCGCATGACAGACAGCTGATCGCTCCGCCATGTTCAACGCACGCTGTGGCTTAGTTCACACACTATCACCAGCAGCATAGTCTCTCATGTGTTGCTCATTCATGTCCGCACTTGTTGTTCTGCGGGCACCGTCTTCTGACGCAGCTCTGACATTTGCTTGTGTCTTAAATTCACTTTGCTTTAGCCGGTATGATTTCTTTAGTTTGGGCCCATAATATTTGTCTGCGAGAATCTGGCCCTTGAAACATGCGAGTCTTATTTTTCCGTGTCATTTCTGTTTTGATAGTTTCGCAGTGCAAATCCTCTACCTTTTTGTATCATATTTGCTCGGTAATGTTCTTTTTCATTTTGTTCATTATTCTCATGATTATCCCTACTCTATTTGTTATTATTTTGATGGCTCTGAGCACTATGGGACTTAACATCTATGGTCATCAGTCCCCTAGAACTTAGAACTACTTAAACCTAACTAACCTAAGGACAGCACACAACACCCAGCCATCACGAGGCAGAGAAAATCCCTGACCCCGCCGGGAATCGAACCCGGGAACCCGGGCGTGGGAAGCGAGAACGCTACCGCACGACCACGAGATGCGGGCATTATTTTGATGATAACCATGGTTCCCTCTCCAGTGGTCCTCGTCTTCGAGTCTTTCCAAAAATGATGAGAGTCTTTTGTGGTTACTTCCCTCACAATATTTTGAATCGTCTTGGAGCTTTTTCCATAGTTCCCACACCATTTCGGATTCTATTTCTCAAGTGTGTCAATTTTCTATACCACATTTCGCCAAATTCTTTCATTGAGTTTCTGCCACTGTTGTCATACAACCTAGCCACGATAAATTCTCGCCATAGGCAGTCCTGTTTTTGCTCTGGGCAGTATTCCTCTATAAATGTTTCTTTTAACTCGCCAAATGCCATTTGTTCTGTATCCAAATTTAAGGCCCATCTTTCCGCATCGCCTGCCAAGGCGCTAATAACCACATTGATCTTTTCCTAGTCTGTTATGTAATCAGAAAAATTCCTTTCACAGATTTTCAAAAAATCTAGTGGGTACCATCCATTATGCCTTTTTGCTGCATCGAATCGTTCTTCGCCCTCCATCAATTTGCTACAAATTATTCTGTCAGTGTCATAATTCGGTTTTTCTCTTATTTTCCGTTCAAGGTGGCTCACTTTACCTTGAATTTGTGGAGTGTTCTGATCACACTTTTCGCATGCTGCCACTTGCTGGTCGGTGTGGCCGAGCGGTTCTAGGTGCTACAGTCTGGAACCGCGTGACTGTTACGGTCGCAGGTTCGAATCCTGCCTCGGGCATGGATATGTGTGATGTCCTTAGGTTACTTACGTTTCAGTAGTTCTAAGTTCTAGGGGACTGGTGACCTCAGAAGTTAAGTCCCATAGTACTCAGAGCCATTTGAATCATTTTTGACATGGCGGCTAACTGCACTCACGGCTCTTGAGGTTCGAACGCTCTATAAAAGTTCTTGGCGTCGGATTTTCAACATATTAGAGCCATTCCTTTCTGCCGAGAATGCCAAACAATAGCCAGATCCACATCCGAGGCAAAAATCCCTTGCAAAGCAGTTTCCAATTGCCTCTCTTGGCACCGTCGAAGTGTGCCGTGCTATGACTGGGCACTGACTGCGTACCGTTCCCACCAAGGAGCCGCGCAGTTCGACCGCCAAAACCACCTTTTACATCGCGCCATGCCATTTCCGTTGCGGAGGGACTCACAACATATTTACATTTTAGAATGCAAGTGTCCTAAGCAAGAACAAGCTTCCAATAAACATTGTCTTTCTTATGAACATACACATTTTATAAAATTTCATTATTTTAACAAATCATATTGCTTTTTTCATACATACATTACAAAACTCTAAATTTCCTGTCACAAATCAATGACGTTAACTAACACAGATGAACACTCCATAATTGCAGATGCACAGCTACATAATATAAACCTACTGCTAATCGATATAAGTGTTGCAAGGGCGAGATCATCGATTCCATCGGATTAGGGAAGGATGGGGAAGGAAGTCGGCCGTGCCATGCGAAAGGATCCATCCCGGCATTTGCCTGAAGGGATTTAGTGAAATCACGGTAAACCTAAATCAGGGTGGCTGGAAGCGGGTTTGAACCGTCGTCCTCCCGAATGAGAGTCCAGTGTGCTAATCACTGCGCCACCTCGCTCGGTTTCAAGAACATTTGCCATTTATGTACGAGATCCTCCATATAAATAACCAGCGGAAATACGCTCCTCTCAGAACACAAAAAAGGCGAATGTTTTCCTCTTTAGAAGACCGCCTGAATCCTCATTCCGCCATTCTCTCCAAAAATTTTGGCATGCGGACATTTTCGCACCCTTTTAACACAAAACATCCAAAATCCTTTTACGTAGTCCCTCACTGTAATTAAGACTTTATTTTAAGCATCTCCCTCTCACTGCCACTGTCTATATACCTCTACCAATGTCTCCTTATTCTCCCATTGATTTTCAGTGTATCCCACTGCCATTGTCTTCTCTCTCACATACAATTTCTTCTTTTTTCTTTCTTTCCCAATACCACTGTCTCCCTCACATAACGCGACAGCTCAAAAATTCTGGGGGCTCCAACATATCTTTCCCTCTACACTCACCTGTTTACAATTTCAGTCAAATACACCCTCCTCCCTATTCATATGTGTTAAACGTTGCCAGTTTGTGACGTCCCAGATCCCCCCCCCCCCATCCCCTCCCTCCCCTTGAAGCCTATGTATAATCTCCAATCGTCTGAATTTTAATTTCCACTGTCTCCTCTCTCTTTCTTTCTCTCTCTCTCTCTCTCTCTCTCTCTCTCCGTGGCTCCCACGTTGTCTCCACCCATCTCTCTCTCTCTCTCTCTCTCTCTCTTTAAATGCCACTTTCTCTCTCCTATCATCACTGTAGGCGCTCTCTTGCTCTCCCACTGCACTGTCTCTCTGCTACTCTATTTCAGCAGAAAAGAGTGCGAACGTGTTCGCATGTGGAAACTTTTGGTGACAAAGGCGAAATGAGGGTTGAGGCAGCTGGTTCCCCACTTTTCCGTCTGAGTCTTCTAAAGAGGAACACATTCGTCTTTTTTCTGCTCCGGCTGCAGCATTTCCCGCTGGTTCCTCTCTTTTTCCCTGTTACACCAGTGTGTGCTGCTTATATAAAACGGACTTTTTTGTGTACATATTTGTTATTATTCAGCTACTGAGGAATGAGTTCTATAGGTCAGTAAGGTTTTGACACTTCTTTTATATACTTCGACCCATTTATATATCTTCACATATATAGATAACAAGTGAGGTTAACACAAAATCGTGTGTTTCACATGTTTTCTGGATTTTTGCTCATCGATCCCAGCTCACAGGAAACACGTGACATAGGATTTGCATTTTAAGAGAATGGAAATGTCATTAGAAATATTTTACTGACACTGCAGTCTTTCCAGTTGAACATAATTTCTTTTCAGACATGTTAAGATCCTTCTTAGTACACTTTTTGTCATAGCGCCCATTATACAGAGACAGGGCGTCATAACCCTTTCTGTGTTTTCACAAAGTCAGTTAAAACTACATTTGCGCCTCAGACTGGATATTACGTGCATATCTTGGGTGCGTAAGTGCTGTAACTTTCAACTTCTGGATCTCGGTAACGGATAATGATATCGGAAACTTTCAAGGTACATGAACAGAAATTGTAGAAGTATCACAACTGGTACTTTCGGTGGATAAAAATGATGGATTTTCGGGTGTACCTTGATAACGGACACAGATTTTCGAAAACGCCAAAACGGCGTTTCTAGATGAATGCCTAAAGATGTACAGTTACAGTTTGATCACTTTTCTTTGGTTAGCTATGTGAATAATTGCAGCAAACAACATAGTTCATGACGGGTGGAGTGGTCGTCGAAGCACCATACCATGGCCCGCACGTTCACGGGATCTGAAGTCCCCGAATTTCTTTCTGTGGGGAAAGTTGAAGGATATTTGTCGATAGACGACAGCAGTCCGTCTTTCAACACCATCACTTGGACACCCCTGTACAACTGATAAACACACGCCACGCGTACCGCATTGCAACGATAAACAATAACGGCATTCGGACACCTTAAAATTCAGATGCTGAAAGATATGTTACGCGCTGCGGACGTGGATATTGTACTCCTACAAAAAGTGCGTTTCACATCGCCGCCGGAGTTCTACGGCTACGAAGCACATTATTCAGTGCACGATGAGAGTGGATGCGGCGTGGCGATCCTCACCAGGGAAGGAATAGGATTGGAGGAAGTCATGTCTGTCCCTTCGGCACGCGGAATAGCGATCACAGCCGACGGCGTTCGTTTCATCAATTTATACGCGCCATTTCGCTCCACAAAACGAAGAGAAAGGGCGACCTTTTACACCGAAGAGATAGCACCGTTGTTCGCTGGACGCTATGATAACTATGTAGTGGGCGGCGACTTAAATTGTGTCGTCGACCAAAAGGACGTAGTACCTCATTATGTGCCATCCATGGAATTGCGTGCTTTGATTACCGAAATGGCGCTTCTGGATACGTGGGAACTGCAGCATGGCGACAGAACGGGTTATACGTATGTAAAGGGACACTCGACGAGTAGACTTGATAGAGTGTATGTGACACAAGCTCTACGGACGGCGATACTGGATGCCGAAATCTGGCCAGCGGGTTTTACGGATCATACGGCGTACGTCTGTACGATTTCACTAACGCGTCAGAAGGTATGGCGGAGTAAGGGTCACTGGAAAATGAATAGTGCCCTTTTACGTGACACTGCATGTCGCCGGTCGATAGAGGTGGTCTGGGAGACCTGTGTTCGCCGCCAACGAGCATACACCTCGGTTCTCCAGTGGTGGATCAAATGCGCAATACCAACGTTACGGAGAACGTTGATACGATACGGGCAGGACAAATCTCAGTGGAACCGCACAACGGCGGATTTTTATTTTACAGCCCTGAGGGAGCTGATGACCCAACAACCATCGCCGGAAAGGCACATGGCCATGCGCAGGATAAAAGCCAAGTTATTACAGCTGAAGGGACTAAGAATGGAAGGGATAATGGTCCAGGCGAGATTGGCGGACTCAGTTGCTGCCGAAACCCCCTCCATGCACCATGTAGTACGTGAACGCCAACGATGACGAAGGACATTGATCAGGGAACTAATCTCTGAAACTGGCCAGCAAGTTGTGAACCAGCGTGATATTGTGCATGTGTTTACTGACTATTTTCGCCATTTATATGGACGTGTACAAGCGAACCACGAGACACTACATGATGTCATCTCCGAAATGCCAGATAGAGGACCACCACTGGATGCAGAGATTTTCATCACAGCGATAATGGAGAACGAGCTGACAGACGCAATTGCCAGGGGGGCTCCGAACAAGTCCCCAGGACAGGACGGCTTCCCAATTGAATTTTAACGCGCCTTTGCATACCTCATGGGACGGACGTGGATTCATATGTACAACGAACTCCTGTTACCCCAGACTGAGATACCTGTCGAATTCACGGAGGGTATCATCATACCAATACCCAAACCACGCGGTGGCAGAAGGCCAGGAGATTATAGACCACTCACTCTCTTGAACTGCGACTATAAGATTTTCGCGCGCATCCTTAGGGCCCACCTGCGGTCTTCAATTTCTGATAGACTCCTCATAGATCAAACATGCCTCGGCGGTAAGAGTAACGTACACACGGCGCTCAGTGACTACCGAGATATCATCGCATTAGCAGCGGCATGCCAAGTGCGAGGGGCACTAGTCGCTGTTGACTTCGATCATGCGTTCGACAGAGTGGATCATATCTTTTTGCACGCAGTGATGGGCAGATTGGGAATCCCACAGGCCTTCATTCTAGTGATCATGCGAATGTTACACGGCATGCGATCAAAAGTCTCGGTGAATGGGCGGGGCACTGACTACATTGTTATTTCAAGGTCAGTTCGTCAAGGTTGCCCCCTTTCGATATTTTTGTATCCAATGGCTTTGGAACCCTGTCTATATGGTCTCCGAAACCGGTTGGAGGGAGTGCCGTTGCCACAACTGACCTTTCACTGCCGCGCTTATGCTGACGATGTGATGCTGATGGCAAGGACAGGCGACGAAGTACTTACGGCTTTGCCATGGATACAGCGATACGGGATGGCGGCGGAAACGTGCTTAATCTACAGAAGTCACGCTGCATGAATGTCGGTCGAGGATTACAACCGGGGGAGGAAGTCCCGCTCATGTTAGTTAACACCATAAAATGTCTAGGTGTTACGTTCCACACGGATGTCGGCGGACAGCAGCGGATAACTACCGACGCATATTGAAGCTGATGCGAACAATGGTGCTGTTACAGAAATTAAGAGCGCTGGATATGATTCAGAGGGTGACCTATGTTAACGTATACCTATCACCGAGACTCACTCACGTAGCGCATGTCCTGCCTTTCAAAAGAATGGCTCTGAGCACTATGGGACTTAACTGCGGTGGTCATCAGTCCCCTAGAACTTAGAACTACTTCAACCTAAGGACATCACACACATCCATGCCCGAGGCAGGATTCGAACCTGCGACCGTAGCGGTCGCGCGGTTCCAGACTGTAGCGCCTAGAACCGCTCGGCCACTCCGGCCGGCTGACCTGCCTTTAACGAGCACAATGGCATCACGGATACAAGCAACTTTCGGAACTTACGTGAGTGTGGGACACCTGTTTAAGATCCAATACACAACGCCTACGCTACCACCTGGAGAGGGTGGACTTGGTCTGGTGAACTATATGAAAAGGCACGGGCGTTATTAGTCAGTACGATTTTATGACAGTGGCGCGGTCAATTTCACAATATCTCGGGTGCGTTGGCCGATGTACTAGCGCCCACTTCAATGCTGCCCCCCAGTCAATGTGGGCCATATTTCACCGAAGATTTCACATTTAAAGTTTTTTTTCCCCAAAAACACGACTACCAACGACGCGAAATGTATAACAACTCTTACTGCGCCGGTACCCCAGGAATACCCTGGAAAAGAAGTACCCAGGCAAGAACTGGCGACAGATATGGCGCGTTATACGGAACGTTTACCTCCCAACGTCGGTACGCTCAACGTGGTATGTGGTGGTAAATAGGAAGTTCGCAAAGAATCAACGGCGGCACGCCATTCATTTGGCAGACACTCCACTATGTTTAGGCTGCGCAACAGTGGACACTGATGAACATCGTTTAGCATTTGGTGGGACGGCTCCGGTGTGGCACTTGGCACGACAGATATTGGCGTTCCTGTTACGCTCCGCCCCTCACACAGTTTCCCCCAAGAATCTTATTTTCCGGTCCAAAATACCAATGCAGTGACATGAGTACGGGGAATGGTTGTGGGCTACGTATATAACGAATCGGAAGAGGACAAACTGGATTTTTGGCATTTTCTCCTAGATGGACACACGAAGCTGCAACAGCACAAGAAATATAGGCAAGACTTCGCTAATGAACTGCGACTTATATTTACCGACCTTCCGGCCAGATGGGGTGTGACGGGTGACAGATGAGATAGGCGAAGGAAGCGAGATAGACACCGATCACACTTTACGGACCCTTAGTTAATTTCGAAAAGACGACCCAGTCTTACACCAACGTCTGGACAACGGGTCGATAGATGGCTCTCGTGCTCTGTCGAACGTCGGGTCGTGAGCAGGTGTCGCCCCCGACACGAATTTCATTTCATTGCTAGAGAAGCATGTTTCTTTTGTATTTGTACTATCCGCGATGTCTTCATGTCTTTTTCATTTGGACATATTCAGTTTTATTCATTTCCTTACATAATTAATTTACTAATTAGCCACTATTTGTCAACATTTGCACACTGTAGACACTATTTATGCGGTAGTATAATAAAATTTAAAAAATTAAAAAAGAGTAAAAAGAGGAAAAAAGAAAAAACAAAAAAAGTGGGCAGCGCGACAGAATGTCAGTCCTAAGGGCCCGGGTTCGATTCCCGGCTGGGTCGGAGATTTTCTCCACTCAGGGACTGGGTGTTGCGTTGTCCTAATCATCATCATTTCATCCCCATCGACGCGCAAGTCTCCGACGTGGCGTCAAATCTAAAGACTCGCACCCGGCGAACGACATTTACATTTTACCTAGTGGACGATAACCGCATCGGTAAAATCCGAAGACTGATTTTGGACCAAACTGTCGTCCAGGTTGTTTGTGGCGAACCTCTTTCAACGAGGTTCGGGCAAGGAACACCTTCCCAAGGAGTCTTTAGGAATTTCGTGGTGAGGACGGGTCTCCATAAAGTCAGCCCCTAAATAGCTCACCGCAAGACAGAAGTCACCAATGTGTTTTAACTTGTAATTTATGCGACTAGCGTCAGTAGGTGGGTCAAGACCAGCAGGATGGACACAGAGAAATGAACGGCATGTGAATGTGTTTCTTGAATCATCGACAAAACAGGACGTCGCATAATTAGCATCTGAGTCTTCCCTCGTATAAAAGCCAGCCCTCCCCGCCACCCCCCCCCCCCCCCCCCCCCCCGCCCCAAGGGAATGACGCTGCGATACCATCTCATACCGTAAGTGAAAGATCTTTCGTTTCCATAAGAAACGATCAGACAACTGTTGAAGTTTCTTCACCATCATCGAGGGAAGCGGGTAAACATGGGCTACGTAATAAGCTTCCCAGAAAACATATTTATCCAGTAGTAGGAGGAGATTTAGTGTTTAACGTCCCGGCGACAACGAGGTCATTAGAGACGGAGCGCAAGCTCGGGTTAGGGAAGGATGGGGAAGGAAATCGGCAGTGCCCTTACAAAGGATCCATCCCGGCATTTGCCTGAAGCGATTTAGGAAATCACTGAAAACCTAAATCAGGATGGCCGGAGACGGGATTGAACCGTCGGCCTCCCGAATGCGAGTCCAGTGTGCTAACCACTGCGCCACCTCGCTCGGTATTTATCCAGTATTCGGTCTTTGTGAAGCAGAGTAAGAGAACGTATTTCATGTTCTAGTATCGCTCCCTGAATTTTATCCGTAGCAGACTTCCAGATAAGCGTCTCCATTTTATGTGGACAACGACCAACGATGACACCGAGAGACATATGGCGATCCACTGCAGTAGCCCATGAAACAACCGCCTCATTAAAACCTCGCAAAGGAAGAAGCCTGCATTTACCTTCACTAAGCACTGTACCAGAACACCGACAATAATCATCGATTGCAGCCTTCAGTCAAGGTATCTCCGCATTATTGTGGAATAGAACCATCATGTCATCCGTGTATGCCTGAACAGCTATAGTCTTTCCGGAAAGCGTCCAACCTTTCAGCTGGGGTGCCAGCATCCGAAGTAGAGGCTGCAGAGACAACACAAAGTCTTTTTATGTGATCACACGGCCATTTGACCTCAAGAAAGCCTCAAGTAAACAGTTTTTGATGTTGCTGAGCAACACACACAATTTGTAAATGAACACACCGCGATTCGCCCGCAGCTCGTGGTCGTGCGGAAGCGTTCTCGCTTCCCACGTCCGGGTTCCCGGGTTCGATTCCCGGCGGGGTCAGGGATTTTCTCTGCCTCGTGATGGTTGGGTGTTGTGTGATGTCCTTCGGTTAGTTAGGTTTAAGTAGTTCTAAGTTCTAGGGGACTGATGACCATAGATGTTAAGTCCCATAGTACTCAGAGCCATTTGAACCATTTGAACACCGCGATTCGACTGTATTGTTGTTTATTTAATTACGACCTAGTTTTCGGCCTACTATGCTATTTTCAGGTGACTGAGTTTACATCATTAATGTAATAAACTCAGTCACTTGAAAAGGGCGTAAAACGCCGAAACCTAAGTCGTAATTAAATAAACAACAATAGAGTCGAATCGCGGTGTGTTCATTTAAAAATTACTGTATGACTGTTGCTCAGCAGCATCAAAAACTGTCTACAAACAGTAACTGACAGCGGGCTTCCTTGAGACACTCCCCGACCGATATTTATCGGGGCCGTCAGTTTGGTATGAAGCTGAAATAGCTTCAAACAGATTTGGGAGCACTCGCCGTGTGTCAACAGTAAATCCAACAGCCTCCACAATCCGAAACAAAAAGTTGTGATTGAAAAGGTCAAATGCCTCATCAAAGTCTAAAAAAAGCACATGCATAAGGGACGTACGTTACGGCAGCGATCGAAACCACGTCACGACACTCGACTATAAGGGTAAGAACGGTACGATTACTCACACCCCTTTCTTGTTTTACAACAATCGTCTCCATCAGGGCCGACATCCTACTATTAACTGCCCTCGCCACAGTCTTATAATCAAAGTTTAACAAAGTAAATGGGCGAAAGCTAGCAGGGGGCAACCGGTCCGGAGCGTTTCGGGATTAAAACAATTTTCCACACTTCGAACGATATCGGCACTTCTCTCCTTTGTAACACTTGATTCGCCGGCCGATGTAGCCGAGAGGTTCTAGGCGCTTCAGTCAGGAAATGTGCGACTGCTACGGTCGCAGGTTCGAATCCTGCCTCGGTCATGGATGTGTGTGATGTCCTTAGGTTAGTTAGGTTTAAGTAGTTCTAAGTTCTAGGGGACTGATGACCTCAGATGTTAAGTCCCATAGTGTTCAGAGCCATTTTGAACACTTCATTCAAAAGAGATGTAAAGGTAGCACTTAACAACGCCCAAGAATGCACGTAAAATTCCTTGGGACGTCCATCTAGATCCGGCTACTTTTGAGAAGGAGATCCCCCAATAAGTGTGTAAACTTCCTCAGGCTGAAAGGCTGCTAAGAGCGTTTCATTATGTTCAGGTGTAATTGTAATAACCAAGATGCTGACTAGTGGGTCGTAAAAGGTATCATTGGACGCGTCGACGCCGTAAATGTTGACACATTTTTGGTGTAAGACACGCATTATGTCAGCTTGCGCCATTACGATAAGTTCATCATATGTCGTGGGAGAATGAACACAAGCCCGCCGGTGATGGGTCTGAAGGCGAAGCAAATGATATAAGGAAGTCAGATCTTCCGTCACCAATGAATGTGGCTTGAACGCAGTTTCGAACCTTCCATTTATGTCACCTTCAAGGTCAACAATTTCGCCATTACACGCCAAGCATCCGCAGTCCGCATAGGACGTGATCCGCAGCATCGTAAAGTTCACGCACGATGGAATAGTAATATTCGTAACTTCTCCGAGAGTCCTGCACTTTGGCAGCGCAAAAAAGCTTATCTGAGCCTCGGTTTTGCCAGTTGTGTCCACTAGTCAAGAGTGGAAGATTATCTCCTAGTGGACCGGAGAGTAAGCTCCCACGCGGCTCGCATCACGTCATTGAGAGTGTGAGAGGTTCCATGCGCTCTTTTGCATGTCTCCTTTTATTTTCATCAATTTTATTAGTGTCCTATGTCATTGCACGGTAGTAACAGACCGAATAAGGTAATTGTGATGAGAGTAATTGTACTGAGAGCTCAAAAAAATACTTTTCACTTGATTCCTACGCATGTTGTTTTACTTCCCTGGGTGGCCTGTGCGAGACAAGCATCGGAGGAGGCGGCACACTGCACTTCCGGTTGCGGGCTGCACTTCCCTGAATTCTCTGGGGTTGGTACAATAGGCTTAAGCGCCTGGCGGAACGACTGACGTGGTCGAGTTTCGTCTATTGTATTCAGGGCAGAACGACCTGCGAGACGTCTGAGTGTCGCTGCAGTTTATGTGTTTACCATTCCGGCGCGTCCGGAACGAAGATTCCTGGCACCGACTGACTGCATTGTCCTCTCAATTCTGAGAATACTTGTGGACCGTGCCCTGCTGGATGCAACGGTCTGGCGCCCGATGACCGGTGGTCTAGGCAGGTTGTTTTCGTTGCCGGTCAAACGGCAAGTTCACTGCCCTCATCTGAATAGTAGAGGCCTGATTGGTCACCTTAAACTTAGGCTACTTGACGTGATAAAGCCCTGCTCAAAATTGGAGGGAACGGTCGCTATTTGGGCGAATGATGTTCCGAGACAGTGTGGGGGAATTTTGGAATCAGAACTGAATGCTGATTCGTGGTTTTCGAGGAGAGTAGGGAGTTGATCAATGCTGGCTTCGCTCTTGCATCGCATCACAGTGGAATTAGGGATTGATCTTGGTCGGAGTCGGACAGTCTTGCGACTTGGTCGCTCGTTTTCGGAAGAACTTAGAATTCTCGGACAGCCTTCGCGGCCAGGGGTTGTCACAGAGTTGCTGCACGGCAGAAGTCGGCGCCTACGTCATCAGGACGCTGCCTACCGACGACGTGTTGCAGATTTTAGTAGTGGTACAGTATTTTGCGGCTCCGGCATTGTAGGACTTTATCAATTTTATACTGAATCCCTCAGCAGCACGCGCGCTCGCTTTGCTACAAGTCCACCTTGCTTGTTTCTCCATGTGATCCCATTTGAGCTCTCACTACTAATTGCGATACTGCTATATAGTCGGAAGATTAATATATGATTCATTAGGACCTCCAGTCATTATCGTCAGTCTATTGCATCACAGAGGGTAGGAGCCCCTTGTTCTCGAGCCAACCCTTACTCTCATAATATTTAAGTATACCCTATCCTTTAACTTACTGTGTGTGTGTCGACTGTGTGTGTCGACAATCATGTGCATTTATGTTCTGATGTACACTCCTGGAAATTGAAATAAGAACACCGTGAATTCATTGTCCCAGGAAGGGGAAACTTTATTGACACATTCCTGGGGTCAGATACATCACATGATCACACTGACAGAACCACAGGCACATAGACACAGGCAACAGAGCATGCACAATGTCGGCACTAGTACAGTGTATATCCACCTTTCGCAGCAATGCAGGCCGCTAATCTCCCATGGAGACGATCGTAGAGATGCTGGATGTAGTCCTGTGGAACGGCTTGCCATGCCATTTCCACCTGGCGCCTCAGTTGGACCAGCGTTCGTGCTGGACGTGCAGTCCCAAACATGCTCAATGGGGGACAGATCCGGAGATCTTGCTGGCCAGGGTAGTTGACTTACACCTTCTAGAGCACGTTGGGTGGCACGGGATACATGCGGACGTGCATTGTCCTGTTGGAACAGCAAGTTCCCTTGCCGGTCTAGGAATGGTAGAACGATGGGTTCGATGACGGTTTGGATGTACCGTGCACTATTCAGTGTCCCCTCGACGATCACCAGTGGTGTACGGCCAGTGTAGGAGATCGCTCCCCACACCATGATGCCGGGTGTTGGCCCTGTGTGAATCGGTCGTATGCAGTCCTGATTGTGGCGCTCACCTGCACGGCGCCAAACACGCATACGACCATCATTGGCACCAAGGCAGAAGCGAATCTCATCGCTGAAGACGACACGTCTCCATTCGTCCCTCCATTCACGCCTGTCGCGACACCACTGGAGGCGGGCTGCACGATGTTGGGGCGTGAGCGGAAGACGGCCTAACGGTGTGCGGGACCGTAGCCCAGCTTCATGGAGACGGTTGCGAATGGTCCTCGCCGATACCCCAGGAGCAACAGTGTCCCTAATTTGCTGGGAAGTGGCGGTGCGGTCCCCTACGGCACTGCGTAGGATCCTTCGGTCTTGGCGTGCATCCGTGCGTCGCTGCGGTCGGGTCCCAGGTCGACGGGCACGTGCACCTTCCACCGACCACTGGCGACAACATCGATGTACTGTGGAGACCTCACGCTCCACGTGCTGAGCAATTCGGCGGTACGTCCACCCGGCCTCCCGCATGCCCACTATACGCCCTCGCTCAAAGTCCGTCAACTGCACATACGGTTCACGTCCACGCTGTCGCGGCGTGCTACCAGTGTTAAAGACTGCGATGGAGCTCCGTATGCCACGGCAAACCGGCTGACACTGACGGCGGCGGTGCACAAATGCTGCGCAGCTAGCGCCATTCGACGGCCAACACCGCGGTTCCTGGTGTGTCCGCTGTGCCGTGCGTGTGATCATTGCTTGTACAGCCCTCTCGCAGTGTCCGGAGCAAGTATGGTGGGTCTGACACACCGGTGTCAATGTGTTCTTTTTTCCATTTCCAGGAGTGTATAATAAATCTCACTGTAATATTTAATCCGCACATCATTTCGTAGATATAGGCAGACTCCTATTTCCGGTTGTTTATTATGATAAAATTCTCTTTTTTTAAGTAGCTTACGATTTTTATTAAATTACCGTGAGTGTGCACTTCTTATTTTACCAACTACCAGGGCCCACCATCATTCCCTTCCGTTACTGTTGTGCGCATAATTAATTAGCTCGTAAATAAGGAGGGGGTCGAGTGCATGTCTCGTTATCATGCAAAATTCGTCTGAATTAAAGAGGTACAAACTCTTCTCCACCACGGCATCTCGCAAGTGGGGTCAGTTAGGTAAGCGACGTTTAAAGTCCACGGAGTGCGAAACAATTTTACAGGTTGCCGTGCAAGATTGAGAGTTGCAGTCACAGCGCAGTAGCCCGCAAAAGAAGCTCACATGACTTCAAAATTAAAAATACACTCCTGGAAATGGAAAAAAGAACACATTGACACCGGTGTGTCAGACCCACCATACTTGCTCCGGACACTGCGAGAGGGCTGTACAAGCAATGATCACACGCACGGCACAGTGGACACACCAGGAACCGCGGTGTTGGCCGTCTAATGGCGCTAGCTGCGCAGCATTTGTGCACCGCCGCCGTCAGTGTCAGCCAGTTTGCCGTGGCATACGGAGCTCCATCGCAGTCTTTAACACTGGTAGCATGCCGCGACAGCGTGGACGTGAACCGTATGTGTAGTTGACGGACTTTGAGCGAGGGCGTATAGTGGGCATGCGGGAGGCCGGGTGGACGTACCGCCGAATTGCTCAACACGTGGGGCGTGAGGTCTCCACAGTACATCGATGTTGTCGCCAGTGGTCGGCGGAAGGTGCACGTGCCCGTCGACCTGGGACCGGACCGCAGCGACGCACGGATGCACGCCAAGACAGTAGGATCCTACGCAGTGCCGTAGGGGACCGCACCGCCACTTCCCAGCAAATTAGGGACACTGTTGCTCCTGGGGTATTGGCGAGGACCATTCGCAACCGTCTCCATGAAGCTGGGCTACGGTCCAGCACACCGTTAGCCCGTCTTCCGCTCACGCCCCAACATCGTGCAGCCCGCCTCCAGCGGTGTCGCGACAGGCGTGAATGGAGGGACGAATGGAGACGTGTCGTCTTCAGCGATGAGAGTCGCTTCTGCCTTGGTGCCAATGATGGTCGTATGCGTGTTTGGCGCCGTGCAGGTGAGCGCCACAATCAGGACTGCATACGACCGAGGCACACAGGGCCAACACCCGGCATCATGGTGTGGGGAGCGATCTCCTACACTGGCCGTACACCACTGGTGATCGTCGAGGGGACACTGAATAGTGCACGGTACATCCAAACCGTCATCGAACCCATCGTTCTACCATTCCTAGACCGGCAAGGGAACTTGCTGTTCCAACAGGACAATGCACGTCCGCATGTATCCCGTGCCACCCAACGTGCTCTAGAAGGTGTAAGTCAACTACCCTGGCCAGCAAGATCTCCGGATCTGTCCCCCATTGAGCATGTTTGGGACTGGATGAAGTGTCGTCTCACGCGGTCTGCACGTCCAGCACGAACGCTGGTCCAACTGAGGCGCCAGGTGGAAATGGCATGGCAAGCCGTTCCACAGGACTACATCCAGCATCTCTACGATCGTCTCCATGGGAGAATAGCAGCCTGCATTGCTGCGAAAGGTGGATATACACTGTACTAGTGCCGACATTGTGCATGCTCTGTTGCCTGTGTCTATGTGCCTGTGGTTCTGTCAGTGTGATCATGTGATGTATCTGACCCCAGGAATGTGTCAATAAAGTTTCCCCTTCCTGGGACAATGAATTCACGGTGTTCTTATTTCAATTTCCAGGAGTGTATTATACTATAGGCAGTCTGGTAAGTAAAATATATCTAATCTGCTACTAGAAATCGCAGTAAACTGGGCAAATTTAACTAACGTCGGGTATTTACATATCCAGACGACTTTCAGGCATAAGGAGAGGACCAATTAATGTAATTCACGACAAAAATTAAAATTTGGAGATTTATGTGGAGCTCGCGACACACGCTTAAAATCTCGATCCAACTGAATATCCGGAGGACTTCTATGCATCAGGTAAACAATTTCCTGTTCATAAAAAGGCGAACGATCCACCGCGCGACCAGTGCCTCACGGTGCGCATAAAAGAATTGACAACCAGTGCCCCTGCTAGAATCCAACATTTCCACCTCGCCTCAGCAATAAGAATGCTTTCGCGGAAGTAAAAGGTGGTCCCCGTGAAATATTCGGGTGCTGTATTAAAGACCACATGAAGACCGGGCAAGGAGAAATGCCTAAATAACAACTTCCGTAAGAATACTACGTTCACGCATGAATCATAAATGAACTGACGCAGTGAAGCCAATCGTAGTTCTGATTCCACACGATTAACATTTAAGGGGAGGAACGTGTAGGCTTGGGTCATTGATCACAGTTATACATGGATGTACGTAACGTACCGCGCAGAATTATGCAGACAGCTGAGCGTCAAGGTCCATTGTCGGTCCACAGATGAATCAGACTTTTGGGGGAACAGATCCCTGTCATTGGAATATTTATTCTTAGGTTTCTTACGTGTCATCGCACGGTCAAGTTGTAAACGGTGTTTCTGTCGGATGCGAAGGGTGGGAGGGGGGCCATAGGCACAGTTTACTGCCGTTCAGAGCTCCTCTGGAGCTACTGTAGGCAGCAAATTCAGAAAACCGTTCAGAGGAAGGAGCAGGAATAGATTGCCGCGTCTCAGACTGTGTAGGGGGACACGAAAGGGGGGGGGGCGAGCTCCCTCTCCACATGGAGGCAACTCGGAAGGAGCCACTTCGCGAGAAGGAGGGATGCTGATGATAACTTCTTCACCACTCACCGTACCACGGACGGGAGGTGTCGTATAATCGAGAGAAGCAGGGGATAAAAGCGATGCGGAGGAGGTTGGGGCAGAAGAAGGCACAGCAAAATCCTCACCCTCCCCATCGTGAGTGCGACGTCACTTGTGTGTCACTGTTAGAGGTTCTATCCTGGAGCCAACGGTATTCTGGTCCTGTCGCGGAGATAAAGGCGGAAATTCATTTACGCGACTACCAGAACCGTTTTTTTCGGTAATTTTGATCCGAAGCAGCAGGAGATCCTACTTGTGGAGTGGAAGGGACAAAATCAGCAGCCGTTCATTTGCGACGCTGCAGTAATGACGGCTTTAATACAAACACCTTCCCCAGGCAATTAGACCAAACGTGTCCACTTTCGTTACATAGGAAGTAGATTCTGTCTTGACCATTATAAAGGACACGAATGCGGCTGCCACACACTTGTAAACGTCATGCGTTTTATATAAATTTCCACGGCACGACTTCCATTATAACACTGTAATCTGTGTTGAGTAGACCAACGTTCACGACGTACGTTTTTTACGTTGCTATAAGGAATCAGTGTGTGCTTTAGAAAGTCGTCATATACCTCCGGAGGGAGACTGAACACTCGAACATTCGTACAGTCAATTTCAGCATCAGCGAGTGACACCATGCTAACGTAATTACCGCTATTCTTGAACGATACTTGAGAATCATGTCACGACAACAACCTATCAACGTGAACGGGATCCATAAATTTGACGTAAAACACAGACTCGTCTGCGTAAAAATAAGCGGTGTGGATGTGATCAAAGTTCGCATGAATTGTACCGACAAGCCAGTCGTCGATTTCTAGAGACCCGAGCTGCACGTGTCGCGTTGTTTTATCGAAAGTAAAGCTCACAGAATATTTTCGTGGAATACACGTGGAAACCACGGTAGCCATAGCGGAGCAGCCGACGCCGCTGCAAGTAGACGAACACAGACTGACAGTAAGGTGGAGACGAGGAGCTACGACTCGCTCGGCAGAAGGAACACTAACGACGAAAACTTCACACAAGAGACGCTGCGGCATGTGAAATAAACAAGAACCTTCCCGGTCAGCGCTCTTAGCAGAACTGACCTCTGAAGCCCACATACGCTACGTGCGTCGTAATTTATGATGCTCTTAGCTTACAAACTAGAAAAACTGAAAAAAAAATCAATTCTCCATTAACTGGTTAATCATCAGCAAGTTTCTGGCACGGAAATTATGTTAGTCTCATGTTAGAAGGACGTAAAGACGCTTTTAATCGACATAGCCTCGACGCGAATCCACTTTGAAATTTTCGCTATTTCACGAAATTTCTCAGCTCGAGAAGTACCTTTCCAGAGAATGAAGTTACCAAATACTTCGATTGTTACTGTCATTATCGCTTAACTTCTTCATTCTGATGCTGTTAGATACTTGCTTGAAGGGAGCATTGGACATTTTCAGAAGCATTTGCCTTATATATATATATATATATATATATATATATATATATACATATATATATATATATATATATATATATATATATAGCAGGCTCTAAGCTTTAACCTTAAATAGTATTTAAGGCCAAACGATCTAAGATATGACTAGTCAGATAGATTAAGTTTTTAAAAACCTGCTGCCGGCCGAAGTGGCCGTGCGGTTCAAGGCGCTGCAGTCTGGAGCCGCAAGACCGCTACGGTCGCACGTTCGAATCCTGCCTCGGGCATGGATGTTTGTGATGTCCTTAGGTTAGTTAGTTTTAACTAGTTCTAAGTTCTAGGGGACTAATGACCTCAGCAGTTGAGTCCCATAGTGCTCAGAGCCATTTGAACCATTTTTTAAAAGCTGCTGAAGGTCGATAAATTTAAAACAACATAACCATATTAACTTTTCAATAGTCAGAAGACCCAATCTTTATGACCAATAAGAAACCTTACTCCAAAACGGCTGAAGACCTTTGTTTAAAAAAAAAAAAAACTGCAATCAATTTTCCAAGACAGAAGGCCCGATACTTTTAACCTTAAATAGTATTTAAGCCCAAGTCATGTAAGTAAGAATCCAAAATTTTAAAGCGCTGTAGGCCCATCATTTTAAGAACAATACATCTACGATAAATTTTCAACAAGCAGAAGGTCCACAGCTTTGTCTTGAAAGAATGTAATGCTTGATAAGTAACAACCTTAGTACTTAAAGCGGCTGAGGCCCATGCTTTTAAAAACAGCCGGCCGGATTGGCCGAGCGGTTCTAGGCGCTACAGTCTGGAACTGCGCGACCGCTACGGTCGCAGGTTCGAATCCTGCCTCGGGCATGGATGTGTGTGATGTCCTTAGGTTAGTTAGGTTTAAGTAGTTATAAGTTCTAGGGGACTGATGACCTCAGAAGTTGAGTCCCATAGTGCTCAGAACCATTTTTTTAAAAAAACAATACACTACAATAAATTTGGAACAGGCAGAAAGCCCACATCTTTATCTTCCAAAAGGTAATACTTGATAAGTAAGATCCTTAAAACTTAAAGCGGCTGAAGGCCGATGCTTTAAAACAATACAATAAATTCTCAACAGGTAGAAGGCCCAAGCATTATTTTCAATGTAAGACTTGCCCAATTAAGAAAAACTTACTTTTAAAACGCCCTAAGGCGTCTGACTTTAAAAACCCAATTACAAACATACAAATTCCAACTATCGGCTATGAGCCATTAAAAATACACAAACGCCAACAAGAAGGGCAGTATAGGCAACGTCGCTCAGAAGTTTCTAGAGGGCTCGGTCTGCCCTTGAAATCTTAACGTTCGCTTAGGTGACAAGGATTCAGCCCAACTATACTCGACCCGCCGGGAACACAACCAAGAGACAGTCAGGGACCCACCGACAAGACGATTTGCTAACCACTGACCAGTATACGAGAATTCCAAAGCCAAAACGTTACAGACATAGCCACCCTAAACCAAAAATACATTAAGCTGTCAAAAACTACACACCATGTTGGATAGCGACAACACGTGAGGAAAGGACACTGCCTGAATTTACGTTAGCGACGAGGGCAGGTAACTGGAACACCAACGGCCACAAGGCAGAAAATGCCGCTGGTGCACTTGAATTTCAAACCAACAAATATAGTTAATTCCACCACGCGGCAGCTAAATCTTCCCAAACTCGAACCCTCGCTGTTGCTCCCAGGAATACCGCCAACAGCGAAGCACCAACCAAGGGGACAACGTGAACGGACGTGGCTTCGGTAATTAAATCACGACTCAACTTTCATGTCCTGGGTCGGTGAGCCACGAACCTCGTAGCACTCGGACCAACCCCGACACGCTCCGACACTGCATAGAGACCGCCAGGGGGCCCGGCCGACTGCGCCGGGCAGAGACTTGCTTGCTGATCCGCTTCAACCGACCGGCTCACTGCCAGTACGCCGTTGTTGTTGTTGTTGTTGTTGTTGTGGTCTTCAGTCCTAAGACTGGTTTGATGCAGCTCTCCATGATACTCTATCCTGTGCAAGCTTTTTCATCTCCCAGTACCTACTGCAACCTACATCCTTCTGAATCTGCTTAGTGTATTCATCTCTTGGTCTCCCTCTACGATTTTTACCCTCCACGCTGCCCTCCAATACTAAATTGGTGATCCCTTGATGCCTCAGAACATGTCCTACCAACCGATCCCTTCTTCTGGTCAAGTTGTGCCGCAAACTTCTCTCCTCTCCAATCCTATTCAATACCTCCTCATTAGTTATGTGATCTACCCATCTAATCTTCAGCATTCTTCTGTAGCACCACATTTCGAAAGCTTCTATTCTCTTCTTGTCCAAACTATTTATCGTCCATGTTTCACTTCCATACATGGCTACCCTCCATACGAATACTTTCAGAAATGACTTCCTGACACGTAAATCAATACTGTATGTTAACAAATTTCTCTTCTTCAGAAACGCTTTCCTTGCCATTGCCAGCCTACATTCTATATCCTCTCTACTTCGACCATCATCAGTTATTTTGCTCCCCAAATAGCAAAACTCCTTTACTACTTTAAGTGCCTCATTTCCTAATCTAATTCCCTCAGCATCACCCGATTTAATTAGACTACATTCCATTATCCTTGTTTTGCTTTTGTTGATGTTCATCTTATATCCTCCTTTCAAGACACTGTCCATTCCATTCAACTGCTCTTTCAAGTCCTTTGCTGTCTCTGACAGAATTACAATGTCATCGGCGAACCTCAAAGTTTTTATTTCTTCTCCATGAATTTTAATACCTACCCCGAATTTTTCTTTTGTTTCCTTTACTGCTTGCTCAATATACAGATTGAACAACATCGGGGAGAGGCTACAACCCTGTCTTACTCCCTTCCCAACCATTGCTTCCCTTTCATGTGCCTCGACTCTTATAACTGCCATCTGGTTTCTGTACAAATTGTAAATAGCCTTTCGCTCCCAGTATTTTACCTCTGCCACCTTTAGAATTTGAAAGAGAGTATTCCAGTCAACATTGTCAAAAGCTTTCTCTAAGTCTACAAATGCTAGAAACGTAGGTTTGCCTTTCCTTAATCTTTCTTCTAAGATAAGTCGTAAGGTCAGTATTGCCTCACGTGTTCCAGTGTTTCTACGGAATCCAAACTGATCTTCCCCGAGGTTGGCTTCTACTAGTTTTTCCATTCGTCTGTAAAGAATTCGTGTTAGTATTTTGCAGCTGTGACTTACTAAGCTGATAGTTCGGTAATTTTCACATCTGTCGACACCTGCTTTCTTTGGGATTGGAATTATTATATTCTTCTTGAAGTCTGAGGGTATTTCGCCTGTTTCATACATCTTGCTCACCAGATGGTAGAGTTTTGTCAGCACTGGTTCTCCCACGGTCGTCAGTAGTTCCAATGGAATATTGTCTACTCCGGGGGCCTTGTTTCGACTCAGGTCTTTCAGTGCTCTGTCAAACTCTTCACGCAGTATCGTATCTCCCATTTCATCTTCATCTACATCCTCTTCCATTTCCATAATGTTGTCCTCAAGTACATCGCCCTTGTATAGACCCTCTATATACTCCTTCCACCTTTCTGCTTTCCCTTCTTTGCTTAGAACTGGGTTTCCATCTGAGCTCTTGATATTCATACAAGTCGTTCTCTTATCTCCAAAGGCCTCTTTAATTTTCCTGTAGGCAGTATCTATCTTATCCCTAGTGAGATAGGCCTCTACATCCTTACATTTGTCCTCTAGTCATCCCTGCTTAGCCATTTTGCACTTCCTGTCGATCTCATTTTTGAGACGTTTGTATTCCTTTTTGCCTGTTTCACTTACTGCATTTTTATATTTTCTCCTTTCATCAATTAAATTCAATATTTCTTCTGTTACCCAAGGATTTCTACTAGCCCTCGTCTTTTTACCTACTTGATCCTCTGCTGCCTTCACTACTTCATCCCTCAAAGCTACCCATTCTTCTTCTACTGTATTTATTTCCCCCATTCCTGTCAATTGCTCCCTTATGCTCTCCCTGAATCTCTGTACAACCTCTGGTTCTTTTAGTTTATCCAGGTCCCATCTCCTTAAATTCCCACCTTTTTGCAGTTTCTTCAGTTTTAATCTACAGGTCATAACCAATAGATTGGTGTCAGAGTCCGCATCTGCCCCTGGAAATGTCTTACAATTTAAAACCTCGTTCCTAAATCTCTGTCTTACCATTATATAATCTATCTGATACCTTTTAGTATCTCCAGGGTTCTTCCATGTATACAACCTTCTTTCATGATTCTTGAACCAAGTGTTAGTTATGATTATGTTGTGCTCTGTGCAAAATTCTACAAGGCGGCTTCCTCTTTCATTTCTGTCCCCCAATCCATATTCACCTACTGTTTCCTTCTCTCCCTTTTCCTACACTCGAATTCCAGTTGCCCATGACTATTAAATTTTCGTCTCCCTTCACAATCTGAATAATTTCTTTTATTTCATCATACATTTCTTCAATTTCTTCGTCATCTGCAGAGCTAGTTGGCATATAAACTTGTACTACTGTAGTAGGTGTGGGCTTCGTGTCTATCTTGGCCACAATAATGCGTTCACTATGCTGTTTGTAGTAGCTTACCCGCATTCCTATTTTCCTATTCATTATTAAACCTACTCCTGCATTACCCCTATTTGATTTTGTGTTTATAACCCTGTAGTCACCTGACCAGAAGTCTTGTTCCTCCTGCCACCGAACTTCACTAATTCCCACTATATCTAACTTCAACCTATCCATTTCCCTTTTTCAATTTTCTAACCTACCTGCCCGATTAAGGGATCTGACATTCCACGCTCCGATCCGTAGAACGCCAGTTTTCTTTCTCCTGATAACGACATCCTCTTGAGTAGTCCCCGCCCGGAGATCCCAATGGGGGACTATTTTACCTCCGGAATATTTTACCCAAGAGGACGCCATCATCATTTAATCATACAGTAAAGCTGCATGCCCTCGGGAAAAATTACGGCTGTAGTTTCCCCTTGCTTTCAGCCGTTCGCAGTACCAGCACAGCAAGGCCGTTTTGGTTATTGTTACAAGGCCAGATCAGTCAATCATCCAGATTGTTGCCCTTGCAACTACTGAAAAGGCTGCTGCCCCTCTTCAGGAGCCACATGTTTGTCTGTCCTCTCAACAGATACCCCTCCGTTGTGGTTGCACCTACGGTACGGCTATCTGTATCGCTGAGGCACGCAAGCCTCCCCACCAACGGCAAGGTCCATGGTTCATGGGGAGAGGCCAGTAAGCCGACAACATTTAAAACAAGTTGTCAGTGGAAATGACACCAACTACACACACAGTTTGACAAACACTTGCATGAAGACTTGAATGACACTCAGCAGTGGTTGTGCAATCACGAAGACAAATCAGGAGTTGACACACACACACACACACACACACACACACACACACACACATAGCCGTCCTATAAGCGATCGGCGAGCCAATTTATGTCTTCCAGTAGGACGACAGACCGACGATGCACGAAGACCGTCCCCGGCTTATGTGATTCGTGGCGAAAACTGTTGGGTGAGCCGTGGACATCCAGGTCTCACTGCTGCTCCAACCCGACTGCACTAGTGCCGCGTTCCAACTCCACGACTGGCAGGTCCGAACTGCCCTCGTGGCACGTTCCAACTTCCTCCACGATAGACAACAACCAGGAAGTAATAGCAGTGCAGCAAAGATAACATGTGAGGTCTATATGGATAGGCGCTGCTGCTGTCGCTGATGAACGGACAAAGCAGCAAGTCAGTGACAACAGAAATTGAAACTAACGTAACGAGGAGGCAACACGAAAAAAACAGGATGCAAAATAAGAGATAGCAGGAGCACGAACCAAGCACGGCTCAATTTAGTTCGCAGCAAATGGGTGCAGTGTTCTGCGGTTACTAGACAATAGTTACTTAGTTCTTACCATGCCTAGGGATGCATTTTAAATTATTATCGGACATCTCCAATTGTTACATTAAGACTAAATTAACTGATGAAGAGGACACTTCATTACGGAAAGCGCGTTGCATTATTTCATTTACGTGTGCCGGCCGGAGTGGCCGAGCGGTTCTAGGCGCTATAGTCTGGACTGCTACGGTCGCAGGTTCGAATCCTGCATTGGACATGGATGTGTTTGATGTACTTAGGTTAGTTAGGTTTAAGTAGTTCTAAGTTCTAGGGGACTGATGACCTCAGAAGTTAAGTCCCAAAGTGCTCAGAGCCATTTGAACCATTTTTTTTTTCATTTACGTGCTTTTAGCAACGATGCCTGTAAAATGCTAAAATTAGTGCTAAAGGCCGCTTTCAAAGACAAAAGGTGTTAATGTCTTCTGTTAAATCTCACGACTAGATGACGTGGACGACGTCACCTATTTCAAGTGGAACAGCGAAGAAAATACTGCAGAAGATCAACTGTTTTCAGTTGCAATACACTCATTCTACGTGCTCCAAGTTCACATTTTCGCAGAATTACTGCAGTACTCGCTTCAACAATGTAGGAAAATATTTCAACATTTCAAAACTCACATCCAACTTAGAGGCCTTACATTTAGTCGTCAGCCAGAACATCTAGTTCTGTGGAGCACTATTTAGAGTAAACTGATGTAGCGAAGATTGTTTACCACTGCTCTTTCTCGCCGGAGAATACGCATTGAGTTACTGGGCCCTCTATTTATACCGCAACAGTCATTTCTTGAGCAAGCAATGCACACGACCTGCAGAATCTCCAGTTCTGTATGTTCCTACCTAAACTGGCTGTGCTTCATTTCAGGTACAAGGTACTGCAACGTCATACTGGCACCAACAGTGTGGTCGTACTGCTAACTTCGTTGTTCGTTACTTTTGATTTTGTAATCACTGCAATAAAAGTCGCAGTGTGAGAAGTCTCATTTCGTTCCTCGTTAACAATGAGGAGATTAGTTTTCTCGTCAATATTCTTTTTCCCTTCTAACCGACGAAATGCAGCAAGCTGCAGCCAGTAATCGTTAGACAAACCGCTGTTTGGTACTGTTAAGATTTCTTTTAACGTAGCCTAGGGGAAGGAATTTACTTCAGCTTTGAAATATCTTAATAAGCAACGTTCGCAAATTTACCGAATAAGAAAATGGTTCAAATGGCTCTGAGCACTATGGGACTTAACATCGGAGGTCATCAATCCCCTAAAACTTAGAACTACTTGTAGATGTAGATGTAGATGAAGATGTAGATGTAGATGTAGAACCTAACTAACCTAAGGACATCACACACATCCATGCCCGAGGCAGGATTCGAACCTTCGACCGTAGCGGTCGGGTGGTTCCAGACTGTAGCGCCTAAGAGGCATCACAGGTTGTGTTTCTGTAGTTGTGGAAATCATTAGCTGAAACCCGGTTTAACAACTAAGAGTATGGTATTTGTAGTGTTGGCAGAAGAGCCAACACCGTGTTGCTAGAGGAGGCCGAAATACACGCGTTTAAGCTCACGCAGGCTGGCGCGAGGTCTGGAACAGTTAAGGGAATTTTTAGTAGCAAATAAAGTACGTAGTTGATGTAATACTTAACTTTAATCCGTAATTGTAGAACATCGCTCTTGATTGTACATGCTTCATAAAATAATATCAAATGCTATGGCGCCTTGCTAGGTCGTAGCAAATGACGTAGCTGAAGACTAATGAGCGTAGTTGTCAGTGATCCGTCTCTGGCTAAGTCGGCTGTACAACTGGGGCGAGTGCTAGTAAGTCTCTCTAGACCTGCCGTGCGGCGGCGCTCGGTCTGCAATCACTGACAGTGGCGACACGCGGGTCCGACGTATACTAACGGACCGCGGCCGATTTAAAGGCTACCACCTAGCAAATGTGGTGTCTGGCGGTGACACCACATTCCTCCCCCGCAAACCGGCGAACGGTTGTGTAACAAGGCTTCCGCCCGCCGTGGGGAGGACCCCATGTTGACGTATGCGACGAGGTGGGGAGCCTAACAACAGGCGAGGCTGTGCCACCCGCACCCGGCCATTCGGTCCGAGGGGAGCTAGGAAACGCCTGAAAACCTAGTGCATGGCGCACGCCAACATGCGGTGTATGCGCCCTTAAAGAGACCGGAGGGGCCGAAGATTCGACCTCCATCGGGGCGGGGCACCCGACGGGCGAAGACGACATCTGGTCCGGAGCGGGCAAGAGTTCCATGTCGGAGGACCCAGGGAGGCGCTTGGCGGCTGCAGCGAAGCGTCCACTGCGGGCGGCGCCGGCGGGAGAACCGGCGGCGGCGGCGGCGGCGGCGCGTCGCCATGGGGCAAAATGGAAGGTAGCGTCGGTAACACCTGGGGAAGAGGCGAGCCAGTAGATGGGTCCCCAGGGCGCTGACCGGACGGCACCGTCGCTGAAAGTAGACGGGGAGCGGCAGAACCCGTGCGACGACAGAGGCGCAGCTGATTGAGATACCTACGCACCTCACCAGAGGCCCCCAAAACCAGATACATAGCGCGGCCGAGGCAGCGAAGAATGCGCCCTGCGAGCCAACGCCGTGAACCTCGATAGTTGCGATAGTATACAACGTCGCCTGGATCAAATGCAGGTGGCTGCCGCTGCACAGGAACCTGATGCAGCGGATGCAGCAAAGACATCAAGGTTCGATGAGGACGACCGTGGAGCAACTCAGCCAGCGAGCGACCATCTCGGGGCTGAGAGCGATACAAAGACAAAAAGAGCAACAACGCGTCCTCCCGAGAATGCGACCCTTTCAACTTCAACATCTGGGACTTGAAAGTCCGGACCAATCGTTCAGCGGCACCGTTTGACTGAGGCGAAAACGGCGCGGATGTCAGATGTTGAATACCATTGGCCTTGCAGAATGACTGAAATTCTGCGGACAAGAATTGTGGGCCATTGTCGGAAACAATAGTCTGTGCAAGGCCTTCAATGTAAAAGATAGCACATAACGCTTGGATGGTGGCAGATGACGTGGTGGAAGACATCCGGACAACAAAAGGAAAATTACTGATTGAATCTACCACAACCAACCATCGAGCATTCCAGAATGGACCAGCGAAATCGATGTGTAAGCGTTGCCAAGGGGAAGTAGCTTTCGGCCATGCAAAGAATTTCCGCGGCGGTGCGGATTGTTGTTCGGCACACGCCATGCAAGAAGAAGAGCACATATTCGTAATCGCAGCATCGATTCCGAACCAAGTACAGTGCTGACGAACAAGTTGTTTCGTTCGCACTATACCCCAATGTCCTTGGTGGAGAAGCCGTAATACAGAGGACTGTAACGAACGTGGGACCACGACTCTGGACTGATCATTATCAGAACGCAACAGCAAAACACCACGTGAGCAAAAAATCGGCGAACCAACGGATCCTCGGTCCGTGAATTTGACAAGGGCCATTGCGTAGCAACAAAACGCAAAAAGGTAGCAAGGACAGGGTCAGCAACTGTGGCTGTAGCTACACGACGAAAATCAATCGGAAACGATTCGACCATGTCATCGGTTTCCGAATCAATGAACATGCAATCAAGTTCGGAAGAATCGAATGCTCTATCCTCAGCAACAGGCAAACGGGACAACGCATCAGCGTTTCCGTGCTTAGCAGTGGACCGATACAAGATATCGTAGCGGTACTGCGAGAGGAAAATAGACCAGCGAATGAATTTCTGCGCTGTACGTGGAGGTACAGGCTCGTTCGGATGAAAAAGCGATGTCAAAGGTTTGTGGTCCGTGATGATGGTAAAGTGACGACCATACAAGAAATCATGAAACTTAGTAACACCAAATACGAGAGCCAAAGCTTCCTTCTCTATCTGTGAATAATTTCTTTGCGCAGACGAGAGCAATTTGGACGCAAAGGCAATAGGACGATCATGCGATCCATATTTATGCGCAAGCACAGCACCGATCCCGAAATCCGATGCATCTACCATCAACAAAAGGGGTTTCTGGGGATCGAATGGCGTAAGGCAAGTATTTGAAAGCAACGCCGATTTCAACTGGCGAAAGGCGCGTTCGCAGTCCGTCGTCCAGACGAACGGAACACCTTTACGGCGTAAGCGATGAAGCGGAGCTGAAATGGAAGAGGCATGTGGAACATATCTGTGGTAATAAGTAATTTTTCCCAGCACACTCTGTAGCTGCTTCAAATTCTGTGGCGAAGGCAAGTCTTGTATGGCACGGAGGTGATCTGGACTGGGATGTATGCCTTGGGCATTAAGTACATGGCCCAGATATAGTAAATCACGAGCAAAAAACACACAGTTGTCCTTCCGCAAGCGAAGACCACTTTGTCGCAAGACCTGGAATAATGTTCTGAGATTGGCTAAATGTTTTTCTTCTATCTTTCCGGAGATCACAATATCGTCCAGATAGTTTGCTGCAGTAGGGACCGACGCACAAGCGGTTTGTAGATATTGCTGAAACAATGCAGGGGCGGATGCACACCCGAATGGCAGTCTTTTGAATCGGTACAAACCAAGATGCGTGTTAACCACCAAAACTCGCTGGGAGTCTTCGTCCACCGGTATTTGCAAGTACGCATCTGCTAGGTCCAACTTCGAAAAATATTTACCCGGGCACAGTTTGTCAAAAAGATCTTCCGGGCGGAGTAAAGGAAAAGTTGCAATCACTAGTTGTGGATTCACTGTTGCCTTGAAGTCCACACAAAGTCTCAATTTTCCGGAAGGTTTTGGCAAAATTACTAAGGGTGAGGCCCAGAGAGAAGCCTGCACACGTTCAATCACACCTTGTGATTCTAAATGGTTTAATGTTCTTGCAACCTCATCACGCAATGCGTGAGGAACATTGCGCGCTCTGAAAAATTTCGGTTGCGCTTTTACTTTCAGTTCCAAATGTGCTTCATAGTTCTTAGCGCAACCAAGGCCCGGCGCAAAAATGTCTGCAAATTCTTCACAGAGACGAGAAACACTGTCTGAAGGCACAGTCTGGTTCACTGATAGGACATGATTTACTATAGACAAGTTAAACAACCGAAATAAATCTAAACCAAACAAGTTCACTGCAGAAGAAGAACGAAGAACATAAAATGACACAAGTTTTGTTTGTCCCTTGTATGTTGCAAGAAGGCTGCACTGTCCTAACACAGGGATATTCTGACCTGAATAACTATTTAACTTAACATTTGCCTCACGCAACAGAGGTGTGCCCAGTTGTTTGTACGTGTCGTGATTGATCAGAGAAACTGCAGCTCCGGTATTGAGCTGGAATGGGAACAAGTTGCCATGAATGTCCAAATCTACAAAAATTTTATTGTCCTGCTGACGACAAGAGCAACTGTCTCGTGCAACGTGAACTGGCACTGGTACAGAATCACTTGCGATTTGATGGGATTTCCGTCGACTTCGACGCACACCATTTGTGGGACGAACACAGTCACTGTTAGAGTGGCACTGGGAGGAGTGGAATTAACTACATGAATTTTCATGGGCGGAGATTCACGAGCCTGAGTATTCTCGGTTCAATTCCGGTTCCGGCGCGAAGCAAAGGGCCTGGAATGGTTGTGAGTGTCCGTTCTGAGCTTTTTCTGGCAAACACTTTGAACATGTCCTTTTCTATTACAGAAAAAGCAAATAGCTTGGCGTGACGGGCAATTCTTACACGAATGTCTAGTAGCACATCGCAGGCATGATTTTAGCACTGCATTTGCCTGCTTGCGCGGCACACTTAGCGGAGAGCTTGGCGGCAGCTGTGCGGATGGGCGCGAGGGCTGTTTACTGTTCCGTGCAGCTCACGCGGCGGGGTGGTTAATGTGACATACGGCTGGCGAAGTTTCAAACGATTCCTGAGCAAAGTCAAGTGTGTCTTGCCTATCCAATATGTCCATCACTTGTTGAAGGGAGGGATTGACTAGTTTCAAAATCTGTTCCTTATATGAACATCAGAAACATTCTGTGCAATTGCATCACACACCATAGTATCTGAATAAGGGAGTCCACATTCACACTCAAAAGCACAATCCCTAGTAAGGCCTTGCAAGGTTGCAACCCACTCCCTATTAGTCTGACCTGCCGTACGTTTTGTACGAAAGAAGGTATACCTTTTTGCAACTACATTGACTGATTCTTTGAAATATGCATCTAATGCCGACAAAATTTCGTCGTAGGACAGAGTTGCTACGTCGCGTTGGGGAAATAATTTAACTATCACACAGTAGGTGGACACACCCACACAGGCCAACAAAAAAGGCTGCCACTCGTTACCTTGAATTCTGTAGGCGGCGAGATTGAATCCAAATTGGCGTGACCACTCTGTCCAGCTTTCCAGTGCAGCATCAGAAGGACGAAAAGGTGGTGCAACTGCGTGTTGTGGCTGCGGTAGCGGTGGAGCGGCGGCTGCCGCATCGTTTTGCATTGCACGTTGACCCTGGACGAGCTGTCCAAGGGCATCCAATAAGGCCTGCGTCTGCTGATTCTGCAAGCAATAAAATTCGGACAGGACATCTGGAGATTGTGGCGAAGCCATGACACAAGTGCAATAGAAATGAGACCGTTGTTATACTCGTCGCCATGTTGTAGTGTTGGCAGAAGAGCCAACACCGTGTTGCTAGAGGAGGCCGAAATACACGCGTTTAAGCTCACGCAGGCTGGCGTGAGGTCTGGAAAATGGCTCTGAGCACTATGGGACTCAACTGCTGAGGTCATTAGTCCCCTAGAACTTAGAACTAGTTAAACCTAACTAACCTAAGGACATCACAAACATCCATGCCCGAGGCAGGATTCGAACCTGCGACCGTAGCGGTCCTGCGGTTCCAGACTGCAGCGCCTTTAACCGCACGGCCACTTCGGCCGGCCGTGAGGTCTGGAACAGTTAAGGGAATTTTTAGTAGCAAATAAAGTACGTAGTTGATGTAATACTTAACTTTAATCCATAATTGTAGAACATCGCTCTTGATTGTACATGCTTCATAAAATAATATCAAATGCTATGGCGCCTTGCTAGGTCGTAGCAAATGACGTAGCTGAAGGCTATGCTACTATCGTCTCGGCAAATGAGAGCGTAGTTGTCAGTGATCCATCTCTGGCTAAGTCGGCTGTACAACTGGGGCGAGTGTTAGGAAGTCTCTCTAGACCTGCCGTGTGGCGGCGCTCGGTCTGCAATCACTGACAGTGGCGACACGTGGGTCCGACGTGTGCTAACGGACCGCGGCCGATTTAAAGGCTACCACCTAGCAAGTGTGGTGTCTGGCGGTGACACCACAGTATTAGCAAAAAATACAAAACGATTAACAAGCGAAAACTGAGTTCATGAGCGAGGTGGCGCAGTGGTTAGCACACTGTACTCGCATTCGGAAAGACAACGGTTTAAACCCGCTTACGGCCATACTGATTTAGGTTTCCCGCGATGTCCATAAATTGTTTTAGGCAAATGCCGGGAAGGTTCCTTTGAAAGGGGACGGCCGACTTGCCGCCCCTTTTCTTCTTTTTTTCCTAAGCCGATGGGACCGATGACAATACTGTTTGACGTACCCCCCCCCCCCCAAAAAAAATCAACCAACAATCCAGCTGAGTTCATCATCAAACTGAAGCATAAGAGTATTTACAATAGGGAAACCAGGCACGACTGTTGGCCTTTGCCTTCTTCCAACGAACATGGAACCCATATACAGAAATGTTTGCAATACTACGAATGCTTTGAACATTACAGTAGACATTTGAAACGTCCCCTTTGAACAATTGTACATGACTGTGCTTAAAGTGACACACAATATTTTGTTAGCGCAACGCAATCTGACTTTCAAAATTCCCTACTAAAGAATGGCCCTGACTAACATTAAACTATACCTTTCACAAATCACTTACCTCACAAAAATCTTCGCTACTCAAGCTACTGCAATACAGCGAGCGCCACTACTGCCAGCTAAATAAAAGATTCAAACTACTGAAGGCACTAACTACTGATAGGGATAGTAAGCAAATGAAAGATATTAATAGAGAACAAACAATGTATTTACCTTGATATCACCATATATAAATATAGCAGTTCATGACAAATTTCAAAACTCCGCCATCTCTCTCCCCACATCCACCACTGCTGGCGGCTCACCTCCAACTGCGCGACGCTACGTGCTGTTCACATCCAGCTGCTGCTGCCCAACACTACAATGGCAGACAACAATGCAAACTACCCACAGACTGCACACAGCACAGCCAGTGATTTTTCATACAGAGGTGGCATTACCAATAAAAAAACCTAAACAGCCTACTTACATAGCCCCCATGCTCCCCACAAAAAATTTTACAAATTGGGTTGGGCAGTGGCCAATACAGATTTGCAAAACTTTTCATAATTACAATAACAAAGAAATCAAATGCACACACTTATTGATACAATGTTGGTCAAAAGCTCAAATTTTCTCACAGTCCATAAAGACAGTCCTGATCGTTCATTACGGTAAAATACACTCCTGGAAATGGAAAAAAGAACACATTGACACCGGTGTGTCAGACCCACCATACTTGCTCCGGGCACTGCGAGAGGGCTGTACAAGCAATGATCACACGCACGGCACAGCGGACACACCAGGAACCGCGGTGTTGGCCGTCGAATGGCGCTAGCTGCGCAGCATTTGTGCACCGCCGCCGTCAGTGTCAGCCAGTTTGCCGTGGCATACGGAGCTCCATCGCAGTCTTTAACACTGGTAGCATGCCGCGACAGCGTGGACGTGAACCGTATGTGCAGTTGATGGACTTTGAGCGAGGGCGTATAGTGGGCATGCGGGAGGCCGGGTGGACGTACCGCCGAATTGCACAACACGTCGGGCGTGAGGTCTCCACAGTACATCGATGTTGTCGCCAGTGGTCGGCGGAAGGTGCACGTGCCCGTCGACCTGGGACCGGACCGCAGCGACGCACGGATGCACGCCAAGACCGTAGGATCCTACGCAGTGCCGTAGGGGACCGCACCGCCACTTCCCAGCAAATTAGGGACACTGTTGCTCCTGGGGTATCGACGAGGACCATTCGCAACCGTCTCCATGAAGCTGGGCTACGGTCCCGCACACCGTTAGGCCGTCTTCCGCTCACGCCCCAACATCGTGCAGCCCGCCTCCAGTGGTGTCGCGACAGGCGTGAATGGAGGGACGAATGGAGACGTGTCGTCTTCAGCGATGAGAGTCGCTTCTGCCTTGGTGCCAATGATGGTCGTATGCGTGTTTGGCGCCGTGCAGGTGAGCGCCACAATCAGGACTGCATACGACCGAGGCACACAGGGCCAACACCCGGCATCATGGTGTG
This sequence comes from Schistocerca serialis cubense, assembly GCF_023864345.2. Lineage (NCBI taxonomy): Eukaryota > Metazoa > Arthropoda > Insecta > Orthoptera > Acrididae > Schistocerca > Schistocerca serialis. Next base: position 764,819,857 of record NC_064642.1, on the reverse strand, counting down.
GGGAGCGATCTCCTACACTGGCCGTACACCACTGGTGATCGTCGAGGGGACACTGAATAGTGCACGGTACATGCAAACCGTCATCGAACCCATCGTTCTACCATTCCTAGACCGGCAAGGGAACTTGCTGTTCCAACAGGACAATGCACGTCCGCATGTATCCCGTGCCACCCAACGTGCTCTAGAAGGTGTAAGTCAACTACCCTGGCCAGCAAGATCTCCGGATCTGTCCCCCATTGAGCATGTTTGGGACTGGATGAAGCGTCGTCTCTCGCGGTCTGCACGTCCAGCACGAACGCTGGTCCAACTGAGGCGCCAGGTGGAAATGGCATGGCAAGCCGTTCCACAGGACTACATCCAGCATCTCTACGATCGTCTCCATGGGAGATTAGCGGCCTGCATTGCTGCAAAAGGTGGATATACACTGTACTAGTGCCGACATTGTGCATGCTCTGTTGCCTGTGTCTATGTGCCTGTGGTTCTGTCAGTGTGATCATGTGATGTATCTGACCCCAGGAATGTGTCAATAAAGTTTCCCCTTCCTGGGACAATGAATTCACGGTGTTCTTATTTCAATTTCCAGGAGTGTAGTAGTGTTTTTCTCAAAGTCTGAGCAGTAGAAGAAAATGCACACGGAAGTAGTGGATTTCCATGCAGTCTTGAAGAAGTAGTGTTGTCCATCCAACGGAAAGACAGTGCTGACTCTTGACATGCATACAGGTAATGGGCCACAACAGAGCAAACCCACAGCAGTCAGTCGAAATTTTGAAGAGTATTGGTAGGTAGGTCATCACAGAGCAGACCCACTGTAGTCCTGGTAGAGATTACGGTATTGGTGGGCCACCAGAGGTGCAGACCCACTGCAGTCCTTGTAGAAATAATGGTATTGATGGATCATCAAAGATGTAGACCCACTGTAGTCCTTGTAGAGACAGCCAGCAGCCATCTGTTGTGACTGTGCAGGTGCACAATCACCATTGAAGAGTCTTGCGGATAATATAGCAAGTCCATAACCCACCACTTGTGCACTCACAAAGTGGTTGGAATTGTCCTTAGAACCAGCAATGCTGTTATCCAGTCCCTTGCTGAATTATTAACACACGTGCAAACACTAACAGTCCCAACTTCTCACATATTGTCCATATACTATGACCAACAGAAACGTGTGCAGTGAAATGTAACTCACAAGTTACTTAATTTGATGAACTGGTGTCAAGTACAATTTTATAACATGAGAATACAATTACAAAGATACAGAAAACATCATTGAAACATAATAATACAGATAACATTTGTAGATAATAGGGGCTTTACAAAAGAATATAAATAAACATATACATCAGTGTTACAGGAATTATGACATGAGTACATAGATAAAAGATTAGAATAACTTTCGAAACATCAACTTCACACATGAGCATTAAACAGAACGGAATCAATAATGTCTAACATCTTTACAAAGTAAGTAACATATTATTAATGCCAATTATATTCGAGGATAACAGTATTCCTCATCATAGTGAATGTAGCTTAATATTAAAAGAAGAAAAAATTCTATGAAACTACACAGAGACAGGAAGAAAACAAATAGACAAGGGTACACAAACACATAGTGGGATAACACCAATAGGAAAGGACAGGGTTCGTTTTCAGTGTAACATGTGGTACTGCAGTCCAACCCAAAACTTCATATATCTTTCCTCTTATTTCATCCTTTGTTTCCACCAAAAAAATTCTATCTAAGCATGCTTTCTGTATTTATATGTTCACAAATTTCTTACCTCAACATTTATTTCCAAGAAAATCCTACCTAAACCTGTTTTCTGTAGTTTTTTTCGTATAACTTCTCAATGCATTTCTTCCAATTCATCGCAACTCATTCTCTTAGAGGCTACCCCCTCTTAAGCTAACTTAAATCTACTGAGCTCAGATGCTAAACTAAGGGACGAGGCAATGCATCAGCACATAAAACAATTAATATAAACAGCAATGAAAAAAATGGAAAATCGCAAAGCAAGCTACAGTAAATCTAAATTACCAAGCAATTCAACATTACAACTAATATGAGGCAATGCACAGCAAACAAAAAAAATAAATCTGGCTTAGCAGAGTAACACAAATTGAAATTCGGTAGCACTATGCCTGGCAAACAGCAGCTTATATCTAAACATGACATAGCTCAAGCAGAAAAAATAGTACACTAAAGATAACAATGCAGATAAGGGAAATGTATAATCACATCTTAATGTCTAGGTAATTAAAGTGGTGCACCACAACAACTTATTGTAAAAGAAATATTACCATGTACTTGAAAAGAATATTATGTATGCAGTTACTGTTATTAGTCCCTTCTTATTGTTCTTTCCTTTCCAAGTGCTCCTTTTTTGAAGAATGTGGATCACAAAATTATTATTTAACAGATCTGTTGACAGAAAGTGTTCACATTAGCAAATGCATTTAATTTTACTTTATGAAACCAATGCTGCAACACAGCTGGAAAACAGATGTCAAATGAAATAAGCAATTACGCAAACCAAAGCATAAAAATATCATTCAATAGTCATGTGTCATTTCGTAAGTTAGTAGAAATTCTCTCAACTCTCGTAGAAAGACGCTTGTCGTAATCAGGTGTGCAGATGTAAAAATATTTCTCGTCATTTCATTAGGCACTTCAGTAAATATCATAAATTACGAGCTCCATAGTATGCTTTCAACAAGGAAATGTCAATATGGAGGATAATGGCCTCCCCCTTTTTTTTTTTCCTACCTGTGCTTCTGGAAAGGCACACCCTAATGGCTTGTTCTCCAGGTGTCTGACACAGCGGTGTGCCGACGATGCACGTGCAGGTGGTCACTTAACTTTCTTACGGAAATATTTACGACAGCAGTTTCTGCTACAGTGACAGTCTCACATAAAAATATTTCACAGGTCAAGAATTAGCGTTGCAAATCTGTAGAAAGAAAATCCTATAAATATAAGTGTCCAAATAAAATATTCGTCAGCATTGTGATACAGTCACGCATTTGCGCACATTTCATAACTCTTAAAGTACGATTCTTGGTTTCCAACATACTTCTTATTCCTCATATACGGTAGCATCATCTTATTGATCATAAACATATCTCAACAGCATAGTACACATCGTCGTCGTAATAATATCATAACACCTCAGTCAAATCTCAAAAACGTCGTAGCTTTCTGCAATAATTTCAAAACCTAAAAAAAATTCTCTGCTCATTTCAATAGTGTCATCTACCTCAAACGTACTTTAAAATCATGCTCCCTTACCAAATACATCATTCAAAGCTCTCATAGTATCACAATGATTCCGAAAAAATATGAACAGTTTACAAAGTACAGACAAAATACAGTTTCATAAGTGTGAAGTTACCCAACTGTGTAATTGCGTAAACACGTGTCACTGATGTAGTAAAAAAATGTTTATCTCTCAGTTAAATAATCAGATAGCTGTGTAATTTGTGTGTTAGAGAAATATGGTACTGATGTGTAAAGTTGTATAAGCAAATACCATATTAGCTAGGGTTCCTTGTGGTTGCCACACACATGGTACACAAAGTAAGCGTGTACCCCCCTGAGGATTAATATAATTATACCCTCAGGTGTTACAGATTACAGCAATGGAATGAAATGTATCACGGAAAACTTTCTTTGTAATTCAAAAATCTTTAAAAATAAATGTTTTAAGTACAAAATTAATCACTCAAATACGTGTACTGTAGCGCTAAATGTGCGTCTTGTTGCAACATAATCTGTGTGGAAGTGTCGTAGTTATCGTCCTCCGAAAGCTAAGTTCTGCAGAAGTCGATGTACTTACCTCATAATACACAAAAGTGAAATGCTTTGCGTATAAATGTCTTAGTTATTACGCTTATTGCCGTGATGAAGAAAGTACTGTACTGTAACGTATTGTTGTGCTACGGAAAAGGCAGTCTCATTGTAGCTATACTACAAGAGTTACTACTAAAACATGTTTTACTTTGCAGAATAAAACAGAAAAACTGTGCAGAAATAAAACAGAAACACTACAAAAGCAACATTGTAAATTTTCACTCATTAGTAGCGTCGTGATAAAATCGTGTAGTTGTCACATAAACTAACCACTGTGTCGTCTGGTATCTCACAGAAAGTACTTTAAACCCAGAATGTATTTTCAAGTAAACCAAAATGTTGCATTAAAATCTCATTAGCAGTACTGGTAAATGTTCTAAGCATGTGAGCCTTATAGTCGTTCCATAATCGTGCAACTAACAAGCAAGAATGTACACACACAATATTTTGTTAGCGCAACGCAATCTGACTTTCAAAATTCCCTACTAAAGAATGGCCCTGACTAACATTAAACTATACCTTTCACAAATCACTTACCTCACAAAAATCTTCGCTACTCAAGCTACTGCAATACAGCGAGCGCCACTACTGCCAGCTAAATAAAAGATTCAAACTACTGAAGGCACTAACTACTGATAGGAATAGTAAGCAAATGAAAGATATTAATAGAGAACAAACAATGTATTTACCTGGATATCATCATATATAAATATAGCAGTTCATGACAAATTTCAAAACTCCGCCATCTCTCTCCCCACATCCACCACTGCTGGCGGCTCACCTCCAACTGCGCAACGCTACGCGCTGTTCACATCCAGCTGCCGCTGCCCAACACTACAATGGCAGACAACAATGCAAACTACCCACAGACTGCACACAGCACAGCCAGTGATTTTTCATACAGAGGTGGCATTACCAATAAAAAAACCTAAACAGCCAACTTACACATTGTCCTCCAAAATTACCATTTCCTTGTTTACAACGAATCAAAATTTGCAGGAGCGGCAGGACTCAAATTCGTTAATAAGAAAGTACAATCGCACTGCTTTACCCACTCCACTCTCCTACCAATTAGATGAAGCGCTGAGTCACGCGGAGTGGCCGCGTGATTAGAGGCGCATTAAAACGGATTGCGCGGCTCCTCCCGCCGGAGGTTCGAGTCCCCCCTCGGGCATGGGTGTGTGTGTTTGTTCTTAGCATTAGTTAGTTTAAGTAGGGTCTAAGTCTAGGGACCGATGACCTCAACAGTTTCCCTTAGGAAATCTCTCTCTCTCTCTCTCTCTCTCTCTCACACACACACACACACACACACACACACACACATGGGAAGCGCTATTACAGATTTCTGTGGCGTGATACAGGGGGTAAAACAGACGACTAAAATAGGATAGTTCCTTCCGAAGGACCCATCCCGGCGATTTAGGTAAATTACGGAAAACCTAAATCTGGATGGCTGGACGCCGATTATAATCGCCGTCCTTCCGAATTCCAGTGTGGAAGCCACTCCGCTACCCCGCTGGGTCACAATTCAAGTACCTTAAAACTTTTGTTACAGACGATAGTCGTGATAAAATATTGCATGAATGTTTTTACTTTCATCCTAACGACATTGTGCTGCTTCACTTATTTTCTTTCTGGTTTCGCACCTGACAGCCAATCAGCAATAATGAGAATCTACAGTTAGTTTCTTAATTTACCACATTAACACTTTCATTTTATAATTCTACGATGAAATGTAATCTACTGCATTATCATACTTCTGTGGTCTTCAGTCCGAAAACTGATTTGATGCAGCTCTCCTCGCTAATTTAATGTGTTAATCTCTGCACAACCGTTCCAATATGCAATTTTTACCCCACACAGTTCCCTCCATTACCAACTGATCTATTACTTGATGTCTCACGTTGTGCCCTTCAACCGATCCCTTTTGTTATTCGAATTTTGCCAATATTCCTTTCTTCCCTAATTCGGTTAAGTACCTCCTCGTTAGTTACTCGATCTGCCCATCTTCAGAACTCTTGTGTAGCACCACATTTAGAAAGTTCTACTCTCCTCTTGTCTGCACTGCTTGTCGTCCACGATCAAGTTCTACACGGCTACACTCCAGGTAAGTACCTTGAGAAATGACCTCCTGACAATTACACTCGTATTAAATGTTAAAAGGGTCTTTATCTTATTGATTATGTATTCTATAGTTACATTGATAATTGTCTCTTCTTTTAATTGGTTTGGTTATCATTCTCCATGTTTCATACCTCCTGATGTAGCTTTGTATAGTACTAATTTTATTTTATTAGTTTTGTTTTTAATAGAAAATGTTACTTAGGCATGCTATTCCTATTTTGTGTTAAAAGGTTTCGTTTCTCCTCCGTTGTTATTTATGTACTGTTCAATTTTTATTGTTTCATTGCATTACCACCCTACTGTCAAATACGTTACTTACCGTATGTTTCTACTTCAGTCTAGACGTGTTACATCTCTTCCAATGTTGTTTGCAAACATTGTCACTTATTCGGTGATAATACTCATTAAAAGTCTGAAGGTGGCCTTGTAAGCCGAAAACCGGTTAACAATAAGAATAATATTGTAGAACAAAAAAGCAAACGGGTGCTTTTCATTTATTAAAAGGCTCTCTTTTTCAGCAATGATTTCGTGCTAATCCAGTCTATATTTTATATCCTCTCCAATTCGATCAATATCAATTATTTTGCTGCCAAATAGGAAAATTCATCTACTGCTTTTAGTGTCTCATTTCATAATTTAATTTCCTTAGCAACGCCTGAGTTAATAAGACTGGGTTCCAGTGTCCTTTTACTTTTATTGATGTTCATCTTCTTTTCGAGACTATATATATTCGACTCAACCGCTCTTTGAACTTTTTGCTGTGTCTGACAGAATCACAGCTTCATCAGCAAACATCAAAATCTTAATTTATTCTCCCATAACGTTGATTCACTTTCCAAATTTTTCCTTGGTTTCCTTTATTGCTCACCCAAAGTACAGAATGAATGACTTTGCGGATCTACTACAACCCTGTCAAACTCCCTTCTCAACCGCTGCTTTCCTTTCACTGTAGCTATGTACTTTATAATTTTTTGAGCATTTTATCACATTTTGGTACATACGACGCTACATGGGAACGAAGTTTCTCGTGACTGCATTATCATTTAAAATATTCCGGAAAAAATAGTGAGAATGTTTTAACAGAGACGTTGCAAGGAATTTCATATATACAGCTTACCTTCTATTAAAGTTTCAGAATGTCCTCAGCACAAATCTTTGACGAATTTTTTTGAAGTGTACCGAGCATGTTTTATACAAGGAATTACAAGGAACTACTAGTGTTCAACTTACCTCCAACTAAAATTTCAGAATGTTTTCAGCATAGTTTTTCTCCGAATTTTTTTGAATTATACTTATTCAAACAGATTTAATTCTTTCCTGAGTATTTGTCTGATTATCATTATTGTCCTCATCGACTACTGTAACATAGGAAAAGTAAAGAAAATATGTTTATTTATTTGTTGAAAAATGTGAGTTTAGGCACTGAATTGGGTAGTTAATTAACTTTTTGAAAGATTTTAAAGTGTAGAATCTGTTAAATGTACAGCTTGCACAAACGCCGTGATATCATGGAACGGTTACTAAGCTGTTGTTAACGTGATGATGTACGCTCGATAATTTTTCCTTTTCGGACGTCCAAATGTCGAAATATGGTCCTCGATTGAGCGCACATTGTTGGCTGAGACGTCGTGACAAAACAGGGTGTTATATTGCAGGAAGAATTGTTCGGTTGCTAAATATGTCGGAAACAGGTACGTCTAGCTGCTTAAATATTCGATGCACGTGGAGAGGGGTTCACGCATATTTTTCGCTGTGGTTGGCTGGATAATGGAATATCGCATTCTCCATTTGACAGCTGATGCTCGTACGCCACTAACACGTTCGGAGTCTCTTTTAATTATGCATCACACGAATTGTGAGCGAATGTCGGACTAAAATGTGGTAACTGCACAGCGTCAGAGGAACGCCTCTTGCATTTGACATTGCATGCTGTGCTCTAGTACTGCAGAAGTCAACACTGTCTGAGCAAACAATGTTCACGGCATCCGGCATTTAACGAATAGACCCAGTTTCGAATGGAGCAATACTGTTGGTGCATGCCTGAATTGTGCGTCTAAGAATAAACTGTAATCCTTTCCAAGTCATTTAGAGCGAAGATATTAGGGTAATCGCATCTTATTTTAAAACGCACTAGATTTTTTTTTTTTTTTTTTTTTTTTACTCACATACCACCTCCGGGAAATTGGGTAGCAACGGCCGAGTTGCTGTTCTTAAGAAATTAAAAGCGATTGAAATGTATTGCATTAGGAAATAAATTTGATTATAAGGTAAACTACCAGATACTAACAATGTGAGACCTTCGTCTGTTGGCCGCGCGGGATTAGCCGAGCGGTCAGGGGCGCTGCAGTCATGGACTGTGCGGCTAGTCCCGGCGGAGGTTCGAGTCCTCCCCCGGGCATGGATGGTTGTGTTTGTCCTTAGAACAATTTAGGTTAAGTAGTGTGTAAGCTTAGGGACTGATGATCTTAGCAGTTGAGTCCCATAAGATTTCACCCACATTTTTTTTCCTTCGTCTGTTCCTTGCAGATTCTGGCTGTGAGTGTAACAAGAAACCGTTTGACGAAATATGTATCTGAATCGCACCTAGGCAGGAAACTAATTTGGGGGGCGGGGGGCAGGGGGAGAGGCATAGTTTACGTTTCCTGAAGTCGGTATATCTTAGAGATGATCTGATACGCTATGACTGGAAGGGGATTAAGTTGACGCCACGAAATGACGCGAATTGTTTGGGATAATAAGCAAGGATGGACATGTTGATGTAGGGTCGTAGTAGACCAGTTACTCAAAGATGATGGATGATGATGATGTGTTGGTGTTCAAGTTTGTGGGGATGTAGGCCTGGTGAATGTGACCTGCTGATAATACCTGAGGGAACCTCACGAAGTGGTAAAATGGCTCTGAGCAGTATGAGACTTAACTTCTGAGGTCATCAGTCCCCTAGAACTTAGAACTACTTAAACCTAATTAACCTAAGGACATCACACACACCAATGCCCGAGTCAGGATTCGAACCTGCGACCATAGCGGTCTCGCGGTTCCAGACTGTAGCGCCTAGAACCGCTCGGCCACCCCGGCCGGCTCACGAAGTGGTAAACTTAAAATTTTATACTCTGTAGTCACTATCATTAGTCAGCGCATGTTCGGAATATCTACATAGAATAGGACTACGTCCAGAGGAACATTTTTTTGCTTTACTTGCCGATAATAGGATTTACCATTGAGCGTCTTGCGGAAACCAGTTGAAATCGTAAGATTCGTTATAAAGGACATGACCTGCAGGAACCATTTTCTCATATTCCGTTTTTGCGATCACAGCAGGTGTTTCTTTCAAGCAATACTTATTATGAGGCAGTACGACACCGTGATGCAACTATAAGCCTCTCTAGCTTCTAAAACAATGACCTATGGTTAGAAGCCGGCCGCTGTGGACGAGCGGTTCTAGGCGCTTCAATCTGGAACCGCGCTGCTGCTACGGTCGCAGGTTCGAATCCTGCCTCGGGCATGGATGTGTGTGATGTCCTTAGGTTGGCTAGGTTTAACTAGTTTCTAAGTCTATGGGACTGATGACCTCAGATATTAAGACCCATAGTCTTAGGGTCATTTTTTTATGGTTAGCATTACACACTCTAAGAAAAATAAAAGAAGTCCCGATGTACCACGAGGAAATTTCACAAACTGATACTCATACAGGCATCGACGGAAAATGCAAAATCGTAAATTTCGGCTGCCGATGGATGAATATGGGTCGCAGCAGCGCAATTTCACCGGGCAGCTGGCGAGGATAGCAAACATGAGATATATTGATACTAGGGCACGAAGTATTTGCGAAATTCATTCCCTGTTCTCAAGTGGACAGTAACTACGCCTCGCAGACAGGGCTTTGAACAATATACTCTGATATCAGCATTTGATAGAGGGTGTGTAGTTGGACTCACATTGGACGATTGGATTAATCAGCGAATCGCTCGGCATTTGAGGAGGAGCGATACAACTCTCCGACGATGTTGGCAGTACTGGGTGAACCATGGCCGAACACAGTTTCAGGAAGGAGGCGGACGACCTGCAGAGACGACAGAACGGAGAAAACGTCAGGGAGGCACTCAAAGCCGCTGGTTCATCATTATCATCTATCTGACGTTCAACTGCCAGGAACCATTTCCTCATATTCAGATCGTTTTTCCGATCAAAACAAGTGTTTCTTTCACTTCCTTCGCTCTTTCTTTCAAGTGGCGTCGGCCACATTCAGCCTGGAATTCTATTGACTGGCGCAGAATTGTGTTCATACCAACATGGCTGTCGCCCGTCGTACGGTTCGACAGCCAGTGTGTTGAGCTGGGATGCCGTTTCGTTTCATAGCACGACCCCTTACAGAACAGTGGTACCTCGACGATTTTCTACGTTCCGTTTCGTTGCCCTTACTGGAAAGTCAATCTGAACTTACCTTACAGCAAGATAACGCCCGCCCATATGCGGAGAGGGTTGCCTCCGGGCTTGGAAAACCCTACGTAGGCCAGTAAAGTCGCCGGATCTCTCCGCAGTATAGAAAGTTTAGAGCATTATGGGCAGAGCCCTCCATCCAGCTCGGGATTCTGACGATCTATCGAGCCAATTGGACAGATTCTGGCAGGATACCCCTCGGGAAGACGTCCTACAACATTGCCAAGCCGAATGACCGCTTGCGTAAGGGTCAGAAGTGGACCAACGCGTTATTGGCTTGCCCGAGTTGTAAAGCTCTTTCGCTTGAAGAAATCATCCAGCTTTTCTCAAACTAATATTTTGAAGAATCAGCCTGAGTTGCGCAAATTTTCTGGTCTTTACCAGGTTTCGGCTAAATTAATCTAGCCTTTTTCAGAAGCATAAAATTACTATAATATGCCAGTAATTTTATGCTTCTGAAGACGGCTAGATTAATTTAGCCGAAACCTAGTAAAGACCAGAAAATTTGCGCAACTCAGGCTGATTCTTCAAAATATTAGTCTATCACAGTTGCTGACGGGGCTGCAATATGCTAAAAATTCTTAGTTTTCTCAAACTGTTATCATTTGTGAGTACACGTACAGCACATCTACCAATTTCCCTCCCATTTGAATAATTCCTTCGTGGTGCGTCGTTTTCTTTGTCTTACAGTTACAATGTATGTAGTACAGACGGCACCCATGAACTTCCCTGGAGTGTTACCCAACATGACAATAAGGATTAAGAACGTGACAACTGAAGTACATTGTATCCTAATAGTGGTGGCCTTTCTATCGTGTGTGGGTGAAGGGAGGACACATACGAGTGTTACGACTAGTCTCATGCGGCCTACCACGAACCACTCTCCTGAGTAAACCGTGAAAGTTATTCCCTCGTGTCTTAATACACGTTCTGTCCCACTGTCCCGCCTTTTAGTCACTGCATTCTACGGGGTGCGTCAAAAAAAAGGTATACACACTTTGAACTGTTATAGACAATATATTTCCCGTTCTACAAGGTTAAATATCAACAGGTGGCAGCAGTGGCAAGGAAGTAACTGTAACATGGTGGACGTGCGTTTGAGCTTTGAAGCGCGGAAGCAGATAATTAAGTGGTACTGGAAGTTTGAGAATGTAGCTGTGGTTCGAAGACAGTGGAGATGTGAGTATGGTACAGAACCATTTTCAAGGGTAACAATTACACGTCTACGAGACAAATTCGAAATTCGCGGAACAGCGTGTGATGTGCATGAAGGTCGATCAGGGCGACCTCGTACAGCTAAAAGTGATGATTCCACAACTGCAGTCTTGGAACTGTTTCAGCGTTCACCTCAAAAATCTTCAAGGCAAGCAGCACGTGAGAGTAATGTAAGTGCTAGTAGTGTGCTACGCATTCAGAAGAAATGGAAGTTTCGTGTGTACATTGCAAGGCTGGTGCAACATCTAAGTGACGACGAGCCAGATCAAAGGTTAGAATTTTGTGAATGGGTTCAGGAGGTGGTGACACGTGAACCGGTATTTGTGGATAGCATAATTTGCTCGGATGAAGCCCTATTCAAACTCAAGGGAATTGTCAATAGGCACAATTGTGTGTACTGTTGTTGTTGTTGTGGTCTTCAGTCCTGAGACTGGTTTGATGCAGCTCTCCATGCTACTCTATCCTGTGCAAGCTTCTTCATCTCCCAGTACCCACTGCAACCTACATCCTTCTGAATCTGCTTAGTGTATTGATCTATTTGTCTCCCTCTACGATTTTTACCCTCCACGCTGCCCTCCAATGCTAAATTTGTGAGCCCTTGATGCTTCAAAACATGTCCTACCAACCGATTCCTTCTTCTAGTCAAGTTGTGCCACAAACTTCTCTTCTCTCCAATCCTATTCAATACCTCCTCATTAGTTACGTGATCTACCCACCTTATCTTCAGCATTCTTCTGTAGCACCACATTTCGAAAGCTTCTATTCTCTTCTTGTCCAAACTGGTTATCGTCCATGTTTCACTTCCATACATGGCTACACTCCATACAAATACTTTCAGAAGCGACTTCCTGACACTTAAATCTATACTCGATGTTAACAAATTTCTCTTCTTCAGAAACGATTTCCTTGCCATTGCCAGTCTACATTTTATATCCTCTCTACTTCGACCATCATCAGTTATTTTACTCCCTAAATATCAAAACTCCTTTACTACTTTAAGTGTCTCATTTCCTAATCTAATCCCCTCAGTATCACCCGATTTAATTTTACTACATTCCATTATCCTCGTTTTGCTTTTGTTGATGTTCATCTTATATCCTCCTTTCAAGACACTGTCCATTCCGTTCAACTGCTCTTCCAAGTCCATTGCTGTCTCTGACAGAATTACAATGTCATCGGCGAACCTCAAAGTTTTTACTTCTTCTCCATGAATTTTAATACCTACTCCGAATTTTTCTTTTGTTTCCTTTACTGCTTGCTCAATATACAGATTGAATAACATCGGGGAGAGGGTACAACCCTGTCTCACTCCCTTCCCAACCACCGCTTCCCTTTCATGTCCCTCGACTCTTATAACTGCCATCTGGTTTCTGTACAAATTGTAAATAGCCTTTCGCTCCCTGTATTTTACCCCTGCCACCTTCAGAATTTGAAAGAGAGTATACCAGTTAACGTTGTCAAAAGCTTTCTCTAAGTCTACAAATGCTAGAAACGTAGGTTTGCCTATCCTTAATCTTTCTTCTAAGATAAGTCGTAAGGTTAGTATTGCCTCACGTGTTCCAACATTTCTACGGAATCCAAACTGATCTTCCCCGAGGTCCGCTTCTACCAGTTTTTCCATTCGTCTGTAAGGAATTCGCATTAGTATTTTGCAGCTGTGACTTATTAAACTGATAGTTCGGTAATTTTCACATCTGTCAACACCTGCTTTCTTTGGGATTGGAATTATTATATTCTTCTTGAAGTCTGTGGGTATTTCGCCTGTCTCATACATCTTGCACACCAGATGGTAGAGTTTTGTCATGGCTCTCCCAAGGCCATCAGTAGTTCTAATGGAATGTTGTCTACTCCCGGGGCCTTGTTTCGACTCAGGTCTTTCAGTGCTCTGTCAAACTCTTCACGCAGTATCTTATCTCCCATTTCATCTTCATCTACATCCTCTTCCATTTCCATAATATTGTCCTCAAGTACATCGCCCTTGTATAAACCCTCTACATACTCCTTCCACCTTTCTGCCTTCCCTTCTTTGCTTAAAACTGGGTTGCCATCTGAGCTCTTGATATTCATACAAGTGGTTCTCATCTCTCCAAAGGTCTCTTTAATTTTCCTGTAGGCAGTATCTATCTTACCCCTAGTGAGACAAGCCTCTACATCCTTACATTTGTCCTCTAACCATCCCTGCTTGGCCATTTTGCACTTCCTGTCGATCTCATTTTTTAGACGTCTGTATTCCTTTTTGCCTGCTTCATTTACTGCATTTTTATATTTTCTCCTTTCATCAGTTATATTCAATATTTCTTCTGTTACCCAAGGATTTCTATTAGCCCTCATCTTTTTACCTACTTGATCGTCTGCTGCCTTCACTACTTCATCCCTCAGAGCTACCCATTCTTCTTCTACTGTATTTCTTTTCCCCATTCCTGTCAATTGTTCCCTTATGCTCTCCCTGAAACTCTCTACAACCTCTGGTTCTTTCAGTTTATCCAGGTCCCATCTCCTTAAATTCCCACCTTTTTGCAGTTTCTTCAGTTTCAATCTGCAGTTCATAACCAATAGATTGTGGTCAGAATCCACATCTGCCCCTGGAAATGTCTTACAATTTAAAACCTGGTTCCTAAATCTCTGTCTTACCATTATATAATCTATCTGATACCTTTTAGTATCTCCAGGATTCTTCCGGGTATACAACCTTCTTTTATGATTCTTGAACCAAGTGTTAGCTATGATTAAGTTATGCTCTGTGCAAAATTCTACAAGGCGGCATCCTCTTTCATTTCTTCCCCTCAATCCATATTCACTTACTATGTTTCCTTCTCTCCCTTTTCCTACTGACGAATTCCAGTCACCCATGACTATTAAATTTTCGTCTCCCTTCACTACCTGAATAATTTCTTTTATCTCGTCATACATTTCATCTATTTCTTCATCATCTGCAGAACTAGTTGGCATGTAAACTTTTACTACTGTAGTAGGCATGGGCTTTGTGTCTATCTTGGCCACAATAATTCGTTCACTATGCTGTTTGTAGTAGCTAACCCGCACTCCTATTTTTTTATTCATTATTAAACCTACTCCTGCATTACCCCTAGTTGATTTTGTATTTATAACCCTGTAACCACCTGACCAGAAGTCTTGTTCCTCCTGCCACCGAACTTGACTAATTCCCACTATATCTAACTTTAACCTATCCATTTCCCTTTTTAAATTTTCTAACCTACCTGCCCGATTAAGGGATCTGACATTCCACACTCCGATCCGTAGAATGCCAGTTTTCTTTCTCCTGATAACGACGTCCTCTTGAGTAGTCCCCGCCCGGAGATTCGAATATGGGACTATTTTACCTCCGGAATATTTTACCCAAGAGGACGCCATCATCATTTAATCATACAGTAAAGCTGCATGTCCTCGGGAAAAATTACGGCTGTAGTTTCCCCTTGCTTTCAGCCGTTCGCAGTACCAGCACAGCAAGGCCGTTTTGGTTAATGTTACAAGGCCAGATCAGTCAATCATCCAGACTGTTGCCCCTGCAACTACTGAAAAGGCTGCTGCCCCTCTTCAGGAACCACATGTTTGTCTGGCCTCTCAACAGATACCCCTCCGTTGTGGTTGCACCTACGGTACGGCCATCTGTATCGCTGAGGCACGCAAGCCTCCCCACCAACGGCAAGGTCTATGGTTCATGTGTACTGGGCTTAAGATAATCCTCACATTATAGTTGAAAAGTCTGTGAATTTGCCTGGTGTAAATGTGTGGTGTGGTTTGTCTGCAAGGGGTCTCATTGGGCCTTTCCGCTTTGAAGGTACTGTTACTGGAGAAACGTACCTAACAATGCTTACTGACTCCATATTCCCTGCCCGTCGTGCATTATATGGTAATGATGAGTTTTATTTCCAACAAGATGGCGCCACGCTGCACTATCATAGGGACGTACGAGCATACCTGGATCACAATGTGCCAGGCCAGTGGATAGGACGTAGGGGACCAATCGAGTTTCCTGATGAGATGAGGTGTACAAACGTAAACCACGTAACCTAGACACACTTTGGAATGAGATTCAGGCGGTGTGCGCAGAAATCTCATTGGACACTTCGGTACGATGTACGGAATCAGTGGTGACTCATACTCAGAAATGTGTTGATGCTGAAGGCCACCAGTTTGAATATTAATCACATTTGCAAAGTACATTTGTTTTTCCAATTGGACTTTAGGCTCTCCATTTCCAGAAATTTAACATTGTAGAACAGGAAATAAATTTTCTATGACGCTTCAAAGTGTGTATACATTTTTTAGACGCACCCTGTATATACTCCTTTCCTCGCCGATTCTGCGGAATATCTCCTCATTTCTTATCAGACTACATAATTTGCACCATCGTTTTGTAACACCACTAAGAATATGTTCCTTTTCCGATTTCCCACAGTTCACAACTTACCTCCAAACAATGCTGTGCTCCAGACGCATATTCTCATAAATTTCTTCTTCAAATGAAAGTCTATGTTTGATCCCAGGCGACTCCTTTTGTCGAGGAATGCCTTCTCTGTCTGTGCCTAGTCAACTTATTACATCCAGTTCTTCGTCCGTCATGTGTCATTTTGCTCCCTGAAATCGTCTACTTTGTGGTACCAAATTCGCCTTCCTTTGAGTTGCTCTCATTCCATATTCAGTGCTTATTAGACTGTGTGTTCCATTCAAAAAATACCTGTACTTCTTCCTATCACTCACAGAAGGTAGCAATGTTATCAGCGAATTTCAACATTCAAAAAAATGGTTCAAATGGCTCTGAGCACTATGGGACTTAACAGCTGTGGTCATCAGTCGCATAGAACTTAGAACTACTTAAATCTAACTAACCTAAGGACATCACACACATCCATGCTCGAGGCAGGATTCGAACCTGCGACCGTAGCAGTCGCGCGGATCCGGACTGCGCCCCCAGAACCGCGAGACCACCGCGGCCGGCTGCGAATTTCAACATTGACAACATTTAGCAGTAAAATTTAATCCCCCTCCTAAAACATTCTTTAGTTCCATCACTGCTTCTTCAATGCATAGTTTGAGTAATAGGATGGAAAGATAAGACCTCTGTCTTATTCCCTTTTAAATCTCACGATCTCCCAATCTTATTATTCATTCTTGGTCCTTGTACATGTTGCATATTTCTCTGCTTCTGCTGCAGCTTATACCTATATTTCTAAGAATGTAAAACACTGTACACCGGTCTACATTATCGAACACTTTATCCAGGTCGATAATTCCTATGAAAGCGCCTTCATTCTTTTCAAGTTTTGCCTCTATTGTCTCAAGGAACATCAGAACTGCCTCTCCGGTACATTTATCTTTCCTAAACAGAAACGTAGAGGCATCTAGCAGAAACTCAGTTTTATTTTACGTTGTTCTATATATTACACGTTCCATTGACATTAGTACGATCAACGCCTACGTTCGACGTCAACATACAAAAACCACTCACAGACGGCAGACGCTAGAACTAGCAGTCGAGTCTATATGACGCGCGTCGGGGTGGAAGGGGTGGGGGTTTACGGGAATAGTGGAGTCTTCATCGTATCGCGGAAACGGAACTGGTTATCTGACACCCAAATTTGTAAACTATTCGCGTGCGACCCCAGTACAGTGTATCGAGAATTTCAAAATGCCGCTATCCAAAACCATGCCGAGGCGCTACAGCCGTAGATGACAGGGGTGAAAGACTGCTGCTGAGACGTGTACAGGCGAATGGGCGAGCGAATGTTGAGTAGATGACCGCCCAGACGAACCAAGGGGCAACCAACAGTGTATTCTCAAACACCGAACGTTGCTGTGTAGGGGTCTCTGTAACAGGCACCTGGATCACACTGTTCATCGGGGACAAAGACTGGAATTTTCACTCCAGTACCGCATCTAGAGCTTGACTGAGTGGCGACCGTGGCCTTTTCAGATGAATCTCGTTTTATGCTACATGGGACAGATGTCCGTTGGCGTGTATGGCGTGAAACGTCTGAAAGCAATCAAGGAGACAGCGTTAGGGTTTGGGGAATGGTTTCGTGGCGTTTTGTGGGTGATTTCATATTTACGGAAGACACAATGTCTGGACAGAAGCATGTATCTATCCTTGGGGACCAGTCCACGCCTGCATGCAGTTTGTTTTCCCTCGGCACGGGGCATCCGCCATCAAAACAATACAACGTGTTACAGAACTCGCAGTGGACGTGCATGGTTCGAAGAGTAAGAGGATGAGTTTGTCGTACACCCCTAGCCACGAATTTATCAGCATTAAAACCCAGTCGAGCATCTGTGGGATCACCACGATCGCGTTGTTCGTCCCATGGATCCTCAACTGGGAAAGTTAGTGAAGCTGACCATGGCACTAGAGTCGGTATGACTCCACATCCCTCTAGGTACTTTCCCAAGTGCCATTGATTCTCTTCCTGCAGTCTCGCTAACGTCTGCGCTGTAAAGGTGGTTATTGAGGCCTTTGACAGGTTGTAACATTAATGTGACTGGATGGACTGTGTATAGTTGTCAGCAACTGAGACCCATTAACTGATAGTTTTATTTTCCATCGTCCTATGAACCATTCTTCAGAAGAACTTGTATACAGGAGGTGACTGTAAAATAGTTCTCACACTCATCTGCATTTTTTTTTCTTTTGTCTTCGTGCCCGTGTGAATCATGCACTTCCGAAAATCCTACAATACGTCTCCAGTCTCATTGACGCTACGTGCTACCTTGAATAATCTTGCTACTTCCCCCAATGATTTTAGGGTTTCCGTAGACACATTATGCCTCTCTTCTGTGTTTTTTCATGGCAAGTGTACCACAGCTCTATCAAACTCTGACAGTAACCCTATATGCTCCCACTATATGTTTCTGTATGAAATTTAGCCCAAATTTATGTCACAGTCTATAAAAAAAGTACTATAACCGAAAGCATGTACCCAGAAACTGTTGTCCATCTTAAAATCGTGTAGTAACCTTTGACTAAACAAAACGTAATTTGAACTGAACTGTAACTGGTCTGGATACAACTGTCTTTATATCAAATGCACAACTGCAATAAAACATTTATCTGGGTCTAATCAAAATTTCCACTTACCACGCGTCTTGACGACGTTGTTTGCAGATTTCTCGAAAGGACAACAGCAAACAGCAAGCAGGCAGCAGCTGAGCTAGATTTCTGTTTTTAAATAAAATTTCTAAACAATATTCAAATTACTGCACACCATATGGTGCAATGTTGTAATGCGTAATACAAACCTTCTTTAGAAATTGGGATGGCGAGAGTAACTATTCCTATGAAATAACACTCCAAGATACCGATTTTAGAATGGAATATGTATTCTAAAAGACAGAGTAAAACTTCGTGTGATGTTCACACATAACATTGGTCTGAGGAACATTATACTCAACAAAATGAACAATGATTTCAAAAAGGTACAATATTAACACAGAATTTCAGTGAAAACCAGAGAGATTAAGCAGTTGACATCTTAATGCATGAGTCAGGGAAGTGGGGCTCTATGGAAGGTAACTAGCTGACAATAAGCATTCCTACAAACCAGCTGCGCAATGATGCACTTTTTGCCTCAAACTACTTCTCTTCATAAATAACAATATTATTCAAAATTTATATTCTTTTCGACTTCCAATATATGCACCATATTCATCCTTGCTGTCTTTTAGAACAAATTTTTCTTCATGTAACAGATACAATCACAAATCGACACAGCACCAGTTAACACGTCCATCACCTACCACACTCAACAGAGAATGTATCAAACAGCGCAGAGACAAAGACTGTGCCACGACAAGACCAAAGATTGTATAACAGTATAACAGTGACATAACTTGCTCTCTCTCTCTCTCTCTCTCTCTCTCTCTCTGACATGCACATCAATAACTTACAAAAATCAAAATGATATGCCCACCATACAACCCTGGACCCCTGTATATTCGAAAGTAACACTCATTTCTTCTTATAGCACGCCAATAGACAGTCCTTCCCCCTCGTAGACATTGCCAATGTTCTTTTTCCATCTACACGCTCCCTCAGTTGCGTCGAGATGTAGAAATGCCTTTACGATATTAATATGGAGTGTTGTGCTTTTAAATTAACCAGTTGGAAACAATCGTCGCATACAGTCTGTCAGCAGTGAGTGGAAATATTCGTGCAAAATCAAATACTGTTACAAGAAAAACTGTAAATACACGCTTTAAGTTACTCGGCTCACGGCTTTGTAGGAGCAGTAATGAGTGTATCGGTGATCTTTCCTTATCTCGCACGCCAACTCATACCAGCGTCACAGCTGCCACTAAAAAAAAATAATACAAACACTGTGCTTTTCCTGAAATCTCTGCAGTGGATTACAAGCACTGTTCCGTCAGCATCAGCCCGGTGTTTACTTTGTATGCAAAAGCCTTCTGTAACTCCAACTGCCTGTTTGCTCGTGATACGTGCGCTTTGGTTCTGGCCGTTTATTGCATCTTGAACACTGACAAAAAAGCAAACAGCAGTAAAAAGAAATTGGAAGAAGGAAGTAATGGGGGAAGTTGTTCCCCTGTGTTTTGCTAGAGGAATATCAAAACGAATGGTTATGGCAAACTGTTACGGCTCTGATGGCTGTTCCAATACACTGCTTTCGTTATCGCAGCGGAGCTTTGTTTCGAAAATATCTGTCGCATTTTGCATTTAAAATACGCAAAAGTCGACGACAAATGTATGCGTTTATATTTCATGGTCTGTTTATAGTGCCCATTATCAACGTGAATGCGAAGGTAGGCGATTTATAATTGTAGTAACGCACTGAGTGAGTTTTACTCAGATTCTGACACGGCTTCTACTGGTACTCGAGAACGGAATTTGTTACCGACGAGAAGAACTGCACGGTTCAAAGACGACTTTCGTAAAGTCGTAAGACGTAGACACATGCATTTTACAACATACACTAAAGAAATAAAATTTCTCAATCTCTGATAGCTCTTTTACATAACTTCAGGTTTGTGATTTAGCAACCTAAAACAAGTATCTGTTTACCTGTGTCAGCATTATACAACATGCGAATCACCCGTGCGTAGTACGAAAATTTGTTAAAAGGTAAAATACTACACTTGTATTCTGTACTCATTAGAACGAATACTTTCGTTTCGAATACAAATTCCCTGTTGCGAAGGCGCAGATGGTGAAAACACCCGAGAATGGTTAAGAGTGATTCCTATGAAGCAGTATTTGAGCCGGTAAGTGCAGCGGATGCTCTGAACAAAGTGTGTTTGACAGAGGAAGAGAGTGAAAACGAGTCAATCTAGGAAACGGCTATCACGTAAGCCGAGCAAATAGAACGTGTTCGTCTGTTATTAGAGCACGTCGTACAAAAGCTGTTTGATTGTACCAATACTTCCGCTCTCCGAAAAATGAGGCACGTCGTCAGGAATGAAAATGAATAAAAAACAGAAACAGAAAAAATGGGAGAAACATTTCTCGAAAGTAAACTGAAAGCTAGTGACACAAAATACAATGTGTTTTACTTGCTATGTCGTGAATAAGTTTGCAGTTTCTGGCGAGTAACGCGCAAGTAAGGCGGTGGGCTTGAAAATGTGACATGGAACATGCAGTAAATAGCATACGCCCGTAAAAACACGTCTGTTTAGAATTATTTGTATTCCTCAGTTATCAACACAATCTTGGGTCTGTATTAACTCCGATGATATGGAGCATATACACAAGTCATTCATAGATTATAATCATAGGATATTGAAACGCCACAACAAATACAATAACAGCAAGGAGGACACGCGACATCGCTTTGACTGTCTGTCATGTTACATAGAAATAAGATCAATTTCAGTAACGAAATTTCTTTTATACTGTTACGCATGTTGCGTCAGAAAGGACTTTACAACTTTGGAATGATATAGAAATTTATGGAGGTGACTTACAGAATCGGCAGATGTGTCATTTTCTAGGAAACAACCTCAAATTTAATTCATGTGCTGCATCAGTACCTCATTTCGCCTCCAGGTGCACCAGTGTAGTGAAAAGTTAAAGTGGCTACTTTCGCTGATGGGAAGTATGCTCGCTGTGTGTTTTGGTTTCACGAAACGAACTCTGCAATAACTGTTTAGCTTAAGATCGTGTGTATGTTGCTCGCCTACCAAAAAATTTGGCAGACCTGAAAAATCTAATCTACACTGCCGTTGCACAAGATACACCCGATTTGCTGCAACGAGTGTTGGAAGATATTAATTACTGGTGGAATGTTTGCTGCATCATAGATGGTAGTCACATCGAACCAAAATTACACTTGACGCTTTTATGTGAAACTTGGGCTTGTTTGCTAAAAGAAATGATGCATCAACAGAATCTGTAAGTTATCTCAGTAAATTTCTATATCACTCCAAAGTTTGAAATCCTTTTTGACTCACCCTGTACATCCATTTCTGTCCAATCATTACATATTTACAACAATTTTTCTGGCAGCTTTGGCTACACTCTGATCCATTATTCACTTAATTCCCTGCTTATTTCCTCTCTTGAAAAACTGGACTCGTGTTTGGGACGGGGCAATTCAAATCTGCGACTAGCCATCCAGAATTAGGTTTCCTGCATTTCCCTAAGTTGCTTGAGGCAAACGCCGGTATGTTTCCTTTGGAAAAGACACGACCGGTTGTATTTACCCAAGGATTAAGAGAAATCTTTATACGTAAACGATCTGGCACAGAGTGGCAACGAAACCTTACGATTGTTTGCTCATGATGTCGTGGTGTACGCTAAGGTGTCGAAGTTCAGTGACTGTAAGAACATATAAGACGACTTTGACAAAATTTCCAGTTGGTGTGATGAATGGCGGCTAGCCTAAATGTGGATACAGTATTCCTAGTGTCCTGCTTGACACAGTCTAGTCATTTAAATATCTGGGAGTAACGTTGCAAAGCTATATGAGGTGGAACAAGCATGTGAGAATTGTGGTAGGGAAGGTGAATGGTCGACTTCGGTTTATTGGGAGAATTTTAGGAAAGAGTGATTCACCTGTAAAGGAGACCGCATATAGAGCGCTGGTGCGACTACTCTTGAGTACTGCTCAGGTGTTTGGGATCCGTACGAAGTCGAAGGAAAACATCGAAGTAGTTCAGATTTGGATTGGTAGATTTGTTGTTGGTAGGTTCTTTTCTAGAAACGCTACTGAGAAAATTTAGAGAACCGGCATTAGAAGCTGATTGCCGAACGATTCTGCTGCCGCTAACGTACATTGTCCATAAGGACCACGAAGATTTGTTGCTGTTGTGGTCTTCAGTCCTGAGACTGGTTTGATGCAGCTCTCCATGCTACCCTATCCTGTGCAAGTTTCTTCATCTCCCAACACCTACTGCAACCTATATCCGTCTGAATCTGCTTACTGTATTCATCTCTTGGTCTCGCTCTACGATTTTTACGCTCCATGCTGCCCTCCAATACTAAATTTGTGATTCCTTGATGCCTCAGAACATGTCTTACCAACCGGTCCCTTCTTCTCGTCAAGTTGTGCCACAAACTCCTCTTCTCCCCAATTCCATTCAATACCTGCTCATTATTTATGTGATCTACCCATCTAATCTTCAGCATTCTTCTTTAAGAAGACGTGCCCTAGGCATGCCCGCAGTATAGGTGCCAAGGAGTTGTTCCTCTGGAAGACGGCGGATCCGCGCCCTCTCACCGGAATGCTAGATAAGGTATCAGGATTCATGAGATGGTATGCCACTGCGCAACGTCGAGTGCTGATTGTCATGTTCCCATTCCAGCCATAGTTGCCGATGTGGTGTTGAGATTGGCACGTGCATGAGTAGTCGGCTGTGGAGGCCCATCAATAGGAGTGTTCGGTGGACTGTGTGTTCAGCCACACTTGTACTCCGCCCAGCATTAATGTGTGATGTTAGCTCCGCCACAGTTCGCCGTCTGTGCTGTTTCACCGGTCTCCCCAGCCTGTGACGTCCAACATCCACAATGAGGACCGTCCGCCCAACCCCACGATGTCTGGACTTGCCTTCACCTAAGTTTCGCCACGTGTGGAAGACACTGACCACAGCACTCCTCCAACACCTGACAAGTCGTGCAGTTTCCGAAATGCTCGTGCCGAGCCTCTGGACCAACACAGTCCGCCCTCGGTCAAACTTAGATTGCCCGCCTTGTCCATTCCACACACGGACAGCATGCTCACTGACACCACACGCACCTTGCGTGTGTCTGATTAGCAGCCAATCCTCGCCAGGTGACGCTGCTGTCGCCAGGACGGGTTTATGTCGATAGTAGGTCGTATTAAGAAGGGTGTAAGACAAGGCTGTAGCCTTTCGCCCCTACTCTTCAATCTGTACATCGAGGAAGCAATGATGGAAATAAAAGAAAGGTTCAGGAGTGGAATTAAAATACAAGGTGAAAGGATATCAATGATACGATTCGCTGATGACATTGCTATCCTGAGTGAAAGTGAAGGAGAATTAAATGATCTGCTGAACGGAATGAACAGATAATGAGTACACAGTATGGTTTGAGAGTAAATCGGAGAAAGACGAAGGTAATGAGAAGTAGTAGAAATGAGAACAGCGAGAAACGTAACATCAGGATTGATGGTCATGAAGTCAATGAAGTTAAGGAATTCTGCTACCTAGGCAGTAAAATAACCAATGACGGACGGAGCAAGGAGGACATCAAAAGCAGACTCGCTATGGCAAAGAAGGCATTTCTGGCCAAGAGAAGTCTACTAATATCAAATACCGGCCTTAATTTGAGGAAGAAATTTCTGAGCATGTACGTCTGGAGTACAGCATTGTATGGTAGTGAAACATGGACTGTGGGAAAACCGGAATAGAAGAGAATCGAAGCATTTGAGATGTGGTGCTATAGACGAATGTTGAAAATTAGGTGGACTGATAAGGTAAGGATTTAGGAGGTTCTACGCAGAATCGGAGAGGAAAGGAATATGTGGAAAACACTGATAAGGAGAAGGGACAGGATGATAGGACATCTGCTAAGACATGAGGGAATGGCTTCCATGGTACTAGAGGGAGCTGTAGAGGGCAAAAACTGTAGAGGAAGGCAGAGAGTGGAATACGTAAAGCAAATAATTGAGGACGTAGGTTGCAAGTGCTACTCTGAAATGAAGAGGTTAGCACAGGAAAGGAATTCGTGGCGGGCCGCATCAAACCAGTCAGTAGACTGATCAGTATATGTTTAATACATGAACAGGGTTATATTTCTCTAAATAATAGTTGCTATTTTGTCTGTGTTTTTTCCCTTTTCCGTCATCGAAGTGAACATGTGGGATTTCAGTTAAGTTATTAAAGCACTGCAGAGTTGAACAACTGTAGGTAATATCTCATTTACCATCCTTGTCAATATGTCGGTCATGATTGTCTGTCGATAGAACATACATATCTGCCCATTTTGAAATAATTTGTATGCGGTTTTAGCCATTCGAGCTTATGTTTTTCCCTAACTAACGTATCACGTTTTTTGTGAAGGTACAAAATTGAACTGGAATCAGGGCTGACAGGTACTCAAAAATATTTAATGTATGCAAATGACATTTTCATTACCACTTTGCCATACGACACTCGACTTGCGGCATAGCCTCCACACATTACATGTCCACTTACTGTTAGCGAATTCTTTTATCTGTATCTACAGTAGCAGAAGACTCTTTGTCTCTGCATCTGCAGTAACGGAAGATCTGGAACCAACTTCCACACCCGAGGCTGAAATACGCCTCTGCAACAGGCTGCTTCCGCTTTATGAGTCTGCGACGGTATCCCATGCTGACGGAGGGTGCTACGGACAAACTTGGCGAGATACAAGAACAAATGCAGCCATTGTAAGTCCAGCGTAGACAGTTAGTTTCACTGTTAATGTCGAGAATAGAATCACTCAATACTGAATGACGTAACAACAAACATCTTCAGGAAGAACGGAATGCCTCATTTCGTCAGTTTAATTCTTTTCGTAGTTTGTAAACAGTCTGCGAAAGTTACCCTTTCCAAAAACAAATTTAATTATGTACTATCAAGTGACCTGCGCTTGAAATTGAGTCTATATAAATCTCGAGTTTTGTGACTGCTGTAAAGCAAAGGTCTTACACTGAAGCTTAGCATGATCAAAAAACTTCACAAATGTATAGTAATTCGACATATTTATTTATGAAATAATTTTGTCTTCTACGAATCACGATTCTCTTTTTATTTGCATTTTTAAGAAACGTTTCGGGAAACGATCCCCATTTTCAAATACGTTTCCAGCGTGTTATGCCATTTATTCGTGACGTTCTCCGTAAGAGACATGAAATATTGTTCTGCTCTCTTGTCTTCACTATAATATATAAAAACACGCGTAATTTTTAATCAACGATCGATCTTTATATGGAGCTAGCGACGATATCTGGAAACAACTTGTAAAGGTGGACCGCAGGAGAAGCATAAGTAGAAGTTCTGTATAAATTTCGGCACTATCTGTATATAGTGATCAACAGTTTATTGAAAATTGTGCTAATTTTGATACATTATAGTAAAGGAAACATAAAAATGCAGCACCACATGGCAAACATTGTGAATAAATAGCACAGCGCACAGCAAATGCGCTTGAAAACGTATATCACTTCCCGAAACACGTAAAAATAGAAACAAACTTCTTGTTTTGACAGTCACCGAATGTAACTGCCCATTTCAAATGCATCAAATCAAAATACAGTACTTAAAATTAAATTAGTGATAAGTGAATAGTGGGCTGTGATACACTTTATCGTTGTGAACATTTCCATGGTCGTCACATAGCTTAATTCATTCAGGGGTAAAGGTTGAGAACACGAACAGATGAACTCACTGAGTTAATCCAAAAGACTATACGGTATGTTGTTGTCGTTGTGGACTTCAGTCGAGAGACTGGTTTGATGCAGCTCTCCATGCTACTCTATCCTGTGTAAGTCTCTTCACCTCCGAGTAACTACAGCAGCCGACATTCTTTTTAATCTGCTTCCTGTATTCGTCTCTTGGTCTCCCTCTACGATTTTTACCCTCCTCGCTTCCCCCCAATACTAAATTAGCGATCCGTTGCACATTTCGAGGCCTTCAATTCTCTTCTTGTCTAAACTACTTATCGTCCATATTTCACATCCATACATGACTACACGCCATGCAAATACTTCCAGAAAAGCCTTCCTGGCACATAATTTTATGTTCAATGTTTCTCTTCTTCAGAAACGCTTTCCTTACCATTGTCAGTCTACATTTTGTTTCCTCCCTATTTCGACCATCATCAGTTACTTTGCTTCCCAAATTGCAAAACTCATCCACTACCTTAAGTGCCTCATTTCCTGATTTAATTCCATCAACTTGACCTGATTTAATTCGACTACATTCCATTATCCTCGTTTTGGTTTTGTTGAAGTTGATCTTACATCCTCCTTTCAAGGCACTGTCCATTCCGTTCAACTGCTTTTCCCGGTCCTCTGCTGTCTTTGACAGAATTACAGTGTCGGCGGCAAACCTCCAAGTTTTTATTTCTTCTCCATGGATTTTAATTCCAACTTCAAATTTTTCTTTTGTTTCCTTTACTGCTTGCCCAGTATACGGATTGAATAACATCGGAGACAGGCTACATTACTGTCTCTTCTCAACCACTCCTTCGTTTTCTTGCCTCTCGACTCTTATAACTGCCACCTGGTTCAATTACAAATCATAAATAGCCTTTTAGCTCCATGTATTTTACCCCTGGTACCTGCAGAATTTGAAAGCTCTCTCTAAGTCTACAAATGCTATAAAAGTAGGTTTGCCTTTCCTTAACCTATCTTCTAAGATAAGTCGTAGTGTCAGTAGTGTCTTGCTTATTCCAACATTTCTACAGAACCCAAACTGATCTCATCCGAAGTCGGCTTTTACCAGTTTTTCCATTCATCTGTAAAGAATTCGCGTTAGTATTTTGCAACCGTGACTTATTAAACTGGTAGTTACGTAATTTTCACATCTGTCAACACCTGCGTTCTTTGGGATTGGAATTATTATATTCTTCTCTAAGTCTGCGAGCATTTCGCCTGTCTCATACATCTTGCTCACCAGATGGAAGATTTGTGACATGGGTGGCTTTCCCAAGGCTATCAATAGTTCTAATGGAATATTGTCTACTCCGGGTGCGTTGTTTCCACTTAGGTCTTTCAATGCTCTGTCAAATTCTTCACGCAGTATCACATCTCCCATTTCATCTACGTCCTCTTCGATTTCCATAATATTGTCATCCATACTCTTGTGTAGACCCTCTATATACTCCTTCCACCTTTCTGCTTAGCCTTCTTTGCTTAGGAATGGCTTTCCATCCGAGGCATAACAGAGTAGAAATAAACTTTCACGTTGTAGCTTGTCAGTGGAGATCATTCTTAGAGCGAAAACAGAAGCAGTTAGTTTTTGCATAACTATTTTAATGTGATAGATCTAAGAAAGCATTTCCTATATCTTCAGGTTTAAGTGTTTAATTACCGATACAGTGAGCTTCTGTTGATTAGACGAGAAGACTAAGTGGGAAATTATGGGACGGGCAGTGATAAAAATTTTATTATCAAACTGCGACCTTGGAAGTTGATGGTGGTGTTAGTCCTCTAGGTGTGTACTCATCAATACGGCCCATTCTTCCGGGTGACCTGGTGCTGACCTCGGTTGTAATAGGTTGGCGCACAAATGCGTAGCGTTTCTGTTTTTGCACGTTGGTATTCCGTTTGCTATGCGTTTATTTATCGAATGTCATTTTTTCTTTGTCGTTCACTGTTACTATTTGAGTTTACATATTGTCATTTTGTCGATTGGAAGCAAGGAGTGGAACTGTAAACGCTGGAAAATCATGCGCGAAATGGAGAAATCGTAACATTTCCAAAATGTTCTTCTGTTTGAGTTCAGATGAAGGAAGACAGCAACGGAGGCATCCAGAAACAATTTGCGCCGTGTATGGGGATAATGCCACTGGACAGAGCAAGAAAACGATTTTCTCGTTTTAAGAAGAGTCGTTTAGACACTAGTGTGCGTTTACATCCAGGAAGACCTTCGGGGTTTGATGTAGATCGTTTAAACGTATTAATCCACAACGATTCACGTCATTGTACTGGAGAACTGTCAGATGTGATGAACTGCAGTCATTCCATCATCGTATGACATTTGCATGAAATCAAAAATTGGGTGTATGGGTGCCGCATGCTCTAAGCCACAATCACAAAAATCAGTGGTTGGCCGCATGTCTATTTCTGCTTGCTCGTCATCAGTTTGCTTGTGGAGAACTTCGACCCCTCCTGCCTTGCACCGTTACGGAGACGAGAAGTGGTCTCTTTATACTGCTGTAAGGAAAAGGAAGGAATGTTTGACGCCAAACAAAGCACCAACTCCATGTACAAAGATCTGCTCGCGTCCACAAGAGATAACGCACCTGCTGGAAACAGATGTTGTGGTGTATCACAAATTCCTTCCCCGAGGTGCAACCATTAGCGCTCGCATTTATTATAAACAAATGAGACGTCTTGCAGAGGCACTACAAGGTCAGTGACCTGGAAGGCAGTGTCAAGTGATGCCACCCTACGATAATGCTCTTCTGCTTTCTGCTACACACACAAAAAAACGCTATAAGAGAATTGGGATTCGAAGTCATTCCGCACCCACCTTACTCACCTTATCTTGCGCCCTCAGATTTTCACATTTCCCGCTCTCTGTCGAAGAACCTTCAAGGAACTTCCTGTCCGGATGAAAATGCGCTCCGAACATGGCTCTACGGGTTTTTCTCCTCAAAACCCCATGATTTCTACAGTCGCAGAATCGAAACGTTGCCACAGCGTTGGCAGTCTGTTGTAAATAGTGAAGGAGAATATTTTATTAATGAATAAAGTCTCTGTTATGTGTAAAACGTTACAGTCTTATGCACCAACTTAACTGAAAGCTGCGGGTAACGGTCCTCCTCGAATATAATCTCTTCGTTATTCTGGAAATAGCTGTGACACAACCGTTTCTTCGTCGGAGGAAGGAAGAAGGGAGAAATTCGATGCCATGCCAGCAGAATACGGTCAGATGCAGAAATATCTAATAGCCTAAAGCAGTAGCATAGGTGACTCTTCCGCCAGAATAAAGTGGGACGTTGTCCTGGAGCGAAAGAATTCCTTTGGACTGCTTACACCGATGTTTCGTCTTGACACTCTGCCGTAACCTCGTCATAAGGTCATAAGTTGGTCCTGTGGCAGTTTCGCCTTTACGTGCATAATCTGTTAGCACGACAGTGTGGCAGTACTCCCCAACCTTCTTACGCCCCCCCTCCTCTCCCCCCCCCCTCCCCTCAACATCTGTATGGCAGCGTCTTTGTGTTTCCCCCAAGTTACATGTCTCCAGTGCTTGCTTTGCTCCTTTGACTCGGCATCACTGCAATACACGCAACAATCATCCATTGTAATTAGGCAACTACACAGGGTGTAAACGGTAAGTGCTTAAACGTACCGCAGTGTCGTAGCGAAAGTCGAGACGAATAATTCGATATACTACTCTTCCGCTGAATCAAGGCGAGAAACGACCTCAAATTAGGCAATAAAAGCCGCTTGAGGTCCAGTGCATACGCACCCAGCGTCCTTTTGAATACCCTCTCGGCCTCCTAACCACAGGCTTAGTCCATCACTTGTGCTTAGAAAAACAGTCTAGATCGCACAAATCACATTTACTGGTGATCGGATTCAGTCCAAAGTCGGACCGTCTTCAGGCCGTGCGCTGGAATATAGAGTACTATAAATATAGAGGGACGTACAGAAAAATGTAAACGACGTAAGATAACTAAAGCGAAGTACTACCCAAAGTTGATGAGTGGAGACGGATCGGCTGAACAGGGACTGCAGAAGCATCCAGATGCAATCAGTTGTTGGAGCAGCAACGATGTCGTCTGGTTAAATAGCGGAAGCTCCAGCCACCTAGTCGTCTCCAGATATGGTGCGTAACCAACAGAATGAGTGATTACTCAAGACATATCCAGAAACATTAGTTACTACCTTAAAAATATCTATTTATAGCATTGGCTGTAACATTAACCATTATTATATTTGTGATGCGAAGAATTAAAACACAAAATAGCATAAATAAAAGTCTATACCCTAATACGTAATTAGATACCATACGCAAGCTAGTAACAAAACTTTTGTAAACATCTTACACATGCTGCTAAATAACCAGTGTCGTCGTATACAGTATATACATTTTTCATCCTTTCCGTCACAAATATAACAGTCCTTAATCTTACAGTTAGTACTATAAATAGATATCAATTTTAAGTTAGTAAGTAAAGTTTCTCGTCATGTATTCAATAGACATTCATTCTACTGGCTACGAATGACATCTGGACACGACCAGGGGGCGAAGATCCCGTTGTTTAACTACAACACATCGTTGTTTCTCCAGCAGTTGCTCTGTGGTTCCGTCCCCACGCCTCAACTACCGGTATAAATTCGTTTCATATTTTGTTTCAAGGTTTACATTTTGTCTGTAAGACCTTCTATATTTATAGTACTCTGCTGTACACAACGTATTAATTGAAGCAAATGTTTAGCTTTTTATCAAAGAAACCTTCATTTATGACTCTGCTGATAGTAATTGTCTGTTGGGCAGTATTGTTTTTTCGGCAAAATGTGTTACAGAATCTTTAAGTTTAAAGAATCTGTTGCACAGAAATACTGAATTTCACTTATAAATGACCTTCATGTGTCGTAAAAGACACACATTTCCTTAAAATGCTTTTTATTCTGTTCTAGCCGTTAAAACTGCGATACTTCCATTATAAGAGTGTCCACTGATCTCTGGATTTCATCGGAAACGAGACCTACGTGCATGCTTTACCGAAGACTGTCAGATGAAGCCTCAGTTGACCGAGTGCTGTTTCGCTGGTTATGTTATGTACTGCAGTTCGCCATTACTCCACAGCTTTGGGCGAAAGGCAAGGCTTTACAGTGTCATTCTGTTTCGAATTTTGTATTCTATTTATTCATTTTGTAATTTCCGTATGTCGCGACACAATAGACAACTAGGAAATCTTCGACTTTTTAGTCACCACGTCGTATTTGTCTGACTTTGTGAGATACACAACACAGAGGCTTCTCCAAATTAACCCTTTTTCCGCTCAGATAGGTAATCAGTCACCGATATATGATTGTACATTGAGTCGAAAATAGTGCGTCCGCTGTACACGTACACATTTCACGACTCCTGCGTGCCACATATGTCGGTACTGGCAATAGGTGTCCGCAAGGAGGGAGAGGAGGGGTGCGAGAGAAGGCATCTGCTCTCTCCTGCTGGAATATGGCATAGACTTTTTACCCATTACAGAATTCTGATGCATTTTGTATTGGGACATCCTTCTCTAACATTACCTTTCTTTGTAGAATTAGCCGAAAAGAGGAATATTTTCGAATCTTGTGTAGGTTAACATCATCTCAGCTGATTAAGTAAATGAATTTCATTTGATATGGTATGCCATGTACTGTATTTCGGGCTGAAATGTATAAAGAGAAATTGATTTGTTACAATCGATATGTAATAACTCCGTAAGTACAGTTAAAGACACTCTCCTCTTACAAATATTTGAAATTACGAAATAAATGGCATACTTAAAATTCATATTATTGACTGCACGACCTAACGCTAACTATTAAATTTATTTCTGGATTCATTTCCAAAATAATGATATAACGTATTGATGATTCTTCTTTTGTGAAGAAAGTTTGTAAACTCCTTTGTTTTGTAAACTCTCTGTATCGCAGAATAAGGAATAGCGGGCGTGCCTCTCCTGCTATCGAACGTGTTT
The DNA here is from genome assembly GCF_023864345.2 of Schistocerca serialis cubense. Taxonomy (NCBI): domain Eukaryota; kingdom Metazoa; phylum Arthropoda; class Insecta; order Orthoptera; family Acrididae; genus Schistocerca; species Schistocerca serialis. The sequence continues at coordinate 764,787,419 of NC_064642.1, read as the reverse complement.
AATTTCGGCAATAACAATGTGAATTAGTGTTCTTAAGTGGAGATTGTAAAGTCAGTGTGATGTAATAAGATGGGATAAAATAAAAAAGTCGTAGAAAACAGAAACATCAGTTATCATGTCAACTGGAAGCCACAGAGTCAAAAAATTCCAGCCTCAAGGACCTACCCCTAGACACGATGATCTGTAGCCAACAATGAGAAAATGAAGATAAGTAACAAAATTATTTGTATGTCTTACACCTCTCGAAGTGTTTGAAACAAAGCAATTAATCTTCTTGAAGAGACTGAAAGTTTACTGGTGATGTGAGGGAGGGTAATATTACAATTTCCAGAACCTGTTCCGTATTTTTTGTGTACCACTTCGTACACAATGGTAAGGAGAGGTGCGTTACAGAGTGGTGCAGCAACTTTCGTCGTAGGAAAACTGGACAGGAGCAGAAATGTTTACCGAACAAATTAAGGCAATAGACAGAAGATTTACTTAACTTGTATTCCTCCAAGTGAAGGAAGTCATTACAAATAATGCCGATCGCTTCTAGGCGCTACAGTCTGGAACCGCGCGACCGCTACTGTCGTAGGTTCGAATCCTGCCTCGGGCATGGATGTGTGTGATGTCCTTAGGTTAGGTAGGTTTAATTAGTTCTACGTTCTAGGGGACTGATGACCTCAGAAGTTAAGTCCCATAGTGCTCAGAGCCATTTGAACCAGAAATAATACTGTAGGAAATAGAGTCCAGCTATTATAATGTCAACAAGTATAAAGTTCACTGTACTTGGCACACACACGGTATCTGTGTGATGAGGCTTCAAGCGTGACTGAGGCGAGTCCCTGCCGCCAGCCATCCTGTATTACAGCCGCAGAGGGCACTCGAAGTACAGAGCTGGTGGAGGTGTGGCTAAGTGGGCGTGCTCAACTGGGGTCTGCCAGATCCCGCGCGGCAACTGTTGTCGTCAGATGGAAACTTGCTATTCCGTTGCTATAACGCCCAAGAGGTGGTATCGACGTGCGATACCACACTATTAAACTGCAGATTTTGCATCACCAAGTGCAAGGGGAAATACTGTTGCCCAGTAAACACTGCACTCGCAATTTTGTCATATGATGACATGTTGGAGACCGTGGCTGTTTTTGAAGACAAATGTTGATCGTGTTAGGACAGCAACCAGCCACAAATTTACTTTGAATTCCTTTATTCAAAGGAAACCGTTACCGGTTTCGAATCGTTGCGATTCATCATCAGACGGTTTACACGCTTTCTTTCTACATTTGGTGTGTTTTTTACAGATTAATTGTCGTGAAACGTCGGTTTCGAGTGATTGTTTCTATAACGTTCATCCAATCGATGTAAATGCATTTCCACTGCATCCTCGTTGTTGCACACGTAATAGTTCTCACTGTACACTTTAGATTTGTCACTGAGTTCATTCCAACCACGCACCACATGACTGCACTGTTTGGTTGTCAGGCTTTCACTTGTAATTGTGCAGTCTTCTTATCGTGGCGGCGGTCTCGGCGTTGTTTTACGGTATTGGGGGATGTCAGCATTTACAAAACATTGCTGGAATAGAATACCCTGCCTTTTTTTCTGTCGCTTCCTCGTATAGATCTTAAAAAGCTACAGAGAGGAACAGTTCCAAAACCCAGCACAGTGCAAACATAGCTGCTGCAACCTATGCATTCACGGTACCCATCCCCAATTATTTCCACAAGAACAAGCCCCCTGCTTGCTTCACATGTTCGACAGTAGCTTTGTATTTGACCCATTGTGGGTTTTTGATACTTCATTAAGTTTTACAGGTTAGAGCGACTGCAATATGAAGAACACGGTCATGTACCAATGCAGACGTGTACTAATGTAATGGAATTTACATATTCTTCATCTCTTGACCAAAATGCTGTAGAAATACCTGCACTGGAAGAGAGGAAAATACGATGAAATGTCAAGGTCGAAGAGGTGTTGACCCCATGCCACGATGAGTTGCTGCACTCCGGCGGTCAAAAGAAGGCCCGACACGATATTAGGACGTATTCCACGACTTTTTCCACTTCACTGTAGGGTGTGACAGCAATCAGTCTTCAAAAAAGTATTGACCGGGTAACTATCTATCATTTAAGATAGAGCTAGCTTTATGTACTTCCTGTCAAATTAATGTTTCGGGCGCACCACACTTTCTCACACCGAAAATTATAAAAATGGTCACTTTCGGATTTTTGTCACGCCTTGGGTAAATTCCTCTGGCCGCCCATGGTACAGGCACAAATGATATTAAAGAACATTATATTCCAGCCACTAAGAGTTAAATGACAAAGAATACTCTAACCACAACCGGTTTCAGCTTCTGATCGTCTTCAGGTTTTTTGCATTTATTTATAAAAACGTGCCTGGCAATACTAACACTCTGACGTCAAGTAGCATGATACGTCACTTCCCCCAAATTGCAATATTGATTACACGAGATATGATCGTAAAACTACGGGAATTTTTGTCTATCTTTGAGAATCTTTATTTATTCAACATCAACTTCGTCTCGTCCAAAGTAATCCCCCTTAGGTAGAATACACTTGTAGGAGCGATTTTTCTAATTTTGGAACCACTTCTGGAACTCACTTTTCGTTATAGTGCACAGCTTCTTCAGTGATTCTATTTATATTGCATCAATGGGGGCAAAACAACGTGCTTGTATGTTAACCGGGGGACTAGAAACGACGGAGAGGCTCCATCCCCGCCGCAGCCGCAGTGGTCCACAACCTCACGACGGCTACCGCAGCCCACTTCACCCCTCCGCCGCCCCACACCGAACCCAGGGTTATTGTGCGGTTCGGCCCCCGGTGGACTCCCCCAGGGAACGTCTCACACGAGGCTAGTGTAACCCCTATGTTTGCGTTGTAGAGTAATGGTGGTGTACGCGTACGTGGAGAACTTGTTTGCGCAGCAATCGCCGACATAGTGTAGCTGAGGTGGAATAAGGCGAACCAGCCCGCATTCGCCGTGGCAGATGGAAAACCACCTATAAACCATCCACAGACTGGCCGGCTCACCGGACCTCGACACAAATCCGCCGGGCGGATTCGTGCCGGGGACCAGGCGCTCCTTCCCGCCCAGACCGGGCGGGCCAAAAAACATGCTTACATGGTTATCTCTAGCCTCAAAAATAGAGAGAAGTCACAGGGGGCAAAGTCTGGCGAATACGGTGACTGGGGCAACATCACTTTTTTTTTTTTTTTTTTTTTTTTTTTGCCTGGAAGTCACGAACAAACATTGAGATGTGGGTGGGAGAACTATCGTGATGCAGTTTCCAAGAATGATTTTGCCACAAGTCTTTTCTTCGGATTGTTTCACGCAAACGCCGCATAACTTACATGTAGTATTCATTAATCACCACCACAAGCCAGGAACTCATGATGCACTGTAATCGAAGCAAACAGTGAGAAGAACAATCACATGTGATCGAATTTGTCGGTCTTGGCTCTTCAGGCAGGTCCCATCGGAACGACTGGTCCTAGATTTCGACGTCATACCCGTATAGTCATGTTTCGTCACCTGTTATACCCGTCTTCTTGATGTTCGTCGGTTTTGGTCGAAATTCACCAATTTAGGAAAAAACTTTGTTGCTGTGCGTTTCATGCCCAAAACATTTGAAAAATTGCTTAGCATGAGCCAAAGGATATGCCAACACCATCAGCAACTTCTCTGGTAGTGATTCGGCGATTTTCCAGAACCATTCTCCTTACTTCTTCCACGTTGTTGTCGGTAACTGACGTGCTAGGGCAGGGGCGAGCAAACGTTGCACGCGGCTCACGAGCGCACAGCGCTGCACGTGTGCTGCTCGCGTGCAGGCGTCGACCGGGGCTGTGGCGACAGCCGGCAGGTTGCGGCAGTGTAGTGCCAGGCTAAGCTGCGGACGTTGATGCGAAGCTAGCACTATGTAGTGAACGTTGTATTTCAAGAAACGGAAAAGTGGAGATTTGCTATCTTTTAAAAAGTAATGGGAGAATCATTTTTTCTTTGTGCGAAAACGTGAAAATTCGAAATGTTTAATATGTGGCAGTATTCTCGCTGGTCAACGGAAGTTTAGTATTGAAGGCCATTATAATAAATTTCACAAGGACGAGTACAATTTATTGTCGGATTCTGAGCGGATTGGGAATTGACTGAGCTTAAGAAGACCGATCTGACGATACCAGATGAATCTGTCGTAGTTGGCCGGCCGGAGTGGCCGAGCGGTTCTAGGCACTACAATCTGGAACCACGCGACCGCTATGGTCGCAGGTTCGAATCCTGCCTCGGGCATGGATGTGTGTGATGTCCTTAGGTTAGTTAGGTTTAAGTAATTCTAAGTTATAGGGGACTGATGACCACAGCAGTTAAGTCCCATAGTGCTCAGAGCCATTTGAATTTGTCGTAGTTGCTGTTGTCACGAGAGATCTGCGACTTTCTCCCGTCATGTCTCTCATCTAACTGATTTAACATTTTATGGAGCACTGTTTTCAAGTTTCCAGGACGACAACAATAATAGCCCAGCGGTATGTGCAAGTTATAAGACTGCGCTTAATATAGCGAGAGATGGAAAACCATTTGCTGAATTAATAAGTCTCGGTTAAGAGCAAACATCAGTGATGAAAATTTACGTAACTGTTTGTGTTTGTCTGTACGTAGAAATTTTGTTCCAGATATTAAACGTATTGTAAACTCCACCTGTGATAATTAAATAGAACGTATCGTAGGTAATAGGTACTCTTTCAAACCACGATTTCTTTCAAGCACTCCTACTAACCCAATTCATTCACTCAATAAAGCAAGCTAGCAAACGAAACGCATTACAGAGGAAGGAGCGGACACCTGTTAACTGCACGTGTGCAAGTGCACCGCACATGTGCAGGATTCCTGCCCGCCCCTGGGCTACGGCGTCCAGGGGCGGTCGTCGTGTTCACCGTCCTCTCGACGCTCTTCGTTACGTTACACCATTCATAAACGCTTCTCTTACTCAACATTTCTAGCACACTGGACTCGCATTCGGGAGGACGACGGTTCAATCCCGTCTCTGGCCATCCTGATTTAGGTTTTCCGTGATTTCCCTAAATCGCTTCAGGCAAATGCCGGGATGGTTCCTTTGAAAGGGCACGGCCGATTTCCTTCCCCATCCTTCCCTCATCCGAGCTTGCACTCCGTCTCTAATGACCTCGTTGTCGACGGGACGTTAAACACTAATCTCCTCCTCCTCCTACTCAACATTTCGAACGCGAAGCTGCACTTTACTCAATTTTTCAAACAAAATTTAATGCAAATGCTTTGCTCCATCATTTTCGTAAGCAAAAACTCGCCGAGCACTAGGACACACGTATAACTTTTTCGATTGTCAACAATAAACAAATACACAAAACAGCTGAAAATACCAACATTCAACAGGAACTGATACGTGGTACTTACTGGAATTAAGTAAATCGTGGAAGGGAGGACCCACCAATATAACTTTCTTTTCACACAACCTGTTTATTTAACAATACATAACCTGTGTTTTACAGATAATTGAAGCATTTAACCGTAAAATTCTCCTTAACAAAATAAACAAGTTTGCAAAATTCTTTTGTCCTTAAACACTAACTTGAACAAGCTTTTAATCTTTGCAAAAGAAATCTGAAGTGCTGCATTGGAAAACAGCAAACAATATGACAATGATTAGAAGACAGCCGGACCTGCAGCCCGCCCGTCACCAGGTGAAACAGCGGTGTTTACTACCGCGCTGGACACAGTCTGTTTCATTAAATGCCCTTCTGTTACACATGAAAACTATAAAGCAGCATTGATGACAAGAGTGATTCAGTTATTTAAAACAGATGACTTAACTTCTTATTCGAAAGCTGTATGTCGAAAGGTTCGTTGTTAAGATGTGCACCTGTGCTCAAAGGTTAAACAGATTAGAAAACAATATGACAATGATAAGACTTACTTCAAAGCAACCAACCTCTTAATTTCAATCGGCAACCAAGGTGCGACTGGATCCCAACCCGTCCCTTCTAACAAATTTATTTTGACTAAGTCCCTGGAGACAGTTGTCAGTTTATTAAGACCGATCTGAAGGAACGTCTTAAAACATTACTTGTGAACACTTATTACAAGAGAACTCTCTCGGCGGAACCCTAAGATCCAGTTAAAATACACCAATAATAACCCGCTCTTTCAAACACAGAACGAACAGGTTAGTACAGCAGTTTGTTCGGATTATAACTAATGACTGAGAAATGCAATTACAATCAAAGAATTGAACCGGTTAACTGCTAAATCTAAACACAAGATCCCTCTTTTGTTTAACGGCGGCGTGTGCCCTAGCACAATTGTGCCCGCTTTATTTTCGGCCACGAGCTGATTAATTACAACATTAATGATAGGGAACAAACCAGAAAGGAAAGGCAATATAATAACGGGGCAAATTTCCAAACGACAACTAGTATCTTAGTACAATACTACTGCCTATATTTACGACCAAAGAGCTGACCGAGTAAAGCTGTGAGGGTCGGGTGCAAACCAGAAAATAATGAGGGCAGGTAGACAATGAAACAAATCACCACGAGGATAACAGAAAGTTAGTCCTCGCACCCGCCTCTGTGGCCGAGCGGTTCTAGGCGGTTCGCAGGTTCGAATCCTGCCTCGGCCATGGATGTGTGTGATGCCCTTAGGTTAGTTAGGTTTAGGTAGTTCTAGGTCTAGGGGACTGATGACCTCAGATGTTAAATCCCATTTCGCTCAGAGCTGTTTGAACCATTTTTTGTTACTCCCATTTATCAGCAAGCATTTCCATGACTCCATGATGCGTCGCAGCGGTTACTGACAAGGGAACCTCCCCATCGCACCCCCCTCACATTTACTTATAAGATGGCACAGTGGATAGGCCTTGAAAAACTGAACACAGATCAATCGAGAAAACAGGAAGAAGTTGTGTGGAACTATGAAAAAATAAGGAAAATATACAAACTGAATAGCCCGTGCGCAAGATAGGCAACATCAAGGATAGTGTGAACTCGGGAGCGCCGTGGTCCCGCGGGTAGCGTGAGCAGCTGCGAAACGAAAGGTCCTGGGTTCAAGTCTTCTCTCGAGTGTAAATTTTACTTTCTTTATTTTCGCAAAGTCATGATCTGTCCGTTCGTTCATTGACGTCTCTGTTCACTGTAATAAGTTTAGTGTCTGTGTTTTGCGACCGCACCGCAGTACTGTGCGATTAGTAGACGAAAGGACGTGCCTCTCCAACGGGAACCGAAAACATTTGATCGCAAGGTCATAGGTCAACCGATTCCTCCACAGGAAAACACGTCTGATGTATTCTATACGACACTGGTGACGGCATGTGCGTCACACGACAGGAATATGTTGTCGACCCACCTAACTTATACACTTCGCGAATGGGTAAAAAGATTCTTCTACCTTGCCCGATTAAGGTTTTCTTGTGGATGTGATAGTCACTCCCAAAAAGTGATGAAAACATAAGAGTTTGTCATGTAAACCGAAAATAAAAAATTAAAGTTTTCACTCGAGGGAAGGCTTGAACCAAGGACCTTTCGTTCCGCAGCTGCTCAAGCAAACCACGGGAGCACGGCGTTCCTCTGTTCACATTTGCCTAGATATTGCCTATCTTGCGCATGGACTACTCGGTTTGTATATTTTGCTTATTTTTTCGTAGTTCCACACAACTTCTTCCTGTTTTCTCGATCGATCTGTGTTCAGTTTTTCAAGGCCTATCCACTGTCCCAACTTATAACTAAATCTGAGGGGGGTGAGATGGGGAGGTTCCCTTGTGAGTGGTGCCGATGAAAGCCAGGTAGAAGGGGGCACCCTGGTCACGAGCGGTCGTCCGACACGAATGTTGACAACCGACAGACGGTATGTCGGCCTGCTGCTTGTAGTCGACGCTGACCCCGGTGAAGTACTCCGGTATCTTCTCTCAGCGCAGGCCCTCCTTGCTTAGCTCGTGGCTTCGGCCGCTCGGACCTCGTGACCACCTCTTGTTGCGACGCTACCGCCATTCCTCAAACTTTGCGCCTCCCTGTCGGGCCAGAGATATAAATATATCTCGAAAAGCAAAGACCTTCTAAGGACATAACCCACAGATACCAACTCTTCCTCATACATACAGGCAGTGGGGCCACAAGACGAATACTCGATACTACACCTGAACCGGTCGCGCCAGACAGAACAGTCTACTAATTCAATGGCACCACGGCTCCGTGTAATATCCACGTCTATAGTTTATTCAGAATGATATTCACGACAGCATTGTGTGTGGAATGTGAATGAACATTCTCGTGATTTAATAAAAAGGACTTCATCGTTAATAAAGTAATAAATACAGGGTTATTACAAATGATTGAAGCGATTTCACAGCTCTACAATAACTTTATTATTTGAGATATTTTTACAATGCTTTGCACACACATACAAAAACTCAAAGTTTTTTTAGGCATTCACAAATGTTTGATATGTGCCCCTTTAGTGATTCGGCAGACATCAAGCCGATAATCAAGTTCCTCCCACACTCGGCGCAGCATGTCCCCATCAATGAGTTCGAAAGCATCGTTGATGCGAGCTCGCAGTTCTGGCACGTTTCTTGGTAGAGGAGGTTTAAACACTGAATCTTTCACATAACCCCACAGAAAGAAATCGCATGGGGTTAAGTCGGGAGAGCGTGGAGGCCATGACATGAATTGCTGATCATGATCTCCACCACGACCGATCCATCAGTTTTCCAATCTCCTGTTTAAGAAATGCCGAACATCATGATGGAAGTGCGGTGAAGCACCATCCTGTTGAAAGATGAAGTCGGCGCTGTCGGTCTCCAGTTGTGGCATGAGCCAATTTTCCAGCATGTCCAGATACACGTGTCCTGTAACGTTTTTTTCGCAGAAGAAAAAGGGGCCGAAAACTTTAAACCGTGAGATTGCACAAAACACGTTAACTTTTGGTGAATTGCGAATTTACTGCACGAATGCGTGAGGATTCTCTACCGCCCAGATTCGCACATTGTGTCTGTTCGCTTCACCATTAAGAAAAAATGTTGCTTCATCACTGAAAACAAGTTTCGCACTGAATGCATTCTCTTCCATGAGCTGTTGCAACCGCGCCGAAAATTCAAAGCGTTTGACTTTGTCATCGGGTGTTAGGGCTTGTAGCAATTGTAAACGGTAAGGCTTCTGCTTTAGCCTTTTCCCTAAGATTTTCTAAACCGTCGGCTGTGGTACGTTTAGCTCCCTGCTTGCTTTATTCGTCGACTTTCGCGGGCTACGCGTGAAACTTGCCCGCACGCGTTCAAGCGTTTCTTCGCTCACTGCAGGCCGACCCGTTGATTTCCCCTTACAGAGGCATCCAGAAGCTTTAAACTGCGCATACCATCGCCGAATGGAGTTAGCAGTTGGTGGATCTTTGTTGAACTTCGTCCTGAAGTGTCGTTGCACTGTTATGACTGACTGATGTGAGTGCATTTCAAGCACGACATACGCTTTCTCGGCTCCTGTCGCCATTTTGTCTCACTGCGCTCTCGAGCGCTCTGGCGGCAGAAACCTGAAGTGCGGCTTCAGCCGAACAAAATTTTATGAGTTTTTCTACGTATCTGTAGTGTGTCGTGACCATATGTCAATGAATGGAGCTACAGTGAATTTATGAAATCGCTTCAATCATTTGTAATAGCCCTGTAACTATCGTTAATGACGTAATTTAATAATTTTTAAAAAGTTATATCGATGATAATACCCATGGAAAATGGTATTGAAAATCTCAATCTTTTGTTATCTATGATTCTTCTAGCATAATCCTTCTTGTTCGAACTGTTGTACTGACAGAATGTGCTTGATGTCTCGTAACACAGAGGCCTGTAAAAAAACTCTATTATGTTGCTAATTTAGTATTTTTTTTTTTTTAAATAGAGGTTATGTGTCATTGAAATGAATCTTCTTTGTTTGGAGTTATATTTCATTGTGATTCTCATCCCACATAAATGTTAAACTTTCTGATCAGCTACAAAGGGGCGCAGCAACTAGCGCTATTGCTCTACAGCGCGGTTTATTGGTAAATGCTGAATAATTAGCGATTAACATTGAGAAATATTTTTAAATGTTTATGCATACGGTGAAGGTACAAAAAGATTTAATATATATTATTTGTTAGTAGTAAAACACGGAGGAAATATGTTAGTGAAATATTACAACGGCAGTTTTAAATTGATTTTCTGCACAGACATAAATGTCGTTGGTCATAATTGCGATAATAACTGCGTATTGGTGGCCCAGAACTCACACTGATGTAATAAATTCCGGTTAGACTGTGAATAATCTCTAAATATAGTGAACTTCTATGAATGCAAACAGCATCTTACGTGATACAAATTCTTATATGCTGCAGTATGAAGCCTGGTTATATCGTAACAACTTTTACGAAATATTTTGACAGGAAAAAATGCATTAGTGTTGTGTGCGTGTGATATTGTGTGACAAAACTGTTCATTTTGCTTAAAGAAATGTGTTGCCACTTCGAATAACAGTAGCGTTCAATTCAATAAACGATCTGCAACTAGTAAAGCGACTATTATGCAACAGCACTGAAAATTACTAAAAATCATTACTCTTGCTTAGTTCAGATTACTTGTCATACATTTGGCTTATTTGCAAGGTGTTGTTGTTGTTGTTGTTGTGGTCTTCAGTCCAGAGACTGATTTGATGCAGCTCTCCATGCTACTGTCCTGTGCAAGTTTCTTCATCTCCCAGTACATACTGCAACCTACATCCTTCTGAATCTGTTTAGTGTACTCATCCCTTGGACTCCCTCTACGATTTTTACCCTCCACGCTGCCCCCCAATACTAAATTGGTGATCCCTTGAGGCCTCAGAATATGCCCTACCAACCGATCCCTTCTTCTAGTCAAGTTGTGCCGCAAATTTCTCTCCTCACCAATTCTATTCAATGCCTCGTTATTTATGTGATCTAACCATCTAATCTTCAGCATTCTTCTGTACCACCAGATTTCGAAAGCTTCTATTCTCTTCTTGTCTAAACTATTTATCGTCCACGTTTCACTTCCATACATGGCTACACACCATACAAATACTTTCAGAAACGACTTCCTGACGTTTAAATCTAAACTCGATGTTAACAAATTTCTCTTCTTCAGAAACGCTTTCCTTGCCATTGCCAGTCTACATGTTATATCTTCTCTACTTCGGCCATCATCAGTTATTTTGCTCCCCAAATAGTAAAACTCCTTTACTACTTTAAGTGTCTCATTTCCTAATCTAATTCCAGCAGCATCACCCTATTTAATTCGACCACATTCCATTATCTTCGTTTTGCTTTTGTTGATGTTCATCTTATATCCTCGTTTCAGGACATTGTCCATTCCGTTCAACTGCTCTTCCAGGTCCTTTGCTGTCTCTGACAGAATTACAATGTCATCGACGAACCTCAAAGTTTTTATTTCTTCTCCATGGATTTTAATACCTACTCCGTATTTTCCTTTTCTTTCCTTTACAGCTTGCTCAATATACAGATTGAATAACATCGGGGATAGGCTACAACCCTGTCCCTTCCCAACCACTGCTTCCCTTTCATGCCCCTCGACTCTTATAACTGCCATCTGGTGTCTGTATAAATTGTAAATAACCTTTCGCTCCCTGTATTTTACCGCTCCCACCTTCAAAATTTGAAAGAGAGTATTCCAGTCAACATTGTCAAAAGCTTTCTCTAAGTCTGCAAATGCTAGAAACGTAGGTTTGCCTTTCCTTAATCTATTTTCTAAGGTAAGTCGTAGAGTCAGTATTGCCTCACGTGTTCCAACATTGCAAGGTATATATGATCGCTTTTGTGCATGAACTTTGTGTCATTTGCATTGCTTGACAGACAGCACAGCTGCGCGATCCCAGGTGGAGATTTATTTAACAAAATAACAATTGAGCTGCTCGGGGGAACAAAATGGTAAGCACCAAAATCACAGTTTCGAGATACAGCGCATCCAAAGTTTCAACTGATCTGCAAATCTGAATGATTATTTTTTTTGAACAGTCCTTTTATTCTGTAGTGATTCTAATATCTATCTTCTACTATACAGACATAAATGAAAATCAGAACTGGCTAAAACAAATGAAATACACAAAAATTATTACATTGCCACACATCATTAACAACACATAGTGATAGAATATTACATATTAAATTTTACAGTAAGGCTTCAACACTTTACTGAAACTGCAAAATCATTCATCACTCTCGTTACTAATGTCCTTTTCATCTAAAACTGTTGGCTTTAGTGACAGGAAAAATCCATTATGGACAGGAGGAATGTAATTTAGGAGCGACAGGACGTCAGCAACTTTCTTCTTTTCAATAAGCCTTGGCCCATTGTATTTAAGTCGAAGCGTAGGAACTGGTCCTTGCCTTCCACGTTTCCTGAAGTTTATTTCATGCCAAATGTCATGACAAAACGTCTCGCTGATGAATAAAGATGATGGATATTCGGAGGTCACCTTCCACCTATATATTTTCCTTAGGTTGACATCTTGATCATTAACTGTCTTCTTTCTGAAGACAAATGCTTCTTTAGAGTGTCGTATTTGATAGAAATCGTCTCTTTTCATATTATATACAAGCCGACTTCTTGATGATCTCGCACCACTGATCTGGACTGTACACATCTTGTACTTGTCGGGGAAGTAATTTTCAACTGTACTTCAGGAACATAATGGTATGTACATGCACTTACCATTATGTTCGTGAAACGTACTAAAGATAGTATATTTACAAACTAACGTACCTCTGAGTCATCTGAATCGTTAGGAATGTATTCTGGATCCCTCTCGAAGATTAGTATCATTGGAAGTATATTCCTCGTCTTCTGCCATGTTCACTGTTGCCATAATCTCAGAGATGCTTGTACTTGCCGCCATTCTCTCTGTCACTTACCATTATGTTTCCGCAACAGACGGACAGTGGCGCTTACCATTATGCTCCTCCCTGCCATCTGTTGAGTGAATTTGGAACTACTAGTAAGTTTACTGCATTGTGCATCCCACAGGTGGTGTCATTAACCATCTACCGCGAAATACACGGCGATGGTGCTTACCATTGTGTTCCCCCGAGCAGCTCAATTATTAGCTGGGAAAAGCAGTGATTAAATAAAACTTCGTGTTACATTAATAATAAGCAATTAGTTTTATTGTAATCTTGCTGAAGTTGTACAACACGTAGTCAAACGAATACAGCACGCCACATCAGGAACATGTGTACCACCAAGATTAAAAAAAAAAAAAAAATTTTAACATCTGACGTACAATGCCCACGATATTAAAAAAGACCCATTACTTTTTAATCAGACCTCGCATAGTGAATGGTGGAACGCAACCACACGTTAATCTTCGTCTATCGATCGTAATATGGTTCCAGTTTTTAATGTAGAGACATATTACATTCTTTCTCTGTAAAATACGATGGGCATGTTTTGTTTGTTTGTTTGTTTAGGGACGTATTGACATTTGAAATGATTTCGATGTAAAAGCTCTATTTGAATACGATTGCCTCCCGTCCTACAAATTAAAAAAAAAAAGTCACGTCAGGAACGTCACTAGAAGGAGAATACAAACTGAACCGGGTAACGTTTCGAAATATGCAAGTTTCGTAACAAACAGAAATAGTTTTTGTGACATCTACGTGTTTCGTAGTTGTAAGCTGGTGGCAGAGGTGTGAGTCATGCCGTATAGGGGCATGAAGGGCACGAGACGCGCCCACTGAATGAGCTCAGGTTGTTGGGTTGGGGAGGGGGTGGGGGTGGGGAGTAGTGGTGACAGGGGGGGGGGGGATGGCCTCGTGCGTCACGTGACAGCTGCTGTAGCCGCTGTCTGCTGCTGCTGTCTGCCGGCGTCGCTTTAACGAGCGTCGAGAGGTCTGCGTAACGAACGACCGGGCCGCGGTGTCACCAGGTCCTGGGCGGGGCCGCGCTGACATCGGACCCTCATCATCACGCGAGCAGGGGGGGGGGGGGAGGGGAGGGGCAGGCAGAGGGTCGCTGACGCTGACACCGCCACTCGCCGCTATTCACCGTCGCTGAGCGGGCCCTCCAGCCTGCTGGCACTGTCTGACCGCCGCCACCGCACGCTGCCACTTTGCGTACACATATCAGAACAGCTCAACAAAGCTACTACTATGCACACTGCTCATTCACTAAAATCGCACACCCGGACGCCATGGCGCCATTCTTGCATACTTAAAAAAAAATAAAATAAAAATGTCATCCGATTGGTTTCACGCGGCTCGCGACGAATTTCTCTCATTTGCAAACCTTTCCAAATGGTTCAAATAGCTCTAAGGCTCTAAGCATTATGGGACTTGGCACCTGAGGTCATCAGTCCCCTAGACTTAGAACTACACTACTGGCCGTTAAAACTACTACACCAAGAAGAAATGCAGGTGATAAACGGGTATTCATTGGACAAATATATTATACTAGAACATTTTCACGCAATTTGGGTGCATAGTTCCTGAGAAATCAGTACCCAGAACAACCTCCTCTGGCCGTAATAACGGCCTTGGTACGCCTGGGCACTGAGACAAACAAAGCTTGGATAGTGTGTACAGGTACAGCTGGCCATGCAGCTTCAACACAATACCACAGTTCATCAAGAGTAGTGACTGGCGTATTGTGACGAGCCAGTTGCTCGGCCACCATTGACCAGACGCTTTCAATTGGTGACAGATCTGGAGAATGTGCTGGCCAGGGCAGCAGTCGAACATTATCTGTATCAAGAAAGGCCCGGACAGCACCTGCAACATGCAGTCGTGCATTATCCTGCTGTAATGTAGGGTAGAGGCACGGGTTGTAACACATCTGAAATGTAACGTCCACTGTTCAAAGTGCCGTCAGTGTGAACAAGACGTGACCGAGACGTGTAACCAATGGCACCCCACACCATCACGCCGGGTGGTACGCCAGTATGGCGATGACGAATACACGTTTCCAATGTGCGTTCATTGCGATGTCGCCAAACACGGATGCGACCATCATGACGCTGTAAACAGAACCTGTACTCATCCGAAAAAATGTCGTTTTGCCATTCGTGCACCGAGGTTCGTCGTTGAGTACACCATCGCTGGCGCTCCTGTCTGTGATGCTGCGTCAAGGGTAATTTCAGCCGTGGTCTCCGAGCTTATAATCCATGCTGCTGCAAACGTCGTCGAACTGTTCGTGCAGATGGTTGTTGTCTTGCAAAACGTCCCCATCTGTTGACGCAGATATCGAGACGTGGCTGCGCGATCCGTTGCAGCCATGCGGATGAGATGCCTGTCATCTCGACTGCTAGTGATACGAGGCCGTTGGGATCAAGCACGGCGTTCCGTATTACTCTCCTGAACCCACCGATTACATATTCTGCCAACAGTCACTGGATCTTAACCAACGCGAGTAGCAGTGTCGCGATGCGATAAACCGCAATCGCGATAGGCTACAATCCGACCTTTATCAAAGTTGGAAACGTGATGGTACGCATTTCTCCTCCTTACACGAGGCATCACAACAACATTTCACCAGGCAACGCCGGTGAACTGCTGTTTGTGTAAGAGAAATCGGTTGGAAACTCTCCTCATGTCAGCACGTTGTAGGTGTCGCCACCGGCGCCAACCTTGTGTGAATGCTCTGAAAAGCTAATCATTTGTATATCACAGCATCTTCTTCCTGTCGGTTAAATTTCGCGCCTGTAGCGCGTCATCTTCGTGGTGTAGCAATTTTAATGGCCAGTACTGTACTTAAACCTAACTAACCTAAGGACATCACACACATCCATGCCCGAGGCAGGATTCGAATCTGCGACTGTAGTAGCGTGGTTCCGAACTGAAGCGCCTAGAACCGCTTTGAAACAGCGGCCGGCAAACCTTTCCATCTCAGAGAATCCTTTGCAGCTAGTCCTCAATTATTAATTGAATATGTTCCAGTCTCTGTCGTCCTCCACAGTTTTTATCCTCTACCGTTCCCTCTAGTACCATGGAAACTATACCTTGATGTCTTAACAGATGTCTTATCATCCTGTCCCTTCTTCTCGTCAATGTTTTCCGTATGTTCCTTTCTTCACCTGTTCTGTGGAGAACCTGCTAATTCCATAGCTTGTCAGTCTACCAAATTTTCAACATTCTTCTCTAGCACCACATCTCAAATGCTTCGATTCTCTTCTGTTCCATACTTGAATTCGAGACCTCCGTCAAATGGGGAGAAGGTAACGTATGGGGTGAACTTGACCCAGAAGTTCAACAACTATTTTATGTTAAATAACTACACATTGGCGATAAGAAGTCTTATTTCAGTTATTATATTTACTGCTCGAAAGTTCTTAATTCGTGGCAATGCCTAAATGTATTCTGAGTCTCCATCTCAATACTAACTATTTTCAGAAGGACTGATTTCTTTAAATTCTTTAATTAGGTAAATTTTTAATTCTTGTCAATGGCATAAAACAGCTCGTGTGTCCAGTGTGTGTCCACTGACCCCTCACAGCTACAACTAGAGGAATAACAGCAGTTAATCTATTATTTTTGCTTATTTATACACTCATAAATACAACCTTGAAATTCTTGGTGGAATGTGGGTGAAATTGGCCATTTCTCGAACAGCTCTTTTCTCAACAGACATCCATGTATGCGGCAAAAACGTGACGTAAGAATGCAGCAACAATGTGACACAGTGTATGGAACCACAATTGTCTATAACAGTCTATTGTCTTAGTGTTAACACATAAATTCATCATTGTCTAGTAGGTCGCTGTTATATTTGTTGCATCATATAGTCGACATTTTAAAAGTTGTTAGTGTGAAAATGTCTCGTACGTCAAAACGTACACCCAAATGGAAGAAGTCATGGGATACATCCTAATATCGTGTCGGACTTCCTTTTGCCTGGCATGTAACAGCATCTCGATGTGGCATGGCCTCAACAAATCGTTGCAGGTCCCCTCAAGAAATATTGAGCTATCCTACCCCTACAGCTGACCATAACTGTGAAAGTGTTGCTGGTGCAGAATTTTGTGCGCAAACTGACCTCCCGATTACGTCCCATAAATGTTCGATGGAATTCATCTCGGACGATCTGAGTGGCCAGCTCATTCACTCTAATTGTCCAGAATGTTCTTCAGACTAGTCGCAGACAATTTTGCCCTGGTGATATGACATCGTTGTTTGGAAACACGAAATCAATGAATGGCTGCAAATGGTCTCCAAGTAGCCAAACAAAACCATTTCCAATCAATGATCAGTCCTTTCCAACTGAGAATAGCCCACATCATTATGCAGCCACCAACTTGCTCAGTGCCTTGTTGAATACCTGGGTCCATGGTTTCGTGGGGTCTGCACCAGATTTGAAATTTACCATCAGCTCTTACCAACTGAAATCTTGGCTCATTGGACCAGGCCACGGTTGACCAGTCGTCTAGGGTCCAAATGTATGGTCAAGAGCCCAAGAGAGGAGCTGCAGGCGATGTCATGCTCTTAGCAAAGGCACTCGCGTCGGTCGTTCGCTACCATAGGCCATTAACACACATTTCACCAAAGTATCCTAACGGATGCGTTCTTCGTATGTTTCACAGCGATTTCTGCGGTTATTTCACGTAGTTTTTCTTGTCTGTTAGCACTGACGAATCTACACAGACGCCGCTGCTCTTGGTTGTTAAGTGAAGGCTGTCAGCCATTGCATTATCCGGGGCGAGAGGTAATGCTTGAAATATGGTATTCTCGACACACTCTTGACACTGTGGATCTCGTAATACTGAATTCCCTAACAATTTCCGAAATGGAATGTCCCATATGTCTAGCTTCGACTGTCGTTTCACGTTCGAAGTCTTTGTTCCCGTCGTGCGGCAATAATCACGTCGGAAATCTTTTCACATGTATCACCTGATTGCAAATGACAGCTCCACCAATGCATTGTCTTTTCACATGAATACCTTGTGTACGTCTACTGTCATCTTCAAATGTGCAAATCGCTATCGCATGACTTTTCTCACCTCAGTGTTAACTACCCGTGTGTCCAGATGTTACTAATGTCATGCACTGGCCCTTTACAACGACAACTGGAGCAATAACGGCAAATTAATCTATTATACTTGCCTATTCATAGACACATAAATAAAATTTCGCAGTTCTTGGTGGAATAAGGGTTAAGTCGGCCGTCTTTCCTTGTGAATGCGGCAGGAATGTGACGTAAGAACGCAGCAACAATATGACACAGTGGAATACAAATCTATTGGTGTATGAGGAAGTCACTGTTGCCACCGCAAGAAACGTATTTTTGAGGTTTTTAACATGTCTGTCAATCAGCGACTGTTGTATAATACAAAATTTCGAAAAACACAGCCCTCAGTCGCAAACACAATTAATTTGTAACCTAAGTTTCGGTGTCACAAGGGACACCTTCTTCGGACAAAATTAAAACTAAATGTTAAAGCACAACGTATCAAAAAATACGAAAGCTGCGGTCATACCTGACAGCGTCAGATAGTCAAAATTAAGATGCGATGTAACAGAGGTGCAATCCACTAGGGGTTGCCATGTGTCCTCTGCTACAGTCAACACAAAACTGAAACATCATGTGTTCCGCAGCTCGTGGTCTCGTGGTCGCGCGGTAGCGTTCTCGCTTCCCGCGCCCGGGTTCCCGGGTTCGATTCCCGGCAGGGTCAGGGATTTTCTCTGCCTCGTGATGACTGGGTGTTGTGTGCTGTTCTTAGGTTAGTTTAAGTAGTTCTAAGTTCTAGGGGACTGATGACCATAGATGTTAAGTCCCATAGTGCTCAGAGCCATTTGAACCATTTTTTGAAACATCATGTGACTTGTGCGCCACGGCAACTTCAAGACAATACCGCCATCTGGTGGCTAATGGGTAAAACAAGCTTTTTTGTAATCTCTTGTAACTGCAGAGAGGGAAATAATCAAACACCTGAACGGTGTACATGAAGTAATTACAATAGCGGGTTACTGCATGATATAAAATAAGACTAATGAATGACTGGCTGTAGTACAAAAATTCCAGCATAAATGTATAAAGAAGACATATACGAAATAATCCATTAAATGACATTACTGCCTGCTGTAATAGATACGTTACAAAACCAAAAACGTTTTTTGATTTACGTATATGAGCCGTGAAAAGTAGAAAGATAAGGTATATCTGAATCTGCACGAAGTAGTTGGTACATCAAAGTGTTAGATCTCGTCAAGCATCGGCTTTATACCATTGAAATAATTTCTTCCGCGCAACTGCACCTGATCGTTGAGAAAAAGTCCGTCATTCGAAAGTAAATGCTTGAAAATTTCCAGCTCCTCCAAAATCTCAAGTTCACGCTCTTTTTTTCCAATATGCAAAAAATGACTGTAGCAGAGGACACATGGCAGCCCCTAGTGGCTTGCACCTCTGTTGCATCTCATTTTAATTTTGACTTTCTGACGCTGTCAGGTAGGGTTTCCCAACGTGTGGCCGCCGGCTCTTTCTAGGGGGTCCGCGGCCACCCTTCACCAAATCGTGTAAAATAATGACTAAAATTATTAAATAAAAATGTGAAAATCAAATTCATCACAATTTTTGTTTCGTGTGTAGAACATGTGTACTTTTACTTCAGGTCGTATTCCCAAGCAGCGTTTGCGGTTCCTAAGTGAGAACGCATACACAGTTTAGTGCCGGTGAATGCGGCTTCTCTGATCGACTGTTTCGCAACATTACGGGGGTCTTTTGTGCGCCGGCTCACGGCGCTAGAGATGCGCTGAAACCTTTTACGCATGCGCGGAGCGAGCTTTGACGACCAATGACAGCGCTCGCTGGCACGTATGCGGCCCCAGGCATCATTAAATGTTAAACTTGCTTTGTCAGTGCACTACCTAAGTCGATTTTTGACCAGTTTATTACTTCTAACATGGATCCGTGGTGGAAGTCAGGATCATTGAAGAAGGGTGCAGTTTCTCGATCGCCTTCACAACAAGGGAAGTTTCCAGTTGAAATGAATGAGGAGGGAGGACGACCAAAGGAAGAACAATCACAAGAAGCTCCAAAGACTACTGATACTTCGGATGGGGGGGGGGGGGGGGGGAGTGGGGTCATTGGGAACATGGCACTTGCATTAAGAAGCTTTCAGTTCCCATGGGTTTCGCTCTGAAATTTAAAGCTACTGTGCTCTTGATTGACTAGGGGTCCGCCAAGGATTTTCGACTGTAGAAGGGGTCCGCCAGCTGAAAAGGTTGGGAAGCCCTGCTGTCAGGCGTGACCGCAGCTTTCGTATATTTTGGCGCGTTATGCTGTAACATGTAGTTTTAATTTTGTCCGAAGAAGGTGTCCCTGCCGGCCGAAGTGGCCGTGCGGTTAAAGGCGCTGCAGTCTGGAACCGCAAGACCGCTACGGTCGCAGGTTCGAATCCTGCCTCGGGCATAGATGTGTGTGATGTCCTTAGGTTAGTTAGGTTTAACTAGTTCTAAGTTCTAGGGGACTAATGACCTCAGCAGTTGATTCCCATAGTGCTCAGAGCCATTTGAACCATTTTTGAAGATGTCCCTTGTGACACCGAAACCTAGGTTACAAATTAATTGTGTTCGCGACTGAGGGCTGTGTTTTTCAAAATTTTGTATTATACAACAGCCATGTTAAAAACCTTAAAACTTATTTTTGTTATGAGGTTACCGGTTTCGGTCTGTTTTAGACCATCTTCAGACCTCACACCATGATGGTAGACGGTCGCAGTGAACGGAGCATGCACTACGACTGCACGAACGCTAACTGCTCAAGCCTTCGGCGAGTCGCAGCGCCTGCACCGTGCACTGCCACCATCTACCACCATGGTGTGAGGTCTGAAGATAGTCTAAAACAGACCGAAACCGGTAACTTCACAACAAATAGAAGTTTCATGCCGTTGTGACTGTTGATGTTCATTTTCCCAAGAGAAATGTTCTCAAAAATTGTAGAAGTGAGGTACCTGACCGTAAGTTCTAAGGCGGCACGCTTCCCTCTCGGTAAAGGCGCCGCAAGCACGGACTTTCGCAGCAGGAATAGCTACGGCCGCCTCGTGTTCTCCGGAGGCTCCAGGATGAAAACTTGTTCTCAGGCACGCGACCGCAAGCGGAATACCGAAGTCCAGTCGTCGGACAGACAAACTGCACGGCTCGAATCGCAACACGCCGAGCCTGAAGAGCCGTTCGTGCTCCGCCACCCGCTGCCGTCCGACTCACTCCACACACGGCCACTAGCTTACGTCAGTTTTTAGTGCCAAAGAAGAATCAAACTTTTGATTGCATGGTTTTGTACTTAAACTTTCTTTGTACTTTGTTCTGAAACCAGTATTAAAATTTATTTATAATGCAAGATTTATTTTTCAACTGTTGATATTGTTTCAGAACAAACGAAGTCACCTTAGAGTTATAAACATTCCATTATCATCACATAACAGGTAACCGGTCAACTTCACCCCCAGGTGAGGTGAAGTTGACTGACGCAGATTTTTTTGTTTAATTTTACGACCTGTTATAGCAAAAGGTAAGAAAAACCAAATATTTTATTACTGCAGCTAAATATACATGCAACGAAAGAAAATGTAATATATTGATTTCATTCATTTAAGACATATTTGACTTTAGACTCAGGCGGAGCTTTGCCTGACCCCCTGTGATGCTGCCGCGCGAATTGCTCAACACGGAGAGCTTCCTGTAGCGACCACTTGCGAGAACGTATTGTACGATGCAGTTAGGAGGAAACCCAGCATAAAGCGATGTTGCCTGCAAAACGTAGCCCGAGCGGTCTAAGGCGTTGCAGTCATGGACTGTGCGGCTGGTCCCGGCGGAGGTTCGAGTCCTCCCTCGGGCATGGGTGTGTGTGTTTGTCCTTAGGATAAATTAGGTTAAGTAGTGTGTAAGCTTAGGGACTGATGAACTTAGTAGCAAAGTCCCATAAGATTTCACACACTTTTTGAACAAACGTTGCCACGGCTTTCGGGACGGACTCCGGAGATCACTAAGGGGCAGGTAAAAAGAAAGCATGACTCTTACACAAAAAACTTCGTTTAGGTATGTAAGAGCGGCAGACGTTGCCTCATGTGGAACTTTTGCCAGAGTGACTGCGAGAATGGCAGTGGTGAAGCGGAGCTCCTGGATTCGCTAAAAAAAAAAAAAAAAAAAAAAAAAAAAAAAAGAGCAGGGAACGACTTTTTCCAAGGAAACTGTTACGGTGGTGTAGTAATGGTAACAATTTTTCAAGAATAATTTTGGTTGGTGACCCAAACACAAGCCAACACTTTTGTTTTTACCCCAGGGAAATTTAATTTTACCCATCAGAGGTAGTTACTCACAGGTTAGCAACTACTGGGGAAAGTGTAATGTTTCGCATTACTACATCAGCCACTACCAAAGCCAGTTAGCGATGCTATCGATTAATACAAACTGTCACGTTATAAGCTCCCTACTCCTTAGAGATGATATGAGTTAATTAATGGTTATTATGTTACAAGCCTATTGTTGTGGTTGACCGTGTATATCGAGACTTCGTTCATTGTTAAATGCAATGGCGTGGTACTAACTGATGGAGACGCATTAAGAACTGGTAAAATTTAATTTATTTCCTTTACCACACTGCACAAACATAAACGAACTATTATTCAAACTGTGCGCCACTACTATTAAACATAGAGATAAATCCTTCGCTACGCAACCTCCTTTGGCTCACGCAGCCTACACCTTCTACAGCCTCTCAACAACTGCCTCTGCTTGCGACTGTCTGCGCCACTGGGCATTTTCGCCCTCCAGGAACAACCACTTACAGATGCTACACACCAGTACCCGCACAATGTTTACTACACAGCTTAGGGGAAAAAACGCAGAAGAAGAATAAGAATGTAGACCTAAACCCATATGTGAACTCCAGAGACCTTGAATATTGTATGGCAAACGTCCATCGACTACGCCGACTTTATTTTTTAAAATTTTTCCAGGCATAACAGCTCTTGTAAAAGTACATAATGTCTAAGAAATTAAAGCTAACATTTGTCACGAATAAACATTTACCTAACTGAAGGTAACGTCCTCTTCGTGACGAATTAGAACGAAAACGTAAAATAAGTGAAAACGGTAAAATTTGTTTTCATGTATGAAAATTAAATCTATTCTTGTAAAACAACTTTTTCTATTTTTATAAGTACAATATAGATTCCGCATTAGGAACTATTTCTTAGGCAACACTGCTACTTCACCCCTCGCCCATTTTCAATCATCTGCCGCCTAACGAGTTGGGCCTCTTTAGATCTCTCAACACAGAGTTAAAAAACAAACAAAATCGATAGACGTACACAAGTCCCTCAGCCGTTCCATAGCGTAAAGACTGGCCAGCCTAGTCCAGATGGCTGACGGCGAATTTTTAAAGTTAAGGTAAATAAAAGAAAATAAAAATAATAAGAAAACGACTATTCTGCTCCATCTATGGGTATCATAAGGCGTTTTTCAGTTAATCAACACGTTTCCTCATTTTCAGTTACAATGTGAAAGCAGTAGCAATAAAGCTTATGGTCATGGACAGTTTTAATGCTGAATTTAGAGCATCAAAAGATTTGCCGTACCATTTAGCATTATTTGTTAAATGGGTGGTTTGTGAAGCGTACTCCCTAGTAATTGTTGTTGTTCGAAATTTTAGGCAACATTTTCCGTAATTTGTATGCCTGTTACAATTATGTGCTGCTCCGTGAGAGACATTATACGGGGCTATTACAAATGATTGAAGCGATTTCATAAATTCACTGTAGCTCCATTCATTGGCGTATGGTCGCGACACACTACAGATACGTAGAAAAACTCAAAGTTTTGTTAGGCTGAAGCCGCACTTCAGGTTTATGCCGCCAGAGCGCTCGAGAGCGCAGTGAGACAAAATGCCGACAGGAGCCGAGAAAGCGTATGTCGTGCTTGAAATGCACTCACATCAGTCAGTCATAACAGTGCAACGACACTTCAGGACGAAGTTCAACAAAGATCCGCCAACTGCTAACTCCATTCGGCGATGGTATGCGCAGTTTAAAGCTTCTGGATGCCTCTGTAAGGGGAAATAAACGGGTCGGCCTGCAGTGAGCGAAGAAACGGTTTAACGCGTGCGAGCAAGTTTCACGCGTAGCCCGCGGAAGTCGACGAATAAAGCAAGCAGGGAGCTAAACGTACCACAGCCGACGGTTTGGAAAATCTTACGGAAAAGGCTAAAGCAGAAGCCTTACCGTTTACAATTGCTACAAGCCCTGACACCCGATGACAAAGTCAAACGCTTTGAATTTTCGGCGCGGTTGCAACAGCTCATGGAAGAGGATTCGTTCAGTTCGAAACTTGTTTTCAGTGATGAAGCAGCATTTATTCTTAATGGTGAAGTGAACAGACACAATGTGCGAATCTGGGAGGTAGAGAATAATCACGCATTCGTGCAGCAAATTCGAAATTCACCAAAAGATAACGTGTTTTGTGCAATCTCACGGTTTAAACTTTACGGCCCGTTTTTCTTCTGCGAAAAAAACGTTACAGGACACGTGTATCTGGGCATGCTGGAAAATTGGCTCATGCCACAACTGGAGACCGACAGCGCCAACTTCATCTTTCAACAGGATGGTGCTCCACCGCAATTCCATCATGATGTTCGGCATTTCTTAAACAGGAGATTGGAAAACCGGTCGTGATGGAGATCATGATCAGCAATTCATGTCATGGCCTCCACGCTCTCCCGACTTAACCCCATGCGATTTCTTTCTGTGGGGTTATGTGAAAGATTCAGTGTTTAAACCTCCTCTGCCAAGAAACGTGCCAGAACTGCGAGCTCGCATCAACGATGCTTTCGAACTCATTGATGGGGACATGCTGCGCCGAGTGTGGGAGGAACTTGATGATCGGCTTGATGTCTGCCGAATCAATAAAGGGGCACATATCGAACATTTGTGAATGCCTAAAAAAACTTTGAGTTTTTGTATGTGTGTGCAAAGCATTGTGAAAATATCTCAAATAATAAAGTTATTGTAGAGCTGTGAAATCGCTTCAATCATTTGTAATAATCCTGTATAATTTTATAGGGAAGGTTTTTTTGGAGATAGTTGACATATTGACCAGGTAGCCAAATGTAACTTTCTTTTTTCTTTCGGTTATAGCTGATGGTCCGGGTTGGTTATATGCGTTATTTCTATTGCTGCTTCCGTTGGCCTGTTGAGAATTGGCCCGCATCTCGTGGTCGTGCGGTAGCGTTCTCGCTACCTACGCCCGGGTCCCCGGGTTCGATTCCCGGCGGGGTCAGGGATTTTCTCTGCCTCGTGATGGCTGGGTGTTGTGTGCTGTCCTTAGGTTAGTTAGGTTTAAGTAGTTCTAAGTTCTAGGGGACTGCTGACCATAGATGTTAAGTCCCATAGTGCTCAGAGCCATTTTGTTGAGAATTGGCATGAATCCCTTACTCCCAGAATCAAGAAGTTAACTAGCACGTGATCCAAAACGCTGTATTATTGGCTGAAATTCTGATGATGTAACAGGTGTAAGACGAAGCTATACGTGTGTTACAGGAGTGTTAGCCTAAGTTACTTCTGTTTTTCCGTTCTTTTTTGCAAACAGATTAGATATTTAGTGCTGGGACAACTTTTAAGTAACAATGGAAAGGAATTTTGTGAAGCCTGATAGAGGAACCCCTCCGAAAGTTGATGCAGTTTTAGTCTCTTCAGAAACAACCCAGATTTTTACGTTCTGGGTACAGGAAACGTGAAAACTGCACTGCGTGGCGACTGTAACGAAGTACTGCGACACAGCAGTGAGTCACAGGATAGCGTTAAAACTGAGGGAATCTGGAATGGATTAACAGCGCATATACTGGGTGGTTATAATTAAAGTGCAACTGCTCACAGATGTCCAGTCTGGTCTGTAATTATCGCACGGCAGCGAAACTTGGTCGATATGTTATGCGTTAATGAGGAACCGTTTTTCATTAGAACAAAATTAGTTCCAATTTTTGCCCCCAGGGGCGAATCTGGTGCTGTGAATGCAAGAAAGGCGTAGAGAAACGGTTCCACATGTAACGGATCAGGAACGAGACATGGGCAGAACAGGTCAAACGGTAGGGAAAGGTATATAAGATTTCTTTAATTTACGTCTATGGTCACAAACCATTTTTTTTAACAGATTACCGGTTTCGGTTTTTAATGGTTCAAATGGCTCTGAGCACTATGGGACTCAACTGCTGAGGTCATTAGTCCCCTAGAACTTAGAACTAGTTAAACCTAACTAACCTAAGGACATCACAAACATTCATGCCCGAGGCAGGATTCGAACCCGCGACCGTAGCGGTCTTGCGGTTCCAGACTGCAGCGCCTTTAACCGCACGGCCACTTCGGCCGGCTCGGTTTTTAATGACCATCATGAGATCTGTTCAAATGGTTCAAATGGCTCTGAGCACTATGGGACTTAGCATCTGAGGTCATCAGTCCCCTAGAACTTAGAACTACATAAACCTAACTAACCTGCGACAGTAGCGGTCGCGCGGTTCCAGACTGTAGCGCCTAGAACCGCACGGCCACTCCGGCCGGCTCTTAGTTGAAGACCTCCGCCGAGTGGTCAGAACTCGTGGTAAAAATTAAAACTGGAGACGCAAGGATGCGAACCATATTGTAACATGCAGAGAAATGAAACTGAACACATATTAAACGGCAATTAAATTGTTTCCAGTCATTTGGTAAGTTGGGCAGCAAGGGAGGGAAGTCATGCTTCCAAATATAGTAGTGGAAGGACTGATAAGTGTGTAGGCTGTTTCGTCCCAGAAAAAAGTGCTTCTTTGTCTTCGTACTCCTCTTAGGTGCACACATGTTCGCAAATAAAATATCATGTTAAATGTATGACATTCTTCTGTCATAAGGTAAGATTTCTTGTGTTCTGTGGCGTAAGACTTGCGTGAATGACATACACTATGTGATCAAAAGTATCCGGACACCTGACTGAAAATGACAAGTTCGTGGCGCCCTCCATCGTTAATTCTGGCATTCAATACGGTGTTGGCCCACCCTTCTCCTACTCTCGCAGGCATACGTCCAATCAGGTGCTGTAATGTTTCTTGGGGAATGGCAGCCCATTCTTCACGGAGAGGTATCGATGTCGGTCGGTGAGGCCTGGCACCAAGTCGGCATTCCAAAACATCCCAAAGGTGTTCTATAAGATTCAGGTCAGGACTCTGTGCGGGCCAGTCCATTACAGGGATGTTACTGTCGTGGAACGACTCCGCCAGAGGCCCTGCATTATGAACAGGTGCTCGATCGTGTTGAAAGATGCAATCGCCATCCCGAATTGCTCTTCAACAATGGTAAGCAAGAAGATGCTTCAATGTAGGCCTGTGCTGTGGTAGTGCCACGCAAAACAACAAGGGGTGCAAGCCCCTTCCATAAAAAATGTGGTGTCACCGCCAGACACCACACTTGCTAGGTGGTAGCTTTAAATCGGCCGCGGTCCATTAGTACATGTCGGACCCGCGTGTCGCCACTGTCAGTGATCGCAGACCGAGCGCCACCACACGGCAGGTCTCGAGAGACTTCCTAGCACTCGCCCCAGTTGTACGTACGACTTAGCTAGCGATGCAACACTGACGAAGCCTCGTTTATTTGCAGAGAGGATAGTTAGAATAGCCTTCAGCTAAGTGGATGGCTACGACCTAGCAAGGCGCCATAGCAATTGATAGTTATCGTATGAAGCATGTCTCATCAAGAACGATGTATACAAAATGATGGATTAAAGTTAAGTATTCCAGAAGCTACGTACTGTTCTTTATAGCATTCATTACTTATCCTGTTTCAGACCTCACGCCATCCTGCGTGAGCTTATAGCGTGCATTTCGGCCTTCTCTAGCAATATAACAAAAAACGCGACCACACCATAGCACCACCGCCTCCGAATTTTACTGTTGGCACTACACATGCTGGTACATGACGTTCACCGAGCATTCGGCATTCCCACACCCTGCCATCGGATCGCCTCATTGTGTTCCGTGGTTCGTCACTCCACACAACGTTTTTCCACTGTTCAATCGTCCTATGTTTACGCTCCTTACACCAAGCGAGGCGTCGTTTGGCATTTACCGGCGTGATGTGTGGCTTGTGAGCAGCCGCTGGACCATGAAATCCAAGTTTTCTCACTTCCCGCTTAACTGTCATAGTACTGGCAGTGGATCCTGATGCAGTTTGGAATTCCTGTGTGATGGTCTGGATGGATGTCTGCCTATTACATATTACGACCCTCTTCAACTGCCGGCGGCCTCTGTCAGTAAACAGACGAGGTCTGCCTTTACGCTTTTGTGCTTTACGTGTCCCTTCACGTTTCCATTTCACTATCACATCGGAAACAGTGGACCTAGGGATGTGCAGGAGTGTGGAAATCTCGCGTACAGACGTATGACACAAGTGACACCCAATCACCTGACCTCGTTCTTAGTCCGTGAGTTCCACGGGGCGCCCCATTCTGCTCTCTCACGATGTCTAATGACTACTGATATGGAGTACCTGGCAAGAGGTGGCAGCATTGTGCACCAGACATAAAAAAGTATGCTTTTGGGGCTGTCCGACTACTTTTGATCACATAGTGTAGCTGTACCGCTGTCGGTTCCTATATTTGAAAGTGGTCGTAGCAGACGATGTCGGTGATTTTGTGCGCCAATCCCTGAATAAAGATGACGTACGTATTCTTTTAATGCTTTAATTTTAACGTACGACTCTACTCTGTTAACATTAACAGTTGAAATTTTATAGTCGTGCATGAAGTGTGTGGTGTCACCGCCAGACACCACACTTGCTAGGTGGTAGCCTTCAAATCGGCCGCGGTCCATTAGTATACGTCGGACCCGCGTGTCGCCACTGTCAGTGATTGCAGACCGAGCGCCACCACACGGCAGGTCTAGAGAGACTTCCTAGCATTCGCCCCAGTTGTACAGCCGACTTTGCTAGCGATGCTACACTGACAAATACGCTCTCATTTGCCGAGACGATAGTTAGCATAGCCTTCAGCTACGTCATTTGCTACGACCTAGCAAGGCGCCATTATCAATAGATATATAACTTGTGATGCCTGTACCGTCAGACCGATGTACACCACTTCTGGATTAATGTTAAGTATTACAGCAACTGCGTCCGTTTTTCTAAGTTCTCATTTCCTTGTAATGTTCCAGACCTCACGCCAATCTACGTGAGCTTAAAAGCGTGCATTTCGGCCTCTTCTAGCAATACGGTGTTGGCTCTTCTGCCAACACTTCAAAGTGAATGTATCTATTATCTGAAGTTGTTTAGTCACCTACGTCCTGAAACGAGTTCAAGGTAGTATCTAATGCAATCGTGTCTGTTGTTTCCATTGTCTGTGTTTCCTGCACGTCGAAGTCAACGTTTCTTCATCCGTTTTGGTTTTGGCTCTACTCTCACTCTCCTGTGTCCTTTGCGACTTTCCCTCCTTTTCTAACATTTTACGGGTCCGCCGCAGTTAATTTTCTAACACTTGTAAAGCTTCGGACGTTTGCTTATGCCTGGTCCTTAGTTTTTTGTGATCTCACGTGTTGTTGTAATGCCTTTTGAGGCTGCAGCGGTAGTTGGTGTTTTTTCTGCTTGTGTTTGAGATTCGTGCGATATCCGGTAAGCGTTTCGTCTGACTTGGTTAATTACTTTCCAGCTTCTTCGGTTATGTGTCTAATAATTACAGACGGAGAGATTGGTACTTTATCCGGATCCGTTTCGGGTGCCCGTATTACGTTACCTAAACTTCAGTTCGTGGGTTAAGCGAAGCCACTACAGTTCTCACTGTGAGGTTATTAGCTGATCCCTGTGTTACCTTTAAAGGTGCTGTCAGTTGTTCCCTAGTATTCACTGATGTTGCACGAGTGTGCAATACGCTTACAATGTTGGGCTGTTTCCTAAGTTCCCTTGTTCACTGTCTGCACACGAGCGCAAGGTTTTGTGCGTGTCGTTAACGAGCACAAGCTGACTTAAAATGGTTGGCGGATACACAAATGGCTCAGGTCAGATATTAATAAAGCTTTAAATCCCTGAATGAAGATATATGATGCCATATGTTGCCATGGTATTCGAGTTATACAAGAAAAACGCATTTGAAGGTATCTTTTCTTCTTGAATAATTCGAAAACTACGGCCCCTACCGAAAACGTATCATGGTACAAAATTTAAGTTCGCAAAATTTCTTATAAAAAGGGTCTATCCATTGTTTCTATAGGACAGTGTGTGTAGGGAGCGTGAGAATGTGTGTGTGATATTTTAAGGTGTTGTGGGTTGCATGAACTCATTGGTAGGGGACAGATGGCTCACCCTGCAGATAATGCAGTTGTCTACACCAAAGTAGCAACGCAAGAAGATAGTAGGAATTTGCAGAACGACCTGTAGAGAACTGATGAATGGCGCAGTCCCTGGCAGTTGACTCTGAACGTAAATAAATGTTGCGCATACATAGGAATAGAAATCCACAACTGTACAGCTATAGTATTGATGACAAACAGCTGTAAACAGCGTCTGCGGTAAAATATCTAGGCGTAACTAACCATAGCGACCTTAAGTGGAGTGATCACATAAAACAGACAGGGGGAAAAGTAGATACCAAACTCAGACTCAGATTCATCGGAAGGATCTTAAGGAAATGTAAGTCGAAGGAAGTAGTGACTTATAAGGCACTTCTTCACCCGATTCTTGGATATAGTTAATCTATCTGGGATGCCTATCGTGTAGGACTGATAGAGGAGATAGAGACGATCCAATGAAGGGCGGCACGTTTCGTCACGGGATCGTTTAGCTGGCGAGAGAGCGTTACGGAGATGCTAAGCAAACTCCACTGGCAGACGTTACAGGAGAAGCGTTGTGCATCGCAGAGAGTTTTACTATATAAATTTCGATACAGCACTTTCCAGGAGGAGTCTGACAACATATTACTTCCGGCCACATACATCGCGCGTATTTACCACGAGGAGAAAATTCGAGAAATTGGAGCCAATACAGAGGCTTACCGACAATCATTCTTCCCACGAACTATTCGCAAGTGGAATAGGGTTGAAGGGATCAGATAGTGGTACCGAAAGTACCCTCGGCCACACACCATTAGGTGGCTTGCGGAGAACGATGATGTAGAACAAGTATAGGACTCTTTTCCCCACGATGTCTAGGTAATATACGCCATCTTTCCTCGTCAAGCATACAAACGTAATACAGATTTTGGATATAGATGTACAAACGTTATATCAATTTAACAGAAAATGTATCATTCATGTTATCTTGCATATAACAGATTGGAGAAGAGAACATCTATCCTATCATATCCC
This sequence comes from Schistocerca serialis cubense, assembly GCF_023864345.2. Lineage (NCBI taxonomy): Eukaryota > Metazoa > Arthropoda > Insecta > Orthoptera > Acrididae > Schistocerca > Schistocerca serialis. The sequence continues at coordinate 764,756,107 of NC_064642.1, read as the reverse complement.
AGGACACATTTCTAAAATCTAGCACCGTAGTGAGTTAGAATCATGATGTACGTATTAGTGTAAGGAAAAAAATTGGCAATTACTTTATGGAACTAATGGCAAGCATTGCAAACAAAATAAAATTATTTCAGTTTCCTCGACACATGCAACTTCACTTGCTCAGTACCATTTCAAAAATATGAGTCTTCCACTGGCCTTCCGCAGTGCCGATTTCACATTACCTTCCTCTTTTATATCTCCTCTTACAAATACTTTTAGAAAAGACTTCCTAAACTTAAATCTATATTCGATATTAACAAAGTTCTCTTCTTGAGAAACGCTTTTCTTGCCGTTGCCAGTCTACATTTTCTGCTCTCTCTACTTGGCTGTCATCAGTTTTTTTTGCTGCCCCAATAACAAAATACACCTACTATTGTGTCTCATTTGCTGGTATAATTCTCCCAGAATAACATTTAATTTGACTACATTCCATTACTACATTGTTCATCTTACGTCCTCCTTTCATGATACTGTCCGTTCTGTTCAACTGTTCTTCCAAGTTTTTAGCTGTCTCTGACAGAATTATGTCATCGGCAGACCTCAGTGTCTTTATTTATTCTCCCTGAACGTGGATTCCTACTCCAGACTTCTGTGGTTTACTTTATTGCTCGCTCAGTGTACAGATTGAATAATATCGGCGATAGGCCTTAACTCTGTCACACTCTCTCTTCAACCACTGAATCCCTTTGACGCCCGTCGACTCATAACTGCCGTCTGGTTTCTGTACAAGGAGTTGAACAGCCTTTCGCTTCCTGTATTTAATAGAGTATTTCAGTCAACGTTGTCAAAAGCTTTCTCTAAGTCTACAACTGCTGTAAACGTAGGTTCCCCTACCTTAACCTATCCTCTAAAGTAAGTCGCAGGGTCAGTGTCGCTTCGCGTGTTTCTACATTTATCAGAAATCTAAACTGATTTTCCCAGAAGTCGGCCTCTACCAGTTTTTCCAGTCTTGTATAAGGAATACGTGTCAGTATTTTCCCACCATGACTTACTGAACTCATAGTTCGATAATTTTCACACCTTTCTTTGGAATTGCAATCAAATTCTTCTTTAAGGCTCAGGGTGTTTTGCCTGTCTCATACATCTTGCACACCTGACGGAATAATTTTGTCATGCCTGGCTCTCCCAAAGTTATCAGTAGATCTGACGGAATTTCGTTTACTGTCGGGGCCTTGTTTCGACTTCGATCTTTCAGTGCTCTATCAAATTCTTCTCGCAGCATCATTGTAATTTAATCTAGCAGAACGTAGTTTGAATATTTTCTAAACAAGGTTACATAATGACAGTCGAAGGGTATGGAACTGTTGATGTGAGTTTCGCTAGTCTTAAGAGTACATCTTGCAATGACAATTAACTGAATCAGACGTTCGGGAGCATGGCTGCTACAGAACACAGCTCCTAGGGGCCCACCCAAAGGCTACGTTCCTTCAATCTAGCTGTCATACGTCACGTCGAAGTCGTGTCTACGTCACAAGTAGAACATGGGATACGCAATATCGGATTTCATCCTAATAAGCTGTAGCCCGTATTTGGTGATTTTATAATATTTTATGTCCTACAAATAAAGCTGTTTCGGAGCACCAGGACATTGAAAATACCTTGAAAACGTGTCGTTGTTGGTATGACTTGTAAGAAAATGACAGGAAACGCGATATAAGTTTTTAAAGAATTTTCTTGTAGCGTTGATTTCGTATTACGACATGGACGGTATGAAAGTATGCCAATGGTAGTAGTGCAGTGAAGGTGTATCAAAAACTCGTCGTTCTTAGTATTACTTGCTATAATTAGACTTTGGTTAATGACTTATCGGTGATTAATGCCTTCAGGGTATCACATGTGTGCAAAAGTTACGATGTCGAAGTTAGTGATGTAACATCCTGCATCTTGTACATGTAATAGTCGTGCTGTAACATTAGATTTTATGTAGATATACAGCTCTTTCTCTCGTGAGTGAATTTTTTTCCGTTGTATAAACATTCCAGGAAAAAAGCACCAACAAATTGCATATTTCTATATTTCTGTGCAAAACGTACGAGCTAGCTAGATAAATAACATGTTAGCTATTACGTGGAAATGAATGAAGGTGCTGTAACATGTTAGCAGAGGTTTCCCAGTCGCGCACAGGAAGTGAGACGTCATATGGGGTGAGGTCAGCGTGATTATAGCCTGAAATGGGACTTGCCCCAGAACAGGAAGGAGCTGAAGAGGGCGGGAAAGAGTGTTCGTCGATCAGCAAGCAGTTACTGTACACTGCGCTGGTGTTCTTCACATGGCCCGTAGACAACACGTGGATGACTTTTCATGGGGAAAAATCATCGTGAAATAGAGAAGGAGGAAGTGTTTGGAGTGTAGCCCAGGAGTTTCGTATTGCACACAGCATTGTTTTAAGGGCATGGATAGCGTTCCGAACACGAGGCACTGCTGCCCGAAGCAGAGGAGATGGTTGACCATGGTCAGCTACAGCAGGAGATGACCGATACACTGTGCAACAGGAAAAATGGGACACACAAAATGGCGTGGTCAATTGCGGCCACATTAAACACGAATGCGTGGCACGCCGTCAAACGCTTCACAGTGGCACGGCACCGTCAAGGCGGTGGTCTTTTATCCCAGCAACAGTTCTGATGACATCCACTTATCTGCGGCACCGTTTGTGATGTTGCTGACAGCATAGGGTTTCGATTGACGGGGAGTGGATGATACATCATTCGCGTTTATAAGTGATAGATCTTTAAAATTCCTTCCTTTGGGCAAATTCTTCGTTCATAATTTTATTTGACCCCCTTTCCTTTTTTGCTGAAATTAACATCTTATTCATAAATTTCCAACTTGTTCAAGAGGGTATGACCGTGTATCACACTGATCTCATGAAATTTTATTTCATTGCCTTAACACTGTAAAGCTTGTTCCGCTGTAGCTGACGTATCAGTTTCTTCGTATTGACGATTCCTCATGTGTTTATCTAAATATGTTCGAGTATAATGACTTTTCTGGAGACTAGAAATCTACTCTGTAGGAATCAGCATGAGTTTCGAAAAAGACGGTCGTGTGAAACCCAGTTCGCGCTATTCGTCCACGAGACTCAGAGGGCCATAGACACGGGTTCACAGGTAGATGCCGTGCTTCTTGATTTCCACAAGGCGTTCGATAGTTCCCCACAGCGGTTTAATGAACAAAGTAAGAGCATATGGACTATCAGACCAATTGTGTGATTGGATTGAAGAGTTCCTAGATAACAGAACGCAGCATGTCATTCTCAATGGAGATAAGTCTTCGGAAGTAAGAGTGATTTCAGGTGTGCCGCAGGGGAGTGTCATAGGACCGTTGCTATTCACAATATACATAAATGACCTTGTGGATGACATCGGAAGTTCACTGAGGCTTTTTGCAGATGATGCTGTGGTGTATCGAGAGGTTGTAACAATGGAAAATTGTACTGAAATGCAGGAGGATCTGCAGCGAATTGACGCATTGTGCAGGGAATGGCAATTCAGTCTCAATGTAGAAAAGTGTAATGTGCTGCGAATACATAGAAAGATAGATCCCTTATCATTTAGCTACAAAATAGCAGGTCAGCAACTGGAAGCAGTTAATCCATAAATTATCTGGGAGTACGCATTAGGAGTGATTTGAAATGGAATGATCATGTAAAGTTGATCGTCGGTAAAGCAGATGCCAGACTGAGATTCATTGGAAAAATCCTAAGGAAATGCAATCCGAAAACAAAGTGAGTAGGTTACAGTACGCTTGTTCGCCCACTGCTTGAATACTGCTCAGCAGTGTGGGATCCGTACCAGATAGGGTTGATAGAAGAGATAGAGAAGATCCAACGGAGAGCAGCGCGCTTCGTTACAGGATCATTTAGTAATCGCGAAAGCGTTACGGAGATGATAGATAAACTCCAGTGGAAGACTCTGCAGGAGAGACGCTCAGTAGCTAGGTACGAGCTTTTGTTAAAGTTTCGAGACCATACCTGCACCGAAGAGTCAAGCAGTATATTGCTCCCTCCTACGTATATCTCACGAAGAGACCATGAGGATAAAATCAGAGAGATTATAGCCCACACAGAAGCATACCGACAATCCTTCTTTCCACGAACAATACGAGACTGTAATAGAAGGGAGAACCGAGAGAGGTACTCAGGATACCCTCCGCCACACACCGTCAGGTGGCTTGCGGAGTATGGATGTAGATGTACATGTAAATACTTCTCTCAGTGGTTCCATCGAATGCTTTGTCATGATTGCACGAAACTTTATGCACACCAAATTGTGAGAATATGAAACTATAAACATCTGTAATGCAGATCTGTCGAACAATGTCAAAAATTAAGTGGTATAATAAATTACGAAATGGGGAAGTACGAGGGTCGGAACTTCAGTAGCGGCAACTTTTTATTTGCAGCTCGTACAAAGTAGATACGTGTTTCAAAGTTTTACTGACCTTCAAAGTAGTCACGAGCATTGTGTTACCAGCGATGTGGAAGTCGTAGGATACTCTTAGCAGTGCCAGTTGTGTTGACAGTTCGAGCGGCGCTGTCTATTGCCCGACGTATTTGTAGCAGTTCTGAATCGAATGAGGTGTTTTTGGAACACAACCTACGACCAGCTTAGAGACAGAAGTGATGACACTTTCTGCATGACCTGACCATTTTGCAGGACAATGCTCAAGCACGTACAGTGCAAGCTGTTACTGATTTGTTTGACTAATTGGCCTGCTAAGTGCTATACCTCCTACTACACTCCCCTGACTTAAGCACTCGTGAGCTCAACTCGAATTCTAAACTCAAGGAAACACTTCACCTCATTCGCTTCAGAACTGCTACAAATTCGTCGGGCAACAGACCGCGCCGCTCGAACTGACAACACAACTGGCATTGCTAAGAGTATCCTACGACTTCCACATCGCTGGCAACGAGTTATACACAATGCTGGTGACTACTTTGAAGTTCAGTAAAACTTTGAATCACGTATATATTTTGTACGAGATATAAATAAATAGTTGCTACTATTAAAGTTCCAACCCTCGTATTAAAGACAATAAATGAGGGAAGGGGGCCTCTACAGTAGTGGCTGCTTAAGAGAACATGTTTGAAGAGGTGGGAACAAATGGACTTCATCATTGCATACGTTTGGCTTTTGCTAAGTCAATAATTTTACTCGCAAAGCCAACAAGACTTAGGTGGACGCAGAGAAGCTTGACGTGAAATGGACTTCGCAAAGTAAGGAAAACGACTTCAGCATTGTCATACACCTGTATAACTGGGCGTTACTTTTGACCCACATTGTCCTTCAAGAAACATTGCTACAATACCAGGATGAAGGCCGGTGCATGGAACAATATTCTGAAGACACTCAATCGTCGCGGGGGAGCCAGTCCTCGCATGCTGAGAACTTCTGCTCTCGTCTTATGCGTCCCAGCTGCAAAGTACACCTCACCTGCGTGGGATGCATCTGCCCCTACCATGCAGGTTGATACCGCAGTCGGGGAGACTGTCCAAATCCTATCGGGAAGTATAACGCCAGCTAGTCTAAAAACTCTATCCGATTGTTCCAATTGTTCATCAACTGTCAGTATGATCGCTGAACGATCATCAAGCTGTAGTCTATCGACTGAAATTCATAAACAGGTGGAACATCGGAATCTAACCGCTTCACCAAATGGAAGAGTAAGCCGCCGCCGGGTAATCCTGCACAGGAAGAGTTAGACTCGGGAAACGATCCTGTTTCGAGACCGCTCGATCGTCTTAGAGTGGGCGCCACCCATTTCAAGACAAACATGAAAATAGGGGCACCTCCGCTGTTGATGGAGACGCATCCAGCGAGTGCGGAGCAACACAAGGTCCGAGCTACCTATTCATATGCCCTCTACTGAAACGCCTTTGGAAACATTGGAATTGAGGAAAATAAGGTCATCATACATGCTTCGTTCTAGAAATGCGTACTAGACATGAAAATTAATTCATCGGACGTCTGTTAAGGTATCCACGAATAGTTTATTTGGCAATGGACAGAGCAGGAAAGGAAAAATAGTAGCATTAGACTATAGTATGCAAAATATATTACAGAAGATCTTGCCTGCAAAAGTTGTGTAAAGATGTGATAGGAGGCTGTAGGTAACTGAATGGGCATGTCTCCACAGTTAAATTTCGTGAACGCGTAAATGCCTTTGTACCGTTTGAAATTACTGGCGCGCAGTGTTATCAGAGATGCTGTGTCGCTTGGACCATCTTTGCTTTGCAAGATGGATGGGAGATGATGCATGCTACTAATCATGAGATAAGGAGACAGCAGTCGGTGGTGGTGTGTGAGGAGGAGTAGACGAGTATTTTGATGAGAAATAGAGGATTTAATTTAAGGTAATTGATTTGATATTTTGTACTTTATTGCGACATGTTGCAGTTACACATTCTTGGTTCAGACATTAAGAGACTTGAGTGTAAGGAAAGGAAAACAGCCATTCGTAATTTTCAGTTTGTATTTGAGGGTAGGAGTAGCTGTTGACTAATGTCATTTTTACGAGTTGCATTCTTGAAAAAATCTCGTTTGTTGTAAAAGACTATTTACGTCTGTACACTCAAGAACTTTAATTTTTTGTATTAATGTTTGTGAAGCAAAGAGATAATTCTTTGATATACAACCTTTCTAATCAGAAAACTAATTACATTTGATGTTATAATTTATCCCAAGGGAATGCCCGCGCTCAGAGACCATGACAAAATATGAGTGATCATTTTTACTTACTCTGGTTTTTTTTAGGAACCACGTATATTTTGCCTTTATTTTTAAAGAGAGCACGTTACATCAGGCGCATCTCTGTAGTTAGTTGCAGCTCAGCAAATGCGATGCGCTTTCAGGACAAGAGCGGTGTCACGGTGTTTCCAATGAGCAACTGTCAATTGTGCAACAGGTAAACCAAAACTAAATAATCAAAAAAGGGAACTTTGAGTTTTTTCAGGGCCAATTTATGAGCTTAAAAGTTTAATGATTCTCAGTGTGGAATTCAGACAGTATTCTTGCCATTACGATTGTCTAAACAGAAAGTTAACCAGATAAAAACTTTCAAGTTAATTTTTCGCAGTCAGATTTTCCAACATACTCTCTTGGTCAAATCCGTACCTTTAAAGTTTATGAATTCCTATGTCGAATATACGTGTACAGTAAGTAACTGTACAGAGTAGCGTTGCGTACATTGTTCTTCAACGGAAGGTTAAAAAACACTGGGCATGCGTCTTCAAATACAGAGATATGTGAAGAGGCAGAATACGGCGCTGCGGTCGGCAACGCCTATGTAGGACTGGCTGGCGCAGTTGTTATATCGGTTAGTGCTGCTATAATGGCAAGTTATCAAGATTTAAGTGTTCGTAGCTGGTGTTACAGTCGGACCACGAGCGATGGGACACAGCATCTCCGAAGTAGTGATGATTTTTCCGCACGACCGCTTCACGAGTATAACATGAATATTAGGACTCCGGTAAAACATCAAATCGCCAATTGCCCGAAAAAATCCTGCAAGAACGGAACCAACGACGACGACTGAAGAGAATCGTTCAACGTGACAGTAGCGCAACCCTTCCGCAAATAGCTACAGATTTCAGTACTGGGCCACCAACAAGTGTCAGCAAGCGAACCATTCAACGAAACATCATCGATATGGGCTTTCGGAGCCGTAGGCCCACTCGTGTACTTTTAATGACTGCACGACACGAAGCTTTACGCCTCGCCTGGGCCCGTCAACACCGACATTGGACTGTTGATGACTGGAAACATGTTGCCTGGTCGGATGAGTCACGTTTCAGATTGTATCCAGTGGATGGGCGTGTACCGGTATGGAGACAACCTCATGAATCCATGGATCCTGCATGTAAGCAGGAGACTTTTCAAGGTGGTGCGGGCTCGGTGATGTTGTCTGTGTGTATACGCTTCTGCATATGTTTCTACAGAGAGATGATTTTTAGCGTAGTGTAATGCGAACATTGTCAGTTTCTGTTAGTGTTAGTGTGTACTGTCAACGTCTGAATCGAATAAGAGAGGGCGAGACTGTCAACTGTATTGGTCACTTTACAGCAATTGTTCTAACTCAATTCCTATGATATGGTAACATTTGATTTTTTTTTGCATTAATAATGTGGGATGAAGAAATTAGTGACATAATTCTAGGACACAAGTTAGTAAACTAGCGTATTTAATTTTAGAGGAAAATTGTTAACGCACTTTGTAGGACTGATCAGGTGATCTTTGAAACAAAACCCAGGCCCCAACTTTCCAAGCAGCCGTGTCAGCGAGGGAAGGCGAACGCACTAGCGGATGTCCTTATTCCCGGCGGGAGAGTCGGCTGCATACTTCGCGCTGCCGGGAGTCCGACCATTAAACTTACAATACTTGTGCTCCAACTGGTAATTAATTTTGGGTTCTTTCATTAGAGTTGTTATTAAAGTCAGGAGTCCTGGTGGCCGAGCTAAGTTGTGTGCAGGTATTCGTAATTGAATTCCGTAGCAGGTAAACTGCTCCGTAATTTTCTCGAAGCGTAACGATCTTTTGTGTCCACTAGAACTGCGAATACCAGTTGCAGCAATGAAACGAAGTGATTGTCCACTTCGTTTCAACTAACTACGAGTAGATAACATTCCTCCACTGCTCCAGCTTAAGTAGAGTTTTACATGTGTGACGTTTTCTTTATTTCCGGCATTCTACATCTACAGCTCTTTGCAGCTAAGATACTGAGAAAAATAGTGCACGAAAAAAACGGAAAAGAGAACTGGGAATCTGGTACATGACGCTCAGTTTGACTTTCGGGAAGGTAAAGACACTAGAGTGACAGCTCCGACGTTGCGATGAAACCGAGACTTACGATAAATTAAGACCCGTTCGTAGGATTGTCGAGCCAGCAAAAGCATTCAGCAACGTAGATAAGTGCCATGATGTCCGAAATTTTGAGGAAAAATAGGAGTATGCTACAGAGAAAGAAGGGTAATACAAAGTGTCCACAAGAACCAAGACGAAATTCTAACATTGACCTCTCAATACAAATTCTATAATAACTTGTTATTAACAGTATGAACTTGTTCCAGAGAAGTAGCTGCTTTCACTCATTTAATGCTAGACAGAAGTACAGTGAATTTGTATCGCATTTGTTTGACTCACAAGCGCAGAAAGGCGTGCAGTATCCTGCTCCATCCCTTTTCTATAAGCTACCACAAGAATTAAAAACCCTTAGCAGTAATCCACAAGTTTCAAATCTGAACGGAAGAATTTCCTTATGGCTCACTTCGTCCTCTTGGGGAGTTCCTGGAAAAAAAAATTAAATTTTTTTGTTACATACTCAGCAATTTGTCTACATGGGATTCGTGCACATTTTATTCAACCTGTTAACTTCCGATGTTTAATACGTGTAATGCCCCGTTACAGTATGGAGCTAAATGTGTAAAATAAAGTAAATAAAAAAGACAAAGATCAAAAACGAAGGCTTTGATTTAAACTGCTGTATGAAAGGGATGCTGCCTTTCCCACATACTGTTCAATTACAATGGTCGGATTGAAATTCACAGTAAAGGGCTGTCATCGATACAATTCGCTGATGACATTGCTATTTTCGGTGAAGACGAAGAATTAGAGGATCTAGAATGACATTTTCACTCTGCAGCGGCGTGCGCGCTGATATGAAACTTTCTGGCAGATTGAAACTGTGTGCCTCACCGAGACTCGAACTCGGGACCTTTGCCTTTCGCGGGCAAGTGCTGTGCCACCTGAGCTACCCAAACACGACTCACGCTCCGTCCTCACAGCTTTACTTCCGCCAGTACTTCGTCTCCTACTTTCCAAACTTCACAGAAACTCTCCGCGGAAGGAAAGCTGTGAGGACGGAGCGTGAGTCTTGCTTGGGTAGCTCAGATTGTACAACACTTCCCCGCGAAAGGCAAAGGTCCCAAGTTAGAGTCTCGGTCAGGCACACAAAATGGTTCAAATGGCTCTGAGCACTATGGGACTGAACATCTGTGGTCATCAGTCCCCTAGAACTTAGAACTACTTGAACCTAACTAACCTAAGGACATCACACACAGCCATGCCCGAGGCAGGATTCGAACCTGCGACCGTAGCAGTCGCGCGGTTCCGGACTGCAGCGCCAGAACCTCTAGACCACCGCGGCCGGCGGTCAGGTACACAGTTTTAATCTACCAGGAAGTTTTAAATTAGAGGATCTGTTTAACGAAATGGACAGTTTCATTTCCCAAGAAATACGAAGGTACGAGTAGCAGAATGATCACAGGGATAAATTTAGCTTGAACTATTCTGTGTCACATATCCAGCGTCATAGCAAAGTGGTTAGCGCACTGGACTCGCATTCGGGAGGACGACGGTTCAAACACGCGGCCGGCCATCCTGATTTAGGTTTTCTGTAGTTTCCCTAAATCGTTTCAGGCAAATGCCTGAATGGTTCCCTTGGAAGAACACTGACCGTTTCCTTCCCCATCCTTCCCTAATCCGAGCTTGCGCTCCGTCTCTAATGACCTCGTTGTCGATGGGACGTTATACACTAATATCCTCGCGTCACCAATTTTGATCTTAAGAACATCTGCCACGTTGGAAACAAAATAACGCATGACCGATGAAGCAGCTAGAATGTGTCAAGAGGACATGCCTGCCTAAAAGAAATCTGCAAGTATCAAGCACACGCGTTAGCTTTAAGAAATATCTGCGACTGTAACTTTTAAGCGCAGCGACAGATTAATTTGGATCACACTGTATAGATGTTCGGTAGGCATGTGATAATTTAACAGGAATGCCCAACGGCTCAAACGCAATCAGCCTAACTCAAACGAAAAGAACACAACAAGAGTCTCAACGACAGAAATATCCAAATCTGCTAAATGGCAAGGCGCTGGGAGGCTCACCATAAGGTCCAGTTTGTAAAATGATTGGCAAATTAACGCTCAGCCGCCGTATGTACTATTTCCAACGGCTGTGCAACGTGACGTAAGCACAACTCAACTCTGCTCACGCTACGCGGGTCTATATCCACGTTTTCGGCAGCTCACTGTCTTCCCAGTGCCTTGTCAGGAAACATGCGTGCGCGGCACACCCTGCCCCCCCTCCCCCCCCGGATGGGGAGCCGGCCAGTGTGGCCGTGCGGTTCTAGGCGCTTCAGTCTGGAACCGCGTGACCGCTACGGTCGCAGGTTCGAATCCTCCCTCGGGCATGGATGTGTGTCATGTCCTTGGGTTAGTTAGGTTTAAGTAGTTCTAAGTTCTAGGGGACTAATGACCACAGATGTTAAGTCCCATAGTGCTCAGAGGCAATTGAACGGCACAACCTTCCCTCCCCCAGCCCCCATCCCTTAAGGTATGTAAGTACGGGGAGGGGTCGAGCAGCCTTGTCCCGTCTGGCTCCCAGCATCTGTCTCCCCCAGCTCACACGAGTTTGCCTATGTGCCCCCAAACTAACCCTGGGTTATAAATTTTACCAGTGATACCTGACCAACCCTGTACGAGCCCAAAAGTCTCGACAACATTGCCAGTTCCTCGGCTGTATACCCAACTGTTCTTTAGGTAAACCAAACTCCCAACCCGCACCCGCAACGAGGCAAGGCGCGTGCCTTTATTATGTCGTGAAGCCTTCCTCGGGCACGCTAACCGGATGTCGTAATGGGCGGCCTCCCAGCTATTGCTAGTGGTCTCCGAGTTATCTGCTTGAATCAGATCATTATTGAACAAGGTGGATAGTGGGGTGAAGGGACACCCTTCTCTAGCATTACTTTTCTTCAACAGTAGCAGTCGATACTAGAAATATTTTTCGAATTGTGGATAGGTCAATATTGCTTCAGCTGTTTTCCCGAACAATTTCATACACAATGTTATATTACAAGCTGTAATTTATGAAAAGAATTACTTTATTTTCGTTGTTACAATCGATATGTACAAGCTCTTCATGTACAGTTAAAGTTATTTTTTTATAAATATTTGAAATTACAAAATAATTGGCACACTTAAAATTTATATTATTAATTACGCAATCTAGTACTGTTTACTATGCCTATTTCTGGATTCATTTATACAATAATTTAATCGAAATTTGACAAGAAAAATTGTAAACCCTTTGGAATATTGTTGTCACAACAGTGAGGTGGTAGTAAGCGTGCCTCTTATTTGATTGGATGTATTTTAGAAGAATGATATAAATTCGGATTTGTTGATGTACAAATTGAAAAACAGTGATATAGTAAAACGTGAGACTTTAAATAATCATGAAAACAAAAGTTCTGCAAAGATGTTGTTAAAAATTGGTTAGATCTAACCGTGAGAAGTTAAAATGTGAGAATTTCAGCTTCAAGACTTAGATCCTAGACATGAAGAACTCGAGCCAACTGTGAGAGAAAAGATAAATTGATTGTAAATCTTACTCCAGTTTTCTGAAAAGACTTCACCATCGTGGACACTAGCAACAACAAGAAAGGGAGGAGTAGATGGTGAATTCACAACAAACTAACACGTCAATTTAGACAATGTACTCCAGTGGGATTCGTGCACAGCAGTATCAAAGGCCAACCTTAATCATCCCAGAGACTCATTCAACTTGGTCAGAGCTTTATGCCGGTAAATAATTAGGACAACCTTTGAATTGTGATTGATGCTTTCGGCAAATGACGTCTGTAGATGGTAAGGAGGGGTCATGACGTGGTTCATCGCTCTACCAAAACAAAATTTTCTGAATTCACGAGACGTAAACGATGGGGCATTATCACTCACTAAAATCTTAGGAGGCCAAAACACAGAAGATACTTGAGCGACTAGTCGCACCGTGGTGCTGCTGTTAAAGTCTGACTTGGAAGGAGCCAAACAATATGATGGAAAGGATCTACAATGACCAGGAGGTACCTATTACCCTGTTTGGTTTGGGTTAGTGGACCCAGATAGTTGATAAAGGCCTTTTCCATCAGATGTCCATACCAGTCAGAATGAAGCTCACCAAACTTTGTGTTCGATTTGGCTTAGATGTTCTTTAATGAACATGATCATGTTATGCACCCCTCAATGAACCACCCCCTCCCACAAATGGACTGGTGGAAATACTGAAATATCGGCGCACTAATTGTCTGGGAAGACAAATCTGATGCTTCTCATCATACCGAGTCGTAAAATATAGCAGACCATTACACATGAAATATCCTGTTAGTCCCCTTTTTTCGAAGCGTTTGTGCATACTGCTCAGCTTCCGAGCCTGTTTTTCTTGCAATTTTCTGGGATTTGCCCCAACACAGCTCCACCTACACATTACTCACTCTTCTCTATGGGGTTATCCTGGCCTCCTCACCATGGAACCTATAGTTTAATGCCTCGTCGACGCTATTTTCAGAGCCCGTAAAATGTTTCACAGAAGACCTAAGAGCAGAAATACAGACTTTCCATCTTCCTTTGTGTCCTTCCTTACGGGGTCTGGCGAGCACCCACATCAGGGCTTTATTATTTGTCTCCAATTGGAAAGGTTTACGTTCCAAAACGAACTTTAAATGCTCCAGGATGAATAAAACAGCTGGGGCCACCAGCTCATAGACGGAGTATTTAACAAGCTTCTGGTAGTGAAGTAGATGTATACCTGATGGATCTTCTCTCCATCCTGAGTCGGACGCATCTGTCTCGTAAAAGCTAGTGTTCAGAATTTGGTACCGACAACACTTGAGCACTAGTCATCAGGTCTTTCAGTATCAAACTGATGCTTGCTCCGAGACTGCCCCATTGAAAGCGAACTCTCTTTCAGCATAGCTGATCAGGTGGCAAAGCCAATTGGTCAAAATTGGCGTTGAACCACCAAAAGAAATTTACCATCCCTACGAAATGTGCGACCTCTTTCTTATCTTCAGGCCTAGGGAATTAAATATCTTTTGTTCAGGTATAGTCAACCCCCCCCCCCCCCCCCCCCTGGAGATAATGTGTCCTAAAAAGGAAATTTCCGCTTAGCCAGAGTAGCATTGGACGCGTTAATCGTTAGTCCCACCTGCCTGGAACACTGAACCACTTGCTCAATGTGAAATGTTTGCCTATAAATAACATCATCAAGGTAGTTACTTGAAATTATGTAGCACCAAATTTAACAGCCAAAATAATACAGCTGGCCCAGTAACCAAGCCAAACGGCAGTTAATAGATACCAGTCCATACAAAAGGCAGTTCGATTCCTTCGCTAGGGGAGCCTGATAAGAGCTTGATTGAGATCTAGCACCGTGAAGTACCTAGCAGCGGACGACCAGGTGAAGCAGTTGTGTTGTAAGGCGTAGGGATCTGGGGGAAGAATAATATTTCACACGAGTGGCGCCTGAGGACGTAACTTACTACTTTTGTGAATGATTGAGTATTAATAAGGGGCTGAAAGACCTGGCAGGTCACCTGAAAGCCAGCCAGTTATACGACACTGTACTTAATAAGCCACTTGCTGATAAGGAAGACATGGCTACTAGAAATGGAAGAGCGACTGCCATTGGCTGTTCCATCCAGTGTCCAACGCCACTGGCGAAGGAAGGGAAGCTAGGCCGAGCAGACGCACAACTGTCAAGCAGCGCGAGAGACACCCTTGAGGTGTCGAAGTGTGGTCGGGGCGCATCCCTCTGACTTGATGACAGGGAAAGGAGATACATTGGTGTGAATATTTTCTTCACCCGGCTCCAAAATTTAGTCAAGAGCTGGCTGAATTCTTTTCGTAAATCTTGTGAACGGAGAACGAACAGAGCCAATATAGTTATTTCTTGCGAGAACAGCGAGGGCAAAGTAACACATGGCGCGCCAGCCTTGCGCGCGCGTTTAGCCATTAAAAGCATTCTAGGATGAAGTTAACGTCTTATGCTTCACGAAAACGTAGGCCAGGTTTGCTGAGATAGAATTAGCGAAGCTAAGTATAGAATTTTGATAGCTTCACAGATCCGACAACACACGGCAGGAGCCAAGCTGACGACGCTGCGCAACACAAGGTAGAGAACGCAGCACGCCATTAAACATGAATGTCGCATCACAAGTAAGTTTCTACTCCAGTGATATGAAGCTCGAAGTATGAAGACTGTCGTTGTAATATTTCCCTAATTTGACCTATTTCCTTCATGCGCTCAATAGCCACGTTTGGTTAACATTTGTGGGGGAAGTAAATTTGTTCGCGTCAAACATTGTTCAGCTCGACATTAGGATAGTCTTCCATCAGAGCGTCTTTCTCTCAGTTAAAATAATTAACTGTCTTAAATTTTGTGACATTTATCTTTCATATTTTTCGTTGTTAGAGAAATTTTAATACCAGGATCCCCTTGTCTGAACAAGTGATAACTGAGATAACTCTTGTGCATTGTAATGACCCAACATGTACAAAAGTAACCTCAATTAATACAATTACACGGAATAGTTATCTATTCTAAGATAGAGCTCCCCTTTCTACCTCAATGGAATACAGGGTGATTCAAAAAGAATACCACAACTTTAGGATATTAAAACTTTGCAACGACAAAAGGCAGAGCTAAGCACTATCTGTCGGCGAATTAAGGGAGCTATAAAGTTTCATTTAGTTGTACATTTGTTCGCCATTTCAGCCAATAAAGTTTTTGGTCCCTTTTTCTTCGAAGGTGCTACTGTAACTGGACTACAGTATCTGGAGATGTTAGAGAATTGGCTGTTCTCTCAGCTCGAACAAGAAGCACAACAATTCATATTTCAGCAGGATGGAGCGCCACCACATTGGCACTTATCTGTCCGTAACTACCTGAACGTGAACTACCCGAGGCGATGGATCGGCTCCCAGGCAGCCCGTGACAGAGCACGTCATCACTGGCCTCCAAGAAGCCCTCATCTTACCCCCTGCGATTTTTTCTTATGGGGGTATGTTAAGGATATGGTGCTTCGGCCACCTCTCCCAGCCACCATTGATGATTTGAAACGAGAAATAACAGCAGCTATCCAAACTGTTACGACTGATATGCTACAGAGAGTGTGGAACGAGTTGGAGTATCGGGTTGATATTGCTCGTGTGTCTGGAGGGGGCCATATTGAACATCTCTGAACTTGTTTTTGAGTGAAAAAAAACTTTTTTAAATACTCTTTGTAATGATGTATAACAGAAGGTTATATTATGTTTCTTTCATTAAATACACATTTTTAAAGTTGTGGTATTCTTTTTGAATCACCCTGTATTTTAGGAATACTAATGGCAGCTATTCTTTCGGAAGTCTAAACCCTTGGTGAGTAACAGCATGTTTCCTGAGAGACGGGCTTCAAATTGCGTTATGCACGCTAAGTGGAATGGTGCACACAGTGCAAACATAACTTTCAGTTATTACCAATCAGGCGTGTTTAGAGTGTAAATCAGGAAGGGCACTGGTTCTTGAGCAACTTTCAAATTTAGGTTATGATAATTAACTACCGATCTGTAGCCCTCCCCACTACTTGGGTACCAGAAAAATTGGAGATGCATGAGGTGGAACAGATGGCCGAATTATGCCATCCGCTAGTTTTTGGTCAATGATCTTGTATCTCTCATTTAGTGTGGGGACAACTGTTACGGTTATTGCCATACTTAATCGATTAGTAGGATGTTTTACTCAACCTCAACTTGACTGTACATACCTCACGATACTGATTTAGAACCGACCAAAAAAGTTTCTGATCCACGTCCATCTGATATGTTTTGAAGACTGACTCAGCACGCTGAGCATACCTCCGAGCGGTGTGTGTGTGTGTGTGTGTGTGTGTGTGTGTGTGTGTGTGTACGCGATAATATCTTTCGATTTGGCCTGAAATTAACTTCAGATACAAATAAACAGTTTCTAATGGGCTACTGGGAAAATAGGTTGGAAGTATTCAAAATTCCAGTCTCATCTTCTAAACGAAATGTCAACCACAACGAATTAATGATCAATGGTGTCCATTGGAAGATGCCCAGTCGTCTCTACAAGGGGACATAATGGATTATGGTGGTTATTGAACAGATTCCAAGCACGTTGTTCAGCTAGGAGAGGTGATGCATTAACTGGACTTCGCGACAGTTCGCCTTCTGGATTCGAGCCCTCCTGATAAAGCAGGAGGCTACATTCGAGCTGAAGCTCAAATACCCCATTACACTAGCCGTGAATTACATCTTTCAGTTTAGGATCTTTATTTACAAAGCCAAGGTCGTCCTCTCGATTCCCAAGAATAATACTGAATACCTGAGCCTAGTTGGGACACTGTCACCTAAAAACTCAACGTTGGCCAACACTGCAGAAAGAAGTTCAGAGCAATAGGATCAGGCAGCACTTCTTCCACAGTGGCCAGAATCAGGATATTATCAGTTCAATGCCTCCTTCAGCTGATGGGACAATTTGGTATCTCTGCCTTCAGCTTTGATACCACTCACAGCGAATTTATATAGCAATTTTTCTTTGATAAGACAAGATATTCCTAAAAGTGCTCGATGAGCTACGATTTTTCCTTCAAGCTACAATCTGAAACAGCACAAAAAGACTCAGTACACGAACCGATATTAAAGCATATTAGGCCATACATGAGATCAGAACCCTGCTCACTGTTTCAAGGACATTCTGCTAGCATTCATGCGGTAGGGATCTACGTTTGAGTGATATGGTGCTCGTGCCCAAATAAAACAGTCTAGTGCACTACACGAATTTACCAAACAAACTTGTTATGACTAACTGCAGGGGTCCATGATTAAACAACTGTGTGATACAAAACTCGCAGCCACTCAAATCTTAACAAAATTTAACTATTCGTATTACTCTAAAATCATCAAGAAAAGGTTACTCGCAATTCAGAGTTGAACAGTGTCTGCTTTAAGCACGAACACAGGTAGTCAGTTAAATTCAAATATGATGAAATAATTTGTCAAACGAATGAAAGAATCATTAAAAAAATTAGAGCACACTTAGTAAATATGAAAGGATTCACAAACACTTAACAGCTGCTCCAGATTTTACATGAGGCTTTTAGTCAAAGAAATTGGTAACACAGTAAACAACAGCGAAAGATTTACTTTTAGAACAAACAACAAAATCAAAATGTTTTAATAACAATACAGAGACGCTCTACACAAGCAAATTTTAGCAGGAACAGCTGTTTGAGGCGTAATAGCTTGTAACAACAGGTTTTATGCATTTAATTTTTTTCAGCTGACTTAGCAAAGGCAGTTATTTGAAAAATCTGAAATCTCTACATTTTACAGTCCTCTGGCCATGAGAAAATTTTAAGCTACAATTCTGTATCCAAATTCATGATCAGCCACTCAGCTCTAACTGGTGAGTTAATGGCTCAATTTATTATGTAACACAGACACGTGCTTAACTGCAGGAAGGCTCCACCAGAATAAACCAAGTTGTTATGACTAAAGGCGCCAAGTCACAACATTAATCAAGCTTGCCCCCACAACACAACAAAACAGTTTGCCACGACACAGATTAAAATAGTGGGCCAACAAACAACTTTTTGTCACACAGGTTAGCCCACCAGGGAACTAGTAGTTATGTTCTTTCGGATTCACGCCACTTACGCAATCTAACATCAACAGCAAGGCAGTGTCCTACCTTAGTGTATTTAAAACAGCTTGGCAATAACTGAAACACATAATACAATTACCAAACAATCCAAAATACGATACATATTTGTAAAATCAAAAGGAACAATTTAACACCAAATTGTCTACAACCTACAGCTTTCTTTTTAGTACTAGAAATTTAACTAATTTAACCAATTACCTTGTTTGATCATGATTCTTACGAAACCCCTTGACTAACAGACGTAATACAGATGGTCAGATTCAATGGTGCGACCCACGTGCCCTTACACAGTATAATATAGAAACAGTAACTGGCACGCTATCTTCGACAACAGAAACAGAATGTTAAATTTCACTAGCAGAGTATACAAATCCGAATGCAAACAGCTAAAAGATTTGTGTGTGAACTGCCACAGACATTTTAAGCGTTAACTATTCTACCCAGTTACAAGGAAATTTATGTATCACAAGAATCAAAACACAAATCCGAACGCTCATCGGACAAGATTATAACACGCGCGACATATCAACAAATACGTACCACACTGCATAAATGTTTAGTAGGCTTGTAGAAAACTAACCCAACGGCCTAAATGCACTGATCCTACCTCACAGTTAAACGAACGCAGCTCAACACAAATGCCTCGGCCACGGAAATAACAAAACCTGCGTAATGAGTAAGCAGACACTGGGCTTCTCACCGTTGTGAGGCCCAATCTGTAACAAGATTGACAAATTAACGTTCAGCTCCTGTCCCTGCAATTGTAAACGGTTGTCTAGTGTGACTGCCACGTCACGACAACCGGCTATTCCAGTATCTGCCCCCTCTTTACGAGTTCGCTCGGCCGGTATCAGTTGCACTGCCCCCTGCCCAACACACTACAACGCGCCTCCACACTGTCTCCAGACGTAAACACAACTCAACTCTACTCCACTGCACGAGCCTCTATATCCTCGTTTTGGCCGCTCACGGCCTTCTCAACTTGGCAGTTCCCAAGCTCAGAATCAGGAAACGGCACTCGATCGACCGACCGCTGGCGCCTTGCCAGAAAACTTACATGCACAACACAGTACCCTTGATGAAGTACATTGAAAAATAAATTTTGTGTTAATGGTGGCGAATTAACTTTTCCCCTGTGACCACAAAACGTGGATGCTGTTGTATCACGGTGCAAAATGTTTGGAATTACAAAGTCTGCACTGTAAATTCATCAAACCACAATTGTAACTTTCAGAATTACATGGAATTATCTTCAGTGCACACTTAAATGTACCATTGATCCCCTCCGCTGTCATACCTTACCCATCGGCAACAATTAAATTAAACTACGCAAGCTTTTAGTCGCATGTCCATTGTTTCAGTTTAGCTTTCTGTTTACTCGCACACAAATGAACGTGTTTACGACGTGTAGTTTGTAACGTATTATGCGCCACGCCGCCCGTAAAAAGAAACGTCGTTTCGTGGATAGCTGACCATCTTGGAATATTTACATATGACAGAGTTGTTTTATATTGTCGAGTTTGCGAGAAAAACGTTTCGTGCATAAAAGGGTTTCAAACAGACCAGCATGTCAAGGCAAGTCTTCATGTCGCAGGAATGCAGAAGAAAGGAACCCGACAACAACTTCTGACAACAGGAAGTTGCAGAAGCAGGGATTTGTCCAAAGGTAATCAAAGCAGTCGGTAAAACATGGATATGTGAAGCATTCATTGCAAGCAATATTCCTCTTCATGAAGTTACAAAACCTATGCCCAAAGGCTTCCTGCGAGAATATTGCTTAAATCAAAATATACCAGATGGGTCAATATTTACCGACAATTTACGTAAATGTTCTGGAAGAAATATGTGATGAACTCAAGGACAGCATTACGCGGATTTCAGATGACGAAACTATAGACACTTAGGGCCCTTACATTGCAAATTTGATTGTTGGTGCTTTAAAAGAGGAGCCTTCTTCTTCTTATTTAGGGGCTTGCAAAGAAGTTGAAAAAGTAAATTATTCTACGATCGCCAGATCTGTGAATGACGGTATTAGAAAAATATTTACAGAATCTTCTGCAGATGAAAGGGTGTTCGTGTTTATTTCAGATGCTGCTCCCTATATGCTCAAAGCAGGAAAAGCCTTCCAAGTATTTTATCCCAATTTGATTTATGTGACATGCTTTGCTCATGGAGTACAACACGTTGTCGAAGAAGGACGTTACACGTTTGTGAATGTAAATGAACTTTCATCCACAAAAAAAGTGTTTCTAAAGGCTCCTCCTCCATCAAGACCTACAAAGAAACATAACCAAATGTGCCTTTACCTCCAGAACCAGTGGAAACTCGTTGGGGTATGTGAGGCGAAACTGTGTTGTTTTACAGTGAACATTTCAAAGCCATTAGAGGGATAGTAAACGACTTCGATAGTGCAGAGGCTTTGGCAGTTTGCTAGTGCAAGGAAGCTTTTAATGATTCCGGTATTAAAAAAGACATTGCCGTGGTTAGCACTCATTTTATATACATCTGCAAGTACTAAAAAGCTTGAAACTCAATGTTTGGCGTTGACTGAATCTCTTCAGTTAACGAATAAAATTATTGTAGTGAACTCCTCACTGCCGGAGATATTCCATAGAAAACATAATGAAAAATCTGAAAATATTTTTAACAATAACCCAGTCTTTGAATCCTTGTGCCAAACTGATAGTTTTATTAATGGGATGGGTGAACTACTACCAGAAACAATAAGTGCCAGCATAGACCACTTAGGCAGTTGATGTAGCTAATACCGAACATTTGAAACAGTACTTGGACATTTATGTTTACAATAGAAGAAAAATGTAAAATAAATTGTAAATGATCCTTATGTCTAATAGTATTACTTAAAAGTTAATGTTGCTCAAAACCTTCAGGATTGTATGTTGTTTTTTTAAATAAAATATTACGGAGATTTTGAGCGTGCCCACTGCGTGCGATATATCTCGCAGTTGGTCGTGTATATATCAATTCTTTCGCTGCGCCACACTCGCATCGCATCAGCTTGTTACCCACAACAATAGCAAAGAAGACACAATTCTTGAAACACGTTATGCGTTCCCACTTTTCTAATTTTTAGAAAGTAGTCCCAGAAATGCCCCCTTCCTAAAATCTACCAGAAAGTATTCAGAAAATGATATCAGCGTTCTAAATTTACTGATTTTTCGAGCGGTTTGCGTTCTTCGTCGTAATTGATATGCACAGGTTCGACTTTGAGATATAATGCACGCAGTAACTACAATCTTTTTTTTTATTGTTTGATCTTGCATATTTCGACACTTTTCATGCATTTTTAAACATTTTTCATGCATATTTCAACTTTTTTAAGATGCATGTAATCAGATCTCTAGTTATGCTACATCCTGTATAATTAGTGCGAACCCTACGGCATCTTCGTCGACGGCATTCGGCGAACCGGGTGACGATCAGAGCTAAGCGGAAGACCGACTTATACACTACTGGCCATTAAAATTGCTGCACCAAGAAGAAATGCAGATGATAAACGAGTATTCATTGGACAAATATATTATACTAGATCTGACATGTGATTACAGTTTCACGCAGTTTGGGTGCACAGATCCTGAGAAATCAGTACCCAGAACAACCAACTCTGGCCGTAATAACGGCCTTGATACGTCTGGGCGTTGAGTCAAACAGAGCTTGGATGGCGTGTACAGGTACAGCTGCCCATGCAGCTTCAACACGATACCGCAGTTCATCAAGAGTAGTGACTGGGGTATTATTACAAGTCAGTTGCTCGGCCACCATTGACCAGACGTTTTCAGTTGGTGAGAGATCTGGAGAATGTGCTGGCCAGGGCAGCAGTCGAACATTTTCTGTATCCAGAAAGGCCCATACAAGACCTGCAACATGCGGTCGTGCATTATCCTGCTGAAATGTAGGGTTTCGCAGGGATCGAATGAAGGCTAGAGCCACGGGTCGTAACACATCTGAAATGTAACGTCCTTTGTTCAAAGTGCCGTCAATGCAAACAAGAGGTGACCGAGATGTGTATCCAATGGCACCCCATACCATCACGCCGGGTATACGCCAGTATGGCGATGACGAATACACGCTTCCAATGTGCGTTCACCGCGATGTCGCCAAACACGGATGCGGCCATCATGATGCTGTAAACAGAACCTGGATTCATCCGAAAAAATGACATTTTGCCATTCGTGCACTCAGGTTCGTCGTTGAGTACACCATCGCAGGCGCTCCTGTCTGTGATGCAGCGTCAAGGGTAACCGCAGCCATGGTCTCCGAGCTGTTAGTCCATGCTGCTGTAAACGTCGTCGAACTGTTCGTGCAGATGGTTGTTGTCTTGCAAACGTCCCCATCTGTTGACTCAGGGATCGAGACGTGGCTGCACGATCCGTTACAGCTGTGCAGATAAGATGCCTGCCATCTCGACTGCTAGTGATAGGATCCGCTGGGATCCAGCACAGCGTTCCGTATTACCCGCCTGAACCCACTGATTCCATATTCTGCTAACAGTCATTGGATCTCGACCAACGCGAGCAGCAATGTCGCGTTACCATAAACCGCAATCGCGATAGGCTACAATCCGACCTTTATCAAAGTCGGAAACGTGATGGTACGCATTCCTGCTCCTTACACGAGGCATCACAACAACGTTTCACCAGGCAACGCCGGTCAACTGCTGTTTGTGTATAAGTAATCGGTTGGAAACTTCCTCATGTCAGCACGTTGTAGGTGTCGGCACCGGCGCCACCCTTGTGTGAATGATCTGAAAAGCTAATCGTTTGCATATCTCAGCATCTTCTTCCTGTCGGTTAAATATCGTGTCTGCAGCACGTCATCTTCGTGGTGTAGCAATTTTAATGGCCAGTAGTGTAAAACTCTCGCCAGCGCCCTGCCTGGCGACCATCGCTCTTCCACGACTCGCCGTTCTCCGAGGCCCACGAGAAAGGCAGGCTGTGGCGCGTACGTCACAGCACGTGACACTACAGGTCTTACGAGTGCCAGCAGCCGTCTCCGGCAGTAAGCGATTAACTATTTCAGACGAAATTAACAGTTGTAGGCTGCGTGTTTAAATACATGCAAGTTCTCGATACCATACGACAAAATTAAGACCTTTAGTGCGTACCTTTTCAAATACATTGTGGTTTCCCGCGGGCTCTGCTCAGGGATGAGTGGTTCGCGAAGTGTGGTGGACAAGCAAATCAAGTGTAGTCTTAGAAAGATCAGCCAATAAAATATTTGTAGACATTAATCACTGGTTCCTAGCCAATTCTTTGTCACTAAACTTTGAAAAAACACACTACATGCAGTTCAGAACTTGTAAGGGGTGTCCCAAGAGTATATGTCTAACATATGATGACAAGAAGATAGAAGAAGTGGACGGTGTTAAATTCTTGGGATTACAGCTTGATAATAAATTCAACTGGGAGGAGCACACCACAGAACTGCTGAAGCGTCTTAACAAATCTCTGTTTGCAATGCGAATTTTGTCAGACATAGGGGATATAAAAATGAAAAAGCTGGCATACTATGCTTACTTTCATTCCATAATGTCATATGGGATTATTTTCTGGGGTAATTCATCAAGCCAAGCTAAAGTTTTCCGGGCACAAAAACGTGCAGTAAGAATTATATGTGGTGTGAACTCAAGAACATCCTGCAGAAGCCTGTTTAGGGAACTAGGGATACTAACTACAGCTTCCCAATATATTTATTCCTTAATGAAATTTGTCATTAAAAATATATCACTTTTTCAAACCAACAGCTCAATTCATGGAATCAATACTAGAAATAAGAATAATATTCACAAGGATTTAAAGTCACTTAGTCTTGTACAAAAAGGTGTGCATTATTCAGGAACACACATTTTCAATAACTTGCCAGCAGCCATAAAAAGCTTAACAACCAATGAAATTCAGTTTAAGAGAAGCCTAAAGGATTTATTGGTGGCCAACTCCTTCTACTCCATTGATGAATTTCTGAGGAAAACCAACTGATTTGTATATAAGTACAACATAACTTCTGCACAATTTCAGTGCAGTAATGTGTTCACTGAAAATTTGTGTGTGTGTGTGTGTGTGTGTGTGTGTGTGTGTGTGTGTGTGTGTGTGTGTGTGTAAGTATAATCTAACTTCTGCACCATTTCAGTGCAGTAATGTGTTCATTGTAAATAAGTATTACAGTAGTTGTATTACATGTTTCTTACCTTATAAATAAATATAAAACTTTTTTATTTTAAATTCAGTGCAATAGTATTTGTAAAATGACTCTTAGTGTTCATTAAAAAATGACGATCATTCCACTTGGGACCTGTGGAATGGTACATTAGCTTATTTGTTTTAGTTTAAATATTTGTCATGTATTGTTGTTTTTCTGACATGTTCCACATCCTGGAGGACCTCCTCACTACGGATCAATTGGAATGAAAGTAAATCTAATCTAACCTAATCAAGCCGATAAGTGTGACGTCAGAGGATCACTGCAGGACCCGCATATCTCATTGGCCCCATTGTTCTCCGTCGGGTGGCGCCACGCATACACGTCACCAGAAGACGCTAAAGTCACATGACGGCATTTTCAAGCGCCCGCTCTCGAAGCTTTGCCACCAGATACTGTGGTTTTATGTGTAATCAACACTAGTGTGGAAGATTGCAGTGATGACCATACATCTTTGTAAGACGACGCTAGTAAAAATTACTAATATTCAGAGACTGATACAAGGTATCAGTATTCAGGAACATTACCATCCTGGTACATAACTTAGCACCACGAAGAACCTACAACATTCAAAGTTAAGAATAAGTAAATTATTAAGTGTACATATTGTAAACAAACTGACTAATGTGTTACCCCTTTGTAGATGTCTGACTGTATTCATAGGCCACCGCAACTACCGATAAAACAAACATCAACTGGAGACGAATCTGCTTTTAGTGTGGCAGTTATCGTGAATTGTAATTTTTTTTTCTTTTTCAAAATTTTTGTGATGTGTAACTCATATTTATTTTAAGCGTCTTTACATTTGCTCATTGATTATCTCTCACTGCATTGTTACTCCTGTTATTTACATGAACACATTCACACTCGATCTCAATTTCTGGATATCAGTCCGCCACTGCGCGTATTCAATTTCAGAGCCAACAAACTATCTCCTTGCTGGGAACCACTGGCAGAGGGATGGAAGTACAACAAACCCAGCAGACGACGACCGAAGCACAGAATGCCTGTCACGAGGTACCGTCTCATCCACCCTTCCGCTCTTCTGACACACAAGAGGAATGGACAAAGAACCTATTACAGCTATAGCGCCATACAACATATCAGATGAATCCGACGCTCAGTTTTGTCTTCGTGGGTAGTATTGCATATTTTCCTACTGCGTCGCAGGTATAGCCCTAAACGCTATTATTTGACGACGTTATTAGCACATTAAACATCTTCTTGACAGCGCAGATACATCTAGCTGCTGCTCGTTTCAAATTTTTTCGTATGCGACGTCAGCCTTAAACGAATGGATGGTTGAACGCAAAGACGTGATCAGGAACTGTAAATTTAACTCCTCTTGTGGAGCGACAGTTCAAGATGAAATGCTTTGTGATGTCATTATTCAAAGTCTTGTTGGTAGCAGAAAACGGGCTGAAATTTTTAAACCATTGCAACCCTGGTCTCTGTGACATGCTTGAAGTAAAAAACACATCTGAAATGTATCGTCCTTTGTTCAAAGTGCCGTCAATGCGAACAAGAGGTGACCGAGACGTGTATCCAATGGCACCCCATACCATCACGCCGGGTATACACCAGTATGGCGATGACGAATACACGCTTCCAATGTGCGTTCACCGCGATGTCGCCAAACACGGATGCGACCATCATGATGTTGTAAACAGAACCTGGATTCATCCGAAAAAATGACATTTTGCCATTCGTGCACCCAGGTTCGTCGTTGAGTACGCCATCGCAGGCGCTCCTGTCTGTGATGCAGCGTCAAGGGTAACCGCAGCCATGGTCTCCGAGCTGTTACTCCCTGCTGCTACAAACGTCGTCGAACTGTTCGTGCAGATGGCTGTTGTCTTGCAAACGTCCCCATCTGTTGACTGAGGGATCGAGACGTGGCTGCACGATCCGTTACAGAGCCGCACTTGCCCGCGAAATGCAAAGGTCCCGAGTTCGAGTCTCGGTCGGGCACACAGTTTTAATCTGCCAGGAAGTTTCATATCAGCGCACACTCCGCTGCAGAGTGAAAATCTCATTCTATGCTTGAAGTAAATGAATCTCAAGAACTTAAAGACGTCGCTCATCTTGAATCCACCCTGAGCTGACAAAAGTCACGGGATTTATCCTAATATCGTGTCTTTCCTCGTTTTGCCTGGCGCAGTGCATGGACTCGACGTGGCATGGACTCAAGGAAGTCCCCTGCAGAAACGCTGAGCCATGTGGCCTCCTTACCGTCCGTAATTGCGAAAGTGTTGCCAGTGCATTATTTTTTGCACAAACTGACCTCTCGAATATGTCCCATAAATTTTTCATGAGATTAATGTCGGGGGACCTGGGTAGACAAACAGTTCGCACGAATCGTCCAGAATGTTCTTCGAACCAATCGCGAACATTGGTTGTCCGGTGACATGGCGCATTGTCATCCATAAGTATTCCGTCCTTGTTTGGGAACACGACGTCCATGAATGGCTGCAAATGATCTCCAAGTAGTAGAGCAGCCAGAGGACCCTGACCATTCCATGTTAACACAGCTCATACAATTATGGAGCCACCACCAGTTAGCACAGTGACTTGTTGACAACTTGGGTCTGTGGCTTCATGGGGTCTTGCGATGCTTGAACCTCAACTCCTACCAACTGAAACTGGGATTCATCTCGGCAGGCCACGGTTTTTCAGTCGTCTGGGGTCCAACTAATATGGTCACGAGCCTAGCACAGGCGCTGCAGGCGATGTCGTGATGTTAGCAGCGACATTCTAGTCGGTCGTCTGCTGGCATAGCCCATTAATGCCGAATTTCGCTACACTGGCCTCACTAATACGTTTGTCGTACGTCTCTCATTGATTTCTGAGGTTGTTTCACGCAGTGTTGCTTCTCTGTTAGCGCTGACACCTGTATGCAAATGCTGCTGCTCTCGGTCATTAAGTGGGGGCCATTGGCCACTGTGTTGTCCGTGGTGGGAGGTAATGCCTGAAATTTGGTATTCTCGGCACACTCTTGACACTGTGGATCTCGGAGTACTGAATTCCCTAATGATTTCCGAAATGAAATCGCCCGTGCATCTAGCTCCAACAACCGTTCCGATTTCGAAGTCTGTCACTTCCCATCGTGCGGTCTTAACCAGATCTGAAAACTTTTCACATGAGTCACCTGTGCACAAATGACAGCTTCGCCAACGTACTACTTTTTAATACCTTGTGTACGTGATACTACTGCCATCTGTACGTGTGCGTATCGCTATTCCCTGACTTGTCACCTGACAAGGGAACCTCCCCATCGCACCCCCCTCAGATTTAGTTATAAGTTGGCACAGTGGATAGGCCTTGATAAACTGAACACAGATCAATCGAGAAAACAGGAAGAAGTTGTGTGTAACTGTGAAAAAATAAGCAAAATATACAAACTGAGTAGTCCATGGGCCGCATAGGCAATATCATGCACAATGTGAGCTCAGGAGCGTCGTGGTCCCGTGGTAGCGTGAGCAGCTGCACAACGAGAGGTCCTTGGTTCAAGTGTTCCCTGAAGTGAAAATTTTACTTTAATTATTTTTGCATAGTTATTATCTGTCCGTTCGTTCATTGACGTCTCTGCTCACTGTAATATGTTTAGTGTCTGTGTTTGGCGACCGCATCGCAAAACCGTGCGATTAGTAGACGAAAGGACGTGCCTCTCCGATGGGAACCGAAAACATTTGATCGCAAGGTCATAGGTCAACCGATTCCTCCACAGGAAAACACATCTGATATATTCTATACGACACTGGTGACGGCATGAGCACCACATGACAGGAATATGTTGTCGACCCACCTAACTTGTACACTTGACGATTCTTCTACCTTGCCCGATTTAGGTTTTCTTGTGGATGTGATGATCACTCCCAAAAAAGTGATGAAAACATAAGAGTTTGTCACATAAACTGAAAATAAAAAATAAAAATTTCCACTCAATGGAAGATTTGAACCAAGGACCTTTCGTTCCGCAGCTGCTCACGTTACCACGAGACCATGGCGCTCCTGCGAAGCTGTTGTCCTTTATGTTGCATATATTCCCATGAACTACTCAGTTTGTATATTTTGCTTATTCCTTCACAGTTCCACACAACTTCTTCCTGTTTTCTCAATTGATCTGTGTTCAGATTTTCAAGGCCTATCCACTGTGCCAACTTATAACTAAATTTGAGGGGGGTGCGATGGGGAGGTTCCCTTGTGAGTGTAAACCAGGGCCGGCCAAACGCTGTACAGTGTGCAGACGTGCGGAAGTGCTGCACATGTGCGCACGTGTGCGACAGCGACATCTGTTATTAGACATATGTCCTAAATGAACGGCGGCGGCTCCACTTCCCTGTTTATGTGGTACAAGCAAGAGCGCAACATACCCAGTCTCGTTTACCCCTGGTAACCGTAATCTTAACAGAGTACTGAGAAATGTCAGGTACTGCGAGAAAGCAAAGGACGGGAGATCTATGTTCTCCGTTGTTTAAAAATGGCTGGGAACGGCAATTCTTTTTTGTAGCCGTTGGTGAAAACTCACAATGTTTGCTGTGCCGCCGAATAATAGGCGGCCAGCGTAAGTTTTCAATTGAAAGACACTATAATACATATCACAAAGACGAGTGTAGTGTACTCAACAGTAAAGAACGGCAAGCAAAATTAAATGTTCTTAAGAAAATGGATGAGACACATCAACTCGATTATCATTTCTCATGACCAGTGATGAACGTGTTTGGATTTATTCCTTTCATAATTAAAAATAATTGTTTACTAAGTGTGCCTTATTGCCTCATTCTGCTTCATGTTACATTATTATCAGGAAAGTTGGTCATTAAACCGATTGTTCCAATGTATACTTATATTTAGGGTTTTTTTTAATGTGTGAAGGGCTACGCTCAACTGAAGTCGATAAAGCGTAACATTCATCTAATTGTCGGTTATTGTGCAGATTTCAGACGTAACTGATGAAAGATATAGCAATAATGGAATTGAAATAACAGGTGATCATCGAGAGGTCTGCGGTTATTCTGTCAGTGAGACAGAAATTATGTGGGTGTAACTGAGGGCACCGAGAATTAGTTATAGGAAACCTTGCATTAGTTTAATGTTATTTGAAATCATGAACAAGGTTCGTTGGAAGTCGCTAAGTGCTCTCTTTCTTAAACACTAGATCAAAGACATTACGCGTATTTACGTGCCGTCAGTCAAGCTTCCTTAATAAAAACTCACGGTTGTTAACTGTATTACTTGTCTTACTGGGTTAAACTGTTAACATAAAAGTATACGTCTCAATGAGTAACTGTGACAGTATTTTAAATCTTTAATGCGCGAAATATCTTCCCATGGTTGGCTTGCAAGCTGTGGAACGAGCACTAGAATGCGCCGGTGCAGAGTATCCCAGCAAGTGGATAAAGCGACATCTGTGCGTAGAAACATGCACTACATGAACACTGACGGCTGCGGCGTGCACGCTGTGACCCGGAAGTTGCACATGTGCAGGAGCACCGCACGCGTGCAGAATTTCTGGCCGGCCCTGGTGTAAACACAAATGAAGCTTAAGGCGATCAGAGTATGGCGGAGCACATGACGCCACGAACAACAGCTTAAACAGCGTGAAGCACTCAGCCGCTTCCTCGGCTCTTTCCAAACTTCCAAAGTCATGTATGAAATGTTACGTAACGCATTACCGCAAAACTCCTTTCCCCAATACGCGGAATGCTGTTACTGCCATAAACTAGAGCACGCACAGCGAGTGTGCATCGTAAAGCGACGCTAAGGAAATTTGTTTTGACACAAATCCCGACTTCAGGCATATGATCTCTCGTTATCATCCTGTGTCCACTCTTCCTGGCGGTCCACATAAGTGTGGTCGACTAAAGCGACAGAGCGGCAAAGCGAATCGCTCAGTGCAATACTTGCCTCATTTTAACCAGCTCCCCTGTAACATAGCTTACAAGGGAACCTCCCCATCGCACCCCCCTCAGATTTAGTTATAAGTTGGCACAGTGGATAGGCCTTGATAAACTGAACACAGATCAATTGAGAAAAGAGGAAGAAGTTGTGTGCAACTGTGAAAAAATAAGCAAAATATACACACTGAGTAGTCCATGGACCACATAAGCAACATAATGCACGATGTAAGCTTAGGAGCGCCGTGGTCCCGTGGTAGCGTGAGCAGCTGCAGAACGAGAGGTCCTTGGTTCAAGTCTTCCCTCGAGTGAAAAGTTTACCTTCTTTATTTTTGCATAGTTATTATCTGTCCGTTCGTTCATTGACATCTCTGTTCACTGTAATAAGTTTAGTGTCTGTGTTTTGCGACCGCATCGCAAAACCGTGCGATTAGTAGACGAAAGGACGTGCCTCTGCAATGGGAACAGAAAACATTTGATCGCAAGGTCATAGGTCAACCGATTCCTCCACAGGAAAACACATCTGACATATTCTATACGACACTGGTGACGGCATGTGCGTCACATGACAGGAATATGTTGTCGACCCCCCTAACTTGTACACTTGGCGAATGGGTAAAAAGATTCTTCTACCTTGCCCGATTTAGATTTTCTTGTGGATGTGATAATCACTCCCAAAAAAGTGATGAAAACATAAGAGTTTGTCACATAAACTGAAAATAAAAAATTAACTCGGTGGAAGATTTGAACCAAGGACCTTTCATTCCGCAGCTGCTCACGTTACCACAAGACCACGGCGCCCGTGCGTTCACGTTGTCCTTAATATTTCCTATCTTCCGTTGAACTACTCAGTTTGTATATTTTGCTTATTTTTTCAGAGTTCCACACAACTTCTTCCTGTTTTCTCAATTGATCTGTGTTCAGTTTTTCAAGGCCTATCCACTGTGCCAACTTATAACTGAATCTGAGGGGGGTGCGATGGGGAGGTTCCCTTGTTAGGTAAACGGTATATCAGTCGCAATTCAGTCTTCCCAATGTCAGAACAGATGGGCGACAAACCGCTACGGTTCATCTCTCTGCAGATTTGCGATCAAAATGTTCAACATCAGTTAGACACCGGTGCTTCAGTTCCACTGATTAATCAGAATACTTACCAGCATTTGGGACGCTCTCAACTGCGAAAACCACGCCTGCGCCACACTGTCTATGACGGCGAAAGCATCTCTCTTTTCGGAATGTGCACTTTTCAAGCAACATACAGAAATACGACTACATCAGCGCCATTCATAGTAGATCAGTGCCATTCACAGGTAGTTCAGTCAAGTTCTAGTCCCAATATTTTTGGCACGTATGCTTCTGTTTTATTTGGTTCTGTGAAAAATGTTGTTCGACGGCTCACAGACACGCGAAGAAATTTCACGTGCACGTAAGGATAATACAAAACCTACGTTTTACCGCCGAGATGATATTGCGTCTAAACTTCATAGATTAGAACAGTTCCGTGCATTAAAAACAGTTTCTGCATGTCCATGGCCATCTCCCCTTGTGATGGATAAATGTGACATTGTGGCGAATTTACGGCTGCAGTTAACACTCAAATAGTGACTGATTCTTTCCCATTGCTGAGGACCTTAAGGATCACCTAGCAGGTAAACTCTTCTTTTCGAAAATCGATTTAGGCGATGGTTAACTTCAGCGTCCCCTGTACGAGGGAAAAAAAAATTTGGTGGTTAATATGCGCATCGGCTTGTACCAATCCAGCGCCTTTCCTTCGGAAGCGGCTCTGTTCCCGTGTTATTTAAACGCCTTCTTGAACAAGTGAAGTCGAAAGATTTAAATGACAGCATTGTATCGAGGTAAACACCAGAACAACATCTCCAAAAACATGAATCTCTTTTTCACGTTTGAACCGGCGCAGGACTCAAGCTCAAGCGTAATTTACAGGAATGTACGTTTTTCAATTCTGAAATTTGGAACATATCACTGACGCCTACAGCGCTCGTTCCTCGACTAAGCATTTACACGCCATACAGAGATTACCTTCTCTACACGTATAGGTGATTCCAAGTCTTTGTATGTCCATCCTTGTAATAGATGGTTCAATATGAAATAAAAATTAATACATCTGCAGTCGCCTTTTTGCATTTAATTTATTCACGCAACCCGTTTCGGTGTTTCGTAACACCATCTTCAGGCCCCTTGACCAACGCAAATTGAGAGGAATCCGACTTGTCGGTTGATGAAGCAAGGAGTAGAATCGTGAAAACGAGATATCTACTGACACCGATTATTTAATATTGGCTCCTGTTATGACTATACACAGCATTAGATTCCTGCAAATTTATGTTAGAGAAGGGTTCTGAAGATGGTGTAATGGAGCACCGAAACTGGTTGCGTAAATAAATTCAGTGCAAAAGAGACCGTTGCCGGTGTTTTCACTTCAGAGCTCCAAGCTGCTCTTGGCAAATTGACATAGTACATCAAATTCTTTCAGAACGCAGCGCAAATAACAGCTCGTTTGCGTTGCTTTGGGCCTAAAAATGCTCTTTTTAAATGGAGTGGAGAATCTGGACAATCTTTTCAGTAACTGAAACTGTTGTATTTTATTCAGCCGCTTTTATGTCGTCTCATTGTCTCTGTAGAGCTGTACCATGGGAAGCAAGGAGAGGATGTTGTTTGGTGGCCGGTATCCTCTTTGTGTAACACAAACTGACCGCAATTAATAACTGGGTTCTTTATTCATAAACAAAGTTCTGCTTAAATTAAGTTTCCATGTGCTGTGGTACAAACCCTCTTCTGTATAGTCCACGTAGCCTCAATGCTATTGGAGTAGAAGTCCGCTATGTTCACTGTAAGGTTGCTATGTGCTGCCTGTCTGTGCTAGACGCTATGTCTGCAGCTCTGTCTTGGTGACTCATTGCAACTCCACGGCATGCAGACCTGAACTAACTGGCGTAAGAGGCTCGAACTGACTGAAAAAACTAACTGGCTAAGCTGGCCCTCCGATCCACTGTGGCGATCCTAAATACTGGCGGCTGAGAGGGCGTTGGCAGCGCGTTTCCAGCGAATCTTGTCGTTGGCCTCTACCGATACTGTCATAGCCTCTATTTTGCATAGTGTGCTGGCGCCAGCGTACGCCAGCACAAAAACATGTATTCCTTAGTTGCCAATGACTTCTGCATTTCGATCCGCAAAAGACTTGTAGTGCTTCCACATCATTACACGGGAAAAGGAGAAGTTCTATCTCACAAGATTGTTAAGATGTAACGCCCAGTAGCATTCACGTAAAGAAGTTGAACAAGGCCTATGTCAACTACAGTCAGCTGGAAAAAGAAAACCTTACCTATAATTTAGGTGTCACAAAATTTTACCAACATTCGTAGGGTAGGAAATTTTTTCTTGTGACCGATCATAAGCCACTGACTGCTCTTTTTCATCCTTCTAAAAATGTACCTACTCGTACGGCAGAGCAGCTGCAACATTAGTCGCAACTTCATTCGAGTTATCAATATGAAATGTCTTATGCCCTACGGCGAAGCATGCAAAGGCACTCTGACTCGCTTGTCTGTGGGAAATGATTCACATTTCGATACATCAGAAGTTTTTTTCTTGATACTGATGTTTGTCATTTGCTAGAACTGCGAGCTTTTCCCTTTAATTCTCGGCAGGCCACGGAGGTTTCTGAACAAGATCAATCATTACGATTGCTCAGGTACTACATTCGGATATGTTGGTCTCATAATCTGAAATCAATCGCAGATGCAGTAGTTCGCAAATCCATATACAGTGCAATAGCCTTTCTCTTCAGAATCATGTAATTTTATTGCATTCTGCTAATGAACAAACATGAGTCGTGAGTCCCACACCGTTACAACAACATGTGGTGAAACTATTACACAGAAGACACAGGGAAATGGTTAGACCTAAGCAGGTTGCCTGCTAGCGTTGTACATGGCTCGGGCTGGATGAACAAATAGAAGATATGACCGCCCATCGCCGCACAAGCGCGGATTACCAGGCAGCAGCACACCAAGAATTTTACAATTGGCCTCGACATAACGGTCCTTGAGAAACGTATCCACATTGAATGTGGCAGGTCATTGGTGGAACACAAGATGGCGCATTATTGTCGATAAACACAGGAAATATATTTTTGTCATTCCAGTGTATTCGACTACTAGCGCCAGCAGTATCGGAGCACCCGCTTCTGCGTTTGGCTTAGAAGGTTTACTGTAAACAACTGTTTCGGACAATGGTTGCTAGTTTTCGTGGTTAAAAATTTCCTCAGCAAAATAGAATTCAGTATATGAGAATGGTAATGATGGAAGCTGAAGAAATGAAAAGAAGTGCCACAATAGGTATTTGAACCCAGGCTTCCTTGCTTACCAGGGAGGCACACCACCACAGCACTATAGCTCCCAGTACTGTGCGGACTACTCAAGTGCCCTCCCCAACACAAACTTCAATTCACATCTTCAGCTTATTTTCCCCTTCTTAGATTCTCGCTATTGCCGAGCTCTCAGGCTTTAGAATAGCACCCCAGTTTTGGAAGTAATGAGGAAATCCTGTGCCTCATGTGTAGTTGATGTATAGATCCCATAATTAAATTTTCCTTGAGAAATTTGAGTTTCAACTTTATCTACGAGAACCATGGAAGCTGCAGTGCTGTAGTGGCTAGCATTCCTGTTCAGTAAGACAGGTGACCTGGTTTGAGGTCCGAGCAAGTGCATAAATTTTAATTCATTTTTTCACCTTCCATCATTATCAAAGATGAGACTCAAACGTCTCGAGGACAATTTAATTATAAGATCTATATATCAAATGGCATCGTTTTCTCCGCAATTGAACGGCGAAAATGAATGTTTCGTAGATACTTTCAAGGTTCAGATGTCGAAGCTTCGTGATTCGCATACGAGGAAAAATGTTGTTGTTTCTGAGCACCTATCGCACTATGCCCGCTCACAAAACATCCCCATTAGAACTCCTGCAGAACTCAAGCAGAACGTGGCGTCGCCACCGCACTCTACTTTATCTACACTCCTGGAAATTGAAATAAGAACACCGTGAATTCATTGTCCCAGGAAGGGGAAACTTTATTGACACATTCCTGGGGTCAGATACATCACATGATCACACTGACAGAACCACAGGCACATAGACACAGGCAACAGAGCATGCACAATGTCGGCACTAGTACAGTGTATATCCACCTTTCGCAGCAATGCAGGCTGCTATTCTCCCATGGAGACGATCGTAGAGATGCTGGATGTAGTCCTGTGGAACGGCTTGCCATGCCATTTCCACCTGGCGCCTCAGTTGGACCAGCGTTCGTGCTGGACGTGCAGACCGCGTGAGACGACGCTTCATCCAGTCCCAAACATGCTCAATGAGGGACAGATCCGGAGATCTTGCTGGCCAGGGTAGTTGACTTACACCTTCTAGAGCACGTTGGGTGGCACGGGATACATGCGGACATGCATTGTCCTGTTGGAACAGCAAGTTGCCTTGCCGGTCTAGGAATGGTAGAACGATGGGTTCGATGACGGTTTGGATGTACCGTGCACTATTCAGTGTCCCCTCGACGATCACCAGTGGTGTACGGCCAGTGTAGGAGATCGCTCCCCACACCATGATGCCGGGTGTTGGCCCTGTGTGCCTCGGTCGTATGCAGTCCTGATTGTGGCGCTCACCTGCACGGCGCCAAACACGCATACGACCATCATTGGCACCAAGGCAGAAGCGACTCTCATCGCTGAAGACGACACGTCTCCATTCGTCCCTCCATTCACGCCTGTCGCGACACCACTGGAGGCGGGCTGCACGATGTTGGGGCGTGAGCGGAAGACGGCCTAACGGTGTGCGGGACCGTAGCCCGGCTTCATGGAGACTGTTGCGAATGGTCCTCGCCGATACCCCAGGAGCAACTAATTTGCTGGGAAGTGGCGGTGCGGTCCCCTACGGCACTGTGTAGGATCCTACGGTCTTGGCGTGCATCCGTGCGTCGCTGCGGTCCGGTGCCAGGTCGACGGGCACGTGCACCTTCCGCCGACCACTGGCGACAACATCGATGTACTGTGGAGACCTCACGCCCCACGTGTTGAGCAATTCGGCGGTACGTCCACCCGGCCTCCCGCATGCCCACTATACGCCCTCGCTCAAAGTCCGTCAACTGCACATACGGTTCACGTCCACGCTGTCGCGGCATGCTACCAGTGTTAAAGACTGCGATG
Source organism: Schistocerca serialis cubense (assembly GCF_023864345.2). NCBI lineage: Eukaryota > Metazoa > Arthropoda > Insecta > Orthoptera > Acrididae > Schistocerca > Schistocerca serialis. The sequence goes on along the minus strand of NC_064642.1, from coordinate 764,719,219 downwards.
GAGCTCCGTATGCCACGGCAAACTGGCTGACACTGACGGCGGCGGTGCACAAATGCTGCGCAGCTAGCGCCATTCGACGGCCAACACCGCGGTTCCTGGTGTGTCCGCTGTGCCGTGCGTGTGATCATTGCTTGTACAGCCCTCTCGCAGTGTCCGGAGCAAGTATGGTGGGTCTGACACACCGGTGTCAATGTGTTCTTTTTTCCATTTCCAGGAGTGTATTTCACACTCGCCTTTCTGCTTCCAACACTAACTTCGCAATGAGGTTCCTCACGAAGGACAAAGTGATTGTGTCTACAACAAGCCTCGCAACTGGGAATTTGGCGTCATCACTCAGACGTCTGACAGTGCTCGTTACATAGTTCGCGGTGTGTCGGATACAAACATCGACGGGACCGAAACCCACTTCGTTCCCCTGATCCAGGTGTTGATTTTCGTGCGAAACGCAACTCGCCCTTTTTTCACATGATATCTTGCGAGTCGGGGCGTGGAATATCAGAAGCTTGAACGTGGTAGGGAAACTAGAAAATCTGAAAAGGGGAATGCAAAGGCTCAATCTAGATATAGTAGGGGTCAGTGAAGTGAAGTAGAAGGAAGACAAGGATTTCTGGTCAGGTGAGTATCGGGTAATATCAACAGCAGCAGAAAATGGTATAACAGGTGTAGGATTCGTTATGAATAGGAAGGTAGGGCAGAGGGTGTGTTACTGTGAACAGTTCAGTGACCGGGTTGTTCTAATCAGAATCGACAGCAGACCAACACCGACAACGATAGTTCAGGTATACATGCCGACGTCGCAAGCTGAAGATGAACAGATAGAGAAAGTGTATGACGATATTGAAAGGGTAATGCAGTATGTAAAGGGGGACGAAAGCCTAACAGTCATGGGTGACTGGAATGCAGTTGTAGGGGAAGGCGTAGAAGAAAAGGTTACAGGAGAATATGGGCTTGGGACTAGGAATGAAAGAGGAGAAAGACTAATTGAGTTCTGTAACTAGTTTCAGCTAGTAATAGCGAATACCCTGTTCAAGAATCACAAGAGGAGGAGGTATACTTGGAAAACGCCGGGAGCAGATATAGACTCAGATCACAATATAGTAGTGATGAAGAGTAGGGTGAAGTTCAAGACATTAGTCAGGAAGAATCCATACGCAAAGAAGTGGGATACGGAAGTACTAAGGAATGACGAGATACGTTTGAAGTTCTCTAACGCTATAATACAGCTATAAGGAATAGCGCAGTAGGCAGTACAGTTGAAGAGGAATGGACATCTCTAAAAAGGGCCATCACAGAAGTTGGGAAGGAAAACATAGGTACAAAGAAGGTAGCTGCGAAGAAACCATGGGTAACAGAAGAAATACTTCAGTTGATTGATGAAAGGAGGAAGTACAAACATGTTCCGGGAAAATCAGGAATACAGAAATACAAGTCGCTGAGGAATGAAATAAATAGGAAGTGCAGGGAAGCTAAGACAAAATGGCTGCAGGAAAAATGTGAAGACATCGAAAAAGATATTTGTCGGAAGGACAGGCTCAGCATACAGGAAAGTCAAAACAACCTTTGGTGACATTAAAAGCAACGGTGGTAACATTAAGAGTGCAACGGGAATTCCACTGTTAAATGCAGAGGAGAGAGCAGACAGGTGGAAAGAATACATTGAAAGTGTCTATGAGGGTCAAGACTTGTCTGATGTGATAGAAGAAGAAACAGGAGTCGATTTAGAAGAGATAGGGGATCCAATATTAGAATAGGAATGTAAAAGAGCTTTGTAGGACTTACGGTCAAACAAGGCAGAAGGGATAGATAACATTCCATCAGAATTTCTAAAATCGTTGGGGGAAGTGGCAACAAAACGACTATTCACGTTGGTGTGTAGAATATATGAGTCTGGCGATATACCATCTGACTTTCGGAGAAGCATTATCCACACAATTCCGAAGACGGCAAGAGCTGACAAGTGCGAGAATTATCGCACAATCAGCTTAACAGCTCATACGTCGAAGCTGCTTACAAGATAATATACAGAAGAATGGAAAAGAAAATTTAGAATGCGCTAGGTGACGATCAGTTTGGCTTTAGGAAAAGTAAAGGGACGAGAGAGGCAATTCTGACGTTACTGCTAATAATGGAAGCAAGGCTAAAGAAAAATCAAGACACTTTCATAGGATTTGTCGACCTGGAAAAAGCGTTCGACAATATAAAATGGTGCAAGCTGTTCGAGATTCTGAAAAAAGTAGGGGTAAGCTATAGGGAGAGACGGGTCATATACAATATGTACAACAACCAAGAGGGAATAATAAGAGTGGACGATCAAGAACGAAGTGCTCGTATTAAGAAGGGTGTAAGACAAGGCTGTAGCCTTTCGCCCCTACTCTTCAATCTGTACATCGAGGAAGCAATGATGGAAATAAAAGAAAGGTTCAGGAGTGGAATTAAAATACAAGGTGAAAGGATATCAATGATACGATTCGCTGATGACGTTGCTATCCTGAGTGAAAGTGAAGAAGAATTAAATGATCTGCAGAACGGAATGAACAGTCTAATGAGTACACAGTATGGTTTGAGAGTAAATCGGAGAAAGACGAAGGTAATGAGAAGTAGTAGAAATGAGAACAGCGAGAAACTTAACATCAGGATTGATAGTCACGAAGCCAATGAAGTTAAGGAATTCTGGTACCTAGGCAGTAAAATAACCAATGACGGACGGAGCAAGGAGGACATCAAAAGCAGACTCGCTAAGGCAAAAAAGACATTTCTGGCCAAGAGAAGTCTACTAATATCAAATACCGGCCTTAATATGAGGAAGAAATTTCTGAGGATGTACGTCTGGAGTACAGCATTTTATGGTAGTGAAACATGGACTGTGGGAAAACCGGAACAGAAGAGAATCGAAGCATTTGAGATGTGGTGCTATAGACGAATGTTGAAAATTAGGTGGACTGATAAGGTAAGGAATGAGGAGGTTCTACGCAGAATCGGAGAGGAAAGGAAAATGTGGAAAACACTGATATGGAGAAGGGACAGGATGATAGGACATCTGATAAGACATGAGGGAAGACTTCCATGGTACCAGAGGGAGGTGTAGAGGGCAAAAACTGTAAAGGAAGACAGAGATTGGAATACGTCAAGCAAATAATTGAGGACGTAGGTTGCAAGTGCTACTCTGAGATGAAGAGGTTAGCACAGGAAAGGAATTCGTGGCGGGCCGCGTCAAACCAGTCAGTAGACTGATAAAAAAAAAAAACAGACGGATGCCATATTCCGTGACTTCCGGAAAGCGTTTGACTCGGTGCCCCACTGCAGACTCCTAACTAAGGTACGAGCATATGGGATTGGTTCCCAAATATGTGAGTGGCTCGAAGACTTCTTAAGTAATAGAACCCAGTACGTTGTCCTCGACGGTGAGTGTTCATCGGAAGTGAGGGTATCATCTGGAGTGCCCCAGGGAAGTGTGGTAGATCCGCTGTTGTTTTCTGTCTACAGAAATGATCTTTTGGATAGAGTGGATAGCAATGTGCGGCTGTTTGCTGATGATGCTGTGGTGTACGGGAAGGTGTCGTCGTTGAGTGACTGTAGGAGGATACAAGATGACTTGGACAGGATTTGTGATTGGTGTAAAAAATGGCAGCTAACTCTAAATATAGATAAATGTAAATTATTGCAGATGGATAGGAAAAAGAATCCCGTAATGTTTGAATACTCCATTAGTAGTGTTGCGCTTGACGAAGTCACGCCGATTAAATATTTGGGCGTAACATTGCAGAGCGATATGAAGTGGGACAGGCATGTAATGGCAGTTGTGAGGAAGGCAGATAGTCGTCTTCGGTTCATTGGTAGAATTTTGGGAAGATGTGGTTCATCTGTAAAGGAGACAGCTTACAAAACACTAATACGACCTATTCTTGAGTACTGCTCGAGCGTTTGGGGTCCCTATCAGGTCGGATTGAGGGAGGGCATAGAAGCGGTTCAGATGCGGGCTGCTAGTTTTGGTGTTACGGAAATGGAATCGCTACTGAGGAAATTTAGAGAACCAGCATTTGAGGCTGACTGCAGCACAATTTTACTGCCGCCAACTTATATTTCGCGGAAAGACCACAAAGATAAGATAAGAGAGATTAAGGCTCGTACAGAGGCGTATAGACAGTCATTTTTCCCTCATTCTGTTTGGGAGTGGAACAGGCAGAGAAGATGCTAGTTGTGGTACGAGGTACCCTCCGCCACGCACCGTATGGTGGATTTCGGATGTAGATGTAGATGTAGACCTGCCACGCTGCGTAGAACCCAGCCTGCTGCCCCTGAATAGCCCTTGCGTTGCCTGACGCCCGTATGCACGGGTCTTCCGACAACTCTGTCATGGAAACTGACCACTGCCCGCCTCTCTTAGGCACTGCAGCCGAGACAGTCACTGATGCCCCTGCAGCCACCGCACTCATCGTCATTCGCAGCCACAGCAGTGATGGACATTGAGCCTACACCAATCATACACCTCCTGCGTCCTCAGCAGCAACTATGGAACCCCAGCCTGTGCTGTTGGATGGATGACCTACTTCTACTTTCTCGGGACATGACTCTCGTGGTTTCCAAGACCTATAGCAAGACGTGGCTTTGTTGACGCCACCTGCCATTGTGTCACAGTCAATTCAAACAGCGGTACCACGCACCTACCAGTCGTCGTTACCCAAATATCAGTGACAGCCATCGAGCCTACCTAAACTGTACAGCCTTCTGCGTCCTCAGCAGCACCTATACCTCACCCACTTGCGCTGTTGTATGGACGACCTACCTCCGGTTTCTCGGCAGGTGGTCTCGGTGGTTTCCACGATTATTTAATATTGGCTCCTGTTATGACTGTACACAGCAGGACGTGGGCTAGTTAGCGCTATTTGCCACTGCGTGTCAACCAACCCCAAAAGCAGCACCACGCAACGTCCTCCCACTCGCCGTCGCAAACACAGAAGTGTCGGCCATTGAGCCTACGTCAACTGTACAGCCCTCTGCGTCTTAAGCAGCGCCGATACTACACCCACCTGTGTAGTTGGATGGACGACCTGCCTCCGGTCCTCGGCACGTGATCTTGGTGATATCAGAGATGAAAGTAGGACGTGTTAGTTGGTGTCATCTGCCATCGTGCCACAGACTATCACATCAGCTGTACCACGCAGACTTCCCTCTCATCATCATCCATACACCCTCACCATGCGACGACAGTGAGCAGTTTTGTATGGGACGGGGAAGGGACGATTAGGGTACCAATGACATCTTCGTCGACCACACCCGGCTCAATGCGCGCCAGTCACATCTACATGGGAAACGGACTCTAAAACCTTCCCCCAGCTCGTCGCCGCGCGAGTATCGCTCTTCCATTGTTTATTGTTCTCCGTATCGTGGCGCTACGCAGACATGACACCAGAGGACGCTGAAATCACATGACCTCACAGCGTGTTATTCTGACAGGTTTAGCCCCCAGATACTGTGCATCAACAGAGTTCTCAAGACTGCAGTGAGGATATTACAGCGCCTTAGCACGATGGTACTAAACATTACCAATAGTCAGCATTCAAGATCATTACTGTCATTGTATATATAACTCAGCATCACAGAAGAATTTTGGTCCCGTAAACTGACATTTGGCTGGAAGAACAGTGTGCTGACCACAAGCCCCTCCATATTCGAATCCAGTGATGCCTGCGGGCTGAGGATGACACAGCGACCGGTCGATACCATTGCACTTTTATGGGCTGTTCGGGCTGAGTTTTGTTTTAGTTTTTTTATCGCAGAAGAACTTACAGTATTCAAAGTTATACATTACTCAACAGCCGAGTGTGAGTAGTGCATATGTTGTTGTTGTTGTCTTCAGCCCAGAGACTGGTTTGATGCAGCTCTCCATGTTACTCTATCCTGTGCAAGCTTATTCATCTCCCAGTACCCACTGCAACCTACATCCTCCTGAATCTGTTTGGCGTATTCATCTCTTGGTCTCCCACTACGATTTTTACCCTCCACGATGCCCTCCAATACTGAACTGGTGATCCCTTGATGCCTCAGAATATGTCCTACCAACCGATCCCTTCTTCTAGTCAAGTTGTGCCGCAAATTTCTCCTCTCCCCGATTCTATTCGATATCTCCTCATTAGTTATATGATCTACCCATCTAATTTTCAACATTCTTCTATAGCACAACATTTCGAAAGCTTCTATTCTCTTCTTGTCTAAACTATTTATCGTCCACGTTTCACTTCCATACATGCCTTCACTCGATACAAATACTTTCAGAAAGGACTTCCTGACACTTAAATCTATACTCGATGTTAACAAATTCCTCTTCTTCAGAAACGCTTTTCTTGCCATTGCCAGTCTACATTTTAAATCCTCTCTACTTCGACCATCATCAGTTATTTTGCTCCCCAAATAGCAAAACTCATTTACTACTTTAAGCGTCTCATGTCCTAATCCAATTCCCTCAGCATCACCCGATTTAATTCGACTACATTCCATTATCCTCGTTTTGCTTTTGTTGATGTCAATCTTATATACTCCTTTCAAGACTCTCTCCATTCCGTTCAGCTGCTTTTCCAGGTCCTTTGCTGTCTCTGACAGAATTACAATGTCATCGGCGAACCTCAAAGTTTTTATTTCTTCTCCATGGATTTTAATTCCTACTCCGGATTTTTCTGTTGTTTCCTTCACTGCTTGCTCAATATACAGATTGAATAACATCGGGGATAGGCTACAACCCTGTGTCACTCCCTTCCCAACCACTGCTTCCCTTTCATGTCTACCTTTTTTGTAGATGTCCGATTTATTTATTGTCTTTCTTTAGGAGACAGTTCTAAATTTAAATTGTTGATGGTCAACAGCAAGTAGCCACAAATTAGTTTTACGTTACTTTATTCAAAAAGTATCGTTGCCGGCTTCGAATTTTTTACAGTTCATCATCAGACGATATTTTCATGCTTACATCAGTACAGATTATACACTGATTTCCTGTGGAGTTGCCCGAGGATAAACAATAATTGCTGTTCACCATCAACAATTTTATTTGATTTATTTTATATAACAGCCACGGCCTCAAACCATGTCTATTTAGGGCAAATTTGCGTTTGAGTTCTAAACTTTCTCGCATATATCTAAAAACACATGTGAGTGAAATGGAATCAGTTGTCTAAGCGTGATTTATGGATAGTTATTCCATGGCTTCTCTTCCTGTTCTTTGTTGTTACATGTACCACAGTCATTTTGCTACGTACTATCTGAGAAATCTGACGTTTCCCTGGTATTTATTTGCAGCTGAGGTAGAGACTTCGTATGCATAGAATTCAGTTTTGACTTATGAAGCTTCTTTGTATACCACGTTTGAAATTCTATGGTTGGGGACTTGAACGAAGAGCTTGTTCGCCTCACTGACACATGAGAGAGCCACGTAGAGATGGTCGTGTGTACAGGTCCACAGCCGCAATACGCAGCATCCAGGCTTGAGCTTTGTATATGGTCAATGCATAACATAGGCTCACTGGGAACTATACAAGTTTAAAGCGAAATGGTAAATTCTTAGCAATAAGTGGGTATCGGTCAGTGTACCAAAAATTCTACTTCTGTGATGCTATGTTGTAGGCAAGCAACTTCTAGCCTTTGTCAGCTAAAGGTGCTGAGGAAAGAGATGACAAATAACGCTCTCGATTAGCGTTACGTCGCGCCTCATTCCAGAAGGAGTTTCGAAAGAGCAGGTTACTGTCCTCGAGTCGCAACAAGTCTCACCTCACCATCTTCATTAGATTCTTGCGACCGCATAGTCTTCAGAGTTTTAGCCATTCTGGAGTACTGAGAAAGACTCGACCATTTTTTAGGCTTTTTTTCTTTCTTGTGTCGTCAATCTTCTGACTGGTTTGACACGACCCACCACGAATTACTCTCCTACGAAAACGTTTCGTCTCAGATTAACAATAGCAACCTACGTCCTCAATCATCGCCAGGTTGTATTCCAGCCATTGTCTTCCTATACAGTTTTTACCCTCTACTGCTCCTTCCAGAACCAAGGCAGTCATTCCCTAGTACCTTAACAGATGTCCTATCATCCTGTCCCTTCTTCTTGTCACTGTTTCCCATACATTCCTTTGCTCGCCTATTCTGCGGAGAATCTCCACGCTCCGTACTTTATCGGTCTACCTAATTTTCAACATTCTTCTGTAGCACCACATTCCAAATGCTTCTTTTCCAGTTTTCCGGTTTTCACCATCATACAGTACTGCGCTCCAAACGGACGTTCTCAGAAATTTCTTCCTCAAATTAAGGCCTATGTTTGATACTAGTAGGCTTCTCTTGGCTGGGAATGCCTGTTTTTCCAGTATTAGTCTGCTTTCTACGTCCTCTCTGCTCCGTCCATCTCGAGTTATTTTGCTGACTAGCTAGCAGAATTCCTTAACGTCGTCTACTTTGTGATCGCCAATTCTGATGTCAAGTTTTCCGCTGTTCTCGTTTCTGCTACTCCTCATTACTTTCGTCTTTCTTCGGTTTACTCTCAGTCCTTATTCTGTACTCATTAGACTGTTTATTCCATTCAAAAGAAAATGTAATTCTTCTTCACTTTGTCTGTGGATAGCAACGTCATAAGCAAATATTTTATTTTTAATTTTAATCCCACTCCTGAACTTTTGTTCTATTTCTATCATTTCTTCTTTGATGTATACATTGAACAGTAGGGGCGAAAGACTGTATCCCTGTCTTACACACTTTCTAATCCCAACTCTTCGTTCTAGATCTTCCAGTCTTAATGCTACCTCTTGGATCTTGTACATATTGTATATTACCCGTCTCCCTATAGCTTACTCCTCTTTTTCTCAGAATTTCGAACATATTGCACCAGTTTACATTGTCGAACGCTTTCTTCAGGTCGGCAAATCCTACGAACGTCTATCGATTTTTCTTCAGTGTTGCTTCCATTATCAAACGTGTCACAACTACCTCTCTGGTACCTTTACATTTCCTAAAGCCAAACTGACCGTCATCTAACAGAGCCTCAGTTTATTTTTTCGTTTTTTTTTTTTTTTGTATATTATTCTTGTCAACAACTTGGATGCTTGAACTGTTAAGTTGATTGTGTGAAAATTCTCGCAACTGGCGACTCTTGCAGTCTTCTGAATTGTGTGGATATTGTTTCTCCGAAATTCTGTTGATATGTCGCCTGTCTCATACATTCTACACACTAGTCATTTTGTTACCACTTCCCGCAATGGTTTTAGAATTTCTACTCGAATGTTATCTATTTTTTCTGCTTTTTTTTTAACTGATGTCGTGCAGTGCTATTTTAATTACTGATTGTAATACTGAATGCCCTATCTCATCCCATCGACTCCCGTTTCTTCTTAGACCACGTTATCAGACAATGCCTCCCCCTCATGGAAGACTTAAGTGTGCTCTTTCCACCTATCCGCACTCTTCTCTACATTTAACAATGGAATTCGCATTGCGCTCTTAATGTTACCTCCCCTGCTTTTAATGCCACCAAAAGTTGTTTTGACTTCCCTGTACGCTTAGTCCATCCGACAAGCATTTCTTTTTCGACTTCTTCGCATTTTTCATGCAGCCATTTTGTCTTAGTTTCGCTGCCCTACCTATTTATTTCAGCCCTAAGTGACATGTATTTCTGTATTCCTGAATTTCACTGTACGTTTTTGCACTTCCTTCCTTCGTCGATCAACTGTAGTATTTCTTCCGTTACCCATGTTTTCTACAGTTTGCCATTTTTCGAGATATTCGTTCGTCTTCAACTACTTACTGAGCTCTTCATTATTGCAGTGTCTAAGAGAACTTCAAGCGTATCTCTTCATCGATGCCGCGTGGGATTAGCCGAGCGGTCTAGAGCGCTGCAGTCATGGACTGTGTGGCTGGTCCCGGCGGAGGTTCGAGTCCTCCTTCGGGCATGGGTGTGTGTGTGTTTGTCCTTAGGATAATTTAGGTTAAGTAGTGTGTAAGCTTAGGGACTGATGACCTTAGCAGTTAAGTCCCGAAAGATTTCATACAAATTTGAACTTTTTTTTTCTTCATCCATTTGTACTTCTGTATCCTATTTCTTTCTTCATTTTTTTCCTGATTAGTTTCTTAAACTTCAGCCTACTCTTCATCGCGAGTAAATTGTGATCTGAGTCTGTATGTACTCCTCGGTACTCCTTACAATCCAATATGTGATTTCGGAACCTCTGCTCGACCTTGATGTAGTCTAAGTGAAACCTTCTCGTACCTCCCGGCCTTTTGCATGCATACCTCCTCCTCTTGTGAAGATGAAATGTAGGAAGGGGAAGAAAAGGGAAGAGTGGGTGAAAAATCGTGATGGATAACCTCAATTTGTAACTCAGTATGTGAAGGGAGATGAAAATCCAGCAGGCGGAATGGAATGCGGTTATAAGGCAGGAGTACAAGAATGGGTTATGGGAGAACATGTGTTTAGTAGTAGGAATGAGAAAGGAGAAAGACGGATTGAGTTCCGTGGTAATCCTGTGGCTAAATTTGAAATCTTGTGCTGGACTGGGACTCGACGTCGTAACCCTTTTCTTCTACTCCTTCCCCTGCAGTCCATATTCCAGTCACCCATGACTACTAGATTTTCATAGCCCTTAACGTACTGAATTATCCTCGTATACTTTTTGTATCGCTTTATTTTCTGGTTTCGTCGTTAGCTTGTACTCCTGAACTATTGCTGTCGGTGTTGGTTTTTTGTGGATTCCAGTGAGAACAACCGTATCACTAAAATGTTCACAGTAACACACTCTCTGCTGCACCTTCCTATTCATAACGAATCCTCCCCCTGTTATACCATTTTCAGCTGCTGTTGATATTAGCTTATAATCCTTTGACCAGAAATCCTTGTCTTCTTTCTATTTCACTTCACTGACCCCACTATATCTAGATTGTGGCTGTGCATTTCACTTTTCCGTTTACCTAGTTTCGCTATCACATTCAAATTTCACGCATCGATTCGTACAACATTATGCTCTTGTTAGTTATTGCATTTTATTCTCATGGTCACCTCCCCCTTGGCAGCGCCCCCCCCCCCCCCCCCGCCCCGGTTTTCCGTGATTTCCTCATCCTTCCCTAATCCAATGAGACCGATGACCTTGCTGTTTGGTCTCTTCCCCAACATTTTAATTACAGGCCTCATGTCATGTGGATAAACATTATGTGTCTTTAATGCAGTGGTATGCGTCGATTCTGATGTTTCCATTGCCTTCCGCGTCCTCATGCCGTTGATCAATGTTAACTCTCCCTCCTTCTAGGGGCAGTTTCCCACCAGAGGGGTAAGTAAGTGCCCTGAACCTCTGGCAGCTCGTCCTCCCTCGTTGACAAGATCGTTAGCAGACGAGGGTGACTTCTTATGCTGGAAGTCTTTGACCACCATTGCGCGATGATTTTTATTCAAAATTTAAGCAATGGCGAGGTTCTGACTGGAGATCTCTTTTTTCGTTATTGTTCGTTGCATGTGATAAGATATCGTTGATATTCCTCGTAGATTCTTTCACGCAGGTTTTTTATTACACAGGGTAGCTAACCCTCTGACCGAACACGCAGAGCTAGCCCTAGATCACGAGTAGTTTACTAGAAAACAAAATGAAATCGGTAATGTAAAGTGGAGGCACCCAAATTACAAAGAAACTTAATAAATGCAATGTCGTTGAACTTTTAATACACAAAGGGAAACCAGTAAATCGACATATCCCGGCCAAGTACATTCGATGTTATTTTGTACCTAATTCTGTCTCAGATGTAAACTTCCGGAAATACTCCGTAGCCTATAATTCAAATATAAATAAAACATATCGAAACAAAAAAGCAATGTCGTTAAGTTTTTAACACACAAAGGAAATTGAAAATTTGTGGTAAGGTCTTAAGGGACCGAATTGCAGCGGGCTTTGGTCCCTAAGCTTACACACTACTTAATCTAAAACTAACTTACGCTGAGGACAACACACACACACCCATGCCCGAGGAAGGACTCGAACCTCCGACGAGGGGACGCGAACCGTGATAAGGTGGCTTAGACCACTCGACTATCCCGCGCGGCTGTAATCGTTGAGTCCGTATATCTTAATCAAATAAATTCGCTGTTAGTTCTTATTCGTAAAAAAAAAAAAAAAAAATTGCGGTGCTTTTACTGCCATATACTTCCTTAAATATGTATATCCGTCAATGAACTAAAAAGAAAAAAAACTAACAGCGCCACCTATTGGTTCCTTGGTGTACTACGAAACTAACAGCACCATCTGTTGGTTCTTCGGTGTACTACGCTGTGATGATTAAACATCTGAACTACTACTAAGCTAAGCAGACGATATTAGATAAAATTTTAAATTACGATAGCTTTCTTGTTTTTCACGTTACGGTTTTGATTAAATAAAGCCTGTTACCGCAAGCTATGCTCAAGTTGCCTGCGAAAACCCCACGAAAAGTATTCTGGCAGTTTCTGAGACTACCATATCCATCCAGACAGTTTTAGATAAAACTTTAAATCACAATACCTTCTTTGTTCGTGATCATCCCGCCATATCCATAAACACGTACAATAAATCTTACTCATTCCTCTCCATCAATGTGGCTTCCGCCCAGATTTCTCCTCCTATGAGAAACTCCTGTACTTTACTAATCTCCTATCCCACCAAATCAGCAACTGCAAATCCGCCATTTTTGTCTCCCTCTATCTCGAAAAAGCTTATGACCGTGTATGCCATTCAGGCCTCCTCTTTAAGTTCCAGACCCATACGCCCTCCATAAATTATGTCCTCGTTATCGCTTCCTTTCGCTCAACAGCACCAACTCTTGTATGTTCCGTCCCATTGCAGGTGCGCCTCAGTGTTTCGTCCTCTCTCCTCTCCTGTACGTCCGATATGCGACAGCCCCCTCCCCGTGTTCATCAGTATACCGATGAGACCACCTTTCTCGCCTTCTATCCTACCCTCTGGAAATCCCAACGATTCCTCCAGCTCCATCACTTCACCTCCTAGTGCAATCTGTTGTTCCTCAAAATTCAGACCCTACCAAAACACAAGCAATTATTATAGGCCGTACCACCCGCAGGTTGCGTCCCCCCGACTTTTAGCATACCGTTTACGACCGTTCTATCCAGTTCACTAACGCACTAAAATACCTCTGACTATCACTTGTTTGCCGAGTAACATGGAAGGCCTTTCTACTAACAATTCAGCGTAAATCCCACAACAGGCTAAAATTACTGAAACTAGTAACTGGGCGAACGTGGTGATTGTGCCCTTCCATAATCCTCCACATGTATAAATCACAGATCAAACCCATCCTCTGCTGTATCAATGTGGCATGGACTTCCGCTCCTCTCTCTGTTTATCAGGCCCTACAAATCCTCGAACACCACCTAGCCTTCAGAATTTGCTTACCTTCCCAGGCCCGCGTCCTGTAACAACTTATAAAATTCCCCTTCCTCCTCTTCCACCTTGAACATCTCTGAATATCCTGTTTTATCGGGAAACTCGACACCTTTCCCCCATTCTCACTGATCCTGGTTCCCTGCCGCACCTCTACCACCACTTTCCCCCAACACTACACCTCCTCACTCTCCACATCCTCTCACAACATTTTAATCGCCTTCCCTTACCCGACCATGAAATCCGTCCTGATATACTCCTGTCCTGCCAGATCTAAACAGAACCCATCCCACCTCACCCGGTCAGGGCTCCCTTCCTCTCCACTCCTCTCCACCCACCCCCTAAGCCTTGGTCCAGAATGGCATCCCTCTTCACCCTCCCGCATTCCTCCAACAAATATCCGCCCACACAAACACCCTCTTACGCGCTACCTCAACTGCTACGTTCCCATGATACCCTCTTCCTGGCACTCTAGGTCCACTCATCATTCCACTCATGTATCTATCTCAGTGAGTCAAAACACTGCATTTTTTACTTTTAACTTGTACAACTGTCCCTCTGTCTTTATCATTTGTGAAATATTCATCAGCCATTTCGTCTTTGTCTAACTTTTACTTAATCAACAAATCGACATTTGATATACTTTAAATTCTGCAACTGAATCTGTCTTTTTATTGTGTCAAACATTATTTTGACAACTGCCGCTCCCAGTTTCATAATATCTTTTAAAATTTTTACTCTCATATTGGTGAAGAGCGGTGACTTGTATCCACTGGCAGCCCATCCCCCCCGCCCGTATGGGACAAGGGAAACGAAATGATATTAAAGGAAAAGAAAACAACTTTCTTCGTGATCCGTTGGGATGAAGTAAAGCCTGTACATTGGACCAAGCTAAGCTCGTGTTACCTTTGAAAATCACATCAAAATTAGTTTTGGAGATTAAGGTACACAAACAAACAGACAGACAAGATGGTTTTACAGTTTCATTATTAGCACAGAATACTGAAGTCCTTCTCGCAACTGTTGATATTCCTTGTACGTTATATTTTGGATTGTGTACACTGCTGAACATATCGGGTATACTTGTGGTTAGCAGGTGATTACTGTTATATTCAGCCGGCCGCTGCGGCCAAGCGGTTCTAGGCACTTCAGTCCGGAACCGCGCGACTGCTACGGTCGCAGGTTCGAATCCTACCTTGGGCATGGATGTTTGTGATATCCTTAGGTTAGTTAGGTTTAAGTAGTTCTAAGTTCTAGGGGACTGATGACCTCAGATGTTAAGTCCCATAGTGCTCAGAGCCATTTGTACCGTTTTGTTATATTCACTGTCTCACCAAATGTAACCGGACACCCCGACATAATGCGGAACTGATCACTAGACGCTGCGAGAAATTTAGACCCACCAGTATAAAAGGAAGTAGGGAGTATTGTTTTGTCGGTAGAGAACCAGAATGGGTCGGTCAAGAGAGCTCAATGATTTCTACCATGGACTAGCCACTGGATGTTGTAATATTATTTGATTTCAGATACTTTGCAAATGAGATATTTGCCATAAAAGAAAAGGACAGCCAACAAGTTGCAGTTCGCAAAGATGCTAAGCATCACAGCGCGAGAGTAAAGAAACGAATTTTTTTTTTTTTAATGCGCGTCTGTACCAAGACGCGCGTCCAGCGTTTAAATACTCTAAATAAATACTGTGACCCGCTGGGCGCAGATTTTTAAAATCATTTCCGCAGCACTTGATAGCAAGAAGCTGCGAAACAGGAGAAAGAACAATCTATCTTTTGTTAAGAAATATTCTAGAGACTTCATGATCCCTTGTACTTCTTGTCGCAGACATGTTACGACGTACTACATAGCATTGACAAGTTGTATTTTTATTTTGAGTAAAAACTATGTGAAACGACGAACAAACATTTCAGTAACTCGGGTGTGGATACAATGCACTTACGCACACGCAAGGACATTTAATTTTAAGAAGGAACGGACTGACAAAGCAGCGATTATTGGACTGCGCCATGTACAAAAGAAATATCAGATGTAAGTCATTATTTATTGTGTATTTATCATTGTCTATAAGTTTAAAGCCAATATGTTCACAATATATTAATATCTAACGATGCAGTAATTTTCTTCTTATTCTTTTCTTTTACTAACCAAAAATTATGTTCAAGTTGTATATGAGCTTTGTTACAGATTTGCTCTTTATCGCGGTCTCTCGATTGTATTTGGGAGACCACTAATATGTTCAACTTCCGATCTGTTAATCTTTCTCTTACGAAATCCCACTAATTTGCTTTCATTTCCATTTTTATGTTCAAATGAGTCCCTTAGGTATTTTTATCGAAGATTCTCATTGCGTGAAGGCAATCTGGGTCAAAAGATCAATTAAGAAAACCCTTTCGGGTAATCAATCCGCACGTCTCCTGAACACAATTGAGAACCGACGCAGCGGTGATCAATTATTAATCTCTCTCTCTTTTGAAGTCGCACAACAAAACGGTCACACAGGATAGCCGTAAGTACGCAATCTAGTGTTAGGTTGCATTATGTCAGTATATATTACCAACCAACAGTTACAGTATCACTATTATTATTTACTAATATTTCCTATACAGAATAAGCAAGTGTGGAACTGATCACTAGACGCTGCGAGAAACTGACCCACCAATATAAAAGGAGGTAGGGACTATTGTCTTGTCTGTATAGAACCAGAATGGGTCGGTGAAGAGAGCTCATTGATTTGTACCACAGACTAGCCACTGGATGTCACCTGAGTAACAGATTCGTCAGGGACATTTGTGCCCTTATAAAGCTGCCCAAGTTGACTGCTGGTGACGCGACACTGAGATGGAAACGCGAAGAAGCAAGACAAGGAAGACCTCAAGTGCCGGCGAACAAGCACTGCCAACCATTGCGCAGGGTGATTGTAAAAAATCAGATGAAATCAGCTGAAGGAATCACTCTAGAGTTCCAAGGCGCTGCCAGTAGTCCATGTAAAACACCGACTCGGCGCAGGGAGTTAAAAGTAATGGAGTACAGTGATCGAGCAACTCCTGATAAGCCACAGATTTCTGCAATCAATGCTAAGCGACGTTTGAGGTGGTGCAAAGAGCAACAACACTGCACAGTGGATGACATCGAACAAGTTACTTAGAGTGACGAATCTCACAATACACTGTGGAAATCCCACGAAAAGGTTTGGATTTGGCGAATGCTTGAAGAACATTACTTGCATTCGATTCACAGCACTTTTTGCTGCTTACAGTAGACGAACAGTTCGGAAACGACGATGGTATCTACATTGCAATGCGCTCTGAAAAATTGTAGGATTTTTGGGCGATGGTCTCTGAAAACTCGGACTCATCTGCCCCGAGGCCAGACCTGAACCGACTGGCTTTTGAATTAGTTAGATCGCTGACTTCATTCCAGTCTCCAGCGTCCAACATCACGAAGTTCTCTTCTTTCGGCCCATGAGGAAGAGTCGGCTGCCATTCCTCCAAAGACATTAACAAATTCCGTTCAAAGTGTCCCCAGGAGAGTTCAAGCCACAAAATGTAAATTTTCACGGCCGGTTACGTCGCAATTAATAAAATGTTCCGGGTTATTATCCCGTGATAGAATGGATCTCAACTTAAAACCCAGCGTTTCGTCCCCATTGCATCTTTGAATGTCCGATTCATACCCTGACTCGCTACTGACTAACACAAAAAGCACGTGGAAGCAGAATTTTGCTGTAATCAGTAGCGAGTGAGGGTATGAATCGGACATTCAAAGAAGCTACGATCCCCCTTGAAAATGTCCTCCGCAGATGGGGACGAAATGTTGGATTTTAAGGTGAAGGCATTACAGCCCGAACTATTTTATTAAGGGTGGATAGGACATCAAACGGGTCGACTTGGAGCAGGAGAGGCACCATAGGACATTTTAATTTCCACTGTCTATACTTTTACAAATAAATTCATAAAACTTTGTCACCATGACCAGGAACGATTCAGGAGTCACACTCATAGCACTGGAACTTCAAAAACATAACAAAATAATATTTTACGTGCAAAGTTTCATTTTTTCACTTACGATTTGCTCCATTTGTTGCTATAGGTACACATTTCTTCATAAGTAAGAGAGATTGTTCGATGAATTTTCCACAGCATAAAAACCAGATCTATTTAGTTTATGAAAAAATGAATGAGCTGTTACATTTTGAACATCATCTTTAGAAAAAACTCAGATTTTATAGTTAATTATCTCATTTTTACCACAGTTTTTAATACATTTGGAAAATTCTAGAATTTTGCGTTAAGGAGCTTGTGTTTAGTAAGAAGTGCAAACTTCATCGAAGAACCTCTCTTACTTATCAAGAAAAGTGTACCTATAGGAAAAAATGCAGCCAATAATAAGTGAAAAATGATGAAATTTTACATTTAAAAACAAATTTCTTTTGTTATGTTCTTGAACTTCCACTGGTATAAGTGTGAATCTGGAATCCTTCCTGGTCATGTTGACAAGGTTTTATGAATTTATTTGTAAAGGTATAAACAGTAGAAATTAAAATGTCCTGTGGCGCCAATCCTGCTTCAAGTCTGCCCGTTTAATGTCCTACCCCCTTAACTGAGAGTTCAAGTCGTCATAAAAGTGAAGGATGTACACACCTCGTACATGTGTCCACTAACTGGTACCAGCGCGTAATCTACAACGCGAGAAGTTTACACTCAGCTATTTACACATACAGTTAAAACATCTAGATCAGTCTTAAACTGTTATAATCTTAATTAGATGTAGACATTCTCGTTTAAAGTGGTAATTAGCGAACAGCTTCAAGCTACGATCCCCCTTGATCAGATAGTGTACTTAAGAGGATGATTTGTCTTGAAGCATTTGTAAGTAATCACACTATTTTTTTAGAAACCGCTACAACCCGTTAGTTGTAGAAGCTTTTATGTTTCAGACTTCCATTTAGTTCTGTTTTGTTGTGATATTCCTAGGATCAGCTGCAAATGAGCACGCGCTCAAAATTCCATTGTATCGCTTAATAAAGTACTCTTTGAAACCAAAAGGCTGTTGAAACTTTCGTCGTTATTTACGTTTATCGAGGCTGTAGTGGCCACCGAGAAGAAACCAATTACTCTCCTTTCTTCAGACCCCATCACACCGCGCCCTGCCTGCCTCCGTGTCAACACAGAGGGCGCACCGCGTTTTCCAGCTTGCGGGACAAGCAATTAGCTTTTAAGTCCCTCCGAGATCGTCTTCGCCAAACTCGAGAACTACGCTTGTTAAGTTGAATTATGTGCATGCACAATCAATTTAATCATCCGGCGGAAAGTTTGTCGACTTTGCCGATAAAGCGAGCGGTGTAACGGAAGAAAAACTTGCCGCCGAGTATGGCGGCGGGAGTTTTCAGAATAACTACCAGCTGCCCGAGAAACGCTGCGCCCGGAGGAAAAATAACTAAACGAGGGGGAGCACGGAGCAGCAGTCCACGGCGTGCGTGTAGAGCTCAGGAAAACTACTTCGGGACGGACTGCAGCGCTTAATCTAGAACGCGAGGAGTTTGCACTCACGTATTTACACACACAGCTAAAAACATGTAGATTACACATAAACTACTGTAATCTTAATTAGGTGCACAGATTCTCTTTCAAAAATGGTAATTAGCGGACGAACAGTTTCAAAACGCTTTTTGAAACTCGGCAAAATCGCATATATAACTTTTTCGGATACTGACAATTTTTTAAGGACTAGATTGTGTGTGACCAACACAGAACAGCATTTCGAACTCTGCTGAAGTCTTCCCGTCAATGGTTGCGAGCTTTAACGTCAGATTTTATTGCTGCACCAAATTGTATCAAATGGTTCAAATGCATCTGAGCGCTATGGGACTTAACATCTATGGTCATCAGTCCTCTAGAACTTACAACTACTTAAACCTAACTAACCTAGGAACATCACACACATTCATGCCCGAGGCAGGATTCGAACCTGTTCCAGACTGGTGCGCCTAGAACCGCTCGGCCACACCGGCCGGCCAAATTGTATCTTTCGCGTTTATACAGCATCCATTAACAACATGATGACAGAGGTTGTTTCCACTCATGGCTACAGGATTGTACTGCCCAAGTTAGTCACCGGTCGGAGACTACAAATAATTGCTCTCAATTAACACGTAGTTTAAATAAATATCTATAACATTAAATGAGTTTTCCGTGGATGCTTGACACAACATGACTACAACTTTAAGTAGGAAATCCTTTCCAGATGTTCTGAAAAATATTATTTATTTCATCATGGTGTCATTTCCGATTTCTTAGACCGCCCTCACGGATTAAATAAAAAAATATTATGTAGAAGATAGAAATGTGTCTCCGTTTAATATTATTAGAAAATTCATATTGCATACCTTAATAGCTCACGATGAAAGCATGTGACTACGAACATACGGTCCCTGATTCGATTTGGAATAAAATTCAGCAACACGGGGCCCTGTTCGTTCAGTACAGCCTGCCACTCTTGCCCTGCCACGTTCCTCTCCAAGATGCAAAGACGTAATATGCCAGATTCTTTATTTGACGCTCCACAGTGAAGTGGAAGTAGGAATCTCACGGCGTAACAGATCCTCTCCTTGTCAGTTTTCATGTTCCTTGAGAGGAAGGCTTTACTCTCGTCTAAGCTAACTTTATTTCGTCACCATTTTAGTATTTTGTTTCTATGTTCCAAGACATCCATTCGTGACTTATTTCAAGCTTTGAACGGTATCTTGATTCTCTCATCTGTATGAAAGTTGATCATTTATCTGCTAAACTACTATCTGATAGCGCGTTCTGTGGCAATCATTATCGTATCACTGTGTCTGAAGAAAGGTTGATGTTCCTAACACATTCCAGTAGATTCGACGACAGAGAAACCAGGGAAGAACGGAGGAAGGGAAGGAGACTGACACTATCAAACACACGTTACAAACATTTGAACTAACAGTGTAACAAACTAAAAGCCAATTTCTTGCTGTACCATCGACGAACAGCTCACTGGCTTTCCTCGAGGGGGCTCTTTTAGGGTTCACGTGAGAAATAAGCCAAACAAATATGGCCCGAAACTTGTCATGATCTGTGACAGTGCTACGAGCTACACGATAGAGGCCATTCATTATCTTGAGGAGGGAACCACTCCAGGTAGAGGGCAGTTACTGACCATTTTGTAGAACAGAAGTATTATCATGGACAACTGTTTCGTGAGAGTGCCTCTTGAAGGAAATTAGAAACTGATTACGGTTAAATAGTTCTAGAGACAATTAAAAAAAATAGGAAAAACCTTTCAACTGAGTTTGTGGACTTGAAATACTGCAGTAAGGGAGTCAGGACACCCTTGTCCTTATTTTCAGAAGATACGAGGGCTATCCACAAAGTACATTATGTTTTGGAATTAAAAATAAATAAAGTATTGGAAATTTTTTTATTATATACAGATGAAAGCCACACTTAAATACTACATTTCTACATATTTTCCATTTAAATTAAGGCACTTATCGTAGCGATGGACGAGCTTGGAAATTCCTTCGTCGTAAAATTCGGCCGCCTGCGCCTTCAACCACGTGGTTACCTCTTCTTGAAGCTGTGCGTCGTCATCAAAACGTTGCATAGCCAACCACTTCTTCATTGCTGGGAATAAGTGGAAGTCGCTCGGTGCCAGGTCGGGACTGTACGGCGGATGAGGAAACAACTCCCACTTAAAGGATTCGAGAACTTCACGAGTGGCATTTGCCGTGTGGGCCCGGGCGTTGTCGTGAATCAGCAAGATCTTTGAGCCCAACTTTCCCCTGCGCTTGTTTTGTATTGCTCTTCTGAGGTTGTGCAGAGTTCGGCAATACCTTTCGGAGTTTTTTGTAGTGCCTCTTTCCAGGAAATCCACAAAAATCACACCTTTTCTGTCCCAAAAGAGGTAACCACGTGGTTGAAGGCGCAGGCGGCCGAATTTTACGACGAAGGAATTTCCAAGGTCGTCCATCGCTACGATAAGTGCCTTAATTTAAATATCAACTATGTAGGAAAGTAGTATTTATGTGTGGCTTTCATCTGTATATAATAAAAAAAATTCCAATACCTTATTTATTTTTAATTCCAAAACGTAATATACTTTGTGGATAGCCCTCGTATAATAGCAGTCTCTACTGCGTCGGTAGCGGGTATAATGACAGATACGCCATAGTGGCCAATTCCAGGACACTTCGGAAGTTTCGGTGGTTACAGCAGATCTCAGTGCAGTACTAGAGCGTCTTCATTATGCTGATACTAAAACATTCATTGCTGCTCATACGACATGATGTCATTCATACCAGCAACTACACTGAAGCGCCAAATAAACTGGTAGAGGAATGCGTATTCAAATACAGACATATGTAAACAGGCAGAATACGGTGCAGCTGTCGGCAACGCCTATATAAGATAAGTGTCTGGCGCAGTTGTTAGATCGGTTATTTGTGCTACAACGGCAGGTTATAAGATTCAAGTGAGTTTGAACGTGGTGTTATACACGGCACACGAGTGATGGGACACGGCATCTCCGAGGTAGCAATGCAGTGGGGATTTTCCCGTACGACCATTTTCGAGTGCACCGTGAATATCAGGAATCCAGTAAAACATCAAATCCCTGACATCGCTGTGTCCGGAAAAAAAAATCCTGCAAGAAAGGCACCAACGACGATCGAAGAGAATCGTTCAACGCGACAGAAGTGCAACCCTACCTCAAATTGCTGCAGATTTAAATGCTAGGCCGTCAACAAGTGTCAGCGTGCGAACGATTCAACGAAACATCATCGATATAGGCTTTCGGAGCCGAGGGCCCACTCGTGTACCCTTGATGACTGCTCGACACAAAGCCTTACACCTCTCCTGGGCCCGTCAACACCGACGTTGGACCGTTGATTACTGGAAACGTGTTGCCCGGTCTGACGAGTAACGTTTCAAATTATATCGAGCAGATGAACGTGTACGGGTATGGAAACAACCTCATGAATCCATGTACCCTGCATCTCAGCAGGAGGTGATCTGTCTGGTGACAGACACCCGTATGTGTGGCGCGGAGGAGGAATTCGATTAGACCGTCTTCGCCTGTCCACAGCGAAACCACACGAGCACGAATTTAATGCCGTGTAGATGATCACTGGTGTGAGGCGTGTGCAGTTGGAGTGATTTACGACCCCTGATACGTCTAGATACGGCTCTGAGAAGTGACACGTTCCTAAGCATCCAGTCTGATCACCTGCATCCATTCATGTCCATTGTGCATTCCGACGGACTTGGGCATTCTAGCAGGATAATGCGATACCCCACACGTCCACAATTGCTACAGAGTGGCTCCAGGAACACTCTTCTGAGTTTAAACACTTCCGCTGGTCACCAAGCTCAGCAGACATGAACATTGTTGAGCATATCTGGGATGCCTTACAACATGCTATTGAGAAGAGGTCTCCAACCCCTGGTACTCTTATGGATTTATAAACATCCCTGCAGGATTCATGGTGTCAGTTCCCTCCAGCACTATTTCAAGACGTTAGTCGAGTCCATGGCACGTCGTGCTGCGGCACTTCTGCGTGCTCGCGGAGACCCCACTCGATATTAGGCAGATGTACCAGTTTCTTTGGCTGTTCAGTGCACCGGGTTACAGACCGAGTCTTTGAACTACAGCGCCGTAAAAGGGCACCATGTTGTCATGGGAAATGAAAATGTCGACCCTCTTGCTTAAGAGCACAATGCACCACGCGTCAAAGAAGTATGAACATGTTCCTTACACGGACGAGCTGTGGCAGCTGATGGGACAACCATTGATGCGCATCTTACCAACTATGGAAAGACGACATGCAGCCATACTGCCAACCATCCCTGCACGACGGTGGTACTCCCTTGGTCTGTACCACTAATAGCTCCCGAGTGCGTCTTTATCGGCTGTACATGACTTCCTCACCCGTA
Organism: Schistocerca serialis cubense; assembly: GCF_023864345.2. Lineage (NCBI taxonomy): Eukaryota > Metazoa > Arthropoda > Insecta > Orthoptera > Acrididae > Schistocerca > Schistocerca serialis. The sequence continues at coordinate 764,695,878 of NC_064642.1, read as the reverse complement.
TGTGACTGTGGCGCGGAGGAGGAATTCGATTACACCGTCTTCGGCTGTCCACAGCGAAACCCCACGAGCACGAATTTAATGCCGTGTAGATGATCACTTCCCACGATAATGAAGAAGCTGTACAAACACAAATATCAAGTTTTAGCGGCTGAGCGTATCAAGATATTATTACTGTATTTACAACCAGTATACCTTTTTCTTCTGATTCATACGTGTGAGTGATTTTATAGCATTTCATATGCCAAAGATAAGTGTATCACGCCTCAAGGAGACCAAAAATAAATAAGTAAAGTCCTAGCTCTGATCTGGAATCAGAAAGCACAACAAACAAATAGCCAACATGGTTCTCGGCATATTGAAGGCTCGTAGTTTAGACAGAAAGCACGGCTGTCATAATCCTTAGTTCCTTAGGTAGTCTGAATTTCATCCAATATGACAGTTGCTATCCTAGTAAGCACAACCGCAACTATCTACATGCTCCGAGGCGTTGCATTGTTAAAACGCAATTATCTGGATAACGACAGCCCATTTCCAGGTCGTATACAACCTGTGGTTCCAATACACTGGTATGGTAACCTACATCAGAGTGATATAATCTTTGCGCAGACACGCTTCTGCTGAGAAAGGACTAGTATCCATATATGCGGCAACAAGAGGAGGAAGACTTTTGTTGATTTGGGAACATGCATGTCCTTGAATGAAATTTTCAGCCTGCAGCGGAGTCTGCGCTTCCTGGCAGATTAAAACTGTGTGCCGGACCGAGGCTCGAACTCGAAACCTTTGCCTTCCGCGAGCAAGTGCTCTATCAACTGAGCTACCCAAACACGACTCACGCCTAGTCCTCGCAGCTTTAATTCTGCCAGTACCTCGTCTCCTACCTTCCAGACTTCACAGAAGCTCTCCTGCGAACCTTGTAGAACTAGCACTCCTGAAAGAAAGGATATTGCGGAAACATGGCTTTGCCACAGCTTGGGGGATGTTTCCAGAATGAGATTTTCACTCTGCAGCGGAGTGTGCACACAGTTTTAATCTGCCAGGAAGTTTCATATCAGCGCACACTCCGCGAAAGGCGTAGGTCCCGTGTTCGACCCCCCCCCCCCCCCCCTCAGTTTTAATCTGCCAGAAAGCTTCATGCATGTTCTTGTTTCACCGTGCTAACAATTTTTATGTCACCGCGCAGAGCTGTGATTCTATCGCTGTTGCACCGACACGTTAACTGTGCGTATCAACGATTCTGAAGAGAATGTTTTATTCGGATTGTGCGCCACAATCCCACCATGTACGCTTGACAACACAAAAAAGTGGAGCAGAAAAATTGCAGCCAAGGTCAGGTACAGCACTGACACGAATAAAACGCAACACTGTATTGTTTCGTGTTAAGTCGAGAAAGGGTTTATTACTTGAAATATTGCGAATAAATAGTCCTGTTTCTGTCCCAGCCACAAAAGATTTCCTGCAAATAAAATATGTCATTACTAACGACAGCAGTAGATGTCAACTGTAGTGCAAGAGTGGTTTCAGCACAAATGAGATCCATCTTCTCAACTGGTTCTTTTCAGATGGTCTCGTTTTGCGCGAGATATACGCTGCGTGATAAAACGTATCCACACCCCTCTGTGACGCGGAATTGTCCACTAGATGTCACGACAGCTGAATCTACCAGTATAAAAGGAGGGGGGTGTTCTGAGTTTCCAGTAGGCCAACAGTAGCCGTAGAATAGGATGGCTACGAGGGCATACTGACTTCCAGCGTGAACTGGTCACTGGATGTCACCTGAGTAACAAATCCATCAGGGACATTTCAGCACTGGCCAAGGCGACCCTAGGCATGCTCTAGCCCCTGGGACGAAGAGGTTTCACCGAACTAGGTGTCTTGCATGTTACCCCAGTACACTGACAGAGTAACGTTAAACAAAGAAAATACCTTAAGAATGCCTGGATTACAGACAGCACACAAGTCATACGCACGTTGCAGAATGCTCAAGCCCGGCCGCCTCTCAAGAGCATAAACAATACACAAGAATATATATATATATATATATATATATATATATATATATATATATATATATATATATATATATGGCCATTAAAAATTGCTACACCAAGAAGAAATGCGGGTGATAAACGGGTATTCATTGGACAAATATATTATACTAGAACTGACATTTGATTACATTTTCACGCAATTTGGGTGCATAGATCCTGAGAAATCAGTACCCAGAACAACACTCCTGGCCGTAATAACGGCCTTGATACGCCTGGGCATTGAGTCAAACAGAGCTTGGATGGCGTGTACAGCTACAGCGGCCCATGCAGCTCCAACACGATACCCCAGTTCATCAAGAGTGGTGACTGGCGTATTGTGGCGAGCCAGTTGCTCGGCCACCATTGACCAGACGTTTTCAATTGGTGAGAGATCTGGAGAATGTGCTGGTCAGGGCAGCAATCTAACATTTCCTGTATCCAGAAAGGCCCGTACAGGACCTGCAAGATGCAGTCGTGCATTATCCTGCTGAAATGTAGGTTTTCGTAGGGATCTAATGAAGGGTAGATCCACGCGACGTAACACATCTGAAATGTAACGTCGACTGTTGAAAGTACCGTCAATGCGATGAAGAGGTGATTGAGACCTGTAACGAATGGCACCCCATACCATCACGCCGCATGTTTCGCTAGTTTTTCGTGCATTCCGATATTTCGGCTGAGTATCTTTTAGTCATTGTCAAGACTTCTGAGCCTGATAGTATGTGTACTCATTCCTTGAAACGCTGAAACCGCATGACCAGTGATCGCCGCGTTATTTGGATTTTGAAAATGCCGGAGGAAGACGATCGCATGTCGCTTCTTATCTAAAACGTGGTGGCCACAAAGTATCCAGTTTATAAACCGACATAAGCCTTTTATATCGGATGTTCCATATTCCTCGAGAGCAAGAAGATGAATCGTTTAAAGCACAAGATAAATAAATAAATAAAATGAGTGAGTGCTCTGCTGCCGCGTTTCAGAAGTCTTTTGTGATCGGGACGTTGACAGGTTGATCAGATATGTGTTCTGCTTTATTTCCCTCATACTTCACTCGTACACTCCAACGACATTCAGCAAAACGCAAATAAATGACAGGTTCTTAGACCTAACAGAACTGACAGTAAAATCAAGTGGCGCAAGAAACCTCTTGATCGAGGTTTACTTTCCTTGCTCAGACACACTAGTGGCGATAGATATTAGGAATGAAGTAAGCAAATACTCATTAAGCATAAAATCAGAATGTGCACTGTTATCTACTTCTCACTGTGAAGAGACATAGCTTTCTTCACACATGTCTGTCAGCTGTCAGCATTGTAGAGTCAAGTGCGACAAATGCCACAACGTATTTCTCTCAGTGGTACATTACAGGGTTATTACAAATGATTGAAGCGATTTCACAGCTCTGCAATAACTTTATTATTTGAGATATTTTCACAATGCTTTGCACACACATACAAAAACTCAAAAGGTTTTTTTAGGCATTCACAAATGTTCGATATGTGCCCCTTTAGTGATTCGGCAGACATCAAGCCGATAATCAAGTTCCTCCCACACTCGGCGCAGCATGTCCCTATCAATGAGTTCCAAAGCACTGTTGATGCGAGCTCACAGTTCTGGCACGTTTCTTGGTAGAGGAGGTTTAAACACTGAATCTTCCACATAACCCCACAGAAAGAAATCGCATGGGGTTAAGTCGGGACAGCGTGGAGGCCATGACATGAATTGCTGATCATGATCTCCACCACGACCGATCCATCGGTTTTCCAATCTCCTGTTTAAGAAATGCCGAACATCATGATGGAAGTGCAGTGGAGCACCATCCTGTTGAAAGGTGAAGTCGGCGCTGTCGGTCTCCAGTTGTGGTATGAGCCAATTTTCCAGCATGTCCAGATACACGTGTCCTGTAACGTTTTTTTCGCAGAAGAAAAAGGGGCCGTAAACTTTAAACCGTGAGATTGCACAATACACGTTAACTTTTGGTGAATTGCGAATTTGCTGCACGAATGCGTGAGGATTCCCTACCGTCCAGATTCGCACATTGTGTCTGTTCACTTCACCATTAAGAAAAAATGTTGCTTCATCAGTGAAAACAAGTTTCGCACAGAACGCATCCTCTTCCATGAGCTGTTGCAACCGCGCCGAAAATTCAAAGCGTTTGACTTTGTCATCGGGTGTCAGGGCTTGTAGCAATTGTAAACGGTAACGCTTCTGCTTTAGCCTTTTCCGTAAGATTTTGCAAACCGTCGGCTGTGGTACGTTTAGCTCCCTGCTTGCTTTATTCGTCGACTTCCACGGGCTACGCGTGAAACTTGCCTGCACGCGTTCAACCGTTTCTTCGCTCACTGCAGGCCGACCCGTTAATTTCCCCTTACAGAGGCATCCAGAAGCTTTAAACTGCGCATACCATCGCCGAATGGAGTTAGCAGTTGGTGGATCTTTGTTGAACTTCGTCCTGAAGTGTCGCTGCACTGTTATGACTGACTGATGTGAGTGCATTTCAAGCACGACATACGCTTTCTCGGCTCCTGTCGCCATTTTGTCTCACTGCGCTCTCGAGCGCTCTGACGGCAGTAACCTGAAGTGCGGCTTCAGCCGAACAAAACTTTATGAGTTTTTCTACGTATCTGTAGTGTGTCGTGACCATATGTCAATGAATGGAGCTACAGTGAATTTATGAAATCGCTTCAATCATTTTTAATAGCCCTGTATATATCGAGTTTTTAGGAACATTATCTGCACTTGCAGGTACTATTTTGTAATAGACACAAATGATATACGTGAGAGGTAACAGCTTTGAGTAGTAGTGTTGCAGAACCAGAGTGCATACCGAGTCTCAAATCTGCGAGAGTAAAAATCTCGCCTCGGCACGCAGTTCTAATTTGCCGTGAAGTTTCAAATCAGCGCATACTCGTCTATAGAATGAAAACTGTTTCTGGGAGCAATCCGCCTAGTCTGCTGCCGAGCCATTTTTCCGTGCAAATTTCTGTGCAATTGGCGAGTTAGATCGCCAAAATCTCAGACTGACTAGAGGGTCCCGCCCATAATGCTCCATACGTTCTCAACTGCGGAGAGAGCCAGCGACCTTGCTGGCCAGGCTGGGGCTTGGGAAACACCAACGAGTTAAAATTTCATAGAGTGGCTATAGGTCCGCCATGTTTGAAGCAAATTGAAGTTCTGGACGCCATGTTTTCTTTAGTCAAGGCATTCGTCTGCTGTGTCCCGCCCCCTTGTAACTGCGTTTGACTTACTTGAAATAGCCCGTACTAGCTTTATTTTTTCTAAAACAAGCAATAGACAGCAGTGATTTCAGTGTACACTGACAGCAAAAAGGGATGTTTTTGTCGAAATATGGCTAAACTTCTCGATGTAGATAACACTACAAGACAACTCCACTATAACGTTACTTGTTGCCCATAAATTAATGCAATTAGAGCAGGTACCACCAGAATATTACGGTGAAACTTCTAAACATGCTGTGGTTAACTATTAGAAACAGTAACGGGCGCAGAAATGCGATATTTTTGTCACTATGCCTTGGCAGAATAAAAGTGTAGGGTCAGGGCAAATTTCCATATTTGCTGAGAATAATGGCATACTTTAGCACTGCACTGAAGTTCCAATAGCTCCTTCAACAAACCAACTACATGTTCACTGTTTAACATATCAGAAACTGAACTACATAGCCTTCTTCTCAAACCAGCAACTAAAGTCTGTAACTGCACTATTCTTCTTTTGTGTCATACGCTAAGTTGCTTCATTTGCTTTATCCGCTTCTTTAGTCGCACATTCTCTGCTTGTACTCTGTTATATTGTGTTTTCAACTTCTTAGGGCTTGGTAGACAGTAATTGTGGTCAGCAGAAACAGATGTGGGTCCGGCAGGCACTGAAAGAATGCAGTTACATCATAAGTTTATAACAGAGTTACACCATAAGATTATAATAGAAAGTATGTAATTCAAAGTAATAAGAACACGGAGTAAAATTAAATTATTGACTTACTTTGTGCTAATGATGTCACTGTAACAGCACTATCTTGCAAATTGTCGAAAGATCGCTTTCTGGGTTGTGGTCGTAATACTTTATCTTGCTTTTGTAAATGTGGTGGAAAGTTAAAGGTAGTAGGTCCTGCTTTTGACAAAAGGCGCCTCTGGACATTTGTGTGGTACATATATTTCTCTTCAAAATGAGCTGAACAGAGGTAACTGGCTGTAGTAGGAAACCAGTTTTCTCGCTTCATATTTATAACCCATCTTTTTGTAATTTCCTTATCCTTTAAAGGAAATCTGTAATCAACGATAAATAAATTACTTTCCTGCATTTGTCTTAAGCATAATTACAGTTCCAATGCAAATGACTCTTTAATAAACATTAAAAAACGTGTGTCGTATTTCGGTACTAATATACTTAATTATAATATGAAATATTTGTTGTTTTATCGCTGCGATTAGTGCAGTTGAACGCTGAACACACTGCAGACTTGTTGACTTTATATTTTGTAACAAAAAAGTCAACTAGAAAAGTTAAATATTGCAGTAATATCACAACAGCTGACACACTTCCAACACAAACAACAGTAACGCTTTCCTAATGTTTTGACTAAGGAGAACATGGCGGCCGAGTTAGCTTTGGTTGCCGCTAGGAGCGCTGTAACTAGTATCTCAGCCACTCTATGAAATTTTAACTCGTTGGGAAGCACGAAGAGAAGCAGCAGAAACTCTCGGCGCGTGCAGGCGGGCATTACCTCGCTCACATGTAAGTCCAGGACGGCTTGCGATGAAGGGCTGCGAAATGGGGCGTAGAATATCGCCGACGTACCTCTGTGCTGTAAGGCTGACGCAGATGATACCTGAAGGGATCGTACTATGGAAAGAAGTGTCAGCCCAGACAATCAGTCTTAGTTGTCGGGTCGTATAGCGGGTGACTGGCAGGTCGATATCCCACTGCTCTTTGGGGCGTCTCCAGTGATGTCTTCACTGGTCACTGGGGCTCGTATCGAAGTGGGACTCATCACTGAGTACAATTCAACTCCAGCCAATAAGAGTGCAGACAGAAGACTTTTCTGGAGACGCCCCGGACAGCGGAGGGGTACCAACCTGAGTGCCCGCCATACGGTGGGAATGGTTGTATGGGGTGCCATTTCTTTCCATTCTCTGGTTACCATTCGCGCCACCCTTACGCACAGCGGTACGTCGACGATACTCTACACCCCGTTTTGTTGCCCTTCCTGGTTCTACATTTCAGTATATAACACTGAAACTGGATTTACGTAGCTTGTGCAATCAAATACCAAAATTTGGTTTATTACGTACTATGCCCCAACAGAACAAATAGTCCTGTCACGGAAAAGCCACGTATAACACTACCGTCTGCTACCACTATACCACAACCTCAAAGTTGGAGGCAGTTCGTATAATGAAATTATTTTTATTAAAGCAATTACAGTATAAAGAAGCTGAGCAGTGTTACCCTCTGCAAGGAATTTTGTTATGTTGACCATGATGTACCTAACGGAGGTGGCTTATCGGATGTGAAAGTCAGAATTACGTAAATATTTAAACAGTAATAAACAATAATTTACCTATCCACAGTGTCCAAATGATAATAACAACGGTCGCCAGCCTAATGAGGCATAAGAATGAGTAACATTCTTGTTCAAGAAACTGAAAATAAGTAACTTCAATGGGCAAACACTACCTATACTTTTTTCACTGGAGAGTGCAATGAACTCTGACACCTGCATATGTTCACGGTAAGGTTGGAGCTGACAGGGCAGAACAAACAATTTGCATAATTATAACAGATAACGACACACACTATATCCCTCAGGACTTACTCAAAATGAATGGTCTCAATAACATTACTATTAATATTCACTGTACAATCATAAATTGGACATAGGTTCAGTATGGTTCAGTATTACTTTTCAAACATCTGACATGAAATATGTATGTGGTTCAAAGCAAAATTAATTACTGTGCATAGATTAATTCTCTCACTACAAAACACCTTTCTACTTAGAATGAAAATTAAATGGAGTTCACTATCAAATTACCTCTGACTGTCTTTTGAATAAAAAAGTTACGGTTTTCATAAATAGTGGTCTTCCTGTTAATCGTTATCTAGCATGAGCACAATAAACAAACTGTGGATCTTAATATGCACTTTTAATACACAAGATGAATCCAATATTGTACAGAACTTGACATGGAAAGCAAGAGTAATTGAAATTTTCTATAATTAAGTAACTTCGAGCATTTGGACTACTTTCAATGGAGGGCATTCATCTTGACCACTGTAGTAGAGCAAAATAAATGCACTTTCATTACATTAGTGAAACAAGCACTTGGCAAGCATGAACATATAACTCTCAACATGTGCAGTTCTGAACTTTTACTGCACTGAAACACAAAACTGAGATATTTGTAAGATCATTTCAACAAACAATATTAATCTTAACACACTTTGTTGCCATATTAATTTTAATATGCTTTCCATAAAGGACACTCGGTAAGCACTTTAGCGTGGGAGGAACCCTAAGTGGATATGTGACTGAGGATAAATCACGATAGGTACAAGAGTTCAGTTAAAATTTACTTTATATTTGAGTACACTATAACATCCAATGAGCTGATCCTTCACTGTACATTACTATAGTTCTTCTGTTCCATTACAGTGATTGCGCAATGTGGTGGCGAGTGCATATTGGTAGGTGGTTCTGTAGGTGTAATTGCTGGACATTTCTTGGTGGCTATGATAGATATCAATTCCAACATAATTCCAGCTAGCTTACAAATCCATCCATCCGAGGCTTTGGCACATTGGAGAACTACGCGAAAAGCCTCTCTCGGCACCAGAACAATACATGACTTTTACAGTAGCTGTTGGCAGTTTGGTAGCTCGTCCCCGACTGACTCTTAATCCACCTCTTCTACCTATGCCGACCACGATTTGCGCGCGCTACTAACTTCCGTGCCGGAGGGGAACCACACCACGTTTTACATACAGAATACCTAGAAACCCTCAGTGAGGATTAGTCTTTACACTGTTGTTGTTGTTGTTGTTGTGGTCTTGAGTCCTGAGACTGGTTTGATGCAGCTCTCCATGCTACTCTATCCTGTGCAAGCTTTTTCATCTCCCAGTACCTACTGCAACCTACATCCTTCTGAATCTCCTTAGTGTATTCATCTCTTGGCCTCCCTCTACGATTTTTACCCTCCACGCTGCCCTCCAATGCTAAATGTGTGATCCCTTGCTGCCTCAGAACATGTCCTACCAACCGGTCCCTTCTTCTTGTCAAGTTGTGCCACAAACTCCTCTTCTCTCCAATTCTATTCAATACCTCCTCATTAGCTATGTGACCTACCCATCTAATCTTCAGCATTCTTCTGTAGCACCACATTTCGAAAGCTTCTGTTCTCTTCTTTTCCAAACTATTTATCGTCCATGTTTCACTTCCATACATGGCTACACTCCATACAAATACTTTCAGAAACGACTTCCTGACACTTAAATCTATACTGTATGTTAACACGTTTGTCTTCTTCAGAAACACTTTCCTTGCCATCGTCAGTCCACATTTTATATCTTCTCTACTTCGACCATCATCAGTTATTTTGCTCCCCAAATGGCAAAACTCATTTACTACTTTAAGAGTCTCATTTCCTAATCTAATTCCCTCAGCATCACCCGACTTAAATCGACTACATTCCATTATCCTCGTTTTCCTTTTGTTGATGTTCATCTTATATCCTCCTTTCAAGACACTCTCCATAACGTTCAACTGCTCTTCCAAGTCCTTTGCTGTCTCTTTTTATTTCTTCTCCATGGATTTTAACACTCACTCCGAATTTTTCTTTTGTTTCCTTTACTGCTTGCTCAATATACAGATTGAATAACATCGGCGATCGGCTACAACCCTGTCCCACTACCTTCCCAACGATTGCTTCCCTTTCTTGTCCATTGACTCTTATAGCTGCCATCTGGCTACTGTACAAATTACAAAAAGCCTTTTGCTCCCTGTTTTACCCGTGCCACCTTCAGAATTTGAAAGAGTGTGTTCCAGTCAACATTGTCAAAAGCTTTCTCTAAGTCTACAAATGCTAGGAACGTAGGTTTGCCTTTCCTTAATCTTTATTCTAAGATAAGTCGTAAGGTCAGTATTGCCTCACGTGTTCCAACATTTCTGCGGAATCCAAACTGACCTTCCGCGAGGTCGGCTTCTACCAGTTCTTAAATTCGTCTATACAGAATTCGCGTTAGTATTTTGCAGCCGTGACTTATTAAACTGATAGTTCGGTAATTTTCACATCTGTCAACACCTGCTTTCTTTGGGATTGGAATTATTATATTCTTCTTCACGTCTGAGGGTATTTCGCCTGTCTCACACATCTTGCTCACCAGATGGTAGAGTTTTGTGAGGACTGGCTCTCCCACGGCTGCCAGTAGTTCTAATGGAATGTTGTCTACTCCCAGGGCCTTGTTTCGACTCAGGTCTTTCAGTGCTCTGTCAAACTCTTCACGCAGTATCGTATCTCCCATTTCATCTTCATCTACATCCTCTTCCATTTCCATAATATTGTCCTCAAGTACATCGCCCTTGTATAAACCCTCTGCATACTCCTTCCACCTTCCTGCTTTCCCTTCTTTGCTTAGAACTGGGTTTCCATCTGAGCTCTTGATAGTCATGCAAGTGGTTCTCCTTCGTCCAAAGGTCTCTTTATCTTTCCGGTAGGCAGTATCTATCTTACCCCTAGTGAGATAAGCCTCTACATCCTTACATTTGTCCTCTAGCCATCCCTGCACTTCCTGTCGATCTCATTTTTGAGACGTTTGTATTCCTTTTTGCCTGCTTCATTTACTGCATTTTTATATTTTCTCCTTTCATCAATTAAATTCAATATTTCTTCTGTTACCCAAGGATTTCCACTAGCCCTCGTCTTTTTACCTACTTGATCCTCTGCTGCCTTCACTTCCTCATCCCTCAGAGCTACCCATTTTTCTTCCACAACCTCTGGTTCTTTCAGTTTATCCAGGTCCCATCTCCTTAAATTCCCACCTTCTTTCAATTTCTTCAATTTTAATCTACAGTTCATAACCAATAGATTGTGGTCAGAGTCCACATATGCCCCTGGGAATGTCTTACAATTTAAAACCTCGTTCCTAAATTTCTGTCTTACCATTTTATAATCTATCTGATACCTTCTAGTATCCCCAGGATGCTTCCATGTATACAACCTTCTTTTATGATTCTTGAACCAAGTGTTAGCTATGATTAAGTTATGGTCTGTGCAAAATTCTACCAGACGGCTTCCTCTTTCATTTCTTACCCCCAATCCATATTCACCTACTACGCTTCCTTCTCTCCCTTTTCCTACTATTGAATTCCAGTCACCCATGACTATTAAATTTTCGTCTTCCTTCACTACCTGAATAATTTCCTTTATCTCATCATACATTTCATCAATTTCTTCATCATCTGCAGAGCTAGTTGGCATATAAACTTGTACTACTGTAGTAGGCATGGGCTTCGTGTCCATCTTGGCCACAATAATGTAAATTATCTTTAGGACAAACATACACATCCATGCCCGAGGGAGGACCCGAGCCTCCGCCGGGACTAGCCGCACAGTCCGTAACTGCAGCGCCCCAGACCGTTCGGCTAATCCCGAGCGGCAATTTTTATAAAACTGAAATCATTTCATTGTATGTACGTGTACGCCACATCTACCGATTCCCTTCCATTAGGATAATTACTTCGTAGTGCGTCGTCTTTTTCCATTCGAGTGTGCACCTTTCTACTAGGAGTGCTAGATTGCACAACGCACAGGTTCAAGCCACTGTCCGCCACACACTTTTAATTTGCCCGTAAGTTTCAGTGTTGTACAATGTTTGTAAATTTATGGCAGGGTATACACAGCATAGATATAATGTACACGAAATATTTCTGGAGCACCAAATTTTCTCTTATTGCTTTCACGAACAAAATTTCAAGCGAGACTGTAAAATTCACAGACAATATAAAGGAAGAAATTGTTATACAGTCGTCTACTAATGAAATGTTGCAGTTATTTGCTAGTTGCTTGCCTGAGAAACTGTTAGACTAAATGTCATAAGTCTGATGGAAAGGAGGAGGTAAATGCTCCAGGACAGAAAGAAAGTCAGCATCGATCGTAACGCCATCTGTCTTTTTTAGTGTAGTCTGGATTTCAGCTAACAGTGCAGCAGTCATCAGCAGGTTACAGTAGTCACGTACACTCAGGCATATTTACGACACATGCTACAATTCGAACTGTTCCTGTGGAACCAAAACTAATAGGTAAATAATGCTATATAACCTACAGAGGATAGGAATGTTCTGCCAAAAACAGAACAGACAAAAATGCAACTGGCCCAGAATGCATTTGATGCACTTTAATGTAGGAAACCAAGCTTATATCAACCGCATGCAGACTATGAAATAACGCCTCCCGTCACCCGGTAGAAATAATTAATTATTAATGTGTAAAGAAAGATATATTTTGCGTTAACTACAGCGAGTGTCAATGCCAAGCTTACTGTGATCGGCGCGGCATTAACTTCTCTGTTTCTACTATAAATAACGGTGCCTGACCGATTTTGCGCTCTCTATTGTTCTAGCGCCTTTCTGTTAGCCTCTCGAACTATCAGATTCTCTATCTTGTCAGCCATTTTAGTTCTAGCGAGTTCTATTTCTTAATATTGCAATTATTCCTTGTGTCTTATGACATATCACGCATCGCAGCTACTACAATATTATTATTTTCTACGATGATTTCCTCTGCTGATGAGATTTCTAATTTCTAAACATAACTAAACTTTGTACACCATAACTAATTTTCGCCGTAAGTTATCAAATTCTATTGTTTTTTCTTTGCAGAATATGTCTGCCATGAAATTTATAAATGTACGAAACAATTTTCCTAAATAATAATCTGAATTATTGTATAATAAGAACGGGATGGTTTTCATAAAATTATTTATTAGTTACATTTCCAGAGTCTCACATATATTATATTTCATAGTTAGTCGACCCCACTTCTGGACACTAATAAGAAAAAATATTTTTCTTAGCAAAGTTTTACCCTGCTCTTTAAAAGCTAGCCGGTATACCATCCAAAAAACATATTTACCGCTGAGTGACTTCTTCCAGAACTTCGATACAGAAACTACAAAAGGTAAATATCATGTTAATATCTTATAAAAGTTACTATTTACTGTCAATAGAAGTCGTTTCAGTTATAAAATATTCTCTCTATTTAACAAGATTCAACATTCTTTCAAGTAAAATATAAACAGTGTATTATATTTTAAGACGTTGTAAGCTGGATTGCCTTTCTTAGGGTGCATGAAACATACCGACGGAAAAAAGCATTACCAAAAGGTAATTAATGTCCAATAATGAAATTTCGTGAATACATTTGTCTCAGTGATTAACATTGAAAGGTTGCATTTTAATGTTAGCCACTGTAAATGTAAGCCACTGCAAATGTGACATACTGTTACATTAATAACCGGTGTTACTGCCACACTGTTGAACGCAAGGGTGCAAACGTGCATGAATAGTGTTGTACAGGTACCAGGTGGCAGTTTATGGGATGGAGTTCCATGCCAGTTGCGCTTGGTCGGCCAATACAGGGGCGGTTAGTGCTGTTTGTGGATAACGCTGGAGTTGTCTTTCCATGACGTCACAACATGCTTGATTCGAGACTGATCTGGGGATCGAGCAGGCCTAGGCAACATGTCGACACTCTATAGAGCATGTTGAGTCACAACAGCGGCATGTGAGCGAATGTTGTCCTGTTGGAAAAAAAAAGCCACTAGACTGCTGTTCATGAATAGCAGCAGAACAGATTGAATAACTAGACGGACGTACAGATTTGCAGGCAGGGCAAGTGGGATAATCAGCTGAGTGTTCCGTCTGTCATACGAAATCGCACCCCTGGTTGCAAGTTCTCAACTGGCTTCCTCCTAACCATCACTCGGCCATTACTGGCACTGACGCAGAACCAGCTGTCATCAGAAATCACAACAGACCTCCACCCTGCCCTCCAGTGACCATTCGCTTGACACCATCTCAGTCACAAATGGCGGTGGTCTGGGGTCTGGGTTCATTGGAGAACACGCTACAGCGCATCTGGCTCGAAACTGTCCATGAAGTAGTCGATGTTTAACAATGGCTCTGAGCACTATGGGACTTAACATCTGAGGTCATCAGTCCCCTAGAACTGAGAACTACTTAAACCTAACTAACCTAAGGACATCACACACATCCATGCCCGAGGCAGGATTCGAACCTGCCACCGTAGTGGTAGCGCGGTTCCAGACTGAAGCGCCTAGAACCGCTCGGTCACAATGGCCGGCGATGTTTAACAGTTCGTTGTGTCGCTGTTGTGCTAACTGTTGCTCAAATTGGTGCTGCAGATGCAGTACACAGTACAATTGGCACAAGAGCGTCACTTACACGCAAAAATTACCTGTAAAGTTAATATGCAGTAAGCGCCGAGTATAAACAATCGTAAGACTGCTCCACAAGCCTCGAATTTGTGACTATCATCACTCATGCAGTCCATCGATCATAATGGGGGCGCCCGCATCTCGTGGTCGTGCGGTAGCGTTCTCGCTTCCCACGCCCGGGTTCCCGGGTTCGATTCCCGGCGGGGTCAGGGATTTTCTCTGCCTCGTGATGGCTGGGTGTTGTGTGCTGTCCTTAGGTTAGTTAGGTTTAGGTAGTTCTAAGCTCTAGGGGACTTATGACCACAGCAGTTGAGTCCCATAGTGCTCAGAGTCATTTGAACCATTTGAACCATAATGGGGGCGCGTTGAAGGATGCCAGACTGTGGGGTCAGAACAAAAATTCCTCTAATAGCACAGTCGTAAAATGAGACAATTTCAGGAATCTTCTAAATGGCACTCTCATACTGGTTGATCATGTTATGTGGAATCTGTCAAATAAGTTTACATAGCTTTCTTGAAAATAGATAAAGGTCGATGCTGTGGCCAGTATCCGACCGCTATCGCAAACTATGAAATGGCCATTAAAATTGCTACACCACGAAGATCTGTTGCAACAGACGCGAAATTTAACCGACAGGAGGAAGATGCTGTGATATGCAAATGAGTAGCTTTTCAGAGCATTCACACAAGGTTGGCGCCGATGGCGACACCTACAACGTGCTGACGTGAGGAAAGTTTACAACCGATTTCTCATACACAAACAGCAGTTGACCGGCGTTGCCTGGTGAAACGTTGTTGTGTTGCCTCGTGTAAGGAGGAGAAATGCGTACCATCACGTTTCCGACTTTGATAAAGGTCGGATTGTAGCCTATCGCGATTGTGGTTTCTCGTATCGCGACATTGCTGCTCGCGTTGGTCGAAATCAAATGACTGTTCGCAGAGTATGGAATCGGTGGGTTCAGGAGGGAATAGGGAACGCCGTGCTGGACCCCAATGGCCCCGTATCAGTGGCAGTCGAGATGACAGGCATCTTATCCGCATGGCTGTAACGGATCGTGCAGCCACGTCTCTATATCTGAGTCAACAGATGGGGACGTTTGCAACACAACAACCATCTGCACGAACAGTTCGACGACGTATGCAGCAGCATGGACTATCAGCTCGGAGACAGTGGCTGCGGTTGCACTTTACGCTGCATCACAGAGAGGAACGCCTGCGTTGGTATACCGAACGACGAACCTGGGTGCACGAATGGCAAAACGTAATTTTTTTCGGATGGATGGAGGTTTTGTTTACAGCATCATGATGGTCGCATCCGTGTTTGGCGACATCGTGGTGAACGCACATTGGAAGCGTTATTCGTCATCGCCATACTGGCGTTTTACCCGGCGTGATGGTATGGGGTGCCATTGGTTACACGTCTTGGTCACCTCTTGTTCGCATTGACGGCACTTTGAACAGTGGACGTTACATTTCAGACATGTTACGACCCGTGGCTCTACCCTTCATTCGATCCCTGCGAAACCCTACATTTCAGCAGGCTCGTACATCTTGCAGTTTCTGTACGTGCCCTTCAGGATACAGAAAATGTTCGACTGCTGCCCTGGCCAGCACATTCTCCAGATCTCTCACCAATTGAAAACGTCTGGCCAATGGTGGCCGAGCAACTGGCTCGTCACAATACGCCAGTCACTACTCTTGATGATCTGTGGTATCGTGTTGAAGCTACATGGGCAGCTGTACCTGTACACGGCATCCAAGCTCTGTTTGACTCAATGCTCAGGCGTATCAAGGCCGTTATTACGGCCAGATGTGGTTGTTCCGGGTACTGATTTCTCAGGATCTATGCACCCAAATTGCGTGAAAATGTACTCACATGATAGTTCTAGTATAATATATTTGTCGAATGAATACCCGTTTATCATCTGCATTTCTTCTTGGTGTAGCAATTTTAATGGCCAGTAGTGTATGAAAACTGTTGGCATTCAAATCAGCTTCCAATCGTCTGGGAATGGATAAGTAGAAGTCGACTATTGTTTTCAAACGAATCTGAAACCATACGTCCTGCAAATTAGTGCCAAGTCCAGTAAACGATGATGGAGGTGGACAGTGTTCGCCACCCTTTGCTCCGAAGTAACTAGAAATTCTCAATACTACTGAGACCTGGTGACTTTGGTGGCCAGGGTAGATGCGACAGTTCATCGTCGTGTTCACGACAACGGTCGTGGATAATGCGGGCTGTGTGAAGAAGGGCCCTGTCTCTTGCAACACAGCATCACCATTGGGAAACAAACATTGTTCCATGGGATGGGCCTAATCAGCCAAAACGGTCGTATAATCCTTGACAGTAATGCGACCTTGCACAGCCATCAGAGGATCCATGCAATACCACGAAATGGCTGCCCAAATCACCACCGTACTCCCGCCTGGTATCACTCTTTGGATGTAAAACCGGTCATAAGTTAGAAACGATGAGAAACTTTACTCATTCGACGAAATAGCTTTCTTCCGTTGCTCAAAAGTCAAGTTGTATAGCTTCGGCATAACTATTTCTTGTTCCGACTGGCATTTGCTTCACTGATGAGTGGAATTCCTGCTTGCTCTGCAGTTCCCAACTTATGCACCTCCTTTCATGTTATTGTGGTGCTGACATGGTCCGCTAGTGCGACGTTCACCTCTGTAGTGACTTTTGCAGCTGTCTTCCTCTTAGTTTTGGTCAGAATCCGCTTCAGTGACCGCTGTCACTATAACTCGACTTAAGCTTTCGCCCGCTTTGAGACATAGCGGATGACTTTTTCCGCTTTCATGCCTGTATACGGTGCCTCCTGAAATACCGAACATTTCGGCCATCTTGGTTTCGGAAGCACCCGCCATACGAGACCAACAGTTTGTCCACGTTCGAATTCACTTAGCTCAGGCAGAATGGCTCGAACCACTATGGGAGTTATCATCTGAGGTCATCAGTCCCCTAGACTCAGAACTACTTAAACCTAACTAACGTAAGGACATCACACACATCCGTGCCCGAGGCAGGATTCGAACCTGCGACCGTAGCAGCAGCGCGGTTCCAGACTCAAGCGCCTAGAACCGCTTGGCCACAGCGGCCGGCCTAGCTCTCGAAGTTACACAGAACAGTTCTGACCACCACTGACGACACTGGACAGGCGCCGTTCGTGGTCAGTTTCAACAGCGTATCTGCACCTATGTTCAAGACTTCATTCCTCGCGGTGATTCTGCGTTTTAGTCCAGTCGATGTACAGATATCGTGTGACGATGGGAAAACTAACGAATTCGAGTAACAATTTCTGGTACAGCTAACCTTTTCACTAGATTTAGCGTCTTTGGGGTTGAACCAGTTTAAGCGTGTAATGGAATTTGTAGCTAGGGAAAGTTTATTGAATGTGCAGATGGGCATTTTTCACATCTTCCCGGAAGAAAACTTCAGGGTATTTGGACAGTGAGTATTAGCTAGTAAGTGCACAAACTGTAAAATTAAATTGCTTTCACCTCCCGTAGCGGTGCGGTTTGTGTTCTGCCTTCCTACTAACGTAGCATGTCCGCATCTTCGCGAGTTCTTCAGGAAAACAGCCTAGCGAAAGCTGTAAAAAATTAATTGCTCTTCACGTCTCAACAGGGTCCACAGACGTATTTAACTGTGCTATACTGTTCAAGTGAGTTAATTTTTCGCAGTCTGGTCGTAATTACTAGGTGAAGGAAAGACCTTGCATTAAAATGTCTGTTCTATGATCTGTTATTGTATTCAAACCTTATGAATTACCTCGAAGAAAACTCTCTATTGACACATAATCAACATGGGTTAAGAAAACATTGTTCCTGTGAAACACAACTAGCTCTTTATTCGCATGAAGTGTTGAGTGCTATTGACAATGGATTTCATGTCGACTCCGTATGTCTGGATTTCCGGAGGGCTTTTTACACTGTACAACTCAAGCGGCTTGTAGTGAAATTGCGTGCTTATGGAATATCGTCTCAGTTATGTGACTGGATTTGTGATTTCCTGTCAGAGAGGTCACAGTTCCTAGTAATGGACGGAAAGTCATCCAGTAGAACAGAAGTGATTTCTGGCGTTCCCCAAGGTAGTGTTATAGGCCCTTTGCTGTCCCTTATCCATACAAACAATCTCGGAGACAATCTAAGCAGCCGTCTTACTATGTTTGTAGATGACGCTGTCGTTTAGCGACTAACAAAGTCATCAGAAGATCAAAACAAACTGCAAGACTATTTAGAAAATATATTGAATGGCGCAAAAATTGGCAGTTGACCCTAAATAACGAAAAGTGTGAGGTCATCCACATGAGTGCTAAAAGGAAATCGTTAAACTTCGATTACACGATAAATCAGTATAATCTGAAAGCTGTAAATTCAACTAAATAGCTACGTATTACAATCACGAGCAACTTAAATTGGAAGGAACACACAAAAAATGTTGTGATGAAGCCAAACCAAAGACTTCGTTTTATTGGCAGGACACTTAGAAAATGTAACAGATCTACTAAGGGGACTGCCTACACTACGCTTGTGCGTCCTCTTTTAGAATACTGCTGCGCGGTGTGGGATCCTTACCACATAGGACTGACGGAGTACATCGAAAAAGTTCAAAGAAAGGCAGCACGTTTTGTATTATCGCGAAATATGGGAGAAAGTGTCACACAAATGATACAGGATTTGGACTGGACATCATTAAAAGAAAGGCGTTTTTCGTTGAGAAGAAATCTTCTCACGAAATTCCAATCACCAATTTTCTCCTCCGAATGCGAAAATATTTTGTTGAAACCGATCTACATAGGGAGAAACGATCACCACGATAAAATAAGGGAAATCAGAGCTCGCACGGAAAGATATAGGCTTCGTTCTTTCCACGCGCTATAAGAGATTGGAATAATAGAGAATTGTGAAGGTGGTTCGATGAACCCTCTGCCAGGCACCTAAATGTGATTTGCAGAGTATCCGTGTACATAAAGATGTATTGTCAGTTTGTATACACACATTTGCTACCAAGTCCATGCTAGAAAAGTGTTACAGAAATAAAAAAAAAAATGAAAGTAAGCACCGCTTTTCTCTCTAGTAGCCTATTTACAATTTTGAACACAGACTTATTACTGGAAAGAAACGTGTTTTCCAACAGTTAATAAACAGTTTGTCAAAACAATAAACAGTTTGTCAAAAACACGCGGTGTTTGATGGTTTTGAATGCTTGTTTGAATACTATGCAGAGCCTCATTTTAGGTTTGTTGCATACAGCTTTGAACACAATGGCCGGCCGCGGTGGTCTCGCGGTTCTAGGCGCGCAGTCCGGAACCGCGCGACTGCTACGGTCGCAGGTTCGAATCCTGCCTCGGGCGTGGATGTGTGTGATGTCCTTAGGTTAGTTAGGTTTAAGTAGTTCTAAGTTCTAGGGGACTGATGACCACAGATGTTAAGTCCCATAGTGCTCAGAACCATTTGAACCAATTTTTTTGAACACAATGGTAAGAAGAGGTGGGCTGCAGATTCGTGTGGCGAACATTGTCATAGGAAAGCTGGACAGAAGCAGAAATGATTAGCAAGTGCAACAACACAACAAACGGAAGATTTAATTAACTTGTATTTCTCCAAGTGAACGAAGACTCTTTACAAATAATACAGCAAGAACTAGCTCATACAATAGCAACTAGAATGAGGCTCGATCTACTAGGCACTAACGATGTTGTAACGATGAGGCTCCAAGTACAAGTAGTCTGTGTGTCTGCCGCTGGCCGTCCTACATTGCGGGGTCAGAGGGCGCTCGTAGTCCAGAGCCACAGGCGCCGTGACTCAGCGGGTGCGCACCATTGGGTCCGCCAGCTCCCACGTGACCGCTGTCGGCGTTGGACAGAAGCGTGCAATTCTGTAGCCAGCCGTAACACCGTGGGGTCATCTCGATACGTGATACCACAAGGACTCAGACAGTTCGCGATTATGACATGTCCTAAAGAACAGACAGCAAGCACATAATGGCACAGTTATGCCTCGATGGGCATACGATTATTTTAATGGCGATGCCTATTATCGTACGTCCGATTGCAAGTATAGTTGCACAGTCTAACACACTCCTTTACCAGGTTCTAGCTAAGAATGCTCGATTGACATTATCGTAGATTACGAGCCGGTGTTAATTTCAGTGAAGTGCTTGGAGTGTTTACTTATCCTGTTGGTTTTGACGACTTTTCTCCACCAGTCCAATGTTAATTCTGGTGCTTAGTAAATTGCTTCACTGCAGAAATCCTAGGAGTCAGCATGAAAAGACGATGATATTAAATAATTTACACTAACACAGAGTTTCCATTATGTGTTAATGTTTATATTGTTCGAGAACATTCGTACCAATCGCAGATTAAAGAAACTGACTTTAAGGAACACGTACTCGAGCTAACTGAAAACAATCGCCACTTTACTGCGACTCTTGTGCCACTCCTCAGCTCTTAGGCTCACTGCCTATATAGTTTCTTAACAATACAATTTCTTTGAAAGATATGTTTAACAAAGTCACGTTAAATAAGTTGCAATTAAAATGTCATAGGAAATTACAGTCAAAGTTTTAAAGAACGAAAATAACTGATTATAAGAAATGTGATTTTTAAAACTGCGTTTCAAGTTTAATATCGAAATCCTGCTTGAGAACAGTGTCTAACAAAACTTGATTCAAAATTATTAATACCTCGTTAACTACAACAGGAATTTTGATGTCAACGTATGTCGGGGTACTTTACGTACTGCGTAAATATAACCTGAGATTCAAATTTTACATAATAATCTCGTTTTAAACAAATGATCGAAATAATAGTTTGTTTATCGAATAATGTTCTAGAACTTCTTATTACAGAATTAATTACAATGAAGCTATTCCGAGTTTTTTATAGAAACATGACCTGTTGAGAGTGAACATAGTTTTCAGTGCTTCAGTTAGTCAGAAATCTATCCAAAACATCAATTTTCGCGTTTTATGAAATAATCGAATTTTTACTTTTAATTTCCCATTTAATGATTGAACTGACTTTAACACTAACATTTCTACATGAAAGTTTGATACACACATGAAATAAACAGTCTCTCTGTGAATTTCGTAGAACTGATGGTTACAATAAGTTACGTTTCCACCAGTAAATATTCTTGACATTTGCTTTTAATGAGCTGTAGTTGATTAAATGGATGTGTTACATTTTACACATCTCGGGTAAAATGCTACATGATACCATACAGAAGACCAAAAGTTGTATTTTAACATTTGCTATACCGAAATGAAATATCGCGTAGCTAGGGCCTCCCGTCACGTAGACCGCTTGTCTGCTGCAAGTCTCTTTTTTTAGTTGATGCCAATTCGGCGACTTAGGCAACGGCCTTGGCACAGTGGATACACCGGTTCCCGTGAGATAACCGAAGTTAAGCGCTGTCGGGAGTGGCCGGCACTTGGATGGGTGACCATCCAGCCGCCATGCGCTGTTGCCATTTTTCAGGGTGCACTCAGCCTCCTGATACCAACTGAGGAGCTACTCGACCGAATAGTAGCGGCTCCGGTCAAATAAAACCATCATAACGACCAGGAGAGCGGTGTGCTGACCACACGCCCCTCCTATCCCCACCCTCAACTGAGAAAGACACGGCGGTCGGATGGTGCCGATGGGTCACTTGTAGCCTGAAGATGGAGTCCTATGCTATGCTAATTCGGCGACTTGCGTGTAGAATTTGCTATACTGTGAAATGTGCATCGTATAACACGTAACAGTGTGGCTTCGAGTATTTAGTCCCCATAGTACGTCCTATCACAACGGGAAGTGTGCCTGAATGGCCGAGTTGGCCGAGGGGACCGTTCCCTAGAAGCGAAGAATGCAAGTCTGAGTCACAAATTTTCTAGCACAGTAGGTAAATTATTTCAACGTTCAAAGCAGCTGCGCCATACAAATTTCCCTTTAGTTATGAAAGTTGTTTTGTTAGTAAATTGTCATTTACAACTTCTAATTTGTTTAAATTATGAAAGCCACTCACCTAGAAGTTCAACTGATTTAATTTGTAGAAAGCTCAGTTTAGTTGCAATCACTTTCTCGTCGTTCACAAGCCCAGTTTAAACAAAATTCACGGTTGTGACACGCCGCTTTCATGAAGTTCATTGTCCAGCGTTCACTGAAATAGTTCTACATAGTCCGCTTAGCGAAAAGTTGTCAATAGTTTTACTTTCTTTGGTGATTTACGGCGCGTATCTTCTCAAATTCGAGAGCAGCCTACAAGGCTCCTTTGAATGTGTCCTGTCTAACAACATTCCATTGTTTCAACGAAAACGTGAATATCTCCGCATCGAAAACGATGACGTGTGCCTTTCGTTTGAATAAGTGGATTTTTACCAAAATTCCATCAAGCACAACGTACATTTTTTATCATATTAACACAATGCAGAAAACAGAAAATAATTTCCAGAGATATGGGCTAACATTCACGTCACATCTTGTTCAAGGGTACTGAGCTCACTTTTCAAATTTTGCAAAAGTTTATTAGATGGCCTTGTTGAGATGGCACACAACGATGCTTTTAAAACTTGTCTTTGTTATTGCGAGAATAGAAGCACTTTAAAAACAGGCCAAGTAAATTGTTTACAGTGAGCGTTCAAATTAACTGTGTTGTGAAAATAACTCAAACTTCACACGAAAATTTTCGTTGGACTGCAAATGTTTTAGTGTTTTCGCAAAAACGTAATTCAACGGCAGTGTCTTGAATTCGTTCGTTCAGCTTTTACCTTCAGAAAAGACGTTTTCATGACTGCAGAATTCCGCAGTGGTAGAGCGTTCAAGAAGCCGATGCTGAGCCTAAAAGTCAAAGAACGACAACCAACCGCTCCATTGGCCGAGATCTGCTTAGTGTGGGTGGCAAATCGGTTGGCCTTGGTTGCAACGGTTCGGACTGCTGTCGGCAACATCAAAACATCGGACGGGTAACGTCAGGAATGAGGTTGAGTTAGACGGAGTGGAGAGGATAAGACATACACTGGAAACAATTAAGAGGAAGTAATGGAAATGTGCAGGACACCTAACAAGAAGAGACTGCGTCATAAATAATGAGTTACAAGCAGTGGTGAGTGAGAAGAGGAACAGAGAAAGAGAAAGATACCAAATAACTCATTGGCGTTGGACACTGACTCACAGTGTCTCAAAGTGCAATCTCATTTTATCCCATGTACAGTCAGTGACCCTCTAACTGAAGTAGTCTAGGAGCACTGACCCAAGCGTTGTTACATGGTCAGTTGCATCAGTTTTTGATGGAATTGAACGAAGATTATGGAGGCGTCATAAGGTCCTGCAAGGATCGTTGGTTAAGTCAAGGGGCATGACTGGAACGATTTTTCGACTTAAGACCTGCTATTGTTACGTTTTGAAGGAAGTACGAAAGCAGAACCAAAATTGGCACATCCGGAGTGGATTGCAGACCTCTTACTTTCACTGCACTTGACTGCCAACTATCTTCAGTAAAACGTTTTCTGATTTGGTGGGGATCATTTGAAAAGAAAATGTCATTGGGGAAGAGACAGCTTCTGACAACAGAACGTCCATTTCCCTGTTCTCACTGGGGCTTAAGAGAACGAGAATTTTGAATAACTCGTTGTGGCGTTGAAAGATTTACTAGAATAGTTTTCTAAACATTTTGACTGCGCTGTCTGCCTTACATCTGTTTTTGAGCTGTCTTCGAGGCTGTTTGCCATTTCAACTGAAGGCGTCCCTCTACAAGTGCAGAAGAAACATATCCATCTGCAGTGAAATTTCTGTTTAAGAGACAAATTCTATTACGATATAATTATCCAAAAGTTCTACCTTGATTTCCTAGCAGTTTCCACGTCTCCATCATGAGGTTGCAAATGTGGTACAATTTTTCGATTTACATGCAATAGATTTCAGGAAAAATAATAAATCGATGCAATCTTTCTACAAGAAATTTAATATATCACCAATGGTTCTCATACGTTTATCGGTGACATCGAAACTACACCCATGATTTATGTATCTGTGGTTTTTATTATACGAGCTCTGAAAGCTCTGCTTACTCTATACTCATTTTTTCCATGCCATCCGAGTTGAAACTCACGTAATTTGTTTCCGCGCAGATCCGCACATTTTTTTAATTTTTAGCAACTAAATACGCTACACCACCAGTGGTTCCATTAACTAATGATGTAATTATTATCATTTCAGACAGAAAGCTAATCCCATCATAAGATCAAATGTTTTTACTCTCTAGCTCTCTATGTGAGGTTATTTTATGACTTGTAATGTGTATGCTCTGACGACCAAAAGTATCGAGCGTTATTGCATTTCTGTCACTAAAGGTGTTTTTTAATTCAAGTCGGACCTGCTTTTCTGTGGTGCTGTTCTCCGTGTAATCAGTCAGTGACTTGCAATAATTTACTTAAACGAATCATATCAGTATTAACAGTCTCAGAAAAGTCTTTTAAGCAATATGAACGTTGTCTTTGACTCATGAAGAAAACTGTAAGTAAATATTTTCTACGTGGCTTAAAACTAAATTTCATTGGAAAAATATCCACGATCCTTTTGCTGTGGATAATTTAGAGTGTATTGAGATAAAAATTTTCCCTGATGAAAGGTAAATTCATCATCTGAAATATTCACTGAAGCACCAAAAAAACTGCTATAGGCGGGGGTATTCAAATGTCCGCAGCTCGTGGTGGTGCGGTAGCGTTCTCGCTTCCCGCGCCCGGGTTCCCAGGTTCGATTCCCGGCGGGGTCAGGGATTTTCTCTGCCTCGTGATGGGTGGGTGTTGTGTGATGTCCTTAGGTTAGTTAGGTTTAAGTAGTTCTAAGTTCTAGGGGACTGATGACCATAGATGTTAAGTCCCATAGTGCTCAGAGCCACTTGAACCATTTGGTATTCAAATACATAGATATATAAAAGCAGGCAGAATACGGTGCAACGGTCGGAAACACGTATAAAAGACAATAAGTGTCTGGCGCAGTTGTTAGATTGGTTACTGCTGATACAATGGCAGGTGATCAAATTTTAAGTGACTCTGGTTGTAGTCGGTGCACGAGCGATGGAACACAGCACCTCCGAGGTAGCGATGATAAGAGGTTTTCCCGTACGACCATTTCACTAGTCTACCGTGAATATCAGGAATCTGGTAAAACATCAAATCTCCGACATCGCTGGGGCCGGAAAAAGATCCTGCAAGAAGGGGACCAACGACGACTGAAGAGAATCGTTCAGTGTGACAAAACTGCAACCCTTCCACAGATTGTTGCAGATTTCAGTGCTGAGCCACCAATAAGTGTCAGCATGGGTACCATTCAACGAAACATCATATATGGGCTCTCGGAACCGAGGGCCCACTCGTGTCCCCTTGATGGCTGCACGACACAAAGCTTTACGCCTCGCCTGGGTCTGTCAACACCAACATTGGACTGTTGATCACTGGAAACATGTTGCCTGGTCGGACGAGTCTCGTTTCAAATTGTATCGACTGGATGGACGTGTGCAAGTACGGAGACAACCTCATGAATCCATGGACCCTGCATGTCAGCAAGGGACTGCTCAAGCTGGTGAAGGCTCCGTAGCGCTGTGGGGAGTGTGGAGTTGGAGTGATATGGGATCCATGATACGTCTAGATACGAGTCTTGACAGGTGACACATACGTAAGCATCCCGTCCGATCACCTTCGTCCATTTTTCATGTCCATTGTGCACTCCAACGGACTTGGGAAATTCCAGCAGGACAATGCGACATTCCACACGTCCAGGATTGCTACAGAGTGGCTCCAGGAACACTCTTCTGAGTTTAAACACATTCGCTGGTCACTAAACTCCGCAGACATGAACATTATTGAGCATACCTGGGATGCCTTGCAACGTGCTGCCCAGAAGACATCTCCAACCCTTAGTATTCTTATGTATTTATGGATAGCCCTGAAAGATTCATGGCGTGAATTCCCTCTAGAACTACTTAAGACATTGGTTCAAATGGCTCTGAGCACTATGGGACTTAAATGCTGAGGTCACCAGTCGCCTAGAACTTAGAACTACTTAAACCGAACTAACGTAAGGACATCACACACACATCCATGCCCGTGGCAAGATTCGAACCTGTGACCGTAGCGGTCGCGCGATTCCAGACTGTAGCGCCTAGAACCGCTCGGCCACTTCTGCCGCCAGTTAACACGTTAGTAGAGTCTATGCCACGTCGTGTTGTGGCACTTCTCCGTGCTTCGGGGACCCTACACGATATTAGGCAGGTGTACCAATTTTTTTGGCTCTTCAGTGTAATTACAAAGAATAAACAAAGTAGTTATAAACATGGGATACTTCAAACATATGTGCATGAAAGGCTTTTCAGGTTTATGAAAGCAATTGAGTCACCATCAAGTGTCAATCCGATTGACAAAAATCTGCGAAATTGTCTACTTCTGTCCGCATGCCGACATATTTTGCACGAGATATAAATTTTATTATGTCTTTAGCACACGAAACCCAAATAAATAATACTGAAAATTTTTTGTTTGTGATCTGTTTTGTCATGAAATATGAAACCATGCTTCAAACAAAACGTTCCGTGTTCGTCGCTCGATTGCATCGCCTTCTAAGTGCGGTGTTTTTGCAGTATCCCCCTCTTCCCGCTCGGGCAGCGGGGGTAGATAGTAGGGGAAGGGAGGAGCCAGGCAACAGGACTACACGTGTCAGCGAGAGCATTGCACACAAGCAGAAGTCTTGGCTGTCCCTGAAGTAAGGAATGAGGTGAGTCAGACAGGGTGGAAAGGAGGACAGGTACGCTGGAAGCAGTTAAGAGGTGGAAATGGATAGGACACCTGACGCCAAGCGACAGCGTTATAGAAAATGCAATAGGAGTGAGGAACCGGATAAAGACCAGAAGAAGAGGAAGACACAAGCTAATTCACTGATCAAATGCAACTATATGGTTCCAGAGCCCTTTAAAGTCTCAAACATCTATTACGTACACATGCAGACTGAAACGACGAATGAAAGTTTGTGCCAAGGTCAGGATTTGAACTGAGGCCTCTTGCTGACTAGGCAGGTGCACGAACCACTTCGTCACGTGGCACAGTGGGTTTCCACAGTTGCACAGACCATCCTACATATCTCTCTCGCGCTCCAAGTGAAACCAAGTGGGCTGGAGCGTGAATGGTAATTTGGACTGAGGAGGGAAGTGTGGTAGGAGAGTGGGTGCAGTCGCGCAAAGCCTCTGCGCCAGGACTGGTAGCGGTTAGCGGGTCTGCCTAATGAGCAGGATATCTGGAATTGAACCCTGGCCATGGTACAAATTCTCATTAGTCCCTTCAGAATGCATATTGAGGCTGAATTTTTACCACCGTGTACAAACTCTGGGGATTGATCGATGAGGTAGTACGGAACTTAAGGTCTTGTGAATTTATGTCCGGAAATGCATGGTTTCCACACTAGAGACCATTTACTCAATCATCCATTGTTACAGAGACCCCAGTCTAAAACGCGGTGTACTGTGCAACTAGAGTTACAATATGTGCTGAAAGTGGTTTCCATGTGCCTCAACGAATGCGTGTACGCGCCGTAGCATGTTCTGTCTCACACATTCACATCGCCAGGCTGCATCCAAAGAGTGTCAAAGGCACCATGAGTACTTTGCTCCAGTGTCTCCACATGTGGAATGGACTCTGCGTGCATGATACTTTCCAGATGGCCCCATAAGCAGATATAGCACGGGTTGAGATCCGACGAAAGAGCGTGCCATGCAACCGGACCCCCTCGCCTGATCCATCAACCAGGGAAGACACGATGAGGTGTGTCCAGATGTTAACGACGAAGTGAGCTGGAGCACCATCACGTAACAGCTACGTAACTCTTCGAATCATCAGCGGCACTTTTTTCCAGCATGGGACGCAAATTCACCCGCAAGAATCGTGGTTGCTTGGTGAAGAAACCAGTGACAAAATTGTTCCACATGTCAAAGTGTCGCTAGTAATCCCCGTACACGCTGTAAGTAATAAGTGTAGTAACAAATGTCATGGAGAATGTTCCACACAGCCGTCTGGCTTACCCTGTACTGGCGGCCCAACTGCCTGGAACTGACACAGCGGTCGCCTTCCACAGTGTTAATCACATTTTCCTCCAAGTCAGAGTTCGTCCTTCATGATTTCCTGCTTCCTGAAACAACCCTGTCTCAGACAAACAGCGAAGCACTGTTGGAAATACTGAATGCTGTAGTTGTTACCAGCGGGGACAGGTCTGATACAACTTTGCTGCCCGCTGCCCGCCACCCGTTGTCTTTGCCTTTCCACAAGTAA
Organism: Schistocerca serialis cubense; assembly: GCF_023864345.2. Lineage (NCBI taxonomy): Eukaryota > Metazoa > Arthropoda > Insecta > Orthoptera > Acrididae > Schistocerca > Schistocerca serialis. Next base: position 764,667,072 of record NC_064642.1, on the reverse strand, counting down.
ACTCCATATCGAAAAGCTCTCGATTCGAATACGGAACCGTTGTGTACAACGCTGTATCACATCCAATACAAGAGAACTGAATCGGACACGACATTACGAATTACTATGGCAAGAGATGGCGCCAGGGTATGACGAATGAGGAACAGTACCACCTTCTCAGAGGAAACCATGCGTACGATAACTGTCCCTGCACGATACAGCGCGTATTAGACCGCAGTCGCCGGCCGCAGTGGCCAAGCGGTTCTAGGAGCTTCAGTCTGAAACCGCGCGACCGCTACGGTCGCAGGTTCGAATACTGCCTCGGGCGTGGATGTGTGTGATGTCCTTAGGTTCGTTAGGTTTAAGTAGTTGTAAGTTCTAGGGGAGTGATGACCTCAGATGTTAAGTCCCATAGTGCTCCATAGTGCTGAGAGCCATTTGAACCATATATACCGCAGTCTCCGTAAAATGGTTGACTGAATAAATGGTCTCTAGCACGGAAAAAATGCATTTGTGAGCATGAGTTCATTAGACCTTCTTTGTTCCGTATTCTCTCATTGATCAACTCGTAGAGTTTGTACACGGTGCAAAAAATCACCCTGACTACATCAACACTACCGGCCATTAAAATTGCTACACCAAGATGAAATGCAGATGACAAAGAATATTCATTGGACAAATAGATCATACTAGAACTGACACGTGATTACATTTTCACGCAGTTTGGTTGCATAGATCCTGAGAAATCACTACGCAGAACAACCACCTCTGGCCGTAATAACGGCCGTGATACGCCTGGACATTGAGTCAAACAGAGCTTGGATGGCGTGTACAGGTACAGCTGCTCATGCATCTTCAACACGATACCACAATTCATCAAGAGTAGTGACTGGCTAATTGTGACAAGCCAGTTGCTCGGCCACCATTGACCAGACGTTTTCAGTTGGTGAGAGATCTGGAGAATGTGCCGCCCACGGCAGTAGTCCAACATTTTCTGTATCCAGAACGGCCCGTATAAGACCTGCAACATGCGATCGTGCATTATCCTGCTGAAATGTAGGGTTTCGCGGGGATCGAATGAAGGGTAGAGCCACGGGTCGTAACACATCTGAAATGTAAAGTGCACTGTTCAAATTGCAGTCAATGTGAACAAGAGGTGACCGAGACGTGTAACCAATGGCACCCCATACCATCACGCCGGGTAATACGCCAGTATGGCGATGACGAATATACGCTTCCAATGTGCGTTCACCGCGATGTCGCCAAACACGGATGCGACCATCACGATGCTGTAAACAGAACGTGGATTCGTCCGAAAAAATGACGTTTTGCCATTCGTGCACCCAGGTTCGTCGTTGAGTACACCATCGCAGGTGCTCCTGTCTGTGATGCACCGTCAAGGGTAATTGCAGCCATGGTGTCCGAGCTGATAGTCCATGCTGCTGCAAACGTCGTCGAACTGTTCGTGCAGATGGTTGTTGTCTTGCAAACGTCCCCATCTGTTGACTCAGGGATCGAGACGTGGCTGTACCATCCGGATAAGATGCCTGTCATCTCGACTGCTAGTGATACGAGGCCGTTGGGATCCAGCACGGCGTTCCGTATTACCCTCCTGAACCCACCGATTCCATATTCTACTAACATTGGATCTCGACCAACGCGAGCAGCAATGTCGCGATACGATAAACCGCAATCGCGGTAGGCTACAATCCGACCTTTATCAAAGTCGGTAACGTGATGGTACGCATTTCTCCTCCTTACAGGAGGCATCACAACAACGTTTCACCAGGCATCGCCGGTGAACTGCTGTTTGTGTATGAGAAATCGGTTGGAAACTTTTCTCATCTCAACACGTTGTAGGTGTCGCCACCGGCGCCAACCTTGTGTGAATGTTTTGAAAAGCTAATCATTTGCATATCACAGCATCATCTTCCTGTCGGTTAAATTTCGCTTCTGTAGCACGTCATCTTCGTGGTGTAGCAATTTTAATGGCCAGTAGTGTAATTCATTGATACTGGACACCGACTCATTGTATCTCAAACAGAGAAATACCTTGTGTTACACGTAAACCTGTTGACCTGTAAGCTGGAGTGTAAGTACAGGCAGCAAGGGCCTGACTGTGTGCTTTCCATCTGAGCTCAGTCCCGCATTTTCCTTACCGCAACCTCGCTGCAGCTGGGAAAAGAGATACCGAGCGTGGCCGGGAGGCCCGTCCTTACCCCGGCGTGCCGCGTCGCCTTCCCAAATAGCGGGCAGACAGAGGGAGACATTTCCGCCGGCTGCGCTGTCGTCTCGGCCGGCGGTCCTCGGCGGCCCCGCTTTGTCTATCAGCGGGCAGAATGGACGCAGCCGCCTGTGGCGCAGCCGCCGTCCGCACTCTTTATGTTTAATTACATGCGCGGCGCGCGGCAGTCGACATTTTAAAAATATTTCGTTCCCCTCTGAAGAGCGGATACAAAGACCTGCGACACACGAGGAGAAAAGCCACACACGCGCCGGCGTACACAATATAAGCTCTCTTTTTCTCTCTCTCATACACACACGCACACACACACACACACACACACACACCCACACACACATACATACATTCACACGGACTGTGTCGCAATGCGTACTGTGAGCGCGAAGAGGGCGCCGTGGTGTGCTGTGTGGTATTTCTGGCCTCCGCGTGTGGGCTGCGACGACTCTGGAATTGCTGAGCGAAAAACGTGCGGCTAATGCAGGAAACCTCTGAACACTCGGTGACGCCACGATACGAGCTGGGAAAAGAGCTGCGTGCAATTAAAATACGACACTAAGGATACGGCGAAAGGTATCACACAACAAAATAAACAGATAATTCTAAGAAAATATCTTTGTTCGTCGGCAAAGTAATCCACACTTTCCGCAATACAGTTTTCAAGCTTTCACAGAAACCACGGAAATGGCCAGGACAAATTTGTGACATAAACTCAAGCACATAAAAAACAGGAACTGGCGTTAGTTTTTAACGCCCTGTTCACGACGAGGTCGTTGTGGACGAAGCACATGCATGATATTGGATTGCCGTCCACTGTGGTCGAGCGGTTCTAGGCGCTTCAGTCTGGAACCGCGCGACCTCTACGGTCGCAGGTTCGAATCCTGCCTCGGCCATGGATCTGTGTGATGTCCTTGGGTTAGGTTTAAGTACTTCTAAGTTCTAGGGCACTGATGACCTCGGAAGTTAAGTCCCATAGTGCTCAGAGCCATTTGATATTCGATAGTAGAAGGAAATGTGAAATATCTTTTTCAGAGGAACCATCGCCGCATTTGTCTTAAGCAGCTGAGGGAAACCATAGGAAATCTAAACCCGGTTGGCAGCGTAAGGATTTGAACCATTCTCAATCCCGAGTGCAACTCCAGTTCGAATGCGCCACCGCGCTCGGTCCGAAGCGTGTGAGTTTGGACCTCAAGGTTTTCTACATTATACACTAATCTCTCTGAAAATTGCAATACACTGAAAGACCTATGCAGTTAGACTTTTACAGGCCTCGTTATCATCCCTGCTGTCATCGGTTTTCTGGGAAGTAGACCGTGTGAAATATTTTTGCGCCTAACGTTTCATCTTGTATAATTGGAAGGAGAATCAGCATTGGTCGTATTTTTTTGTTTCATTATCCGCAAAATCGATTTTCGGTCACTTAGTGACCATCCTCAGTGCTGTAATATACAATAAAAATTGGTAGGCACTGGTATCAAAAAGCTTAGAGCGAGAGTTTATGTGATCGCTCTAAGCTTTTTGATGCCAGTGCCTACCAATTTTAATTGTATATTACAGCACTGAGGATGGTCACTAAGTGACCGAAAATCGATTTTGCGGATAATAAAAAAAAACAAAAAAATACGACCAATGCTGTTTCTCTTTCCAATTACATCCATTATCTGGTCGCGGTGCACAGAACACTCCATGGAGTCGCCAATCAATAGTTTCATCTTGTTCTGCGAGTGACATCCTCAGACACAATGGCGATGCAGTTCTCGGACGAGTGTCTCAGTGACCGTCTTAACGAGTTTCCTGTGAACACAGTCCTTGTAACAGGGGAAACTCCCCATCGGATCCCCTCAGATTTAGTGGTAAGAGGGCCCAGTGGATAGCCCGTGAAAATCTGAACACAGATCATGCATGGAAACAGGAAGAAGGTGTACTGAACTGGCAGAAAAAAAGCAAAATAGAAACAGTGAACGATCGAAGTACAAGAGACAGTAAGTGCAATATAGAGCAGCGCAATACAACAGTGGTGTCGCCACGGTGTTGGTCTGCCATGTGGGAGAGCCGCGTTCAAACGCGCATCATGCCAACCTTTTCTTTCCCACTGTTTGCTGTATTCAGATTTGTGTCTGTTGTGGTGTAACGTCCGTTTGCAACAGCGAGGTATAAGGAAGGGACCTAGAATGGCAGTTGTTTCTTCACAACTACTCTATTAGCAGCCGAAAGGAAGTGGTTTGCGAGTGGGAACCGCGAATCATCCACCGCAACACGTCTGGTGTGTCCTACACGGCATATGAACCTCTTACCGAAGCACCTAATTTATACGTCTGATAAGTGAGTGAGACGTGCTTCCTTACCCTATGGTCGTACAGATGTGAATGCGATCACTGCCAAGGAAATGATGAAAACATAATAGTTTGTCACTTAAGTTGCAACAAATGAACGCAACAGTTCCACAATCACATATTTTCTCTGTGATCTGTCAAAACATGTTTTTAACGTTTTTGAAGTTGTGTTCCGTTTTGGAAGTTTGGTTCTTGAATCCCTTTGTGGTACCGTAGTTCACAACCGTCTATTTGTTGTTTTCATTTCTGTGAGACGTCTATGTGGTATCTCGCCTACTCTCACTATCCACCACGCTTACCTGCGACGGTAACGTATTCTTACCACATGACTCATATTCTATAACCAATGTATAGTATGACAACTGCCAAGTTTAAAGAAAGAGAACAAACACATCAATGACCGAACGGGCAGTTCATAATGTTGTGAAAAGAAATGGTACGAGGGAGTTTTGTACAAGAGTTATCTGCTTTAGAGTCCAATGCTGTGACCACTTAGCCACGACAACGCGGTTGTTCATTTTTGCTCAGTATTGCACTTAGTAAGCTCGGACCGTTCACTGTTTCTATTTTGCTTTTTTTTTCATAGCTCGATATACGTTCTTCCCTTTTTCACGCTTCGTCTGAGCCATCTTACCACTAAATCTGAGGGGGGTGCGATGGGGAGTTCCCGTTGTAATATGATACCCACCTCGTTCACGACGCTGCACACGTACATTCCTGGTTTGACGAACACTTAGACACCCCGCCACTCGCTAAAAAACCCACGATCACACGATCTTAGTCCACAGAAAATGTGTGGGTCTAGGTGGAACAGCATGTCAAACTTACCAATCAATGTCCTTACACTTTGGTTGCTCTGTGGTACTTAATCTTCAGTGAGTAATTTTAGCTGGGTATGGCGGACCTTACGAAACTTGTAGACTCTTTTGCTTGGGAAATCGAAGTCATTATCAAGGGTACACAGTATTATTATATCTTCAGGGGCTGACTTTTTTCCCCCCAGTGTGAGTATGTTATTCGAGTTAACTGTCTCCTTAAAGAGTCCACTGTACTGAGTCTATTACAGAGTGTGTCAAAAAAGTCTTTACAACTTTAAAAATTCGTATAAATTTATTGAAAGAACATATGAAGCTGGATTTGGTATTATTTTGTAGGGAAACACGTCAAGTTTTCTTTTTACCTTAAACTAAAGATGTTTTATGTGGCTTCCGTTCATTATCCTGCACTCATGCCATCGGAAGTCAATTTCTTCCCAAACTCGATGTAGCAATATAGGTGTAACTTGCTCATGGCGGAGTAAATTCTTGCTTTAAGTTCACCTAGAAAAGCCGGCACAGGCGGTACAAACACGACATCCTTGATGAATCGCCATTTTAAAAAATCAAGTGTTGTCAGTGTTGTGACTTGGCGAGACAGCCAAGTCACTATGAGAGGAAGCCGAAAGGCACGCGTTTAAGCTCACGCAGGCTGGCGTGAGGTCTGGAACAGGACACGGAAATGAACTAGCAAAAACAGGACGTAGTTGTGGAATACTTAACTTTAATCCATAATTGGTGAACATCGGTCAGACGGTACATGCATCACAAGATAAATAGCAAATGATAATGGCGCCTTGCTAGGTCGTAGCAAATGACGTAGCTGAAGGCTATGCTAACTATCGTCTCGGCAACTGAGAGCGTAATTTGTCAGTGAACCATCGCTAGCAAAGTCGGCTGTACAACTGGGGCGAGTGCTAGGAAGTGTCTCTAGACCTGCCGTGTGGCGGCGCTCGGTCTGCAATCACTGACAGTGGCGACACGCGGGTCCGACGTATACTAACGGACGGCGGCCGATTTAAAGGCTACCACCTAGCAAGTGTGGTGTCTGGCGGTGACACCACAGTCAGGTCTGGGGAAAGTGAGGGCCATGCAATTGGTGCATCACGGCCAATCCATTGACCTGGAAAGCGGGCACTGAGAAAATCCCGGATGTCAACCAGGTACTGGGATGGATCACCATCTTGCATCTTCGCGAGATGCACGCCAGGTCGATTTTGTAGGGCTGTTGACAAAACATTGTCTCACTCGCTTAACGAGGTCGTCAGATGTGCTTGGATGACCAGACGATTTCCCATGTCTTACCGAACACCCTGTTTCTACAAAACATTTATGCCACTCATAAACTGTAGGCCGACTAGGAGGATCTTTACCGTACATGGTACGGAAATTACGCTGAACTGTTGTCGCCGACTTCGATTCTTCAAACCAAAACACACACAGCTGGCACGCTCGCGTCCAGTGAAGGCAGCCATGTTCAACGCAGATGCCGCTAGCGCTCCTTACGGTGCAATTCGGCAGTAGATGATTGCGAGAGACAAAATTGGATGTTTCCAGAATTTCACTCTGCAGCGAAGTGTGTGCTGAAATGAAACTTCCTGGCTGATTAAAACCGTGTGCCGGACCGAGACTCCAACTCGGGACCTTTGCGTTTCATATTAGCGCACACTCCTCTGCAGATTGGAAATCTCATTCTGGAAACATTCCCCAGGCTGTGGCTAAGCCATGTCTCCGCAATATCCTTTCTTCCGTGAGTGCTAGATCTGCAAGGTTCGCAGGAGAGCTTCTGTGTAGTTTGGAAGGTAGGACGCGAGGTACTGGCAGAATTGAAGCCGTGAGGACGGATCTTGAGTCGTGTTTGGGCAGCTCAGATTGTAGAGCACGTGCCTGTGAAAGGCAAAGGTCCCGAGTTAAAGTCTCGGTCCGGCACACGGCTTTAATCTGCCAGGATGTTTCAAAATGTGATGTATTTCCCTACAAATTGACACTACAATTACCTCTGTAGGTACTACGAATTAATTTATATGAATTTTCAAAGTTGTAAAGTCCATTTTGAAACACCCTGTATCTCATCTTACGTTATCGATTTTGAGAAATCCTACCCACCTGATATGACTGAACACACAAGATACATCCGATAATGGGACATGATGTCCCGAAATCAATCATGTAAATACCTGCCCAGATAACCGAGTGCGTTAATGCACTGCTTCTGAAACATCGGGAACTGAGCTTGACCCGGATCGAATCTGCCTCATAGATTAAATACGACGGCTGGTGAATTGGCCAGCATCGATATGTACTGGGTGATCAAAAGTCAGCATAAATCTGAAAACTTAATAAACCACGGAATAATGTAGATAGAGAGGTAAAAATTGACACACATGCTTGGAATGACATAGGGTTTTATTAGAACAAAAAAAAACAACACAAAATATCCGACAAATGGCGCTGGACAGCAAAACGTCAGTACTGCTACCGTGACGGGTGAGAGGTACGCCGATATGTTACAGAATCGCGTCATCCCCAGCCTGGCTGATAAACACCTGCTGGAACGTACGATGTTTATGCAGGATGGCGCTCCACCCCATATTACTAGACGGCGTGAAATATTTCTTGCGCGCGTCGTACGGTGATGATCGTGTGTTCAGCCGCCACTTTCGTCATGCTTGGCCTCCCAGGTCCCCAGACCTCAGTCCGTGCGATTATTGGCTTAGGAGTTACCTGAAGTCGCAAGTGTATCGTGATCGACCGACATCTCTAGGGATACTGAAAGACAACATCCGACGGCAATGCCTCACCATAACTCCGGACATGCTTTACAGTGCTGTTCACAACATTATTCCTCGACTGCAGCTATTGTTGAGGAATGATGGTGGACATATTGAGCATTTCCTGTAAAGACCATCATCTTTGCTTTGTCTTACTTTGTTATGCTAATTATTTCTATTCTGATCAGATGAAACGCCATCTGTCGGACATTTTTTTAACTTTTGTACTTTTTTGGTCCTAATTAAACTCCATGTCATTCCAAGCGTGTGTGTCAATTTGTACCTCTCTATCTACATTATTCCGTGATTTATTCAGTTTTCAACTTTATACTGACTTTTTGATCACCCGGTATTTTAGGCGGTTTCCCATATCCCATTAGGTGAATACCCGCATCACCCGGCGACTAAGAGCTATGAGTATGCGTACAATCTTTTAACGTTGTTGCGCCTAATGATGCGGCATTAAGCCGCGAAGCCGGTTGAGTTTTAATAAACATGTTAACCAGCTTTAAGCCGAGATCTTCTTAACATCATTAATGAAGTGTTCTAGCAACTGACTGGCTGCCTTCTTCATCTGCTCCATCACCTCGGCTCACACTGCAGTAATTTCCCACATATTGGTGTCATAAGTGGTGCCACTATTTTCTGCTAAAACTGGGAAAGATATACGAGATGTGGCTAGAAAAAAACAGGACTAGTACTGGTGAAACAATAAAACGAATGCAATAAGGCTGAAAGTCGCGTGGCCTGTCACGTGACTCTCGCTCCGCCTACTGCTCGAGTTTCATCTGCCTCCTGCTCTCAGTCTGCCCGTGGCGTCTGTTTTAAGTAGTTGACGTTTTGTCTGTGCGTCGGAAAATGTTGAGTGTACAGAAAGAACAGCGTGTTAACATCAGATTTTGTTTCAAACTAGGAAAATCTGCAAGTGAAACGTTTGTAATGTTACAACAAGTGTACGGCGATGATTGTTTATCGCGAACACAAGTGTTTGAGTGGTTTAAACGATTTAAAGATGGCCGCGAAGACACCAGTGATGACACTCGCACTGGCAGACCATTGTCAGCAAAAACTGATGCAAACATTGAAAAAATCGGTAAACTTGTTAGACAAGATCGCCGTTTAACAATCAGAGCAGTGTCTGAGTTGACAGGAGTTGACAAGGAAAGTGTTAGGCAGATTCTTCATGAAAGTTTCAACATGAACAAAGTGTGTTCAAAAATGGTTCCAAAGTGTCTCACAATTGAACAGAAGGAACGCCGAAGAATGTGGCAAAACACAACATTCCCATCTTAGATCATCGACCCTACTCACCTGATTTGGCCCCCTGTGACTTTTTTCTTTTCCCTAAAGTCAAGTCAGCTTTGAAAGGAACTAGATTTGAGACTGTTGAAGCAGTAAAAGAAAAAGCGACGGAAGTAATGTATGGACTTACCGAAAATGATCTGCAGCATTGCTATGAACAGTGGAAAATTCGTATGGAGCGGTGTAGAGACCGAGGAGGAGAGTACATTGAAGGAGATAACATGAAATTGTAAATAATTGTAAATAAATGTTTTTTCCAGCATCAGTCCGGTTTTTTTCTAGCCCCACCTCGTATTTGTGCTCATGGATAATTTGCATATGGCTGGAGTGGGGAATAATTGTTAAGTGTGGCTCGTTTAAGACTGGTATTGGATGCCAAGACATATATGATGCGCATTTAGAAATTGCCGGATGCTCATTCCTGCGCAGACTTTCAAAAAGAGTTAGCGGATCGTCACAGGAAGAAGAATACCCCGGGGTGCTATTGTGAACAACTTAGTGGTGTAGCTCAGAAGCAGGGAGACTCAACAGAAGGTTTCATGAACCGCGTCGGGCAAATCAATGTCGATACATACGAGTTAACGAATTATGATCGTGTGCCAATAAAGTCAGTTTGCAGGAGGCAGAACAGCGGGCAGATGAAGCGTGTTTGCGGGGCTTGCCCTCAGAAATGTAATGGGAAGTGCGCATAGAGTTTCTGAGCACCGCCTTCGAGACAATGGCAACTGTAGTACCTTTGGCTGAAATTGACTCTGTGACAGGACCAAGGGAGAAGCGGATAGTGTCTAATGCTGAGATTATACGTTATAGTGAAACGTAACTGTTGTTTCGCTTCGTTTACTGTTTCTCTGATGAAATAAATTTGGTATCGTTAATTAATTAAGACAACAATAATTTTTCTCATAATTTTTACTGTCGCACTTCGCCTCCTGTTTTCCATCTACCAATTTTCCATCCCGGTGTGTATGAGTGCATGAAAGCGTGAATGAAATGAATATATGTATATATCAAAATCATGATTACCCAGGGATGGTTCAAATGGCTCTGAGCACTGTCGGCCTTAACATCTGAGGTCATCAGTCCCCTAGAACAACTTAAACCTAACTAACCTAAGGACATCACACACATCCATGCCCGAGGCAGGATTCGAACCTGCGACCGTTGCGGTCGCGCCGTTCCAGACTGAAGCACCTAGAACCGCTCGGTCACACCGGCCGGCTATCCATGGATACTAGGAGTAGTGTAGGGTAGTGCCAACTTGGCCCGGTAAGCACATTTAAGCAAAGGGAAACGGGGACCAAATATAGTCAACGAAACAGTCGAGGCAGTCGGGTTGGTCACTGTAGAATGAACACCCCCCACCACTCGGTTTGAATAGTCGAGTGGTTGAGCAGGGCCGGCCGGAGTGGCCGAGCGGTTCTAGGTGCTAAAGTCTGGAACCGCGCGACCGCTGCGGTCGCAGGTTCGAATCCTGCCTCGGGCATGGATGTGTGTGATGTCCTTAGGTTAGGTAGGTTTAGGTAATTCTAAGTTCTAGGAGACTGATGACCTCAGAAGTTAAGTCCCATAGTGCTCAGTCATTTGAACCATTTTTTTCTTTGTTCAGACGGGGCCTGTTGTCAAGATTGAATGGACGGAGTCGAGCTGAGCTGCTCGTCGACTGGTACAAAAAGATGTAAGAATGTAACGCTTTGTTGTAAAAGATACTCAAAGCTTTCAGTGAAGTTTTGATTAATATATGAATTTGATGCACATGAGGCCATGTGTAATGTGAAACATCAGTTCACAGTCACATTGCTATTACACGGTTGTTTCGGAATGTTTCAGTTTGTGTAAAATCTCATGCCATTTCTAAAACGGTATGATTTTGGTTATTTACGTCAATAAATAGAAATTTTTTCTGAATCTTCTACTTGGCCACACGGTAGTGCCATGTATTTGGGAGCTGCTTAATATGCTGAAATATCGATATTGCGTACTACCGCCAGTTCTTAATAGTCTGTAGAGTGAGTAGGTTTACAAGCATACAAATTTTGTGTGGTAATTTTAGTGGATTTAGTTGGATTCCTTTGAGGCTAGTGTGTGTGTGTGTGTCCCACGATGTACTTTTTGACATCGTAAGATAGTTCAGTCTATGTTTTAGAAACATTTCATTACTTTTGCAGCCTACTCAAGGCGATATCGTTCAAGTAATGTTCGATTCAATGGAAATTTAATTTAATTCAGAGCATATTCTATGTGGCTGGTACTTAAGAATTAGTAAAGGTCCAGAAGTAATGTTACACTATAAAAATTGTTGTAACATGCTGAGAAAAGTTGTCAAAAAATCAAAAAATACGTACATCAGAGATGAAATTAACAAATCGGGCAATAAAAAGCCACGTGGCTACGCCATTGGGTGTCAGAGACAAAACCTGTGTAATTTACTATTCTGCTGGAGTATGTAACGCACTGCGAGATCGCAGAAAGTAATGTTAGTGAATTTAGGAGAATTTAATGCAATATCCTTGGGTTTCTTTGTGAGATGTGTCTGAACATGTGGACACGTGGACATGCTTTCGGTAATATAGACAACAAATTTTTTTGGCAATATGTTACGATTTTGTTGACTTACAGGTTCATTGAGAAAGATATTAGGCGAACGATATAAATTTTTCGGATTTGTAGATATTTTTCTTTGTGTTTTTTGTTCACACACGTTTGAGTGATGCTTGCAAAACAACAAGATTAAGAGAGTAATAGTGAACCAGTTTAATACCCCGGTTGAATTCATTCGGTCGATCCAATGTTAATTATGCCTAGTGGGTTGTTTGATGTAGGAAATTTATAACACTCCTGTCCGCTACTGCTATACCATAACCTTAAAGTAGGAGGCAGGTCGTGAAATATAACTATCTAGTTAAAACAATTATGGTATAAAGCAACAGAGCAGTGTTACCCTCTGAGAGGAATTTTGTTGTGTTGACAGAGTTGTACCTAACGGGGGTGGATTATCGGAAATGAAAGTCAGAATTACGTGAATATTTGAACAGTAACAAACAAAATTTTTGCCTATCTCCACTGTTTAACGGATAAAGAAAACCATCGCCAGCCTAATTAGGCAAGAGAATGATTAACATTCTTGTAAAAAGAAAATAGTTATTATTAACTTTAACGGATAAACACAACCTATACTTTGTCACACGCGAGTGCAATGATCTCTGACACATACATATGTTTACGGTAAGATTGAAGCTAACAGCTAGAGCGGCACAAACTATTGGCAAAAATATAACAGATACCGAAATACACTATTACTTTCAGGGCTCGTTCAAACTTAATGGTCTTTATAACATTACTATTAACATTCACTGCAGGATCATAAATTGGACGTAGGTTAAGCCTCTCTCAGTTAAATACTTTACTATTTAAAATGAGAGTTAGTTGGAATCCACTAAAAGGTTGCTTCTCACTATCTTTTGAATAAGGAAGTTATGGTTTTCATAAATAGTGGTCTTCCCATTACTTGTTACCTAGCATTAGCACAATAGACAAACTGTGGATCCTGTTATACTATTAATATGCACTTCCCATACACAAGAAAGACAAACGCTTAGCAATCATGAACATATAATTTTCTACTGTTGCAGTTTTCCACTTTTTCTACAGTGAAACACAATGTTAACAAATTTGCAAGAAATTGACTCACCTTTTAAAATTTACTACAGGTAGCATTATGATCATTAACTAAGAAAAACTTTATAAGCCTCAATTTTAAGAACTTCAATTTATAAAAGAAACAGCAAATTGTCTTTATTACCACAGCCTTCTACATTCAAGTAAATGATTAAATAGGTGACTTCGAAACTTCACAAAACTACATTTACTGCCTCCCACAATTTCACTAAATCCACAGCAAATCTGAATATTCCCTTCTCATCAAAACAAACAACATTATGTAATTAACTGTCTAACTTTGAGGCTTTCATTTTTTCCACAAAATAGGACACTCGGTAATCATAGTTCAAATGGAGAGGAACCTGAAAGGTGTTGTGATAGGGAAAAAATCTAGGTAGGTACATAAATTCAGTTATAAGTTACCTTATATTTGTGCACACTAAATCACCCAATAAGCTGATCCTTCACTGTACATTATTATAGCACTCCTTTACAGTGACTGCGCAATGTGGTGGCAACTGCATGTTGGTAGGCGGATTTGCAGACAGAATTGCTAGACTCTGGCCCTTCTTGGCGGCGATGATGAATACCAATTGCAGAATCGTTCCAGCTATTTATCCATCCATCCGAGGCATTGGAAAGTAGCAGAAAAAGCCTCTCTCGGAACCAGCACAATATGCAGCTTTTACATGGCAGTGCACAGTTTGACAGTTTGGTAGCTCGTCCCCGACTGACTCTTGTTCCACCTTTTCTACCTAGGCCAACCACAATTTGCGCGCTTTACTAAGTTCCGTTCCCGAGGGGAACCACTATATCTTTAACATACAAACTAACTAAGAACCCTAAGTGAAGGTCAGCAGTTTAAATGACAGCAAAAACAAACATTTTAAATAAAACTGAACATTTGCACATATTGACATTTCTACAAAAAAATTTGTAAGTAGGCTGTTTATGTAGGGAAGAGGGACATAGAAATACGGAACAGCCGCAAAATAATAACACAGGGCATTTCGGTAATTATGAAAGAAATTGGCAAGGTACACCTAATTTTGAGATGGAACCGCCGACACGACGTAACAATGACCGATATGCTACTCGCCGACACGATGATTTTGACTATAAGCTGTTCATTACTACACGTAAATTCAAAACGTTTAAGAATTCTGCCAACGACATTCATCCACAAGCGTGGCTCCATCAATTCTCTCATTGTTTCCCTCCCAACTGGTCATTGGAGCACAGGTTAGAATTTATGTGTGGCTACTTAGAGAATGAACCAGCTGTAAGAATGCGATCGGTCATTCACGATTGCCACAGTGAAGGAGAATTTTACCATGCCTTCCTCTCAGCATATTGGTCTCAAGCCACACAAGACCGCGTAAAACATAGCATCATAATGATGAAACACTTCGAACAATCTGAATTTTCCAGTCTTGTGAAATATTTTGAAGACATGTTGCACAAGAATCAATACCTGTCAAACCCATACAGCCCGTCAGAACTCATCCGCATTTGCTTAATCAAACTGCCTGAACATTTACGACATATTATTTTAGCAGGACGTTGCAAAGACGACATTGAAGCTTTTCAGGGACTGTTACAAGAATTAGAAATTGACACAGACAGTCGCGGGATGCGAAAACAGGAAAACAATCACTACAGGTCACATCCGTCACAATTCCGTGACGACAGAAACGATAACTGGACGCGACAAGGCTATTCTCACCACACAAATCGTGACCAAAATAGACACCACCCGTATGACAACCATTGGCAGAGTAGTCATAATTACAGGGAAAGATCACCTCTGCGCAGTAATGACTATCACAGAGACAATCAGAGAAACAGACAATATGGGAACCAAAATAACTATTATCAAGGGAGACAGAATAACTTTAGACGCAACGGTCCAGCGCGCAGTTACGATTCAGGGAGAAATTCTCCACCACGTGACCGACAAGAAAGAAACTATCGAATCTACCGACATGACAACAGACGATATGATCGTAACGACAGACCTGAACTGCATCAGAACTGGCGAGATTTAAACAGAGCAGGGCCCTCTCGTCACGGTGAATTTGTAGAAGTTAGGTCTCCAAATCCCAATAACGACGCGCGCCAACAAAGAGACAATAGGCAATGACTCACACTGCTGGCAGCCACAGTACGTACTTATGAAACTGACGACGCAGCTGCCGTAGCTAGTAATTACGTAAAAATGGAAGACATTAGGGACATCTTACTACAGGAACACGACGTAAAACATAACAATATTGCATATCCTGTGATTCACATTACAGTAAATGACGTAAAATTTACGGCAGTACTTGACTCTGGCAGTCCCATCTCAGTAATTAGTGAAACAGCCTTTAGCAAATGTAACAAATCGAACGATTGCCCTACACTTCCGTTACGTAAGATCAAATTACAAGGTGCAATTTTTGGAAAAAGTGTAGATGTACGCCAACAAACCAACTTAGAATTCTTTTGTCAAAGCCACAGCTTCTCTATGAGCTTTCTTATTGTTCCATTATTGTCGACGGAAATTATACTGGGAGTAGACTTTTTGAATGAATACAAAGCAATCTTAAGCTTTCACGATGCTGAAATAAGTTTAGAAAAAGAAGGTAAGTCAGTAGCTTTGAAATTTGAAGACTGGCTCTCAAACCATGACGAGAAAATTAATCGGCTTTACCTTCTGTTAGACAACAGTTCGGACTTTTCTACGGAACTAGACACTAACAATCACTCTGCAAGTACTGACAGGGATGATATCGATGGCGCATTTGACATTAATAAGTTAATTCAGAATAAAATTCAAACAATTGAGAATTGTAATGACACTGATAGGCAGGACCTTTTTGAGATTTTACAAGCACATTCCACAGTTTTTACTCATAAAACAGGAACAATCAAGGGATTTCAATACCAATTTCGTGTTCGTGAGCATACTAAATTTTGTGTTAGACCATATGTAATTCCAGCACATTATAGGGACCGTGTTAGAACAGAAATACAATCTATGCTTGACGAGGGCATTATTGAGCCTGCAGTAAGCTCATACAACAATCCATTACATGTTGTTGAAAAGAAAAATGGATCGATCAGACTTGTCTTAGATTCGAGACAAATCAATACTATCATTATTCCTGAAACAGACAGGCCGCAGACGATGGAAGAACTTCTTCAAAATTTTAATGGTGTAAAAGTATTGTCTTCCATTGATCTCAGATCCAGCTTTTATCAGATCGAACTTCATCCAGAATGCAGAAAATACACAGCTTTCCTTTGTTTCGGCATTTGTTATCAGTTTCGGAAACTTCCCTTTGGTTTGAACATTTCTTCAGCAGCATTTATTCGCGGGCTAAATTCCATATTACCTGAGTTCTTAAAACGTCACATCACCTTATATGTGGACGATATTCTAATAGCGGAAGCTTCATGGGAACAACA
The DNA here is from genome assembly GCF_023864345.2 of Schistocerca serialis cubense. Lineage (NCBI taxonomy): Eukaryota > Metazoa > Arthropoda > Insecta > Orthoptera > Acrididae > Schistocerca > Schistocerca serialis. The sequence continues at coordinate 764,650,520 of NC_064642.1, read as the reverse complement.
TAATCGCATCCTCAACAGTCTGTTACGTATTTTTGCAGAATCTGGAATTACAGTTAACTTGGAAAAGTCTGAATTCGGTAGGTCAAAGGTGAGGTTTTTGGGACATATTATTTCTTCTGAAGGCAAAGCAGCCACAGACTGCACACAGCACAGCCAGTGATTTTCATATTGAGCGCTACGTAACATTGCCAATAAGAAAACATAAACAGCCTACTTACATAGAGAAAACATAAACAGCCTACTTACATAGAGCGCGTAGCGTTGCGCAGTTGGAGGTGAGCCGCCAGCAGTGGTGGATGTGGAGAGAGAGATGGCGGAGTTTTGAAATTTGTCATGAACTGCTATATTTATATATGATGATATTAAGGTAAATACATTGTTTGTTCTCTATTAATATCTTTCATTTGCTAACTATCCCTATCAGTAGTTAGTGCCTTTAGTAGTTTGAATCTTTTATTTAGCTGGCAGTAGTGGCGCTCGCTGTATTGCAGTAGCTTGAGCAGCGAGGATTTTTGTGAGGTAAGTGATTTGTGAAAGGTATAGTTTAATGTTAGTCAGGGCCATTCTTTTGTAGGGAATTTTGAAAGTCAGATTGCGTTGCGCTAACAAAATATTGTGTGTCAGTTTAAGGTCAGTCGTGTATAAATTGTCAAAGGGGACGTTTCAAATTATTCACACAGAAATTGTAATTATATATAGTAAGTTTTGTTCCCTCCAAACTGGACAAAAAATTTAAATGACAGATATACTACATTGCATAGAATCAAATCATAACATCCAAAGTTTTTACAAAGAAAAGAGTATACAATTTTGTGTTATCGATTCAATCAAACATATTTACAGAGGCTCAACTATGTAACATTAAATAAAACAAAAGGCAAAATAAATCAGTAGAGTATTAGAGATATGGTGTTAAAAAATTCTAAAAATTTAGGAGAGATTTCATTGCGTTTTGGCTGAGCAAGCATACCAGACATAGGCGACTATATTGCACTAAGTAATGATGTTTACAAGATTGACAGTGTGCATTAGTGTTGCCATTAGAATTGCGATAATAGGTAGATACTGATGATAGATAAACGAGATGAGATCGAAAGAACTTTGCTCAAATTGCTGACCACCTTTTTTACATATGTTTTTAGAGCACAGTGTAGCTTGGAATAACTGCATGCGTATGTATGTGAAGTGCGATGTTTGATGATGATATGCTCTAATTCATACCTCTTTCTCCTAATAAGGACTCATGTGTGACAATAGATACTCGTATTGAGACCGTACCGATGGCCACCTAGAGTCAGATACTGATAACGTGCGAATTTCGTGTTTTCCTTGCTTTGAAAGAATGAAGGTGAATACGAATCTTGAACAATCCCTTTTTCATTGGTAGTCCAGTTTATCCAGTCTAAATAAAAATAATTTTATCCAGTTATTGCCGTTACAATTGATATTTCTTCACGCTGTTTAAATAATCGATGAGAGAACGCTGTTGAAGTCATACTATCGCAAGTTCAAGAAAGAAAGTGTTAACTGGTCTCATAGCGTATGTTTTGTGCCACGGTCACTCGATCTTTCTCTTGCATTTTGCGTTGCTGTATTTTGCTATATTAGTCAATTCCTAAATGTTTACTGAGGGTTCAGGTTGACCAAGGTAGTAAATAAATTACCGGGCTTATTAGCTGAACCGTTGAAAGACGAGCTGTTAACCAGGGGACACAACGCGCCTACCTATTAGTAGCAAACCTGTCAATGCGTACAGATTCGGTGATCTGTGAACAGATAAGCGAAAATTAGGATGCAGGAGTAACCTTACAATACGTGTGGTCCTTCCGGCCGCGTTCAATGTGTTTGTACGAAACCACATTGTCAGAGGTGCAAGTAAGTGGGACACTCTGTTCAAAAATGTCCACAGGCGCAGAGACGATGGAATCAGCTAACACTCGCGCCCCTGCGTTAACGGTGCCTGGGGTGGTGTGAACACTGTGCAAAGCTTCCAGCAAGTTCAACTGCGGGACACCCCGGTGCAAAATTAGTGGCAGACATTGGTCCATTGGGCTATGTAAAGGGAGGGTAGTGTAACTTGATGTTGGATACAGAATCGCTGGTATCCGTGGATAGCCAGAGTGTACTGAGGACAATTAGTTTTAACCAACCATGCTGTAGGTTATGTGGTGTGGGTGGTAAAAGTGTAAATTCTCTCGGTTAAGCTTTATTTTGGTTTACACGTGTCAGGACAGACTTCCGAATATGTGTGGAAGTTCTGCTTTCCGTGGGCGTTAGCTACGACATCATTCCGGGTCTGCATTTCCTGAGTAAACATCACACTAAAGTCCATCTGTAGCAGCGCACTGTAGAGTTGAATGGTACTTCATTCCGCCACGGTTTTAAGGCTCAAAGAGCCATACTGTCACCAGGAACACCCGAGATGCTGGGTAAGCCGGCTAAACTGCGTACACGGTCTCTTAGACTCCACTCGTGGGATACGATACCGAAAGTTACAGGTAGGCTGGTCTGTATGACCGTAGGTGCTGATCTGCATGATAATATTGCATGTGTGGTAGATTCATTGCCACAGAACGAGGTACTGGATCAGGCGCAATATGTGCGACAGTTACTAGATAGCTGAGTAGTACCCATCAAGTAGTAGTAGAGGGGTTTTGGGGGCGCACGACAGCAAGGTCTTCAGCGGTACCCATCAAGTATAGATAATTTTGTTTCAGAGGAGGCGAAACTGTCAAAAGGTACCGTAATAGCTTAGAGGTTCTAGTGAATGAATTATAAAGGGATGAAAAGTGTGGCATCTGAAAGGACGCGATGGATATATATAGAAGCCATGAAAAAAATATGCATGATTGTTTAACTTGGCTGAACCACTACCAGCGACACCTCTCGTACAACACAGAATTCCCACTGGGAACGAGGCTTAAGTGTACAAGAAATTATACCATGTCCCCCATTATTTACAACCAATAATCGAGGAATTGGTAGATCGACAGCTTTGGCGTGCAATCATAGAAGGGAGTACTAGTCCCTTCTCAGCTCCATCAATTACTGTGCTCAGGAAATACTCAGTCGGGGAAAACGATTATAGTTTCTGCTGCGATAACAGATTTCTAAATCAGTCAATGGTCACCAATGCATACCCCATACCTAATATCACGGAGACATTACACAATCCAGGGCAATGCCGTTACCTCACCATCTCAGATCTACGCAGCCGATGCCACCAATTACAAGCGGCATAGGCAGGATAGGCTTAAGACAGCATTTTCGTTCCCATTTGGACACTTTCAGGATCGTCAGATGCCCTGAGGTCTGAAAAAAGGGCCGGCGACTTTGCAAAGTTTATTAGGCGGAGTTCTGCGAGGCCTGAAACCAAAGAAATGCCTATCATATCTAGATGACACAGTAGTATACTCCAAGGATATCCAGGACCACCTGGTGAGTCTGCGGGAAGTATTTGAACAGTTACCTGCAGCAAGGCTGACCCTCAGTTTAGAAAAGCGTCACTTTGTGTTGCAGGGGGTCCGCTATCTAGATCACATTATTGGCCAACCCACGGCTTGTGCAAGCAATACAAGATTTGCCAATGGCTAGCATGGCAAAATAAATACAGTCATATTCGGGGTCACGGATTACTGTAGAAAACACATTCCAAAGTTTGCGGAGGTGTCAAGATTCCTTACTCTTTTGCTAAAAAAATAGTGTAAAACTCGACTGTGGATTTTCAAGAAGCATCTCAAAGGTTAAGAGAATTACTGACCACAAGCCCTGTTCTCATTTTTCCAGACTATCAAAAACAGTTTATCTTGTCCTATGATTCGAGCAACCATGCCCTCATCTGGGTCCTGAGCCAAGAGGTGGATGGGAAAGAACATCCATTAGCCTATGCTTCCAGGTAACTGAAAAAGCACAAAAAATTATTCATCTACGGAAAAGGAAACAGTGGTGCTAATTTTTAGTATCACATATTTTCGTTTCTATCTGTATGGGAGGCATTTTAAGACCATAACAGATCAAGCCGCACTAAACTGATCTCTATGCTTAATGGATCCAACCGGCATGCTTGAGGTTTAAAGAATTCGGTTTTTAGGTAGTGCATCGTCCAAGATGTCTCATGATAATGCTGATGGATGAAGCCACAAAGTAAGAGCCGTAGAGTCCATCAGAATAAGCACAGAAGAGTGGCACAGAGCTCAGCCTCTGAACCCAATTGTCAGCGATAAACAAAACACACGCTGTTCGGCTCTGATGAAGCAGTGCTTTACAAGCAAACACGACACATATGTCGCATTATTGTGACAGTCAGACTGCTGACGGGACTAAATGTTGAAGCGAGGTTCAAATGGCTCTAAGCACCATGGGACTTAACATCTGAGGTCCTCAGTCCCCTAGACTTAGAACTACCTAAACCCAACTAACCTAAGGACATCACAAACAGCGATGCCCGAGGCAGGATTCGAACCAGCGATCGTAGCAGCAGCGCGGTTCTGGACTGAAGTGCCTAGAACCCCTCGGCCATATAGGCCGGCTTGAAGCAAGGCCACGATTCCATCTTAGCCAGGCACAGCAGACAACGAGCCTCAGACCATTGTGAAAAATTACTCGTGGCCACAGAGGAATCATATGTTGAGCGCTATGTAAAAAACTGCATCCCTAGCGTTCAAAGAGCCAAGCTTAGTCGTCAGCGAATACCACTTCAAAAGCTGGAGGCAGAGGAACCTTTTCAATTAGTTGGCTTTGACGTCTTTGGCTCTTTTGCACAAACACCAGAGGGGAACTAATATTACGAACCCTAACCACTTTTCCCATTACTTGTCCAAGATCATCATACAAAATCAAGAAGCACTCATAGTAGCTTACTATCAGTGCTCTGATATTTGGCCACCAGACCAAGGCACAAACTTTATCTCTGTATTGTTTAACCAGCTATATCAACTATTGCACGTTAAGAGGTTACGAATTAGCGCCCTTCACCCTCAAGAAGCCACACTGTTACATTATGTCGTGTACAATTCAAAAATCCAAGAAAACACGCGTCTTTCACCCTACAAGATTGTTTTTGGTAGAAAAATGACTTTATGACCTTACCTTTCGTATTATGAACCTACTCCAGGAGAGGATGTATCCCTTGTTCGGGACTTCACTAAAAGGATAAAAAGGATATGGCGTCAGGTGAACAAAGGCTCTATGGAGACACTGCCTCATTTGCCAGCAGCTCCTTCTGAAGGGTGAAGAAAATTAAGTAAAGGAATCAGAAGAAAGAAAAGTAGAAACAATGCAATGACGCAGAGTGTACCTAAAATTCTTCCAACACATCCACTCAGGTTATGATCAAGAGGTGTACTCACAAATTGAATATTTGTGATTATTTATCAGTTATTTATTATGGTTATATTTATTATATGCTATTTCAATGAGAGAGATTCATACAGAACCTTTGTATACAGGTAATAGGTTATAGAACTGTTAATAAAAAATTAGCACATCTGGTATAAATCGGTCGTTTTGCTTTATATGTGGTTCTTATAGAAATAGTTAAGCAGACAGAAACAGAGTTGGAAGTGAGTATAGATGTGACACACTTTGGTATTTCTCTTAAGGGTTGAAGATTCTTTATATGAGATGTTTTCGAAATCAATTCAGTGATGAGGGATTTGAAGAAGTATTACTCTCCACTGTGGGCTCACTCTAGTACCGAGCTGGACAAGTCACCATTTGCCTCACAAAGTGAATACCACCATACCAGAGCGGCACGAATATATTCTGTTCCACTCCAAGGAACCTGCAAGTAACTGCCCCAGGGAAGTCCCTCCCCCTCCCCATCTCCTCTTTCCACATATCTCTGTCCATCCCCTTCTTCCCCCTCTCTATCCACCTCTTCCTCCCCCTTTTCTCTTCACGTTATCAAAGCACGCCAACAGCAGGTTGCTGGTTCTAAGCCCATTTTACTTATTTCCAGACAGTAACTAATATGTATACCTGATTTCGTTGAAATCTTGCCAAGGGTTTAGGGGAAGGTTTTGATCACCTGTGGCGTCGCCCACATAAGTGTATGTCACATATATGTAACGTATGTCACACATATTTGTACACATTTCACTTGTATCACTAACGAATTTCACCTCGTAATATCATTTTCACGCAGCTCAATATGTATGACGTTGTATCTCGTGGACTATGTGTCTAGAATGACATAATTCTGCAGGTAAATTTCATGCTATAAATGAATACTGTGTGCAAAATGAGATGCGAGTAGAGTTATTAGTAAAGAAGAAATAAATTAAAAGGTCATATCTAACACCCAAAATTTAGTAGGCCATAAACTTTTTTTTTCCTTTCATTATGGTGTGAGCATAAATGGTGTCTCTAGGTGTACTCATTCGCAAATACTGAATGAATATAGTCTGGCTATTTGCTCTTCTTGTGATACACTACTTTGTCACCTTCACCCCACTGCTTTGTGAGGTAAGTGGGTTTTACCCCAACATTGGTCCTTTCCAGGCAGTAAGTGATATATGTACGTACCTTGGTTGAAATCGATTCACTGGTATGGAAGGAGATGTGGAATATACATACATATGTACACACATGCTGTTCAATAACATGTACGAATTTTAGTTGTCAGTAAAGTACACTACCTGACAAAAAAATGAAGAGCGCAGAAGACATGATCGAATGTCAACGTAACATTCTGTACCTACACGTCGGCGGCGAGTACGTAAATGATCAGGTTTGCAGACCTCTGTGACAGGTAGAACGGCCACCACGGTACATTAATGTTGTTCGTCTTTAGCGTTGTTGCCAAGACTTGTAGGCTGTGTAGGGGGCGTGAACGGCATCAGTTGCTGATTGCCGACTTTGAAGGACACGGAGACGTTACGTACTCGTCTGAGACAGCGTTATCAGCACCTGACAGAGTTTGAAATAGGGATGGGAAAAACCGACCGGTTAAAACCAATACCGGCACTTTAGTTCTGAAACCTGGTATTTTTCGGTGTTTGGTTTCGGTTATAACAGGTGATTTTTATTTTTTTACTAGTAAGCGGGTAAAAACTAAAATATCAATTAGCAATAGCAGCAGTGCTAAAATTTTTGGTGTGTAATAAATCTTTTTCGAAAAACGAGTAAATTTTATTCGTAAAATTTTCATTGATTTGAAGTATTGTATTATTACAGAAAACGAGCAAAGCGATATTTGCTATTTTAATAACAACGCCGACAGAAACGACCAACAAAACCATAAGAATTGTTTCAGCAATGTTGAGACAACAATGTATCACTGTTACCATGTGGCATGGCCTATTACAAGGCATGCGTCTACATCAGTGTGTAAGACTGGTCTTTATGGTAGTTTCTCTCTGTTGTCGTCGGATGTCAGTTGTATTACAGAATGGTACCATTCATAGTCAGGAAGTATTTTAAGAGCTGCCGTATAAATGAGGCATAAACCTCCCTTAACCTCAAAAGATTTAAAACGGCAGGAGCGACAAAAAAAAAACTTCAGTGATCATAGAACGAGAACTTACAAAAAAAAAAAAAAAAAAAAAAAAAAAAAAAAAAAAAAAAAAGGTTCAAATGATTCTGAGCACTATGGGACTTAACTTCTGATGTCATCAATCCCCTAAAACTCAGAACTACTGAAACCTAACTAACCTAAGAACATCACACACATCCATGCCGGAAGCAGGATTCGAACCTGCGACCGTAGCGGTCGCGAGGTTCCAGACTGAAGCGCCTAGAACCATTCGGCGACTCCGGCCGGCGAGAACTTACAGCTTACCTGTATTTTAATTGTGTATAATAAAAATAGAAAGTAGCTGATCTGCTTCCTGTGACTACACAGTATGCCTCTATCTGCTTGTAGCCCTTGAAAACGGACAAATTAGCACAGTAAATAGAGTTCTTAAGTCCCATATTTCACCCTTTGGCTCTGAATATTCATGATGTCCAAAAGTGTTATCATCGCTGATTAAAACATGTGTTTTGAGCAGAGTTTCCAAAAATTGGAATCAATAGAACACTGGTCACTCTTTGTGGCATTCGACCACTTATTACTTTTCGAGAAAAGCAGCGAACGGTGAGCGGACTAAGTTTTCTTTTATTTGCCTATTTAATTCTATGTATCTGAAAACTGAATGAGTCAGAGTTTTCCGGTTTTTCTTCACTTCTACGTTAGTTACAGAAAAAAAACAGGAATAAAAAACAGAAAATCAGCTATTTCAGGAAGTGATTACTTTAAGGGGTTTTAACTACTACTACTACTACTACTACTACGTGATCAGGCCCAGTGGACCGCACGCATCTACAAGTTTCCTACTCCACTTTATTCTGTCCATTGCTGCTATCTGCCATCCGTTCACATCTATTGACACTTGCTTTAAATCTTCATAGAGTCTATCCATCCAACGCTTCTTGGGTCTCCCTGGCGGTCTCTTTCCTGTAGGTGTGAAACCCAGGAGCTTCCGAGGCCATCTGTGACCCTCCATCCGGGCCACATGGCCTGCCCACTGCATTCGTTTGGCTTTGACAGTTCCTGCTATGTTGGGCTGCTGGTATAGTTCCTCAAGCTCTTGGTTGTGTCTGATCCTCCATTTCCCTGTATCTGCATCCGGAACCGGACCGAAGATCTTCCGAAGCACTTTTCTTTCGAAAACAGGGAGCTTATGGAAGTCCTGGTTCCGGATACCCCATGTCTCACAACCATATAGAACAACAGGCTGGATCAGGGTTTTGTAGAATCAAATCTTTAACTGTCTGGAGAGATATCTGGACCGAAGCAGTTGTGCTAGGCTGTGGTAAGATCGGTTTCTAGCTTGTATTCTGGCATTGATCTCTTCAAATGGTTCAAATGGCTCTGAGCACTATGGGACTCAACTTCTGAGGTCATTAGTCCCCTAGAACTTAGAACTAGTTAAACCTAACCAACCTAAGGACATCACACACATCCATGCCTGAGGCAGGATTCGAACCTGCGACCGTAGCGGTCTCGCGGTTCCAGACTGCAGCGCCTAGAACCGCACGGCCACTTCGCCCGGCCATTGATCTCTGCTTCATATGACGAGTTCTCAGTGAAAAGTGCCCCTAGGTATTTGAATTCTTGCACTCTCTTGTAGGACTGGTCCCCAACCTGCAGTGATTGTAGATGACCAGCAGTCTGACAATGACCACGCGTCATAACGAGGTACTCTGTCTTGGCTTCGTTTATGTTTAGCCCAAATTTGCTAGCAGCCTCCTTTAGTGCTTTGGTCATTTGCTCCAACTCCTCTTCCGACCTGGAGAGCAAACAGATGTCGTCTGCATCGGCTAAGTATTCCAGTCTCTTTACTTCGATTTCAGTCCCTTCGTTCTCTTGGGAGGTCTCGCGTACGATTATCTTCTCGAGAGCAAAGTTGAACAGGATAGGGGACAACCCATCTCCTTGCCTGAGTCCTGTCACAATTTCAAACACCTCAGTTACGCGATTTCCCATCTTCACCTTTGCACGTGTTTCGTTCAGACAGATCTTTATCAGAGTTTCTCTGCTATGCCAAACTCCCTTAAACAGTTGAGCAGGCTCTTGCGATGTATGCAATCATAGGCCTTCTTAAAATCAACGGATAAAATATGCAAATCTTTACCATGTTCACCCAGTTTCTCAGTGAGCTTCCGGGAACTGAAGATGTGATCTACTGTTGACAGTCGGGTTAAATTGTCACTAGAAAAAAATCGATATACCCAAAAACCGGTTGTTTCATCAATAAGCGCCATCCCTAGTTTGATGAGTACCTCATTGTGTGAGTCAGTCTGACCGGGTGGTCGAATCGTGCAATAGGCTGATTTGTGGTGCACTCGGATGTGATAGTGGCCAGAATCTGGACTGAGTGACAAGGTGAGGACAGGCCTACAAATACTCGTCATCAAGAGTCCGGTCGACCATGTCTGGCCAGTACAAGGGGAGGAGCGCCGTATTGTGCTGCAAGCACAGCATAACGCCTTCACATCTGCGCCTGTCATCGAGGACCGTGCAATGCTCCCTGTGCAACAGTCTGTGTCATTCTGGAGACTGGCAGCAGCCGGACAGGAGAATTACCATCTCATGTGTGGGTTGCCGTTGACACCACAACACGAATTCCTGCTTTTGGGTTGATGCCATGACCGGGACTCATAGACTGCTGATGAATGGCGTCCCCAGTGTTCAGTGATGATCAATGTTGCACACTACTCAGCATGACAATCGTCCATTTGAATGGCGGCGACCATTGGGAAAGGTCCCATTCTTCCGTTGTTTTTTGTCTGCAGCTTGTGGTCTAGTGGTTAGCGTTGCTGCTTCTGGATGACAGGTTCGATTCCTGGCAGGGTCGGGGATTTTCTCTACCCAGGGACTGGGTGTTTGTGTTGTCCTCATCATTTCATCCTCATCATCATCATCATTCGTGACAGTGGCTAGACTGGACTGTGTAGAAATTGGACTGTCTAAAAATTGGGACTTTGTATAGGTGGTGGTGACTGGGCAGTTGAGCACCCCACAAACCAAACGTCATCATCATCATCCATTGTTTTGGGTGGCCATAATGGTGTTACTGGTGGCGTCGTGGTGTGGGGAGATATCGGGTATGACTAGTTCACAGCTTGCGATGACTGATGGAACTCACGGCACAGTGATAGTACCGTGTCGCCGTTTTTCAACAGTAACATGCTCGTCCATGCGTCTGCAAGAACTGTCTACGTGAGGTTGAGGTGTTCCCGTGGCTAGCTAGACCTCCAGATCTGTCCCCAGTGGAACGTGTGTGCGACCAGCTCAGACTTTGATCTCAGCACGAGTATCCAGGATATCAAGAGCCAGTTACAACAGTTGTGGAGCAGCTCGTTGCAGGGGAGTACACAACGGCATCGTGACACCCTTCCCAACTGAATCAGTGCATGCATCCAGGAAAGAGTGGGTCCAACGTCGTAAGTAGGCTATTACTGCCAAGTTCTTTGTAAATCTGATTCGTTTTGTACTCAACAACGCCATACAACCTTTCAATCACTCATGTTTCATTTCGTTTCTTCCTTCCCTTCTGGTTGCTTCCCTCTTTTCTTTTCAGACATGCACTATGTGACCAAAAGTATCCGGACGCCAGGCTGAAAATTACTTACAAGTTTGTGGCGTCTTCCGTCGGTAATGCTCGAATTCAGTATGGTGTTTGTCCACCCTTAGCCTTGATGACAGCCTCCACTTTCTCAGGCATACGTTCAATCAGGTGCTGGAAGGTTTCTTGGGGAATGACACCCCATTCTTCACAGAGTGTTGGTCGATGAGGCCTGGCACGAAGTCGGCGTTCCAAAACATCCCAGAGATGTTCTATAGGATTCAGGTCAGGACTCTGTCCAGGCCAGTCCATTACAGGGATGTTATTGACTTGTAACCACTCGGTCATAGGCCGTGTGTTATGAACAGCTGCTCGATCGTGCTGAAAGATGCAATCGCCGTCCCAGAATTGCTCTTCAACAGTGCGAAGTAAAAAGTGGCTTAAGACATCAAGGTAGGCCCGTGCTGTGAAATAGGCACGCAAAACAACAACGGGTGCAATGACCCTCCATAAAAACACGACCACACCATGACACCAGCGACTCCGAATTTTGCTGCTGGCACTACACACGCTGGCAGATGACGTCCACCTGGCATTCGCCACACCCACATCGTCCCATCGGATCGCCACATTGTGTACAGTGATTCGTCGTGCCACACAACGTTTTTACACTGTTCAATCGTCCAATTTCTACGCTCGTTACACCAAGCGAGGGTCGTTTGGCATTTACCGGTGTGATGTGCGGCTTATGTGCAGCCGCTCGACCATGAAATCCAAGTTTTCTCACCTCCCACCTAGCAGACAAAGTACTTCCATTTGATCCTGATGCAGTTTGGAATTCCTGTGTGATGGTCGGGATAGATGTCTGCCTATTAAACATCACAACCCTCTTCAAGTGTCGGCGGTCTCTGTCACTCAACAACGCTTTTGTGCTGTACGTGTCCCTTCACGTTTCCACTTCACTATCACATCGGAGACAATGGACCTAGGGATGTTCAGGAGTGTGGAAATCTCACGTTCAGACGTATAAGTGACACCAAAATCACCTGACCATGTATGATGTCCGTGAGCTCCGCGGAATGCCCCATTCTGATCTCTCACGATGTCTAATGACTGCTGAGATCGCTGATATGGAGTACCTAAAAGTAGGTAGCAACACAATGCACCTAATATGAAAAACGTATGTTTTGGGGGGTATCCGGATACTTTTGATCACTTAGTGTATGTATTCAATCACATAATCAGTTCTGAATCGTTTTCCTAATATTCTGCACGCATATGAGTTACCATTACGCTCAACATTGGATCGTTGCTCATGGGTACCTATAATATCTGCCCAGAAATGGGCTTGGAAAAAGATGTGGACGTGATACGTACGATAGTGTGAGTATCGCATGAATGTTTCGGGTTGAAAACCCAGTTTCGTCTATCACTTACTCTCTTCTCGCTTCAAAATTGTGTAAGTTATACCTACACTCAGTCTTCAGTTGTTTGTGGCCATTTCGAGTTGCTGTGAAGAGACATGTCTATTAAACATTCAAAAATTACAAGTTTTAGGTACGTCGCCAACTTCCATGAATCAGAATTTGACAAGGTTACAAAGTCAGACTTTTGTCTAATTATTTAAAAGCATCTCCACTTCTTTACAGGACACGCTATGCTCTCGTTACTATGGGATACGCAGGTGCCATCTTGCAATGTTTTCGAATCTGTGGGCACCTGAAATCAGATATACCATGAGCAGCGACCTAATGCTTGCCTTTTTTACGTATATTAAAATGACTCTGAACACGTGTGTAAATGTGATAATTTTTTTTTTATTTTGCGACGGCAGTATTACTATTGAAGTTCTGACTCAGAGAACAGTTTTTAATTAAATCGGACGTGCAAATAACATAATGCGAATATCGCTGTACCAAAAAACAAAGGTGCCCCCGGGAGCGTACTGCCCCGTGGGAACAGAAGCACCTGCTAATAATCAGTACACAGGGCAGCGGCAGCAGCAACTTTAATTACCTTCTGAACGATTCCACGTGGAATACGATCCCATGAGCCAATAGCCAGGTAATTACAAATAACGCACAAGTTCAGTCTACCATGTTTGCGGTTTTCTGATCGTTAGGAAAATAGCTGGACGGGCATAACGACAGAAGTTACAGTATTCAGACATAAATTTTACAGTAAGAAGTTGAAAAGTTGTGAAGAAACGAAAACTGTATGAGGAATAAATTTTTACTCACTGTGTGTACAAATTCGTAGCGTTTTCCTTTCAGAAGAAAACTTTTCATCCCGTACACGTTAAAATACCACACACTGAAGTTTCGGCTCTCCGTTAACACTGCATTCTGTGAAGGTGTCGTCAATACACACAAAGTATATCATTTCGCTACAATAAGAGCTTCCTTATTATTGACTAATAGACAGCGTCGAAGGATGACACCTGAGCTTGAATGAAACGTGAAAGAAACATTTGTATAGCTAATTGGTCTGCCCTGATAACAGCGGTGCGTCTATTACCATGTGACAACAGTTCTATTTTGTAAATTCCTGGCAGATTAAAAGTGTGTGCCGGACCGAGACTCGAACTCTGGACCTTTGCCTTTCGCGGGCAAGTGCTCTGCCATCTGAGCTTTCCGAAGCACGACTCACACTCCATCCTCACAGCTCAGATGGCAGAGCACTTGCCCGCGAAAGGCAAAGGTCCAGAGTTCGAGTCTCGGTCCGGCACACACTTTTAATCTGCCAGGAAGTTTCATATCAGCGCACACTCCGCTGCAGAGTGAAAATCTCATTCTGGAAACATCCCCTATACTGTGGCTAAGACATGTCTCCGCAATATCATTTCTTTCAGAAGTGCTAATTCTGCAAGGTTCTCAGGAGAGCTTCTGTAAAGTTTGGAATGTAGGAGACGAGATACTGACAGAAGTAAAGCTGTGAGGACGGAGCGTGAATCGTGCTTGGGTAGCTCAGATGGCTTCGGTCAGAGGGTTAGCTGCCCTCTGTAATAAAAAAAAACTGAGTTAATGGATCAACGACGAACTGAAACGGGTGTCTTCCGACGTCCACCCCGAGCAGATACAACGAACGAAATCGAACCAAATGAGACTTTTTTTTTTTAAAAAAACTATGGCAGAGCACTTGCCCGCGGAAGTCAAAGGTCCCGAGTTCGAGTCTCGGTCTGGCACACTGTTTTAGTCTACCAGGAAGTTTCAAATCAGCGAACATTCCGCTGCAGAGAGAAAATCTCATTCCAGTTCTATTTTGTGCTTGCTCTGTCTTTTTCTTCAAATACAGTAGCGACTATGCTATATACCTGCGTTTCTATAAACTTTTTCAAAACAGAGCTTTATTTTTCCAACAAGTCCAACGTTTCCATTAACAAAACATTTTTACTATTTAGGAAGCATACTTTCACTAAACAAGGAAGGGCCTTGGAAAAATGAAACGGAATGTGTTTCCCAGATCAAAGGAAACTTTTAAATGGACAAATCCATTAACGTAGAGACAACAAAGGCGTTTACTAAACATTACGGAACTCACAGATCTACAAGTCTTAAAAAACTACTAGTAGGATTAATAAGCCACGGAAACGGGGTTGTTGCGGTAAGTCAACGGAATGAGATGGGTCCATAGAAAAACAAATTAGGATGTTACAAATGAAAAACGCGAAATAGTGGATTTTCAACAGTATTAATTTATTTCGTCAACTGGTTTTCAGCTTACGAGGCCATCACCAGACAACTGTCTTTTGTTATAAATGAGAATACAGTACTGGTGAACAACATAGAAGAATACATTACACTTGGAGGGTGCGGCGCAAACTCAAAGTGCACGTCATCTTTATTATAACAGTGATAATGTAAGCGAAATAGCTAACGAATATGTAAATATAAAAGGAACAACCCGAAAGAGACTAAACAGCGGAAAAATTGTGTTCAAAGAATAAGGTGTTAGAGGAGAAGGACAACCATACAATCAGCAGAAGAGAAGACGTACGTGTGGCCAAACAGCCTGATAGTCTAAGTAGCAATATCATTTAAATTAGCAGTATTAATCAAGTAAAATGAATACAGGACAAGATTGCTGAAGGAGATATGTTAAGGGCATTGCAGATGGAGCATGACGCAAAAACAGTGTGAAAACTGGCAACTGTAACAACAAATACGTAAGGTGAAACATATCATGGATGAAGAATCCCTTTTACTGTAGAGAAGGCGTCTATATATAATAAATCAACGAAATATTTAGAGTACAAAAACAATCAGAATAGAATAAATAAGTGGTGGAGAAAATGGTGGAATATAACGGAACAGACAGTGAGCGTTTGAAAAATCAGTCACACGCAGGGCTTCAGTGTAGTTTAGAAGAGGGTTACACTATCCTCTAGGTACAACATTCTCCCCTACTCTCTTTACGAAAACTTGATGAATATAATCAGGGGATCTGCTCTCCATTTTAAGAAAAGCTACTTTTTTTGCTCATTTCAACGTTTACGACATTGTTTCTGTTACACTATGTGTCGCAAAATGATATAATCATGAGGTTACATTCAATGGTATGTGTGGCTACAGTTTCCAAAATGTGTTGTGAGTATAATTGGTATTTATCTAGAACGTGCTGCCTCATGCTGACGTTTTACTGATAGAATATCAAAAAAACGCGGAAGGCGATAAATATTTTCCTTTCATTATTTTGTGAGAGTTGCCAGCGACGAAAACTTCCGTTGAAGTTTGAAAGTCTGTGTAAAGTTTCTTAGAAGTCACTAAATACTCTAATTCGAAAATACTCGATGAATACAGTGAGAGGGGCTTCTAAATCATAATCGGTTCCCTTTTTTGTAACTCTCAAAACTGTTTATTTTGCCCACGTAGACGGCTACCCTGCAGTTTTGAACCACTACCACCTACTAAGTTACATGCTCAGGAAACAATCTGCTCAAGGAGCCGTCATCAAATGTTCGACAGGCGCTTTGGTTCTGCTATATCTCATTAGTGTCTTGCACCAACAGCTTGAGCTGACTGATCACAATTCACCCATGTTAAATACGGGATGTTTCAAAAAGAACATAGTACTGCAAAGTATTATTTTGTCCAAACTACCGATCCCTGCGCCTCGGCTCGGCTATTGGAGAAACTAATACATAGTCTAGTTTGTATTAATAGCCGCTAGATATCAGTTGTCTTCTGTTTTGCTTGGTAACCGTCATTTGTTTAAAATGGCTACTTCGCAGCAGAAATCATTTTCTGTTCTCGAGTTTGCGAAGTGCAATTCCGTGACTACAGTGCAAAGACCTTTCAGGATGAGATACCAGATTGATCTTCCGAATGGATGGAACATTCGCAGATGGAATTGACAGTTTCTAGATACAAGATGTGTATGTAAAGGAAAGAGTCCTTGCCGCCCTCGTGTTCCTGAAGAAAATATTGCACGAATTCAAGCTGCTTCCCAACGTAGTCCTTCAAAATCAACTCGTCATGCCAATCGGGAGTTACAGCTGCCTACAACAACAGTTTGGCGTGCTTTGAGACGCCGTACAAGTTACATCTGTAAGAATCTTTGCGTCCTGATGACAAACGCAAACGTGTACATTTTCTAACGACATTCTTGATGCGCTCGACAATGATAACACTTTCGCACAACGCATCGTGTTCAGCGACGAAGCAACTTTCCATGTTAGTGGACAGGTAAACAAACACATTGTTCCAATTTGTGGCCTACAGAACCCACATGCAGCCACTGAACATGTACGAGATTCGCCCAAAGTCAATGTGTATTGTGCGTTATCCCGATCATCTGTTTACGGCCCGTTCTTCTTTGATGGAAACACGCTTAATGGTCAGCAGTATCTCGCTATGTTAAAAAACTGATGGTTACCGAGGCTGCACGAAACAGCTTCATTTTTCAACAATATGGGGCACCCTCTCACTGGAGTCGCCAAGTACGTGAATATCTGAATGAAACTCCACCGAATCGTTGGATTGGTCGTCAAGGAGCTGGTGACTTTGCATGTCTCAGCTGGGCTGCACCGGCACCGGATTTGACACCATCTGACTTCTTCCTGTGGGCTTTCGTTATGTACCACCATTCCCACGCAACCTGGAAGAGTTGAAGAACCGGATCCGCACTGCCATACCATCAGTGGCGAAGGACATGAATGACTGAGTATGGGAGGAATTTGAGTATCGATGTGATATTGTTCGTTTCTCTGATGGAGGGCATATTGAACATGTGTAATCTGAACTTGAGAGGTTCGTAAATATGTGTGTAAAGTTTCATAATCGTATGTTTTGAAGTTTAATACATATATGCATTCGAAATATGTATATTCTTTTTGAAACGTCCTTTAGACTGCAGGACTTTTTTTCATCAACTCTTCGCTGTGCTGCAAGCCGTCTCCATGTTGAGCACTGGTATTGCTACAGTGACTTGCGACTAATGGGGTAGAGTATGCTACAGCCACGCTGCTGGTGCCTCGCTGCTCGCACATCGCAGCTCGCTGCTTGCCGGGATCCTTGTTACATTTACGCTGCAGCCGCGCTGCCCGCTGCTCACCGAAAGTACGAGGTTCACTCCAAAAAAAATACACACTATTTTTTATAAATCCATATTTTATTCTACATCTTTGAAAGTTTTACAGTGTGCAGATACGTCCTTTATGAACAATATTTTCAGTTCTCCACATGATTTCCATCCCTCTCAACTGTCTTACGCCATTTTGGAACCAGCGCATGTATACCCGCATGGTAAAATTGTAGATCGACCTGTTGGAGCCACTGTTTGGCAGCGTGCACAAGGGAGTCATCATCTTCAAACCTTGTCCCACGAAGAGAGTCTTTCAGTTTCCCAAAGAAATGATAGTCACATGGAGCCAGGTCAGGACTGTAAGGCGGGTGTTTCAGTGTTGTCCATCCGAGTTTTGTGATCGCTTCCATGGTTTTTTGACTGACATATGGCCGTGAATTGTCGTGCAACAGCAAACATCCTGCTTTTGCCGATGTGGTCGAACACGACTCAGTCGAGCTTGAAGTTTCTTCAGTGTCATCACATATGCATCAGTATTTATGGTGGTTCCACTCGGCATGATGTCCACAAGCAAGAGTCCTTCGGAATCGAAAAACACCGAAGCCATAACTTTGGTTTTGAGGTTTTTTTTTCTTGGGTGAATCTGCATGATACCAGTCCACTGATTTCCTCTTCGTCTCTGGTGAAAAATAATGGAGCCATGTTTCATCACCTGTCACAATTCTTCCAAGAAATTCATCTCCACCATTCTCGTACTGTTCCAAAAGTTCGCTGCGTACCGTTTTTCTTGTTCCTTTGTGAGCCACTGTCCACATCCTGGGAACCCACCTGGCACAAACCTTTTTTAACGCCAACACTTTCAGTATTCTGCAAACACTTCCTTTCCGTATCCCAACGTAGCGTGACAATTCGCTCACTGTGATGTGTCTGTCAGCAGTCACCAATTCGTTAACTCTCTGCACAGTGTCTGGAGTGTGTGCAGTACAAAGCCTGCCGCTGCGAGGACAATCCTCAATATTGCCATGCCAGCTTTCATCACGTAATCTGCTTGCCCACCGACTAACTGTACTGCGATCGACAGCAGTGTCTCCATTCACCTTTTTCAACCTCTTGTGGATGTTTCCCACTGTCCCGTTTTCACAGAATAGGAATTCTATGACAGCACTTTGCTATAGAACGAACGTCAAGTGTAGCAGCCACCTTGAAGACTTGCTGTGACGGCGCCACTCACGCGAACAAGTTGAACTAAGTTTGAAAATAAGCGGGAAGGATGTATGTACACACTGTAAAACTTTCACACATGCAGAATGAAAACTGTATTTTTACAAAAATAGTGTGCATTTCTTTTGGAGTGACGCTCGTAATTACCCGCCAGCTGTTCACCTAGCTAGCAGAGTTACTTGAGATGGAGGCAGTGGGCACTGATCCAACTTGAGACTCGTGTGGAAATGATTATAAGTACATTTTCTTATATTCATTTTTAATGAATTGTATTTCTCTGTCAATCCTATCGACTGATGATGAAATTGTTTAGTGTGCCGTTTAGCGACGTGTAGGAACGCTGGTACTCGAATTTTCCATCGTTTATTTGTGACTAAAATAGTGACAGTCTCATAGCGATGTCACTCTAATACTGCAGGGATAATGAAGAATTGGCACACATGTTCTATTTATTTAATGGGGATGTAAATGTATCTGTGTTATTATAATACACTATCATAATTATTTAACAGGGAATATCAACGTAAATCGTTTAAAAATCCACTTGGACAGTCTTGTATTCACGTGCGTGTGTCTTTGGAATACTGAGGGAGTATCGATAATATTGTAAACAGCAATACAGGGATGTGGTGTCAGTGTGTTTTGTAATATATCTTATCTGATGATGTAAATGCTACGAATATAGTGTTACCTTAACTCATTGTGCTCTGTAATGATAATCTTAGTCATGACGTAGAGTACTCATGGCACAGATCATTTGATCTTTGCATTAACTATTTTTTATCGTTGGCGTTCTACGAGGTATATTATCACATCTGATATGAAATGAATTCTCTTGTTCTGTTCTTGAATCTGAAAGATACGATGTAATCTTATGTTGTAATACGTTCCATATTGCATATATGTGGCTTTCAGTCGAGTAGAGAACCTCCTTGGATATTAAGTTAATTAATCAGTTATTTTTGGAGTATCTCAACCCTTAGCCTGGTCACTGAAACATTTAAGAAAAGCTTCGCTATAGTATGTAATGTTGATGTAGCTACGATTAATGCCCTAGTCTGGTGCGAACGCTTTCGTAATAAACAAACTTTTTTCAATTAATTATTAGTAACACAATTAGAAACTGCATTTCTTTTGCTCTGAAACTTTAGTCCGATAGCCACGGTTATTTCTATAGTGAAGGAAAAAATTCACAATAAATTACTGCCTATACCAGACGAGAACAGATGGAATATTGCACCACAAGTTTGGAGTAAATTAATAAAAAAATGTGTAAATAGCGGTTGGAGGTGGAGTTCTTATGCTATTGTTTTTAAGGCACTATGAAACTACGTATTAATAATGCAAGGCAAGTTTCTCATATCAGTAGTTTATTTCTTGTGCTGTGGTAATTGTCCAGTCTCGTTTTTACGTGTGTGTCTTTCGAGATAGACGATCAAAATTGTAAATAGCAGTAGGCACGTACTGCTTATGCTATTGTTTCTTAACAAAGTATTACATCACTCGTTATTAATGCAGGGACTTGTTCCTCATGCTAATAGTTGCTTTGTTGCTCCGTGGTAATTCCTCACTCTTGTACTTATAGTTGATATTTGTGGAAAAATCAGCTGAAATTGTAAAAAGTAACTGGAGGCAGAGTGCTTACACAAAATGTTCAACACTTTGCTCCTAACTGTGTCAATTAAGATATGAAATTTGGTAATTTTGGCTACCATTTTCAGCAGGATATCACCTCAATCACTCAGTTCTCCTCAAGGATCGATGAGAGAAATATTTACAGCCAATCTTTGTAGAATATTACATAATATCATTAAACTAAAGTAATACAGCCACAAACTGTAATGTCAAATAGCTCACCTCTTATATTACGTCAATATTCACTGTATTTTTTCAGAATGTACTATGTTTGCACAGATTTACTGTATAAGCCACACACTGTAATTTGAAGCTTCCTTACATCATATATTACAGTAATATCTGCGCCCTTTCTTAAGTAGAGTAACTCTAACTGCTGATGATCTTTGAGTATGATGTACGAGTTCATACCTTGAATGATGAGGTCCATGAACTGCTCTAGTAACAGAAGGTTGAATCGGGAGATGGGAGCCTGATTCATATTGGCCTAAAGAGAAAGGGGCCTAGGGGCTAGTTTTGCACCATCCTATTGGCTGAGATCAGGGGTGCGTGGCCTTGAATTTATCACATACAATTGCCTCACGTGTTTGGGTATGGTGGGGGTTCCCTGAGGGGCGACCTTGAAGATAACAAGCCCAAATGCGTCTGGTGTAACATGATACCAGAAGTGATCTTGAGATAAGATCGTTATTGGGATCAGAACCTGCAGTGCTATACTACTGAAGCTTCGCATTTAATTTCACCTTTCTGCCCATACAATGAACATTTCATTTTCGATTTCTTCACTGTTTTCCTGTAACCATTTTCCCTTAGGTTCCATGCACGTCTTATTTATTACATTCCCAAGTAACTGATATTGCTGCAGCAGTGAATTTTCCCAAGCATTTTTTTAATTTACTTCTTTTGTCGATCAATCTAAGAACTTCTTCTGCACCCAAGGTTTCTTCGTAATTCCCTTGCTTGTACCTATATTATTTTGACTGTCCAACTTCTGTGATTCCCATTTTTGGAGATTTCCATTCCTATTATGTTGACTTCAGCAACTGAAGCCTAAGACAATTTCAAACGCAGAGTCTCATTCCTCTGTACTTCTGTGTAACTCTTCTTTGCTTGTTGACACATCCCAATTCTCTTAACCTCCAATCAAATCTTCGTCCTTAAGAAATAGTGGTTAGCTTCTTTATCTGACCTGCGTACACTGTACAATGTAATATCTGATTTCAGAATCTCTGCCACACCATGATGTAATCTAGCTAGTATGTTCCCATGTCACTACGCCTTTTCCAAATATTTTGAGTCCCCTTCGAGTCTGGCGTTTCAGAGTAACCCACTCTATGATCTAACTTTATGTTTATAACGACTCCTAGTCCTGTATCGCCGATTTCTGCTGCTGTTGATGTTACAATGCAGCCTGACCAAAGATCCTCATCTTATATCCATTACACTTCATTAACACACATTATATCTAGATTGAGCCTTTGCATTTCCCTTTTCAGATTCTCTACTTTCCCTACTACAGTCAAACAGCTCACATTCCATGCTCCAACTCGTGGATGGTATCTACAAAATAAATAAAATAAATAAAATATGTTATTTTGAATATGTTAATTATTCTATCTGTATGATGGTGATTGTGATTGCAATTGTATTTGCTTATCTGGAACGTGGACGTCTAATTATTCGTTATCAGACGCTTGACAATGGCTTTTTCGTAAAGGCAATGTTACTCGTAGTTGACCGTGAAATAAAACTGAATAATCGGACTTCGTAATTAAATCATTTCCAAAGACTGCTGCGGTAGGTGCGGACTCATAATCTAAATCTCAATATTTCAATAATTTGCCAGCCATGCCAATGCGTCGTACAGAGGTGATTGTCTACTAAACATAAAAAAATTACACAGTTAGTTAAATCAGATATATTCAATGAATAAGCCTACAGTTCATAATCCTACTTACTTTTATAAATATAAATTCTTTACAGAATCGAGTGCCTAGTGTGGTTGCAACTCGCAGTATTCTTCTATAACATGAAATATGGCGGTGTGCCAGACAATAAAATAAAATACGTGCTTCTCGCACCACTTCAACCAGAGCTCTCTCTTTCTTAATCAAACATAAGAGTAACGTAACTGTGCTTTTGTTTCATCAGCGACACAGCGCTGCAGTTGTGTGCCATAGGCTTTATTTATTTGTCACTGATCATTTATTTAATTAGTATTTCACGTTTCCGCGGAAACTCACGCTCGACATGCAAATGTGCCTTTATATTGCCCCCTGAATTGCGAGGCGAAAGGACACACCTGCAGGCGAGCAATTCACCTAAAGGCACAAGAAAATCTAAGTTATCTACAACTATTTACATGACTTACATTACACATTATACACATTATATACAAAATTTGAATGACGCGGGTGCGCCGTAAAAGTTCTTATGTTGGCAGATAGAGTGCGCGCATGCGCAGAAGCCTCTGTGTAACTGCAGCACTGCCGTTATATCGTACAGTTAGATCACGCGGCACAGTATTGCAGATCATATTGTTCGTGTGCGCGCCTTTTTCAGTCGTTGCACAAAGAAAATATTCAACCAAGATTACATATGAAGACTACATTCTACGACAGGTAACTTAGTTTTAAATTTACAATATTTGTTATAACACAATACAACTTAGATTGTTGAATGTTCTTAGTTACATAGTATTGTTTTGAAATACTTCAAAGAAAAATGTCCGTATTTTTCAGGTGCGTTGACCTATACACATCGTGTCGTTATTACAGTTCATATTCATCCGCTGCACAATAATTTTTTACAGGTTAGTATCGTCGTGGTAAAGTTTTTTGATCACAGTAACATCGTTGTATAACAACGTGATTAATACATAAGCGTGTCCATTTCTCATTTCCATTATAGTCGTAGTGATGCAGTTCGTTGTGACTAAAAGCATTGCTTATTACAGATCAGACGTGACCCGTCGAGTAATTGGTCCACGTGCAGTTCGTTTTTTACATTCCGTGGAAGCTTGGTTGCAGAACCTCGGACGGCACATAGCTGGCGTCGATCCTTGGACAGTCCAGGTAAGAGTGTCCGTCACATTTCGAGAACATTTCATTCCCTGAAGTTCCAACCAAAATTCTTCCACCCGTCGTGTTGTTTTCTGGACAGGCACTTTGTGTCCATTTAATCCAGTTAACATCTTGAAGTTGGGTACTGCAGTAATATCACTAGACGATGCACGAATTATGCACTTCACATTTTCAGTTTTTTGCTGAATATAGCTCACCTAAATGTTCGTAGTTATTAATCAAGGAAATCGTTCATCGCGTTTACATAGATACGCTGCATAATGAATGGCATTAACAGTTTCTTTCACATAGGTTTCCGCGTAGTTGCAGAGTTAGTAATGTTCGTTAATATCCGTGAACAGTGATTCACTATGCAATGTCTTTTTGGCACTCGTTTTGTTCAAATTTTTACATAGTAACAGTTGCACTATACATCAGTTAAAAAAATAAGTAATTATACATACACACATCACATATTTTCTTAGCATAAACATAATATAGTTGCACATAAACATGTTTACATCATCATTACATTGCTATAGGTTATTACATTGTGTCACATTTGGTTACATGAATTGCAGATATTTACATCCTCTTTAGCGGTTTTGCTGGGATATTATCGATGTTTTTTGTGATGTCATCTGAAATTAAGATAGGTTAGACACAACATTCATTACATCAGTAGGCAAGACCAGGCGTTTTCACTACTCAATAAATATTCAAAATAGTAAGAGAGAGAAAATGTTTGATTCCTCGCGTTTTGTGCGTGTGTGTAGAGTGTCTGTGTGGCCTTGACTACTGATAGGTGCTTTTCGTGTTGAGAGATGTGCGTCTAATATATTTCTCAAAGTAAAAGATCGCTTCACAGATGACGTCTGTCAGTTCGTCAGGTGTCACACCAAGTCAGTGGTACCTTCAGTAACAAATGTTCCGTGAAAAATTAATATGTCATCCACTGCTACGTAATCATAAATTTTACTTTAATATTCCGTCTTTCAGGTGGAGGCGCGCGCTGAAAGAAGAGTTCTTCTGTCTTCAACTGCGTCACTGGAACCGCTGAAATGAAAATTTCTATACTACTTATTATCTGTGTTGTAACAACAGAGTTTTTCGAGTTGCTTAGCAATATTTTGATGGGTATGACTTTGACATTATTCAGCATGAAATGCTCTAAGATCTCGGTGTGCATATAGCCCAATAATTTTATTAGTTCTAGGATGTTGTAACAGATACGCACCAGGATGGGGTATGTTAACAATTATATATGGTCCTTCATATAGCAGACGCCACTTAGCGTTGCGTCGTTTGAGTGCTACAGATTTATGATGAGTACGAAGTAGTACAAGCATTCCTACCTCGAATTTTTGTTTTCTTTTTATTATGCTTCTGTGATGCTTGTTTCGTATTTGTGCGTGATGTGTCAATGTAGTCAATACTTCTTTTATTTTCTGTTCAGGTGTGATTTCCTTGTCTGACAACTTAGGTAATGGTTCTATCCACTGATCGTTCTGTTTGCAATTGAACATGATCTCGTTAGGTGTGTAATTTGTATCGTAAATATTTAAGTTATTGTGTACGTCTTCGAAAAGACTTAGGTAGGACACCCAATTAGTATGTTTTGATGAAATATAGGTCCTCATGAAACGGTTTAATTCTCGGAAAAGTCTCTCAGTCGCGTTACATTGTGGACTAAACCTCGAAATAAATATACTTTTAATGTTATTGTCCTTCAAGAAATTTCTCCATTTGTACCCAGAGTAGTATGCTGCATTATCTGATAGAATTGCTTTAGGTTTTCCCACGTGCGTCAGGTAATCACTTGAGAATCTTCGTATTATAGCATTTGCAGTGGAGGATTTTAAAGCATAAAGTTTTACATGTTTAGAAAATATATCGTAAAAAGCTAAGATATATTTGACGCCTCCAGAGTTTGCTGGATGCGGTCCACTGATGTCAGTACACAGAATTTCCAGGGGTTTACTGGGTAAAATAGAATGTAAATCTGTTTTTGTGGATAAATTCTGAGGTTTTGATTTTTGACATATGACACATGTTTTCAGTTCCCTGTAAATTTTTCTTCTCATATTGCTAAAATAACAGTATGTGCTGAGCTTCGCTAAACACTTTTTTGTCCCATAATGACCCCAAACTAAGTGTGTGTGCCAAATTAAATTACGTTCAGACTCTTTGGGAATGCATACACACCAGTTAGTAGCATTTGGATGTCGTCGATAAAATAGCACATCATTGTGTAACTTGTAATACTCAGTCAAAGGATGATTGTGTTTTTCTACCAGTAATGTTATTATCTTATACCAGTGAGGATCAGATTTTTGTAATTCAGCCATGTTTCTGCACATATCAATATAATATTGGTGATACTACTTGTCTTGCATTAAGAGAATCCTGTAGTCATTTATATTTTCTAAGTCACTGTTGGTATCATTCATACCTTGTGGAAGTCTAGACAAAGTGTCTGCAATGGTGTTGTCCTTACCTCTTATGTACTTAATTTCAAAAGAGTAGTTCTGAAGTGTAACTGCCCATCGTGATAGTCTAGGATGTACAAGTTTACAAGTTAACAAAAATGTCAGGGCCTGGTGATCGGTGTAAATTACCGTATGTTTTCCAAATAAATAATAATTGAATTTCTTGAATGCCCATACTATGGAAAGTGTTTCTAACTCAGTAGTGGAGTATGTACGCTCACATTCAGTTAGAGTGCGACTCGCAAACCCAATAATTCTTATCTGTTCCTCCTCTTTATTCTTTACAACTTGAAATAAGCAACAGCCCAAGCCAGTACGTGAAGCGTCACAAGTCATACAAAAATCTAAATTGAAATCTGGATGGCTCAATATGTTAGCATTCACTAAAGGATGTTTAATTGTATTAAAGTCATTCTGGCACTGTTCCGACCAGATCCAAACTTGATTTTTTCTGAGTAGATTTAGCAGATGTTTACTGTTCAAAAGTGGTTGTGGCAAAAAACGTCTGAAAAATGAACATAGCCCAAGGAATGATTTTAACTGCTTTTTAGTTCGAGGGCTAGGAAAGTTTCTGATAGCATCTAATTTACTGGGATCCGGACGTATGCCCTGTGAATTAATGATATGTCCTAAATACTTTATCTCACTGCAACCAAATTTTGATTTTCTTAGGTTGGCTGTGACTCCAGCTTGTGCAGATTTTTCTAAAATTCTTTGAAGAGTGTCAACGTGTTCATTCCAAGATCGTGTAGCTATCAGTATATCATCTACATAGTGTGTGACTGTCTCAACTAAATCGTCGCCAAGCACGGTATCCAGGGCTGTAATGAATACCCCAGAGCTGACATTCAGTCCGAAGGGTAGAACACAAAACTGATAGGTTCGCTCCCCAAACATAAATGCAGTATATTTCCGAGAATCAGGAGTGATACCCACCTGCCAAAACGAATTAGCGAGATCTATTGTGGAAAAATAGTTTGCATCTAGAAATTTCTGTAATTGCTCTTCTAAATTTTCAGGTTTTGTGTGAACCGGTAAAATTATTTCATTAATAGCTCGTGCATCTAACACTAACCTAATGCTTCCATTTGATTTTTTGACAACAAGTAGAGGACTACAATAAGGTGAAGTGGATGGTTCAATGACCTTCCAGTCTAACATTTGTTTTAATTCTTGCCACACAGCAGGTCGTTGAGATAACGGTACGTTATATGTCTTATGGTAGAAGATCTTGTGAGGCTTAACTTCAATCTTGTACACATACGTGTTGATAACACCTAATCGTTTGGTAAAAACTTGTAAATATTTGGATAACACTTCCTGTAGTTTTATACGTTCATGTACACTGAGAGCTGTAGCTTCACTTATCTTATGATCAAGCAATGTTTTCAAGTCCATTAGCTCTGTGTCAGATGAGTGTGTTTGCATGTCTTGAATGTCATTGTCAAGTACTAACTGAACCTTGTACCCTGTACAGTGTTTGTCATGCTTTAGAGTTCTCCTGTCCAAATCAATAATAATTACACTGCCTTTATCATTTAAAATACATTTACCTTTGGAGAAGTCTATAATGCAGTCCTTCTCGCTCATAATATCTATTCCTAATATGCAATTTGTCACAAGGTTTTGTACAACCAGGAATGGCCATTGTACGGTTCCATTACCTATTTTAACGTTTACAAAAACTTGCTTCGTAACCCTACATGACTTATTACCTAGTGCAGTAGTTATTTTACAGTTTTGGGCAGGAAACTCAGGCACAGGTTCCAATTCACACATCTTTTTATAGAAATTAAAAGACAAAACGCTCACAGCTGCACCTGTATCTAGGATAATAGTAGTTGGAATCCCACCTACTACACCAGTAGTAGATGCTAAAACAATTTCATTTGTGTTTAAACGACATTGTGTACTGTCTTGTAAAAGTTCATCTGATATATTGTTATTGTGGTTGTATCTTATAAATAAAACAGGTAGTTTTTGTTTAGAATTACTCGGCATATCATTATTCCGTTGTTCAAGTGTGGTGTCAAATAACTGATTAACATTGAAGTCGCCCCCCAAGAATTCTTCAGCCACGACCTGGGGCAAAGTAGTGACTGTTTCTAGTTTGTTGGATTATCATTTGTACTAGGTACTGACACAGATTGAGGTTGTGCATCAGGTGTCATTTCTATTATATTCACATTCGGATATTGCCTATTATGATCTCCAAACTTTTGCGGTTGTTGTAGCTGTTGCGCATTATAACTTACCTGTCGGTCGTAAGGTATGCTCCAATTTTGTCCTGGTGGCTGCTGTGGTAAAGCAGAGTTTGAATGAAAGTACTGATCGTTACGAGTCCAACCTTGATGCTGTCTTGGCTCGTAGTTATTATTATTATTTCTATTTCTGTTTGTGTTTTTGTTATTACCTTTGTATCCGTTGTTACCGTTGTAGTTATTAACGCGGTGCCTTTTGTATGGATTGCCGCATGAAATGTTATTACTGTTGTAACTATTGTTTGTATTGGAATACGCGTGTTGATTTTGATTTCCGTACTGAGACGGCATGTGAGTTTGCTGTTTTTGTTGTACCGCGTATCCAACTGTGGGCGCGCCAAAATTGTGTTGGCAAGCCTGCATGTTTTGCATACCACTAGTGTAAACATTGTGGCTGCTGTTTTGCCGCGCGAAGCGCTGATCTTCAAGTAACATGTCAACCGAATCTAAAGCTGTTAAAAAATAATCTGAATCGTCATCCGGGATATGTAGAAGTTTTTCCTTAATGTTGAAAGGCAATTTGGCCTTCAACGCTCGGAGTATATCACGCGTTGCGACTGGTTCGTCTAAAAAATGTCCCATGTTCAAGTATTTTTCAAAATATCTGCGTAAGTTACCATTTTTACTGTTAAAAAGTTCAGGTTCTAAAATTTGTCTTCTGAGTCGCTCCTGGATGGATTGCGACCAGAATTTGTTCAGAAAAGCACGCTCAAACTCACTGTACGTGGTACATACGTCAGCTTGACTGTATGCCCAGACAGCTGCATCGCCTTGGATGTAACCGACAATATATGAAATCTTTTCCCGGTCACTCCAAGTGCGTGGAAATGCGTTACTAAAAGATTTAAGAAAAATCACCGGATGAATGGTTCGTTTTTCTGGGATAAAAATCTGAAATTGCCTGTGTTTCATT
This sequence comes from Schistocerca serialis cubense, assembly GCF_023864345.2. NCBI lineage: Eukaryota > Metazoa > Arthropoda > Insecta > Orthoptera > Acrididae > Schistocerca > Schistocerca serialis. Next base: position 764,621,366 of record NC_064642.1, on the reverse strand, counting down.
AAGCTTTCATCTTCCTTCGCATTGTGATATGGATTTATTCCACTGTAATTACTGGTATGTTCAGCTGGCGAGTAATTACGATAATGTTGCGGTGGTTTACCATGATAATAGCTTGTGTTTGTGTTTCCACATCGTGGTATGTGTTGTAGTCGTGGTGTGTTTTGTTCTTGTGTATTTGTCGTGTGCGGAATGTGTGTATCATACTCGAATGTATATTGGTTTCTGAACTGTACATTTTGACTGATATTTTCGTTACATTCAGACTGTAGTTGATCGGTGAATTGTCTCATGGGTGCAGTGACGGATTGTACTGCGTCACTGATCAGCTGTTTGTTATTAGTAATGTATTGCGCTACGGAGTCGTGCACAATTGTTGGTAAATTTTCACGTAAGCATCTATCAAAATGTTTGTCTTTGTTCTCAACCCAATCATGAAATTCTTTATTAATATTTTGAAAATGAGCTGTGGCATCTGATTGGAAGATGTCAGTCAGGTGTTGTTCAACATTGTCAAATTTATTCTGTACGTCAGTAATTCGTTTTTCAAGGTTGTCATGTACTGAAGGATATGTTTGAATTTGTTCAGTAAGAACTTCACACGTGACATTAAGGTTTTTTACTTGTGTCTGTAAAAGTGCTAGGTCAGTTGTAGTCTTTTCTTGTCTCGTATTGAGCTGGGAAAATTTAGTACTGAGTTCGGTCATCTGTTTGGTCAGTGTGGCGTCTATAAGTTCCACACGCTTGCATAAAGTGTCATTAGCTATCTTGATTGCTATGAGATCAGATTTGATTTCGTCATTTTGTGTTTTTAACTGTTCATTTTGTGTCTCTAATTGTGCCTTTAAGGTTGCCATGTTTTCTGCGTTTTGTTTCATTAGCATTTGTAACATGTCGGCAATGTTTACCGTTTGCAAGGTCTCTGCCCCCGCCGCATCATTAGACGTGACGTCATGCATTAACATGGGCTCTGATTGAGATTTTGAAATTTTTGTAGTGGACGGCCTATCGTCAAAATTTTCGTCAACACTTGCGTCAATGTTTGATGAATCGTCACTACCGGTTGCTGTCGTAAAGTCATTCTCTAACACTTGTCTCACGTCCGAGTCGGATTGCGTCTGAATAGTACGTCCTTGCTGTTCCATTTTTGCGTATTGTTTTCTAGTTATTACCATGCCACACGTGATATATGTTTCAAGAAAATTTTTGACACTGATTTTAAAATAAAATGTAGTTGAGCATGAATCGCTCGTAGCAACAATGGCTGTCTGTTAATTTAAAAATATAAACTGAATTTGAGATTATTGGTAATGGCTGCTGGCCATGTTACATGATATCGTACAGAAGTCGGCCATATTGTACACTCGTGAATCGGTATTGTTGCATACGTTATTGTTTAGGGAAAAGTACTGAGAATGAAATTTATCACTGAAACTGTTATGCAGAAAAGAAACACTACAGAATTTACTGAAAAGCAAATACACTGAATTATACGTCTGGTCAAGCCTACCAATGCAAAGATGCTGCGTCTTACCTTATTTTGCTGGAAGTTTCATTGCGTCTTCCCGCAAAATTTCAGAATTGGAAAATATCTTCAGATTTTGTTATCTCTCATACATTGACGTCCAGGTCCAGAAAGTTGATTTTTTACATGAAACAAAGAGAACAATGTAACAAATGACAAAATAACAAGTCCTGTCACGGTCGCCAATATAAAATAAATAAAATAAATAAAAAAATATTGTTATTCTGAATATGTTAATTATTCTACCTGTATGATGGTGATTGTGATTGCAATTGTATTTGCTTATCTGGAACGTGGACGTCTAATTATTCGTTATCAGACGCTTGACAATGGCTTTTTCGTAAAGGCAATGTTACTCGTAGTTGACCGTGAAATAAAACTGAATAATCGGACTTCGTAATTAAATCATTTCCAAAGACTGCTGCGGTAGGTGCGGACTCATAATCTAAATCTCAATATTTCAATAATTTGCCAGCCATGCCAATGCGTCATACAGAGGTGATTGTCTACTAAACATAAAAAAATTACACAGTTAGTTAAATCAGATATATTCAATGAATAAGCCTACAGTTCATAATCCTACTTACTTTTATAAATATAAATTCTTTACAGAATCGAGTGCCTAGTGTGGTTGCAACTCGCAGTATTCTTCTATAACATGAAATATGGCGGTGTGCCAGACAATAAAATAAAATACGTGCTTCTCGCACCACTTCAACCAGAGCTCTCTCTTTCTTAATCAAACATAAGAGTAACGTAATTGTGCTTTTGTTTTATCAGCGACACAGCGCTGCAGTTGTGTGCCATAGGCTTTATTTATTTGTCACTGATCATTCATTTAATTAGTATTTCACGTTTCCGCGGAAACTCACGCTCGACATGCAAATGTGCCTTTATATATCCTTAGTGTCGTTACTGATTATTTTTGTCATGGTTACATCTAGTTTGTCACTCCCCTATTCTGGAATATCTTGCCAATGGACACATCATCATGAGTCTTTTCAACTACAGGCTACGTGCTGTTGATAATTTTTACTTATGGACCGTCTGACAGCAACTGAGTAAAACACAATTTTACTGCCATACGCGTTTCCCCTTTATTTTCTGCAAGGCATCATCAGTGGCCTGGAAAATGTACATATATTTGCTATTTAATTTACATTTTTGTCACTGTGTCTATAGGTCATAAACAGTTCTGGTGGTTGGTATTTCCTATTAAGTAGTAATATTTTGAACTGTACTTACAGGTTGCGTGGACAATTTCTTACATATTACACTCCTGTATCATTTTTGCTGTTGTTCTTCTTCTTATGAATGCCAATTTGCGATTTTTTTCACATTCAACAGCACTATGAGCGCTTGTTTCAATGCTATGTTTTGGTTTCTGTTGCCGACTGTCAAATGTTTTTGCCAAAGATCGAATGTTATTGCCAAACTTTCGAGTGTAATTATTGAAGTATCTGTGATCTGTTCGTGTATGCATTTGTGTGTGTGTTTGTGTATGTGTGTGTGTGTGTGTGTGTGTGTGTGTGTGTGTGTGTGTGTGTGTGTGTCCATATGGTGAAGGGGGAAGAGTTTTTTTGTTTTATGTTATCATTTCCTTTATTAAGTGTAGTAGGGAGCCTGTGCTGATGTGTGTTTGTTCATTTATCACATGTTTGTTTTCTGCTATGGGTTTCTGGATGCGGAAGTTTTCTTGCGTTGGTATAAGATGTTTGTCATGGTTGTGGTGCAGTATACATAAGCATGACATGCAGGAATTTTGAAACACGGTACAAGGAACATATCAGATGTATGAAACAAACAATTCCACATTTGCAGAGCATTTAAAACACCATAACCATCATCCTACAAACATGGAACAAGAATTGAAAATAATGAAAATAAGCAACCATGACAAACATCTTATACAAACGCAAGAAAACTTCCACATCCAGAAAGCCGTAGCAGAAAACAAACATGTGATAAATGAACAAACACACATCAGCATAGGCTCCTCACTACACTTAATAAATAAAATGATAACATAAAACAAAATAACTCTTCCCCCTTCACCATCTGGACACACACACACACACACACACAGCTCACAAAAAAATTATATATATATATATATACCACACCAAAATACACACACACATAAGCAGCGCCCACAAAAAAATTATATATACAGGGTATCCCAGCTATTTTGTCCACCCAAAATATCTCTGGAACAATAACAGCTATTGGAAAACGACTTTCACCGGTATGAATGTAGGGCTGGGGCCCATGAATGTACATATTTGGAAACATTCTAAAACGAAATCATATGTGTTTTTTAACACAAACTTATGTTTTTTTAAATGGACATCCTATATTTTTTTTCAGCAATCCATAGCATGACAAAGCACATACACAATGACGTTGATTGCATCGCAATATTCCCATTACATCCCGAGATATTGAGACGCGAAGTTGACGCTTGAAACACCCGACATGCGCTGCTAGCGCACTTCCTGAGGCTCAGGCGTGAACCCCACGCTGCCCATAATCGCGATGTGATTGACATTTATAATCACACCTCCACATTTATCAAGAGGTCCGAAACGAATAATACGGTCTGCTGCCATCCTGCATTAACGTCGTACATTCCAGCAGGTATTTATCCCATAGGCTAGGGGTGATGCGGTTCTGTAACATATCTGTGTATCGCAACGTTAGTCACAAAGTTAACTTCGCTTATCGTTAATCCGTGACTAAAACGGTAATGCCGTTCAACGTTAAAACTTTACTTACCGTAGATCTAGCGCAAATGACAATTAATCTTTCACTAGTAATAGTAAAATTCATGTTGATGGTTTTAGTGAAACGAGCAAGTGGACTAAAAGTTTTACCGTTGTTTAGGTAAAAATGTTTTGATTTGGGAAGTTCAGGTAGGACATAGAAGATGAATGTAAACATGTTTAACCAATTAGTTTTATTATCACATAACTATCAATGTTATGTTTATCTAATGCGTTAAATGACAAATTGTTGGAAACAAATGTTTCTTAACATCACTGGGTAAAATGGCCCTTTGTAGAAACGTCCACTGTGATACTAGCACTACATACTAAACATAGCGTTCACATCTCACGCTCAAAGTGATGCCCATTGGCTTGCATACATAGGGTCACTCTGCGGATGAAGGATGCCCTACTTCGTGCTACTGTTCCTCTTTGATGGCTGTACAAGCATCAATAATGCGTTGCTTCATGTCCTCTGGTGTTGTTGGCTCATGTTGGTAAACAGCATCCTTCACTGCTCCCCAAAGAAAATAATCCAGCGGTGTAAGGTCCGGAGATCGGGCAGGCCACCTAACTGGGCCACCTCGTCCAATCCACCTACCAGGGAACTTACGGTTCAGAAGTCGTCGTGCTCGTAAGGCGTTATGTGCAGGGCATCCGTCATGCTGATACCACATGACCATTCTCCGGTTTAGAGGTACGGTGTCCAAGAAAACAGGAAGATTGTGTCGTATAAATCTGGAGTATTGTCTGCCATTTTGGATGCCACTTATAAAGAAAGGTCCGATAATGGTATCTCCAATAATCCCACAGCAAACATTAACTTTCCACGGACGTTGATGCTCTACCTGGCGGAGCCATTTTGGATTGTCTGCGGACCAATAATGCATATTCCTCATATTGATAATTCCTTTGTTGGAGAATGATGCCTCGTCGGTAAAGAGAACATCTGCAAAAAAATTTGGATTAGTCAGAAGTTTTTGTTGAGTCCACCGACAAAATGTTACCCTATTGCGGAAGTCATTTCCATGAAGATCCTGGTGTAAATGAACATGGTAAGGATAAAATTTATGACGTTTAAGAATACGCTGTGCACTTGATTTCGACGCAACAACTTCACGTTCAATTTGACGTGTGCTGATTTGAGGATTCACAGCTATGGTAGCGAGCACAGCAACTTCAACACGTTTATCTGTGCGTGTTCAAGGACGATGTCGAGGTCTTGGATTTAAGCTTCCCGTTTCACGTAGACGAGATGTGAGACGACCAAACATCCGGCGCTTGTCAGTGAATCGTCTTCTGCACAGTCGTTCTGCCTGAACAGCAGTTCGTCCACCTACAACAGGGTACAGTACAGGTATGTAGAGTAAGGTAGAAAACAGACATATTAACTTGATAATCATAATGCTCGCTAACAGTACTATCAACAAACAAGCAATCTCATAACGTGTTTCCCGTCAACATACATTCTCCATAGATCAGCAGCATTTCTACCATATCTTCATGTGTGTACATTATACTGTACAGTATAAGTTCCACAACACAACGTTTATTCACAATGTGTATTACCTCCGTGCCGTCACTAGATTACTCTGATGCACGACTACACTGGAAAGCGGTGTACTGCACACCAAAGCTACAACAAATGGGATGCTCGGAGGGTGGTGGAGTACAGGAGTTTGCATGGGTGGCAAATCATAAACAAGGCGAAGTGGTAACTATGGCAGTAGTGGGAACTACGTTGGACACTTGACTAGGTAGAGCCAGACCCTGCGCGACAGGCACAATGGGTCATATAACGCATTAGACAAATCTTATTTTGGGTGTGCAGGATAAATAAGACAGCCTGACGGGTGTACACCGATCGGTACTGGTTCATATTGTGTACGTAGATACGTAAAACGTGCAAGAGGGAAACCATTATGTGCTTATGAGAGTTGATGGCAGCAGACCGTATTATTTGTTTCGGACCTCTTGATAAATGTGAAGGTGTGATTATAAATGTCAATCACATCGCGACTACGGGCAGCATGGGGTTCACGCCTGAGCCTCAGGACGTGCGCTAGCAGCGCATGTCGGGTGTTTCAAGCGTCAACTTCGCGTCTCAATATCTCTGGATGTAATAGGAATATTGCGATGCAATCAACGCCATTGTGTATGTGCTTTGTCATGCTATGGATTGCTGGAAAAAAATATAGGATGTCCATTTAAAAAACATAAGTTTGTGTTAAAAAAACACATATCATTTCGTTTTAGAATGTTTCCAAATATGTACATTCATGGGCCCCAGTCCTAAATTGATACCGGTGAAAGTCGTTTTCCAACAGCTGTTATTGTTCCAGAGATATTTTGGGTGGACAAGATAGCTGGGACACCCTATATATACACTCCTGGAAATTGAAATAAGAACACCGTGAATTCATTGTCCCAGGAAGGGGAAACTTTATTGACACATTCCTGGGGTCAGATACATCACATGATCACACTGACAGAACCACAGGCACATAGACACAGGCAACAGAGCATGCACAATGTCGGCACTAGTACAGTGTATATCCACCTTTCGCAGCAATGCAGGCTGCTATTCTCCCATGGAGACGATCGTAGAGATGCTGGATGTAGTCCTGTGGAACGGCTTGCCATGCCATTTCCACCTGGCGCCTCAGTTGGACCAGCGTTCGTGCTGGACGTGCAGACCGCGTGAGACGACGCTTCATCCAGTCCCAAACATGCTCAATGGGGGACAGATCCGGAGATCTTGCTGGCCAGGGTAGTTGACTTACACCTTCTAGAGCACGTTGGGTGGCACGGGATACATGCGGACGTGCATTGTCCTGTTGGAACAGCAAGTTCCCTTGCCGGTCTAGGAATGGTAGAACGATGAGTTCGATGACGGTTTGGATGTACCGTGCACTATTCAGTGTCCCCTCGACGATCACCAGTGGTGTACGGCCAGTGTAGGAGATCGCTCCCCACACCATGATGCCGGGTGTTGGCCCTGTGTGCCTCGGTCGTATGCAGTCCTGACTGTGGCGCTCACCTGCACGGCGCCAAACACGCATACGACCATCATTGGCACCAAGGCAGAAGCGACTCTCATCGCTGAAGACGACACGTCTCCATTCGTCCCTCCATTCACGCCTGTCGCCACACCACTGGAGGCGGGCTGCACGATGTTGGGGCGTCAGCGGAAGACGGCCTAACGGTGTGCGGGACCGTAGCTCAGCTTCATGGAGACGGTTGCGAATGGTCCTCGCCGATACCCCAGGAGCAACAGTGTCCCTAATTTGCTGGGATGTGGCGGTGCGGTCCCCTGCGGCACTGCGTAGGATCCTACGGTCTTGGCGTGCATCCGTGCGTCGCTGCGGTCCGGTCCCAGGTCGACGGGCACGTGCACCTTCCGCCGACCACTGGCGACAACATCGATGTACTGTGGAGACCTCACGCCCCACGTGTTGAGCAATTCGGCGGTACGTCCACGCGGCCTCCCGCATGCCCACTATACGCCCTCGCTCAAAGTCCGTCAACTGCACATACGGTTCACGTCCACGCTGTCGCGGCATGCTACCAGTGTTAAAGACTGCGATGGAGCTCCGTATGCCACGGCAAACTGGCTGACACTGACGGCGGCGGTGCACAAATGCTGCGCAGCTAGCGCCATTCGACGGCCAACACCGCGGTTCCTGGTGTGTCCGCTGTGCCGTGCGTGTGATCATTGCTTGTACAGCCCTCTCGCAGTGTCCGGAGCAAGTATGGTGGGTCTGACACACCGGTGTCAATGTGTTCTTTTTTCCATTTCCAGGAGTGTATATATATATATATATATATATATATATATATATATATATATATATATAACACCAAAACACACACACACACTCACACAAACACATACATACTTACACAAACACACACACATATACATACACGAATAGATCACAGATACTTCAATAATTACACTCGAAAGTTTGGCAATAACATTTGATCTTTGCCAAAAACATTTGATAGTCGACAACAGAAACGAAGACATTGCACTGAAACAAGCGTTCAGTTCATAGTGCTGTGGAATGTGAAAAAAAAGAACGCAAATTGTCATTCATAAGAAGAAGAACAACACCAAAAATGATGTTGTTGTTGTGGTCTTCAGGCCTGAGACTGGTTTGATGCAGCTCTCCATGCTACTCTATCCTGTGCAAGCTTCTTCATCTCCCATTACCTACTGCAGCCTACATCCTTCTGAATCTGCTTAGTGAATTCATCTCTTGGTCTCCCGCTACGATTTTTACCCTCCACGCTGCCCTCCAATACTAAATATGTAAGAAATTGTCCACGCAATCTGTAAGTACAGTTCAAAACATTACTACTTAATAGGAAATACCAATCACCAGAACTGTTTATAACCTATAGGCACAGTGACAAAAATGTAAATTAAATAGCAATTATATGTACATATTCCAGGCCACTGATGATGCCTTGCAGAAAATAAAGGCGGAAAGCGTATGGCACTAAAATTGTGTTTTATTCAGTTGCTGTTAGACGGTCCATAAGGAAAAATTATCAAGATACCGTAATATTACACGCAACTGAGGAAGACAGGGCTACAAAAATTAAAGATGACAGGCTTCGTTGCCTGAGGAAACGCATTAAGTGTCTTTAATACAGTGGTTTCTGTTGCCTTTTGCATCCCCTTGCAATTGATCATTAATGTGTAACTATGCGTAGCTTTAAGGTGTGAGCAAGCTGCTGTCTGATGGAGATGGGTAGGGTATTGGGTAAAGAATGCACACAGCTGATATAACACTTTATTGACAATACAGATCGGACATATTTCAGCATGTAAAGTGGGAGATGGACCTCAGACCTCAGCACGATGGTGCAGATACGCCGACGCAGACGTTCCCAATAGAGTACACTGGACGGCCCTATTACCACCGCGTGGCAGTGGGCGACGGCGGTAGGAGGCTGGATAGAGGGGTGGCAGTGATGTGGACGCAGGGCCAGACACTCAGGCAGCAGTCGTTGGCTCGCAGCCCAGTGGAGAGAGCGGCTGGCGTTGGCTGTGCGTCGTTGGACAGACCTGCTGCACCGAATCATGACGAACTGGATCTGCGGGTATAAATCTTTAATCCCACTGCTGACAGATGTGGAAGAGCTAGCGTAGAAACGTCTGGAGCAGGGAAATGTCTGAGGCGTGAGGTAACTGGTGGTAGGTCGGACACGCTGCTGTGGCTATGTGACGTACGCATTCACTGCAACGTGGGAGCATCGACTGTAAAAGTGGCGCCTCTGTTGACATTGCTATCAGAGGCGTTGGCTGACGGACTGTGCCGGGGTTCCAACATTGGGCTGCCTTATAAATTGCTGCAAGTGATTCTTCCACCTTTTAGAGGTAATTTCCCAATCCAAAGGCAAGAGGGTGCCCTGAACCTCTGTCTACTCCTCCGCCAGTTTTGACTAGGCCTTTGGTAGAGAAAGGGTGACTCCATATACCACAAATATTTGGTCGTCATTGCTGACGTTTTTTGACTTAAAAAGGAAAGCAGTGGCTAGCTTCAAACGTGGGACCGGGGGCCTTGCACTGGAAATATCTGCACAACGGTGCAACTGTCGATGGCATGTGCCTGATATCTTGCTTTGAAACAAGCTTATTCCATTCACTCAAAATACAGCAGTAATATACATTATTTATATTAGTCTCAGTTGAGTTCTCTGGCAGGGTTAGCTGTATGTTAACTCTGATAAACAATGGTATGGGTAGGTTCACTGACGAAAAGTTGGTCGAATGTGCACCTCGCGTTTCGGTTCACCAAAGTTCTACTGAATGCAGTGGAAGAGCAGAACAACGATGTTATACTGTGCCGCTACCGGAGCAGTGGGAAAATCGTGATAGTACTTTTGCATCTGTTTGCATTCACGTTAGAGAATCTGTATGCTGTTTCCTGTAAATTTTGATGACTGCATATTTTTGTGTCTCCAGCTGGTACAAGAGCCAACCATACAAAGAGAGTGCGCCTCATAGCAAGGTCACCCTCCATATTTTGCTCAGACCCCATAGCTGGAGCACGCAGCGTGAACTATATTGCACTTTAGCCTTACACCACACAAGTAGCTCCCACTCGTGAATATAAACTCCACTCAGCCATAAGGTTCAGGAAAGGCTGCCAAGATTCCTGGAAATACACGTACATCAATAAGACTACCAATTTACACCGAAAGGGCTTGTAGCCAGTTTCACTGCCTAGCACCAAGAAGGGGTGGAGGGATGGAACTCATCTCCAATAGCCTGCTTTTTCGCCCACTGCCGCCGGCTGTTGGTCACTTGGCGGCCCTTTTCAACGCTCCAAAGAGCACTGGAAACTTCTCTGCAGTAAGCATGCATGCTAAGAATCGTAGCTATCCCCTAGCCACGGAAAGATGCCCGCTCTCGGCAAAGCTATTGATCAATAAGTATTCTCTCCAAGGTCTTCGAGAGTCTCTTCCTGCGACGCCTCCTGGACTGTGTGAAACCAGAGAACCTTTTACTAGATCTCCTGTTCGGAACCGGAAAGGGCATCTCACAACCCACCAAGTTTACATAAACGACTTTGTGATGTTTTCTGAATATCTTGCGTTGCATTTGTCTTTTTGAGGCAATACTGCAATCGCAAAATCGTACAAAATAAATCTTAGAATTCTTCTATATATGCTAATGTTGGAGATAGTGTTTTTGTTTGTTTGCTTACAAAGATTGTGCCTCTTCTACACTCCTGGAAATTGAAATAAGAACACCGTGAATTCATTGTCCCAGGAAGGGGAAACTTTATTGACACATTCCTGGGGTCAGATACATCACATGATCACACTGACAGAACCACAGGCACATAGACACAGGCAACAGAGCATGCACAATGTCGGCACTAGTACAGTGTATATCCACCTTTCGCAGCAATGCAGGCTGCTATTCTCCCATGGAGACGATCGTAGAGATGCTGGATGTAGTCCTGTGGAACGGCTTGCCATGCCGTTTCCACCTGGCGCCTCAGTTGGACCAGCGTTCGTGCTGGACGTGCAGACCGCGTGAGACGACGCTTCATCCAGTCCCAAACATGCTCAATGGGGGACAGATCCGGAGATCTTGCTGGCCAGGGTAGTTGACTTACACCTTCTAGAGCACGTTGGGTGGCACGGGATACATGCGGACGTGCATTGTCCTGTTGGAACAGCAAGTTCCCTTGCCGGTCTAGGAATGGTAGAACGATGGGTTCGATGACGGTTTGGATGTACCGTGCACTATTCAGTGTCCCCTCGACGATCACCAGTGGTGTACGGCCAGTGTAGGAGATCGCTCCCCACACCATGATGCCGGGTGTTGGCCCTGTGTGCCTCGGTCGTATGCAGTCCTGATTGTGGCGCTCACCTGCACGGCACCAAACACGCATACGACCATCATTGGCACCAAGGCAGAAGCGACTCTCATCGCCGAAGACGACACGTCTCCATTCGTCCCTCCATTCACGCCTGTCGCGACACCACTGGAGGCGGGCTGCACGATGTTGGGGTGTGAGCGGAAGACGGCCTAACGGTGTGCGGGACCGTAGCCCAGCTTCATGGAGTTGGTTGCGAATGGTCCTCGCCGATACCCCAGGAGCAACAGTGTCCCTAATTTGCTGGGAAGTGGCGGTGCGGTCCCCTACGGCACTGCGTAGGATCCTACGGTCTTGGCGTGCATCCGTGCGTCGCTGCGGTCCGGTCCCAGGTCGACGGGCACGTGCACCTTCCGCCGACCGCTGGCGACAACATCGATGTACTGTGGAGACCTCACGCCCCACGTGTTGAGCAATTCGGCGGTACGTCCACCCGGCCTCCCGCATGCCCACTATACGCCCTCGCTCAAAGTCCGTCAACTGCACATACGGTTCACGTCCACACTGTCGTGGCATGCTACCAGTGTTAAAGACTGCGATGGAGCTCCGTATGCCACGGCAAACTGGCTGTCACTGACGGCGGCGGTGCACAAATGCTGCGCAGCTAGCGCCATTCGACGGCCAACACCGCGGTTCCTGGTGTGTCCGCTGTGCCGTGCGTGTGATCATTGCTTGTACAGCCCTCTCGCAGTGTCCGGAGCAAGTATGGTGGGTCTGACACACCGGTGTCAATGTGTTCTTTTTTCCATTTCCAGGAGTGTATTACACAGAATATCACTTACACGAGTGATCAAAACATGCTGCAGATATATTACGACAGTATGGTTTCACAAAGAGATTTTATACAGTCAGAAGTGTTACATTTTTTGTGGATTACACTATACACACAAAGTTGTCAATTGTAAAATATATTTTACCGTTATTGACTGTTGAATTATCGATTATGTTTCTGTTTTGCTGTAGATCTTGAGTAGAGTCTATGAGGAAATGCACACGTCTGTGCAAATTACTACAGCTATCATATGCAGAAGAAACTACCGAGAATTTTTCCTCCTTGCTTTTTGTGGTGTATAAAATTTACAGCTCCTCCAATCAATCCATTGCATGTATTCTTTTTAAGCAGTGCAGTATCTTAAGACCTTCAATCTTTTCGAAAGGGTCTCCAGTGTTTTTTGTACCTGTTTCTATAGCTGGTTTTGTAAATTGGTTGTGTGTGTTACAGTAGATGTGTTCAGTGCATGTAATTTGGAAGTTCCTACCAGTTTGTCTTATGCTGCAGCTCGAGCAAGTTTTAGATGTGATTTTATATATTCCTGAGTATGAGAATTTATCTATCTTATTGTTTAAGTTACGGACTAATTTCTGTTATAGTTTGTTGTCTGTGGAGAAAGCTGCTTTCATTACTAAAGCATGAAAAAGTAAGCAACAGTTGTAGTTTTTCAGTTTTTCATTGTTTCAGTAATCGCACATATTTTCTCTTAATAAATAAACAAATTTCTGCCGTAATTTGCCTTATCGTATTTGACACGATGAAGTTGTTTTGTGCAAGGAAACTTCAGTAGCAGCAGCTGCTTTATGTGGTAAGGGGTTCTCTTTCAGACATGGTTGACGCAAAGCGTATTTGGTGAATACAACACATATAGCAGAGTTTTTAATTGTTATGGAGGTATATTCATAGAAACACAGGTAATTGGGATAACAAACCGATGTTCTTGTTATTCTCTATCGAACCACCAGAATATTCTGAAAATATTCCCAAACTACCTCAGTAGAGTTCGGGCCCACGCTGTGTATTCTCTTGTTCTCTCATACACTGTCTAAGAATTTCCTCATGACTCACGTCTCTCCATCAATCCTCAGTTACATTGCGAAATCCTCATACCTCTCCCTCCCCCCCCCCCCCCCCACCTCTCTCTCATTCTCTCTCTCTCTCTCTCTTACCCATATTTCTCGGCAGTCCGTTTCCGTTCTTGCTACCTATGAGCGCATAAGCGTTCCCCAGGCGCCCAGATGCGTGTAACTTTGTGCAAGTGTCGTTAGAGGCATACATAGGGCCACTTTTCAGTCGAGGTAAACAATAGCATTCTGTTGCCAAGACCGCTCGCTCCCTCGGATTATGCAGTCCTCCCCTTTGAAGTTTGCCGGTGCCGTCGTTTCTGCCCGCTTAATGTAGCGAGCAACACTTGCCGGGTAGAGGCCACTTCTGGGTTATTTCGTGCGAAAGCTGTGGCACAGTATGCGGCATGAGGCTTTCTTCTGTGATACCACGGACAGTGGACCATATGTCTCGCCATCGCCGGCCATCAGTACTTTAAGGTTAACATAAAATGAATACACTAAACACAGTTATACTCAATTAAAAAATCACAATTTAATTTGAACATAGTCAGGGTGTTTCAATGTCTTTACGACAAACGTCTAGAGACGACAGATCACGTCACGGGGAACCCCTTTTACTAGAGACAAAAATGTTCACTGACACCTCCCAGCAACGTCACGCACACTTTAGTGTACCCTGCCCCTGACGATGAGATTTCACCAAACTAAAAGGGTGTACCAACCAGGTGCGCAGCATACTATCGACCCTATTAAAATGAGTGTTTCTAAGGGAAAAAGATGTATAAGAATCGATTGAAGCGGAAGAAGTGAAGAAATCTGTATATTGCGAGTAATAACTTATGGCTGTGAAACATGGACATTAAATGAGTTCTACATCTACGTACATATTCCGCAATCCACCATACGGTGCGTGGCGGAGGGTACCTCGTACCACAACTAGCACCTTCTCTCCCTATTCCAAACAGAACGAGGGAAAAATGACTGCCTATATGCCTCTGTACGGGCCCTAATCTTATCTTTGTGGTCTTTCCGCGAAATATAAGTTGTCGGCAGTAAAATTGTACTGCAGTCAGCCTCAAATGGTGGTTCTCTAAGTTTCCTCAGTAGCGATTCACGAAAAGAACGCCTCCTTTCCTCCAGAGACTCCCACCCGAATTCCTGAAGCATTTCCGTAACACTCGCGTGATGATCAAACCTACCAGTAACAAATCTAGCAGCCCGCCTCTGAATTGCTTCTATGTCCTCCTTCAATCCGACCTGATAGGGATCTCAAAGGCAGTACTCAAGAATAGGTCGTATTAGCGTTTTGTAAGCGGTCTCCTTTACACATGAACCACATCTTCCCAAAATTCTACCAATGAACCGAAGACGACTATCCGCTTTCCCCACAACTGCCATTACATGATTGTCCCACTTCATATCGCTCTGCAGTGTTACGCCCACATATTTAATCGACGTGACTGTGTCAAGCGCTACACTACTAATGGAGTATTCAAACATTACGGGATTCTTTTTCCTATTCACCTACATTAATTTACACTTATCTATATTTAGAGTTAGCTGCCATTCTTTACACCAATCACAAATCCTGTCCAAGTCATCTTGTATCCTCCTACAGTCACTCAAAGACGACACTTTCCGCTACACCACAGCACTGTCAGCAAACAGCCGCACATTGCTATCCACCCTATCCAAAAGATCATTTATGTAGATAGAAAACAACAGCGGACCTACCACACTTCCCTGGGGCACTCCAGATGTTACCCTCACCTCCGATGAACACTCACCATCGAGGACAACGTAATGGGTTCTATTACTTAAGAAGTCTTCGAGCCACTCACATATTTGAGAACCAGTCCCATATGCTCGTACCTTAGTTAGGAGTCTGCAGTGGGGCACCGAGTCAAACGCTTCCCGGAAGTCAAGGAATATGGCATCCGTCTGATACCCTTCATCCATGGTTCGCAAGATATCATGTGAAAAAAGGGCGAGTTTCGTTTCGCAGGAGCGATGCTTTCCAAAGCCGTGCTGATGCATGGACAGCAACTTCTCTGTCTCAAGGAAATTCATTATATTCGAACTGACAATATGTTCGAGAATCCTGCAACAAACCGATGTTAAGGATATTGGTCTGTAGAGGATACGTCCTTCTAGCCTTCTTATATACAGACGTCACCTGCGGTTTTTTCAGTCGCTCGGGACTTTGCGTTGGGCAAGAGATTCGCGATAAATGCAAGCTAAGTAAGGAGCCAATGCAGTAGAGTACTCTCCGTAAAACCGAATTGGAATCCCATTAGGGTCAGGCGATTTATTTATTTTCAACCCATTCAGCTGTTTCACAACCCCAGGGATGTTTATCACTATGTCCTCCATACGGTAATCTGTACGAGGCTCAAACGGCAGTATGTTTGTACGATCCCCTTGCGTGAAAGATTTCTCAAACGCTAAATTTAAAATTTCAGCTTCCGTTTTGCTGTCTTTCGTTGCCGGGCCAGACTGATCAGTGAGTGACTGGATGGAAGCCTTCGACCTGCTTACCGATTTTACGTAAGACCAGAATTTCCTTGGGTTTCCAGCAAGATCTTTTGCTAAGGTATGACGGTGGTAGTTGTATCTTCGCGCATCACTCCTTTTACAGCAGCACGAATCTCTACTAACTTTTGCCTGTCCTCATTCTCCCGATCTTTCTTGTACCGCGAGTGCAACTATGTTTGCTTCCTGAGCATTCTCCGAATTACGCTGTTAAACCACGGTGGGTCTTTTCCGTCTGTAACCCACTTTTTCGGCACATATTTCTCCAATGCGTGATTTACAATGTATTTAAAATTTGCTCATAATTCTTCCACGTCCATCGTACCGGATGTAAATGAAGTCGATTCATTTACTAAACGGGATGCTAACAACTGCTTATCAGCTCTTTCTAGTAAGAATACTCTCCTAGCCTTCTTGACCGACTTTTCAACTTTCGTAACCATTGTCGTAATGACAACATCATGATCACTAATCCCTGTCTCAACACTGACACCGTCGATGAGGTCTGGTCTGTTCGTGGCTACCAGATCTAAAATATTTCCATTACGCGTTGGCTGTCGATTTAGCTGCTCAAGACAGTTTTCGGATAATGTGTTCAAAAGTAATTCACACGACGGCTTGTCTGTACCACCTGTAATGAATCCATAGACATCCCACTCTATACTACGTAGGTTGGAGTCTCCTCCGACTAATATAGCATGATCCGGGTACGTCTGCGATACACAGTGTAGACTCCCTTTGAATGATTCTAGAACTGTCACGGTGGAACCTGGTGGCCGGTAATAACACCCAACAATTAACGTTATTTCTCCTAGCCCTGTTAAACGTGTCCAGATAACTTCACAATCACACTCTACTTCGACCTCAGTAGACATAATATTTTTGTCAACTGTAATGAAGACATCCGGCCGAAGTGGCCGTGCGGTTAAAGGCGCTGCAGTCTGGAACCGCAAGACCGCTACGGTCGCAGGTTCGAATCCTGCCTCGGGCATGGATGTTTGTGATGTCCTTAGATTAGTTAGGTTTAACTAGTTCTAAGCTCTAGGGGACTAATGACCTCAGCAGTTGAGTCCCATAGTACTCAGAGCCATTTGTAATGAAGACACCACCTCCTACGGTGTCTAATCTGTCTTTCCGATACACGTTACAACCCTCATTAAATATTTCAGAACTTCCTATCTCAAGGCTCAGCCAGGTCTCAGTCCCGAGAATAATTTGCGCGCCACACGCTTCCTGGAGGGCAGTAAATTTAGGAACTTTATTCCGAACACTCTGAAAATTTACTGCTAATATCTTGATAGCTGAAGTGTCTTTACACTGAGCGCGTCCTGATTTCCCCGCCTGCACGTCGACTGGTGAGTGTTCATCAGGACACTTCGCACTACTGCCTAGCAAAAAAGAAAAAAAAAGGAACATGGCACGCCACAAGTACTCTGCTACCCGAGTAGCCGCTTCCTTTGTGTAGTTGTGTAGTGAACCCCTGAGCTATCTAGGGGCGTCCTCCAATTTCCCACCCAAGTCTAGAAATCTGCAGCCACGACCGTCAGAGAGTGGACGAAGCCTCTGGTTGAGACCCTCCACTCGGCTCCAAACCAAAGGACCCTGATCCACTCTGGGAACGATGCTGCAAATAGAGAGCTCTGCTTGCACCCCACGTGCGAGGCCAGCGGTCTTCACCAAATCCGCCAGCCGCCTGTACGAACTGAGGATCGCCTCAGAACCCAAGCGACAGGCATCATTGGCGCCGACGTGAGCAACTACTTGCAGACGACTGCACCACGCACGCTCGATAGCCGCAGGCAAGGCCGCCTACACATATTGGATGAGGCCCCCCGGCAGACAAACCACGTTGGAATTCTTTCCAGCCCTGTACGCAATTTCCCTAAGGGGCTCTATCACTCGCCTAATTCATTGTTAGGAAGCTAACAGTAGCCCAAAGAAGAATGGAAAGATCAATGTCGGGCAACACGAAAAGAGACAGGAAGAGAGCAGTTGAAATAGACGAAGCTCACCGACATTATAGAAAGAGTGAATACATTGAAATGGCAGTGGGCTGGTCATGTTGTACGAGCAAAAGATGGTAGATGGTCTAAACGAGCCCTATGCTGGAGCCCAATTTACCAAAAACACCTAGAGGAAGACCACCAGACAGATTCAATTGGCAACGCGAAGCTCAAGAATGGAAGATCTTACTGGGATGCTTTGTGACACACCGACTCAAAGAGGCCACATCATTAAATGATAGAACTGGCTGTTGATAATGATGATGATGATGATGATGATGATGATGATGATGATGACTGAAGAACTTCAACTTCGCTAAGTCTACCACCTTTCAAGCAAAGCATGTGAGTGGATGACAGGTAACACATATTCCATTCACACACTGCGGGGTGCCTACGCCCCGCCGCTGCTCAGGCGAATAAATAGTCTTAAACAACGCCTAGGGAAGCGTCAGCGAATTTTTTCTCTATCAAAAGCTGTCCCCCACGATGTGATCTATCACCCACACACGGTTGTCGCCGAAATATGCTGGTCATTAAAACTGCAGCTCCATGAAGACCACACGCAACAAACGTCAGTTTGGCTATTTACACTACTGGACATTAAAATTGCTACACCACGAAGATGACGTGCTACAGACGCGAAATTTAACCGATAGGAAGAAGATGCTGTGATATGCACATGAGTACCTTTCAGAGCATTTACACAAGGTTGGCGCCGGTGGTGACACAACGTGCTGACATGAGGAGCCGATTTCTCATACACAAACAGCAGTTGACCGGCGTTGCCTGGTGCAACGTTGTTGCGATGCCTCGTGTAAGGAGGAGAAATGCGTACCATCACGTTTCCGACTTTGATAAAGGTCAGATTGTAGCCTATCGTGATTGCGGTTTATCGTATCGCAACATTGCTGCCTGCGTTAGTCGAGATCCAATGACGGCCTCGTATCACTAGCAGTCGAGATGACAGGCATCTTATCCGCGTGGCTGTAACGGATCGTGCAGCCACGTCTCGATCCCTGAGTAACAGATGGGGACGTATGCATGACAACAACCATCTGCACGAACAGTTCCCCCAGATTTGCAGGAGCATGGACTATCAATTCTGAGGCCATGGCTGTGGTTACCCTTGACGCTGCATCACAGACAGGAGCGCCTGCGATGGTGTACTCAACGACGAACCTGGGTGCTGTTTACAGCATCGTGATGGTCACATCCGTGTTTGGCGAAATAGCCGTGAACGCACATTGGAAGCGTGTTTTCGCCATCGCCATACTGGCGAATCACCCGGCCTGATGGTATGGGGTGCCATTGGTTACACGTCTCGTCACCCCTTGTTCGCACTGACGACACTTTGAACAGTGGACGTTACATTTCAGATGTGTTACGACCCGTGGATCTACCCTTCATTCGATCGCATCGAAACCTTACATTTCAGCAGGATAATGCGCGACCGCATGTTGCAGGTCCTGTACGGGCCTTTCTGGGTACAGAAAATGTTCGATTGCTGCCCTGGCCAGCACATTCTCCAGATCTCTCACCAACTGAAAACGTCTGGTCAATGGTGGCCGAGCAACTGGCTCGTCACAATACGCCAGACACTACTCTTGATGAACTGTGGTATCGTGTTGAAGCTACGTGGGCAGCTATACTTGTACACGCCATCCAAGCTCTGTTTCACTCAATGCCCAGGCGTATCAAGGCCGTTATTACGGCCAGAGGTGGTTGTTCTGGGTACTGATTTCTCAGGATCTATGCACCGAAATTGCGTGAAAATGTAATCACATGTCAGTTCTAGTATATTATATTTTTTATATTTGTTCAATGTATACCCGTTTGTCATCTGCATTTGTTCTTGGTGTAGAAATTTTAATGGCCAGTAGTATACATACACCGATGTACAGAAATAGTAGAACGCCTTGAATAATTTGAGATAGGACGTTCGTACTCACAGGACATGTACATTAGTATGTTCTGCGGAAATGATTGGCATTTCAGTCACCTCGGTTCAGCATATCTTCTGTTGCCTAGTAGGCACATAGTCTACCATGGGCCCTTGTTCTATGCGTGATGGCATCGACAATTATAAGGCGCGAATGGCGTCCTGTGACATAGCCATCCATACTGCTTTCAGCTGATTGCAATTTATCTGTGGTGATTGGCAATGGGTCACAGCGCTGCATTTTCCGTGATTTCCCTAAATCACTCCAGGCAAATGCCGGGATGGTTCCTCTGAAAGGGCACGGCCGACTTCCTTCCCCATCGTTCCCTAATCCGATGACCACGCTGTCTGGTCTCCTTCCCCAAACCAACCAGCCACCCGTTGTTTCACCATATCCCACACTTTTTCGACTGGGAACAAGTCTGGTGACATAGCGGGACACGGCAAAAGGCTGACATCCTGTGACACCAAGAAGGCGCGTGTTCGTGCAGCAACGTGTGGTCGTGCACTGTATTGCTGAAAAATGGCGTCTGGGGTGTTGTGCAGAGAGAGTATGGCTACGGGTCGCAGGATGTCATTCACGTAGGCCACACTGGTCGCGGTATCCTGGACACACACCAGCTGTGATTTGTGGTTGCACCCAACAGCATCCACACCAATAGGCCTTGAGATGGCGCAGCATGTCTTTTGTGAATGCAGTCACTGTGATGCCGCGCCCCCTGTCTGCGGTGACCCAAAATGCGGCCATCATTTCAAACAAAGAGAACCTGCATTCTTCCGTAAACACTGTCTGATGCCATTCCTGTCCCCATTAATATTGTTCCACACGCTATTGACGCATAGCATGTTTCTGCACGTTCTTCAAAACTAGGCGGACGTAGCCCATGACGTAAAACGCGGCGATGGATTGTCACCTCTGATACACTGTTACACTGTTCCTCCGTTGCGCCAGAGCCGAGGAGGACGCAGATCTGATAGCAATGTCATTCGGGTGAGGTATCGATCTTCTTGCGGGGTGGACTGAGTGGAGCGACTAACCCGTCATATTCTATGGGATTCCGAGAAACGATTCTGCATACACCCTTTACGCTTTGAGATGAGGCCATGGGCGTGCTAGCGCTGTCGTCCACAGTTTTGAATGTTTAGCTTAGAATTTTAGAATTTTTAGGAGCCTTCAGGATACTTGTCTGATGGATTAAGTAGACCATGCAGTCTTATTTCCTGTACTTGGTTTCAACCGTCGTTAAAAGGCACCTCAAATATTTCTCTAATCTATTTTATATCTTACTTACCATTTCACAAAGTATTGTACCTGCCAGCAGACAGCCACACCACAGTTGAAGATGCCGGTGGATTCGTCTGCGTCACTGATATCTACTTATGATACGTTATAAAAAAGAAATGTGTTGTTTTATACTGATGAAACGTGTTTGGGTTGTAAATCAGTCAATCATCTACGTCTAATTATTATAATCGCAAACAAAGCTGACTCTCGGCGCAGTGGCTGATGGGAGCGACAGTAAATGGGAAAAGCCTTTACGGGTGCTCCCAACAGGCGCCAACTTACTTATCGAGTATTCTGCATAATATCGCGCTTTGTGTTCAGAATATATGTTGTGTTAGTGGATATCGTAAGAGCACCAAGCACGCATTATTATCTCTGTGACTCTGCTTCTATTTTTTGTTCGGCAGGTCTGAACGATATTGATACTTTCATGCTATTCCAACAAATTGTTACGCTGAATGTACCGTGCTTTCTTCTACTTATTGGCGAGAATTGGATACAATAAATTAGCTGTCGAAGCTTAAGTAAGCCACAGTTAATTAAAATGTTAACAAAAAGAAATACGTTCTTTTATACGAATGAAATGTGCGATGATTGTAAATCATTTAGTCGTCTATATTCGTCTCCATAACCGTAAAGTGTACTTTGCCTGACAAGTTTTTAATAATACATAGCAATAGGCCTACATTTGATCATGGCAGAGAGGCTTTTTGTGTATCGTCTTTGGCTGCTTGTGAAAAATATGAAAAGCTGATTCACTAGTTTATTTTTAGTATGTATGAGCAATCAAAGGTTTTGTTGAAAATTTGAAAAAATTCTTTGAAAAAAGGTCGGAATGATGCTACTGAACATCTCTGGAGAACTGAATTTGAGTAAACTGCATGACCAGTGAAATAGTTTTACAGTGACTGAAACAGTTTTAACTAAAAATAGCAAGTGAACAGTCCGAATTTTACATTCATACGTATTTATTTATTTATTACGGAGTTTCGAGTAAAACCTGTTACAAATAATAGTAATTTATATACGCCAAAATTGATTAGAGGAACGTCGATTGCAATATACGATCTATTGAATATCTTTAAAGGGCAATGTCAGATAACTGCTGGAGGTTTCCATAGCTACAATAAACTGTAAATAACGAAAAGAATATTTTTAACGACAAGAGGTTTTCTCCTCCAGTTATCTTAATTCTGCCAAAGCCTAAGAAGAACCTTTAATAGTGGGTGAAGAGAATAAGTCGCAAATGTAGCTGCGAAGGAATTTTGAAGAAAAAATGTTTATAAATTGCGACAACTTCCAATGAACGTAGTGAACACATGACGAGGGTTTTAAATCATTCCCATTGCGTTAATTGGTTTATTGTTACTACATTGTGGTAGGACCTGGTGGCAAACTTCAACGCAGCACTACAATTATTATCATGATCTTGCATTTATTGTATAAAATTTCAACTGTATTCCGTGCGAAATATGAAGGAAAGGCGCGGTATGGAATCACAATGGAAACCTCACAGTCGGTACGTGTTAAATAAGTGGATCATCATAGGTAAATACGAATAACGAAAATTAGTTTTCGAAATTCTGACATAGCGACACACTCTTTTTAAATATGTTATGTTTCAATGGTCCTCCATCCGTTCGCTGCAACGCACTAACATTAATACGTCGTCGGGTGTGGTTTATCCTCCGTGTTACAGACATTTTGAGGACACTTGGATGTGTAGCAGTTTTGTTAAGTTACCGAATATAAGATTCGTGAGCGTTGCGTCACGTGTAGATGACGGACGATATCTAAGTAATTGAGAGAGTCCGATACAGCTCTTACGAAAGTGTAACATCGGCTAGCAGGCACCTTGTTCTAAAGAAAGACAAAATACTGTTGAATGACATCGGAAAACTGATATTCGATGTTAGCTTTCTAAATGTTCTGCTTCGTCCCTGACATATATTTCATAGGATTCGTTGTGTGGCAGATGGCAGAGGCTGGGAAGCGTACGGAGTCGTATTCCAGTCATTTTTTCCTCACTCGATATGCAAATGACGTAGCTTTGGGAGTGGCTAACGTTTGTGCGAAGTATCGCTTGCCGTACATTGTACGGGGATATGTGGAGTAAATGGAGATAACTTGCTCAAAGATATGAGGAGCAAAGGTTGAAACGCTGAATAACTTGAATAAAACTCGCGCCACGCCCTCCAACCAGTCTCCTTAGCAAGAAGAATGTGCCTTGCAGCCGTCAAAGGATCCACAGATAAAACTAAAAAACAATACGTAAAATATCCTCGAAACATATCTGAATGCTCACCGACAAAGTAAATTTCATGTTAAGCAAAACGGCATTATAACAGTTACCGCAGGACTGTCATTGTTCGTTACAAATAATCCTCAATTAATTGCTTACATAATGAAGAGTTTACCTAGCGCTCAATAATTAAATCTCTGTTTCCTTTTCCTACCAAGTCTTTTCGCTTTCTGCGGAGTTGAGAACGCGGCAGTGGAGGCCCCACAATATCTGAAGGTAATGTAGCAATTTCTTGACGGAAACCATATTTGACTGCATTCGGCGAGCGCAGTTTATTGATAAAATCTCAGACTCTGACGTGACCTCAAAAGAAGCAATTACCGACAGAAAAGGCGGACGATGGAGGACAAGGGAGGGAATGCGGCCGTACGTCTTTCTGTGCAAACTCTGTGAAAGACGGTTTTGTAAGCCGTTTCTTCTGTCCGATAGAGCGTACCCTGTTTGTTAGCTGCTATTTTAGTTTCTCAAAAGAACTTCATCTCTATTGACTACTACTCTTTTAGGTTTTCCCATTATCTTTGTCACAAAATGGGCCTCGAACATGAACTCCGCTCTCGTCACGATGCTCTAACGTGTCATTTTTAGGAACCTAAATAAGACGACTTCAAGAAGAATATAGTAATTTCAATCCCAAAGAAAGAAGCTGTTGACAGATGTGAAAATTACCGAACTATCAGTTTAATAAGTCACAGCTGCAAAATACTAACGCCAGTTCTTTACAGACGAATGGAAAAACTGGTAGAAGCCCACCTCTGGGAAGGTTTGGATTTCGTAGAAATGTTCGAACACGTGACGCAATACTGGCCTTACGACTTATCTTAGAAGAAAGATTAAGGAAAGGCAAACCTACGTTTCTAGCATTTGTAGACTTAGAGAAATCTTTTGACAATGTTGACTGGAATACTCTCTTTCAAATTGTAAAGGTGGCAGGGGTAAAATACAGGGAGTGAAAGGCTATTTACAATTTGTACAGAAACGAGATAGCAGTTACAAGAGTCGTGGGGCATGAAATGGAAGCGGTGGTTCGGAAGGGAGTGAGACAGGGTTGTAGCCTCTCCCCGATGTTATTTAATCTGTATATTGAGCAGGCAGTAAAAGAAACAAAAGAAAAATTCGGAGTAGGTATTAAAATCCATGGAGAGCAAAAAAACTTTAAGGTTCGCCGATGACGTTGTAATTCTGTCAGAGTCAGCAGAGGACTTGAAAGAGCAGTTGAACGGAATGGACAGTGTCTCGAAAGGAGAATATATGATGAACAACAACAAAAGCAGAACGAGGATAATGCAATGTAGTAGAATTAAGACGGGTGATGCTGAGGGAATGAGATTAGGAAATGAGACACTTAAAGTAGTAAAGGATTTTTGCTATTTGGGGAGCAAAATGACCGATGATGGTCGAAGTAGAGAGGACATAAAATGTAGACTGGCAATGGCAAGGAAAGCGTTTCTGGAGAAGAGAAATTCGTTAACATCGAGTGTAGATTTAAGTGTCAGGAAGTCGTTTTTGAAAGTATTTGTATGGGGTGTAGCCATGTATGGAAGTGAAACAAGGACGATAAATAGAAGCTTTCGAAATGTGGTGCTACAGAAGAATGCTGAAGATTAGATGGGTAGATCACATAACTAATGAGTAGGTACTAAACAGAATTGGGGAGAAAAGGAGTTTGTGGCACAACTTGACTAGAAGAAGGGACTTGTTGGTAGGACATGTTCTGAGGCATCAGGGGATCACAAATTTAGCATTGGAGGGCAGCGTGAAGGTTAAAAACCGTAGAGGGAGACCAAGAGATGAATACACTAAGCAGATTCAGAAGGATATAGGTTGCAGTAAGTACTGGGAGATGAAGAAGCTTGCACAGGATAGAGTAGCATGGAGAGCTGCATCAAACCAGTCTCAGGACTGAGGACTACAACAACAACAATAAGAAGGGAGATATTATCCTTATGTGCAACAGTCTTATTCTATTTTCGTTTAGGCCAAACGGTTTAATTTTCGCACAATAGATGGATGAAAACAAGAGGAAAATAGCAAGTATCGACCCGTTGATTTTACTGACGTATATTCCGTAACTTACGAGTATGATGTCTTTCATGTGAATTATTGTTTTGGGTGCGTACTGACTGACCAGTCTGATTAGTGATGTCAATGTTCTGCCACATGGTGAAGGAATCAGTTTTGGTTGCCTACTGACTCATCAGTCTTATTAGTGATGTATATGCTCTACCACAGGCTAGAGGAACCAGTCTCCTACATAACGGTCGTGCATGTTGGAAAAAATGTTTGATCTCAGCATCGCATTGACTTGTGTTGGGAACTGGTTTCGCAGGTGTGGAAAGAAGGTAACTTTCTGAACGGCTTGTCGATTATGTTAGATGATTGACCATGCGTTCCTGTAGTGCTTTGTATACAACCTGAATTTTATCCCCTTGGCTATGTTACGTATGAGGTGTCTCTCTGTAGTTAAGCAGTCAATCGCTTCTGTCGTGAGAAGTTTTCAGGTTCAGCTCGCAGTACTACAAGGAACTTTTCATTGGCAGCAGTTGAACGGGACGCACCAGTCTCGTGGGGCCCTTTGAGGGGCTACTCGAATGACAAAGTAGCGTCTCCAAGATCTGGAAAGCTGGTAACGGTCCGGAGGGCGGTATGCTGACCCATTCCATTTCGTACAACATTCTAATGATGCCATAATGGCACAGGATGACACGGCGGTCTGTCTACATCGATTGGTCCTCTGACTTCATCGGACACCCGACAAATAATTAATCACGCTAATAACGTATAACTCCACCTCCAGGCGCATCCAGAAAGTAAGTTTCCCGATGTTGTTTCCTTTATGGTAGACGTATTTAGCCGGGAAAACCGCGCATGCGCAACAGATCTGTGACCTGACAGATATCTCCTGGTGCCAGTACAGTACCAGCAGTGCCCCGAAATGGCGTCTCGTATTCCTTCTCCCGCCGCCTGCGAGATACTGCCAGTGATAAGGTTCCTTAATGCACAAAACATAGCGCCCATCGAAATTCATGATCAGCTCTGTCAGGTCTAGGGGCAGAACAGCACGAGCGAACAGCAGGTGCGTCGTTGGTGAAGGCCTTTTTTCCGACGGTCGTCAAAGTGTCCACGATGAAGAGCGCAGTGGGCGACCGTCGCTCATCAATGATCACCTGGTTGGGCCGGTGCGGCAGCGCATCCTGCAGAACCGACGCTTCACGATTACGGAGCTCATCGGCCATTTTAGCCTGTTATATCGATCCTTGTTGCACGAAACTTTCACTAAGCATCTGCTGTTCACGAAATAGTGCGCCAGGCAGGTGGCAAAAGAACCTGACACCCGAGCACACAGCAAAACGCTCTGGAGCAGCACTGGCTTTTCTGCAGCGGTATCATGAGGACGGCGACGAATTCCTGGCAGTCTCGTCACACGCGATGAGACGTCGATTTCTCACTTGACCCCGGAAACCGAGCAGTAGTCAATCCATTGGCGTCAAAGTGGATTTCCGCTCAAGACGAAATTCAAGCAGACTGTTCAAAATGGTTCAAATGGCTCTGAGCACTGTGGGACTTAACTTCTGAGGTCATCAGTCCCCTAGAACTTAGAACTACTTAAGGGGCTCCGGAACGCCCTATACTTGCAATGTTAAAATAACGCTTATAAATTACATCTTTCCTCACAAAGTATTTGAGGTAGGAAGTTGAACTTTTTACAGATTATTTATTGGAATATGGGCTACAACTTAACACAGGGATTTTACAAAATTGTAGTTCAATTATCAAAGATGATTTTTTTCAATTGTAATGAAAATTCACAACATTTTTTGCAATTTTTTATTTATATATTCAAAAATATACAGTTTTTTGGAAAAAGGCTGCGTTAAATTATGCAGAAGGTACTGTGTAACATTTACTGAAAGTTTGAAACAAATATGTTTGGAAGATCCTTAGAAAACATGTAATTAGTATGAGAAAATAAAAGTTTTGGGAATTGAGCAACAAAGATTGGATTAACTTTTTAGTGCATTCCAGGTCCATAGGATGGATTATCTTCATCCTCTGCAAACTCCTCCTCCAGCTTCCTCTTGTTCCCCCTCCTGTTTACTCTTGCTTGTATTTCTAGACTCTTTACAGCCCTGTCTGCAGCCCGAAGGCGTTCCTTGTCTAAAGCAAGCATCGCTCGTTGTTGTGTTCGTAGATTTTGCTACCATTTTCTTCAATTGCAGTTACTGCAACACTGTTCCAAAAGGTGGTCATGTATGAACACTTATCACATTTCAGTTGTATTTCACTAGCAAGTCCTACGTGCTTTATTATGGAGAGTTCCAGACCAACTTCACTACAATGAATACATCTTACACAGTTTGAAAAAATTCCTTTGAGAACCGACGTATCAAATATTTCATTCATATCCGATTCGTCCATAAAACATTCATAGTTTTCACTCATTGAAACAAGCTTCTTCTGTGAAGTATTTTCTTTCCCACTTTGACTGGTATGGGCAGGTGTACTTGAGAGGTTAGGTTCACTCACTTGGTTATCGTCTTTATTGTTTACAGTAATAACACATACCTTTGGCTTTCCAACATTTCTCCTTTTCTTAAAAGCCTTCAGAGGATTTCTAATAACTTTACTTTTACTCATTATTATACTTCAACAAAACAGACTCAAGAAACAGAATTAATTACGAATATTTTCGAGATAACGACAGAGTAAATAAACATGAAACAATCGACAATCACACCAGCGATATATATTGAACCATCACATGTTAGCCACAACACATACTTTATCTTACATCATTAAAATGTACCTGATGACCACGGACGTTAATAATAACACCATTTGACAGCAGTTTAACAGCGCCACAGTGGGTCACGCCCATGTAGAACACATTTCAAAAAAAATTTAAAAATAGTTGTAGTCTTCGGAATTGAATAAATTATATATCTATTAAAAGGTAATAGTCTGCAGATTCAGAAAACGCAAAAAAGTAAAAATTGAACTTTTCATGAGTTTGAGCCTTTCCGGAGCCCCTTAAACCTAACTAACTTAAGGACATCACACACACCCATGCACGAGGCAGGATTCGAACCTGCGACCGTAGCGGGTGCGCGGTTCCAGACTGTAGCGCCCAGAACCGCTCGGCCACTCCGGCCGGCCAAGCAGACTGTGTATGAGCAGAAAGTGGTGTGCACGGTGTTATGGGAGAGGGAGGGAATTCTCTTCATTGACTTCCCTCCCAGAGGTGAATCTGTGAACGCTGACCGTTACTGTGAAACAATGCAAGCACTGCGAATTGCCATTCAGAACCAAAGGTTCGGAATGCTTACTGCCGATGTTGTGTTGCTTCATGACAGTGTTCGTCCCCATACGGCACGGCGTACAGCAACTGTTTTGCAGAAGTGCGGCTGGGAGCTGTTTGATCATCCAGCATACAGTCCTGATCTTGCCCCCAGCGATCGATTTCCATCCTTTCTTGCACTTCAAGAAATTCCTGTCCTCCCGCCAGCATTTTGACAACCACTAAAACCTGAAGACGACTGCTCATACTGGTTCCATTCACGGGCGGCAGACCTCTACGACACAGGAATACAGAACTTGATCCAACAGTATGACAAGTGTCGCTGTTCTTTTGACGACTATGTCGAAAAAATAGCTCAAACATTCCTGTAACCTGAAAGTTTCTGCCAGATTAAAACTGTGCCGGACCGAGACTCGAACTCTGAACCTTTGCCTTTCGCGGGCAAGTGCTCTAAGTTGGTAGAGCACTTGCCCGCGAAAGGCAAAGTTCCCGAATTCGAGTCACGGTCCGGCGCACAGTTTTAATCTGCCAGGAAGTTTCACATCAGCGCACACTCCACTGCAGAGTGAAAATCCCATTCTGGATTGTTGTACCTGTTTCCTATAATGTTTTTCATGTAATTATGTTGTCTTTGATTTGAAAAACAGGGAACTTAATTTCTGGATGTGTCTCAGGTCGCAAGAGAGGAACCTCCACAACTTACCCCAGGCTCGCCATATCCAGGTGGAGCCTCTAACTGATTGTTTGATCCCGTTGAGCCACCACATTGTCCGCCTCCATAGCTGAGTAGTCAGCTTGGCAGGATACCACGTGAGGGGCCGGGTTCGATTGCCGGCCAGGTCGGAGATTTTCTCTGCTCAGGGACTGGATATTGTGTTATCATCATTTCATCCTCATCGATATACAAATCACCAAAGTGGCATAAACTAGAAAAATGATTTGCACCAGGTGACTGGTCTATCCGACGGGAGGTCTACCCGATCTTTCATTTCGGCTACTACACTGAAGCGCGAAAGAAACTGATATAGCCATGCGTATTCAAATACAGGCAGAATACGGCACTGTGGTCGGCAACGCCTATATAAGACAACAAGTGTATGTCGCATGTGTTAGATCGGTTACTGCTGATACAATGGCAGGTTATCAATGTTTAAGTGAATTTGAACGTGGTGTTATAGTCGGCGCACGAGCGATGGTACACGGCATCTCCAAGGTAGTGATGAAGTTGGGATTTTCCCGTACGACCATTTCACGAATGTGCCGTCAACATGAGGAATCCCGACATCACTGCGGCCAGAAGAAGCTCCTGCAAGAACGGGACCAACTACGACTGAAGAGCATCGTTCAACGTGACAGAAGTGCAACCCTTCCGCAAATCACTGCAGATTGAAATACTGGGCCATCAACAAGTGTCAGCGTGAGAACCACTCAACGAAACATCATCGATATAGGCTTTCGGAGCCGAAGGCCCACTCGTGTACCCTTGATGACTGCGCGACACTAAGCTTTACGCTTCGCCTGGGCTCATCAATCCCGACAATGGACTGTTGATGACCGGAAATATGTTGCCTCGTCGGACGAGTCTCGTTTCAAATTGAATCGAGCGGATGGACGTGCACGGGTGTGGAGACAACCTCATGAATCCATGGACTTTGCATGTCAGCAGGGGAAGGTTCAAGTTTGTGGAGGCTCTGTAATGCTGAAGGGTGTGTGCAGTTGGAGTGATATGGGACACCTGATAGTCTAGATATGACTCTGACTGGTGACACGTACCTAAGCATCCTGTCTGATCACCTGCATCCACTCAAGTCCACTGTGCATTTCGACGGATAGAGCAGTTCCAGCAGGACAATGCGACACCCTACACGTCCAGAATTGCTACAGAGTGGCTCCAGGAATTCTTCCGCTGGCGCACCAAACTTCACAGATACGAACATCATTGAGTATATCTGGGATGCTTTGCAACGTGGTGAAGAGAGATCTCCACCCCTCGTACTCTTAGAGATTTATGGACAGCCCTTCAAAATTCACGGTGTCAGTTCTCCCCAGCACTAAGTCAGACGTTAGTCTAGTCCATGCCACGTCATGTTGCGGCACTTATGCGTGCTCGCAGGGGCCCTAAACGATATCAGGCAGGTGTACCAGCTTTTGGGCTCTTCAGTGAATATTGATGGGAAGTTGACTGCTACGTCTTACCGTTGTTCCAATTACTTCCAAACATTTGCTGCGGAATTAAGATGACGTGATTTAGCAGGCCGGTAGAGGTGTGTCTGTCAAATGAGGAACATATGCTGCAGCTCCAAGAACACGGCTGTTGTCATATGGGAGTGTCCCAGGTATAATAATCACGAAAAATTGGAAGAAGAGACAACACTTTTCATCCTGGTTAATGTTCACAGTAAACTGAATGAGTCGTCCCAAGCCATGGTACAAAAACCACCTTCGGAATGAACAACACCCTCCACGCACAGCAGCTTAAGCCTCTCATTGGACGACCAGTGCTCTGGACGGCTTCTATCATTTGGGAAGAGGCCAGTGGCGACATAACGGGCCGCACTACACATACGAGTATACCCTCTGAAACCGGGAAGTTTCATTTCGTTTTCTCCTCTCCTGTTGGGTGCTGTACCTTTTTTGCTAGGCAGTGACGTTCAGACTATATGGTGGCCTCCAGTTATAAGGCTTTGTATTGCAGATTTAGAGTATCTACAGTCCCCAATAAAGTAAGGAATCTGCAAAATCAAGCTTTAGGTCCATCTTCTTTTCTGTTTACTCAGATGTCTTTATAGAATTGAGTAGTCATGTTTGTTTCTTGTGGGCTAAGGTGATACGCAGTAGCTTTCACTGAAGCACCCAAAAGTGAGAAATTTCGTGAAATATAGTGAAATGCGAGAATGCAACACATCATTCCTCACTTTGTAACTCTACGGCTGTATTCATTACACTACACTGAACATCCAGAGCATGTGACCTTGTTGCTATCTCGTGAAGCCTTAATCGCAGATACTTTGTTAACTGTTATTTGATTACAAGAAATGATAGCAATAAAAATATGCTTTTGATGGATCCTCATTGTGTCTTTGCCTTGAAACGGCATATTTTCATAACACGCAAGTTACAATTCGAAAAATATTTTACCACCAATATGACGTTCCCCGTCGTTTTAACGCATCAGATCCTGACAACAAACGACCGGTTTTTGGAGAGATCAGTTTTTGGCATGAATTCAAAGGATATAAGTTATAATATACCAATGTGTTGGCAGAAGAGCCAACACCCTGTTGCTAGAGGAGGCCGAAATGCACGCTTTTAACTCACGCAGGCTGGCGTGAGGTCTGGAACATTACAAGGAAATAAGAACGTAGAAAACGGACGCAGTTGCTGTAATACTTAACTTTAATCCATAATTGGTGTACATCGGTCTGACGGTACAGGTATCACAAGATAAATAGCAAATGATAATGGCGCCTTGCTAGGTCGTAGCAAATGACGTAGCTGAAGGCTATGCTAACTATCGTCTCGGCAAATGAGAGCGCATTTGTCAGTGTAGCATCGCTAGCGAAGTCGGCTGTACAACTGGGACGAGTGCTAGTAAGTCTCTCTAGACCTGCCGTGTGGCGGCGCTCGATCTGCAATCACTGACAGTGGCGACACGCGGGTCCGACGTATACTAACGGACCGCGGCATATTTAAAGGCTACCACATAGCAAGTGTGGTGTCTGGCGGCGACACCACATATACAATCCAACAAATATGGGCTTCAGCTGAAAGCCAATATGGCGTCTCCACGCTCTGCATGGAGAAGAGATGGTGTGCACATGACGTAAGTAAGCCATTAATGTAAAGGAGGATGGTGTGATAATATCTGAAGCTCCGAAATGAACAAAGGTGTCAAATAAATCACAGTTTTGCGACAGGAAAGTTAGGTTAGGAAACTTAGTATAGACTTATATGAAAACCTCTCTGTGGCTATTAAATAACATTTGAACACGAAAACCGCATTTACAATCATTGAGCTCAACATTAGGAGAGCATAAAGTATTGGATCACGTTCTTCTCGCAGAGGCAAGTGTGTTGGCGAAATTATTTTCCTTGATGTGTTTGGCAGCAGTGGGAATTTTTTCTCAAGCAGGTTATGTTCACTTCATGTTAACATCGGATAAACCTGAGAGATCCGATGACGTCTCAAGTGGTCGTTCTTTTACTGCCTGAAACACGCTATGGTGCACCAGAAGGCAGCAGACGAGGCAATAAGACCTTAGAAAAATTCAGACGAACCAATAAATGTATGGTCAGCTTTGCATGGTGTGTTTGTGAAGATTTGGAGCAACCACCATCAGTACCATGAGTAACATCAGCTGTCAAGTTAATACCTACCTATAAATTTCCGATCTGTAGCTCTCTATTAGGCAAAATTGTATGAGATAAATGAAGACTAGAGTCGTACAGTACTATGCGTTAAAAAGTAGCAGGAAAAAAATAGCCTGCAGAATAAATTGTGGAAAACAGTCTTTCCATTCCTAAATGTCATACAGTCAATTGCTTGTATGATGACAACCGATGAATTAACGGATTATGAAAAATCTCATATTTATGAGGGAGCGATATTAGCAGCGCAGAACGCCTAGGCCGCTGCTGTTATAACTGAGTTATACTGAAAGTGCGCCGGTGTGGAATTTGTAGCTCGACTAGCAGGCTTGTAGAGCGAGGTTACGCTGCAGTTTCACTGAGCCGAATACAAAATAACCCTCCCAACTTTCAAACTGTAACGCGGTACTTCTTCTTTTTTTTTTTTTTTTTTTTTTTGCACAATTTGGGTGCACCGTAACTGAGTAACAATATCAAACCAAAATTTATGGCTTTATGACAGAACGTAATGGAGGCGGATGAACTGATCGTGATTTTATCCTGTCGATTCCACTTATAGCCAAAAACTGTTCGTTGCATTTTAAACGCAATAAGCGTCGTTTCCGCCGTGGTTGTCAATAAGGCAGAGGGACAAACACTGCCTCCTTGGTCGTGTAAGTGGGTGCATTGCTCGCTCGCTGAACCAGAGATTTATTTCTCATGAAGTCCGGTGAAATAATTCCACTGAGAATGGAATATTTTTATTCTCTCAGGCGCCACACTTGACCTCACTTTAGTAGAATAAAGATTTACAGCAACATTTGTGAGAATTTTGTCCGTGCAAGCCATGGTTTGAGTTTAGGAACCAACTATTCTACACCGAATTAGACTCATGAGCAACTGATTTTGAGACAGCCACCTACCAGCGCACGGTGCACCGTTTCGTCCTGATGGTGGGAACGGAGGGTTGTGACAGGGAGACCACGAAACTGCTGTTGCTCTGGTTCCAAGCTGCGTGTATCTCGTTCGATGGTATCCCAGGTTTGGTATTCAGGATTGTGGTCAGGTAAGCTCCGAAAAGGACGAAGAGGGCCGACAACGATGAGGAGGGCCCGGGGATGGGGGGGGAGGAGGCGGGGGGAACCACACTCAGGTACCGCTGGTATCCAGTAATGGGTGACGTTTTCGAAAACCATGGGTCGGTGCATCGACTTGTTGAGTCTCCAGCCTTTCAGCCAGGTGTTACTCTCGTAGGAGTATTCATGACGTTTTATTGTCGTCGTGAAAATCCTTGTTGCAACCATGAAACTGGGCGTTTGTTCTTCTGTACGTAAGCTAGCAATCATTAATTTTAATAGAAATAATAATTGACATCTAATTCCTTGTAGATACCATATAACACCATAGCAAAGGAACAGTACAACATTGCTAATCACTTATGGTTTGTGTGTTTGTTTGTATCTACGTGCTGTAGTATTCAGAATAACTTCATGTACAAACAAAACAGTTAGCTGAACAGGTATGTTTGTTTAGCTGCGTGACGAATGAATGCCCATGCCATGCTGCCTTCTTGTTCCCCATAGTGTACCGGCAGCACACTTCAAGCATACATACCATGTGGTTACTGCACTTCAAGCATACATACCATGTGGTTACTGCACTTCAGTTCCTTAGTGACAGTTGAGATTGTGCAAACTGTTATTATGGCTTCAAGACTGGAGATATCCATAGACGAACGTCTGCAATTGTAGTACACAGACAAGCAGGTTTATCTACACCCCAAACCAAATAGCGAAACTGTGGTGTCACTGCCAGACACCACACTTGCTAGGTGGTAGCTTTAAATCGGCTGCGGTCCACTAGTACATGTCGGACCCGCGTGTCGCCACTGAGTGATCGCAGACCGAGCGCCACCACAAGGCAGGTCTCGAGATACGGACTAGCACTCGCCCCAGTTGTACGACGACTTTGCTAGCGACTACACTGACGAAGCCTTTCTCTCATTTGCCGAGAGACAGTTAGAATAGCCTTCAGCTAAGTCCATGGCTACGACCTAGCAAGGCGCCATTAACCATTTTAAGATAGAGTCTCACTTGTATCATCAAGGAATGCTGTATTCAAATGAAGGATTAAAAGTTAAGTATTATAGCAGCTACGTACTTTTCTTGCTACCATTCATTACGTATCCTGTTTCAGACCTCTCTTTAGCCAACGTGAGATTACGCGTGCCTTTCGGCTACTTCAGTGTGGCGTAGCTGTCTTGTTACGCCACAACAGAAACAATGTGCTTCTACAGGGGAAATGTCTTACACTCTTTAGCTACAACCGGTAGCAATAAGGACCTACCACTACCAGAACGACCTTATAAAACAAACAATTGCTAGTGAGACAAATAGGCTCAAAATAGCAGGACAATTCGCGCCGAATTGATAGAAATGAACAAAAACATATTTGTTGCAATAGGTGCGGGTGGCACAGCCTCGCCTGTTGTTAGGCTCCCCACCTCATCGCATGCGTCAACATGGGGTCCTCCCCTCGGCGGGCGGAAGCCTTATAACACGACCGTTCGCCGATTTGCGGAGCAGGAATGTGGTGTCACCGCCAGACACCACACTTGCTAGGTGGTAGCTTTAAATCGGCCGCGGTCCACTAGTACATGTCGGACCCGCGTGTCGCCACTGAGTGATCGCAGACCGAGCGCCACCACAGGGCAGGTCTCGAGATACGGAATAGCACTCGCCCCAGTTGTACGACGACTTTGCTAGCGACTACACTGACGAAGCCTTTCTCTCATTTGCCGAGAGGCAGTTAGAATAGCCTTCAGCTAAGTCCATGGCTACGACCTAGCAAGGCGCCATTAACCATTTTAAGATAGAGTCTCACTTGTATCATCAAGGAATGCTGTATTCAAATGAAGGATTAAAAGTTAAGTATTATAGCAGCTACGTACTTTTCTTGCTACCATTCATTACGTATCCTGTTTCAGACCTCTCTTTAGCCAACGTGAGATTACGCGTGCCTTTCGGCTACTTCAGTGTGGCGTAGCTGTCTTATTACGCCACAACAGTTGGCGACGAGTCAACGGAAAGGGTCTTGTTCTTTCTAATTGCTTACATTTACTTGTGTCATGACTTCGCCAGATGTACTGTGCGAATTTTATCGCTTGCAGACTCAGCAGACGCAGGTGTTATTGGATGCCCTTGGACAGCTCGTCCAGGGTCAACGTGCACTGCAACACGATGCGGCAGCCGCCGCTTCACCGCTACCGCAGCCACAACATGCAGTTGCACCGCCGTTTCGCAAGTTTGACCCAACCCAAGAGACATGGTCCGAGTGGTCCCGCCAATTTGGATTTCATCTCACCGCCTACAGAATTCAAGGTAATGAGCGGCAGCCTCACTTATTATCCTGTGTCGGTGTGTCCACCTACCATGTGATAGTGAAATTGTTTCCCCGACGTGACATAGCGACTCTGTCCTACGAAGAAATTTTGTCGGCATTGGACGCCTATTTCAAGGAAACAGTTAATGTGGTTGCAAAAAGGTATACTTTCTTTCGTACAAAACGTACGGCCGGTCAGACTAATAGGGAGTGGGTTGCAGCATTGCAAAGCCTTACAAGGGATTGTGCTTTTGAGTGTGAATGTGGACTCCCTTATTCAGATACAATGGTACGTGATGCAATAGCACAGAATGTTTCTGATGTTCACATACGGGAACAGATTTTGAAACTCCCTAATCCCTCCCTTCAACAAGTGATAGACATATTGGATAGACAAGACACGCTTGACTTTGCACAGGACTCATTTGCAACTTCGCCAGCCGTGTGTAACATTAACCGGCCCGCCGGGCGCGCAGCATGGCCCGGTAAACTGCCCTCGGTAAACTGCCCTCGCGCACATCCGCGCAGCTGCCGCCACGCTCTAAACCAGGCGTGCCGCGCCAGCATACAAATGCAGTGAAATCATGCCCGCAGTGTGCAACTAGACATTCGCGTGAAAATTGCCCGTCACGCCAAGCTATTTGCTATTTCTGTAATAAGAAAGGACATGTTCAAAGTGTTTGCACAGGACTCATTTGCAACTTCGCCAGCCATGTGTAACATTAACCGGCCCGCCGGGCGCGCAGCACGGCCCGGTAAACTGCCCTCGGTAAACTGCCCTCGCGCACATCCGCGCAGCTGCCGCCACGCTCTAAACCAGGCGTGCCGCGCCAGCATACAAATGCAGTGAAATCATGCCCGCAGTGTGCTACTAGACATTCGCGTGAAAATTGCCCGTCACGCCAAGCTATTTGCTTTTTCTGTAATAAGAAAGGACATGTTCAAAGTGTTTGCCAGAAAAAGCTCAGATCAGACAATCACAACCATTCCAGGCCCTTTGCTTCGCGCCGGAATCGAACCAAGGACACTCAGGCTCGTGAACCTTCGCCCATGGACATTCATGTAGTTAATTCCACTTCGTCCAGTGCCACTGTCTCTAACAGTGACTGTGTTCATCCCGCAAAAAGTGTGCGTCGACATCGCAGGAAATTGCGTCAAGTCGCAAGTGCTTCTGTACCTGTATCAGTTCAAATTGCACGAGACAGTCGCTCTTGTCGCCAGCAGGACAATAAACTTTTTGTAGATTTGGACTTTAATGGCAAGGTCCTACCATTCCAGCTCGATACCGGAGCTGCAGTTTCATTGCTCAATCACGACACGTACAAACAACTGGGCAAACCTCCGTTGCGTGCCGCTACTGTTAAGCTCACTACATATTCAGGACAGCAGATCCCTGTGTTAGGACAGTGCACTGTTCTTGCAACATACAAGGGACAAACAAAACTTGTGTCATTTTACGTTCTTCGTTCTTCTACTGCTGTGAACTTGTTTGGTTTAGATTTATTTCAGTTGTTTAACATGTCTATAGTAAATCAGGTCCTATCAGTGAATCAGACTGTGCCTTCAGACAGTGTTTCTCGTCTGTGTGAAGAATTTGCAGACATTTTTACACCGGGCCTTGGTTACGCTAAGAACTATGAAGCACATTTGGAACTGAAAGTAAACGAGCAACCGAAATTTTTGTCAAAGCGCGCAATGTTCCTCACGCATTGCATGATGAGGTCGCAAGAACATTACACGATTTAGATTCACAAGGTGTGAGTGAATGTGTGCAATGCCTATTCTCTTTCAGCTCCGCTTCATCATTTACGCCGTCAAGGTGTTCCGTTCGTCTGGACGGCGGAATGCGAACGCGCTTTTCGCCAGTTGAAATCGGCGTTGCTTTCTAATACTTGCCTTACGCCATTCGATCCCCAGAAACCCCTTTTGTTGATGGTAGATGCATCGGATTTCGGGATCGGTGCTGTGCTTGCGCACAAAGATGGGTCGCATGATCGCCCTATTGCCTTTGCGTCCAAATTGCTCTCGTCTGCGCGAAGAAATTATTCACATATAGAGAAAGAAGCTTTGGCTCTAATATTTGGTGTTACTAAGTTCCATGATTTCTTGTATGGTCATCACTTTACCATCATCACAGACCACAAACCTTAGACGTCGGTTTTTCATCCGAACAAGCCTGTACCTCCGCGTACAGCGCAGAAATTCATTCGCTGGTCTATTTTCCTCTTGCAGTACCACTACGATATCTTGTATCGGTCCACTGCTAAGCACGGAAACGCCGATGCGTTGTCCCGTTTGCCTGTTTCTGAGGATAAAGCATTCGATTCTTCCGAACTTGCTTGCATGTTCATTGATTCGGAAACCGATGAAGTGGTCGAATCGTTTCCGATTGATTTTCGTCGTGTAGCTACAGCCACAGCTGCTGACCCTGTCCTTGCTACCGTTTTGCGTTTTGTTGCTACGCAATGGCCTTTGTCAAAGTCTCGGATCGAGGATCCGTTGGTTCGCCGCTTTTTTGCTCACAAGGAGAGACTTTTTGTTCGACGTGGTGTTTTGTTGTTGCGTTCTGATAATGATCAGTCCAGAGTCATGGTCCTACGTTCGTTACAGTCCTCTGTTTTACGGCTTCTTCACCAAGGACATTGGGGTATAGTGCGAACGAAACAACTTGCTCGTCAGCACTGTACTTGGTTCGGAATCGATGCTGCGATTACGAATATGTGCTCTTCTTGCATGGCGTGTGCCGCACAGCAATCCGCGCCGCCGTGGAAAGTCTTTGCATGGCAACAAGCCACTTCCCCTTGGCAACGCTTGCACATCGATTTTGCTGGTCCATTCTGGAATGCTCGATGGTTGGTTCTGGTAGATGCCTTCAGTAATTTTCCTTTTGTTGTCCGGATGTCTTCCACGACGTCCTCTGCCACCATCCAAGCGTTGTCTGCTATCTTTTGCATTGACGGTCTTCCGCAGACTATTGTTTCCGACAATAGCCCATAATTCATGTCCGCAGAATTTCAGTCACTCTGCCAGGCCAATGGTATTCAACATCTGACATCCGCGCCGTTTTCGCCTCAGTCAAACGGTGCCGCTGAACGATTGGTCCGGACTTTCAAGTCACAGATGTTGAAGTTAAAAGAGTCGCATTCTCGGGAGGACTCGTTGTTGCTCTTTTTGTCATCGTATCGCTCTCAGCCCCGAGATGGTCGCTCGCCGGCTGAGTTGCTCCACGGTCGTCCTCATCGAACCTTGATGTCTTTGCTGCACCCGCCGCATCAGGTTCCTGTGCAGCGGCAGACTTCTGCTTTTGCTCCAGACGACGTTGTATTCTATCGCAACTATCGAGGTTCACGGCGTTGGCTCGCAGGGCGCATTCTTCGCTGCCTCGGCCGCGCGATGTATTTGGTTTTCGGGGCCTCTGGTGAGGTGCGTTGGCATCTCAATCAGCTGCGCCTCTGTCGTCGTACGGGTTCTGCCGCTCCCCGTCTGCTTTCAGCGACGGTGCCATCCGGTCAGCGCCCTGGGGACCCATCTACTGGCTCGCCTCATCCCCAGGTGTTACCGACGATGCCTTCCATTTTGCTCCATGGCGACGCGCCGCCGCAGCCGCCGCCGCCGCCGCCTGTTCTCCCGCCGGCGCCGCCCGCATTCGACGCTTCGCTGCAGGCGCCAAGCGCCTCCCTGGGTCACGCGCCGCCGATCGCTTCCCGTGACCAGCTGTCCTCCGCCATGGAACTCTTGCCCGCTCCGGACCACATGGCGTCTTCGCGCGTCGGATACCCCGACGCAATGGAGGTCGACCCTTCGGCCCCTCCTGTCTCTATACGGGCGCATACACCGTATGTTGACGTGCACCCTGGACTAGGTTTTCAGGCGTTTCCTAGATCCCCTCGGACCGAATGGCCGGGTGCGGGTGGCACAGCCTCGCCTGTTGTTAGGCTCCCCACCTCATCGCATGCGTCAACATGGGGTCCTCCCCTCGGCGGGCGGAAGCCTTATAACACGACCGTTCGCCGATTTGCGGAGCAGGAATGTGGTGTCACCGCCAGACACCACACTTGCTAGGTGGTAGCTTTAAATCGGCCGCGGTCCACTAGTACATGTCGGACCCGCGTGTCGCCACTGAGTGATCGCAGACCGAGCGCCACCACAAGGCAGGTCTCGAGATACGGAATAGCACTCGCCCCAGTTGTACGACGACTTTGCTAGCGACTACACTGACGAAGCCTTTCTCTCATTTGCCGAGAGGCAGTTAGAATAGCCTTCAGCTAAGTCCATGGCTACGACCTAGCAAGGCGCCATTAACCATTTTAAGATAGAGTCTCACTTGTATCATCAAGGAATGCTGTATTCAAATGAAGGATTAAAAGTTAAGTATTGTAGCAGCTACGTACTTTTCTTGCTACCATTCATTACGTATCCTGTTTCAGACCTCTCTTTAGCCAACGTGAGATTACGCGTGCCTTTCGGCTACTTCAGTGTGGCGTAGCTGTCTTGTTATGCCACAACAGAAACAATGTGCTTCTACAGGGGAGATGTTTTACACTCTTTAGCTACAACCGGTAGCAATAAGGACCTACCACTACCAGAACGACCTTATAAAACAAACAATTGCTAGTGAGACAAATAGGCTCAAAATAGCAGGACAATTCGCGCCGAATTGATAGAAATGAACAAAAACATATTTGTTGCAATAGTAAAAAAGAATCTGGTTGATGCCGGCTTGAAAGGATGTGTACGAGCAAGAAGACATGAAGTTCATAAAGAAAAAGAAGAGACTCTCATGGGCTTAAAAACATAGTAAGTGGACTCATGAACAGCGGAACAAATTGTTATTCACAGATGAGTCGAAGATTTTTGGTGTCAGATAGAGGACATTTGTTCGTCAGGCTGAAGCAGAAAAGGAGGGCAAGCAGTGCATTCCACCTACAGCAAACCAATATGGGGTTTTATTACGGTTTTGGGGGTGTTTCGCAAGAGAATGAGATGGCGACATTGTGTGAGTAGCAGAGTGTATGGATAAGAAGCACCACCACCGCATGTTTCAGTACCATATGGTACCATGTGGACTGCACGTAATAGGGAAAGGGTTGACATAACAACAGCATAATGACCCGAAACGGTCGGCGTTCTGTTAAGAAGTGCATTGCATCAAAGGAATAACAGAAGGTACTGAAAGATATGATGTATCCGTCCCAAAGCCCAGATTGTAATCCATTTGAAATTGTTTGGAATAAAGTCGACAGACGTATCCGGTAACTTCACAAAACAAGCAACAAACATTTAAGGAATATCTTTAAGGATGTGTGGTGTCGTATAGACTCGCAATACCTGCAAAAAAGTATTGACTACATGCCTCGAGTTTGTGAAGCAGTCATTAAATCCAAGGGAGGAAACTTTGATGAGAGTAAAGTATAGTCTTTCTGTTTATTATGTATGCATCTTCGTTCGTCGTCACTCTCTCGAATTTGACTGCACAGGAACGCTTTGCTTCAAGTAACCACTGTGCCCTATGACAGTGCGTTGTTACTTCCAGCAAGTCAACGTGGGTTGCTCCAGCGTTGTTCTCCGTCAAAAGCAGAAACCGAACTCCCGCACGATAGTCCAGTTTATCGATGTTTGGGCTCTTGTAGCGCCGTACTGTGTTACTATGGCGCAGGGATTGCAGTGCGTACGTCGACTGCAGACAGTTACCTGCGAACAAACAATTACTTTGTTAATTGTTCTTTTTGCAGCTTTAATTCAAACATTATGATTAGATCTCGTGTATGCGTATTCAGTATGTCATCAACTGATCGAGTGAAATTAATGTTAGCGTTATCCACTGAGTCATATTCGTCCTATTAGAGAAAACAGTTTATTCTAACAACTAAACCTCGATCATTCAACATAAACGTTGTTCTAGCCTCAGAATGTACGGTGCCGGTGGTTACCATCGCTACGTCTGAATACTGTTCCCAGCAACAACCCAGCCCCTTATGCTAGTTACAAAACTGCAACCAAAACTCGTAGGGTTCAAAATGGTTCAAATGGCTCTGAGCACTATGGGACTTAACTACTGAGGTCATCAGTCCCCTAGAACTTAGAACTACTTAAACCTAACTAACCTAAGGACATCACACACATCTATGCCCGAGGCAGGATTCGAACCTGCGACCGTAGCGGTCACGCGGTTCCAAACTGACGCGCTTAGAACCGCACGGCCACACCGGCCGGCCAACTCGTAGAGTATCAGGTCGGTAGTGTTGGTGCTGATGCAGTTCAGTGCCCTATTACATAATAGTGAGGCTGAAAGGTAGTTAAGGCTGCTATTAACGTCACAAAACACTTGGCAATATTGTGCGAAATGTTTGGCAACTCCTCTATCATCCTCTGATTTCCTGATATGGAGCTAAAGGACTTGATGAAACATTCTGAATAATACACATTTCTGATTTGATGCTAAAAAGCTATTTTCAGTTTTTAGATCACAGGAAAGTTATCCCGTTTTACAGCTACAATTGCTCTTGCCTTTCACGTTATGAGCTGAGCACACCTTCTGAGGTGAGGCAACCTCTATCATTGACAGTTGCTTCTGACCGGCGATGAAGACTTCCTGGCAGATTAAAACATTGTGCCGGATCGAGACTCGAACTCGGGATCTTTGCCCTTCGCGGGCAAGTGTTTTACCAACTGAGCTACCCAAGCACGACTCACGACCCGTCCTCACAGCTTTAATTCTGCCAGTACCTCATCTCCTACCTTCCAAACTTCACAGACGCTCTTCTGCGATCCTAGCAGAACTAGCACCCCTGAAAGAAAGGATATTGCGGAGACATGGCACAGGCCGTGAGTCGTGCTTGGGTAGCTCAGTTGGTAGAGCACTTGCCCGCGAAAGGAAAAGGTCCTAAGCTCGAGTCTCGGTCAGGCACACAGTTTTATCTGCCAGGAAGTTTCATATCAGCACACATTCCGCTGCAGAGTGAAAATATCATTCTGTGGAGTTATTGATCGCTAAACTTTATCGCTGTTCCGTATAGTCTCAGAAAACGAAAGACAAAACAGGCCGCTTGAGGTACGACAGGGTGTTTCAGTGTTCGTCAGACCAGGAACGTATGCATACAGCTCAGTGGATAGGACCGATGTCATCTTGGAAGACGGGATGTCCACGGAATATTCATAATGATAATGTAGAATAAAGAGCAACACTTGGTCACCGAGAATGGTGAAATAAAAATCTTAGTTCACGATTATTTGAATGCGTGGTTACAACTAATAGTGCGAAAAATACACCCAAAATCTCACAAAACCGCCTCCGGTCTGAACTACGCCCTCCACACACTGCGGTAAAAACACCACATTGGACTGTCGCTACGCTCGAAGACTGATTTGCGGGATGAATAGGGCACATCTTATATAATCAGGTACGTAATGTCCTGCTTCGTCATCGTCAAGCAACTGACAGGCACAGCTGCATAAAGGTTTTCTCCACGCTTCTCCGTGAGTTAGGCACATCTCGATACACTTCGATGCAAACTCCAGCATGCTTTTTAATAACATTTAGCCGTATCACCTAGTCACTCCATTTCGACGTCTTCTTGATTTTTTCATATTTCTTGGTGCCCATCCCAACGTGTGGATACACGACCCAAACGTTTCTATTTCATTTCATCGTAACTGCGTCTCTCCACTCACTAAACAGCTCACACTTTTGTACGATTTTATTAAAGGTCCATGTCTCACTGCTGTAGAATAATGCATGTAATACACAC
The DNA here is from genome assembly GCF_023864345.2 of Schistocerca serialis cubense. Taxonomy (NCBI): domain Eukaryota; kingdom Metazoa; phylum Arthropoda; class Insecta; order Orthoptera; family Acrididae; genus Schistocerca; species Schistocerca serialis. The sequence goes on along the minus strand of NC_064642.1, from coordinate 764,577,001 downwards.
GTATTGTAAACTTCATAAGTAAACCAGAGACCTCGTGGCCGTCTTTACTCTTCTGCTTATTTTTTTTCGCATCCATCCTGTCCTTATCTTTAGCTTCCCAAAATTCGTAATTTAATTGGTAATGTAGTGAAAAAATTCCTTATAGGAAGCTGAATACCCAATTTCTCCTGCATTTGTTGACTTAAGGTACGTATTTCGAAATGTCTAGCTAATGGCTTCCGTTACTGGCTTCTGTTGCTGTTATGTGACTGAAGATGAAACGCAGATACAGCATTTTGCTCCAGAGACAAAACAGTCAAAACAGTGCGCTTGCTACAGTGACAGTGAATAGAAAAGTGCAAAAACCGTCAATCGGTGGGAAATGCCACAATGGAAGCTTTTGGAAATCACTGGTCGTACATAGCTTTTCTGTGAATGACTGTTATACACAGACAGATATATTCTTAAGTAATAAATAATATTAAATGAAACAACAAGCTTACTGTTACCAGTCTCTGTTTATTTATCTGAACGACGTGTTTCAAAGTTTTAAACGTCCGTCTTCTGGTGGATTTACTTTTGTTAGTATGACATTTGCGTGTGTGTTACGATTTTTTTTGGAGGAACTAGGGGAACTGTCTAGTGGAGAAACAAACAAATAAATAATAAACAATAAATTAGTAAATAATAAGTAAGCAAAAAATAAATCATAAAAACATCGAACAATGAAAGATAGGAAATAAAATGAAGTGTGATAAGATGAAACAAATTATTCGAAAATGTTCAAATGTGTGTGAAATCTTATGGGACTTAACTGCTAAGGTCATCAGGCCCTAAGTTTACACACTACTTAACCTAAATTATCCAAAGCACAAACACTCACACCCATGCCCGAGGGAGGACTCGAACCTCCGCCGCGACCAGCCACACAGTCCATGACTGCAGCGCCTCAGACCGCTAGGCTAATCCCGCGCGGCAAAGAAATTATTCAATTTGATAATAATGCGAAGTTTTAATTGTTTGGGGGCTGGTGCAAAAGGAAGAGATCGTTAAGCTGAAAGAATCGGATGTTGTTGAGAGTTTCGAAAGGAGCATTAGGCAACTATTGAGTGTAAAAGGGCGCAAGACCACAGCAGAAGACTAGCGGGTAGCTTTAAGAGAATGAATGCTGAATGCAATTCAGAAACAACTAGGCAAAGGGATGAGAAATTACAAAAATTCAGCAAGTGAATTAGGCAGACGGGAATACAAATGTCTGTCAGAAAGTGTAAAATGGAGAAGCAGGAATGGCTAGGGAAGAAATGAAAATTTGTAAAAGCATACGCGACACAAGAGCAGCATAAGACGACACTTACAAGAAATTTAGACCTTCGGAGAAAATACAAGGGAGGGAAGATCAGTGTTTGTCCCGTCGACAACAAGGTCATTAGAGACGGAGGTTAAGGAAGGATGGGGAGGGAAATGGATCGAACCCTGTCAAAAGAACCATCCTCGCACTTGCCTTTAGCTATTTAGGGAATCACGGGATACGTGATTCTGGATGGCTGCACGGGGAATTGAACCGTCGCTCTCAATAATGAGTCCGGTGTGAGAAAAGACAAACAGCGACATGAATAAGTGGGATTCAGATGGCAAACCAGTACTAGTCAAAAGAAGGAAAAGATGGAAGGTAGAAGGAATATACAGAAGAGTTATATGAAGGAAAGTAATGTTATGGATAAGGACGAGGAAGTAGATGATGATGAGGTGAGAGATGTGATACTGTCAGAGGAATTTTGTAGTGCTCTGAAATATATGAACTGAAACAAGGCCACTGTAGTAGACGGCATATCCTCGGAGTAATAGCAATCCCTACGAGAGCCAGCCATGAGAAAACTTTTCCACCTGGTATTAGAGATACATGAGAGGGGCAAAACCCTCAGACTTCAAGAATAAGTCAGATAACTTAAGCTGAAAGAAGGCCTGGTCCTGACACGTGTAAATATTAGCAAACCATCAGTTTAACAAGTCATGGCCTGAAAATACTAACGCGAATTTTTCACAGAAGAATGGAAAGACCAATATGGCCGATTTGGAGGTTGACCAATGAATAATACAAGACACTACCACTAATCTTAGAAGATACGTTGAAAAGAACCCAAACATACATACATAGCATTTGTAAATTTAGAGAAATCTTTTGACATCGCTGACTCGAATACGTTCTTGGAAATTCTGAAAGTTAGCAGGGTAAAATACAGGGAGCGAAAGTTTATCTGTAACTTGTACAGAAACCAGAGTGAAGTTATAAGAATCGATAGTCGTGGATAGGAGGCAGTAATTAAGAAGGGAGTTTTTATCCTCTCCCCCTGTTATTCAGTCTGCACAGTGAGCAAGCGGTAAATGAAGACAAAGAAAATTTGCAAAGGAAATTAAAGTTCAGAGAGAAAAATGAAATCTTTGAGATCAGCAGACGACATTATAATTCCATCAGAGACTGCAAAGAACTTGGAATGAGATTAAAAGATGAACTAGCTCACAAACCCAGCATGGCTCCGGTGTTCATTTTGCCAATTTCCTTTTAGGAACTGACACAAAAAAATTAATTGTGTTTATAGCATAATAACGAAAAAATTTCATTTCTATTTATTCGCGAAAAATCTTTGAAATTATGAAACGATCGTAGAAACAAATGTGTGTAAAGTAGAAATGTATGAGTACGGATGCTTCGCGTGTCTACACGGCGACAACATCTCAGCCGCGCGGGATTAGCCGAGCGGTCTTAGGCGCTGTAGTCATGGACTGTGCTGCTGGTTCCGGCGGAGGTTCGAGTCCTCCCTCGGGCATGTGTGTGTGTGTGTGTGTTTGTCCTTAGTATAATTTTGGTTAAGTAGTGTGTAAGCTTAGGGACTGGTGACCTTAGCAGTTAAGTCCCATAAGATTTCACACACATTTGAACATTTTGACAACATCTCTTCATGGCTCTGTAGATGCCTGCTGTTTTCGCCTATAGCTGTTTGCGCTTCGCGGTTGAAAGCCGTCAAAAGCCCTGTCAGGTATCGGAGATTGGATTTCCTTAACTCGACTGTAGGAGATTCTCAGCAGTAATAAATAAATGTACTAAAACTTCACGAATGATGCGGCGTTTTTTCCAAGCATCTCAGTGCTTATGACGTCATATGTATTAAATTTCTGTGTCGTACAATTCTGTATTTGTGTAGGTACATTCAGCGGCATATGCGGATACTATCAGCGAAATACGTTCCGAATAGAGTTCGTGGCAAAGAAGTAATAAATTTGAACGTCGTGCACAATTGCGGCAGTTTTCCCACGCATCTCATTAATTATGACATCATACCTCCTGAACTATGATAGGCAGTTTGTTCTTACCCGAAAGGTGATTGTTGTTTGACAGTAAGGGATATGTGTACGAAGTTCGGTTGAAATCGTTCCAGCGGTTTAGGAGGAGGTGTGAAACATACGCACACTCACACACACACATACACACACACACACACACACACACACACAAAGGCGCGCCATGCACACACGCACACACATATGTCCAGTTTTGTAAACTACAGGATACCAAAATCAAAACAAGGTTAACGTTTCTATTCGAATTAAGTCATGTGATGCAAAAGGAGTTACATTAGGAAACGGAATATTAAAGGTAGGAGATAAGTTTTACTCGTCACTCAGTATCCCCTTGTGAAGAAGCATCAATTTCGTTTCATCTACAAAACAATCTGTTCTTAAGAAAAAGAGACGCTGAACTGTTCAGTCAAACGTTAAACAAATTATAATCTTCCTTTAGAATGATCAAGGTACCGTGACAGAACTCTCTTAACGTGACGTACTGCTAAATATGCGGACAACCCGAACACGTCAGATCAAAGCTGGGCCACCATATTCTTCACTACTGGCCATTAGAATTGCTACACCAAGAAGAAATTCAGATGATAAACGGGTATTCATTGGACAAATACATTATACTAGAACTGACATGTGATTACGTTTTCACGCAATTTGGGTGCATAGATCCTGAGAAATCAGTACCCAGAACAACCACCTCTGGCCGTAATAACGGCCTTGATACGCCTGGGCATTGAGTCAAACAGAGCTTGGATGGCATGTACAGGTACAGCTCCCCTTGCAGCTTCAACACGATACCACAGTTCATCAAGAGTAGTGACTGGCGTATTGTGATGAGCCAGTTGCTCGGCCACCATTGACCAGATGTTTTCAATTGGTGACAGATCTGGAGAATGTGCTGGCCAGGGCAGCAGTCGAACATTTTCTGTATTCAGAAAGACCCGTACAGTACCTGCAAACATGCGGTCGTGCATTATCCTGCTGAAATTTAGGGCTTCGCAGGGATCGAATGAAGGGTAAAGCTACGCGTCGTCACACATCTGAAATGTAACGTCCACTGTTCAAAGTACCGTTAATGCGAACAAGAGGTGACCGAGACGTGTAACCCATGGCCCCCGTATACCTTCAAGCCAGGTGATACGCCAGTATGGCGATGGCGAATACACGCTTCACCACGATGTCGCCAAACACGGATGCGACCATCATGATGCTGTAAACAGAACCTGGATTCATCCGGAAAATTGATGTTTCGCCTCTCGTGCACCCAGGTTCGTCGTTGAGTACACCATCGCAGGCGCTCCTGTCTGTGATGCAGTGTCAAGGGTAACCGCAGCCACGGTCTCTGAGCAGATAGTCCATGCTGCTGCAAACGTCGTCGAACTGTTCGTGCAGATGGTTGTTGTTTTGCTAACGTCCCCATCTGTTGACTCAGGGATCGAGACGTGGCTGCACGATCCGTTACAGCCATGCGGATAAGATGCCTGTCATCTCGACTGCTGGTGATACGAGGCCGTTGGGATCCAGCACGGCGTTCCGTGTTACCCTCCTGAACCCACCGATTCCAGTCATTGGATCTCGACCAACGTGAGCAGCAGTGTCGCGATACGATAAACCGCAATCGCGATAGGCTACAATCCGACCTTTATCAAAGTCGTAAACGTGATGGTACGCATTTCTCCTCCTTACACGAGGAGTCACAACAACGTTTCACCAGATAACGCCGGTCAACTGCTGCTTGTGTATGAGAAATCGGTTGGAAACTTTCCTCACGTCAGCACGTTGTAGGTGTTGCCACCGGCGCCAACCTTGTGTGAATGCTCTGAAACGCTAATCATTTGCATATCACAGCATCTTCTTTTCTTTCCGGTTAAATTTCGCGTGTGTGTCACGTCATGTTCGTGGTGTAGCAATTTTAATGGTCAGTAGTGTACATGACGGTGCTAGCCGGCTAATTGGAAATGTCATGGCAGGAAACTTGACAAATATTGTTGTTACGTAGTCACGACATGAATCAAACAGATTTAGTCTTATTCCTGTAATTCAATTACGCATATGCGGACACATTTTCCTTCTCTGTCACCGTTACCAGAGACATTCGACAAGTGATTGAAAATATTGTATCGAGAACTGGTATTTGGGGAGAACTGGCGCTAAGTTGAGAGATGTGTACACACTTCAAAACCATATGTTTCTCCAAACAATTGAAATTCTCACTGCAAGACGGTGCGCACCTGAATCCCAGTTATGAACATAACAATTATCCCAGGGTATATTAAACACTGTCTTAACAAAATTAAACATTAGCACAATTCGTAAAAGTCGAAATACGAAGATAAGCAATTAGCCTTACACATGTACAATTTTCGTAAGACGAATCTGACAGATTCAGGCTGGTCAGACAAATTAATGTCTGTAATCGATTCATCAAAGTACCCCCACAAGTTTCGGATCCTACACTAGTCAGAGTTCCTAAACACAAAGGCTGGTGAAGCCCCAGCTTTAGTTACGATTTAAACAATCTCCAAGGTTAGTATCAAAAGTTAAGTGGCCCTTAACGCAGCGAGTGGTCAATACTACAGTTTTAAGAACAAACGGTACACTGACAAGTGCTTCCAAATGATGCTCGGGCAAAGAATGGTCAATACAAAATACCAACGGCCTACAATGCATTACACAAACGATCATTTACTGACAAAGGGAAGAGCAGCAAAATGTGCAGCACATAAATGATGTTATGCACGCTTATTGAACAAGACAATAATCTGCTCCCTTGTAATTAAGAACCAATAGCATACATGAGCAGAGAACTCAAACCCGCCAGTGGACCGCTATTTGAGTACGAAGTTGCGTGGATAACTACCAAAAAAAAAAAAAAGAACGCTTTCTTGGAAACTGCTCCTCGGCTGCGAATGTGTCTGCTACAAACACGCTTCACTGTAAACAGTGCAACATATTCCCCAACAGGTCAAGCCAGCAATAGTAAGCGATAGGACGAGAGAGAACATAAATACACACATCAAAAAAAGTTTTACATCGCTCCGGATCCCAGAACTCCTGGAGATAGACGTCCACTGTGGGTATTGTATCACAATCACAGTCCCTTTGACTGTTCAGATGTCACTAAACCCGCCCAAAGATGTAAACAAAAAAAATGGCTCTGAGCACTATGGGACTCAACTGCTGAGGTTATTAGTCCCCTAGAACTTAGAACTAGTTAAACCTAACTAACCTAAGGACATCACAAACATCCATGCCCGAGAAAAATGTAAACAACCATGTATGACCAGCACCTATTAGACGGAGGGGATCTGACAGCAGATCAGTTCCAGTCATAGTCATTCCACCACGAAGGAGGTACACGGCTCGTGTTGTTTGTAGTTCAGCCATGCCTAGACGGTCAATACCGCAGTTCGATCGCGTGGGCATTGTTACTTTGTGCCAGGAAGGGCTCTCAACAAGGGAAGTGTCCAGGCGTCTCAGAGTGAATCAAAGTGATGTTCTTCGGATATGGAGGAGAACAGAGAGACAGGAACTGTCGATGACATGCCTCGCTCAGGCAGCCCAAGGGCTACTACTGCAGTGGATGACCGCTACCTACGGATTATGACTCGGAGGAACCGACAGCAACCTCACCATGTTGAATAATGCTTCTCGTGCCGCCACAGGACGTCCTGTTACGACTCAAACTGTGCGCCATAGGCTGCATGATGCGCAACTTCACTCCCGACGTCCATCTTAGCAACCACGACACCATGGAGTTCAGTACAGATGGGGAAAACAACATGCCGAATGGACCGCTCAGGCCTGGCATCACGTTCTCATGACCGATGAGTGTCGCATATGCCTTCAACCAGATAATCGTCGGAGACGTGTCTGGAGGCAACCCGGTCAGGCTGAACGCCTTAGACACACTGTCCAGCGAGTGCAGCAAGGAGGAGGTTCCCTGCTCTTTTGGGGTAGAATTATGTGGGGCAGACGTACGCCACTGGTGGTCATGTAAGGAGCCGTAATGGCTGTACGATACGTGTATGCCATCCTCCGACCAACAGTGCAACCATATTGGCGAGGCATTCGTCTTCATGGACGAGAACGCCGCAAATCCATTCCCACTCCTCTCCCACCTGAAACCTTTCTTGTCACCATAGATGCTACATCCCTTTACACAAACATCCCACATACCCATGGTCTCTCTGCACTTGAGCACTATCTCTCCCAACGCCCACCCGAAGATCTTCCAAAAACCTCGTTCCTTATCACACTTACCAACTTCATCCTTACCCATAATTACTTCACTTTTGAAGGCCAGACCTACAAACAAATCAGGGGAACGGCAATGGGAACCATGATGGCTCCGTCCTATGCCAACCTCTTCATGGGCCGCATGGAGGAGGCTTTCCTGAAGACCCAACAACTGCTTCCCCTGGCCTGGTATAGGTTTATAGATGACATCTTTGTGGTCTGGACTCATGGTGAAGAAACACTCCTTAATTTCCTCCATAACCTCAACTCCTTTTCAAATCTGAATTTCACCTGGTCCTTCTCCAAAACCCAAGCCACCTTCCTGGATGTTGACCTTCATCTTGTTGAAGCTCACATCCACACCTCTGTCCATATCAAACCCACAAACAAACAACAGTACCTTCACTTTGATAGCTGCCATCCATTCCACATCAAACGCTCCCTTCCCTACAGCCTAGGTATTCGTGGCAAACGTATCTGCTCCAGTGATGAATCCCTCAACAATTACACCAATAACCTAACCAGTGCTTTCCTCTCCCGCAACTATCCTGCAGACCTTGTCCACAAACAGATCTCCCGAGCAATACATTCCTCCCCATCCAACAACAATGTTCCTATCCCCAGACCACACAGAAGCATCCCCCTTGTCACCCAATATTATCCTGGCCTCGAAAACATCAACAAATTACTCCGCCAGGGATATGACTTTCTCAAGTCAACCCCTGAAATGAGATCATCCCTTGACAAAATTCTCCCCACACCACCCAGAGTTGCCTTTCGTCGCCCCCCTAACCTCCGTAACATCCTTGTTAAACCCTACAATATTCCCAGACTACCTTCTCTACCCAGCTGTTCCTACCCCTGTAACCGACCCCGCTGCAAAACCTGCCCCATGCATCCCCCACAACCACCTACTCCAGCCCCGCTACTGGTAAAACATACACAATTCAAGGCAGGGCCACATGTGAAACTACACATGTGATTTATCAACTGACATGCCTGCACTGCACAGCCTTTTACATCGGTTTGACAACAACTAAATTGGCTGAGCGCATGAACTGACACAGACGAACTGTCCGCCTAGGAGATGTCCAATACCCAGTAGCGGAGCATCCCCTCCAGCATAATTCTAGGGACCTAGGAACCTGCTACACTGTATGTGCCATTTGGCTTCTCCCACGCAACACCAGTCCCTCTGAACTGCGGAGATGGGAACTTGCACTCCAACACATCCTTCCATCCCGCCATCCCCCTGGACTGAACCTACGTTAAACCACCTCACTCCCATTTACTCTTCAGTCTTCTCTTCTTTCCCTTTCCTCTTTAGCCATTCACGCATCTTTTCATCCTACATAGTTGTGTTTATCTTTATACTATATACCTCTTTACTTCTGTATACATCCTCTTTGGTTTGAAGCTGGCACAGTACTTACAGTAGAATATCTTTGGCTTCACTCTGACAACCATGCCTCCATCCTTGCTACCCTCCCTGTTTTCCTTTCCCTGTTGCTTCATAACCTGGGTTTTGAGTAACTGAATCTACTTTCCCTTCTTCCCTTTCTTTCCCCTCTCTCCTCCCTGATGAAGGAACATTTGTTCCGAAAGCTAGGAACGTAAATTTTTGGTTCTGTTTTTTGTGTATCTATCGGCTGTACTGAGCTGAGGTAAGTACTGGCCAGCCCCTCTATCTCTTTGTTAGTATTTGTTTCACATGTTATTACATTAGTTAGGTTTAAGTAGTTCTAAGTCTGTGGGACTGATGACCTCAGATGTTAAGTCCGATAGTGCTCAGAGCCATTTGAACCATTTGAACGTTGCAAAGCGATGTGAAACGAACAGAGCATGTGAGAACAGTGGTACGGAGAGCGAATGCTCGACTTCAGTTTATTGGGAAAATTCTAAAAAAGTGTGGTTCATCTATAAAGGAGGCCACGCATAGGACGCTAGTGCGACCTATTCTTGAGTGTTGCTCGACTATTTGGGATCCGCAAAAGATCAGATTAAAGGAAGACACCTAAGCAATTCAGAGGCGGGCTGCTGGATGTGTTGCCGGTAGCTTGGTCCAACGCGCTACTGTTACGGACATGCGTCGCGAACTCAAATGGGAATCCCTAGATGGAAGGCGACGTTCTTTTCGAGGAACACAATTCAGAAAATTTAGAGAACCGACATTTTAAACTGACTGCGGAACGATTCTACCGCCGCCAACATACATTTCGCGTAAGGACCACGAAGATAAGTTATAAGAAATGAAGGCATATATGGATGGATATAGACTGTCGTTTTTCCCTCGCTCTCTTTGCGAGTGGAACAGGAAACTAAACGGCTAGTAGTGGTAGAGCACAGCCATCACCACGCATCGTACGATGGCTTGAAGAGTATTGATGTAGATGTACATGTATAGTCTACCAAAACGTAAAGCAGATAGGCTATTCTTGATAATTTTATTTTTGATTATCTTAAAGAGGCGAAGATTTACAGCTTTTGAACCATATGTCTTTTTTATGACTGAAGATGTTGTTTGTCCAATATTAGTAGATGTAATAATGTTGTATGCAGATGTCGTGCCAAACTATAGGGTTTCAGGAACAGGATAAACAGAAATGTACCCAACAGGGTTTGCGTTCAGTGACACTGAAAACATGGCACCTAGCGCAAAACTTAAGCCTAAAACTGCTGCTTGCAATCCGGAGTACCAAACCGCTATACCGGAATCCAGTAATAGTTGCAGCTGGTCTATCTAACGGCTGCTAGGGGCAACAAAAATTTTGTCTGCGATATTTCGAGTGATTATTGGGCGGGTGTAGAAAAATTTCCGCCACCAGTCACAATAATAGATTATTTGTTTCGTCACACGACAGGTTTCGGGGTTGTGCCCATCCTCACGTGTTTACACATTCATGTACATGTTTATATTGCTGGAGATCACTGTATAAACACAAAAAAATTATTTTTTGGTGACTAAACAGACACAAGTGGAACAATTGTAAGTGGCGAGGCAGCATTTGTCGAAAATTAATCTCTATTGACATAAAGATGAAGCATCATTATTATAATTACGCTGTGTTGACAGTTTCTCCACTTAGTTGCACATTTGTTATCATTTTCACGTCCATATTTCAGTATTATTAATTTTAGCTGCGTGTTCCAGTATTACGACGTGCACTCGTCAAATACACTGTGTTTACTTACAAACATGTAGGCTATGGTCAAAGAAGTTAGACTTAGGATGTGTAAAGATGGCTTGGTTCAAATGGCTCTGAGCACTATGGGACTTAACATCCGTGGTCATCAGTCCCCTAGAACTAAGAACAAGTTAAACCTAACTAACCTAAGGACATCACACACACCCATGCCCGAGGCAGGATTCGAACCTGCGGCCGTAGAGGTCGCGCGGTTCCAGACTGAAGCGCCTAGAGCCGCACGGCCGCACCGGCCGGCTGTGTGAAGATGTTGCTCATACAGAAACATGTAGATTACGCTCAAAGAACTTAGCCATAGGAAGTGCAAGGATGTTGCGCGTATAGAAACTTAAAAAGCTACTATAAACTGCGAAGTTTTATTGATCCACATTATGAAATTTTTTTGATCCACATTTTTGTTGGAGAACTTGGTTCTAGGAAGCACAATGATGTTACATATAGGAAATTACTGTATATATATATATATATATATATATATATATATATATATATATATATATATATATATGTATAAAACATCATTGTAATTCCTAGATGTAAGTTGTCCGACAAAAATGTGGATGAAAAGAATTACTATACATATGACTGGTAGCGGAAATTTTTCTACACTCTATAAAGGAACAGTCACGGAGTTCAATATCATCCTCTATGGATAAAATTCAATTACTGGCCGATTTTAAAATTTTAAAATGCGGTCATAAGCTACTCATTAAGAGATATAATCTTTCGTTAAAATTTTAATATAGTTAGAAACTGTGCGTTTGTTGTCGGTAACTATATTTAAAAATGCTTGTGCGACTTATCAGCACTTTTAAACTCACTTGCAGGGTTACTGTTATTACGGTCACACACCTCTACCAGGATTTCAGGTCCGATTTATAGTTACATTTTCGGTATTATAGATGTGAAACGTGTAAGTATCATTTAAAGATCAAATAGTCGTCCCCATACGGCTGTTCTGAAGTAGCTTTACCGCGCAAAGGATTAGATTGAGAGTACTCTCTCTTACTTTCAGAGCTTAGATGATTCGTATTTTAGTTAGGACCCCGTACGGCTATTACATTTATGGTTGATGACCAACTGAAACCAGTAAATGATGGGATATCTGGTAGAAGAAGTTTATAATGTGTTCTAGTAGTATGAGAGCCACCATCTAATTCACAAGTTCATTGTCCATTATGAACCCAAGATACTTTGAAAGATTTTTACTACAAGTAGTCCGATTAAATCGACAAGCACGTTTCACACAGAATATGAGATTATCGTCACACACGATCGTCCAACATCAACCGTGGGGCGAGTGAAACAGAGCACGCTCGTGTGGTGGCTCGCTTTGTGACCTCTGAGGACGTAGGAGGTGGGAGAACACGAATACGTCATCTCTCTAAGCGCCGCTTTCCCGTAGTGACCGGCGAGCATTGTTATGTCGCATTCGCGTGGGATGAAGCGGGATGAAAGCTTCCGGAACAGAGAGTGGACGCGTGTCAGCGTTATCCGGGACAAGCTCATTGCGTCATTACGCCTGATGTGACCGAAACTTTGACGGATTTACTCCGCTTTTATGGGGTTGCGCCAGCTAAAAGCACCGTCCTGGTATGAACACTTCATTTCCGGAGATTTTGCTCTGACTTCTCTGTGACAAAACGGTATTATCTTTTATTCTCCCATCGTGCTGCTACATTTTCGGAAGTGTTTCAGGCCATCGATTTGTCTCTTAACTGAAGGTAACGAATTGTCGATCTGTCAACGCCTTATTGGCAGAAAAGGAGACATAAATTACCTAACCGAACTATGCCTGACGTTAGCTTCTTAACGAAGGATAACACACATCATTTTCAGAAGACCAGGTCTACCACAATCAACCAGTGTAGTCATTATGGTGTACACAGCTGGACCAGAAATGATCTGCTCTATAGTCATGCACATAGTATTCACAAATATTTGCCTATGACACAATAAAAACAATTATTATTTATTTTATTTATTGCGGTTTTCCTTTATACAATGGTTTCTCTCCAACGTCCCTCCGCTTAGGTGAGTGGTAACGTGCTTGTCTCCTATGCAAGCGGGCCGGGGTTCGATTCCCGGCCCCGTTGGATACTTTCTCCGCTCGTGGAGTGGGACTTGTGTTGTCCTCATCATTTCCTCCTCATCACCGGAGCGCAAGTCACCCAATGCGGCGTCGAATGAAATAAGACAGCAAAGGACCTGGAAGAGCAGCTGAACGGGACAGTGTCTTGAAAGGAGGATATAAGATGAACACCAACAAAGGCAAAGCAAGAACAATGGAATGTAGTCGAATTAAATCAGGTGAAGCTGCGGGAATTAGATTAGGAATTGAGACGCTTAAATTAGTATAGGAGTTTTGCTATTTGGGGAGCAAAATAACTGATGATGGTCGAAACAGACAGGATATAAAATGTAGACTGGCAATGGCAAGGAAAGCGTTTCTGAAGAAGAGAATTTTGTTAACATCGAGTATAGATTTAAGTGCCAGGAAGTCGTTTCTGAAAGTATTTGTATGGAGTGTAGCCATGTATGGAAAGTGAAACATGGACGGCAAATATTTTGGACAAGAAGAGAATAGAAGCTTTCCAAATGTGGTGTTACGGAATAATGCTGAAGATTAGATGGGTAGATCACTTAACTAATGAGGAGGTACTGAATAGGATTGGGGAGAAGAGAAGTTTGTGGCACAACTTGACTAGAAGAATGGAGCGGTTGGTAGGACATGTTCTGAGGCATCAAGGGATCACCAATTTAGTATTGGAGGAAAGCGTGGAGGGTAAAAATCGTAGAGGGAGACCAAGAGATGAGTACACTAAACAGATTCAGAAGGAGGTAGGTTGCAGTAGGTACTGGGAGATGAAGAAGCTTGCACAGGATAGGGTACCATGGAGAGCTGCATCAAACCAGTCTCAGGACTGAAGACCACAACAACAACAACAACAACAAAGCACCAGTTGGACGGCATTTGGCACGGTATCCCTCAGGAGGACATCCAGCAACTCTTTCAATCAGTGCCATGCCACCAACTACTTGCATTAGCGTCAGAGATGGACCAACGTATTGTTGGCTTGCTCTATTTGTGAACTCTTTCTGTTCAATAAATCGTCCAACTTTACTGAATTTGTAATCATTTGTTTGTCTGTACATGTAAATCACATCTGCCGATTTCCGTCCCATTCGGATAATTCCTTCGTGGTGCGCCGGTTTTTATATTATTTATTTTTTAACAGTGTATGTGGCAGGTGAAATAGCTTCAGGCTTCTTCCAGTTCCAAAGAAGGCAGGCGAGAATACTACCTAACCATCAGTTTAGTAATTCATGCTTGCAAAACATTGCCTGGAATTCTTATAGAAGAAATGAAAAACTAGTAGACGCCGACTTCACGGAAGAACAGTTTTGGCTCCGGCGAGATGTAGAAAAATATCTTATACGTTTACAGCACCTATAGATTTAGTGAAAGTGGAGTCAACTACACTCTTCGACCTTTTTGAAATTTTCAGGGATAAAATATATGGTGGGAAAGGTTATTTACATCTTTTACTGAAATCCGAGAGCAGTTATAGAAGTCGAAGGCCATCAAAGGGAAGAATTAGTTGAGAAGGGAGTGGGACAGGGTTGTAGCCCATCTCTGACGTTATTCAGTCTGTATACTAACCAAGCTGTGAAGGAAACCAGGGGGAAATTTGGAAACGGAATTGAAGTTCTGGGAGAAGAAATAAAACTTTAATGTTTGCTGATGACATTGTAATTCTGTCAGAAAAAAGTCGACGTAGACTTAAATGTTCTCTCCAGGAACACAGCGTCACATGCAATAATGGAGCTACGAATTCTGCAGTCTACTAGGCGTGGCTGCACAATATTGTCACATATTACGGATACGAAAAGTGCCTTCGTATCCTCATAGGCAGTTAAAAGTCCATCCTCCCGCCCAATTTGAGTGTTAGGGTGGTTCTGTCCATAGACTGGTCGTGTGGTACAGTGCAATTCTCTTCGGCATACTAACCTTGGTTCATCAGTGCTTTGTTCGTCCGCCCCGATAGCTGAGTGATTGCCGCCACGGTAACTCAGCGTGTTCGGTCAGAGGGTTAGCTGCCCTCTGTAATAAAAAACTGAGTTAATGGATCAACGACGAACTGAAATGGGTGTCTTGCGACGTCCGCCACGAGCAGATGTAACGAACGAAAACGAACAAAATGAGATTAAAAAGAAGGAAAAAGTGGTCAGCGAGACGGATTCCCGTCCTACGGGCCTAGGTTCGATTCCCGGCTGGTTCGGAGATGTTCTCCGCTCATGGACTGGGTGTTGTGTTGTCCTCATCACCATTTCATCCCCATCCGGCGCGCAGGTCGCCCAGTGTGGCGTCGAATGTAATCAGACCTGCACCAAGGAGGCCGGACTTGCCTCGCAAGGGGCTTCCTGGCCAATGACGCCAAACACTCATTTCCATTTTTCCAGTGCTTTGTTTCTCAAGGGTTGTTAGCAAAGTTTTTGTTTAGATCGAACCATAAGTCTTCTCAAAATCTATGACTCCAAAGCAAAGTGCTAATTCATAGTAACTGCTGTGCTCTGCAGTAATGTTAATTGCACACACAAATTATCCTTCGCTTGATTAAAACAGTTATTGATTGTTTTTCCCATAATTTCGGCAATGACGTTGTAATCAGCTGTAACTCGATATTTTGAGATACATGGGCCACAATTAACGAGTTTTAATACTAGTTTCGGACTGTAAGAAAACATTTCGTTACACGTATTCTTTCAGCCAGCACATTTGTAACGCCTCTGTCAAAAGAAGCTTGCTGTTCTGTCATCCGTTCGTACATGATAACTATTTTTATTCCTCGCCCACACGCTTCACTTCATAACGTGCTATAATTACAGTTTTAGTTATCAACAGTTAAGAACAACTGCATACTTCTTCCCTCATCTAGATAAACAGCTCAAACAACAGCAGAAGACAGTGCCTAGAGCAAATATGAAATTTTATTTCAGTCTCGATCTCAAAGCATTTTTGTTAACGTAACATAGCACCTCACGTGCCTTTCATCGGATATGAAGTGTAACGTACAAATGCTTGCTTAGGAACCGCATGAAAATCTGTCAGAAGCTACAGACTAAGTAAAGAAGAATGTATTGCTAACAGCAACGCGATCACTACATCCCAACTCGTCGACTAGCTGGGTCGGAAAGGGTTACAAAGTTCACCGCCGCTTTTCATCGCGCTGTCCTCAACGATTCTATGCATGCGCGGTACGCATTGTGCGGAGTTTGGCGGAGGGCAACAGTGTGTTACCCACAGTCCGTTAGAAATTGATCCCAAGCCACTAACCTACATCTATAATTCCAACAGCACGCTGGAATGCACAATGTGTCGATGCCTTTTCAATGGAATAACAGGTTTCACAAGCCATGCGGGACTCACAACAGAATTATAGAACGTACTACGCAGTGGTCACTGTGGTCAGACGCAGAAAACACGTGACGTATCGAGTTCTCTCTGAATTTTGTTGGGGATTTCAGACTGACCACCATCAACGGCGCCCTCTACTTCAGCACCACTAGCGCACTGACAGTTCCACATCAACTGCCAGAAGAACAAAAGGATCAGGCAGTGTATCCATTTTCAGGTCATCGGCTGGTGTAGCATTCACACTACTGACACTTTCAGAGAGAGGATCACAAGTTTTGAACTGTAAATTGGAAATAACAAATGTTCTAGTGCCATTTTTTTTTCACAAAACTCATTTTCGCTGCTATTGTGTCTTCGGTGCTCTATTGCTTGTCTCTCTAGATTTACTCCAGCTGCCAAATCAGGTAGAAAATGTTCCAAACATTCAGTACTAGATGGCGCATTGTTCTCGTGCCAGGCAGAGCTTCCCAGTGGGGCGCGAGGCCTCGGCGTCTTTCCATTTGGCCTGGGATTACTTGCTAAAATGGGAATCTGACACCTGTAATATTCCATCTTAATCAGTACGAAACAAGGTTAAACATTAAATAAAGTAACTGCGTTTCTGGCACAAGCATTCATCTTTCTTGCACTATAATAATTATCATGTGGAGGATGTAATTTCAAACTAAATATGTTTAACCTATAGTTCTCTTTTGTTTCCTGTTCATTGTCTGAGGTTGGGTTTTTTTATGTGATGACTGGAATAAATTTCTTCATCTTTTTCGTCATTTAATAAAATCAGCTCAGGTTTTCACGACACATCTTATATAGACAAGTGAGACAAATTAAAATCTTCAGGCGAGTGGCATAGTTTTCTCCAAGTAGTGAATTAATCACAGGTTGACTGACATGGTACCTTTGCCAGTCAAAAACTAAACGGACTGCTTCCATTGGAGAGCAGTCTCCACACTTATAATCTGGCATTGTTCTCGAAACAAACTTTTTAGTTTCGATCATTTTAAAATTAGTACATTAATTTTGACAAAAGTATATAGAATTCTTGAAACTTGAGAATTAGCGTTACAAGAATACTGTATAGATTGCTGAAATTTTATTCCGTTTTGCAGAAGAATATTCTATTTCTACAGCAATAACTTTCAAATGAATTATTTAATAAAATGATTCTTTGAAAAGTAGAGAAATGGAGGTCTCAGTTGAGGGATGTCAGGGCTAATAAAACTTTCACCTGTGTACAAATTTGGGTAATACATAGTTCGTAGGTATTGCATTTTACCATATTTCTTTACATAACATATTTTAACAAAAATTAACTACAGTTTTACAATCACAGGGCTGCTAACTAAATACTGAACCCTAATATCTAATGCTAAATATCGTCAATAAGATTTCTACAATTCCTGGAACATGTTGCTCACACAATACATATTTAATAGATGGTATAAAAGAAACAAAGTGTTATTGGAGTAATTATTCCACCTTTTGTTTTTATTTACAACTTTTATTTTAAAATAAATGATGTGATGACGAACCTGTAATATCATACGTTAAACATTTGATGTGCTTAACTATAGCTCAAAAAATTGTTGTGTTAGTTACAATTCATGCTGAATGAAATACATACTTATAAGTTAGTATTGAGAGCTTTTATAAACACTGGTAGCGACTATTACAGTAACCGAATGTTTCCGATTCCCAGATATATTTTTACCCTACAGCTATCTGTCCTGACTGTTATCGAGATATCGGCTGCCCGTCATATTTGCAGGAGTAACTAACCTTGTTCTCTAGCTTAATCTCTGAGATTGTGTTCAATACACTACCAGAAATTAAGCACAAGTGGAGACTTTACGAAGCTACGTAAGCAATAGTCATAGACAGACTTGAAGAAACAGATAGACGAAACAAAATTCTCAGATACAGATGCGAGAAGCTCGTAATCTGTTGAGAAACAAATGAGTGAGAAAGCACGCTTACTGTTAAAGCAGTGCATGTAGTCGTTCCGGTAGCTACTGATCGGTCAAAAGGAGGAGGACACGCACAACAAATACTGAAACATACAAGAAATAAATGTGGGCGAGAGAGAATCTTTCTACGGCGACATTAGGAACTTTTACCGTTGCTTGAGCAGCAGCATGGACGAGTTTGTGGTTGCGATCCTACTTTCGAGTTATCATCATAATATCTATTAACTCTTGCATTATCAAGCAGGGTATTCTGATTACTGCAAGTGGATTTTTTTCGCTATAACACTTATCTTACTTTATCCCTATATGAATGAAATTTTATTCACACTCGTGATCACCTAATTTCATTATTTTTATAGTTTTATTATTGACGGGTATATCGGGGCTGTTGTGAGACTACGCCGCTTGGTATGAAATGACTTACTTTCTAATGGGTGAGAAGTAAAGGTTTCACGAAATATTTCCCTCATTCACCTTCATTATTTAATTTTCCTGTTGCTGAGTTTTACCACCCATCCAATGTCTGGCTCAAGAAACACACTGTTCTCTCCCATTTCTGGTTACTCTTGTTGAGTAAAATTAGACGCTGACTGTTAAACTGAAGTTACATGAATCTAGATGTCAGCTGTAAGTGCAGATGCTCAAAGCACTCTCTAAAAAGGAGATAATACAAATTCTAGACATTTACATTCTCAAGGAAAATTAAATTGAGTAGGACATTTACAACTGAATGAATGTATGGGACCTCTCGACAAAAGACCATATCACAGCAACAGATGCAGTCGAAGATGAAATATCAGAAAATAGCACACATTTATCTGAGCATGTAGGTGAGAAGGCGAAGACGTGAGAGTTGTGTTTATTTCTGGGACTGGGCTAAAATTTGTCAGTGAACCACCAAAACCTGGGTGGAGCCGACTTCACGACATCTAGAGCATAACATACGGCCCAATAAATGATTTGAAAATATTCAGAATAACTAACACTTTTGCTATTCATTTCACCAGAAATTTTGAGCATTAATGTTGATTAAGTAAAGTGGGAAACAGAAAGAATAATTTCTATGTTAATGCAACTCATTTATCCAGGAAAGTGATACGGAGGATCTAAGCGCAACTAAAGTGTATGATACAGTAGCAAATCTTATAGCGGCTGGTCGAACCCATGGAGGTCGCAAAAGCACTTCAGCTCTGTGGGGAGGTAATGTGGCTTTTCGGCAGCGTTCCTTTTCTGGTGACATCTTAAGAAACAGATTTATGTCCATATTGAAATTCTTGCGATCCGACAACAGAGACACAGGATCACGAAGAACAGAAGAAACCTAGGACAAGTAACATGAAATTTTATAATAAATTTCATAATAATACTGTTGGACACATTTTAGTCTAATTTCTGTAAGAATTTCTATTCTGATGAATACGTTACTGTCGATGAACGATTAGCAACATGTCGAGGAAACTGCCCTTGAAGGGTTTATGTGAAGAGTACCTCAGGCAAGTACTGCATGAAAATTTGCGTTTGTGCCAGTATGAAGAGTTCTTACTTACTACGGCTACAAGTTTACGTGAGGAAGTTGTACAACGCTCGAGAAGTGAATCAAAGACAAGGAGTTGTTTTGGATCTGGTGGAACAATTCCTCAGTTAGTGTCATGATGCGACAAACGTTAATTTTTTCACCGGTTTTCCGTTGGCTGCTGAACAACTAAAACGAAACGTGATAGCAGATGGTACGCTGGATTACAATATGAAAGAAATTCTGAAGGAATTTTTGTCTGCCAGAAAGAAAGATCTCACCGTTCAGTGTCTGTTTTCACAGGTGACGTGACTATAGTTTCCTATATTCCAAAAGTGGCAAGTCGATAGTCTCACACTCTGCTTAGATACATGAGAGGCAAATGATTGGTGAAGAAGGCAAATAAAAACATGAAACCATACTACATTACAGCAAAATCAATGATACCATAGGTAATGGAGACCAAAAAGAAAATATAGCTGTGTTTAGGGAATGAGGTGGTGCCCACAAGCACTTTCCATTGGATTTGAAGCAGTGAATGCATATGTTGTAAGATGTTGAACTTCAGG
Organism: Schistocerca serialis cubense; assembly: GCF_023864345.2. Classification (NCBI taxonomy): domain Eukaryota; kingdom Metazoa; phylum Arthropoda; class Insecta; order Orthoptera; family Acrididae; genus Schistocerca; species Schistocerca serialis. The sequence goes on along the minus strand of NC_064642.1, from coordinate 764,556,761 downwards.
AAGGGAGAAGAGGAGGACGAGGACAAATCCTTTGTATGTCCTCATTTGGTCCTGGAGTGAGGGAGAGTCTGGGGATGGTGGGTGTGGGGTTACCTTGACCTTGACCTTGGCTGGATGGGAGGAAGGGTGGTAAACTTTTGCTTTTCTTCAAACTCCCCTAGAAGAAAGTGAGCAAGTGAGAGCCACTAACAGTCTTGTGCATCGTTTAAAGCCTCAACTCCCAAAGAAACTAGTCCATGGAGCAAAAAGGCACTATTTTTATGGCCTGCCAGTATTTTTTTTACATTATTTCTGAAAGGGCCACTCTGGAACGTTGAGTTGCCAGCCACTTGCTTCTCCTAATGGTCAGTTGTACCTTTCAGATGAAAATCTAGGTGCCTACAAAGACAGTATTCTAATGGTAATCGCCTTCTTGATGGTAATTAGCATTTCTATAACACCCTTAGTTGTCTGCTTACAAAAGTAAGGGAGAACTACCTCTTTTCATGCCATCATCATTATTTGCTTACCTTGAAAGGTGGCTACACTGAGCCACGGCGCTAGAGATTGCGCCAAAGAGTTTTATTCGGCCGCCTCCACTGGCAGTGCTTGTCGAGATGTGGCAGTAGTCAGTGCTTGTTGAGAAGTGGTAGTAGTCAGTCGTTGTTGAGATGTCGTCGTAGTGAGTGGTTGTGCAGATCTTGCTGAGAGGATATTGATAGCTGTACTATTTGAGGCCATGTTTTATGCAGTTGTTTGATGGGCTAGACAGCAGATGTTGTTCGAATGGAGATATTGTAATGATCAGAGTGCTTTTCGTCAATATATATGAAGGTAAAAAAAATCCTTTTTTTTATTATTTCAGTGTCTTAAATAATGCGTCATTACAGGTTCAGTCAACAAAGCATCTGGCTTGTGTTCTTGTATTAGAGTGTAATTCTGGTTTCCTTACGCAATTATAGTATTTCTATTTTTTTTAATTGCTTCAGTATAAATGGTGCTCAAAATATCTTGTCTTACTGACGAAGAACCGTGCCAGATGTGTACGTTGAATCACACTTCCACACACAGAACAGCTACACTGCAGTCAGATTGCGTACTAAAACTAGTCAGGGCCAACCGTTTACGAGACTTCGTAATCGGACTTACAGCTACTAAAAATTAAAAGTATTTGCATTCATTATATTTAATTAAGCCCTCATGCACGTGGTGACCGCTGCTTCGGATCGTCCCTTGGAATTCTTCTGATTGTATAAATAGCAGACAGTAGTATTGTTGTAGTAATTCGTAGTTTAGTAATTGTAGTCTATATTGCATGTGTAGATTTGGTAATTGTCTTTCTTCTAATGGTATTTTTTTGCAGAATTTAATTTTTGTTGTCTTGTATACGGGTTTGACAATTTTGTGCAATTATGAAGATTTCAATTGTTCGTTAATCGTGTTTGAGGGAAACATTTCATGTGAATGGTATTATTGGAGATAAAGAGTCATTGTGTGTAATTTTCGTACAGTGACGAGTTTTGTATGTTTTGTAAATGATTACGCGATCAATGAAAAAGGCAAAAATGATTAATAGTGAGAATGACGAAATTGTTAACATGGCGAACTCGCCAACACAGGAGAACAGTATGATGAATGATGAAGTTGAAAACAATTTAATAAGTCGGGAAGATAGTCCGGAACCATTTCAAAATTTTTCTCAATCAGAAAATTCACAGAATACGAGATTAACGATAGAAGATTCTGGAATAGTATCGAACACAGATAGCTTTATGGCTATGCAGAAGGAAGTTAGTTTTACGGGAAATGTTAGGAGCGAAAAGAAAATTTCGAACCGGTTAATATGGAGCAGTTGATGGGTGCTATATTAAATTTGGGAGCACGAATGGAAACACGGTTAGACTCACAAATAGGAACAATTAAAACTGAGATAGGAACAATTAGAACTGGTATGGGAACACGGTTAGACTCACTGGAATCACAAATAGGAACAATTAGAACTGATATGGGAACAATGGAGACACGGTTAGTCTCACGAATAGGGACATGTTTCAAAAATATGAAAGATGAATTGAAGAAAGAAATCAGAGAAGAAGTACAACCGATTTTGAATGCTCACAATAATAGATTAATTGCAGCAGAGATTAGACAAAAGAAACAGGATAGAGAACAGGAAGAAAGAGATCGCGTGATAGTACAAAAATTTTCAGAGTTAAATTTACAACGTGCACACGATAAGGAAGAAATATTTGAGAGAATCGAGGAATCCGTACCAAATGACAGAATAAATAATCTAACACAACAATATGAACAGTTAACTAATAAAAGTGTCAATACTGAAACCCGAGTCGCGACACTTACAGAAGACGTAAATAAACAGCAAGAACAAATAGGTGATTTATCGGAAAGAGTGGAGGAGATTTCAGATAAATTGATAAATCTTAGTTTACATGGGGACTGAGATTCAGATGATACAGCTCCATTACCATTTGCAGAAACCGAAGAGTACCAGAACATAAATAAACATGTTGAAAATCAGGGAAAATTTAATGAACGCGTTAAAAGTGAATTTGAGACATTACAAAAGCAAGTCAAACAAATTGAAGGCGAAATCGTAGGAAAAGACAGCAGAAGAAATTTAGAATCACAGATAGCAGAGGGGTTTGAAGAAAATAATTTGTTTCATTTACGAGATGCAACAAGAGAGCGCCAGGCGCGCGAACTTGACAATAATCGACATTCGGACTGGGACAGACGCGGTAGGTCTTTGTCGCCACGAGGAGAAAACTTTGACTATAAACACTTCTTGACTGTTCGGAAATTTAAGATCTTTCGCAATTCTAAGAATGACATACATCCATGTTCATGGTTAGATCAATTTATGTACGCACTCCCACCAAATTGGCCACTAAGTCACAAACTGAAAATTAAGTGCGGCTATTAATGTCCTCAGGGGATTCACTACACTAAGTGAATATGTGCCGTAGCGTGCATAGGGCCATGAGCTGTAGTGGTGCTATTTCCCTTTTAGTTTTCTGCACTGCTGCCTACTCTTTTACTATTCTTTGCATCTGTCAAAACAACTCTTCGACTATCAATCTATCTAGAGAGTAAGTAAAGAATAACCGGATATGACTATTTTACCCAAAAGTGATTTCGGAAATTATCATTTGGACTTAACTGTACCTTCAGCAGCATTCATTCGTAGTGTAAACGAAATTGCACCTGTTTATCATCGTGACAATATTACTTCATATGTTGACGATATTCTTATTGCTAAACGTTCTTGGAGTGAGCACAACAAAATTTTGGATTCATTATTACGTATTTTTGCAAGAGTTGGCATTACAGTGAACTTGGAAAAATCTGAATTTGGTCGTTCTCAGGTGAAATTACTCGGTCACATTATTTCTACAGAAGGTATTCTTTCTGATCCAGAGAAACTAGACGCTATTCGTAATGATGCTGTTCCTACTACAAAACGTGATGTTCGTAGTTTCCTTGGTGTCTGTAATTTTCTTAGACGCTTTGTTAAATTGGACGATTTGACCACACCGCGTTTATGTGAACTATCTGGAAAGAATTCTAATTGGTGTTGGGATGAGGAAGCTCAATCAGAATTTGAACAACTTCGTGATGCTTTAGTTGCTGCTCCACTTCTTTCACATCCGGATTTATCTAAAGATTTTTGTTTGGCGACGGACTCATCATACAAAGGCCTAGGTGCACATTTATTTCAAGAGATAGAAGAAAACGGTGTTGTAGTACAGAAAACTATTGCATTTGGAAGTCGTGTTCTCTCTAAATCAGAAAATAATTATTCGATTACGGAACTTGAAGCTTTGGCCGTTGTTAGGGCTTTCACAAATTTTCGAACATTTTTGTTTGGCAGACATACTAAGGTTTACACCGATCATCGAGCTCTGGAATTTCTTATGTCAACAAAATTAACACATGGAAGATTTTCACGATGGGCGTTGTATCTACAGGAATTTGATTTTAGTATTGTTTACATACAGGGTTCTTCAAATATTGCTGCTGATGCTTTATCACGCGCACCTATGGGTTTGAAACAAAGTGCTGAAGAGGACTGCAAAGAAAACACTTATTGTTTGATGTATATTCAAGGTGTTGCGTTTGAGAATTTTATTTCGTCTTCGCTCCAGGACATCGCTAAGGAGCAAAGTAAGGATCCAATCTGGAATGACATTAAGGAGAAGTGGAGGAGAAAGGAAAGCGTAGCGATCAGACAGCATTATTTAGTTCGCAATGATATTCTTTTTAAACGAAAATCGGTCGACAACTCTGTTTGGTTAGTTTGTATTCCTGATGAGTGGGTTAATAAATTGATTTGGTACACACATTTCAGTTATGCACACTTTGGTCGCAGAAAATGCTTTCACAAATTACGAGAAAATTGCTATTTCAGTAATATGGAAAAACGTATTCGATTTGCTCTTGCCAAATGCAAATTATGTCAAAAGGCTAAGCCGCCAACTATTTCTCACAGAGCACCGTTGTTTCCTATCATTCCAGCGAAATTAAAAGACATGGCTGCAGTCGATATGTTTGGTCCAGTGGTTCGTTCTACTAATGGTTTTGCGTACATTTTCGTAGCAGTGGAACTGACATCAAAATATGTGTGTTTTACACCTTTACGCAAAGCAACAGCTCGTTCGCTATCTAATGCTTTCATCAAACATTTTCTTAAAGAAGTGGGTCATGTTGATAAGGTTATATCAGATAATGGATCACTGTTTCGCTCTAAAATTTGGCTTCGTACTCTACGGCGTCGTAAGATTAAACCAATTTGCATTTCACCTTTTTCACCCTCAATCTAACGCTTCAGAGAGATGGATGAAGGAAATCAATAAATTGTGTCGACTTTATTGTCATCAGAATCACAGAATGTGGGATCAGTATCTTCATATTTTTCAAAACATTCTCAATGAACTTCCTAATGACTCAACTTCTTTACCGCCAATACTGATATTAAAAAACAAAGCACCGACAAATCGGATTTCTGAAATCGTTCCTTTTCCGCCTTCACGAAAACTGCGGCATTCTGAAGTTGTCAACCTGGCTCTACAAAATATTTCATCTGCGGCTGCTAGAAGAGAGAAATCAGCTAAACGTCCTGGTCGTTTAAAAACCTTGTCAGTTGGTCAAAAGGTGTTAATTAAGTCTCATCGTTTGTCTCACAAAGGAAAAGGCTTGTGTCGCAAATTTTTTCTGCTTTATAACGGTCCATATAGAGTTCGCATAATTATTCATGATAACACTGTCGAAGTAGAAACTCTTAAATCTCGACGCTCTAAGGGAATACATCATATACCTAACGTTAAAATATTTGTGGAATGACACACTTTGAAAAATTTTTGTGGAATGACATACTTAGAGAAACTAACAGCTACATGTAAACATGCAAAGAACACAAGGATACCGCGCTGTGTTTTGGCGGCGGCACATACTCAAAGCAACAGTCAAGTCTACGCGCCACACAAGGCAGTCGTTGACCGCAAACAATCACTTCCTACGTCACGCGCCTACAGCTGATCGAGCGCTCAGTGCGAATACACTGACAGCCGTAAACAAATACACATCTAATTTCTCCGATTAAATTCAGTATAAAGCTATAGTGACTTGATAAATTATGTTATTAACGTTCAGTATTTTTCAGGATAGGGTTGTATAAAATATTTAAGAACTTCAGGTAAATTCTGTGTCTGTCCGACGTTAAGAGGACTTGCTATCGAGAAAATTTCAGGAAGAATGTAATTTCGAAGAAGAAACTAATAAACTAAAAAGGTAACTATTAATTGAGTTTATTTTTCAGGTAACATATTTCCACTTTGGTACGTACTTTAGACGTAATTTGCTGCTCGCGATTACGTAATTGATACTTTGTGCTAAATTTCATGTTCTATGAATGTACTTGTGAAGCGACGTGCTTGCGTACATTAACTGATTTTGACAATGATTGATTAATGAACATGGTTGTTACTTGTGTATATTATGCATCGCTTGGCTGCTATGCTTTTTCACTGATGTCACTTTTTTTTATTATGTGCCTGCTGTGCTTATTTATTTAAATTATAATTGTCACATGATTAATTGTGCTGATATAATTATGTATGTATGTTATACTTTGTGATTTATCTGCTTGCACCTTCGTGTTTACTTATTAAGATTACATACGAACATTTATTTGCTTATGCTGATATGATGCTAATGACCTGTTTATTACGTAAGATATATGTTTGCTGCTGTGCGTATGGATTGCGTATTTATACATTTTGTTTGTTGTCATAACTACTCTTTAATTTGGTATATAGAAATGCTGATATACTGTGTACGAACATAGAGTTTAGGTCACACTATGGTATTAATTATAGATTGTTAGCTTGGCACAGTCTCGTGGTAGGGATTGTGCTGCATCCACTTGTTGACATTGTGTTCTCTACTGGTATATTTACTCGCTATTGCGTGTTTTGCTTACGCTCAATGCCTTATATTTTTAAGATAAGAAAATGAACTGCTATAATTCGACGAACGACATTAGTACAGGAAACTTCATAGAAGTGACATGAGCTGGAGGTTTTATGGAAGCTGTATAAATTTGTGCTAATAGAAAGGAAGCTAACGACATGACATACCAACACTAGGTTTTGACCATTGACAGTTATTACACTGCATTTTTCGTGAGCAATTGAAATAGGAAGTGACACTTGACACAAGAAATACTCCACATGTATGTTTCTGATTTGCCATGATTCTTGAAGTGGTGTACATACTGTGAAATATTACGATTTATTCACTCAAAGTCTTATGTGATCTTTCATACTACATACTCGTACTTACTTACTGAGAGTTATTCGAACTAAAGTCTGTTAGAGGTCATATATGCATTTCTTTTGTTTAATGATGGACAAGGTAACGAAAATGTATTTTATAATTCATAATGAGTAGAAGATTTGGGTCAGATGGATTACACAGAGGTTGTGTGTGGACACTGTGTCTTCGGATTGCATGGGATGATGAATTGAAGTTTGCACTAGGATTTTTTCTGTACCTGTTCGAGGAGACTGACTAGAGGAAAGAGTTGTTATGGAAGTGAAATGATATTGGTAATAAGGTTTATATGTATCGACGTATTGAGGAGGTATTATTGAGGTATTGAGATTGTGTGAAGTTGATGATTATTGGAGTTTTGGTGGACAAGAGGTAAGGTAAATGCTATTGATGATAAGGTTTAGATGTATGGACGTAAGAGGTATTATTGAAGTATTGAGATTATCTGATGCTGATGATTATTGGAGTTTTGGTGGATAAGAGGTAAAATAAGCGAGGAGCATATTTTTTTTGTTGGTTTATATGGAACAAGGAGGATGAAGATGGCAGACTAGAACACTCAAGTAGAAGGAAGATTGTCTACACACACACTTTGTTAAATCCCTAAGCAGTATATACTTTTTTTTGAGAGAGGAAGCATTTGCATATCTTGGCTCATTGACAGTTGTTCAGCAACCGTACATTTGATTTGGCTTGGCAAACATTGGTCTTGACATGATGACTATGACATTGACTAACTATTATTGACTGTTATACATTGCTGCCACTACTACTTGATACACATGATGAACATCAAATTTTGGCAGAATTGCATTCACACAGTTAACACTATTCAATTACACAGTAGCACTAATGTGGACGAAAGATGAGTGAGTGTGTTTTGTGTGTTTTCCCTTCCTAATCCCAGATAATTGATACCGACCTATCTCCTAAATATTATTTTACTTGTTTGTTGTGGCTTGCACTGACACCCATAAATATTATAGGTTTACTGATATTTGTGTATTTGTAATAGTAGTATGACAATTATCTGATATCATTTGTGTGTTTATTATAATTTGTATGTTTAGTGTAAGAGCATTGATAATAATTTTGTAAAAGCAATTGTGTGTGCATTCAAACTGTTGTTCACACCTGCACCTGTTCAACATTGATGTGTGACACTTAGAAAAGTTTAATTTCTGCTGATGAACTGTGTGATTAGTGATAGTGAATATTATGGACTGTTACTTCCACTTTTTCTGCATGATTGGTGCCACTAGGACATGTTTAATTTCTGCTGATAAACTCTGATGAACAGTGTGATTAGTGATAGTGAATATTATGGACTGCTGTCTGCACCTGTTCGACATTACTGGATGCCACTGATGGAACTGCTTCTACTGATAATGTCACTTGTTGGTGTCTGCACCTGTTCAACATTACTGGGTGCCACTAATGGAACTGCTTATACTGAAATGATGTCACTTGTTGCTGTCTGCACCTGCTCAACATTGCTGGGTGCCACTAATGGAACTGTTTCTGCTGAATGATGTCACTTGTTGGTGTCTGCACCTGTTCAACATTGCTGGGTGCAACTAATGAAACTGCTTCTACTGAAATGATGTCACTTGTTGGTGTCTGCACCTGCTCAACATTACTGTGTGCAACTAATGGAACTGCTTCTGCTGAATGATGTCACTTGTTGGTGTCTGCACCTGTTCAACATTGTTGGGTGTCACTGATGGAACTGCTTTTACTAAAATGATGTCACTTGTTGGTATTTGCACCTGTTGACCATTACTGGGTGCTACTGCTGGAACTATCAACTACTTGTTTTTTTTTTAATCATTGAAAGCATTTTATGTGAAATTTGTATAAACTGATTTTTTGTGTATTGTGTAAACTATTATGTAAAGTCACATGGATGAAAGAATTTGTATTGCTTACTGTATTTTATATATTAGGTTATTGAAAGGTCAGCGCAAAGCCAAAATTTTATCTAATTATGTGATATTTACGTATTAATATTATCTTTTATTTTTGTCTGTATTTTTGTGGACGAATTTGGTGGTATTTTCACCACCAATGCTGGCAAAAATGCCATCAATTTCTGGCCCGTGGAGGAAGGGCATGTGAAAGGTGGCTACACTGAGCCACAGCGCCAGAGATTGCGCCAAAGAGTTTTATTCGGCCGCCTCCACTGGCAGTGCTTGTCGAGATGTGGCAGTAGTCAGTGCTTGTTGAGAAGTGGTAGTAGTCAGTCGTTGTTGAGATGTCGTCGTAGTGAGTGGTTGTGCAGATCTTGCTGAGAGGATATTGACAGCTGTACTATTTGAGGCCATGTTTTATGCAGTTGTTTGATGGGCTAGACAGCAGATGTTGTTCGAATGGAGATATTGTAATGATCAGAGTGCTTTTCGTCAATATATATGAAGGTAAAAAAATTCCCTTTTTTTTATTATTTCAGTGTCTTAAATAATGCGTCATTACAGGTTCAGTCAACAAAGCATCTGGCTTGTGTTCTTGTATTAGAGTGTAATTCTGGTTTCCTTACGCAATTATAGTATTTCTATTTTTTTTAATTGCTTCAGTATAAATGGTGCTCAAAATATCTTGTCTTATTGACGAAGAACCGTGCCAGATGTGTACGTTGAATCACACTTCCACACACAGAACAGCTACACTTGTGTTTTGTTGTTTCCTAGGTTTTATAGTTGCTGGGGACTTAATTAATTAATTGTATTAACGGAAATTTTCTTTCATTCTTTGTTGTTATTCTATGCAGTCAGATTGCGTACTAAAACTAGTCAGGGCCAACCGCTTACGAGACTTCGTAATCGGACTTACAGCTACTAAAAATTAAAAGTATTTGCATTCATTATATTTAATTAAGCCCCCATGCAACATCTCGATCTTCCTTCCATCAGATGTAAAACTGATATGTGAATTTGTCCAGTCATTAATTACTGAAGTTTCTGAATAAATTTTTGGCTTCAAGTGCTTGATTTTTTCCCCTAATTAATCAAAGTTTTACACCGATCTCTCAAGGGTGTACATCTACATCTACATCTACATTTATACTCCGCAAGCCACCCAACGGTGTGGCGGAGGGCACTTTACGTGCCACTGTCATTACCTCCCTTTCCTGTTCCAGTCGCGTATGGTTCGCGGGAAGAACGACTGTCTGAAAGCCTCCGTGCGCGCTCTAATCTCTCTAATTTTACATTCGTGATCTCCTCGGGAGGTATAAGTAGGGGGAAGCAATATATTCGATACCTCATCCAGAAACGCACCCTCTCGAAACCTGGACAGCAAGCTACACCGCGATGCAGAGCGCCTCTCTTGCAGAGTCTGCCACTTGAGTTTATGAAACATCTCCGTAACGCTATCACGGTTACCAAAAAACCCTGTGACGAAACGCGCCGCTCTTCTTTGGATCTTCTCTATCTCCTCCGTCAGACCGATCTGGTACGGATCCCACACTGATGAGCAATACTCAAGTATAGGTCGAACAAGTGTTCGCATACTGACATTTCGCCACACTTTTTGAAGAAAGCACGTCAGTGGTTTACTTAATGAAACTTCTCGAGAGATAATGTGCTGAAAATCAAGATTATTTCTGAAGGGAGTACTGAAATTAAGGAAACTAGACGTTAACTGCTTGACAGAAAAGCGAGGCAATGAGAACGTGAAGAGGCAAGAGATGTAACATCAGGGACTGAGAGATTATATGGTGTTATTTCCAAGATTACAATATCAGGCTGTATTTACAAAGAACTTCAAAGAATGAATCTTCATATCAGTATGACATTGCTCCCCATCTGGGCTGGATTCATCCACTGATTTGGTGGGGAAGAGTGTCATAAAGCCATTTTATCCTCTGTTGAGACAAGCTCGCCCACAAGTGTTGTAATTGGTCCATGTCATCCTGGATATAAGCACTGGGATGGAATTGATATTTGAGCTGGTCCCACATACGTTGTATCAGGGACAGATCAGGGGATGCTGATGGCCACAGGAGAATCTTACCATCACTCAGACAGTCTTCGATGTTGCTGACCAACAGCTGTACAACACTTTTTAAAGAAACACACCACCATTTGACTGTTTCATTGTACAACCCAGGTTTCAGCCTTGTATGCCATTTTCCGGTATTTGCTGAAATCAAAAATTGCGTACAGTAAGACAACATAAAATTTCGAAAGATGTAAAATGTCTTAAACAATGAATGTAAATTGGTGTAGAATTACGAAATATATACTTACATTTCACTTCTTTAAAGTATATTGCAGGACACTTAACACGTTTTCAAGCTAAAAGTTGGACATAAATTAAGAAAAAATATTGGCTCGCCACGGAATGTCAGATGTAAAATCACTATCTTGCAACAGATCGGTAAATAATCGTGGGAGCACGTCATATTTAGTAAATAGAGGCTTATACTGATAAATAAAAGATGAGCACATGTCCTTAAAACACAGTGAAAGTGAAATTAAAAAGTATGAGTAATAGAACAGCTGACTATCAAAATGACAAAGTGTCATACATATACGCCAATCAATGTTAAATATCTTCTGACTGTATATAACTATCTCTGGGGCGGCACTGTACACCATCACCTTTGCAATAAACATGTATACATCAGATCGTCAACAGCTTTAAGTGTACATTGTTGGAGGAGGAACTAAATTCTAAAAGGAACAAAACGAAGTAAAGTTCAAAGACAGTGAATGAGATATAAGAATATAGTAAGTACCACTGATAATACAAAATAAGAAAGTTAACAAAAGGCGCTAAAACGCGTGAGGGTGGAGGGTGGGGGGGGGGGGGGGAGGGAAGGGGCAAATGGACGCTGGCTGAAGAGGGGTGGGAAGGATACAGGAATACACATTGTTAAGCCAAGACTCACAGTGTTAAGAAAATTACGGCGCTTAACACTGTAATTAAGAGAGAGAGAGAGAGATGGGTTTAGAATTCAATACAGGGGGAGAGAGGAGGGAGAACAGTATCAAAGGATAGTACCGAGATGAAGAAATGGGAATAGCAGTGTGAGAGGTGAGTATATGTCCCACACGTGAAGTCATACCTGATAGCTTCCCACATAGTGACGCTAGGAAAAACATTCCTGCGAGAATGAGACTTCTCCACAAGTCGCCGACATTCTTCCTAACGATGGCCATCCACACCGCAGTTCATCACTGAACACAATACGATGCCATTCATCAGCGGTGTATGCATCCCGGTCAGGGCACCATTCCATGTTCAGCCATTTGTGTTGTGGTGTTAGTGGCAGTCTACACCCTCGCTACCTGCTGTTAGTCTCCGACCATGGTACGGAACGACACAGAATATTGGAGTGAGTCCATCGCTTTTTTTCGGGCGGACATCGGATGTGAAGGGATCACGCAATGCTTGGTGCACAATACGATGATTTTTCATTGCGGCGGTCAGACGTGGTTGGTTGGTTGGTTGGTTGTTTGGGGAAGGAGACCAGACAGCGTGGTCATCGGTCTCATCGGATTAGCGAAGGATGGAGAAGGAAGTCGGCCGTGCCCTTTCAGAGGAACCATCCCGGCATTTGCCTGGAGTGATTTAGGGAAATCACGGAAAACCTAAATCAGGATGGCCGGACGCGGGATTGAACCGTCGTCCTCCCGAATGCGAGTCCAGTGTCTAACCACTGCGCCACCTCGCTCTCAGACGTGGTGAATGAAACCTTGACGACGGGTAAGAGTGCTCTCACGGTCCAACACAGTCCGTCATCGGTTCACCGTCACATCCAGACGGCCCGCACACCTGGCTATTGCACAATTCGACCAGCCAGCCAAATGCAGACCCTCAGTGAGGCCACTTTAAAACTCTGTCAGCTGTCGACAACTCTGTCTCACGCGAGTACGCGCCATCTCCGTATCCTTCCTTCATTTTTACGCCCCTTACATTGCTGCCAGACCTGGGAATAACACTAAACACGAACAACCCTAATACACTCTCGTGGTCTCAGTATCTGTCTTAGAGAATTACAACTGTAATCATTTACATACCCATTGCTGGTGTCTACGTGTAACATTGACATCCGACCATGTCCGCTGGATGCTTTAATTTTTTTTTTCCTTCGGTCGGTGTACATTCTAGAGTCTCTGATTCAAAATTTAATTAGGGCCTTCCATTTAGATGTCAGTTCCCTATAGCTTCCTCGAATCAGTTTATTTGCATGTCAGCATAATTCCGCTGAATTGGCCACGGTAGAAGTCTTCCCCCCAATCACAACATGTTCATTGTTGTGTCCTGCGGTCGGTAGGACAGAATTAACAGTCAATCTGGATACAGTTTATTACAATTAAAGAAAAAAACGCCTTCCTGGCATAGACTAAGTTTTAAACGCAAGAACAACAATAAAATCCACAACTCTTGTTGTGACAAACCAAATAAGGAAACAAGAAAACGGAAGAAAAATACTGACCAAAATCTACTCTACACAACACAAAATACAACATGCTACTTCAATGCGACGGCGAATGAATACAATGCTAGAGCCGGCGTAAGTACTGGCCGGAGCTGTTCCTAGCGCCGTCAGCTGTGACCGAGCGGTTCTAGGCGCTTCAGTCCGGAACCGTGAGATTGCTACGGTCGCAGGTTCGAATCCTGCCTCGGGCATGGATGTGTGTGATGTCCTTAGGTTAGTTAGGTTTAAGTAGTTCTAAGTTCTAGGGGACTGATGACCTCAGATGTTGAGTCCCATAGTGCTCAGAGCCATTTGAACCATTTTTTGTTCCTAGCGGTTGGTAAACACTGCCAGTCTGATTTTTTTTTTCCTTTATTGAGTTTCGATTCCCCCTAAAGGGGGCGGGCTGGCAGCAGCTTATTACGCCGCTCTTCAGCCTACAGAATTTGTTTGAAAAAGATGAAGATAAGAAAAAATAATAACAGTTGGCGATAAAATCGGTGACTTAATGGTAAAATGGCAGAAAACGCTGGAGCTTAAAACATAAAACACAGGGTTGATGATGCTAATAAAATACACATGAAGCAGAAAAATAATAGACAGACAACTAAAAAACACGGCGACAGTCTGGGTTCTGTTCGCAAGAGATAGAAAATGCACACCCAGCGACAGCATGATTTCTGTTCGCAACACCGTGGAAAGACGCACAACACTGAACACTCACTTAAACACTGCACTAAAAAGTTGGCACAAATATGACATACCACACCCGAGAGCAGGTGGGGGGAACCGGTCAGATGACGGGAAAAAAAGGGGGGGAAGGAGAGGAAAAGTGAAAGTGGGAGGGGGGAAAGGAGTCAGTGGAAGAGGAGGATCCATAAGAGGGGGGGGGGGGTGGGGGGGGGGGCAGACTGATTTTTTTTTTCCCTTTATTGTATTTCAATTCCCCATCGGGGCGGGCTGGCAGCAGCATATGCGCTGCTCTTCAGCCGAAAGATATAGAACAAACAATAGAAGACATTTAAAAATAACAAAGGAGAGAATATGGTGAACATAGATATAAAAAAAGGGGGAACATCATGGAAGGCAATAGACAAAAAACGGGGTGACTGTAAAAGCCAGTCTGACTGTCTAGGCGTCCTTATAAAGCCAGGTCGGCGGAGTGCTACATCAGTCATATGAGTTCCGATTGGTGGAACACTGTCACATGTTGTCTGGCGAAGTAGTTCCGTGTTTATTTGGAAAGCCTGTTATTGTTTCTGTCCGCTGGAGATGTCTCTCTCAGCGCTGCTGAAGCGGGGTTGGCAACCCATCTTGCGTGTCGGCTCTGCGGGCCCTCTAACAATAAGGGGCCGCTACGACATGCATCGTATATAATGACCTCTACATAAAAACGTCGACGGACTGCTGAAACCTCTCCTCTGTCATTCTTTTGCGAGAAGACAAGTACTCCCTGAATACTTCAGCGGACAGTTGCTGCCACCGAGCGAGGTGGCACAGCAGTTAGCAACAGTGCACCCACATTCGGAAGGACGACGGTTCAAACCCGCGTCTGGCCATCCTAATTTTGGTTTCCTGTGACTTCTCTAATTCGCTTCAGTCAAATGCTAGGGCAGTTTGAAAGGACATGATCGATTTCCTTCCCTGTTCTTAATCCGATGGGACTGTTGACCTCGCAGCTTGGTCTCCTCCGCCAACTCAACCAAACAGCCAACCAACAACTGCTGCCCCCACCCCCTCCACCTGTTGCGCAATTGATTAGAGAATATACATTCTGCAACAGAATCTTTATTTTTCAGTGATTACATCATTACAAAACTATTATATTTATACACTTGAACAACCAAACGCAAAGCAGGAGGGTTGAAAAAGAATAATTATGCTTTGCTGCTTCGGATCATGTTCAAATTTCGTCGAAGGGATTTGAACTGTCCCCAGTGGTTCCAACCCGTACACGAGAGCAAAAACTGTAGTCTCACATTCAGTCGGCATACAGCCCCACAGTGTCCTTAGAGAATACTTGAAACGTCCGAGGTTCTCAGCAGTGTCAAAGGTCGTGGGGAGCGTCTTCCTGCCGCTCGTCGCACCGTGAACTGTCGTTTACAGCCGCGAAATGCGTGGGAATCAACGCTACAGAGAAATGGGTGGTTGCGTTGACGCACTTTGTGCCACCCTGTGAGGCCTTTTCGTGTCGACTGGGAGCGGCGATGCATCTGACATCTATCCCTCGGCTGTGTGGTTTCAACGCTGGTGTCGCTGTTCTGATCTCGGTAGCAGGGACATCAAAAGAAGGAGTGAACGTGGATGAGGGGGGCAGTGACAACTGTATCATCGTGCGACACGTCTACGGTGGTGTTGGACAGATTTGTGGTGGAACTTGGTGCCAATGCGACACGATTCACCCACCTTATAGCTCACACATACCTGTGAGAGGTCGCCTTTCTTCGCATGTGTCGACACTCTGTAATTTGAGGAGTCGCCGAGCGAAATGGCGTCGTCGTATGGCGCCATGCTTTTGCACAACCACAGAGGAAGGCTGTAGGCAAGGTTGTAGGTACCTTCGAGTCAAATTTCAAACTTATGCGTGGCAGTGGGAGACAATTATGGAGCTTCGAAAAAAGTGTCCCTTTAATTTTGTTGTCCAGTATACACACTGAAGCGCCAAAGAAACTGGTGTAGGCACGCGTATTCAAATACAGGGACATGAAAAAGGCAGAATACGGCGCTGCGGTCGGCAGCGTCTATGTTAGACAACAAATGTTGTTAGATCGGTTACTGCTGTTACAGTGGCAGGTTATCAAGATTTAGGTGAATCTGAATGTCCTAAAATAGTCGGTGCACCAGCGATGCGACACAGCATCTCCGAGGTAGCGATGAAGTGAGAATTTTCCGTACGACCATTTCATGAGTGTACAGTGAATATCAAGAATCCAGTAAAACATCAAATCTCCGACATCGCTGCGGCCGTAAAAAAATCCTCCAAGAACGGGAACAACGACGACTGAAGAGAATCGTTCAACGTGGCAGAAGTGCAACCATTCCGCAATGTCAGCGTGCGAACCATTCAACGAAACATCACTTGTGTACTCTTGATGACTGCACTACACAAAGCTTTACGACCCGCCCGGGCCCATCAACAGCGAAAATGGACTCTTGATGACTGGAAACATGTGGCCTAGTCGGACGAGTCCCAGTTTCAAATTGTATCGAGCGGATGTACTGGTATGGAGACAACCTCACGAATCCATGGACCCGCCATGTCAGCAGGGGACTGTTCAACCTGGTGGAGGCTCTGTAATGGTGTGGGGTGTGTGCAGTGATATGGGACCCCTGATACATCTAGATACCACTCTGACAGGTGACACGTACGTAACTATCCTGTCTGATCACCTGCATCTATTCATGTCCATCGTGCATTCAGACGGATTTGGGCAATTCCAGCAGGACAATGCCACACCCCACAAGTCCAGAACTGCTACTGAGTCACTCCAGGAACACTGAGTTTAAACACTTCCGCTGACCGCCAAACTCCTCAGATATGAACATTATTGACCCTATCTCGTATGTCTTGCAACGTGCTGTTCAAAAGAGATTCCCACCCGCTCAGATTTATGGACAGCCCTGCAGGATTCATGGTATCAGTTCCCTGCAGCGTTTCTTCAGACATTAGTCGAGTCCATGGCACGTCCTATTGCCGCACTTTTGCGTGTTCGTGGGAGCCCCACACGATATTAGGCAGGCGTACCAGTTTCTTTGGTTTTTCAGACTATAAACCGAAGGTCAAACAGAATACTCTGTTATTAAATTAGGTATTAACATGCTGCTGTCTGAAAATCTTCATCATTCACTGAGTGTTACATCTGTCAAAAAATGTGTTCACAATTTTTTTTTTAAATTTTTAAAACAAATTGATTTCACCTATCTTTGGAACTAACCAAACTATTCACAAGCTTTCACTATTGTAATAACTCGTTACTGTAATCTCTACAGTTACGATAAAGATGAAATGGAAAGATATTCCAGAAGTCGCCTGCAAGTGGGTAATTACAAAGAGATTTTCGCGTGTGAAATTTCTATTTGTAGCTTCCCTTAAAGCATTCACATATTTTTACTTTTGCATGGATATGATAGACTGTAATACCCAGCTTGCATGATATTGTGTGTGTGTGTGTGTGTTTGTGTGTGTGTGTGTGTGTGTGTGTGTGTGCGTGTGTGTGTGTGCTTCAGAGCGAGAGAGAGATAGAGAAAGAGAGAGTTGCCGGGAAGAATGTGAGGAAACGAGCGCAGAACATGCGA
This sequence comes from Schistocerca serialis cubense, assembly GCF_023864345.2. Lineage (NCBI taxonomy): Eukaryota > Metazoa > Arthropoda > Insecta > Orthoptera > Acrididae > Schistocerca > Schistocerca serialis. The sequence goes on along the minus strand of NC_064642.1, from coordinate 764,539,210 downwards.
GAGAACCTCTGCCCTCGAGTTTTAATCAGCTCCGGAATTAATTACATTTCCACAATTTTGGGCGCCGCCGCTGCGCACGCCGCTCAGTACTGGCTGGCTGGCTGAATAGTTTCAGCGGACTCGCAGCGCTGGTCCAGTTCATCGCGCCAGCGTTTTTGTTGTACATTCCACAGCTCCTGGCTGCGGCGGCGGCTTTGTGCAAACAATGTTCCTGTTCGGGCGCCACCGCCCGGGGGAACGGAGTGTTTGATTTGCCGGTAGCGAACACACATCCGCTAAACGAATCAAAAAGCCGACGGAATGTGTGCCGGCTGGTATGAGCTCATCCGTCAGCCGCGTCGCTTCGCCGCAACACGTGTTACGTCCAGTGTAACGAGCTTGTCCCGCGGGTGTCTTAACGGAGCTGCAGTCGAGTCAACACAGCGCGCGAGCGCTCTGCGAAAGCAACCACCGTGCTTCTGCAAACAGATCTCTGCAACTGAATATCAACTAACGGAATACACAGTTAAACAACTAGACCTTGAAACCTTCCTGTCTCCTCTATATCTCCTTTGTTACGCAACCTTCCCTTTTACAATAACCTTCCCTTAGGATTTCTACCTCTTGCTTCATAATAACAAATGAAATCTTCCCTTTGAAATTAATCCTCTTCCTCAGTCTTCGCATTCAAATTTAAATTCTGCTTATCAAAAGTTATTTTCTGATTATTTCGACGAAACACAGATTGTGTCGTCGTCGTGGCCCTCAGTCATTATCTGCAATAATTCAAAACTGTAACTTACATTTTTACTGTTACTGGATCGCCATCTGACTGCTACATCGAACTGCGACATGAATACACTTACTCTGTTTTACTATACTTTATTAGCTGCTGGTGGACTCTCATAATAAGTGACTGTATTTATTACCAAAGCTGACGTTATTCTTTAATAGCAAAGCTGACATTCATAGTCAAACTTTTTTCTGACAACAATAAAATTTTGCAAAGTTTTACGTTGATGGCTTTTGGGATGGATTATAGTCAGTAACGCAATACTGCTGGCAAAAATTAATTATATTCTGAATAAAATGATTTTACAAACGTTCAAATGGGACTTACTTTTTACAATAATCTTACAACTGGCATTGCGCAAGCATACCTTCAGTAGTCTTAAGTTTCTCAAAAAAAAAATTGAATACTATTAGTTCCTCTTATGATAATAGTTAGCTGATGTCTCTGTACATCCGTTTATAATCTCTCGTAAATCATAACTAGTGGCTGGCAGGCACACCACTCCTCTCCACCTCTCGCTTCAGACCTGCTAACGACTTGCTTCACTTTTCGCTTACTACTGACTTCCTACGAAGTCTCTCCCGCCAACAATGCTTTCTGGTGCAGACAATCCCTGCTACCATTACAAAATGTAGCCTATCAATGCGCGGTCTTTCCCGCTATTTTCTTAAAATGTATCCATACGTGGTCTCTCCCGCCCTTTTTAAAATTATAACAATGTGCGGTCTCTCCCGCCAACAATACTTTGGTGGAGACATTCCCTGCTACCACAATTATTTCCAAAATGGCAAATATTAATTATTCCTACTTAATCCTATTAATAAAATATAAACATCTTTCATAAATTGTGGTTTGACAATAGACAATAGAAATATACACGTCTTACAACCTTAACTACTTAATGTTTCGGTACCAATTTCTTTTCAGAGTGAAAGACAATGTATGGATATTTTCGTTAATGTCATAGACGGAACTAAGAATACGAAAAAAATGTGTTCGGCTGTGTCGTTTTCCAGCACTGGGTTAGTTGGGACGTACGGGGTTTTTCATAAGCCAAAGACACAAAGGAATTACTGACATTAGCCGCCAGTAGGCATTGATTTAACGGGGGACGACAGGGTGGCGGTCGAAAAAACTCGAAATTTTTTTCACTATGGGATTCGAATGTACCGGGTGGTTATAATAAAACTTTCCCTGTTTAACAAGTTATAACACGGAAACTAATTACCGTACAATGACTAAACTTCGTAGCATTAATGTCAAGGATAAGGGGAAGAGAAATACTCCAGAATCAATTCTATTGAAACACTTTTAAAGTGCTGCTGTGGTGCACATACCATTACTGCTACAACCAGAAATCACAGGAAGTGAGATCAGGTGGTCGCGCGGGCCATGAATTTGGAAACGATAGGCTGATAATTTGATCATTGAACTTCATGAACGATGTGCGTTGGGGTCCCATCTTGCACAGAAACTGTTGAGTTCAATGATTCTCTTTCCTGTAGGGCGGGTATGACATGCTGGCGAGGCGTATCGCAGTAGCGTTGGCCCGTCACACTGCACATCTTTGGTCCTTCAGTGGTAACCTGTTCAAAAAAGAATTGGCCAATGATGAACGTAGCACTGAAGCCATACCATACGGTAACAAGTTCACCATTCAGAGGAACTTCATGCACAGCGACTGGGTGGTGAGCCGGTCGGTGTGGCCGAGCGGTTCTAGGCGCTTCAGTTTGGAACCGCGCGACCGCTACGGTCGCAGGTTCGAATCCTGCCTCGGGCATGGATGTGTGTGATGTCCATAGGTTAGTTAGGTTTAAGTAGTTCTAAGCTCTAGTGGATTGATGACCTCAGGTGCCAGTGCTCTGAGCCATTTTTTTGACTGGGTGGTGAAGATCCCCCCACTCTGCAATTCTGAGTGTTCGTTTCACCCGTCAGACAAAAGTGAGCTTCGTCTGTCCATAGGATGGTCCAGGGTCAGCCCTCGTCAATTTGAATTCTTGCGAGAAAGTGGAGAGCGAAGTCAGCATGTCGTCGTACGTCCTTTGGTGCAAGTTACTGTACGATATCGATCTTCTACGAATACGATTTGAGAATGGTTGGATGTTCAACCGTCATGATACAGAACGCGCACTGCCTGACGATCGGGAATTGCGCTCAGCGTTGTCTGCCATAGCAACAGCGATTTCATCAACCACCTGTGGTGTAAGCGGTCATCGGCCTCTTCTCGGAGCGACGCCCAATTCTCCAGTTAATTCAGATTTCTTCGTCATGCTTCGCACAGGAGGTGGAGGAAGAGGACCCTTCCGCAATTCTTCTAGCCGGCGACATCCTCGAAGTGCAGCTGCAGCATTACTGTCGTTTTGATAATAAAGCTTCACCAATAATGCCCTGCCACTTTTGTCCAAGCTCACGTTCACACGGCAACACGTGCACTGCGACTGGTCAGGTGTGTGAGACTATGAATCACGATTACTGATCACGGCAGCTGGCGGCCATAGTTGGAACTGGACCGGTGGCGCTCTGGACATTAATGCAACCAAGTTTTGTACTCGTATGTTAGTTAGTTTCCATGTTATATCGTGTTGAAGAGGGAAAGTCTAATTGTAACCACCCATTATATACACTGAAGAATTATTTCCCAAAACATTATGCGCGTACTCCAAAAAAGTAACGATTCTGTGAGTGTTTGAAGCCGCCCGTGCATCGTCGTTATCGATGCCATGTCCCTAGTTATACCGATTTGAGTAAACCTGATTTGCTGGCGCGTTTTTGGGCCGCTTTTACTCAAGATGTGAACCAATGTTTCAATAGTCTCATTTGGAGATACGCTCCAAAAATAACATTCACCCGAAGTGAAACTGTCAACATTGCTTGAAATTTGGCCGTATGACTATTCAATGTAGGCCATACTGCATTAATTCGGCGATGAAATGCCGGTGGCGATGCACCCAGCGACGAAGAGGGTTCTGAGTACGGAAATGAGGGCTTAACAGGTCAAAGTAGCAGAAAGCGGTCATCCGCTAGCCGGGGTGATAGTTATTATGGACCAGGCATCGACGGTATTCTGTAAGTTTCAGGATTTGTCCCTTTTTTATATGATAAATACTTGTCATACTTTAAAAGCCTTTTTCTAAAAACCATGTTTTTCGTCATGGTTGTCGTCACCTACGCTACAATTTTCATCCGATTTTAATGATTTTCCCTTCAGGTCGTCGTAGTTGATTTTTTTATGTTGATATTTAGTATATTTTTCGGCCAAAAAGGAGGGGGCCCAACAAAATGGCAATTTTCCCAATATCTATAATTTGGTCGAAATATTTTTATTTTTTTTTCAAATCCTTACGATGAACTAAAATCACATCTGTAAGGATCAGGGTGATATGTTAATCTGATGCTTCAGATAATCAGAACCGGAGTTATAGCGACAACCGTCGATCTACCTCCTTTCAGAGCTGCCTCGTGTATTACAATAATAAAAATAATTAAAGGGAAGAATGAAAGAAATTGATTGGCAGTTGTCTTTTCACTTGCAATAAAAAGAGAATATTAGTACAATTGCATTATTATGAAATGTTCTGCGTGTACGAAATTGTGTTATTGTTCATTCACTTCACCTTGCGTCGTTTCTTTTTCTGCGTCCATTTCTATATCTATTTTAATTATATTTCACGTCTTCTGAAAGCTTCTCCTTAATTTTACGGAAATATGACCGTGGACTTCCTTTCCTCCATTTCAATAGTAGATGCAGGCAACCGACTCCAGGGAACACCAGTGCCTCTCAAGACGATATAAAATATGAAGGAATGCTTCTTAACTTGGTTCTATTTCACTTTAAAAAAATACTTAATACTGTTATTAAGTCTTCTCTTATTCAGAAAAACATATGATACAAAAGCGGGATTAGCCGAGCGGTCTGGGGCGCTGCAGTCATGGACTGTGCGGCTGGTCCCGGCGGAGGTTCGAGTCCTCCCTCGGGCATGGGTTGTGTGTGTTTGTCCTTAAGATAATTTAGATTAAGTACTGTGTAAGCTTAAGGACTGATGACCTTAGCAGTTAAGTCCCATAAGATTTCACACACATTTGAACATTTTTGAACAAAAGACTTGTAGCCCGTCATACTCCGATCAGTAGAGCGTAACGGAAGTTCTACATAACAGAGAGTGAAACAAAATCATGTACAAAAATGTGAATTATGTTTTACGGTCATTCGTCTGTGCTTTACTGCACATTCATAACTAATTTCTCTGCCGACGCTTATAGTCGGACTTTGATTATATCGTTATCTCTGTTTCACTTTTTAATAAATTTTAACTTTACCATATCCTGGGGGTCTTTCACCATGTACTTACACTCTCGGGAAAATCCCAATTACACAGTGAAGATACTAATGTTTTTCAATAAGAAATACCTATAAAAATTTATTCACTGCAGCAAACCCCATTTGCCTACTGCATTCCGGTACGGAGAAAAAAAATCGTGAATTCTAGCAATAGCTACGTCCGTCGCCCTGTCGTTCCCTCTTAAATCATCGGGGAAATCTAGGATTCGAACTCGGGTCTCCTTGAGTCTCGGGTCTCTTGAGTAGACAGACGCGCTGACATTTTGCCATTTGGACACTGTGGTCATAGTAACTGCACGGACTACCACAGCACGCCTTCCGTTAGGGTCAGGTTCTCAACTTATCCACACACTAGCAATGACGTACCCCTTGCTCATTATCGTCATTACTCGCGGCATTTCGTCGATTTCCGAAAGAGTTCGAGCACGGTGTGCATTCGCAGTGAAATGTTAGTTGGCTGTCCTCGTCTTAATTTTACACTACTGGGCTTTAAAACTGCTACACCAAGAGGAAATGCAGATGATAAACGGGTATTCATTGGACAAATATATTATACTAGAACTGACATGTGATTACATTTTCAAGCAATTTGGGTGCGTAGATCCGGAGAAATCAGTACCCAGAACAACCATCTCTGGCCGTAATAACGGCCTTGATACGCCTGGGCATTGAGTCAAACAGAGCTTGGATGGCGTGTGCAGGTACAGCTGCCCATGCACCTTCAACACGATACCACATTTCATCAAGAGTAGTGACTGGCGTATTGTGACGAGTTAGTTGCTTGGCCACCGTTGACCAGACGTTTCCAATTGGTGAGAGATCTGGAGAATGTGCTGGCCAGGGCAGCAGTGGAACATTTTCTGTATCCAGAAAGGACCGTACAGGACCTGCAACATGCGGTCGTCCATTATCCTGCTGAAATGTACGGTTTAGCAGGGATCGAATGAAAGCTAGAGCCACGGGTCGTAACACATCTGAAATGTAACGTTCACTGTTCAAAGAGCCGTCAATGCGAACAAAAGGTGACCGAGACGTGTAACCCATGGCACCCCATACCATCACGCCGGGTATACGCCAATATGGCGATGACGAATACACGCTTCCAATGTGCGTTCACCACGATGTCGCCAAACACGGATGCGACCATCATGATGCTGTAAACAGAACCTGGATTCATCCGAAAACATGACGTTTTGCCATTCGTGCACCCAGGTTCGTCGTTGAGTACACCATCGCAGGCGCTCCTCTCTGTGATGCAGCGTCAGGGGTAACCGCAGCCGTGGTCTCCGAGCTGATAGGCCATGCTGCTGCAAACGTCGTCGAACTGTTCGTGCAGATGGTTGTCGTCTTGCAAACGTCCCCATCTGTTGACTCAGGGATCGAGACGTGGCTGCACGATCCGTTACAGCCGTGTGAATTAGATGCCTATCATCTCTATTGGTAGTGATACGATCCCGTTGGGATGCAGGACGGCGTTCCGTATTACCCTCCTGAACCCACCGATTCCATATTCTGCTAACAGTCATTGGATCTCGACCAACGCGAGCAACAATGTCGCGATACGATAAACTGCAACCGTGATAGGCTACTATCCGACCTTTATCAATGACGGAAACGTGATGGTACGCATTTCTCCTCCTTACACGACGCATCACAAAAACGTTTCACCAGGCAAAGCCGGTGAACTGCTGTTTGTGTATGAGAAATCGGTTGGAAACTTTACTCATGTCAGCACGTTGTAGGTGTCGCCAACGGCGCCAACCTTGAGTGAATGCTCTGAAAAGCTAATCATTTGCATATCACAGCATCTTCTTCCTGTCGGTTAAATTTCGCGTCTATAGCAGGCCATCTTCGCGGTGTAGCAATTTTAATGTCCAGTAGTGCACCCACGTGGTGTCTATTATGTGTCCGGATGGTGCAATGGTCAGCGCATCTGCGTTGTAAGCTCGTGACTGAGGTTCGAATCTCGCTCCAGCACAAAGTTTCAAATTTTCCCATTGATTTAAATCAATGCCCACTGGCAGCTAACGTCATAATTCGTTCCTGTCTTGATTCATAATGGATGCACCATCAAAATGATGTCTATCCTTTCGAACGTGTTCGAAAGAATGCATACTAAATGTTCATAATTAGCTCTGGAGTTACAGAGGACTGCAAAGATACACAGAAAACAGACACACACCTCAGTGGATAGAGAACCTCCCCAAGTTCGTAACTCACATTACAGATGCTTAGTGCGTGCGCCGTTTTTGATGCGACAGACGTCAACACGTACGTGTAGCTTACTGGTAAGGATTCCACACGAAGCGTGACAGTAACCACAATGGAGATCTATCACTTGTCTACGTGATCTGACACGCCTGCCCGCTAGCGTAACTGCACGACAGCGTGTGTAACTAATCGAAACCTGGACTGATGTCATACCCACAGACGTGAGTCCTTTTCCTATACGTATACCCTGGTATGTGCTCCACTGGTATTTTGACGTGGGGCTTATACACTGAGGTGACGAAGGTCATGGGAGATTCCTCCTAATGTCGTGTCGGATCTCATTTAGCCCGGAGCAGTGCAGCAATTCGACGTGACATCTACTCACCTTGCAGAAATATTGACCCATGCCTCCACAGCCATCCATAACTGCCAAAGTGTTGCCGGTGTAGGGTTTTGTGCATCAACTGATCTCGCGATTATGTCCCATGAATGTTAAGTGGAACTCAAGTCGGTCGAGCTAGATGGTCAAATTATTCGCTCGAACTGTTTAGAATGTTCTTCAAACCAACTGCGAACAACCTTGGCCCTGTGACATCGCGCATTGCCACCTATAACAATTCTATCGTTGTGTGGAAACAAATAGCCGAACATAACCATTTCTGATCAATGACTGGCTCTGTTGGACCACAGAACTCAGCCCATTCCATGTAAACAAAGCTGAGACGATTGTGCAGCCACCATCAGCTTCCACAGTGCCTTGTTGACAACTTGGGTCCACAGCTTCGTGTGGCCTGGGCCACGCTCCAACCCTACCATCAGCTCTTACCACTGGACTCGGGACACATCTGATCAGGCCAATGTTTTCCAGTCGTCTATGGTCCTACCAATATGGCGCTGCAGGCGATGTCGTGCTGTTAGCAAAGGCACTCGCGTCGGTCTTCTGCTGCCACAGCCTATTGACGAAAAATTTATCTGTTCTGCCCTAACGGATACGACCGTAGTAGTTCCCACATCGATTTCTGCGCCTATTTCACGCAGCGTTGCTTGTCTGTTAGTAATGACAACTCCACGCAAACGGCGCTGCTCTCGGTCGTTAAGTGAAGGCCGTCGGCCATTGAGTTGTGCCTAGTGAGAGGTAATGCCTGAAATTTGATACTCTCGGCACACTCTGGACACAGTGGATCTCGGAATATTGAAGTCCGTAACGATTTCTGATACGGAATGTCCCATGCGTTCAAAGTCTGTTTATTCCCATCGGGCCGCCATATTCATGTAGGAAACAAATGACAGGTCCGCCAATGCACTGCCTTCTCATACGTTGTGTACGCGATATGTTGCAGCCCTTTTTCTGTTTTCGCTTTATCGTCTAATAGGTGAAAGTTTGATTTTATTTTTTACACATTGACTGTCATTGAAGGGTTTTACTTTTATTTAATATTGTCCCGACTAAGTATCAGTTTGATTACTTTTAAAACCCAATGTTAAACGTGGGTCAACACTCGCATAATCTTCCCAACTCTGAGAGAAAAAAATCTTTAGTAGCTTTACTACCAATGTTTACAGACGACTATACTTTAATCTTTCGTTCAATTGTTTTAGTTACGAATAGCTAGTTTGTTCTTGGCATAGATCACGTAACCCTAACATTTATTAATCTAAGTTAAATTAATGTTCAAGACTTGTATTATGTTTAAAATTAACGACGTCAGTTTATTGACAAGAATTATTAACAAATAGGTTCACTCATACGATCTGATTCAAAGAAGTTCATTAATTAGATGTTTAAGTATGATTCCCGCTACCATCAGAGATGTTAGATAATATCCTGTCACTTCCGGTAAGTAAGTTATTTCTATTTAATATCCGCAAACTGTCATTAACTATGATCACTAGTCGCGTGAAGTTAAAGTTTCCCATTATCACAATTCAAGGTCCAAATCAGGTTATAATTCTCAGTTCACTAAAGCGTTTAAATATTCACAGGAATTGACATTAAAGCCAAAGAGATTACTACTCACCTTCCCGTTTATCTAATCTGATAAATGTCTAAATTAAAGTCTTGAATTGACAATCCTCAAAAACAATCTCGTCACGATCTACTCTTGATCCCCGTTTAATAAAGTCCCTATTGTGGTTCTCTAAAGCTGTACTTCCTAAATAACTTCCGAACTAGAACAGCCAAGAGACTGGAGTATGGTAATTACAACGTATTGCTATTTATACTTTAATAAACACTATCCTTGGTGTCCCAGACGTACGTTCTATGACTATAATATTGATTTTCTTACGTATTGGAATAACTAATATTTTAATATTTTCTACTGTTTTTCCCCCTTCCCTTGTTTCTAAAATTTATAATTAAATTTTCCTTTTATTTTCTTTTGCTTTCTTTACTAGATATTTCCGTCTATTTGTTTTTTATTCATTTTTCGTAATTACTACTTGTGAAGGGACTTGGGTCATTTTGTGAATTGATACTTTAAGGACATGGGAGCTAATTCGGCAGCAATTTTTGTGTTTTCAACACCGAGAGGCGCTGTAGGTGTTACAGATACTACAGTCATTTGAGTACATACATATCGCTATCCCATGGAAAATGGAAATGAGTGTTTGGCGTCATTGGCCGGGAGGCCCCTTACAGGGCAGGTCCGGCCGCCTTGGTGCAGATCTTACTACATTCGACGCCACATTGGGCGACCTGAGCAACGGATGGGGATTAAATGATGATGAAGGCGACACAACACCCAGGCCCTGAGCGGAGAAAATCCCCGACGCAGCGGAGAATGGAACCCGGGCCCCTCAGGACGGCAGTCCGTCACTCTGACCATTATATATATATATATATATATATATATATTTCGATCGATTTCGTTCGGTGCATCTGCTCGGGGCGGACGTCGTAAGACATCCGTTTAAGTTCGTTTTTGATCGATTAACTCAGCGTTTTTATTACAGAGGGAAGCTAACCTTCTGAGCGAGCACGCTGAGCTACCGTGTCGGCATTTTTCATTTTGTTCGATTTTGTTCGTTGCATCTGCTCGGGGCTGACGTCGTAAGACATCCGTTCAAGTTCGTTGTTGATCTGTTAACTCAGTTTTTTTTATTACAGAAGGCAGCTAACCCTCTGACCGATCACGCTGAGCTACTGTGCCGGCGATAATCTCATTTTGTTCGTTGCATCTGCTCAGGGCGGACGTCGTAAGACATCCGTTTAAGTTCGTTGTTAATCGATTAACTCAGGTTTTTTTTTTTTTTTTTTTTTTTTTTTTACAGAGGGCAGACCATTCAGCTATCGGGGCGGACATCGCTATCCCATGATTTTTGTCATCTCATTGTATGCCCGAGTGGTGGTAATGAGATGAATGTTCATCCTGCATTTTCATTTACGATATGTATTTTCAGAAAAGCACTTGAATCGTGCTTACGATTAGAGGTATTTGACATTTCGGTAGATTACTCTAAATGACAAGCTCTTTACCATTGTATTCAATGTTTAGTGTCCCATATGACAGACCGAGCGAGGTGGCGCAGTGGTTAGACACTGGACTCGCATTCGGGAGGACGACGGTTCAATCTCGCGTCCGGCCATCCTGATTTAGGTTTTCCGTGATTTCCCTAAATCGCTCCAGGCAAATGCCGGGATGGTTCCTTTCAAAGGGCACGGCCGACTTCCTTCCCTAATCCGATGAGACCGATGACCTCGTTGTCTGGTCTCCTTCCCCAAAAACAACCAACCAACCAACCATATGACAGTCACAGCGATCCTCATATTTGTGATGAGGTGTGAGACAGTTTTTGCACAAAGCAGTTTGAGGAGTACTACAGAAGGTCTTTGTTCTATTGTTCCTTTTTCTCTTAGCACAACATGCGCACCTTGTTCTTGTTTCACCTTCAGTTGGTAGATGATCCCTGACATTCACCATAATTGACGAAAGAAATATCCGACGTTTAGCTGCAGTGGAGCGCTAAGCGAATTCACCGTCGATAGATGAAAATTTATGCCGGACCGGGAATCGATCCCGTATTTCCCGCTTTGCGTAAGCGTTCGCCTTAACCGCCTTGGCTGTCCCAGTAGGCCATCCGTCCGATCCGAATCTCCACATGTGTCGGGCCCTACAGAGCAGTCCCCACTGTGCATTAATCCACTTGCTCGCAGACTAACTATTCCCACACGGGTTCGGTTACTGTTGTGCACCTGCACTGAGGTATATTTTATAACTATATTATACAGGGATGTTGTCTGTTCTTTCGACTACGAATGTCCGAAAGAGCAGATATCGTACCTATTTAATTCACCAAAATCTTGCAGTCTTACCCAAAAAAACCGGAAAAACATTGTGCAGTACGCATTTCTGCCGCTAGGCGTGTACAGTGCTACTCATTGCCAGTCCAGTGCTGCGTTGTCGACCTGTCTTGTTCTGCTCATTTGCAGTGATTGTTTTTCTTAGCGCTGTTTTGTTCTTTTTCGTTTTTTTATCACGGCAAGTTTAAGTGAACAACGTACAGCTGTGAAATTTTGTTTTGTACTCGGTAGAAATGCTGCTAAAACTGCTTAAATGTTGAAAATAACTTACCAAGATGATGCTATGGGAAAAACTCAAGTCTACGAGAGGTTTGCTCCATTTAAAAATAGCGAAATGCCGAATGATGACAAACCTCGTTCTAGACGCCGATGAGCTGCAAGAATCGACGAAAATGTAGAAAAAATTTGAGAGCTCGTGCTGAAAGACAGTCGACAGACAATTGATCAACTGTCAAAGATTAGTGTCTTATCTTGGAGCTCGGTTCAACAAATTTTAACGGAACATTTGGAAATGAAAAGAGTTGCTACCAAGTTTGTTCCTCGGCTTCTGGCTAATAATCAAAAGGAACGTCGAGTTGAAACACGTGCTTTGAAACAGCTTGAAAAAAATGGTTCAAATGGCTCTAAGCACTATGGGACTTAAAAATCTGAGGTCATCAGTCCCCTAGACTTAGAGCTACTTAAACCTCTAAACCTATGGACATCACCCACATACATGCCCGAGGCAGGATTCGAACGTGCGACTGTAGCAGCAGCGCGGTTCCCGACTGAAGCGTCTAGAACCGCTCGGCCACAGCGGCTGACCAACAGCTTGAAAGTCGTCCAGGTCTTCTGTCAAAGGTGATGAGTAGTGGTGCTACCAGAAACAAAGCAACACTCAAGCCAGTGGAAGACTTAATCGTCATCCCGTCCAAAAAATATGTCATCAGGTCAAATCAAACATCAAAACAATTTGCTGTTTTAATGACAAGGGCGTAGTTCATTCAGAGATTGTTCCCGCAGGTCAGAGCGTAAATCAAACAAGTTATTTGCAAGTTTTAAGAAGATTGCGCAACAGTGTTCGTCACAAAAGACCCGATTTGTGGCAGACAGGAGACTGGTTCTTTCACCACGACAACGCATCTGCACATGGACATCTCTTTTACACAGCTTTTGACTAAAAATGGCACACTTCCGCTGCCCCACGCACCTTACTCGCCTGACCTGGCTACGTGCGCCTTTTTCTTATTGCCACGTATCAAAAAGGAGCATGAAAGGACACCGGTCTGACAACATCGAAGAAGTCAAGAAAAAAAGGGAGCAGCTGTCGGCCATTTCTAAAGGTGACAACAAAAACTATTTCGAACAGTGGAAGCAACTGTTGGACAAACGTATTACTTGTAATGGAGGGTATTTTGAAGGGGATAAGATTGTTTTGTAAATAACTTTAAAATAGGTAGCTTTTAATAAATAATACTGCTTTTTCTTGGATAACTTCTTGTACATTTGCTCTGCTGGCGGGATAAGAACATTTCTCACTGGCATTTTCTTGTAAGAACGGAGGAATGATCAGTTTAATCTCCTGTCGACAATGTGGTTATTATAGGAGGAGCACAAGCTCGGACTGTTTCAAGGATGGGGAAGGATGCCTGGAGAGATTTAGGGAAATCACGGAACACCCAAATCTGGATGACCAGGCGCGGATCTGAACCGTCGTCCTTGCGAATGCGAGTCCAGTCTGCTGACCACTGCACCACCTCGCTCGGTGCCTTCCGCTATGGCGAGACGTCTGGCGACCTCAGGATTAACAATGAAACTTGGAGACAGGGCAGCCTACTGGTGCAAGCTGTAATTAGAAGACTTCAGCAAACCATTATCAGATGGACGTTCATACATGAAAATAACATGCAGATAATTCCCATTGGTTCTCTGAAAACCTATCGTGTAGCATATCCAACCCAATGGCAGGGGAAAGGTTAAAGCGGTGAGTGGGAGTGACTTCTTGTGGGGACCCTGCGGTGGAGTGAGCGCCGGTCCACCACGCTTGCCGAACACCGCCTATACCACGCTGACATGATCAGCAGTGCCTGAGGTTGTACTGCAAACTGTAAGTACTCTGAACAACAACGTCATGGGCCAAGAGATAAGCTCAGACAGAGGCTTAGACTGTAGCAATGCGGATATGAGTGGTGTTAGGAAACATGCAAGAGACCGGCAAGAAAAATGTGGAAATGATAAATGGATGGCATTAGGTGACGATGTGGTAAGTCAAGGAATTATTCAAGTAAACAGTAGTGTGGAACAGAGAACGATTATGCGCAACCCTACAGTGACAAAACACCAAAGAATAATAAATGCAGGTCCTTACCTTATATTCATTGCAGGGAAAACCAACTACGTCGGGAATGGCCATCCTATGGCAATTGGAAAATTGTTTCAAGAAAATAAGCCGATGGTAAGAGGACAGAGGAGAGAAATAGATTAAAGGTGGAAGTAGGAATGGCTGATGCAAACAGATCTGTGTAGTCTCAGATATTGCTTGATCTTCAGCTAGAACCATGTATTACAAACTGTCTACTCTAGAAATAGTGAGTGATATATGGAGTGAATGTAGATCTTGACACGGGCGAGATAATGTAAGAAATAAAGTTGTCGATGGATGTTCTACGGTTGCAACTATCGCTGACTGTCGGCAAATTACCCAACTGCGCTATGGCGGTATACATGAGAAAGAAATTTTCAGGGTTTCTCTTCAAAATTACATTTGTATGATGTCTGTACAATGTTTGGTTCTTGTGCAATAAATAATTGAATGTGAAAAAATGTGTGTGAAAACTTCTGTGACTAAGGTCATCAGTCCCTAAGCTTACACACTACTTAACCTAAATTATCCTAAGGACAAACACACACACCCATTACCGTGGGAGGACTCGAACCTGCGTCGGGACCAGCCGCAAAGTCCATGACTGCAGCGCCTCAAACCGCACGGCTAATCCAGCGCGGCAATTGAATGTGTTCTCGGACTTTATATACACACTGTATTTCAGTTAAGGAATAGTTGGACGTACTGAAAAACAGATCTTATGCCAAAATCGTTACATGTCAGCAGAGCTGCACAGTGATGTTGACAAACTGTCGTTTGTAGGCCTAGGTGTAAACCTCAGCGAATCAAAATAAATGGTTCGAATGGCTCTGAGCACTATGGGCTCTGACCACTATGGGACTCAACATCTTAGGTCATAAGTCCCCTAGAACTTAGAACTACTTAAACCTAACTAACCTAAGGACATCACACACATCCATGCCCGAGGCAGCATTCGAACCTGCGACCGTACCGGTCACGCGGTTCCAGACTGAAGCGCCTAGAACCGCACGGCCACACCGGCCGGCTTCAGCGAATCAGCTCCCTTGCTATACGAAAATAAATTCACTGTAAACGCACAGAAACGGTGAACGAGTCGTCAGCAACCAACCGGAAATAAACACATCGCTTCATTCACGCAGACGGGAAGTGTCCCAATGCACTGCACAGGTGGAACGAGCGGGCAGTACACAATGCGTAAAGTCCCCCGTAAACAATCAAACGTGTTTGACAAAATCGCTCTTATCAAGCCACAGATTTGCCAAGCAAGTCCGTATACGTTCAAACAAAGATTGTCAAAGGGACCGATGACCATGTAGTTTGGTCCCTTTAAACATCAAACCAACCAACCAATGTTTGTCAGTTTAACCTCACTCTGAGGCAGACGCTACTTGTGTTCGTGTGTATTTTGAGGGTAGTGAGAACGGCCACAAATGCAGACAGAGCAGTCTTAGTGTTGATTTCAGCACTGTGTTTAAGGAAGGAGAAGAAAACAACACTCTGGTCCGGGGAATTGCTTGAAATAAGAGATTTACCCATGAAAATATGCTAAAGGAAATAATACTTCCAGAACCTGATGATTACATCATCTTTCTTCGAATGGATAATGAAACTTTTTAAAACTTGTAAGTCCTAAGAGCAAACTTGCCTATCACGTTCACTCTTATCTAGCCATGGATGTGTCAAACAAGCCCGTACAAGTACTAAGAAAGCCTGTCAGTTTACCCTTTACCCTGAGCCCTGCATTTTGGCACTAGCGTGAATGGCTGCAAATGCAGATAAAAGCATTTCCAAAATTTGCTGCTGGCACTGTGTTTAAAGAAGAAGAAAACAATACCATAGTCCAGGGAATGGTTCAAAACGCGAAATACAACTGGAAACCTGTTAATGGAAATGTTTCACTTAGAACTTGATGATTACATCAACTTTCTGCGGCTGGACAGTGAAACGTTTAATAACCTGTTTAGCGTTACTTCACTCTCATATTGAAAAAGAAGACACAAGTACGCGAAAATTTACTCTCTTCTACTTGGTCCTCTAATGATAGGTCATTAAAATACCGCAACGTGGGAACATGTAGCCCACATCGACTGTGGAAGATCCAGAGAACTTCGGTTTCTTTTATTTCATTCTACTTTGCCTGTATGTCACTGTATGCAGATATCGATTTTGTTCATAATTTCTTCATGCGTAACATACGGCTGGGAAAGCTGTGGTACCTCTACCATTTTGGTAATTCAAAAATGGCTGATTCAAATGGCTCTGAGCACTATGGGACTTAACATCTATGGTCATCAATCCCCTAGAACTTAGAACTACTTAAACCTAACTAACCTAAGGACATCACACAACACCCAGTCACCATGAGGCAGAGAAAATCCCTGGCCCCGCTGGGAATCGAACCCAGGACCCCGGGCGTGGGATTTTGGTAATTGTCAGTGTTAGTTTGCTTTTACACTTGATAGTAGCCGGCACGGTAGCTCAGCGTGTTCGGCCAGAGAGCCAGTTGGCCTCTGTAATATAAAACTGAGTGGAAGGATCAACCACCGAACTTGAACAGGATGTCTTCCGACGTCCGCAACGACCCAAAAAAAAAAAAAAAAAAAAAAGAAAAAAAAATCGTAGATTTCATAGCGATGCAGTGAGATAAATCGCAATAAAATAATTTTTCACTAAAGATCTGCGTCGAAACGTCGACACAAAAACGTTCGCCTTCTTATCAAATTTTCTGTCAATGAAAATTTCTCTCAAACGCGCCAAACACGATCTATAATTGACAAACACATCAAACTGCACCGTACACGGTCAAATATATGGCAAGCTTAGTTAAGTCTGAGAATATGCCTGGCCGGCCGCTGTGGTCCAGCTATTCTAGGAGCTTCAGTCCGGAACCACACATCTGCTACGGTCGCAGGTTCGAATCCTGTCTCGGACATGGATGTGTGTGATGTCATTAGGATAGTTAGGTTTAAGTAGTTCTAAGTTCTAGGGGACTGATGACCTCAGAAGTTAAGTCCCATAGTGCTCAGAGCCATTTGACAATATGCCTTAAGATACAAACCTATGCTAGGCCGCAATCCGGTGGACTGGTACACCCTGAACGACCCGAGGGGGCTCTCAGGCAGAGAGTTGGAGTCAACCCGTTCCATCCTCAGCAAACAACTGGTGATGGCTATGACAGATCAAATAAAATTGTAGAAACACTGGCAGATCTCATAACTCGAATAATGGAGCGAATAACAACAGGTGATTGAACTGACACAATAAACATCCATATGCTACTCAAAGAAGAGAAAATACTGGGCTCTATAATGAAAAAGCTACAAATAATTAATTACGCAATGGGTTTGTTACAAGCTCAATAATCAGCGATGCAACAGTTCTTCTAAATCTGGAGTATAGTAATGACATTAAATTGTGCGTTGTTAGCGAAGATGGCTAGCCCCAGATGAAAACTTCACCATCCCAGGATATCAAGTAGTACTGGCTGATAGAGAGGGTGGTTGCGCTGCTAAACTAATCCTGATACGAAGTGACGTCAATTACAAACGGGTCGAAATAACATGATCAGGGGAATTGGGAGTGTGCTATTGAAGTGACCATTTCAGGCAAACTACTTCGTTTCTGTTAGTATACGGAGCTCTCAACATATGCAAAAGTAATCAGACGATTTTCAGTCGTATAGATGGCCCTAAAGTGATTCTGGGATAGCTCATCACACACCATTCTGCAAGGGCTTGTAGACAGGCAGATAAAGAAGGGAATACGCTTCTGGAAATAACTGATGAAAATAAATAATTCTGACTGAAGGCTCGACGGCTCTCATCAGTATGCCTAGTCAAGGAAAGTCAGCAGCTGTCCTAAATACAGAATCAGTCGAACTGGCTCCTATCATGACGTGGTGCGTACTGTAAAGACGGACAACGATCGGACCTTCCACAGCCAGGAATGGTCTACCGGAATTTGTTATAATATGTATATCCAGTTATCATTCTGGTCGTGGATCCGGTAATAATCAACCACATCACAGTAAATAACAGGAAAGTAGAAATAGAGGAACTGTTCAGATACCTAGGAGAAATTAGAACATACTATTTGGAAGAGAAACCTGCATGGCAAGAAAACAAAACAAATGTTATATTAACAGAATCTTCCGTCGGTTCTTGGTAGAACAACATTATAATAATAAATGAAAAGCACCAGTTTGCTTTTGTTCTACAATATTACTTTTATTGCTAACCGGTTTTCGGTTTACAAGGCCATCTTGAGACATTTACTGACAAGGGAACCTCCCCATCGCACCCCCCTCAGATTTAGTTATAAGTTGGCACAGTGGATAGGCCTTGATAAACTGAACACAGATCAATTGAGAAAACAGGAAGAAGTTGTGTGGAACTGTGAAAAAATAAGCAAAATATACAAACTGAGTAGTCCATGGGCCACATAAGCAACATCATGGAAGAAGTGTGCTTAGAAGCGCCGTAGTCCCGTGGTAGCGTGAGCAGCTGCAGTAGGAGAGGTCCTTGGTTCAAGTCTTCGCACAAGTGAAAATTTTACTTTCTTTATTTTTGCATAGTTATTATCTGTCCGTTCGTTCATTGACGTCTCTGTTCACTGTAATAAGTTTAGTGTCTGTGTTTTGCGACCGCATCGCAAAACCGTGCGATTAGTAGACGAAAGGACTTGCCTCTTCAATCGGAACCGAAAACATTTGATCCCAAGGTCATAGGTCAACCGATTCCTCCACAGGAAAACACATCTGATATATTCTATACGACACTGGTGACGGCATGTGCGTCACATGACAGGAATATGTTGTCGACCCACCTAACTTGTACACTTGGCGAATGGGTAAAAAGATTCTTCTACCTTGCCCGATTTAGGTTTTCTTGTGGATGTGATAATCACTCCCAAAAAAGTGATGAAAACATAAGAGTTTGTCACATAAACTGAAAATAAAAAATTAAAATTTACACTCGACGGAAGATTCGAACCTAGGACCTTCCGCTCCGCAGCTGCTCACGGTACCAAGAGACCACGGCGCTCCTGCGTTCCCAGTCTCCTTATTGTTGCTTATCTTCCCTTGAACTACTCAGTTTGTATATTTTGCTTATTTTTTCACAGTTGTACACAACTTCTTCCTGTTTTCTCGATTGATCTGTGTTCAGTTTTTCAAGGCCTATCCACTGTGCCAACTTATAACTAAATCTGAGGGGGGTGCGATGGGGAGGTTCCCTCGTGAGTATTATCACCAAAGAAGTTAAATGTTAGCAGACAACACTGGAAGAGAAGTAACACATCTAGAGTGAAGTAGAAACATACAGTGAGTAACATCTTTGCAATGAAATAGTAAAAACTGAACAGTACATAAATAACAATGGAGTTGACAGGAAAACCTTTAGCACAAAATAGGAATAGCATGCCTACATAACACTTTCTATTAATAAACAAAACTAATAAAATAGGATAAAATTAGTACTAGACAAGGCTGTATCAAGAGGTATGAAACATGGAGAGTGATACACAACCAATTTTTTAATTGTCAGAATATGCTTGGATAATAAAAATATTACAAAGATGGACACTGGCGATAGTGCCAAATGGAGGCCATTACAGATACTATACAGAAGAAAATGGTTTGTTTTTTACCTCACATTATGAGTAAAAAATAAAAAATCTAATGTGTGTGAAATCTTCTGGGACTTAACTGCTAAGGTCATCAGTCCCTAAGGTTACACACTACTTAACTTAAATTATCCTAAGGACAAACACACACCCACGCCCGAGGGAGGACTCGAACCTTCGCCGAGACCAGCCGCACAGTACATGACTGCAGCGCCTTTTAGAGCGCTCGGCTAATCCCGCGTGGCTCACATTTTGAGTACTCTAGAAACTAGATTACCAAGAAAAATCAAACACGGAGCAACAATTACTATAGATAAAGAAAATCAGGAAGGGAAAGAAAGAACTGGAATTAAACACGGGCGATTTGCAAAACAAAGCTGCTGAGGTCAGTGGTCCCCAGGCTTACACACTATTTAATCTAACTTACGCTAAGGACGACACACACACCAATGCCCGAGGAAGAACTCGAACATCCGACGGGGGAGCCGTAAGAACGTGGCTAACCGCAGAAAATTTGAAGAAACGAAAAAACGTAAAAATTATATATAGGCCAAAAATAGATAAAAGACGTGCAATAAAAAGGGTATTTACGAATGACGAACGACAAAGAAGTTCAGAACGAATGAAACGATACTGGGCAATTCGAAAAAGAAAATTAATTGAAGAGAGTGACCAGAAAAATATTGACTGACGGTTCAATGAGGCCGTGAAAGCAGAAGAAGAACGTATGTGTTAGTTACACAGAAAGACAATTGGAAGGGGTACGGAAAAGCGTGGAGGACAACATGGAAGTAATTATTGTGTCATCGGCTACAGGCAGTCTGGCCGGCCGCGGTGGCCGAGCGGCTCTAGGCACTTCAGTCCGGAACCGCGCGCCTGCTACGGTCGCAAGTTCGAATCCAGCCTCGGGCATGGATGTGTGTGACGTCCTTAGGTTAGTTAGGTTTAAGTAGTTCTAAGTTCTAGGGGACTGATGACCTCAGATGTTAAGTCCCGTAGTGCTCCGAGCCATTCGAACCATTTCTTTAAAAGTGCGATGGTGAAAGCGAGATGTACTTTGAAACAAAATCGGAGAAAAAATTAGTTACGCTTATGAAACGAACGCCACTTCCGTAAATTTTGACAGAAAATTAAGCGCTTCGCCGAGGTAGGACCTCGTAGCGGGAGTCCACTCCACCGGAGGACGTATTAGACAGAACACAGCAGAAACTGGCTCCCGCTACGGCGGAAACCAGACCGCAAAAAGTTATGTTATGATGATACGCAAACGTAAAGCCTAACAGAGGTGGACAAAGCACTGTTGGATGTGAAGGATACTGCACTGAGACCTGACAATATTAGCTACGAAATACTTTGCCGCCTCCCACAAATGGGAAAAAACAGCTAATTAAAACCCATAAAAGGTTATGGGATCAATTCATCGTTACTCCGTCCACCAAACTAGCATGAACAGTGACATCAATAAAACTAGCGTTGAATCCTGTAGACCGATAACGTTGTTAACCCGCACAGACAGAACTATTGAAAAGATGGGGGAGTGCTGATTAAAGTGATGGGTGGTGAAGACAGACCTTCTTTCACGAACCAGTTCCGGATTAGAAGAGAAATAGGCACATTTTCACAGATTTAACAAGTACCTACGATAATGTATCACTATCAGTATTAACAAATAAACTGATCAACTATACTCTGCCCAAAAACGATTTGCTCACAATATACGACAGGTGTTAGTGCACCGATAAATTATCACCAGAAATGTCCCATAAACAACCACACCACGGATGAAGATTGCAGTTTTGCCGCAAGGATCTATTTCGCCGTCGTTTTTTCTCAAAATATACAGTAGTGATATACATGATCTAGTGAGGGGAAACACTAAGAACTTTCAGTTTACTGACCATCTAGTCATATATGCAACGGAAGAGACGTTATACCATTACATTCAGACACGCGAATTCACTAGATACAGATGTGCAGGCTCCAGTCAAATAAAACAAGTCCCATACACATTTCTACTCAAGAAAACTGTCAAATATTTAGGCTTCGAAATAGACCACAAACTGACAGGGAGGTCGCATGCTACAATAGTAACTGCGAAAGAAGACTTATTATCCTACGACTTTTTCCGGGAATTGCCTAGGGAGCAGATTCCAGTTTGAGACTGAACATTTACCTACCTGGAGTATGCAAGCATTCGCTGTGGGTCTGCAAGCATGTCTACCCTCTATAAACTCGACAAAACACTGCACAAAGTGAGCGCTACGCATCTTTGTTGGCCCTAAGAAACTGACACCAAACAGTGGTCTGTTACCGGTGACATTAAAAGCACCACCATACTTTCGATGGCTTTATCTCGAATAGAAATTCATGATAAAAATACAGCGAATTTACCAGCTCGTTGGTTATGCAGAACACGCGGATGGTATTACTCGATTATTTTACCGAATACTGTTGGCTCAACAAACAGGCGCAGACAGGTGTTCTAGATTATCTAGTTTCAAGTAGAAAAACTCCAGCATAGTGCGATGCTCAGTACAGCTCTACAGTTTAACAACTATTATCGTAAGGAGTGGTTATAATTAAAGTGCAGTTGCTCAAAGAGATCCAGTATGGCTTGTAATTGTCGTATGTACACTATTTTTATGACGGTATGACATTCACGCTGTCATCTGACAAGCCATAACGTGTGAGAACAGCATAGTTATCGAGAAGAAACACCATGTGCTTTTATTGAAACTTTTTTACATTACTGGCCATTAAAATTGCTACACCACGAAGATGACGTGCTACAGACGCGAAATTTAACCGACAGGAAGAAGATGCTGTGATATGCTAATGAATAGCTTTTCAGAGCATTCACTCAAAGGTGGCGCCTGTGGTCACACCTACAACGTGCTGACATGATGAAAGTTTCCAACCGATTTCTCGTACACAAACAGCAGCTAACCGGCGTTGCCTTGTGAAACGTTGTTGTGATACCTCGTGTAAGGAGGAGAAATGCGTACCATCACGTTTCCGACTTTGATAAAGGTCGGATTGTAGCCTATCGCGATTGCGGTTTATCGTATCGCGACATTGCTGCTCGCGTTGGTCGAGATCCAATGAGTGTTAGCAGAATATGGAATCGGTGGGTTCAGGAGGGTAATACGGAACGCCAACGGTCTCGTATCACTAGCAGTCGAGATGACAGGCATCTTATTCGTACGGCTGTAACGGATCGTGCATCCACTTCTGGATCCCTGAGTCAATAGATGGAGACGTTTGCAAGACAACAACCATCTGCACGAACAGTTCGACGACGTTTGTAGCAGCATCGACTATCAGCTCGGAGACAATGGCTGCGGTTACCCTTGACGCTGCATCACAGACAGGAGCGCTTGCGATGGTGTACTCAACGACGAACCTGGGTGCACGAATGGCAAAACGTCATTTTTTCAGATGAATCCAGGTTCTGTTTACAGCATCATGATGGTCGCATCCGTGTTTGGTGACATCGCGGTGAACGCATATTGGGAGCGTGTATTCGTCATCGCCATACTGGCATATCACTCGGCGTGATGGTATGGGGTGCCATTGGTTGCACGTCTCGGTCACCTCTTGTTCGCATTGACGGCACTTTGAACAGTGGACGTTACATTTCAGATGTGTTACGACCCGTGGCTCTACTCTTCATTCGATCCCTGCGAAACGCTACATTTCAGCAGGATAACGCACGACCGCATGTTGCAGGTCCTGTACGGGCATTTCTGGATACAGAAAATGTTCGACTGCTGCCCTGGCCAGCACATTCTCCAGATCTCTCACCAACTGAAAATGTCTGGTCAAAGATGGCCCAGCAACTAGCTCGTCACAATATGACAGTCACTACTCTCCATGAACTGTGGTATCGTGTTGAAGCTGCATGGGCAGATGTACCTGTGTAAATAGGCTGTTTAGGTTTTCATGTTGGTAACGCCATGTCGCGCTCTATATGAAAGTCACTGACTGTGCTGTGTGCAGTCTGTGGCTGGTTTGCATTGTTGGAATTTGCTATTGTAGTGTTGGGCAGTTGGCTGTTAACAGCACGTGGCGTTGCGCATTTGGAGGTGAGCCGCCAGCAGTGGTGGATGTGGGGAGAGAGATGACGGAGTTTTGAGAGCGGATGATCTGGACGTGTGTCCATGAGAGACAGTAAATTTGTAAGACTGGATGTCATGAACTGATATATATATTATGACTTTTGAACACTATTAAGGTAAATACATTGTTTGTCCTCTATCAAAATCTTTCATTTGCTAACTATGCCTACCAGTAGTTAGTGCCTTCAGTAGTTAGAATCTTTTATTTAGCTGGCAGTAGTGGCGCTAGCTGTATTGCAGTAGTTTAAGTAACGAAGATTTTTGTGCGGTAAGTGATTCATGCAAGGTAAAGGTTACTGTTAGTCAGGGCCATTCTTTTGTAGGGATTATTGAAAGTCAGATTGCGTTGTGCTAAAAATATTGTGTGTCAGTTTAGTGTTGATCAGAATAAGTAAAGAGAGTAATGTCTGAGTACGTTCAGTTTTGCTCAGCTGCTTCAAAATCAAATAACGTAAGGGGTTTACCAGCACAGTAATTCAGAACTTTTTCTAAGGGGACGTTTCATACCTGTACACGCCATCGAAGCTGTGTTTGACTCAATGCCCAGGCGTATCAAGGCCGTTATTACTGCCAGAGGTGGTTGTTCTGGGTAGTGATTTCTCAGGATCTATACACCCAAACTGCGTGAAAATGCAATCACATGTCAGTTCTAGTATAATATATTTGTCCAATAAATACCCGTTTATCAACTACATTTCTTCTTGGTGTAGCAATTTTAATGGCCAGTAGTGAATGTGTACGGCAGCAATTGCAGTTCTGCACTGAGAGCGTATCGCCGATTGAAAGGTCTGAAGAGGGGTCTGATGACATTAAATGGATAAGGAAGATGATAAAGAAATTCGAAAACACGGGTCCAGCTTAGTGCGGCAGCTAAAAGACAAAGGCGTCCTATCCCGGTGGAAGTTAATGACGACGTTGCTGTTGCTGTAACTGAATTGCTGAATGTGTCCCAGCTAATGGCAGTGTTCGTGCAGTGTCGCGAGAATTGCCCACCCCACTGTCAACAGAACTGAAATTTTTGCGGTATGTATTACGCTGATACCCGTACAAGATCCAGGCGGCGCAGTAACTGAAACTTCAGATCCGCAGCATTGTTCGAAAGTTGCTCTTCGGCTTATCGCACGGATATAAGTTGATGACATGCGGTCGAACGACGCTCTATGGAGTAGCGAAGTACATTTCATACTATTTTACACTGCAGGGAGCAGTGCATACACAGAACTGCCGAATTTGGGGCACTGTTAAACAGCGTGTTGTGTTTGGTGTCACCGCTAGACACCACACTTGCTAGGTTGTAGCCTTTAAATCGGCCGCGGTCCGGTAGTATACGTCGGATCCGGGTGTCGCCACTATCAGTGATTGCGGACCGAGCGCCGCCACACGGCAGGTCTAGAGAGACTTCCTAGCACTCGCCCCAGTTGTACAGCCGACTTTGCTAGCGATGGTTCACTGACAAATTACGCTCTCATTTGCCGTGACGATAGTTTTGCATAGCCTTCAGCTACGTCATTTGCTACGATCTAGCAAGGCGCAATATTCAGTTATTATTGAGATTGTGAATCATGTACCGTCAAGAGCGACGTTCATCATTAATGGATTAAAGTTAAGTATTCCACCAGCTACGTCCGCTTTTCTAAATTCTAATTTCCTTGTCCTGTTCCAGACCTCACGCCAGTCTGCGTGAGCTAAAACGCGTGCATTTCGGCCTCCTCTAGTAACACGGTGTTGGCTCTCCTGCCAGCCACAACATTGTGCACGGTGAGCCTTTGCACTCGCCGTATGTGACTGTGTGGTGCTGATTCACAAGCACCTTTACTCTCGGTCCGTTTTTGTCTAAAAAGAATACACCCAGGGTATCTTTCAAGTGTACTGTGACGTCTGTATGTTATCGAGGCCTCCTGGTACAGCGTGTGATTCCTCGTTTGGGGGAGCAATTTTGTATGTAAACCACTGTTTTCTTGCAATATGGGTAGTTCCTCGTATCGATCGCCCACTGAAAGATCTACTTAATGCAACGTGTTATTTCCAGGTGTTTTCCAGATGGATGGCCTGCAAGAGCCTCTGATCTCAATCCATGTGGCTTTTGCATTTGAGGACATCTAAAAGAACGCGTTTACCAGGGACACGCTCGCTCTCTGCCTAGTCTGAACACGTCGCTCAGGTTCCACAGAAACTGCTGCGAGCAGCTGCTGATCACGTCGTTTTGCAGGTGCAGCATCTCGTAGATGTCTCCGATGCTCATGCTGAACAAATTGTGTAAGCAGCAGTTAATAATAAATCAACATTACGTCTTTCTCATTTGTTTGACCTTTTCCTTCGTTCGACTCGTTCTTAACCCATTTGCACCTGGTGGCCGAAACTGGAACTAATTTCTTTCCAACATAAATCGTTTCCGGATTAACGCATTAGCATATCACTGTCATATGACACTGCCACAATGGATCTCCTCGAGTGGCTGCAAATTACTTGTAACACATTATATGCCTCACACATATAGAAGTAAAAAATCAGAATCATGCCTGTGATAAACGTTGAGAGCATGTTAAGGCGATACAACAAATCTTCGTACACGAAACGGGCACCAAAATAATATATACAGATGGGGCCAAGAACGAAAATGGTACTGGAAGTGGATTCGTAGACCAGCCAACAATAGTTCGGGGATGCTATAAATTACCTGTGGAAATATCTGTTACGACGACAGAGCTTCAGCCATTTTAGAAACAATTAAGTACGCAGGAAGCTGCATTGAGAGCAAAATTAGTATCTTAGCTGACTCCTGAGCACCAGTCGTCACCTTGAGAACCATTTTCCACAGCGATACAAGTACCCAGCCGTTAATGATATTCTGCAGCAAGTCAGAAGGCTACAAAATACGCAAAAAGATGTCGCGCATCTCAGGGTCGAAGCCCATAGCAACATCCGCTGCAACGATTAACCCGACCAACAGCCTAAACAAGGCACATCTTCATGGACGCCATGTCATTCAAAGGTACCGCACACAGTCTTCATACAACCGCTTAAAAGGATGATGCGAATGTGGTGAGATTCAGGAGTGGAGAAGAAAAACAACCAACAAACGGAAAAATTATAGAGCGATACACATTGCGACAACTAATTGGTATCTGAAGCAAACAATGTGAACAATTCCAGGAATGAAAGTCAATCACGGTCGTTTTTTTAAGAAAATGCTATATTGTCTGGGACTGAGCGAAAACTCTCTTCGCACTTGTGCAGGAAAGGAAGACATGAACCATATAATATAGTGATGTCTCGACAAGAAAGAAAAGACAGATCGGACACCAAATCAATTTATGCTTGGTATACAAATGCCCCCACTACGTTACCAATCTTCCGAGAATAACAGAACTTAGGATGTATAAAAACATATGCACAGTCTGTCAAGGAATTGCAGTGCCCGTATAATAACCCACAGCAAAACATAGATCCTCCGAGAACTGCCACTTTACAGGCGAGAGTGGCCACTTCGAGGGAGTAGAGACGAAACAAAGGAACTTCTGTCTGTGCTGCAGATTCTAAAAACATAAGCAAACCGAACACACAAAGTAGAGTGAATACATTACGTTTTCTCTAAATAATTCTTACTTTGTTGTGACTGTAGTTAATTTAAATTTTGTACATAGATAAGTATAGCACATACATATAAAATTATATATATGTATAAAAATTATAGCAGGCCGCTGTGGCCCTTCAGTCGAGACCGCGCGACCGCTGCGGTCGAGATTCGAATCCTGGCTCAGGCATGGATGTGTATGATGTCCTTCGGTTAGTTAGGTTTAAGTAGTTCTAAGTTCTAGGGGACTGATGACCTCAGATGTTAAGTCCCATAGTGCTCAGAGCCATGTGAACCATTTCACAAAAATTATATAAATTATATCTATTTTACCATAAATGGATATAAAATTTGTACGTAGATGATAGCTGTAACTGATAGTTGTTCCTAACACGTATTAATTGTCTTTGGCTGTGTGGTCATGAAACCAAAGACAATAAAGAAAAAGCTCACCTAAGAAAGATACACGACCTCCCTCTAAATTAACTTCTCTGACTTACGATAGTGGATACTGGATCCTTATTTGCCGAACTGTGTCCTTGGATTTACGAAATCAATATTCAGTATCACTACATAGAACATGAGATTCTTATAGAAATTAGAGACCATTCGTAGCACACACACACACACACACACACACACACACACACACACAGAGTTTGTCTAGCTCCCAACAATCATCATCTTATCGAGATGTAAACATAAAAGAGGCAATTCGTTATAGGCTAAAGAATAAAGGGGATAGCACGGAACTGTACAGTCTTGTCGCCAGTGTAGTCTTGTATTGTAAGGAAGCAAAGGAGAGGATGTTGTTATGGGTGGTCGGTTCCTGATTCTGCAGCACAAATATGCATGTGGATTAATATAGTTCCTTATTTACATGAACGTTTACTTAACTTCATTAGAGTCCATGTGTTGTGGCACAAGCTCATTCGTAATAGTCCTCTTGCAGACAATATTAGTAATATTGCTATTACAAACTTAAGTCTCACTGCTGGTCCCGCTATAATCACTAATCTGGACGCTAAGTACTGTCGCCGGCCGGAGTGGCCGAGCAGTTCTAGGCGCTACAGTCTGAAACCATGCGACCGCCACGGTCGCAGGTTCGAATCCTGCCTCGGGCATGGATGTGTGTGACGTCCTTAGGTTAGTTAGGTTTAAGCAGTTCTAACTTCTAGGGGATTGATGACCTCAGAAGTTAAGTCCCATGGTGCTCAGAGTCATTTGAACCAAGTACTGTCGTAGCATGTGACATGAACTATACCCACTCCATGGAGCTACTGACAGACGCCAAACTGGAGTGTGAGTCAGTCAGGCCCTCCGGTCATCGGCAGCAGCCTAAACACTTGGTTTCGAGAGGGCGTTGGCGGTGTGTTGCCTGTCGGTGCGTCTCTGGCCGCTCTCGTGATAGCTGCTCTTGATCCATCGCCTACTATCGATCTTCGCGCTATGTCTTTGCCGACCAGTGTGCTGGCGACAGCTTTCGCCAGCACAGAAACAATTAAATACGGAAATACACAAAAATAAAACCTGTGCCAACAGCTGTGTTCAAAACTAATGGGAATAGTCAAGCTCATGATGAGTGAGACCCTAACAATATGAATACGTAGTGTGGCTTCAGGCTTGCATTATTGTGGCTGGCAGCCATCACAGGCCAACAGGCCACACAAGCCAACAACACAAGACACGAGTGTTACCGATGCCGTTGGTCGGAGGACATCAGATATCCTCACTCGCCAGCGGCTAGTAGGACTGTTGGTATTTTTAAAAATATCGGAAATCCGAAATACTGATATTTAAAAAGTATTACGACATCCGTCGATATACTGAATAATGTATCGATACATTGATATATCGAAGGAAGTAATAACGTCGTACTGGCCTTTATAAATATCGGCTGCACGTTGTAAATGTATCTGTAGAGCTGTATATTTAAGTATAGATTTGTTATTAGATATTCTGTACATCAACTCGCTACAGCCTTCCTATCCCCATCAGAGCAGGAATTGAAATGAAAACGATGCACAGTCGCTCTTGTCCATAACCACTTTGCTACCCATGCTAACTGCAGGTAAGTGGCATAATAAAAGGTGTCCGATGGGTCCGTCATCAGGTTTCATCGCATACCGGATTTGTCTGGAACGCTACATGTCGGTGTCCCTGTTTCTCCATTTCTGCTAACGACAGCGAAGTAGCGGACATGGCGTCAAAATTGCGAGGTGAAGTTAAACATTGCAATTTGCGTTAGTAGCGTCGAGCGCCGATTACGTCAGCATTTCCCTCACACGTTTCTGCCCAACGCAAAAACCAATCTTGTCTTTTATATTTTTGTTCATTATTTTAGCAACTGTTATCGAAGAATGCTGACGTGAATAAACAGGAAACCAGTTGCGTTAAAAGTTATTTTTCAATGCAACTGGTCTGATATTTCTACACATCGGAAATCTTGTTATTTCATTCAAACCGCCACCCCCCCCCCCCTCCCCCACTCCCCCCCCCCCCCCCCCCCCCCCACTGGTGCAATCGAACTACCTCTTTGTGCCACCTGTACTTGCTTCACACAGTAAACAGCAAAACCGAAAGACTAAAAATGTTGAAACCTCAAAGAGTATTAAGAGTCCTTCACGCAGTGCAAGTAAAATTATGTTCTACTACAATTTCAAATATTTACCGAAAATCGCGAACAAAATAATGTGAAATAAAAATATCGGCACTCGAGAAAGCCATTTCGATATCAATATATCGCGGAGGGGGGGGGGGGGGGGGACTGTTGCCCATAAATAATAATACCTTTATGAACTATCAGTATAGCGACATGCCGATATTTTATCGACAGCCCTACTGCACAACTTTATATCATTACCAGGCCAGGTAACAACACGAGCAACACTAATGCACTCCGGCGGCTGTTCTACCTTTCACGGAGAATTGGAACAAGTGGTGTTTACATTTACGAAGTGGTATTCACTTCCGAGGATGTCTTCTGGGTGCTTCATTTTTTGTCAGGCAGTACAGAGAACCCATATGATGAATTATGACTACGAAGTTTGGACGCTGGTGATTTATGGATATGAGTCACATGTTCGTAGCTTCATGAGACTGGATTCTGAAAATTATTGTTATTAGAGAATTACGCGCCAGATCCCAACATTGTTTGATCAACAGATGACGAAGCCTGAAAGGTAGATTTGTCAATTCAGAGCTTTGTCCAATCTAATTATAATCGGTCATGCTGCTGAATTTATTATTATAGTGACTCATTGGTGTGCAGTGAGTAATCTAAGAAACGACAGCATCTTGCAACAACTGAATTTAGCGTCTGCTGGCATTCTGTCACCAGAATGAGAGAGGATGAAAAGTGCTTGGCACCAGTACTTTTCCATTGGCAGAAAACAAGTACCCAAGTGTAAAAAGTGCCACAGCAACATTCGCATTACTATCTGTATTCTCGCATCTCGAGAGGCTGCCTGATACATTCACCATCCGTATTTCTATTTCCTGGCTCACATATGCGCTTGTGAAAAAAGAAAAATGAACTACACTGCCCTTTTAGAGGTTTCCAGTTCTCTCAAGATTTAGTGTTGCAACAGAGCACATGACGTACATAATATGATTACATTTACAGATCAATAGCACAAGCACTTCTGAAGTACCATGTATCGGCCCATGCTGAAACACCCATATCAGTACGTGGTGCACCCTTCCACGGGCGGCAATGTGGGCGCAGACTCTGCCATCTAGTCGATCTCTGAGATGGCAATTACTGTCCTGATACTTTATTCCACGCCTGCTTCGCGTGTCCATGTTTTTCTGTAAGAGTTGTTGGTTGAATAGTCACGTGAGTCACTTCTCATCCAATCATATCCCACACATGCTCGAATGTAGAAAAGTCCAGAGATTGTGCTGGCCAAGGAAGTTGCTGCACGCCTTGCAGAGCACGTTAACTTTCACGGACAGTGTGCGCACGACCGCTATCCTGCCAGAACAACACGTCACTTCCTGTTGCAAGAACGGCAAAAGTATGGATCTTACAACTTCTGCTTGTAGCGAGCGCTGGTTAGTGTCACCTCCAGAAACACCAAATATGAACGATAGTTGTAGTTTATTGCTTCGCAGACCATCAGGCCTGGGGAGGAGCCAGTGTGTACTGGACGAATGCACTCTACAAGGCAGCGTTCACGAGGTCTACGTCATACGTGCAGACGACCATCACTTACCTACAGGGAGAATCTGCTTTCACCGCTTAAGACCACAGCACGGCATTCCATCTTCCAAACGATCCTGTTAATTCACCAGCCGAGCCGCGCACGTCGATGCTGTGGAGTGAGTGGAAGACGAGTTGGGGGTGAGCGTGCCGTAGTCCCACGGCTAATAACCAGTTCGCCACAGTTTGTGTTGACGCGTCTGAGCTGAGCTGTATACACTTGTGAGAAGCGACATGTGAGAAACCGGAATGTGGCGACACTTGTGAGGGGACGACGAAAATTTAATAGTCATGGGTGACTGGAATTGGAGTGTAGGAAAAGGGAGAGAAGGAAACGTAGTAGGTGAATATGGATTGGGGCTAAGAAATGAAAAAGGTAGCCGCCTGGTAGAATTTTCCACAGAGCACAACATAATCATAGCTAACACTTGGTTTAAGAATCATGAAAGAAGGTTGTATACATGGAAGAACCCTGGAGATACTAAAAGGTATCAGATAGATTATATAATGGTAAGACAGAGATTTAGGAACCAGGTTTTAAATTGTAAGACATTTCCAGGGGCAGATGTGGACTCGGACCACAATCTATTGGTTATTACCTGTAGATTAAAACTGAAGAAACTGCAAAAACGTGGGAATTTAAGGAGATGGGACCTGGATAAACTGAAAGAACCAGAGATTGTAGAGAGTTTCAGGGAGAGCATAAGGGAACAATTGACAGGAATGGGGGAAAGAAATGCAGTAGAAGACGAATAGGTAGCTTTGAGGGATGTAGTGAAGGCAGCAGAGGATCAAGTAGGTAAAAAGACGAGGGCTAGTAGAAATCCTTGGGTAACAGAAGAAATATTGAATTTAATTGACGAAAGGAGAAAATATAAAAATGCAGTAAATGAAGCAGGCAAAAAGGAATACAAACGTCTCAAAAATGAGATCGACAGGAAGTGCAAAATGGCTAAGCAGGGATGGCTACAGGAGAAATGTAAGGATGTAGAGGCTTATCTCACTAGGGGTAATATAGATACGCCTACAGGAAAATTAAAGAGACCTTTGGAGAAACGAGAGCCACTTGTATGAATATCAAGAGCTCAGATGGAAACCCAGTTCTCAGCAAAGAAGGGAAAGCAGAACGGTGGAAGGAGTATATAGAGCGTCTATACAAGGGCGATGTACTTGAGGACAATATTATGGAAATGGAAGTGGATGTAGATGTAGATGAAGATGAAGTGGGAGATATGATACTGCGTGAATAGTTTGACAGAGCACTGAAAGACGTGAGTCGAAACAAGGCCCCCGGAGTAGACAACATTCCATTGGAACTACTGACAGCCTTGGGAGAGCCAGTCCTGACAAAACTCTACCATCTGGTGAGCAAGATGTATGAAACAGGCGAAATACCCTCAGACTTCAAGAAGAATATAATAATTCCAATCCCAAAGAAAGCAGGTGTTGACAGATGTGAAAATTACCGAACTATCAGTTTAATAAGTCACAGCTGCAAAATACTAACACGAATTCTTTACAGACGAATGGAAAAACTAGTAGAAACCAACCTCGGGGAAGATCAGTTTGGATTCCGTAGAAACACTGGAACACGTGAGCTAATACTGACCTCACGACTTATCTTAGAAGAAAGATTAAGGAAAGGCAAACCTACGTTTCTAGCATTTGTAGACTTAGAGAAAGCTTTTGACAATGTTGACTGGAATACTCTCTTTCAAATTCTAAAGGTGGCAGGGGTAAAATACAGGGAGCGAAAGGCTATTTACAATTTGTACAGAAACCAGATGGCAGTTATAAGAGTCGAGGGACATGAAAGGGAAGCAGTGGTTGGGAAGGGAGTAAGACAGGGTTGTAGCCTCTCCCCGATGTTGTTCAATCTGTATATTGAGCAAGCAGTAAAGGAAACAAAAGAAAAATTCGGAGTAGGTATTAAAATCCATGGAGAAGAAATAAAAACTTTGAGGATCGCCGATGACATTGTAATTCTATCAGAGACAGCAAAGGACTTGGAAGACAGTTGAACGGAATGGACAGTGTCTTGAAAGGAGGATATAAGATGAACATCAACAAAAGCAAAACGAAGATAATGGAATGTAGTCGAATTAAGTCGGGTGATGCTGAGGGAATTAGATTAGGAAATGAGACACTTAAAGTAGTAAAGGAGTTTTGCTATTTGGGGAGCAAAATAACTGATGAGGGTCGAAGTAGAGAGAATATAAAATGTAGACTGGCAATAGCAAGGAAAGCGTTTCTGAAGAAGAGAAATTTGTTAACGTCGAGTATAGATTTAAGTGTCAGGAAGTCATTTCTGAAAGTATTTGTATGGAGTGTAGCCATGTATGGAAGTGAAACATGGACGATAAATAGTTTGGAAAAGAAGAGACTAGAAGCTTTCGAAATGTGGTGCTACAGAAGAATGTTGAAGATTAGATGGGATCACATAATTAATGAGGAAGTATCGAATAGGATTGGGGAGAAGAGAAGTTTGTGGCACAACTTGACCAGAAGAAGGGATCGGTTGGTAGGACATGTTCTGAGGCATCAAGGAATCACCAATTTAGTATTAGCCGGCAGCGGTGGCCGTGCGGTTCTGGCGCTGCAGTCCGGAAATGCAGGACTGCTACGGTCGCAGGTTCGAATCCTGCCTCGGGCATGGGTGTGTGTGATGTCCTTAGGTTAGTTAGGTTTAAGTAGTTCTAAGTTCTAGGGGACTTATAACCTAAGATGTTGAGTCCCATAGTGCTCAGAGCCATTGAACCAATTTAGTATTGGAGGGCAGCGTGGAGGGTAAAAATCGTAGAGGGAGACCAAGAGATGAATACACTAAGCAGATTCAGAAGGATGTAGGTTACAGTAGGTTCTGGGAGATGAAGAAGCTTGCACAGGATAGAGTAGCATGGAAAGCTGCATCAAACCAGTCTCAGGACTGAAGACCACAACAACAACAACAGTGGCAACCATTTACCATATATTAAGAGGAGCCAACTAAAGAGTTTGGTTCTCAGTAGAAACTTTTTTCTTCAATTATTTTTAAATAAAGCTCAGTTTACCTGTACCATGCAGGGAAGTGTACTGAGGTCTAATGTGAGTCCTGCTGGCAATTAGCGTTAAGGAATGCAATTTATGTATTGAAACAAGATGTATTCATCGTCCACTCAAACAGACATTGTTTCTAAAATTCTCTACACAAAAGTGCTGATTGTGATTGTTAGAAAAGCTATAACTTTTCAGACTTCATTAGTGAATCTTTTACAATTTGCAAGAGACATTTAGCCGACTTTGTGTCGTTTCCAGGGAACACCACGAGGAGATAGTCTCTCTTCGTCCCCCATTATATTTATTTACAATATTTACAGGATGTTTATTTATTTGCAATTTTTACAATAGGGCGATCGGTGTGAACTGAACCCCTTTTCAATATTTACAAGTGTTGCTGTAGCTTCAGCCATTTCCTTTCCATTGTAATTTCTGTGCATAGGCCACGCAAGTAAGAAATGATTTTATATTGCCGTCAACTTGGAGTCTTGTAAGGGCCTTAAAAACTATCTCATCTGTCTTAATTGCGGACTTATTTCTTCTTTTCCCACGTAGATTTAAAACTAGTCGGTCAAATTGGTGCCCATGATATTCTGCGCCCTCTCTGAGAATTTTTACTAAGGAGTAAAAATTTGGATGAACCTTCGAAACTAATGTATTCATCCTCCGATTCCATCCCTGTGAAACATTGTTGGTGCGGTGACGCCTTCCTGCGCAGTTCCATATATCCTTGGCGTGTCTTCATTATCCAGCCATTGTTCAACAAAATAGTCGTAAAAATCCTGCAGTTTTTCAATATCTGTCGTGGTCTCCTTTTTGCTAGTCCCCCATCAGGCGCCTCCCCAGGTGGCGGATAGGGGAATGTTCTCTAGATATAGAGGGTACTGGGGAAATGAAATACCCGGGGTGGACCAAAACTAGCAGGAGAGGCTCACTCAGCCGCGGTGAAGGCAACCCTCCTAGGGGTAGAGTACCCCAAAATCAAGACTCCTGGTCCTCCAGGTTGGGGGTTGTGCAGAGGGCTACCAACT
Source organism: Schistocerca serialis cubense (assembly GCF_023864345.2). Taxonomy (NCBI): domain Eukaryota; kingdom Metazoa; phylum Arthropoda; class Insecta; order Orthoptera; family Acrididae; genus Schistocerca; species Schistocerca serialis. Next base: position 764,503,656 of record NC_064642.1, on the reverse strand, counting down.
CACTCATGTAAAAAGAAACGAAACGGTCAGGATACTCAATGCCAGCCTCGGAAACAGGACAGGATTTACTGGAACAAAAACTGGAAAAGCTACAAGGATTTATCTTTTGGATCATGAATTATTAGAAGCCTGTATCGTCCTGGAACTGCTCAAATACTAGCAAACGGATTAAGAAAATATAGAGTGTTAACTGGTAGCTCTCCAAGAAGTAAGATGGCAGGGAACAGGTTCACTGAAAATAGCAGACGGGACAATAATGTATGGAGACTGCTGTCAGCGCCATGAGTTTGGAACCGGTTTCTACATTCATAAATCAATAGATGACTCAGTAAGGGAATTCAAACATGTTAATAACCGCATATCATACATAGCTATTCAGACGCAGTGGTTAGACATTACATTTCTAAATGTACATGCACCCACAGAAGATAAGGAAGACAACACGAAAGAAGAATTCTACAGCCAACTGAAACAAACGTACAACTTATTAAATAGGCACGAAGTGAAAATAGTGTTAGGAGATTTTAACGCCAAAGTAGGGAAGGAAGAAATCTACAAGCCAACCATCGGAAATTTTAGCTCACACGAGGAAAGTTCAGAGAATGGGGTTCGACTTACAAACTTTGCGATGACAAATGCTCTCACGATAAGCAGCACAAAATTTCAACATAAACGCATTCATTTAGGAACATGGATGTCACCAGATGGAAAGGTAGTCAATCAGATAGAGCATGTAGCTATCCAGAAACGATTCCAAAACAGCATTAAAGATGTCAGAACCTTTAGGGGAGCGGATTGTGACACAGACCACATGTTAACAATATCAAAAGGAAAGTAAATAGAAATAGAGAAGAAATAACAAGATATAACATAGGAAACCTGGCGAAAGTAGATATAAGAGAAACTTTTACAAAAGAAATTAAAAGCAACCTAACAAAACCGAGACTGACCAATGCAGAAACACAGGATGTCGAAAGCAGATGGGGACACCTGAAGGGCTGTATTCAAGAAGCAGCTTCCAAAGTCGTAGGTGAGAGAAAACGACCTAATACAATTTGGTTTAACACAAAGTGTCAAGAAGAAGTCCTGGACAGAAGAAATGCGAAGAATGCATGGATTAAAGAAAGGGACAATATGACATTGAAGGAAAGATACTATAAACTCCGCCAAGAAACGCAAAGAGCCCTAAGACAAGAGAAAAGAGAATACTATAACAATATGATCAGAGAAGCAGAGGATGATTTCCAACATCACAGGACAAGGCAGATGTATCAAAAAATAAAAAAATCCTTTGGTAAATTCAATAAAAGGGGACAGTTTATAAAAGATCAGTATGGGAAAATATTGACCAAAAAAAGTGACATACAAAACAGATGGAAGACATACTTTTCACAACTTCTCAACTGCAGTGACCCACGCTCTTACTTTAAATTGGAAGAACCTGATACAATTGATACAGCTGATACAGTTACTACCCCATCAGTAAATGAAATACAGCATGCAATAAAGAAATTAAAGAATAACAAGGCTTGTGGTGAGGACAAGATATACGCTATTAAAGAATTAGAAATAATGGCGTTAATAGAAACAATTTGGGAGACGGAAACCATTCCTGCAGATTGGAAAACTGCATTTGTGTACCCCATATTTAAGAAGAATGATCCACTAGTTTGTGATGACTACAGAGGAATTGCCTTACTGGATGTCACCTACAAAATCTTATCAAGCTGCCTATTAAACAGGCTGATACCAATAACAGAAGGACTGATTGGGGACTACCAATGCAGTTTCCGCAGAAACAGATCTACATTAGATCACTTATATACCCTAAGACAAGTAACTGAGAAGGCGTGGGAATTCAATGTAGATGTCCACATATTATTCGTGGATTTTAACACACCCTATGATAGCATACACCGACAGACACTTCTAAATATAATGAAGGAATTTAAAATACCATCAAAATTAATCAGATTAGTTAAAATGTGTATCGATGAAACTTTATGTTGCGTAAAGACACCGGTAGGAGAAACTGAAGATTTTAAGGTGTACACTGGACTGAGACAAGGGGATGCCATTTCAGCTGTTTTATTTAACCTTGTCCTAGAGAAGATTGATAGAGAATTTTCTAAAACCAGTCCACAAGGGATCCAGCTACAGGATGTGAACATTACAAGACTTGCCTATGCAGATGATGTAGCACTAATAAGTAGTTCCAAAAGAGAATTAATCAGAATGATGCAAAATTACTACAAAATTGCTGAGAAAACAGGATTACATGTTAATGAAGAAAAGACAGAATACCTGCCCATAAGTAAGAAAACCAGAATAGATGCATCTCTGACTATAGATGGATTCAATTTCAAGACTGTTGACCACTTCAAGTATCTAGGAAGAATTTTTAGTAACAACAACAGAACAGATATAGAAATAGATGCCCGTTTATCAACAGCAAACAAGACACTTTTTAGTTTCATCAAAATTATAAGAAAAAGATCACTTAGCAGTAACTTCAAAACCCGCTTATACCAATCGACCATTATACCTGTGATGTTATATGGATGTGAAACATTATTATTTAGAAAGAAAGATGAAGAAAAACTGTTAATATTCTAAAGAAAAGTACTAAGGAAATTTTTGGACCTGTATACGACGAAAATAGCATGGAATGGAGAATAAGAAGAAATGAAGAATTAAGAGGGCTGTACAAACACCGTAACATCGTCGAAGTGCTCAAGAGGAGAAGGTTGAATTGGGCAGGCCATATAGCAAGAGCGACAGAGAATAGACTACCTAGAATGGCATTCAGCAGAACAATAGAAGGAACGAGAGGAAGAGGGAGACCCAGAATCAGATGGCGGGATAACATTCGGGAGGACACAATGAGAATGAGCAACAGCAGCAACTGGACAAACAGCGCATTGGACAGGCAGAAGTGGAAGAGGCTCATAGAGCAGGCGTATGGTCGATAAGGCCCTTGCCACATGTAAATCTAAATCTAAAATCTGGCGTGGTCTCCTGAATTCCTAGCCACCCATCATCTAACATGTCCAGGGGAATGTGAGCCAAAGCGGAACACAATCTTATGTGAAAACGAATTTCTTCTTTTTCCTTGTAGGCAGCAACAAGGCCGCAATTCTGCACTTGCCTCCACAAGCACTGATTGAAATGGTGACTGCAGCCGTTAAACTTTGCATCAGGAAACAAATGTGTTACTGACTGGATGATTGCACCTTCAAAATCCATCATGATAGATGTAGGATTCCATCCAGGTACGTTGCTTTTAACAGCTGTGAAAAAGCGATCGTACGTTTCTCGCTTTTTATTGTGTTACAAGGCGTACACGGTTGGAACTGCGTTTGTTTTCTCCTCAGAACTAGAAATATCGGCATGAACAATAAATAGCTGTCCAAACCGCTTGCTGGAGCTGTTGAACGTTCCATTGACAAAGAACGAATTGCAGTCTGTTAAACAGGATTTTCCCCTTTCGCTTGCGAACACCAGTATCCTATCATTTGGTCCTCTGTCGTCATCTGCAAGTAAAAATTTGTGCCCATCATTCATTAGCAAATGATGTTCTTGCAGAAATATTCCTGCAGCATCGGTCGGATATTGTGTAGATCCCATGCTTTTTTTGCCTGATGCGTTGCAGCGATCATTTTGCGCTCCTGTGTGACAGCACTCCTTGAGTGAATAGCGGCCCTACTGCTTCGGCGTAAACAGAAGAAATTGAAGTGTCCGTTTCTTTTCCACGTCTTTTGGCGTTTGCCACGTGTTTTCGCACTTCATTAGCCGCGACGTCCGGAATACACGTGTGGCTGCCTTCGCCCAAGTTCTTTCTGGTGTTTGGTGTCCACAGCAGTAGTGAACTGCGGTGCGCTACCTGTTTGGTGCCCCTGTCGACCGCCCGCTACCTGCTCGGCCGGGTCTCCTCACAACTGTCGCTCCTCACAACTGTCGCTCCTCACAAGTGTCCCAACCCCGTTTGAGTTTACAATCCGCTTTATCCGCGCTGTGGCAGCTGTACGATCTGCCTCTGCTGCCCTAAAATCATGACGGGCGTCAGTGTTGCATGGACGTCCAGAACCCCATCCATGGGCGTGGGAATGTTAACGTGACCACTGATACCAGTATCGTTGCACAACTGACACAGCGCGTCCAACCTGTGCCGTAATTCTTCGAAAGGACTATCCTGTCACTGGGAAGGCCACAATTTGACGCATTTCAAACTCGCAGAGTTGGCTGTAGGAAGCACGAGTGCGTCTCTGTGGCACGAATGACTGCTTGCTTCACACCAGAGGTGGACAGATTCATTCATCCTCGGGAACTAGTTCACTGGTGACCGCTCTTTTTTGGGAACCGTTCATTTTTACTCGTTCACCTTTCATTTGTGCATGGTATATGGTTCTTACGAAAAACTGAAAATTAGTAGCATGCGTGACTGAAGGATGGAAGGCGCCAAGAGGGGTTACTTGCTTCCCTCCTGGAGTACAGAGTCTCTATTCATTATAGAATTCTCACACTTGTAGAACCAAGTTCCTTGATTGTGCAAAACCTCTCGTTTAGCCAACTGTAGCGTTATGTGGCTGATCGCAGTGAAATAATATAAGGTGGCGCACGAAAAACCGGCCCCGAGTACAGACAGCTCGCCAATTACGCACAATTTGCTGAACGCTACGAGTAGAATAGATAAATTTGTAATAATCAGACAGTAAATGGTTCAAATGGCTCTAAGCACTATGAGACTTAACATCTGAGGGCATCAGTCCCCTAGACTTTACTTAAACCTAACTAACCTAAGGACGTCACACATATCCATGCCCGAGGCAGGAGTCGAACCTGCGACAGTAGCAGCCCCGAATTCCGGACTGAAGCGCCTAGATCAGCTCGGCCACAGCAGCAGTAAAGAAGTAACAAATAAGCTAATGTAAACAACAACTTCGAAACAATAGACGACGATTGGAGTGTGACAAATGAGCAGTCTAGTACTCGGAACTGATTTTTCGTGCGCCACCCTGTACCACTGAAATAATATTGCAGAAGATATTCATATTATGTTTAGAAAATATGAGACCAGATTCTTGATTATGGAGAGCGGGCTTCCTTCCGTTGTAAGTCGGTCTGTCTTCCACAACAATAGAAATGCGGTTTAATCTTGGATCAAAAAATGTGTGTGAAATCTTGTTCAAATGTGTGTGAAATCTTATGGGCCTTAACTGCTAAGGTCATCCGTCCCTAAGTTTACACACTACTTAACATAAATTATCCTAAGGACAAACACACACACCCATGCCCGAGGGAGGACTCGAACCTCCGCCGAGACCAGCCACACAGTCCATGACCGCAGCGCCCTAGACCGCTCGGCTAATCCCGCGCGGCGGATCAAAAAGGAGCGAAAATGGCCACTCGTGTGTGCCGTGCCAACTTCCTTTGCACGTCTAATAACAAAAAAAAAAACTTCCCTTTTTCTAACTATGTCTTCTGCTGTTTCTCGGCCGGCCGAAGTGGCCGTGCGGTTAAAGGCGCTGCAGTCTGGAACCGCAAGACCGCTACGGTCGCAGGTTCGAATCCTGCCTCGGGCATGGATGTTTGTGATGTCCTTAGGTTAGTTAGGTTCAACTAGTTCTAAGTTCTAGGGGACTAATGACCTCAGCAGTTGAGTCCCATAGTGCTCAGAGCCATTTGAACCATTTTTTGCTGTTTCTCGAAATAATGAGGTAGCTGATATGTCCTTTTGTTATCTGAATAGATGTATGTATTACATGAAATGTAATTTACATAATTATAAAATACATTTTAATTACCGGTCGTGGACGCTGAATGGAATACGAAAAAAACCAGAAGTCCAGAGTCCAAGACAGGTTTGAAACAGATCTACACTCCTGGAAACGGAAAAAAGAACACATTGACACCGGTGTGTCAGACCCACCATACTTGCTCCGGACACTGCGAGAGGGCTGTACAAGCAATGATCACACGCACGGCACAGCGGACACACCAGGAACCGCGGTGTTGGCCGTCGAATGGCGCTATCTGCGCAGCATTTGTGCACCGCCGCCGTCAGTGTCAGCCAGTTTGCCGTGGCATACGGAGCTCCATCGCAGTCTTTAACACTGGTAGCATGCCGCGACAGCGTGGACGTGAACCGTATGTGCAGTTGACGGACTTTGAGCGAGGGCGTATAGTGGGCATGCTGGAGGCCGGGTGGACGTACCACCGAATTGCTCAACACGTGGGGCGTGAGGTCTCCACAGTACATCGATGTTGTCGCCAGTGGTCGGCGGAAGGTGCACGTGCCCGTCGACCTGGGACCGGACCGCAGCGACGCACGGATGCACGCCAAGACCGTAGGATCCTACGCAGTGCCGTAGGGGACCGCACCGCCACTTCCCAGCAAATTAGGGACACTGTTGCTCCTGGGGTATCGGCGAGGACCATTCGCAACCGTCTCCATGAAGCTGGGCTACGGTCCCGCACACCGTTAGGCCGTCTTCCGCTCACGCCCCAACATCGTGCAGCCCGCCTCCAGTGGTGTCGCGACAGGCGTGAATGGAGGGACGAATGGAGACGTGTCGTCTTCAGCGATGAGAGTCGCTTCTGCCTTGGTGCCAATGATGGTCGTATGCGTGTTTGGCGCCGTGCAGGTGAGCGCCACAATCAGGACTGCATACGACCGAGGCACACAGGGCCAACACCCGGCATCATGGTGTGGGGAGCGATCTCCTACACTGGCTGTACACCACTGGTGATCGTCGAGGGGACACTGAATATTGCACGGTACATCCAAACCGTCATCGAACCCATCGTTCTACCATTCCTAGACCGGCAAGGGAACTTGCTGTTCCAACAGGACAATGCACGTCCGCATGTATCCCGTGCCACCCAACGTGCTCTAGAAGGTGTAAGTCAACTACCCTGGCCAGCAAGATCTCCGGATCTGTCCCCCATTGAGCATGTTTGGGACTGGATGAAGCGTCGTCTCACGCGGTCTGCACGTCCAGCACGAACGCTGGTCCAACTGAGGTGCCAGGTGGAAATGGCATGGCAAGCCGTTCCACAGGACTACATCCAGCATCTCTACGATCGTCTCCATGGGAGAATAGCAGCCTGCATTGCTGCGAAAGGTGGATATACACTGTACTAGCGCCGACATTGTGCATGCTCTGTTGCCTGTGTCTATGTGCCTGTGGTTCTGTCAGTGTGATCATGTGATGTATCTGACCCCAGGAATGTGTCAATAAAGTTTCCCCTTCCTGGGACAATGAATTCACGGTGTTCTTATTTCAATTTCCAGGAGTGTAGAATGGGCGTGAGCAGCGGACGAAACGAACAACTCGTCACTGAACTAACTAGGAGCAGTCGGCAATGGAACTGCGACGAGTGGCCACGCGAAGAAGGACGAGTCCGGCCGAGCGAGACCGAGACGGAGACAGACGGGAACGAGACCGAGGCTGGAACGAGGCCGGCCGACGTGCTTTTGCTGGAACGAGACCGACCGTTTCCCGTCCCCGGGAACTATAAGTAGAAAGGCGCGACCGAAGTGAACTATGAAAGACCGCTCCTTAGATTTCGTTCCTTGCTCCTTCCATTCATCTTGGCGAACCATTCCTTTGGACCCGTTAGTTCGCGAACGACCCATCTGTACTTACACGTTTACACCACACTACGCCTTCTGGCTGTGAACATTCCCTATTGAAGGGTAGACAAAGACGGCGCTCTCGTAGTTGTGTCACTACGCTATCTGTTGGCTGACGTCGTTGAAACCATTATCAGTACATCTAATATCCCCAGGTGGCATATTCCGTCATCGGATGAAGAAAGACGTCGCCTTTCGAGGTGCACGAATTTGTTTTCCTGCGGTGAATATGAAGCTCTCTACTTGCAAGCACGATGTGTTACTAACACAGAGTGTGCGCTGTAAATTGTCTACGATGTTGAGCTTCTTATTTTGCTGTAGCGTTTGTGCAGACTAGAAACCTTCTACTAACAAGCATTTCCCATTATCGATTAAACTATTTTGAATAAGTCTCTTAGTTTTTTTTAATATTCTATTTTTTATTCATTCTTCTTATCAGCCCTGTGGCAGTCATGTAACAACTTCCTCATGTAATCCTACGCAGCATGTCTGTAAATAAAAATGATTAAACAGGCCTAAATTCACACGTGAAGAAAGACAGGCCATAAAGGAGCTCAGGAATAACAAGGATATTGTGGTCCTACATGCGGACAAAGGAAACGCTACGGTTCTGATGGACACTTTCTGAATGCGAAAAGAGGATGGACGAACTGCTAAGCGATCCCATTTACAGAGTACTAAGGAGTGACCCGACGGCGAGGATAGGCAGAAAAACGAAGGCTCTCGTAAAGGACTCGAGGACTCGAGAACTGATCCTGACACAGCCAAGAGACTAATCACCAAGGTGCCTGCCCCTCCTAGAATCTACGGAGTACCTAAGCTCCATAACGAGGGTTATCCGCTGAGGCCCATAGTGAACGGAATAGATTCACCTACGTATTATGTTGCGAAACATCTGGCACCTAAGATACGCCGTCTTGTCGGACAAACAGATTCCTACGTGAAAGACTCTTCCCACTTCATACAACTGATTAGGGAGCAGCGAATAAAGCCGTCAGACATTATGGTCAGTTTTGACATCATATCTCTCTTCAATAACGTAGCTATTGTGGAGACTGTGCGCATTCTGCAGAATCGGATCCCACCAGATATCTGGTGCGTTCGGGTGCGCTTATGCTTCTCATCTACGTACTTCACCCGGCGGGAAAAATATTACGGTTAGATGGAGTGGCAATGGGTTCGCCGCTCTCTCCTGTACCTGCGGACATCTTCATGGAAGCCTTTGAGCAAACGGCCCTAGCTTCTGCTCCGTTACGTCCCAGTTCTTGGCTGCGGCATGTGGACGACACATTCGTTATCTGGCCTCACGGTGAATTGGGATTGGGGAACTTCCTCCAGCACTTAAATAGCCTGCACAAAAATATAAAGTTCACACATGAAAACAATGGTACCTTGCCATTTGTGGACGTGGAAGTATACAGAGCTGCCGAAGGTAAACTGGGACACAAAGTGTACCGGAAACCAACGCACACTAATCGGTACCAGCACGCGGAGAGCCACCACCACCCAGCTCAAAAGTATTCTGAACACGTTAACTGCCTGAGCCTACTGGATAAGCGACGAAAATAACATCAAATAAGAACTAAAGGAGCTACAACACACGTTTCGTGCAACCGGCTATGATGACAACATCAAAAGAAAGGTAGCTAAAACCAAAGGGAGCAGTACACGAGAAGAAGGCAAAGAAGAGAAGCTTCCAATGGTACACTTACCATAAGTAAAAGGCGTCACTGAACGGCTAGGCTACGTCCTCCGCCGACGAGGTTTCAAACTGATTTTTCGAAGCAGTCACAGGTTCCACGAAGGATGTAGTCAACAATCTTAACACTGCAGGTGTTTACGAACTACGGTGTGAGTGCGGAGGTGCCTACATAGGAGAAACAGGGAGACCTGTCATCTTACGAGAAGCCGAACACGAACGCTATGTAAGATTACAACAAAATAAATCGGCGATAGCGGAACACCACCGTGATTGTGGACAACCTATCAGGTTCCAGGAAGCCCGAGTACAGGCGAAAGAATCGTGGATGCGAAAACGCAAAATATGGGAGGAGATCGAAATTATGAAGCAGCCTGACAACATCAACAGAGAAGACGGCTACAAACTCCCGGCGTCCTGGCTGCCGGCCATCCCAGTCCAACGGGCCGCGAGCGGTCGCGGGGCAGAAGCTACACGGGTTTGGTGAAGACTGCCAGTCTCGCTAGCGGGATGAAAGCAGAGCTCACCATCTGCAGCATCGTCGACAGGACTGACTGCGGACCTTTGGTACAGAGCAGAGTGGAGGGTCTGAATCAGAGGCTGAGACGGTTCTGCGACCGTGTGGGCTGCAGATTCCTCGACTTGCGCCATAGGGTGGTGGGGTTTCGGGTTCCGCTGGATAGGTCAGGAGTCCACTACACGCAACAAGCGGCTACACGGGTAGCAGGGGTTGTGTGGCGTGGGCTGGGCGGTTTTTTAGGTTAGATGGCCTTGGGCAAGTACAGAAAGGGCAACAGCCTCAACGGGTGCGGGGCAAAGTCAGGACATGCGGGGACCAAGCAGCAATCGGTATTGTAATTGTCAACTGTCGAAGCTGCGTTGGTAAAGTACCGGAACTTCAAGCGCTGATAGAAAGCACCGAAGCTGAAATCGTTATAGGTACAGAAAGCTGCCTTAAGCCAGAGATAAATTCTGCCGAAATTTTTACAAAGGTACAGACCGTGTTTAGAAAGGATAGATTGCATGCAACCGGTGGTGGAGTGTTCGTCGCTGTTAGTAGTAGTTTATCCTGTAGTGAAGTAGAAGTGGATAGTTCCTGTGAATTATTATGGGTGAAGGTTACACTCAACAACCGAACTAGGTTAATAATTGGCTCCTTTTACCGACCTCCCGACTCAGCAGCATTAGTGGCAGAACAACTGAGAGAAAATTTGGAATACATTTCACATAAATTTTCTCAGCATGTTATAGTCTTAGGTGGAGATTTCAATTTACCAAATATAGACTGGGACACTCAGATGTTTAGGACGGGTGGTAGGGACAGAGCATCGAGTGACATTATACTGAGTGCACTATCCGAAAATTACCTCGAGCTATTAAACAGAGAACCGACTCGTGGAGATAACATCTTGGACCTACTGATAACAAACAGACGCCGGCCGGTGTGGCCGTGCGGTTCTAAGCGCGTCAGTTTGGAACCGCGTGACCGCTACGGTCGCAGGTTCGAATCCTGCCTCGGGCATGGATGTGTGTGATGTCCTTAGGTTAGTTAGGTTTAAGTAGTTCTAAGTTCTAGGGGACTGATGACCTCAGTAGTTAAGTCCCATAGTGCTCAGAGCCATTTGAACCATTTGAACAAACAGACCCGAACTTTTCGACTCTGTATGTACGGAACAGGGAATCAGTGATCATAAGGCCGTTGCAGCATCCCTGAATATGGAAGTTAATAGGAATATAAAAAAGGGAGGAAGGTTTATCTGTTTAGCAAGAGTAATAGAAGGCAGATTTCAGACTACCTAACAGATCAAAACGAAAATTTCTGTTCCGACACTGACAATGTTGAGTGTTTATGGAAAAAGTTCAAGGCAATCGTAAAATGCGTTTTAGACAGGTACGTGCCGAGTAAAACTGTGAGGGACGGGAAAAACCCACCGTGGTACAACAACAAAGTTAGGAAACTACTGCGAAAGCAAAGAGAGCTCCACACCAAGTTTAAACGCAGCCAAAACCTCTCAGACAAACAGAAGCTAAACGATGTCAAAGTTAACGTAATGAGGGCTATGCGTGAAGCGTTCAGTGAATTTGAAAGTAAAATTCTATGTACCGACTTGACAGAAAATCCTAGGAAGCTCTGGTCTTACGTTAAATCAGTAAGTGGCTCGAAACAGCATATCCAGACACTACGGGATGATGATGGCATTGAAACAGAGGATGACACGCGTAAAGCTGAAATACTAAACACCTTTTTCCAAAGCTGTTTCACAGAGGAAGACCGCACTGCAGTTCCTTCTCTAAATCCTCGCACAAACGAAAAAATGGCTGACATCGAAATAAGTGTCCAAGGAATAGAAAAGCAACTGGAGTCACTCAATAGAGGAAAGTCCACTGGACCTGACGGGATACCAATTCGATTCTACACAGAGTACGCGAAAGAACTTGCCCCCTTTCTAACAGCCGTGTACCGCAAGTCTCTAGAGGAACGGACGGTTCCAAATGATTGGAAAAGAGCACAGATAGTCCCAGTCTTCAACAAGGGTCGTCGAGCAGATGCGCAAAACTATAGACCTATATCTCTGACGTCGATCTGTTGTAGAATTTTAGAACATGTTTTTTCTCGAGTATCGTGTCGTTTTTGGAAACCCAGAATCTACTATGTAGGAATCAACATGGATTCCGGAAACAGCGATCGTGTGAGACCCAACTCGCTTTATTTGTTCATGAGACCCAGAAAATATTAGATACAGGCTCCCAGGTAGATGCTATTTTTCTTGACTTCCGGAAGGCGTTCGATACAGTTCCGCACTGTCGCCTGATAAACAAAGTAAGAGCCTACGGAATACCAGACCAGCTGTGTGGCTGGATTGAAGAGTTTTTAGCAAACAGAACACAGCATGTTGTTATCAATGGAGAGACGTCTACAGACGTTAAAGCAACCTCTGGCGTGCCACAGGGGAGTGTTATGGGACAATTGCTTTTCACAATATATATAAATGACCTAGTAGATAGTGTCGGAAGTTCCATGCGGCTTTTCGCGGATGATGCTGTGGTATACAGAGAAGTTGCAGCATTAGAAAATTGTAGCGAAATACAGGAAGATCTGCATCGGATAGGCACTTGGTGCAGGGAGTGGCAACTGACCCTTAACATAGACAAATGTAATGTATTGCGAATACATAGAAAGAAGGATCCTTTATTGTATGATTATATGATAGCGGAACAAACACTGGTAGCAGTTACTTCTGTAAAATATCTGGGAGTATGCATGCAGAACGATTTGAAGTGGAATGATCATATAAAATTAATTGTTGGTAAGGCGGGTACCAGGTTGAGATTCATTGGGAGAGTGCTATGAAAATGTAGTCCATCAACAAAGGAGGTGGCTTACAAAACACTCGTTCGACCTGTACTTGAGTATTGCTCATCAGTGTGGGATCCGTACCAGATCGGTTTGACGGAGGAGATAGAGAAGATCCAAAGAAGAGCGGCGCGTTTCGTCACAGGGTTATTTGGTAACCGTGATAGCGTTACGGAGATGTTTAATAAACTCAAGTGGCAGACTCTGCAAGAGAGGCGCTCTGCATCGCGGTGTAGCTTGCTCGCCAGGTTTCGAGAGGGTGCGTTTCTGGATGAGGTATCGAATATATTGCTTCCCCCTACTTATACCTCCCGAGGAGATCACGAATGTAAAATTAGAGAGATTAGAGCGCGCACGGAGGCTTTCAGACAGTCGTTCTTTCCGCGAACCATACGCGACTGGAACAGGAAAGGGAGGTAATGACAGTGGCACGTAAAGTGCCCTCCGCCACACACCGTTGGGTGGCTTGCGGAGTATAAATGTAGATGTAGATGTAGATGTAGACACGGGCGTATCTGCACAAACAGCTGTAGAGCAACTGTCAGTCCACTTCCGCGCACACCAGTAGGAAAACTTGCCGACCAGAAGCCGAACGCTGATTGGCGGCCAGCTACCAATCGTTGACGACATCGACATCCATGAATAGCCTCTATCCTTCCATCTCCCTTACGTCATGACTAGCCAATCATATTAGAGGGCCAGAAAAGTTTTACAACAGTTACGTCAGACATCGATAGTCTGTAATAAATAGAAGCACCTATCCCCATGCAAAACCAGTCGTGCCCTGAGGAAGGCCGTTGCAATTCGGCCGAAGCGTCGGTTTTAGTTTATTATTGTTGATAGTTTTTTAGCAATGATGTAGCATAATACCCAAAAGAATTTTAATCACTAGTTCTGTAGCGGGATACTCTTCATGCCATCATAACAGCCGGTGAGAAAAGTAGCGCAGACCATAAATCTGTAAGAGTTGTGAAGTTAACTCTGTGCATGTGTGTGCGTTTGTTTATGAGGTAGGTGATGTTGCTTGGCCTGACGTATACTTATGCCTGTTCCCTCACGTTCAAAAGTTTTTACGACAGGTTGAGCGAGGAGTGCGGCAGAATATTACGTGGCAGAGAAAACTGGTTACCTGGCAGAGGCGGCACCATCATCGAGTTTACACCCGAGAAGCAGGCAGAGGTGGCAGCAACAGCGTACAGTCAGGTGCTCTTGCAAGTGGAGCGGAGCGCTGTCATGTGCTATTCATCTGTGTCCACGGCTGAATAAAGTGCCCGTTTAGGACAAGAACACAAATATTGCGTGCAGTACATCTCAGCTCTGATGGTCACGTCACTAAGTTGGCAGTAATCCTAAAACCGCCTTCTCCAGTGTTACAGGGGCACCAGAATCTTTTTTCTTCACACACGTCATTTAAATATTCTGAGGACATTATTATCTGCGCACAGTTGTGTACGAGGTGTGTCTATAAACTAACGGGACTGATGTTGCCGCAAGGTAAGGACGCGTGAGCCAGAGATAACGACTGACAAATGTGAAACTTGAAGCCTTCTCAGTAGAATTCGGCTTATTTGGTGCCTGTACCCAAATCAGTGTGACCGTCGCCTTCGTATGTGTAAGAGTTGTTATTTTGTTTTTTCCGGAAAAGTGATAAATAACAGAGCAACGAATTATCGTGAAGTTTCACTTAAAACTTGAAAAAACTTCTACTGATACCGATGTTTCACTAAAATAAGTTTATGGCTAAGACTGTTTACCACCTACTCGAGTTTTTGCTTCAAGTGTTTCCAAGATGGGCGAGAATACTTTGAAGATGACTCACGTCCGGGAAGCTCTTCAATATCAAAAACAGATGAAAATATCGAAAAATTAAGTAATCTGATCAGATCTGACCGTCAGTCGAGTATTCAGTCGATTGCCGAAACTGTACGAATTGACAAAGTGTGCGAAAAGCAAATTTAAGTAACCAATATAACGTGAGGGAAGTATGTGGGAAACGGGTTCCTAAAATTCTCACGATCAGACGAAAAGAAGGTCGTGAAAATACTTCTAGTGATGCCTTGAATAAGTGGTTATGTAGACTTTCCCGGAGTATTAATAGATCAGATTCTTGTCGCGTCTTGAGCCAGATCAAACTGTCATATGCACACAATATTTCCGCCGTCCACCTGGCCGCCATCATCAGGTGACAAAAGCTAAACCGCTCTCGCCGATAACTGATTCAAATCTTTTTCTTTCCTTGTGTGGTAGGTTGAAATACAGTGTCAACGGTGGATCACGGTCTCACTGTCTTGGTGGAAGGTAAAATTGCTCTATACTACAATGATGTCATTCTAAGGACATCATTGGCCTGCACGTTGAAGGTGTGGCGGTGGGACATAAAGTCCCATACCACTCACCGACGTTGTAAATTCAAGGTGCAGGCAATAGGTAACACTGATTCAAACCCTCGTATTTTAGAGTTACCTGTAATACTAGAGGGCATATCATTTATATAAATAAGGCACAGGAGTGGCCCCAACACTGATCCCTGGGGCACCCCCCACTTGACTGTACCCCACTCAGACCCTACAACACAGCCATTATCAACATCGTGAATAATGACCTTTTGCTGTCTGTTGCTAAAGTAAGAGGTGAACCAATTGTGAACTACTCCCCGTATTCCATAATGGTCTAACTTCTGGAGCAGTATCTTGTGATCAATACAATCAAATGCCTCAGTTAAATAAAAAAATATGCATAGCGTTCGAAATCTTTCGTTTAACCCATCCAGTAGCTCACAGAGAAAAGTCTAAATTACTTGTGGTAATCTGAGAGCCTGACATCAGAAATACCGCGAGTATACAAGTGTTGGAGATGGTCTGATGCTTAAAATTCTAGCCAATAGTAATTCAGAATTTCCTGCAACTTCGAGTAGGGCTTTGTGCTTCAATTCTATGAGTCGAGAGAGTCGCTAGCGACAGGTTTTCTGGTAGACACCTATGTTAAACCATGCTGAGTAGTGTGTTCCAAAATGAAGAAATTCGCGTGCTTGGTTAGTTCTCGTCTCGTTGACGAAAAACGACTTCAGTGTTGAGTATTTTGTGGAAGATTGAGCTTTGTGAGTTGTTCGCGAGTGAACATTTCAGGTCGTGCATAAACTCCGAGTGGCGTGTTTTGTGCGAATTATGAGAAATTATGGCAAGCATTTCTTTAACAGGAAGCCCACTAAACGGCTGAATGTGTTAACTCTCAAGTGGTCATGGGTCAGTGACTGGTTAGTGCCTTCAAAACATAGGGTCGGACTAAATATCTTCTGGCTGCAGTCAGCAACATTACGTAATTGGTGTTGGGATATAAATACAGACTTGATAGCCATTTTCTGTGTTTTAATGACAATTAACCAACTTGATATTTTAGACATTAATTTCAAACGACTCCTGCAAGAATCCCAAATGCTCGATAGTTTAACGTACTTTCAGCTATTGCCCATGGGATGGAGTTACGTGGCCTTTGCGTGGTGGATATTTAGTCGAATTTTCGTCAACGCTGCTTTTGTCGGCTAAATCACTATCTACCATCGTCGAGAGAAGGGGCAGACAACCTGAAATCTGTCCAGGTAGATGGACTGATTGTCTAATGGACAGTGAGAGACGGCGCTGCAACACGTTGTTTCTTCATCTCTGATAAAAACAGGATTCCAGGTTTTAGTTAGCGGGTATCCATTATCACGGTTAATGATGTTATCTGTTACTCTGATTTCGACAGATTCTTTTAGAACACAGTCCCAGTAACGCGAGGTGTTTGCAACCACTTGTGTCTCATTGTACAACATCCTACGTCCCTCTGTAAGACAGTGCTCATCCACCGCAGATTTGTCAGATTGTAGTAATCGCGTATGGCGGCGATGTTCAACACATCTATCATTGACGGTACGATTAGCTTGGCCAATGTATACTTTACGACACTCACATGCTATTTTGTAAACGCCAGGCTTCCTCGAACCTAATTCATCCTTAACACAACAAGAAGTGCTCTAACCTTACCTGGCCGACGGAATACACATCTGATTTCATGTTGAAATCAAACTAACAGATAATATCGTTAGCCGTGATAATGGATACCCGCTGAGTAAAACTTGGAGTCCTGTGTTAACAGACAAGAAGAAACAACGGCATCTGAATCGACGAGTATGAGTAATAATTTATAACGATGTATAGTTTTTCGAC
The DNA here is from genome assembly GCF_023864345.2 of Schistocerca serialis cubense. Taxonomy (NCBI): domain Eukaryota; kingdom Metazoa; phylum Arthropoda; class Insecta; order Orthoptera; family Acrididae; genus Schistocerca; species Schistocerca serialis. The sequence continues at coordinate 764,486,761 of NC_064642.1, read as the reverse complement.
AGTATTCACCACTGGAGGCGCTGCAACTCTTTGCGCCGGGGGGCAGCAGCAACGTTTCAGCGCTTGCGCATTACCTCAGCGCATGTGCTCTCGTATGTTCGATGCTTATAAGGGTTCCGTCGTACATGGTTTCAATGAGTTATCAGCGAGAGTGATTTAGCTCTTGTCACTTGATGACGGTGGCCAGGTGGACCGCGGAAATGTCGTGTGCAGGTGATAGTTTGATCCGGCTGAAGACCGGACTAGAATTTGAACTTTGAATATCACTGAAAATGAACCTAATTTTCTGAAAAGAATAATAACATGTGTCGGACCTTGATTTTTCGCTTATAATCCATCAACAGGCAGTTCACCTGAAGAGGAATGGGCATCACTAAGAAAGTCAGTCATAGAATTTGGAAAGGAAAACGTATGCACAAGGAAGGTAACTTCGAAGAAACCATGGGAAACAGAAGAAAAGCTTGATCGACGAAAGAAGAAAGTACAAGAATGTTCAGGGAGATTCAGGGATACAGGTCACTTAGGAATGAAATAAACAGGAACTGTAGGGAAGCTAAGACTGCAGGAAAAATGTGAGTAAATCGAAAAAAAAAAGAAATTAGTGTTCGAAGGACTGACTCAACATACAGAAAGTCAAAACAAAGTTTGGTGAAATTTAAAGTAAGGGTGGCAACATTAAAACTGCAGTGGCGACTCCATTGTTAAATCCAAAGGAGGGAGCGGATAGGTGGAAACAGTACATTGAGGGCCTCTATGAGTGGACAGCTTATATGATGTCGATTGTAGAAGAAACAGGGGACGATAGGGAAGAGGCGAGGGATTTAATATTAGAATAAGAATAGCTTTGGAAGACTTAAAATCAAATAAGGCGAAGGAATAGACAACTTCCCATCGGCATTTCTAAAATCATTGAGGAGAATGGGGGCGGGGTGGGGGAGGTGAGAGAGGGAGCGGCAACAAAACGATCATTCACGTTGGTGTGTAGAATGTATGAGACTGGCGATACACTATTAGACTTTAGGAAAAACATCAACCACACGTTTTCCAAGATTGCAAGGGCTAATGAGTGCAAGAATTATAGTACAATCAGCTTAAAAGTTAATGCCACCAAGTTGCTGACAAGAATAGTTTACAGAAGAATGGACAAGAAAGTTGAGTATTTATTAGGTGACGATTAGTTTGGCCTTAGAAATCGTAAAGGCATCAGAGAGAATGCTCTGACGTTGCGGTTGATAATGGGAGAAAGACTGAAGAAAAATCAAGACACGTTCATAGGATTTGTTGACCTGGAAAAAGTGCTCGACAATGTAAAATGGTGTCAGATGTTCGAAATCCTGAGAAAAATAGGGGTAAGAAATAGGGAGAGACTAGTAATATTCAATATGTACAAGAACCAAGAGGGGACAATGAGAGTGGAAAACCAAGAACGAAGCCCTTCGTCAACCTATACGACAAGACGGATACAAAAGCAAGATTCAAGAGTGGGATTAAAATTCAAGGTGAAAGTACATCAATGTTAAGATTCGATGGTGACATTTCTATCTTCAGCGAAAGTGAAGAAGAATTAGAGGTGGTGCTACAGAAGAATGTTGAAAATTAGCTGGACCGATAAGGTAAGCAATGAGGAGCCTGTCCGCAGAATCGGAGAGAAAAGGGGTGTGTGGAAAATACTTAGAATAGAAATGGACAGAATGATAGGGCATCTGTTAAGACATCTGAGAATAACTTCCATAGTACTAGAGGGAGCTGTAGAGGATAAAAACTGTAGAAGAAGACATAGATTGGAGTACATCCAAGTGCTACTCTGAGATGAAAAGTTGGCATAGGAGAGGAATTCGAGGAGGGCCGCATCAAATCAGTTAGAAGAGTAATAGAAGGCAGATTTCAGACTACCTAACAGATCAAAACGGACATTTCTGTTCCGACACTGACAATGTTGAGTGTTTATGGAAAAAGTTCAAGGCAATCGTAAAATGCGTTTTAGACAGGTACGTGCCGAGTAAAACTGTGAGGGACGGGAAAAACCCACCGTGGTACAACAACAAAGTTAGGAAACTACTGCGAAAGCAAAGAGAGCTCCACTCCAAGTTTAAACGCAGCCAAAACCTCTCAGACAAACAGAAGCTAAACGATGTCAAAGTTAGCGTAAGGAGGGCTATGCGTGAAGCGTTCATTGAATTCGAAAGTAAAATTCTATGTACCGACTTGACAGAAAATCCTAGGAAGTTCTGGTCTTACGTTAAATCAGTAAGTGGCTCGAAACAGCATATCCAGACACTACGGAATGATGATGGCATTGAAACAGAGGATGACACGCGTAAAGCTGAAATACTAAACACCTTTTTCCAAAGCTGTTTCACAGAGGAAGACCGCACTGCAGTTCCTTCTCTAAATCCTCGCACAAACGAAAAAATGGCTGACATCGAAATAAGTGTCCAAGGAATAGAAAAGCAACTGGAATCACTCAATAGAGGAAAGTCCACTGGACCTGACGGGATACCAATTCGATTCTACACAGAGTACGCGAAAGAACTTGCCCCCCTTCTAACAGCCGTGTACCGCAAGTCTCTAGAGGAACGGAGGGTTCCAAATGATTGGAAAAGAGCACAGATAGTCCCAGTCTTCAACAAGGGTCGTCGAGCAGATGCGCAAAACTATAGACCTATATCTCTTACGTCGATCTCTTGTAGAATTTTAGAACATGTTTTTTGCTCGCGTATCATGTCATTTCTGGAAACCCAGAATCTACTATGTAGGAATCAACATGGATTCCAGAAACAGCGATCGTGTGAGACCCAACTCGCCTTATTTGTTCATGAGACCCAGAAAATATTAGATACAGGCTCCCAGGTAGATGCTATTTTTCTTGACTTCCGGAAGGCGTTCGATACAGTTCCGCACTGTCGCCTGATAAACAAAGTAAGAGCCTACGGAATATCAGACCAGCTGTGTGGCTGGATTGAAGAGTTTTTAGCAAACAGAACACAGCATGTTGTTATCAATGGAGAGACGTCTACAGACGTTAAAGTAACCTCTGGCGTGCCACAGGGGAGTGTTATGGGACAATTGCTTTTCACAATATATATAAATGACCTAGTAGATAGTGTCGGAAGTTCCATGCGGCTTTTCGCGGATGATGCTGTAGTATACAGAGAAGTTGCTGCATTAGAAAATTGTAGCGAAATACAGGAAGATCTGCAGCGGATAGGCACTTGGTGCAGGGAGTGGCAACTGACCCTTAACATAGACAAATGTAATGTATTGCGAATACATAGAAAGAAGGATCCTTTATTGTATGATTATATGATAGCGGAACAAACACTGGTAGCAGTTACTTCTGTAAAATATCTGGGAGTATGCGTACGGAACGATTTGAAGTGGAATGATCATATAAAACTAATTGTTGGTAAGGCGGGTACCAGGTTGAGATTCATTGGGAGAGTGCTAAGAAAATGTAGTCCATCAACAAAGGAGGTGGCTTACAAAACACTCGTTCGACCTGTACTTGAGTATTGCTCATCAGTGTGGGATCCGTACCAGATCGGTTTGACGGAGGAGATAGAGAAGATCCAAAGAAGAGCGGCGCGTTTCGTCACAGGGTTATTTGGTAACCGTGATAGCGTTACGGAGATGTTTAATAAACTCAAGTGGCAGACTCTGCAAGAGAGGCGCTCTGCATCGCGGTGTAGCTTGCTCGCCAGGTTTCGAGAGGGTGCGTTTCTGGATGAGGTATCGAATATATTGCTTCCCCCTACTTATACCTCCCGAGGAGATCACGAATGTAAAATTAGAGAGATTAGAGCGCGCACGGAGGCTTTCAGACAGTCGTTCTTCCCGCGAACCATACGCGACTGGAACAGGAAAGGGAGGTAATTACAGTGGCACGTAAAGTGCCCTCCGCCACACACCGTTGGGTGGCTTGCGGAGTATCAATGTAGATGTAGATGTAGAATGATGAGTCAAAAAAAATCTAGAAACTTAGCACCTACCCATGCACTGATAGGGTCCCAACTTTATCGAGAGCGAAAATAGTTCTAAAGAGCAAATCAAGATTCAAAGCGATGATATACATAGGGTTGTCCTTTGATCGTGACTGGGCCAAATATCTCACGCAGTAAGCGTTAAACGAAAAAACTACAAAGAATGAAACTTGTCTAGCTTGAAGGGGAAACCAGATGGTGCTATGGTTGGCCCGCTATATGGCGCTGCCATAGGTCAAACGGATATCAACTGCATTTTTCTAAATAGGAACCCTCATTTTTTATTACATATTAGTGTAGTACGTATAGAAATATGAATGTTTTAGTTGCACCACTTTTCTCACTTTGTTATACATGGCGCTGTAATAGTCACAAACATATGGGTCACAATTTTAGAAGAACAGTTGGTAACAGGCAGATTTTTTAAATTAAAATACAGAACGTAGGTACGTTTGAACATTTTATTTCGGTTGTTCCAATGTGATGCATGTACCCTTGTGAACTTATCAATTCTGAAAACGCATGCTGTTACAGCGTGATTACCTGTAACTACCACATTAATGCAATAAATGCTCAAAATGATGTCCGTCAACCTCAATGCATTTGGCAATACGTCTAACGACATTCCTCTCAACAGCGAATAGTTCGCCTTCCGTAATGTTCGCACATGCATTGACAATAAGCTGACGCATGTTGTCAGGCGTTGTCGGTGGATCACGATAGCAAATATCCTTCAACTTTCCCCACAGAAAGAAATCCGGGAACGTCAGACCCCGGTGAACGTGTGGGCCATGGTATGGTGCTTCGACGAGCTATCCACCTGTCATGAAGTACGCTATTCAATACCGCTTCAACCGCACGCGAGCTATGTGCCGGACATCCATCATGTTGGAAGTACATCGCCATTCTGTCATGCAGTGAAACATCTTGTAGTAACATCGGTAGAACATTACGTAGGAAATCAGCATACATTATGTTGTGGATTGGCAAGAGGAAGCCGAAAGGCACACGTTTTAGCTCACGCAGGCTGGCGTCAGGTCTGGAACAGGTCAAGGAAATTAGACTAGCAAAAAAGATACGTAGCTGCTGGAATACTTAACTTTAATCCATAATTGGTGAACATTGCTCCTGACGGTACATGTTTTACAGCATCAATAGTAACTGGTCGTAGCAAATGACGTAGCTGAAGGCTATGCTAACTATCGTCTCGGCAAATGACAGCGTAATTTGTCAGTGAACCATCGCTAGCAAAGTCGGCTGTACAACTGGAGCGAGTGCTAGGAAGTCTCTCTAGACCTGCCGTGTGGCGGCGCTCGGTCTGCAATCACTGATAGTGGCGACACGCGGGTAAGACGTATACTAACGGACCGCGGCCGATTTAAAGGCTACCACCTAGCAAGTGTGGTGTCTGGCGGTGACACCACATTCCTCCCCCGCAAATCGGCGTACGGTGGTGTTATAAGGCTTCCGCCCGCCGTGGGGAGGACCCCATGTTGACGTATGCGACGAGGTGGGGAGCCTAACAACAGGCGAGGCTGTGCCACCCGCACCCTGCCATTCGGTCCGAGGGGAGCTAGGAAACGCCTGAAAACCTGCTCCAGTGTGCACGCCAACATGCGGTGTATGCGCCCGTGAAGAGACAGGAGGGGCCGAGGGGTCGACCTCCATCGGGCTGGGGCATCCAACGGGCGAAGACGCCATATGGTCCGGAGCGGGCAAGAGGTCCATGTCGGAGGACAACTGGTCACGGGAAGCGATCGGCGGCGCGTGACCCAGGGAGGCGCCCGGCGGTTGCAGCGACGCGTCGACTGCGGGCGTTGCCGGCGGGAGAACCGGCGGCGGCGGCGGTGGCGGCGGTGGCGGTGGCGCGTCGCTATGGGGCAAAATGGAAGGCAGCGTCGGTAACACCTGGGGCTGAGGCGAGCCAGTAGATGGGTTCCCCGGGCGCTGACCGGACGGCCCGTCGCTGAAAGCAGACGGGGAGCGGCAGATCCTATGCGACGACAGAGGCGCAGCTGGTTAAGATGCCGGCGCACCTCACCAGAGGCCCCCAAAACCAGATACATAGCGCGGCCGAGGCAGCGAAGAATGCGCTCTGCAAGCCAACGCCGTGAACCTCGATAGTGGCGGTAGTAGACAACGTCGCCTGGGGCAAAAGCAGGCGTCTGCCGCTGCACAGGAACCTGATGCGGCGGATGTAGCAAAGACATCAAGGTTCGATAAGGACGACCGTGGAGCAACTCTGCCGGCGAGCGACCATCTCGGGGCTGAGAGCGATACGAGGACAAAAAGAGCAATAACGCGTCCTCCTGAGAATGCGACTCTTTTAACTTCAACATCTGTGACTTGAAAGTCCGGACCAATCGTTCAGCGGCACCGTTTGACTGAGGCGAAAACGGCGCGGATGTCAGATGTTGAATACCATTGGCCTTGCAGAATGACTAAAATTCTGCGGACATGAATTGTGGGCCATTTTCGGAAACAATTGTCTGCGGAAGACCTTCAATGCAAAAGATAGCAGATAACGCTTGGATGGTTGCAGATGACGTCGTGGAAGACATCCGGACAACAAAAGGAAAATTACTGAATGAATCTACCACAACCAACCATCGAGCATTCCAGAATGGACCAGTAAAATCGATGTGTAAGCGTTACCAAGGGGAAGTGGCTGTTGGCCATGCAAAGAATTTCCGCGGTGGTGCGGATTGTTGTTCGGCACACGCCATGCAAGAAGAGCACATACGCGTAATCGCAGCATCGATTCCGAACCAAGTACAGTGCTGACGAGCAAGTTGTTTCGTTCTCACTATACCCCAATGTCCTTGGTGGAGAAGCCGTAAGACAGAGGACCTTAACGAACGTGGGACCACGACCCTGGACTGATCATTATCAGAACGCAACAGCAAAACACCATGTCGTACATAAAGTCTCTCCTTGTGAGCAAAAAATCGGCGAACCAACGGATCCTGGATCCGTGACTTTGACAAGGGCCATTGCGTGGCAACAAAACGCAGAACGGTAGCAAGGACGGGGTCGGCAGCTGTGGCTGTAGCTACACGACGAAAATCAATCGGAAACGATTCGACCACGTCATCGGTTTCCGCATCAATGAACATGCAAGCAAGTTCGGAAGAATCGAATGCTCTGTCCTCAGCAACAGACAAACGGGACAACGCATCGGCGTTTCCGTGCTTAGCAGTGGACCGATACAAGATATCGTAGCGGTACTGCGAGAGGAAAATAGACCAGCGAATGAATTTCTGCGCTGTACGTGGAGGTACAGGCTTGTTCGGATGAAAAAGCGCTGTCAAAGGTTTGTGGTCTGTGATGATGGTAAAGTGGCGACCATACAAGAAATCATGAAACTTTGTAACACCAAATACGAGAGCCAATGATCCTTTCTCGATCTGTGAATGATTTCTTTGCGCAGACGAGAGCAATATGGACGCAAAGGCAATAGGGCGATCGTACGATCCATCTTTGTGCGCAAGCACAGCACCGATCCCGAAATCCGATGCATCCACCATCAACAAAAGGGCTTTCTGGGGATCGAATGGCGTAAGGCAAGTATTGGAAAGCAACGTCGATTTCAACTGGAGAAAGGCGCGTTCGCATTCCGTCGTCCAGACGAACGAAACACCCTTATGGCGTAAGCGATGAAGCGGAGCTGAAATGGAGAGGCCTGTGGAACATATTTGTTATAGTAATTTATTTTTCCCAGCAAACACAGTAGCTGCTTCAAATTCCGCGGCGAAGGCAAGTCCTGTATGGCACGGAGGTGCTCTGGACTGGGATGTATGCCTTGGGCATTGAGTACATGTCCCAGATAGGGTAAGTCACGAGCAAAAAACACACATTTGTCCTTCCGCAAGCGAAGACCATTTTGCCGCAAGACCTGAAATAATGTTCTGAGATTGGCTAATTGTTCGTCTTCCGTCTTTCCGGAGATCACAATATCGTCCAGATAGTTTGCTGCAGTAGGGACCGACCCACAAACAGTTTGTAGATATTGCTGAAACAATGCAGGGGCGGATGCACACCCGAATGGCAGTCGTTTGAATCTGTACAAACCAAGATGCCTGTTAACCACCAAACCGCGCTGGGATTCTTCGTCCACCGGTATTTGCAAGTATGCATCTGTTAGGTCCAACTTCGAAAAATATTTACCCGGGCATAGTTTGTCAAAAAGATCTTCCGGGAGGGATAAAGGAAAAGTTGCAGTCACTAGTTGTGGATTCACTGTTGCCTTGATGTCCACGCAAAGTCTCAATTTTCCCGAAGGTTTTGGCAAAATTACTAATGGTGATGCCCAGAGAGAAGCCTGCACACGTTCAATCACACCTTGTGATTCCAAATCGTTTAATGTTCTTGCGACCTCATCACGCAATGCGTGGGGGAACATTGCATGCGCTGAAAAATTTCGGTTGCGTGTTGACTTTCAGTTCCAAATGTGCTTTATAGTTCTTAGCGCAACTGAGGCCCGGTGCAAAAATGTCTGCAAATTCGTCACATAGACGAGAAACACTGGCTGAAGGCACAGTCTGGTTCACTGATAGGACCTGATTTACTATAGACAAGTTAAACAACTGAAATAAATCGAAACCAAACAAGTTCACTGCAGAAGAAGAACGAAGAACGTAAAATGACAGAAGTTTGTTTGTCCCTTGTATGTTGCAAGAAGGCTGCACTGTCCTAACACAGGGATCGCTTGTCGTGAATAACTACTTAACTTAACATTTGCGGCACGCAACGGAGGTGTGCCCAGCTGTTTGTACATGTCGTGATTGATCAGTGAAACTGCAGCTCCGGTATCGAGCTGGAATGGTATCACTTTGTTGTTAATGTCCAAATCTACAAAAAGTTTATTGTCCTGCTGACGACAAGAGCGACTGTCTCGTGCAACGTGAACTGACACTGGTACAGAAGCACTTGCGACTTGACGGGATTTTGGGCGATGTCGACGCACACTATTTGTGGGACACACACAGTCACTGTGAGAGAGAGTGGCACTGGGCGGAGTGGAACGAACTACATGAATTTCCATAGGCGAAGTTTCATGAGCCTGAGTATCCTTGGTTCGATTTCGGCGCGAAGCAAAAGGCCTGGAATGGTTGTGAGTGTCCGATCTGAGCTTTTTCTGGCAAACACTCTGAACATGGCCTTTTTTATTACAGAAAAAGGAAATAGCTTGGCGTGGTGGGCAATTCTCACGCGAATGTCTAGTAGCACACCACGGGCATGATTTTAGTACTGCATTTGCTTGCTGGCGCAGTACACGTGGCTGAAAGCCAGGCGGCTTTGACGCGGCCGGGCGCGAGGACTGTTTACTGTTCTGTGCAGCTCGCCCGGCGAGCCGGTTAACCTGACACACGGGTGGCGAAGTTTCAAATGATTCCTGAGCAAAGTGAAGTGTGTCCTGCCGATCCATTATGTCCATCACTTGTTGAAGGGAGGGATTGACTAGTTTCAAAATCTGTTCCCTTATACGAACATGAGAAACGTTCTGTGCAATTGCATGACATACCATAGTATCTGAATAAGGGAGTCGACATTAACACTCAAAAGCACAATCCCTAGTAAGGCCTTGCAAGGTTGCAAGCCACTCCCTATTAGTCTAACCTGCCGTACGTTTTGTACGTAAGATGGTATACCGTTTGGCAACTACGTTGACTGATTCTTTGAAATATGCATCTAATGCAGACAAAATTTCGTCGTAGGACAGAGTTGCTACGTCGCGTCGGGGAAATAATTTCACTTCACACGGTACGTGGTCACTCCGACGGAAGATAATAAGATAGGCTGCCGCTCGTTACCTTGAATTCGGTAGGCGGCGAGATGGAACCCAAATTGGCGTGACCACTCCGTCCAGCTTTCCAGTGCCGCATCAAAAGGACGAAAAGGTGTTGCAACTGCGCGTTGTGGCTGCGTGAGCGGTGGAGCGGCGGCCGCCGCATCGTTTTGCATTGCACGTTGACCCTGCACGAGCTGTCCAAGGGCATCCAGTAAGGCCTGCGTCTGCTGATTCTGTAAGCGATAAAATTCGGACAGTACATCTGGAGATGGTGGCGAAGCCATTACACAAGGAAATCAGGGCAGTATAGTTACGAACGCGGATTGGCCTCGTCGCCAAATGTTGTGGATTGGCAAGAGAGCCAACCCACTATGAGAGGAAGCCGAAAGGCACGCGTTTTAGCTCACATAGGCTGGCGTGTGGTCTGGAACAGGTCAAGGACATTAGACTAGCAAAAAAGGTACGTAGCTGCTGGAATACTTAACTTTAATCCATAATTGGTGAACGTCGCTCTTGACGGTTCATGTTTTACAGCATCAATAGTAACTGGTCGTAGCAAATGACGTAGCTGAAGGCTATGCTAACTATCGTCTCGGCAAATGAGAGCATAATTTGTCAGTGAACCATCGCTAGCAAAGTCGGCTGTACAACTGGGGCGAGTGCTAGGAAGTCTCTCTAGACCTGCCGTGTGGCGGCGCTCGGTCTGCAATCACTGATAGTGGCGACACGCGGGTCCGACGTATACTAACGGACCGCGGCCGATTTAAAGGCTACGACCGAGCAAGTGTGGTGTCTGGCGGTGACACCACACATTACACCAATTAGATTGCCATTGATTAAATGGGGGCCAATTATCCTTCCTCCCATAATGCCGCACCATACATTAACCCGCCAAGGTCGCTGATGTTCCACTTATCGCAGCCATCGTGGATTTTCTGTTGCCCAATAGTGCATATTATGCCGGTTTACGTTACCACTGTTTGTGAATGACGCTTCGCCGCTAAATAGGACGCGTGCAAAAAATCTGTCATCGTCCCGTAATTTCTGGCTGGCTGGCTCTGAGCACTATGGGACTCAACTGCTGAGGTCATTAGTCCCCTAGAACTTAGAACTAGTTAAACCTAACTAACCTAATGACATCACAAACATCCATGCCCGAGGCAGGATTCGAACCTGCGACCGTAGCGGTCTTGCGGTTCCAGACTGCAGCGCCTTTAACCGCACGGCCACTTCCCGCAATTTCTCTTGTGCCCAGTGACAGAACTGTACACCACGTTCAAAGTCGTCGCCAAGCAATTCCTGGTGCATAGAAATATGGTGCGGGTGCAATCGATGTTGATGTAGCATTCTCAACACCGACGTTTTTGAGATTCCCGATTCTCGCGCAATTTGTCTGCTACTGATGTGCGGATTAGCCGCGACAGCAGCTGAAACACCTAGTTGGGCATCATCATTAGTTTCAGGTCGTGGCTGAAGTTTCACATGTGGCTGAACACTTCCTGTTTCCTTAAATAACGTAACTATCTGGCGAATGGTCCGGACACTTGGCTGATGTCGTCCAGGATACAGAGCAGCATACATAGCTCACGTCCGTTGGGCATTTTGATCACAATAGCTATTCATGAACACGATATCGACTTTTTCCGCAATTGGTAAACGGTCCATTTTAACACGGGTTATGTATCACGAAGCAAATACCGTCCGCACTGGCGGAATGTTACGTGATACCACGTACTTATACGTTTGTGACTGTTACAGCGCCATCTATCCCAAAGCGAAAGAAGTGGTCCGACTAAAACATTCATATTTCTTTACGTACTACACGAATATGTAATAAAAAATGGGGGGTCCTATTTTAAAAAAACGCAGTTGATATCCGTTTGACCTATGGCAGTGCCATCTAGCGGGCCAACCTCAGCGCCATCTGGTTTCCTCCTTCAAGCTAGACAAGTTGCGTTCTTTGAAGTTTTTTCGTTTGACGCTTATTTCGTGAGATATTTGGCCCGGTCACGATCAATGGACCACCCTGTATATTCTCTAACCATTATCATCTTCTCCTCGCCTTGGCAACGAGATCTTACCATAGTTGCTCTCTGCTGCATCGTGGACTGCATGCGACGTCTTGCCTCTGGCGGCCCACGTCGGATGCCGAACGTGACCACCACCTGAAGACTGGAGTCTCTGAAGACCTCCAAGTCCAGGTTCCAACTGTAAGATCTAAGTTCTCGCAAAATCCACTGTTCTCCGAGTTGTTCACGGAATCCCAGCGAAAACACATTCGTCTACCAATCTAATGTTGGTCAGTCATTCTCCCGCAGGAAAATTTGCCCTCTCCCATCTGAGAAAATTATTGAGACGCTAGCCGTTGGCAAAATCCTTACAAATTAGCAACAGTCTCTCCCACTCTTGAGAAAGGTTCCTGAACTAACTGAAGCGAGCACCACCCGCACTTGCTTTCCTCGGAAAACTGCGTCCGACCTCCTACTCAAGATTCTCTTTTTAGGCGCTACCCAGTCATCGTTTTCCCCGCTGTTTTCTGCCGCGCTAGAGTCAACAAACGCTGTAGCCAGGTGAGAGACTATCGGCTCAATGGCTCTAAAAATGTATGACCGACATTCCATTCCGGGTTTTGTACTCTCACGAGGCAAATAAGATCTTATCCACCTTTCTTGCCACCCTCACACCAGTCTTTTACGACCAGCGTTCGGCCTGCAGCCAGCAAGCACCCCCTGAGACCGTTTTATCTGAATGGGGCACAGCGTAAAGAAACGCTCATTGCCGAGGTCCATCTGGCGACTCCCGTCCACCACACGCCTGCCCAGTTTCTCTGAAAAGCCATCCGTCTGTGCCACCACGGTGTTTTTCACACAACAGCAAACAATGACTTGACGACCGTTGTCTACTCTCAGACATCGCCTTACACGGCAGGGAGAGTGTCTTCGGATTTTAGCTCAAATTCAAGAAATGCGCGGAAAAACGGGCTAACCCTCAAATGTGGAAGCTTTGAGATAAGTGTTGCCATCTGTTGCTGGGTACTTTAACTATCAAAACTGACATTGCTCTCACCCCAAAGTCATATTAAGAGATGAGACCAATGCCAATTTTGATAATTCCCTTATCCAGCAACACATGGCAATACTTATCTCTAAGCTTTTACATTTGATGATTAGCCCGTTTTCCCGCGCATTTCTTCAGTTGTGCCTTGGGGACACCTCCCCTGCCCGTGGCTATACTTTGTTCATCATAAGAATAAACCTGATGTAAACAAACACAAAAGCGATGATCGGCTCAGCAGCCCTAGCACACGTACACTGGCGTCGTTACCCTCTTGGAAGTAGGACATACTTATCTTGGAGATATTCTAATTTATTAACTGCCATTAACGTTTTCTTACTCACGCTTTAGCTGTGTAGTTTATATTTCAAAAATTGTGTGTGGTCGCAGTTTCTGTACTGTTCTGGCTCTGATTGTCGCGCTGTTAATACGCAATATGAAAATGGCTGAGGCTGCTTCCTGCTCTGTAATGAAAGTGGCGAGGAACAGGTTATTGTTAACGTGTTTCACATTTTTACAGAAAGAATCAGCTTCCAGTTTTCTGAGGAATTGTATATACTAAAGTTAACAAGTTAACGGCTGTTTGTAAACAGGATGGTTACCTGAATCGGTCGCGCTGTTGAATGGTAATTCGTTACAATTCGTGCTCCGAGGGTCCGAATATCACTTCTGTATTTGTTCCTTTCGTTCAGTACGAACTATACACATCTTCATGTAAAGTTCATCAAATATATGCTAATTAACACATATGATGATAATTCTAATGAAAAATGCACCTCTTCATGCTTTTAATTATACATTGTACATAAAATTCCAGATTCATTGGAAATATAAATTCTTAACTATCGATATTTTATATAAATGATTGTTGATAAATGTTGTTTACATTAAGAACACATAACAAATCAAAATTTAGGACCAAAATGAAAATCAAATATTCTTTATTTGAACTAAGTCCACTGTTTTATACTACAGATGTTGTCTCACATTAGCCAGAGTGACAAGTGTCGTGGAAACACGCAAACAATTTTCACAGCATCGAGCACACCATACAAATCTGCATTTTTACGGTTGTCACCGTGCCACTGCAATATGAACCCGACACAACTTATCTGGAGTCAAGTTAAGGGACTTGTCGCGAGGAATAAGAAAGCATTTAAGCTGCCAGACGTGCTGGAACTAACGCGCGATGCTTTGTCACGCGTCACCGCAAAACGCTGGTGGGATATTGCACGGCACGTCATAAAAGAAGAGGAGAAAATGTCGCGCTTGTATGGGCTTTCGTGCTTTCCGTTGTTGATCGATTCGTTATCAGTGCAGCAGATAACAGTTGCAGTACTGACACGTATTGCTCGCTTTCGGATATGGAAGGAGTTCAGAGACTACGAGACGACTGAGTAACGTCTTCAGTGACGGCTACACGCTGAATTTTCTGCTATACGCCTTTGCGTCACACATATCTCGCGCAGAAAAAAAATCATCCTGTGTTTAACTTAGGAATTTTCATCAATTTTGTTTTTGATTACAATACTATAACTGAACGAGAGCATGTTATGCTTTCTGTCTGGTGTTCTAAGAAGCACGCAGCATTGCTGGAGCTTTGCCGAATATTATTTCATTCTGTTTGAATATTAAATGACATTCACAGCTACATAGTTTCTCTGGTCGTCATTTTGTATGTCCTGATTGCAACTGCTCCCGTCATTGCAGGTTAGTGCGCCAGCTCGCTGGCCAATGCTATCCAAGTTAAATGCGTCAGTAGAGTTATTGCCACGTATCATCGCTCAGTCGATGAGCACGTTATTATCCTACTCGATTCTACTCGAGACAGTTTGGTTTCCGCTCCACGTGAAACGAAATCCCATGAGTGTAGAGCAAAGGCGGAAGAATACATGGTGTAATATTAATATCAGTTTTATTCTTATGGTGAACCCAGTATAGCCAGTCGTCCCCATGCGCCAAATTCTAAGGGCCAGTACTACATGCAAACTAAATATCGTCATCAGATTTACTTTACAGAGGGATGGCTTCATAGCACGATTTTGATATGAAAGCTCGAATTAATTAAGAAGGAGAAATCTAACAGTCGTGTGGTCGATGAAAAATTAATGAGAAACAGAATAAAACGACAATCTGGCACCACCAACAACGTGCTGACATGACGAAAGTTTCCAACCGATTACTGATACACAAACAGCAGTTGACCGGCGTTGCGTGGTGAATCGTTGTTGCCATGCCTCGTATAAGGAGGAGAAATGCGTACCATCACGTTTCCGACTTTGATAAAGATCGGATTGTAGCCTATCGCGATTGGGGTTTATCGTATCGCGACATTGCTGCACGCGTTGGTCGAGATCCCATGGCTGTTAGCAGAATATGGAATCGGTGGGTTCAGGAGAGTAATACGGAACGCCGTGCTGGATCCCAACGGCCTCGTATCACTAGCAGTCGAGATGATAGCCATCTTATCCCCATGGCTGTAACGGATCGTGCAGCCACGTCTCGATCAACAGATCCAGACGTTTGCAAGACAACAACCATCTACACGAACAGTTCGACGACGTTTGCATCAGCATGGACTATCAGCTCGGAGACCACGGCTACTGTTACCCTTGACGGTGCATCACAGACAGAAGCGCCTGCGATGGTGTACTCAACGACGGACCTGGGTGCTCGAATGGCAAAAGGTCATTTTTTCGGATGCATCCAGGTTCTGTTTACAGCATCATGATGGTCGCATCCGTGTTTGGCGACACTGTGGTGAACGCACATGGGAAGCGTGTATTCGTCATTGGCATACTGGCGTATCACCCGGCAGGATGGTATGGGGTTCCATTGGTTACACGTCTCGGTCACCTCTTGTTCACATTGACGGCACTTTAAACAGTGGACGTTACAATTCAGATGTGTTGTGACCCGTGGCTCTACCTTTCATTTGATCCCTGCGAAACGCTACATTTCAGCAGGATAATGCACGACAACATGTTTCAGGTCCTGTACAGGCCTTTCTGGATACAGAAAATGTTCGACTGCTACCCTGGCCAGCACATTCTCCAGATCTCTCACCAATTGAGAACGTCTGGTCAATGGTAGCGGAGCAACTGGCTCGTCACAATACGCCAGTCACTACTCTTGATGAACTGTGGTATCGTGTTGAAGCTGCATGGGCAGTTGTACCTATACACGCCACCCAAGCTCTGTTTGACTCAATGCCCAGACGTATCAAGGGCGTTATTACGGCCAGATGTGGTTGTTCTGGGCACTGATTTCTCAGGATCTATGCACCCCTATTGCGTGAAAATGTAATCACATGTGAGTTCTGGTATAATATATTTGTCCAATGCATTTCTTCTTGGTGTAGCAATTTTAATGGCCAGTAGTGTATATTCTGTGTTAAAGTAGCCCTTGGGTGAAATTTGAGACCAATTGGGAGGGGATTTGATCGAAAAATTTATATTTTAAATAAATTTGTACCAACTACGACAATACTCAGTGTTGAAGTTGGGAGGTGGCATGCCACTCTCTCACATTAACTGCACTGTCGGTCAGATTAACATTCATATTTTAGATCATGATCTCCATGCTCCCCAGTACTACATTTGGTACGAGTGGTGCGGGCAGAATGTCCATATAACTGCATGATTAGCCTGTAGAAAGCTCGTACCCGAGGGGCGACAGTGGAGGCGACGGAGAACAGGGAGGAAGATGGATTGTGGACCATAAACGTTGTGTCCAGCGACTTGGCTGTGCGAGTGATTCGGGGAAGCAGCGTCTGTGAATTCCACCTGAAGAAGGTCTTCGGGCCAGGGAATTCCACTCTTCCCACTTAGGATCGGAGCAGGAGGGCGCCGGTTTGGCAGAAAGTGGGTGGAGGAAGCCATTTAAGAGAGAGACTGCTGTAATCTGCGCTTTTATGCAAACCGTAGCACGGTCATAAAACTATAAGTATTCTCAAATTAGAAGCTGGGACGAAACGAACGTGGAGGCAAGGCAGTAACTCCCTTGACGCCAGGAAGTCGCCAGGTTCTTTTAGCGAGTGTCAAAAACATATATTTCATGGGCACCACTGTGTGAGAAGCTTAACAGCTTTCTTTCAAGCATTAGAAATAGTCGGCCTGGAAAGGTTAGATCCCTCCATAAATGAGGGACTGTGGTTCTGTCCAGGTAGACGTTTTTTGCTGAACCATCGCCATGCTTATCGTGAGAACGACGCCTCCCTAGCCTAAACTCTTCTTTTTTCAGATAGGAGAGAGTTTGTGTCGCTGACTGGCTCCTCTCAGATATGCAAAGCAGAGGCTTGCTCCCCCATTGCGGGAACCCTGGTGCTGTGTCTGGATTGCTACGAGGCCAGCAGAACAGTCAAGAGGGGATATTCAATGAGTATAGAGTAGTTCACTTGGTTTGTACAACGTAGAGGCGGTTTTTCCCTGCTAATTCGACTCCAGTACCGAGGCTTCACGGAAAGTGATTGTGATTCTGGGCCTTCTTCGTCTTCTGGTCCTCCCCCTGGTTGAGAACTTAATGTCTTTTCCCTAATGGGTCAGACTTGTGGTCTGTGACTTCTGGTGGACTAAGAACCAGTGGCAGTTTCCCACTGTACCAACAGTGGAACTGGATAACTTCTCAGACATATCGTCTGTCACAAGGGTGAACTTACTCGTCCTGAGTCGGCTGTCTGAGGTTTGACAATTCCAGATGCGCCGTCGTGCCTGTGAGTCAAACAGGTTTAGCCACACCAGCGAACGGGAGCACCTCACACTGAAATCTGCCAGGATTTCAGAACTCTGATAGAGACGTTTCCCTCCTTCTAATAATCAGAACCCAAGTCCGCGTATCCAGAATGAAATTTTTCACTCTGCAGCGGAGTGTGCGCTGATTTGAAACTTCCTGGCAGATTAAAACTGTGTGCCAGACCGAGACTCGAACTCGGGACCTTTGCCTTTCGCAGGCAAGTGCTCACCCAACTGTGCTGTCCAAACACGACTCACGACCCGTCCTCACAATTTTACTTCCACCAGTACCTCGTCTCCTACCTTCCAGACTTCACAAGTTCTCCTGCGAAACTTGCAAGACTAGCACTAATGGAAGAAAGGATATTGCAGAGACATGGCTTAGCCACAGTCTGGGGGATGTTTCGAGAGTGAAGTCAGTTATACGATAAAGCACACAAATCTAATGGCTGTAAACTTGGGGATTACAATTACGAATAACGTAAATTGGAACGATCACATAGATAATAATGTGGGGAAAGCAGATTACACTAAAAGCTCTCCTGCTGCACAATAACAGAATAAAGTGTTCTCATTTGTTTACTCGTTTGTTTGCAGCATTCTGTAGGTCATTCGTAATAGCAAAGAACATTCAGTAGAAGATACGACTTTCACAGTACCTAAATTGAGCAAGTGCTCACAGCTCTTAAGGCATGCATTTTACAGCACTCGTTTCCTGGACGTTTTGTCTTGTTTTGGTCCATACTACCACCTCTCAAAATAGGGAACGCTTCCTTTTAACATATTGTATAATAAATGAAATTTTATCCTGCCTTGAGGAAACAAATTCTCTGAAATAATATATTAAGTAATTTTGAATGCTAATAGTTTTGAGATTATAGAGTTTATATTTAAAAATTATTAACAGAATAATATTAACAGATAAAATATATAAATAACTATTATATAATGATGTTTATGTGGCTGTCTGACATTTTGAGCCACTCCCGCCGAAGGTTCGAGTCCTCCCACGAGCATGGGTGTGTGTGTTGTTCTTAGCATAGGTTAGTTTAAGTTAGTTTAAGTTGTGTGTAAGTCTAGGGACCGATGACCTCTGCAGTTTGATCCCTTAAGAACTCACACACACATTTTTTGACATTTTTCTCTAGTTTGTCTTCTGCAATTAATCAGGATTTTTGAATATTATGTGGCGTATATTGACCAAAATGGCAGGCCTAAAATGAAACCAACTAATGTTAGATTATAGTGCTGCTGTTGTTATATGTTGTGCTGTCAACGAAGTCTGGTTTCTCTATTCTTAAACTATCGTTTGGTACGTTAAGTAGTAGTTTTCAAAAATGTTGTGGGGAGATGTTGATTAAATGAGCTTCGTAAATGGGTGACTGTTAGGTGGGGTGAGGTGGACTGCGTACGTACTGACTTTTCCTTGGCTCCACTTTTTCATCCCTCTACAGAGGGTGTAAACAGTGCTTTCCAACAATCACTTCGTGACTATTAATCTGGTATTCACCTCTTATATATATATAGGGTGTTACAAAGGTACGGCCAAACTTTCAGGAAACATTCCTCACACATAAATAAAGAAAAGATGTTATGTGGACATGTGTCCGGAAACGCTTAATTTCCATGTTAGAGCTCATTTTGGTTTCGTCAGTATGTACTGTACTTCCTCAATTCACGGCCAGTTGGCCCAATTGAAGGAAGGTAATGGTGACTTCGGTGCTTGTGTTGACATGCGACTCATTGCTCTACAGTACTAGCATCAAGCACATCAATACGTAGCATCAACAGCTTAGCGTTCATCACGAACGTGGGTTTGCAGTCAGTGCAATGTTTACAAATGCGGAGTTGGCAGATGCCCATTTGATGTATGGATTAGCACGGGGCAATAGCCGTGGTGCGGTACGTTTGTATCGAGACAGATTTCCAGAACGAAGGTGTCCCGACATGAAGACGTTCGAAGCAATTGATCGGCGTCTTAGGGAGCACGGAACATTCCGGCCTATGACTCGCGACTGGGGAAGACCTAGAACGACGAGGACACCTGCAATGGACGAGGCAATTCTTGGCGCAGTTGACGATAACCCTAATGTCAGCGTCAGAGAAGTTGCTGCTGTACAAGGTAACGTTGACCACGTCACTGTATGGAGAGTGCTACGGGAGAACCAGTTGTTTCCGTACCATGTAGAGCGTGTGCAGGCACTATCAGCAGCTGATTGGCCTCCACGGGTACACTTCTGCGAATGGTTCATCCAACAATGTGTCAATCCTCATTTCAGTGCAAATGTTCTGTTGCTGTGTGTTTCCATTCCATGATTAGTGTGATTTGAAGAGAAGTAATAAAATGAGCTCTAACATGGAAAGTAAGCGTTTCCGGACACATGTCCACATAACAAATTTTCTTTCTTTGTGTGTGAAGAATGTTTCCTGAAAGTTTGGGCGTGCCTTTTTGTAACACCCTATATATATATATATATATATATATATATATATATATATATATATATAGGGTGTTACTATATATATATATATATATATGTGTGTGTGTGTGTGTGTGTGTGTGTGTGTGTGCGCGCGCTCGTGTGTGAGAAAAAGAGAGAGAGAGAGAGAGAGAAAATGAATGTGTGAGATGCGCATTGATCTTCTGATAGTTCTTTTAAAGCACAGATGTAAGGTACCTATCTCCCAATTGAAGCAATCAATACTGATTGATTGGTAATCACAAGTTGGTAATCGTTCTTATCGACATGTCGTGCAATGCATCTTTTCCAATCAATGAAATATGTTCCTTCCACGAGAGAAAGATTAAATATGTGTTTCAAGACAGATACTCAACTATCTACAGTAGTCTTGTTAATGTTCCACTGACACAATCATTTTAGTGCAAGGTGCTGTGATTAGTTATGAATGGTGATATTTCCGGATTTGAATTAAAAATATCTGAAACTGTAGGCTCGAGACACAAAAACATTTTCGATAGCCAGAGCAGGCCTGCGGAGAGCGGGTGTGTCAGTGAGTGGCCACCCAGAAAAGGACGTAGGTGGTTGAAGACATCCTGGCAGTGGAGGGGCACCTCATGTTCTGGGCCAAAGATGGCTGACATCAGTGTCAGTATTCTTGGAGCTAATGACATCGGCATCAGTTGTCCCACTATCGCTGACGGCGGCATCCGGGGCTGGGGGAACGACATTATTCCCAGAATTCTCACCTCCTCCTTCCCTCTGTAGCCAATAGCGTTACACGTGTTTTCAAAAACGCCAATGGCCGCCAGGGCACCAGTGGCGCACAAGCTTGAGCCTTGAGCCCCCCCCCCCCCCCCCTGCAACCCTCAAGCAACTTTAATTTTTGTAGTTCAGCTGTGCAGGTGCGGTATTTTACTGCCAGTATATCTGTCCACTGTGATCAGTGCCAGAAGAAACAATCAGCTGAGAAGAAGAAGCCTGTCAGTAAGTATTTGTCAGTTCTTTTTGCTAGAACAGTTTGGTTATTTTGTATGTGTGCATCACAGCACTCCAATATTATACTAGCTACATATATAGCTAAAAAATGAGTTGTTCAGTTCACACGAAAGTATCACTGAATCAAATCTGCAGTAAGGGGTTGGAACATGCACCATGTTCTAACTGTATGACGTATCTTGAAGAAAGCGACTCTTTTTCAGAAGGTGGTTTAATGGGCTGATGTAGCAAGTACTGTGCTTTTTTTATGACAATAAACTAACATTATGGATTGAATGAAGGAGTAGACAGTAGAATACATTGCATCATGCAATTCTGTCTAGCCAGTAAACTGCTCAGTGAGTATACAACCCTATTATAAAAATATAACATGTCTATTCGATAGTTTACGCACCATCTACACCGCCTTTCATGGTTTGACACAGAACTTAACACATGTGATATGTATTCGTCTCTCTAAAGAACACTGTTGTAGACACGGATTTCAAGCATCATCCAACCAAATGCCAGTAGAATGTGCTAACCACTGCACCATATTCATCGGGAGTGACGTGAATTCCATTTGTGAATCACAAGAAAAAATCGGTAATATACAAAGTGAACCTTCGCTAGACATTTACCTCAAAGAACCATATGCTCACTATCTCTTGGGAGACTAAAGGTGCTCTACTAATTCAGATTATTGTCCGAAGTACATAACTAGACACAAACCACACGGTATTTTGAGTCGATTCGCTTGACTTACCACTTCCAGCAAGCTCATGGTATCATTTTCTGATATAGGTTCTGAGTGAGTACACTACATGTGCCTAAATGAAGAAATTCCTCCCAGCTCGCTATACTGGTGGAGTACCTTCAGCAATCACCGATGAAATATAGAACAAATATCAACTCCTCCCCAGAACCTATCTGCTACGTCTAGCTCACTCAGAGCAGGAAATAAGTGTACCACCACACAGATTCACTAGATGTAGCGCTGAGGTCATAACATGATCACTGTTACATACGTCACATTCTAAACACGTTTCTTTTGCTACCATTAAGAATATCGACAAGATCTAAGACTCATGATGGTACAGTGGCGAAAAATGTATTTTCATTTCTGCTTTAATACAACATTCATAGTGTTTGTTCTGACAAGCTGGGACTTGAATAAAAATGCATGTACGTGTCGAGACAGCAAAAATACGAGGTGCCTAATCAACATATGTGTCGAACAAATATTCTAACACAAACAATCCCTAACGCTCACAAAATCTCAATATTTAATGAAAATGTGGTGCACAGTCCTAATATTTATGAAGCGCTTACAGAAAATTTTTCAATTCTTTGCTGCTACATACAAACTGCGTTAAATGCTACTATTGGCAACCGTTTCCTTAGGTTCAGTCACACACACACAATTATTGTATAAGACTAACATTTCTTGTAGAATTCACACACAGCATAATGTCAAAGTGTCTTAGATTAATATTTACCACCACTTTGCAGAATTTTCTGTGAAGTCACGCACGAGTATCTCATCTCACCACTTTTTAAATGTAAATGCATCGAGTCTTTGGTAGACAGTAAAATCCGTCTTTCTTTCTGGTCGAGGCAGTATCTCTAGCAATGTTACTTTAATGTCAGCCTGTGATGTAAGGATATTTGCAGTTACCATGGCTGGCTTAAATCGCTACCTTCCTGTGGTTTGTTTTGCTCAAAATGCAAAACATACCATTCTCCTGTAAACCACCTCTTTTATGTCTTTAAACATTAGTTCCATTCCTACCTGCCAATCCTCTATCTGAGAGCATTTGCAGAGGTTAATTTTACCTCTTATTTTCCTGCATAATACTGTTGTTACAACACTCCACATGCGTCTGGATGTACACTCACAACTCTTCTGCTGTACATTCTTGTGGAATTTCCTTGTAGGACTTTAAGTTAACAACTTTCTGCTATAAAAAAATATCTGTGATTATCCATCAGGCCCGATCCCATCTATAATTATATATATATTTACATGTAGACTACTTGTTTAGCATGTGTAACAGTGGGGTGGCTGTATATACACTGCTGGCCACCGTAAATGCAACACCCTGAAGGAAGCATCCGAATCAAGTGAAATTTACACCATGAGTTTGCAGCGATGAGATATGCAACTGATTAGAATTTCAGCGCAGACGCACATCACGTGCGCCTGTGGCGCCACCTCATAGCGCCATTTAAGGCTTGGCAATTTCGACGAGTGTACGTTCGGCACGTGTGTTTACCTTGTGGTTGTTTCACAAGACGATCAGTTATGCCTCGTAGACAACAGCGAACATCTTTTGATCAAGTATCAGAGGAAGGATAGTGGCTTACCGAGATTGTGGATTATCATACAGAGAAATCGCTAGTCGTGTTGGATGAAACCAAACAACTGTAATGCGGATATGTGACCGTTGGATGCAGGAGGGTACGACGGACCGACGTGGTCGATAGCATTCACCTCGGTGCACCACTATACGTGCTGATAGGCAAATTGTGCACATGGCAGTGACGGATCGCTCAGTGACATCCCGAACCATAGCACAGCACATTGCGTCTGTAACGCATCATCCAGTGTCTGCGCGTACCATTCGACGCCGTTTACAGCAGAGTGGTCTGTCCGCAAGATGTCCATTGCTTCGTCTACCACTGACGCAGAACCACAGACGTCTCCGTTGCAAATGGTGTGATGACAGACGGATGTGGACGGCAGAATGGAATGACGTTGTTTTTACTGACGAGGCACGCTTCTGTCTGCAGCAGCACGATGGTCGGATTCGAGTGTGGAGACACCGTGGAGAGAGGATGCTGGACAGCTGCATTATGCACCGCCACACTGGTCTTGCACCGGGTATTATGGTATGGGGGCGGTATTGGATATTACTCTCGCACGCCTCTAGTACGCATTGCCGGTACTTTAAATAGCCGGCGCTACATATCCGAGGTGCTGGAGCCAGTTGTCCTTCCTTACCTTCAGGGCTCGGCCACAGCCATATTTCAACAGGATAATGCGCGACCACACGTTGCACGCATTGTCCAAAGGTTCTTCGTCAATAACCAGATTGAATTGCTTCCCGGCCGGCTCGCTCTCCGGATCTTTCGCCGATAGAAAACATGTGGTCCATGGTTGCTCAACGAGTGACCCAGATTACATCCCCAGCTGCCACACCAGATGATCTTTGGCAACGTGTGGAAGCTGCTTGGGCTGCTGTACCCCAGGAACACATCCAACGTCTCTTTGACTCAATGCCGAGACGTGTGGCAGCGGTGATCTCCAACAATGGTGGCTACTCTGGCTGGCTACTGATTCTGGCAGAAACCACGTGTCACAGACGTCTGTAAACGTAATCATTTGATACTTGGTCAAATGTTATCTACAAAATAAATTTTGTTGTGCTACCTCTTGTCTTTCTTGGTGTTGCATTTACGGTGGCCAGCAGTATATATATATATATATATATATATATATATATATATATATACGAGGGCCGTTCAGAAAGTAACTTCCGGTTGATTTAAAAAAATACACCAAGTTAAATAAAAATATTTTAATATATACATCTTACAACTACATCTTTGCACTATTTTTCTACATAGTCTCCATAGCGATTGAGGCACTTATCGTATCTCTTCACAAGCTTTGAAATTCCTTCTGCATAAAAATCACCCGCTTGTGCCTGGAGCCAGCCTGTGACCGCATCTTTGAGCTCTTCGTCGTCATCAAACCGCTGTGACCCGAGCCATTTCTTCAAATGCATGAAGAGGTGATAATCACTTGGTGCCAGGTCTGAGCTGTAAGGGGGATGGTTGATAACGTCCCACTTGAAGGACTCAAGAAGGGCCGTTGTTCTGCGAGCAGAGTGAGGACGGGCGTTATCGTGCAAAAAAACGATACCGGAAGTGAGCATACCACGGCGTTTGTTCTGTATAGCCCGTCGTAACTTTTTTATTGTTTCACAGTACATGTCTTGATTAATGGTCGTACCACGTTCGATGAATTCAACCAACAACACCCCTTTGGCATCCCAAAACACCGTTGCCATCAGTTTTCTGGCAGAAAAATCTTGCGAGGCTTTTCTTGGTTTGGTAGGCGAATTTGAATATGCCCACATCTTTGATTGTTCTTTTGTCTCAGGGTTCACGTACTTAATCCAGGTTTCGTCACCGGTCACGATTCTGTTTAACAATGGTTCTCCTTCGTCCTCATAACGTGACAGAAAGTCTAATGCAGAGGCCATTCTTTGAGTTTTGTGGTGGTCGGTAAGAATTTTGGGCACCCATCGTGCACAGAACTTACGGTAACCCAATCTTGCTGTCACTATCTCGTACAAGAGAGTCTTAGAAATCTGTGGAAAACCAGTAGACAACTCCGACATTGAGAAACGTCGATTTTCACGAACTTTTGCATCAACTGTCTGAACGAGTTCGTCAGTCACCAATGATGGTCTACCACTCCTCTCTTCATCATGAACGTTTTCTCGTCCACTTTTAAATAAACGTACCCATTCACGGACAACTCCTTCACTCATAACTCTTGGTCCGTACACGGCACAAAGCTCACGATGAATAGCTGCTGCAGAATATCCTTTGGCTGTAAAAAACCTTATGACAGCACGCACTTCACATTTGGCGGGGTTTTCTATTGCAGCACACATTTCAAACTGCCACAAAAACTAAACTAGCGCAAGTACGACGTTCACTCGACCACGGCTTGATGCCGACTAGTGGTGGGCAGGAAATCGCGTATCTGTTAGAAATCGCAGTGACTGAGAAGTCACAGATATCACAGTAGCAACTTTACAGAATCTAACTGCGATTTCAGTGACAGTTAGCAGTCGCAAGTAGTATTTCCATTCAAAGACGTGAGCCATCTATTGGTCGAATTTAGCACTGCTTTCTGCGATTTCAGTGACAAGTCGCAACTAAGAGTCGCAAGTAGCAACTAAAAAGCGCGGTTAACAGTGGCATCTGTTGGGCGAAGTTCGTACTACGTCCATCTCTGCGGTACGCTATAAAGTCTAACTGCGATTTCCGTGACAAGTCGCAACTAAGAGTCGCAAGTAGCAACTAAAAAGCGCAGTTAGCACTGCCACTGTTGAGCAAAGTTCATACTACGCTATTCGCTACCGAGTCAAACTGCGATTTCTGTGACAAATCGCAACTAAGAGTCGCAAGTAGCAACTAAAAAGCGCAGTTAACATACTTTTCCTAGTGTCATCTGTTGACCGACGTAAGTACTTCGTTATGAGAGCCTTGTGCCTCACGAGATCGATGTGCTGTGTGTGCATATGAAGGGCTTATTTCAATAGTGGTACAAGTCAATTTTTGTTAATTTTGAGATATAGAGTCGTAAAGTTAAATGAGTGCTGAAAAATCTGCAGTTGAGATACCAGAAATATTCAAGCATATGGCTTCTTGCTAGAGATGAACCTTTATTTATGTTTGTTTGGATCACTAATTTCAGAAGCATTATAGACAGAAAAGTGTAGGTAATGAACTAGTACCACTATTGAAATAAGCCCTTCATATTATATGACGACATGCACATTCAGCATCAGTTATGGTTGGTCAAATACTGCTGTGACTCTGAATGTATTATATTAATAAGAAGCAACATTGCCTTTTTCTCCTGAAAATATCAAGTAACTTAACAAATGTGTTTGATTCTGCTTCCAATATGACAGTTTTGGTTAATACTCCACATGCCTACAGGACTTTGCAATGTTAACACAGCAGAACTCAGACATCTGTATAAGTGTAGAGAAATGAAAACAGTCATATGAATGCCTCACTTTTGTTCCGACACAGTTCAAGACTCGGGAGAAAAGTTTTACACCTGGTGTTCTACATGGCAACTTCACACACAAGAACTTTTTGCCGACACTACTACCACCCACATAAGTAAGCTTTTCCTGTGTCACTTTCAAGTAATGCACTTAAGCTATTCCTGATTTAACTGGAAGATCTGTACTTCCCACTTTCATATCAACAGCCTCAAAATGCATATTGTAGACTTCGGGATATGTTACAGGTCAGTGTCACACCAAGATTGTGGAGAAAGGGGGGGGGGGGGGCGGCACGTCGGTATCCAACAAGTGTTTACCAATAAATAAGTGGCGGAAAATTACGGGTGTACGACGGCTTAACATGTGGAAAATGAGATTTTTATTATTCACTCAATGTATTTAACATTTATTATTCCTTTAAAATCGCACAACAACTTCAATAAAACACTTTAATCAGTCACAGACTTATTTCATAATTATTTCACTTTTAAACTGCAAATCCTCTAAGAGCTGTCTTGAATCTTCACGAGTCTCTCTCAACAGCCTTGATGTGGATAGATATGTACAGCAACCAGTAATCAGTCAGAACTGCGTCTGCAAAAACACAAGGATTATTAAACAATTTTTGCTGTCACTAATTACTAGCAATATAATTGACAGAGTAGATTGCTAATATTTGCTATATCACATTTGCTAATATTTGCTATATCACATTCGCAAGAACGATCTCACTGAACTAATTAAGTCCATCAAAACGCTTAGAAACTAACCTCTCGTCTGACGAAAACGGTCTAAAGACTGGCAATTTCTTCAGATCTGTTGACAATAATATTTTGAATTATCACTTTACTGAGTGACTGAAATGTAGTTCAGGAATCTATGAACATAACAATATGTTAGAATTCATTTTCTAAACACGAACTATTACGGTACTGTGCGGCTACTTACATATTAATTACACTATTAATATTTTCACAGTTGTTTCTTTAATACAAAATTAAAGCCAACACAAGAATAAACGTAAAACATACTTACCAATGACAGGTTTGTTGAGATGCAATTTTCTGTGTGGACAGATGTAACTTTTTCATACGGTGGTACGTCGCAGAAATCGCAGGAGTCACAGAAATCGCAGAAGTAGCAGAAGTCACAGAAATCACAGAAGTAGCAGAAATCGCAGAAGGCGCAGAAGTAGCAGAAGTCGCAGAAATCGCGGAAGTAGCAGAAATAGCAGTGGCGGAGGGATACGCGACTTAGGTTCCATAACTGCGACTCTTAACTGCGACAAATCACAGTTAAGAATAACAGATACTGAAAAGTAGCATTCACAGAAATCACTGATATCGGAAAATCGCAGTTTAGCCCATCACTAATGCCGACTGACCTGTTGAGTGCGTGAACGCACAGATGGCGTCGCTACTCCCCCCACAACCCGCACTGTGACCAATCGGAGGTTACTTTCTGAACCGCCCTCGTATATATACAGACTGCGCGCCTAGAACCGCGAGACCACCGCGGCCGGCACACACACACACACACACACACACACACACACCGGCCGCGGTGGTCTCGCGGTTCTAGGCGCGCAGTCCGGAGCCGCGCGACTGCTACGGTCGCAGTTTCGAATCCTGCCTCGGGCATGGATGTGTGTGATGTCCTTAGGTTAGTTAGGTTTAAGTAGTTCTAAGTTCTAGGGGACTGATGACCACAGCTGTTAAGTCCCATAGTGCTCAGAGCCATTTTTGTGTGTGTGTGTGTGTGTGTGTGTGTGTGTGTGTGTGAGTGTGTATGTGTGTGTGTTTGTGTGTATAATTTACAATCTAAAATTACATTGCTTGGCAGCTGAAACAAACTCGATGCATAAGTCTGCTAAGTCATGGAACATCTCCATGTCCTGGTCCAGTACTGGATTAGAGCTCTTTGGGTTGCAGATGGTTGTGACTATGGCTGCAGTGTGACATAGGTGAATCACAACATGTCAAGCAGTCATCCATGTGCTCACCTTTAACAAACAATGCAGTGGAGAACCTCATCACTTACCAGTAAGTATAACATGGCTATCACAGGCAAAGTGGTGGGTAATGAGCCCACATTGCGACGTATGCACCACTGCAATATTTTACATTGTTGGTGAAAAGCTACACTTAACGTCGGGTAGTTAGTTATTTACATTGCATCCATCTTTTTCTGCATTTACGCCACACACTCCACATAATGGGGTAAATTTTTTAGGTAGTACATCTGTATTTTGACGTATCTACCGATTTCCCCAATTTCCAGCTCTGAACTCCTACCAATTGTCTGTTTTCGAGCTTGGTGCCACTCGACTAACACTTTGCAGAACATGCTATGACGTCATTTTTTTGTTCTATGAAACATTTATGCCAAGATACACAGGTGCGTGCCGCTTGTAAGGCATCGTCATGATGCCAATGTATGAGTGACGCCATCAAGCCAACATGACGCCATCACGATGATGGGATTGCTGCACTGCCAACACGACGCCTGTGTGACTTCAGCATGACACCATCACAACGCCAACATGATGCCAGACTCCAATGTAAATGCCAGTGTGATGCAGCTTGAGGCCACAGTGCCGCCAGTGCAATGGCTTTCTGACGCTATAACATTCTTCTCCCAACAGCACAACTAGTCCTGTCAAGGGAAAAGCCACGTTTAACACTGTTATTATTAAATTACTAATATGCCGATAATATTATTCCCTTGAAAGGAGTTTCGCTATCGTGATGGTGTTTAATGTAAATATATGGGACTGATTTTTGTTTCCCTACGGATTTCTATTAAAAGGAAGCAGTAGCAAGACAAACGGTAATCGAACCAAGGTTCTATTAGAAATCAAGTAAACTGTAATGATATAAAGGGAAACTGTCGCCAACCTAATTGGGCAAGGTTGTACCCAGTAAGCACTAGCATCATTGAGAAAGAAAGTAAACTATTGGGACTGACTTTAATTGATACTGAACTTCTGTTCTGCTGATAATATACAAGACAGTAGCACATTTTAGCAAGTAATGAACCAGTGATTTGATTTGAAGTACACAGGAGGAGTATTAATACGTTTGGGCAACGACTGGCGCTCAATAACACATATTAGACATTGCAGTAGAAAGATAATGACGATTATAGATAAACTTGGACAGACTTGGACAAGAGATTCTTTCGTCAGTTTAATCATCGGAAATTACAACTGTTGAAACAGATATCAAGTAATTGTATCTTCTGTACTGATTATTATTTGCATTCTCAAGGAACAATCACTTCCTTACATTATTCAGCTCAAGTGGAATATGTGATGCCTGGATCTACTATAGTTTGAATACTTGTAACCTTGCTGTTATTGAAATATTACATTTAAATCTGGTTCAACTATTAGCATGGGGCCCCAGAGTCTAATCTATCAGTAGGCTCATATCGAGCTGAACACTTTTGTCACAACACAGTATGGGAAACACTGTTAGCTACGTAGCACATGATACTGTAGACACAATTATTTCAATAAAAAAATCTTTGAACTGAATACAATCTTGTGTTGGTAACTGTACTTTGATGAAACTTTAGCTGTTCGTTAATGCAGACTATACGTAGTATTTCAAAACTTGTGCTCGTTAAATAATTATGTACTTCACGACTTCATAAAGTTCATTAACTTTCGTTAGAGAAGATAATTACTTTTCAGTTCAGTAAAATAGGATACTCGGATTCATCGTGTGCAACAAGCTCTGAAAATTCTCTTCTTAGAGTCGGATTTTCATAGCACAGAGCTCATCAAAGTATGCCATGAATACCGAATTACTTCCACATCCGAGGCTATATTATATAATCTCGTAGTTCTGCTTGCCTCTTTCAGTTCACAAGACGCGCACCCTTTGTCTGCTAGCCACCGACTGACTCATGCCACAAAGGAGCTATGCTGTTCGACCGCCAGATCCATCTTTTCTATTCCCTCCAGCTAGTTCCGTTGCAAAGGGAAATCCCTCCAAGTTTTACATGATTGCAAAGCTACTTGCTCTACGCATGAACCAGTATTCCAGTTAAAGTTTTGATTCTTACATTCTTTTATAACACATTCCTATTGAAATTACATCCATAGATTATTTATAATTACAGAAATTATCATAAATAATGAATAAAACATTTACGAGGATGTTACATCAAAGAGCGTGGTTATACAGATGTCACATTACGTAAGAATAAAGCAGACAAAGAAGTTAGATAAGGCTACTATGGGTAATACCGTTAATAGTGTTACACATCGCCCATGTTTCAGATATGTTTCCTGTTACAGTCACATCAGTGAAACATTCGTGACACCTCAAACAGTGCTAGGCGAAAAAGAAAAAAATTGCATAGACATCACAACAACATTCACTTTGCATCAATAACAATACAAAAACAAAGAACATCATATCACCTCATTCACAAAAGAACAGAATTAGTTACATTATATAACATTTCACTGTGGAGAAAAATTCTTTGTTATCTAGAGCAGGGAATAGTAATAGATACACCCACATCAGAATGATACATATATAAGAGAACACTTATTACATAAATACAAGCGATAAAATATTACACAAGGTTTTACATAAACATTATTTAAATTTTATTCAGCATTTACAGTTGTTTGCTAGAAACTTAACGCAGTCTGTTTATTTTGCTTTCAAGACAATATGGGTAGAGATTTTTGAATTTTTATCCTCTTCAAAAATACTACTTAAGATTTTACCTTATTTTGTTTGCATGAAAAACAATTAGAAAAAATTATTACTTTCACCAATTATGTGTTTTGGCTGGGTTAATCTTTTTTTACACTTTAACAAAATAATACAACACTTCATAATTAGCATAAACTTTCTCACTGCCGCTTCTGTATTTCAGGCAGTCCATTCCAAACCTTTATTTGCAAACCTTGTTTTACCAACGGAACACCTGGCTGCCCATTGACATTTTTAGCAGTCTTTTGCAAGACCCTTTCCTGCTCTGTTCACTTATCAAGAAATTATGTTGCCTGTTTCACATATTAGCGGTCCCCTTTATCAAGCTGCATTACGCAGTACAACCTTTTAGCATGTTATTTCACTGTTTTGGGATGTCCATTTCATTCTAAACACGGTTACATCGTTAAGAATCTTAAACTTATTGATATCTATTAGTAAAAAAATAACAGCAAGTTTTCAGACCATTGTAACATCTCTCATAAAATATATTTTATTGGAAAAATAAACATATTATGATATCGTTCATGTTATTCACGACACCTTTTCTGGCAATACTCCTTTTTATTCTGTTCTGTGGACATCTGGTTTCAGGTCCACTATGTTACGAACACCTAAGGGCTTCTTCGATTTTGGATACACCAGACAGTATGCATTTGTGTGAGGAGTTCCTTGCACTTCAAACGTGCCATTGTAAATATATTTATATTTGGAAATAAACTTGCTTAATTTTTAAGTGAATGAGCCCCACACCCTCTAATTGTGGTAGCGGTATGTGGAACTGTACAAAGAATAATGTCATATTCCTGATCTTACCACAACAAGTCTTAAAGTGATCTAATTTCACCCCAAGGGTTGTTATCTACTTGCACTTTGTCTGTATCATGGGGTTCCTTTGGTTTCGGGATTTCGAAGTTTTTTGCGACCTCAACCCGTTTTTGATAGTACTTTATATAACATCGTCCGGTGGTTCTTTCTCTCTAGGTTCTGTGTTTGCTTTCGGTTCTCTTTTTGAAATTGCTTTGTATGGTGGTACAAAACAACCTTTCGTCACGCGTTTCTCTATTTCTGTTACTAGAATATTTTCTTCATCGGAACTATCTTCTCTATCTGACCATTCTGGGTCACTGTTCGGTTTTAACAAAAATTGCATCTTAATTTCCTCCTCCCACCTTTTGTCGGTTCTTAAATACTCAGGGTCACGTTTTCCTCCTAATGTTATTAGTTCTTTTTATTTCACAGCAGGCTCTTCGTCTGAATGGTCACTCACATCGGCTGTAAAGACGTGTACCTTTACTTCGTATTTGGTGTAGTCCTCTTGAACTTCGGTAATTCGTATCTTCTTCTTCCGGCCTATTGACACCCCCCCTTTTCTGCTGGTGATTCGTTAGTCAGGAACGCTTCGTCAGCAACGCTGAGGAATTCAACCTCTTCCATTCCCCTCATTGCGATCGTATTTCTTTTCTTACTATTAATCTCAGTTTTACTGGCAGCTTTGCGCGGCGCCCTTTTCCCCACTGCTTGCCACCTCATTACTAATTGCTGCTCGCGAAGTTTGCCCAGTGCTAAATATTGCCATTTTCTCAATGATGTCGGGACACGTCCTATTCTCGACGTCACTTTTTCTCCTTTCACTACTGTCTGACCTTTTGGCCGCTTGATTCCTTTCCAAATCCTCCCACTCTCATCGCTTTAGCCCGTGGTACCGATCATCGACCTGTTCACGCTAGCGACTAATCCCTGACAATACGTTTTCGCAAATTATATCGTCGTCGGCGTTTTCTTCCTCGCCTACGAACAGTTTCACGTTTTCTCTTGTCTCGGTGTCGTTATCTGCCGAAGCAGGTTCATTGCATTCTACTGTGACGCCCTTATTCTGTTCTACTGCCTAACTACAGCATCCATGCGAATAGCTGATCGGTCTGAGGTATTCTTTGCTGGCCGGCCCTTTGTCCGCACGCTAGTACACGTTTCATCGCGTGCCTGCCGTGACTCATTCCTGGGGAAATCTCTCGCTTTGCTTGCAGCGATCTGCGGTGCTTCGGAGTCGCTCTGTCGAATCTTAGATCCATTATGTCTATTCCGGTACTACTTCTTACGTTTGGAGCGTGAAAATCTGTCCGCATTAATTTAGCCCGCAACATACGCGGTCTTCAGGTTTCCACGTTGTTGCTGTCGTGATTTTTTTTTCTGTGTCTTCTCTATATTAGCGCGACAGGTATCGCCGTCATTTTGTTCACTGACATTGTGATTAACCATATTGACATTGTGATTAACCATATTGTCGTTGTTATGGAGATAATCATGATTACTTCGCCAATGATTTACACCCTCTACTCTTTCTAAAAACGCAGAAAAGCTTGTATGTCTGCTTCCTACGTATCTCTTCGAATCCTCTGGCAGCTTTTTTCCACAGCTCCCATAAAATCTCGGATTCGGATCGTCTATTTCTTAAGTGCGTTAATTTTCGGTACCAGGATTCACAGAAATCTTTCATATATTTTCTGCCCTGTTGTCACATAATCTAGCCATTATGAATTGTCGCCATAAACAAGCTTCTTTTTGTCCTGACCAGTGTTACTCGATAAACTTTTGTCTGAATTCGTTAAACGTCATCTGATCAGTGTTCAAATTTGCTTCCCACCGTTTAGTATCACCAGCTAACCCACTGATAACTACGTTAATCTTTTCCTTATCCGTCAAATATTCAGGAAAAATCCTTTCGCATTTTTTCAGAAAATCCAACGGGTGACAACCAGTATATCTTTTTTTTTAGGTTCAAAGCGTTCTTCACGCTCTAATAGTTTGTTATTATGAGGTATCCTATCATTGACAAAACTGGACTTATTTTCTTTTCGAGCTCGAAGGTCTAGCCTTGAATTTGTGAAGTGTTTTGTTTACACTTCCGCCTGCAAATATTTATCTGTCTGCTTATTTCTTTCTCAGAATCACCCACTGCCTTTCCCAAATGTGAGATTTCATTTCAATATTCGCTAACCATTTCGGTTCCATTTCGGTTTTCAGACCGAAAACTTTTTCGTCCATTTTAGTTACTCCTAAACGCTCTGCCGTTTCTCGGATCTTTATAATTTCTAAGTTGAAACGTTCGATGATATCACTGAGCTGCCCCTGCATAGTACCCACATTGGTATTTATGGCGTTTATTTCAAGTTTCGTATCTTTGACTGCAGTACTAAAAGCATCTGCTTTTTCGGCTATCTTTTCGATCTGTTTACTGATTTTAACGCTTTGTGTTTTCATGACATCAGCTAGCGTTTGCAGCTGATATTAAGTCCACTAACTTGTGTTTTAAGTTGATTATCAAGACCATTAATTTGACTGTTATGGTGCTACCATGTTCTTAATCTGTGTAGATAAAATTTTTAACATATCATTCATGCTCAAAATTTATTCACTGATTTACTCAACCATATCTTCATCTTCTGATTCTCCATCATGTTTCTCGATCGGTTCCTTCTCTATTCGTAGCGAACTGAACATATCAACCGATTCATTCGCATAACCACTATCTTCCTCGTAATATTTCTCATTTGTCCGGTCGTTTAGTCCCTGTTTTCTTCGTGACGGGCTCAACATCTGAATCTCATCACATACGTACGCGTGGCATCCTATGTAAACCAGTTGCCGTTCTATGGCACTACCTGTGTACATATTTTTGTAACTCCTATCGGGCACCATGATGTTCCTCGGTACGCACTGAACAATCTCGTTCTGTCCTCTCTGATCTACTGCTGTTTTTGTATCCATATAACACTGAATATGAATTGCAGTTTACTTTCTGAAGCCCCGTAATATTTTCTATTATTTGTTTTACTGAATTTACTGCAAGTTCGTGCGGCTGGACATTCAGTGCTCGTAATACGTTTGCTTTGCGCTTACCACATATGCTATGGCCAGTATTTTAGTGTGTAATAAACTTACAAACATCCTGTCACATGACGCCAAAAGCACAATTTCCCTGTCACAGGAAAAGCCACGTTTAACACTACCAGTTATTACTAAATTAGTAATATGCCGCTAATGTTATTCCTGTGAATGGATTGTTACCGTCACTGGAGAATGGTATCGGATTTATTTGTTTCCCCAGAGATTTCTGTTGATAGGGAACAGTAACAAGATAAAATATTCTTTTAGAAATCAAGTAAACTGTGATTACGTAAAAGGAAAAGGTCGCCAATATAATTAGACACAGTTGTACCCAGTACCAACATTGTTCAGAAAGAAAATTAAGTATTGGTATTGACTTTACCTGATACTGAACTTCTGTTTTGCTGAAATTATATAAGGCACTAGCACAGTTTAGCAAGTAATCTACCTGCGATTTGACTTAAACTATAGAGGAGGAGTATTAATACGTGTAGGCAACCACTGGCTCTCAACTACACACACTATGTGTATACTCGTGTAACAGTAGAAAGATAATGATAGTTATACATGTATGATTACTGATGATGGAGCACTGCAGACTTTGACAAGAGGTTCTTTTTGTCACTTTAACTATAGGTAATTAGTGCTATTGAAATAGTTACGAAGTAATTGCATGTTTTGTACTGATTATTATTCGCATTCTCAAGTAACAGCCAATTCCTAGTATTATTTAGCTCACATGGAATATGTGATACCTGTATCTGTTATACCTAAAATATTTGTAGCTAGTTGCTTATTGTTGATTGCTGTTATTGTAGTATGACGTTTAAATCTAGCTCAGCTATTAGCATGGGGACCCAGAAACTGATCTATCGGTAGACACAGATCGAGCCTGAACACTTTTGTCACAACATAATATGTTAAGTACATAGTGTTAACTACATAACACATGAAACTGTAGACACTATTATTTCAATAAAAAATATTTGAACTAAATACAATATTCTCTAAGTAACTGTAATTTGATGAAACTTTAACTGTTCGTTTGTGCAAACAACTTGGATTATTTCAAAACTTATGCTCACTAAGTAATCACGTACTTTACAGTTCCACAAAGTTTATTAACTTTTGTTAAGGAAGATAATTACATTCAGTCTGGTAAAAGAGGAACTCAGATGTATTGTAGTATTTGGGATAGGACCCTGTCTAGGTAAATGTCTAAGGATAAAATACGGTGGCTGTATTCAAAGTTTGCAGAAAACAAACTTATTATTGAAAACGAAATCACATAACCGCTTCATGCAGTTATACAGTATTCAACCGATAATTTGAGAGGAAGGTGATGACAATGTCGATATCCTGTACTAATCAAAACAGGCGGTGGAAGTATTCTCGGCTCTTCCTGTGCAACAAGCGCTGAAAATTCTCTTCTTAGGGCCGGATTTTCATAGTACAGAGCTCATCGAAGTACGCCATGAATACCGAATTACTCCCGCATCGGAGGCTATATTACATAATCCTGCAGTTTTTCTCACCTCTTTCAATGCACAAGATGCGCACCCGTTGCCTGCTAGCCACCGACTGACTCATGCCGCAAAGTAGCCTTGCAGTTCGACCTCCTTTTCTACTCCCGCCTAGCTAGTTCCGTTGTGGGGGGAAAGCCCTCCAAATTTTACATGATTACAAACCTACTTTCTCTATCCATGAACTAGTACTGCAGTTAAAGTTTTGATGTTTACATTCTTGTACTGCACATTACTTTTGTAATTACGTAAATATATTAATTACAGTTTCATAAATTATTATAAATAATGAGTAAAACATTTACATGGATGTAACAGCAAAGTGCATGGTTATACAGAAGTCACGCTACGTAAAACAACAGGCAAAGATGTTAGAAAAGATCCATTATAAGTAACATCGATAATAGTGCTACAACGCCAAGGTGATGCCATCAGATCGTTCGAACACTGTTCTGTAAGAATAACAACAACAAAACCTAAGTATAAATGTTATTGATTTATCGCAGAGCTTCCGTAAAATACAGATGCTTGATGTGTGCACGTAAAATTCTTATAGAAGTTCTTACTGATGGGCTTCTTCTTCGCAGGTGATGACTGCTACTTGATGGCGTGCATGCTAGACAGACGTACGGATGGTAAATGACGGCTCTTGTGCAGTACAACTACAAACATAAAAACTACTTAAAAGGTGCGTGGTCAAGTTTGCACACTGCTGGTGCCCTGAAGCCTGTCGGCGTTCCACAAAAACTCAATATGGCATTGGTTACAGGGGGAAGGGGGAGAGCTGAGTTCCAGGAGTAATGTCAGTGATTCTGGAAAAGCTGCTGCTGACATCAGTTCCAGGAATGTTGATAGCTATGTCAGCGATCTTTGACGAAGAACCAAAAGTGCCCCTGTCCTGCTTGTTACCTGAGGAACCACGTAACATTTAAACACCGAATTGCTGTGCTGTCAATCCTTTGTAGCGTGGTAACACCGCCAGGAAGGGCTTATTAACAACAAACTGTCTCAAAGTAAAGCACTCGTAGTAAAAGCTGACAAAGGAAATTCTTTAATCGTAATGTATGAAAGAGAATATGTAGAGAAAACCTTGCAATTTTTCCATAGCAACAATATTACTGAAATAAAGACAGATCCTACAGTAAAATTCCAAACTAAACTCCGAAAGCTACTACAAAACTGTAACTTTTTACTGAACAAATGTGAAATACGTAACTGCATAACAATGAATCTCTCAGCACCAAAACTGCGTGCACAGCCAAAGGTTCATAAAGAAAATTTTCCCATTCGCCCGATCGTGAACTCAAGAAACAGCCCTGCATACTTCATAAGCCATAAATTAAAAGACCTCATTACCAAATACTATACATTTGAAAATAACTACACCATACATAACACACATGAACTCATAAGCTTAATTAAAGACATCCACATCCCACCAACAGCTAAATTAGCATCACTAGACATAGTCCACCTGTACACGAACATCCCTCTCAAAGAGACTATTAACATTATGAGAAGCAATCTGCTTGAATATAAGAAAATTAGTGTTGCAGAGATCTGTGAACTCATAGAAATACTTTCACTTATTCTTGAGCATAATTACTTTAGCTTCAACAACAAACTGTACCAACAACATGATGGTTTGGCAATGGGAAGTAGCTTAGCTGGGATATTGGCTGACATTTACATCAACCATATAGAACAAAAATTCTTCTCTGCCAACCAGCACATCTCAAACAAAATAATACACTACAGAAGATATGTTGAAGATACAATCCTGCTTTTTGATGGTACAAGCAATGAAATACATACATTAGCAGCAGATCTTAACAAAATGCACAAAAATATTAAATTCACAGTTGAACATGAAACTAATAAAAGCATTAACTTTCTTGACCTGAAAATTTGCAATAGTAACAATAAACATCAATTTAGTATTTACAGAAAACCTACCACTACAGATGTCAGTATTAGCAAGTCATCTTGCCACCCCTGTCAACAAAAAATGGCATATTTCAGAACGATGCTACACTGAATTAAAAAAGTACCAATGAGTGACACAGACCAACAAAATGAAATCAATATAATTAAAACAGTTGCTCATAATAATGGATATAAACCCACAATAATAGAAAAACTCCACAAAAAAAGGCAGACAAGAACCACAGATCCACTCCACAGCAGTCACTTCAAGCCAAATCAGTGTGCCACTGAAGCCAAACCTAAATATGCTACTCGCCCATACATAGGCCCACTTTCATACCAAATAGCAAACTTATTTAAAAAGAAGAAAAATATCACATTCAGCTTTTCCACAAATAATAAATTACAACAAAAAGTAATCCACGATGTAAATACCTCCAAGAGTCCCTACCGTAAATCGGAATATACAAACTCAAATGTGGTACATGCCCAAAATTATACATTGGACAGACAGGCAGAAGTTTTGAAATTAGACACAAAGAACATATTGATGCTCTAAGACTTGATAACTTGAACAAATCAGCATTTGCAGCCCATATTGCTGAAGAAAACCATTCAGTGGGAAACATTGAGGACAACTTAAAAATTTTGCATCTGGCAGAAAAAGAAGCCACTACGAATATATTAGAAGAATTATAAGTACACACACTCACAAAAACAGCACCCCAGACTATATCCTTAGCGAACAAACAGAGTTAGCTAATACCCCTTTCCTGAAAAATTTCCAAAAATTACTTTCCAGTCTCCAAAGTAAATAATATTAATAAACCTATCTGCAGATCAAGTAGCAAATTTATATGTTACTATAATTCTCATGATGCCAAATGTAATAAAATAATATACTATTTTACCTATACAGTTCTAAATATATATAAAAAACTTTATAATTGATTTAGCAATATCAACTCAAAAATTCAATGTCTCTGTGCTAATGTAAAAGGCATTACAGTTGTGTAAATGAATATATGATCCTTTCCAAACATAGGACATCATCGTCAAATGTTACGATATATCATAGCATCTGTGATACTCATATGTTTGTAAGCTCTTTGTATGTATCAAAACATGTGGTGCGTGGTTGAAATGATCTTAGCGACAAATGTAAATTGTGCAGTGAGAACTATTTACGTGTGCAACAACGAGGATGCAGTGGGAATGCATTTACATCTGTTGGACGAATGTTATGAAAACAAACACTCGAAACCGACGTTTCACATAAGTCACATGCAACGAAAATCTGTAACGCAACCATCTGTGTGTGGCGCGTTTATAATTATGTTTTATTTATATTTTAGGACAATTAATCTGTAAAAACACACCAAAATGTCATAAAGAAAGCGTGTAAACCGTCTGAGGATGAATCACAACGATTCGAAACCGGCAACTGTTTCCTTTGAATAAAGGAATTGATAGTAAATTTGTGGCTGGTTGCTGTCCTAACACCATCAACATTTGTCTGACATAATGAGTTTTATGTCCGCTACAGACTTTGGTAAATGTAATAACGACCCTAGACTGCCTGAGATGATGGCAGACTCTCTGTGTCTAGTTGCCTTGATCTTCTAATTAAATGTGTCACAAACAGGTTAAGAGTGTGGCTGTGATTCGCTGGCTCAGTTTTGGGGATAATTTTTGTTTGTTTGACGTAGCTGGACGCCCATGGACAGCAGTGGCTTCGTAGCGGCGCCGGCGCATATCCAGCCACCCACCATGCGTCTTCCAGCAGGCCGCTCGCTGCCACAATTGCCCAAATGTCTGCTCTGGCTATCAATTTTTTTTTTTTTTTTTTTTTTTTTTTTTTTTTTTTTTTTTTTTTTTTTTTAGTTCCACAAACCTGAGAATGTTGCAGGTCGTACCTGTCTTCTCATACATATTAAACTTCTGTCTTGTGAATCGAACACATCCCTTTGAATAGAATAAGAATCATAGTTAGACCTATTGCTGAGAAGGATAACACACTATGACCAAGTGACTATCGATCGGTCAGCACCTTACTTGCTGTATCTAAAGCCCTGAAATACAAGGTAATTATGAAGTCCATGATACATTTTAAAAAATCAGTAAAGGTAAATGACCAATATCAACGTAGAAAATGCAATTTGAGGAAGACAAACTCAAAGTTATTTTTATACATTTTTTATAAAATGCAGCACTAGTTGCACCTTTCTTTTTACTTTAAAAACCACAACCACTTTCCGCCCCCGACGCCATTAACCACTGGCACGTGTCAGGTGTCCTGAGAGATTGAGGAAAATGGTTTTTAAAATGAAAAGAAATGTGCAAGTACTTCTGACGTTTTACTCAAAACCAATACCACAGTTGCGGAATGCGTATCCACAGGCTCCATACGCGCAAGAAGATTTTTTTTACAATGTTTATAAACGTCCTTGGTGCCCACTCTTCGTCACATGGCACTCACCTAATGAGGGAGTCCAGTTCTGCACGTATCCTACCCAGCACACCGTGAATGGCGGTAAGAAACGCTGCTGTGATGCGGTGCCGCAAGTCTTTGAGGTTCTGTGGTAGAGGTGGAACATACACGCTATCCTCGAAGCAATCCCACAAAGAAAAATCGCAAGCGTGAAGTCCGGTGACCTTGATAGGTTCAAAAGTTGTTCAAATGACTCTGAGCACTATGGGAATCAACATCTGAGGCCGTCAGTCCCTAAAACTTAGAACTACTTAAACCTAACTAACCGAAGGACATCACACACATCCATGACCGAGGCAGGATTCTAACCTGCGACCGTAGCAGTCGCGTCGTTCCTGACTGAAGTGCTTATAACCGCTCGGCCACACCGGCCGGCCCTTGTTAGGTGACTGGAGTGGCGCCAGGTCAACGCCGCCCACAACACGGCCTGTCCTGCGACTTGGCAACGTCTCAGTTAGGTAGTCTCGCACACAACTGTGAAAATGTGAAGGTGCACCATATTGTTGAAAGCTAAAATCCCTGCTATGAGTTTCACGTTGTGCCAGGGCATACAGTTTCAGTATGTGTATATCGGTGATACTTTTCTGTTACCAAAGTAGGAGAATGCATAGACAGTCTTGTTGGACACCGCACAGAACACGTTAGCTTCCTCGGAATAGTGCACGTTTCCGACAGTTGCATGTAGATTCTCTATCCCCCATGTGAGTGTTTTGCGTCGCTTGACCGCTCCCAAAAAACTATAAGTGGCTCCATAGCTGAATATTACGAGCGTAGTTCCGAAAGTAGCGCCTCCTATATTTTTGTGGTGACTTTGGATGTGCGCGCCAGATGTCGTTGGTGTAGCGCTGATGCTTGACCCTTCCTCTTTCATGTGCAGGTAGTTCTGTTGTTCTGCGGTAGTTGGCACCAGCAGAGGAGTGTTC
Source organism: Schistocerca serialis cubense (assembly GCF_023864345.2). Lineage (NCBI taxonomy): Eukaryota > Metazoa > Arthropoda > Insecta > Orthoptera > Acrididae > Schistocerca > Schistocerca serialis. The sequence goes on along the minus strand of NC_064642.1, from coordinate 764,444,463 downwards.
CAAAATGGAGTCTAATAATATGGACGTGCGTACAAAACTGGGATGTGTAATAGAATTCCTCACTGCTGAAGAAACAGTGCCGATTGAAATCCATCGACGCTTGCTAAATGTATATGGAGACGACACAGTAGACGTGAGCAGTGTGAGGCGATGGGTACGGCATTTTCGAGGTGGTGAAAAGGATATGCATGACGAGCCATGGCCAGGGCGACACTGCACGGCTGTCATCCTACGTACTGTTCTATATGTGTTTAATACGTGATTTGTTGGTGTCCGTTTGTATTTTACGACGAAGTGAGACTACTGTAAAGTAGTTACTTTATATCTCGCTGACCATCACAGTAATACTGCTTGGTTAAAACTATTATTATATTACCCTTAATTGAAATACCTGAGATACTTAAGATACTTCGTTAGAAATGTTACATATATATTCGTAATTTTTTTGTCTATGCATGCCAAATCTGTCAGGTACTGAATTATTTTTAGCCATTTTCCGATTTTTTGAAATGTTCAGGACGAAATTACTGAATTCTTATGCAAATTTAACCTCTATGACAAATATCTCTCAAGCTTTCGTACGCCACATTGATTAAGGTAAATTTTGACCTAAAATATGCCATGGACAACAGTAAGGCAACAATATTGTCAGTACAAGCCTTCAGCAAAGCACTGGACATACTGCTAGGAAGAATGTGAGGGCTAAAAAAATTTCAGCTTGAACAAAAGTGGTTTGAAAAGCTATCTATAAAGAAGACAGCAGCGCGTTGTCTGTGGGAATGAAAGGTCGTCGTGGAAGCTCGTTCTCTCAGGAGTGCCACAGCGTCGGTCCTGGAGCCACTATCGTCTGCCTTGAATGCCAATGACACCTCGTCAGGCCCGACCTCTGTATGTATCATTTCCGTACCCATGATCTTTCCCAGAGTGCCAGACCTGAAGATATCAGTGCCTCTGCATGACTACCTGTCTTCAGTAGAAAAGTAGGTGCAAAGCATGGGACTTAAACGAAATGCGAAAGAGTGTCAAATAATTTTAGTATACCACCAGTTCTGAATTACGGAAACAAATACCTACAGTTATTCTCTACGGTATTCCAGTACTTAACCAAAGAAACAGTGAAGAACGGAGTAACGCTGGATGATCGATCCAACTGGACAGAAAATAACCTCGCCACGTTTACGAAGACATCTGCTTGTATCCATGCCTTTCGTATCATATTTCCACATTATTGCCATTTAACTGAAGACGGCATGAGAAGTGAGAACGCTAGACGAGTGGAACTAACCATGAACGCTTTTGTGTATTGCATTTGCAAGGCCCGTGCATATGACACTGTTTTTCATACGCCCAATTAGATTGGTTGCGGCCAGTTAAGTGACCATCATGCGATGTGTTTACTTCATCGGCTCCCTGATGCACACGCATCCCAATACCTGACGTCAGCGATTACGTATCATCATAATCTAAACACACGGTCCCACCTAGTACTGCTGCTGTGGCCATTCGTAGAACTTACAGATTCACTAACTCGTTCCCTGTTACTGCCATCTGCCTGTGGAATAAGCTTCTTCCAACACCCTCATAACGCTTTCCCAAAAATTATCGTCTATTGACCAGTTATCCGTCTGTCAAACGATAAATATAATGTTCCCATATTCTACAATATATGCTTTTTTTTCTTTTCATTTCTCACTCACTCACGTCAGTTTCCTTTCCGCTGTCTCCATCAACTGTATTTCATCACGTTCTTATTTCTTCCTCTCTTTCACCCTTTGTCTTACGTCCATAGCTGCCGGCCCTCATACATTATGCAACAGTATTAAAGGATCAATTTTGCGAATCCAACGCTCAAGTTTGAAAATTGGGTCAAAGTTGCCTATACCCTACATCTCTACTGATGCAAAAGCGTGGTGCCTTACGATGTCATTCACGGGCTGTGCGAAATTCCAAACAGCGAGGTGTCGACACTTGCAATAAAAAGGTTACAACTCAGAAGTTCACGTGACGTGTAAGGTGGGTTAATGATGTCACATTGGCAACAAACGTCACCACAATTCTGTCCAACGCCGCCGTGGACATGTCGCACGATGGGAAACACGTCGCAGCCACATGATGGACAGGCCGTTACAGGCCGTGTTACCCACATCCCACCCCTTCTTTTGACTCCTCAGCGATGAAGGTTGGGGCCACGAAGCCCAGCGCTGAAATCAGGCGGTGTTCTTACGAGTGGATGAGGAAGACATTTCAGGAACGCCGCTGTTCAGAATCGGCACGGAAAGGTCTCAGGGACTGACATAAAAGGCGTCAATCGAACCAGCTCTTTCGCTGGGGCGTTGATTCCCACAAATTCCGCGGTCGAAAACGACAGTTTTAGTCAACCTTTGACTCTGCTGACAACCTTTCTCTAAGGACATTGTAGGGCTGAAATTTAATACACTTTTTTGCCAGGTGCTGAGCGTTTTGCAGATCCATTTCCTTCAATCTATTTCATTTAGTACATTTTGGCACCTAATGTGGAGCAACCTTATTTTGATATCAATTCAATCAAATTAAAATCATTCCCTATATTTTGGCGTCCAGTGCGAGGCCATTTCGGTCAGTTCCACTCCACCACAATAATGTGGTATATTCTATGTTACTTATAACATGTTTGTCTAATGAATGTAACAAATTATGTAGAATGCCAGGTTAGACCTAACAGCGTGTCTGATGTCCCTAATCTCGCCAGCTTCAGTAAACCAACACATAAAAATTAAATAAATATCCAAATTCCATTCACTCATGACGATGTCCCACTCCGATACAATGTATTTGTATTTTAACTTAGGGGGAAATGTGGAACGAGCCCCGAGCTTAAATCATTTTCAGGAACCATCAAGTCCCATGCTTAAAGTACTTGGTGCACCAAGCAAGAGCCGGCCGATGTGGCCGAGCGGTTCTAGTCGCTTCAGTCTGGAACCGCGCAACCGCTATGGTCGCAGGTTCGAATCCTGCCTCGGGCATGGATGTGTGTGATGTCTTTAGGTTAGTCAGGTTTAAGTAGTTCTAAGTTCTAGGGGACTGATGACCTCAGATGTTAAGTCCCATAGTGCTCAGAGCCATTTGAACCATTTTGCACCAAGCAAGAGATCGTTGCACCAGAATCTGGATTCGATCTACATCTGCCTCAACTCCATGTGTCGTAAAACATCTTGCTACGACGCAAGGCAGATAGTAAACTGGATGGAAGCAGGAAAAACTGGTGGATGATCTGGATACATCTGGACGTATCCTGCACAGTTCAGTGTATCCTCAACAAATACCAGATGTATCCAGTCACTCCCTGATGACACTGCAACCACAAACGAGCTTAACTCAAGAAATAACAACTAACAGTCACTACCCTTACATGTCATACAACATGCGGAAGACGAAATCCCAGTTCTGTAAACCGTTTTCCGCTGTCATGTTTACATGTTACGCCTCATTCTATTTTGCTAGACCAATCAAATATCAGTTTTTCAAGCATTAGTTGTTTTGGAAGTAAATTAGCTGCCTGATTTCGTTTTCACCGTCAAATAAGGCTGTTAGCACTTTTTTAACAGCTTAAGAAAAGGAGTCTGTCTGCGAACTCGTGAATAGAATATTCTTCAAAGAAACGAAATTAAAAGTCTTGCGTTCGAAAACGTTTTATGATACCAAACTAGATCACGCATCCTGTGAAGAAAAACGCGAAGTGATCACTGGTAGGACATAATTGTACTTCAACGTTTTGGATCCATGTCACTGCTGCGAAACTTCAGAACGAGTGAAGAGACATTCATATTTCTGCCTTTACTGTTAGCGACTATGTTGCCACCAGCCGTTGACTGTGTATGACAGTCTTTGACACTAAACGAGATAGTTTGGAAGCCGTTTATTAGCAAATGTCTTCTGTACCGTTTATCTTTACATGAGTTGTACGTCACTGGAGAGGCGCAAAGACACTATTCTGCCAGGAATGTCACACTCACTGACTGTCTAGCGGAAGTATAACTATATGCTGTACTTTGGAGGCAGTAGCTGTCTGACCAATCCTGCGTCAGCACAGCTGGTATACAATGCATCACGAAAGTATTCGATCACCCTCATTGTTCTTGAAACGTAATATTCTCTTCGAACATTTGAGGCCAACGAGAAGCAATTGCCGGTCCATTCTGTACAGTGAATATTATCTGACACAAGCAGGTCGCTGTACAATGTAATTAATTAAGTGCAATGTTGAAAGTCGGGATCTCTATCTTCTTATCTCATGTTCTCTATTGAAAATCTCGTGCTTGTACTCTTGTTAACTTTACTATTACAGAGATCGCCTGAACTTTTTTTTTTTTTTAATTGGTCCTGTGCGCAACAAATAACTTACTTGGTCTTTCTGCTGCCACTGCTTGATCTGCTGCATTCCATTATTTAACAAAAACATAAAAAAACCTTGTATTCATGCTGAGTGCAATGCATGTTCTGTATGGCGGCTCCTGCTGTCGCTGCGGCTGCTGCTGCTTACTACAACTACATATAATTCAAGAGAAAGGGTTTAGTCAAATCTAAACTCGATAAATGATAACCCAAACACGTAATTCCCCTTTTTTTTCAAAACTATATTCTGAAAGCGATTCTTTCTTATTCAATCAACAAAACGCTAGAAGCTCTTTGAACAATCGCTTCTTATGTTAATCTGCCTCCAGTGGCGTTAAACCAATATTAAAAATTAATCAAACTCTTGCCGCGCGGGATTAGCCGAGCGGTCTCAGGCGCTGTAGTCATGGACTGTGCAGCTGGTCCCTGCGGAGGTTCGAGTACTCCCTCGGGCATGGGTGTGTGCGTTTGTCCTTAGGATAATTTAGGTTAAGTAGAGTGTAAGCTTAGGGACTGATGACCTTAGTAGTTAAGTCCCATAAGATTTCAGACACATTTGAACATTTTTAATCAAACTCTTGAGACAGAGTGAAATACTTCTCAATTAAATACACAGTGAAACAATTCCCTGACAATTACAAAAGAAATAAATGACAAAAATCAATACTTAATCTATTCGCCTAACAATGGTTTCCCTGAAGAATTCAACTCCTATCATTATCAAAATTACCGTCTGCTGCTGCGCACATACACAAACCCTTTTCTTTAAATTAATAAGCGCGCTGCAAATTATAAAAAATATCAACTCACTACCAAATCGTGTGTCGCTGCTGGCGGACACGGCAGTACGGCAGCTCGGCGACGGCCCCTCGCCCGACACACGTGCGCACCACAGCAGGCGGGCTCCTGCACTGGCTTCCAAACTGCCACTAGTTAATCCGTGCGCTGAGAGGCGCGACAGCAATATCTTAGATTCCAGAGCTTGTGTATGCGCCCTGTAGCCAACCTTTAAATCCTAAGAGAGTATTGCCAACTCTCAATGTATAAGACACCACAACATGCACTCACTTTATCACTCGGACACATGTCGTACAGGCGGCGGTGGTGCTAGCTGTAGCCCGGGCAGGCTCATTCTGTGCTGCGTTTCCGTGTTGTTAACACGCATGGTGCACAGTACGATGGGGCGGAAAGGAAACTATACGTCATTTGAAAAGAGAGAACTTGTTATTTTACATCACGCTAAAGGACTTTCCGAGAGACAGATTGCCGCATTGTTACAAATGAATAAGAGTACTGTATGTGATATTATACGAAGATTCAACAGAGTAGATAGTACTGAAGACAATCCAGAAACAGGGCGACCAAAGAAGCAGAGTAGAAGAGAGGAAACCGGAGTAATAAGAAAAATTAAAATAAATTCAAGGTTGTCAGCAACGAAAATTACTGCCGCTCTGCAGCAGGAATATGGGAAGGATGTGCGTCCTGAAACAGTCCCACGAATTATCAGACGAGAGGCGTATAATGGTCGAGTAAGCAGAAAGAAGCCTATGGTAAATGAGAGGAATAGAAAGCAACGACTGGACTTCGCAAAGCAGCACGTACATAAAAGTGTCAATTGGCGGGACGAACTAGGTTTTGTCTATAAATGTCAAGTGCAGATGTTCTCCTCAAACGGAAGACCTTTGACTTGGAGAAAACCATGTGAAGAGTTTCAATCGAAGCATCTGCAACCCACAGTTAAACAAGGTACTCGAGGTGTCATGATTTGGGATTCCATGTCGTCATCTGGGGTATGCGAATTAGCATTCATTGAAGGTACAGCCGGCCGCTGTGGTCGAGCCGCTCTAGGCGCTTCAGTCCGGAACCACGCGGCTGCTACGGTCGCAGGTTCGAATCCCTGCCTCGGGAATGGATGTGTGTGATGTCCTTAGGTTAGTTGGATTTAAGTAGCTCTAAGTCTAGGGGACTGATGACCTGTTAAGTCCCATAGTGCTTAGAGCCATTTGAACCACTGAAAGTACAATCGACGAGCAGAAGTATCTGAACATCCTAAAAGAGAACCTACCGCAAAGTGCTACAAGTTCCGGGCTTTCGACGACGTTCAAATTGTACCAAGACAATGACCTGAAGCATAAAGCGAATATTGTGAGACTATGGAGGCTAATTGCCCTAAGGTTTTGGATACTCCCCCTCAGAGTCAAGACTTGATCCCAATAGAAAATCTTTGGAGTGAATTGAAGCGAAAAGTACGACAAACGCCAGTGACATCAAAACAAGTTTTAAAGGAACGAATACTGGAAGAATGGCGACGATTAAGTCTTGATTATACACGAAAGCTCGTTCACAGCATGCCCATACGCTTGGGACAAGTGATTAAGCAAAAAGGAGTGCATACTAGGTATTAAAATGTACAAGACTGTGATTGTTATACTTGCCGCCCGAAAACTTTGGAGGCAGTGATAGTGGGCATCTTTCTTTATGTACTAATGTTTATGTTGTTCAAGTTAAGTTTGCAAATAAGAAAATGCTGTTCTGTTATTTACGAGTATTACATGATCCTATATCATTTTGTACCGAGACAACTCCTGTAATATGTTACACCTATATGTGACGAAGTAAAAATAAAACATAACACTGGCTGCCGAATAATTTTGTTAGTCACTGTATAAGTTAGCTCGACCGTGTGGATTGGGCGCCAAAACACACTAGCGCTTGCGGGACCTCTGGGGCTACATGCTTCGCGTGTACGCTGCCTGCACTTTTTATAGCTCTAATTCGACGACATGCCAAATGTTTCATTTCAATGGCCATTTCTGTGCTGCAAAACACAGGAATTTATAGTGAGAACATTGTTTACAAGTACGGTTTGGCGAAATACTTCCCTCATAGAATTCAAAGGTTTATAGATGTACTCACATTGTGACCAAGTTTAAATCCTTTGTTCACTCTGTGAGACTTTGCTCCATGTTCAAAGATCGCTAATGATCTTTCGTTTATTCATCCGTGAAAGTAGGTCATAGTGTACATTACTGTGCCACTTATCTAGTACTATTACGGGAATCAGAAATTACCATAAGCATTTAATAAGTAACAAAACATTGTTTTTCTCGGTGAATGTTGCTTGAAAAAATGCGGAATTTTTCGTGGGACGTAGTGAAATGTTCCAGCTTAAGCGCCTATTATGTTCGTGAAGTTCCAATAGTGACGGAAGAACCAGAGCATCGCAGATTTTCGTAGGCGCTTGCATAATGTCTTTGGAGATCTGATAGTGAAGAAAAGCACGGTGAGTCGGCGGGGGGAGGCATCTGTCATCATCGCAGCAAGGTCGCCCAAACCTGTCCGACTTCCCGCGTGTCGTCGGGCCGCACACAGTTGTGGCTCCTGCAGTGTTGGAACGTGCTGACACTGTCATTCGAGATGATCGACGGATCACGATCAAACAGCTCCCTGCTCAATTGGACGTCTCTACTGATAGTGCTGATACACTCGCCCACCAGTTGAGGCACTCAAAGGTGTATGCCCACGGAGTTCTTCGCTGCCTAACAGAAGACCATAAACAGCAAAGAAGGACCATCTGTGCGGGATTATTTGCGTACGACCAGTTTTCCTCGAACATCGTCACAGGCGATGACACTTCGAATCGGAAACAAAACGGCAATCCATGTAGTGGCGCCACACAACCTATAGCTCTGAGCAGAAGTTCAAAGCCACACCCTCGGCCGGTAAATTCATGGCGACGGTCTTCTGGGACTCTGAGGAGGTGTTTTGTTTAATGTCCGTCCATCCCTCTTCCCCCCCCCCCCACCCCCCGACCCTTCCCCCACCCCTCGTGGGGCAACCATCAACTATGAAGTGTACTGCTAAACCGGCAGGACAGGACAGGTAGTTTAAATTGTGGAAAGGGGCCGAAATAAGCGGCTCTCGGTTACACTCGAACATACAACTTTATTTATTTGACCTAACATTACAAGAGCCAAGAAAATTTTTTAAAAAACACAGCACTAATTTTTTGGAACTTAATTACCGGCTGAATGCGCCATACAATCTCATGCCTTAAGAGCATGACCACTTTCATTTAAAATCGGCTGAAAGCCAATGACTTAGGACACAAACCAAAATCAGCATTTTTAAAAAGCAAAAGGCCTTATCTTAAAACATTTCTTTAATTCGGCTGAAGGCCGAAACAATCTGACACTTTAAGAGCAAAACAACTTTAATTTAAAAATCGGCTGAAGGCGCATCACTTAAGACTCAAACCAAAATAAATGTTTAAAAGGTCTAAAGGCCCTACCTTAAAACAGTTCTTTAATTAGGCTGAAGAGCCAAACAATCTGACGCCTTAAGAGCAAAATAACTTTAATTTAAAAATCGGCTGAAGGCCCATCACTTAAAACCCACACCGAAATAAATTTTCAAATGGCCAAAGGCCTTACCTTAAAACAGTTCTTTAAATAGGCTGAAGGCCTAAACAATCTGACACCTTAAGAGCTAATTCAAAATCGACTGAAAGCCATACAAATACAAATAACAAGAAAAAATAAGAACAGGCAGCACACCCAACGGCACTCATAAGTTTCCGAGGGTAGCCCTGCAATTCAAACACTAACGCTCGCTTAGGTGAGACAGGCAGTCGGCCCAACCATTGCCGAACCGACGACAACCCAACCGCCAGACAGTCAACGGACCCACCGACAAGATAACTTCCGCTCCACCCGACCAGCACACAGCAGGGAGTTCAACGAAACAACGTAGAAGGTATTGGAGCCCACAACCAATTATATATTGAGTTGTCAAATTATACACCGTGCTGGACAGCGACAACACGATGAGGAAAATACAGTGCCTGAATTTACGTCAACGGCCAGGGCAGGTAACCAGAACGTTAACGGCCACAATTCAAAATAACCAAGTACAGTTAAACTCTACCGGAGGGTGGCTAGAGTTTGCCAACATGAAAACACACGTTGTTGCTCGCCGGAATGTCCCAACAGCCGACAACGAAATCCGAACGACACAATGTGAACAGTCGTGACTTGCCGGTAATTAAGTCGAAATTCAACTTTCGTGTCAAGGATCGGTGAGCCACGGACGTCGTAGCAATGGGAAGAGCACCACACACACTCCGACCGCGCGTGGACGCCGCCAGCGGCCTCGGAAAAACTACGCGCCGCGGAGATTTCCTCGCTGCTCCACGCCAACCGACCAACTGTCCAGGTCCGGAAACGGTGAATGGATCAAGTATACGTCGGCCGATGAGACGATCAACCGAACGACCAACCAACGGTCGTCCCGCTCCAATCTCCCTCCGCCGGACAGTTGGTGCGTGTCGCCAGCGGTCGGCGAGCACTGGCTGTCGGCGACTCACCGGCGCTCCGTCCCCCGACTTCACTCCTACTGCGTCCTGGGATAAACGCGAGTCGTGCACGGCTCGCTGCTTCAGATGTTCATCGCCACAAAAATGCAAACGAACTTCTTCTCCATGACAACGCATGGCCTCCCACACCTCTGTCCACCAGAGAGGAGCTCGCAGAACGTCACTGCACTGTCCTTCGTCGTCCACCCTAAAGCCCAAACCTCGTTGCTGTTTGGCCCAATGACGGATACACTCTACGGGAAGCAGCACGTGGATGCCGAAGAGGTTATCTATTGGTGCACCAAGATGTTAGCTCCGACGTCGACCAATAGAGTTCTACCGTGCGGGCATTCAGGCCTTACCAGTAAGGTGTTGTAAGGCCGTCGCATTGGACGGAGATTATATGAAAAATATCGTTTTGTAGGCAAAAGAGTGAGGAATGATATAATATATTGGAACCCTGAAAAAAAAAACCTGTTTACAAAAAATGTTGCATTACTTATACAACGATCCTCGTAAATAGGTTCCCTTTCATTCTGTTTTTGATGCTTTGTGGTCTTGTAAACCATGTGACTCGTGAGAGGCATATGTAACCTTTTTACTAAATTCTGCTATATTTTGGTGAATAAAAATTCGAAGTTGTATTGAATACCGTTTATTCATTTCTCACCCAGAGCTGTTCTCGAGTGCTCACTTATACCTGTTTAGATCAGTTGTTTATACGAATTTATAAATACGTTGTGCCTCGAGCGGAATCGCTACTCAGACAAGCTGTGATGAGATGGAATAGTTTTAATTGCATGCATTTTATAGCAAGTATAAGATAGGATTGCGACGCTGTGTGCTTTCAGAGTTTCTGCTAAACCTGAATATACTCGTATTCTATGTGACAACTGTGAGTCATGTTTATTGCGAACAGTTGTTAGATTATAAGAAGTGCGGCTTTATATCCCCTTTGCAAGCGTTCTTTCTATAACAGAGGACGCAAATATACTTTCGTATCGAGCTAGGAGGTTTGAGTGTGTTGATTATTCGAGATTTCTTGTATTTAACACTGCACTATGAAAGTCTTTCCTACTTCTTAATCCGTCATCAGTTGAAGTCACATCACATTATTCATATGAAGGTCAAACGTTTGCATAAAAATCGGCATATTTTCAGGTCATTTACACTGAAAGTATACTAGTTAAATAGTCAGATTAAGTTCAGAAAGTATTACAAGCCTTCCAGGTTGATGTAGCAGCGTACAAAATAGCCAGCCACGCACAATACGGGGATTGTTGGTCAGATTTCTGTGATGCAACGAACATACCATCATTCATGTATTTATTTCCATCTAGTGAAGATAAAATGTTCTTTCTTCAGTTAAATAATGGAATTAAATAACTTCCTTCTTCCAAACAAGTAAATTTGGTACGTTTGTAATAACACAGATTTTTAAAAGAAAATAGGAATTTTACAACGCAAGCACGTTTCAAAAACGTTACAGCGTTTATATGGAAGAGGGCAGCGGTTGTCGAAGTGTAATCTGGCAGTTACAACCGCATTTCCGGAATCGACATCGGAGTATTTAATGAACAGCTAAAAGCGCTAATGCCAAATCGGTTAACGAAATCCGGATTTAGGAGCTGCATGTAAACAGTATAACAAACACGTTGGTTGCAATGGCGAGTATTTCTCGAAATACACAAGCTGCGGACAGATCAGTGGCTAACGATTAATTCACTAGCGTCAAATTTTTTTCCAGCTACGAAATCATCACAAAAAAATAAAAAAATAAAAACCGAGACGGGCAGCAAATAAAACTGCTAATAAATTAGCGTGAAAATCATTTAACTTCGTCGTTGGGTGAATTTTTCCCATTCTTCGCGCGGCGGTCAACTTGTTAAAGACAGAAATTTCTTTTTGCGAGTCACTTTTGTTCGTGGTTCTAAACATGAAGTCAAATGTCGTTTTACCGCGAGTTATTATAATGCTCTTGGTTTAGCGTGGGTCTAGCTAAGCCGTCGGTACGGACAATGTTGCGGCCAGTTTTACATACATATAACAAAAGGAATTACAAAGACTATTAAAGTAATGGAATCATTGGTTAGACGGCCATCCCTACGTTACAGCAGTGGTTCGGAGTTGCTCCTCCAGGTCCCCTGTATTAGTCATCACAAAGGAAAACTCTTGCTCTTATTTATTTCTTTTTTTATTCTTTAAAACCGTCACACAGCATTTTTGTTGTTATTGTTGTTACTGTCTTCAGTCCGAAGACTGGTTTGAAGCAGCACTCCGCGCTGCTCTATCCTGTACGAGCTTCTTCATCTCCGAAGCATCTACTTCAACTTACATCCTTCTGAACCTGCTTACTGTATTCATCTGCTGGTCTCTCTCTACGATGTTTACAACCAACACTTCCCTCCAATACAAAACTGGTGATCTCTTGATGTCTTAGCATGTGTCCTGCCAACCGATCCCTTATATCAGCCATGCTGCAGCACAAATTTCTCTTCTCTGTTCAGTAGCTCCCCAGTAATTACGTGATCTGCCCATCTAATGTGTAGCGCCATATTTGGAAAACTACTCTTCTTGTCTAAATTGTTTGTCGTCCATGTTTTACATCCATACATGGCTAGACTCCATACAGATACCTTCAGGAAAGACTTCCTAACCCTTAAGTCTATATTCGATGTTAACAAATTTCTCTTCTTCAGAAATACTTTCCTTGCCATTGCCAGTCTATATTTTATATCCTCTACTTCGGTCATCACAATTTATTTTACTGCCCAAATAACAAAATTCATCTTCTAGTTCAAGTGTCTCGTTTCCTAATCTAATCAGCATGACCTAATTTAAGTCGACTACATTCCATTATCTATGTCTTGATTTTGTTGATGTTCACCTTATACAGTCCTTTCAACACACTGCCCATTCCGTTCAGCTACTCTTCAACGTTCTTTACTGTGTCTGACTTAATTACAATGTCATTGGCAAACCTCAAAGCTTTTATTTCTTCTCTCTCAACCTTAATTCCTACTCCAAATTCTTCTTTGGTTTCCTTTACTGCTTGCTGAATGTACAGATTGAATAATGTTGGGGATAAGCTACAATCTTGACTCATTCTCTTCTCAACCACTGCTTCCTTTTCAGGCCCCTCGAATCTTACAACAGCCGTTTGATTTCTGTACAAATTGTAAATAGCCTTTGGATCTTTGTATTTTACCCCGCTACTTTCATAACTTCAAAGAGAGTACCCCAGTTAGCATTATCAAAAGCTTTCTCTAAGTCTTCCTATGCTATAAACGTAGGTTTGCATTTCCTTAACCTATCTTCTAAGACAAACCGTAGCGTCAGTATTGGCTCTTCTGCTCCAAATTTCTCCGGAATGCAGACTGATCTTCCCCGAGTTTGGCTTCTAACAGTTTTTCCATTCTTCTGTAAGGAATTTATGTTAGTATTTTGCCAGATGGTCCTATGGTATTAGTGGCCGGAAAACCGCAGCTGGTGTAATTCAGCCGCCTTATGCGAGTCTTTCTGTTTGACCCCACTTCTGCTATTTTCGCGTCAATAAAGATGAGACGAAGTGGTGTGATCTGCATGGACACCCAATCCCCGAGTGAAGAAAATTTCCTACGTGGTCGGGATTCGAAACCGGGACCCCGCGGTCTAGTGGCGGAGACGCTAACCACTTATTTTTATTTTTATCAGATTGACTTGGTATTTTCATGAAAATCAGACAACCATAGTCAAATCATCATTTAATATCAGCTACAAAAAGAAAATCAACAAATTAGTTCAAGCACAAGCAATTATTAAATTCTAAATGGGAAAACAAACCCATTATCCCACCCTTCTTTTCATTTTTTTATATACATGTGGAAGAGAAAAAGTGACAAAACAAAGCTACAAGGGAAGGGACTCGAGCTCAGGAAAGAAACAGGGATCACAAGGGGAACTTAACCAACACCCTGACGGTTAAACACAAGAAAAAGCATATTCGCAAAAAACGTTCGGTATTGTGGCAACCGCTGCCATTTCCAATGCGCAGTTGTCAGATAATGGTGGAAAACGCGGGGATCCGGCTCATTCCCACCTTCAACGACATAGTGAACATAGTAACCCACGAGCCAGACAATCGTGTTAGTTTTTGTCTGAGGAAAAAAGGATATGTGCGGATGTAGGAGAACGTAGTCTGGGAAAGCGGTTTCAGGCCCTCGAGTGAGGAGACGCAGAAAATATTAGATACAGGCTCCCAGGTAGATGCCATTTTCATTGACTTCCGGAAGGCGTTCGATACAGTTCCGCACTGTCGCCTGATAAACAAAGTAAGAGCCGACGGAATATCAGACCAGCTGTGTGACTGGATTGAAGAGTTTTTAGCAAACAGAACACAGCATGTTGTTGTCAATGGAGACACGTCTACAGACGTTAAAGTAACCTCTGGCGTGCCACAGGGAAGCGTTATGGGACCATTGCTTTTCACAATATATATAAATGACCTAGTAGATAGCGTCGGAGGTTCCATGCGGCTTTTCGCGGATGATGCTGTAGTATACAGAGAAGTTGCAGCATTAGAAAATTGCAGCGAAATGCAGGAAGATCTGCAGCGGATAGGCACTTGGTGCAGGGAGTGGCAACTGACCCTTAACATAGACAAATGTAATGTATTGCGAATACATAGAAAGAAGGATCCTTTATTGTATGATTATATGATAGCGGAACAAACACTGGTAGCAGTTACTTCCGTAAAATATCTGGGAGTGTGCGTGCGGAACGATTTGAAGTGGAATGAGCATATAAAATTAATTGTTGGTAAGGCGGGTACCAGGTTCAGATTCATTGGAAGAGTCCTTAGAAAATGTAGTCCATCAACAAAGGAGGTGGCTTACAAAACACTCGTTCGACCTATACTTGAGTATTGCTCATCAGTGTGGGATCCATACCAGGTCGGGTTGACAGAGGAGATAGAGACGATCCAAAGAAGAGCGGCGCGTTTCGTCACAGAGTTATTTAGTAAGCGTGATGGCGTACGGAGATGTTTAGCAAACTCAAGTGGCAGACTCTGCAAGAGAGGCGCTCTGCATCGCGGTGTATCTTGGTATGCAGGAATGAGCATATAAAATTAATTGTTGGTAAGGCAGGTACCAGGTTCAGTTTCATTGGGAGAGTCCTTAGAAAATGTAGTCCATCAACAAAGGAGGTGGCATTCTGGATGAGGTACCGAATATATTGCTCCTCCCTAATTATACCTCCCGACGAGATGACGAATGTAAAATTAGAGAGATTCGAGCGCGCACAGAGGCTTTCCGGCAGTCGTTCTTCCCGCGAACCATACGCGACTGGAACAGGAAAGGGAGGTAATGACAGTGGCACCTAAAGTGCCCTCCGCCACACACCGTTGGGTGGCTTGCGGAGTATAAATGTAGATGTAGATGTAGATGAAAGCTAATTGACGGCGCACCCAGAGCCAATGATCCCGTCCGCAACCAACAGGCCTGTGAAGCAATGTGTCAGTCTGATGACATTCCTCGCACTGATCAGTCGGACGAAGGCCAATGCGAAAAAGACGATCACCAGTAGGTATCAGACGGTGAATGACCTTATACCACGTTGAAACAACCTCCATCGGCAATATAGGACCAGACCGTTTTCCAAGACGTTGACGGGGAAGCAAGTTCAACAGAAGAAGGGGACATAGTGCACCCCAACGGGGTGATAGCATGTTGCTAGTAATATGTGTCACAAAAAGTATATCAGTACCTAGGATACCGATAATTAAAAAGTATTCACAAATGTGCTGCAATTTAGGATTAATGCGCTCAACATCAACAGGAGGGGTCAGACTGACCGGCCGGTTGCGGGAAAGTAAACGAGAAGTAACTGAATGCGGAGCCCGTGTACAGGATAAAACATTGCGGTGGGCAAATAAGGTGGATATCTTCACTTTGATATCGGAACGACCCAATCCTCCAAGCTTTCGAGGCCTGGCCACGACTTCATACCGGACACGAAAGATATAGCGGCGCCACAGGAATCGACCAGACAGCTGTTTCAGTCTGCGGGCCATCATCGGGGGAAGCGGGAAAACCTGGGCAACGTAATATACTCTACTGAAGACATGTGTCTCTAAAACCCGTACCTTGAGATGGAGGCTAATGGAACGGCGTTCATGTTCAAGGATCGCCCCATGAACACGACTCGTAACCTCATGCCAATTTAGTGTCGCCATTTTCATCGGATTGCGGTCCACTAAGATCGATTGACGACCGTCGCCCAAGGAATGAAGACATGATCGAAGCCTCTCAATGGTAGGAACGTGAATTAATCCGCAAGACGACAACATGAATCCAAGGTGATAATGAGATTTTGACACTGCAGCGGAGTGTGCGCTGATATGAAACTTCCTGGCAGATTAAAACTGTGTGCCGGACCGAGACACCAACTCGGGACCTTCGCCTTTCGCGGGCAAGTGCTCTACCAACTGAGCTATCCAAGCACGACTAACGCCCCGTCCACACAGTACATAGTTATGGAAGGTTCGTAGGAGAGCTTCTGCGAAGTTTAGAAAGTAGGAGACGAGGTAATGGCGGAAGTAAAGCTGTGTGGACGGGGCGTAAGTCGTGCTAGGGTAGCTCAGTTGGTAGAGCACTTGCCTGCGAAAGGCAAAGGTCCCGAGTTCGAGTCTCGGTCCGGCACACAGCTTTAATCTGCCAGGAAGTTTGAATCCAAGGTATCCTTAAGCCTCGGTACGTCCTCGACACGTCGTACTAGAACCATGAAGTCATCGGCGTATGCACGGACCGAAAAAAGTTCCCCCAATATAGTCCAGCCACGTAATTGCATGGCGAGGCGGCGAAGTAAGGGCTCTAAGGACAATACAAAAAGGGACGTGGATAAGGGGCTTCCCTGGGATAAACCGCGTCGGACCTCGGAGTAGTTTTCTAATAATGGGCGTGTAATGACAAATGTGATGGCCACAGCTTTTCTTATGGACCGGTTGGATATTGGAGTAGTTGTCTAATAATGGGCGCGTAGTGACAAATATGATGGCCACAGCTTTTCTTATGGTCCGCTTGGGTATTGGCCTATAGCTCTGGAAAACCATGCAAAGCCTATACTAGGGTAGCTGGACCTCGTAACTTTCGTGAGTAGACGTTGCGGCTTATAATTTTTTTTTATTCCTTTAATTACAGTAACGACCACAGCATGTGACACTTGCCTTTATCACAGAGTAGCAGCTGTCCTCTTAAAAGGAGAAATAATCATACATTTTTAACTGTATCTTCACATTTAATTCCGCCACTTATTTTGATGTACGTTTATCAAGTGACTGAACCCTGATAAAAAGTAATTAAAATTGTCAATGTTTTCCATAAACGCTCGCGAAATTATCTCTACTCGCTGTCTTGGCAACCAGCGGGTAGTCTGAGAACGTATCTTCCGCTTCCCTCCAAGTACTTTTTGTATGCGAGGTCTGTACAAAAAATTCCAGAACTTTGTCCACAAAATTTTTCTACGCTCAGCTTTCCCTTATTGTGCATGGTCTCCTTCGAAAAATTCCCGCCACAATTGATACACCGCTCCCAGAACCGTCTCCACTTCCGGAGGCAGTCTTGGTACGCCTCTTACTGGATCGCGCGAAGCGCTGTCTGGTAATTTTCTGTTATTTCGTCCAACGTCGGAAATCTTCGTCGTTTCAACGGGGTTTTCAACTTTGGAATAAAATAAAGTGCGCAGGGGTCACGTATGGAGAGCACGGAGGATGAAACAGCACAGTGATTTCGTTTTTCGTGCGGTAGTCACACATCAACAGCGATGGAATTGCGGGTGCGTTATCGCGTTGCAAGAGCCATGAATTGGCTCGCCACATTTCAGGCCGTTTCCTCCTCACATTTTCTCGCAGGCGTCACAACACGTCCCGGTAGTACAATTGATTAACAGTTTGTCCCTGTGGCACGTTGACGTTCCTGTCATGAGGTTCGTCGCTAGACATCAAAGATAATCGTGAACGAGGTCATCTTTAACTTCCGTCCGGTCATTTTTAAACTGTGTGAACCATGCGTAACACCGAGTACGGCTTAAGCACTCATCGCCGTAGGCTTCCTGCATCATTTGGTGTGTTCAAATTCAAATGGTTCAAATGACTCTGAGCACTATGGGACTTAACATCTGAGGTCATCAGTCCCCTAGAACTTAGAACTACTTAAACCTAACTAACCTAAGGACATCACACACATCCATGCCCGAGGCAGGATTCGAACCTGCGACCGTAGCCGTCGCGCGGTTCCGGACTGAAGCGCCTAGAACCGCTCGACCACATCGACCGGCCATTTGGTGTGTCTCTGTAAAGGTTTACTTTAGTTTCAAGCAAAATTTAATGGAGACGCGTTGGTCCTCCAACTCTGCCATCTCGAAATTCGCAAACTGTATGACACAACATTCTACTCCATACAGCACTGAACAATAACTGAGAGACGTACAACAATGAAACTTCCGGCAGTTACACACTAAACACAGGGGTGTGCAAGGATGCCAATCGCATTTCTCTCCAACACACCACTGGCACGAAATCAGCAATATTCTGGACATTTTTGAACAGACCTCGCTTTACACGAATAACAGTAGGTAAACGAAAATGTGTGGCTAGGGCCTCCCGTCGGGTAGACCGTTCGGGTGGTGCAAGTCTTTCGAGTTGACGCCACTTCGGTGACTTGCGTGTCGATGGAGATGAAATGATGATGATACGGGCAACACAACACCCAGTCCCTGAGCGAAGAAAATCTCCGACCCAGCCGGGAATCAAATCCAGGCCGTTAGGTATGACATTCCGTCGCGCTGACCACTCACCTACCACGGGCGGACAAAAATGATCGTATGACATTTATTGGCCGGGATATCCCCTTCGGTGTTCGGTCGCCGTATTGCAAGTCGTTAATGCTCTGCCTTACGTTTGCCAGTCACTTTAGGGCACAATGTACAGATTGTGTAAGGGAAAGATTGTGGAGATTTGTCGGTACAAGAGCGGCAGAGTGCGAGGGTATATAATCAGGGATCAAGAAAGGGTGATTGGTGTAATGTTTGCAGTAAGTATAGGAAGTCGGAAGTTGTTCAGTGTGGCAGTGGGTGCGGGAAGGGGGGGGGGGGGGGGGGGGGAAGGGCGGGATGTTAACGAATTGATCCTTGTGTGGGAGGGTAGGCGGATACTGAAGGAGAGGCGGAGTGTTTGCCATTCGAAGATCTATCAGGCTGCAAAAATTTTGGTGGGCCGTAAATATAGGTGACATTGCCATAAAAGAGGGCTGGTAGTATTAAGGCTTGGTAGATATGGAATACGTAGCACACCAAAGACGTAATGAGACAAGTGGCATTGCACCCGAAGTAAGTACTTTATTTCAATTTCGCGTTTACAAGGATTCAAAGTAATCCTCTTACACTTCCACGCAACGTTTATATCGATCATACAAGTTGTTGAAAGAATGCTGGAGGTAATGATTACCTCACGGAGGAATTGGTTACGAATCACTCCAGAAAAATTGAAAAATCAAAAAACAGTCATCTTTTCTTGGTACTGATTTCTGCAACCTGAGACTTTTCTGCCTCGGTGACGATGTTATATTTGGAGCGTTACTTGAAGAACGTTATCTCTTTTCAGATATGAAAAATATTTCAAAGTTATTTTCTTGTGCGAATGTGGGCTCTTTTCTTAAGTAAATGTTTCATGTTGTCTGTGAAAAGTGTAATACAACGCGTATCAACTGAGAATTCAGGAGAACTCAGCCTGTGGCTGAGACGAACCGGAGGAATTGTATTTTCAAATGTTTTATAACAAAATGAAAGTGAGGAGCGAAGCTCCCCTCAGCAGAGTATATTGGTTCCCTCTTGTCTCCATCGAACTGAGCAGACGTATTTTCTCTGTTGCTGTAGTAGAATTAGTTTCGATTTATAATTAAATATGATGAAAACGGGTTATATTTATGTTTCATTTAAAAGGTAGTTATTAAGTGGTAGTTACATGATTTGCGATTTTTGTAATATTTGTTTGAGAAAAGTTAGCTGGAACTGCGAGCTCAGCAGATCATGGAAAGGAGACGCAATGTTCCGAATGCAGTTAGCGTTCATCCACTCATTTCATTCTGCTATAAGCAAAGCGCGTCCCTGATATTATTTGAGGACCATTTAAAACTGACTTGCCATCATTTTGGGCAATCGTAAATTACACATGATCTGGCCATGGTCTCCGAACTGTGAATCTGCTGCTGTTGTTTCTGTCACATTCGGGCCCTACAGAACTGAAGCTGGTGTTAAATTACTACGGCTCGTGAATGGTAAAAACTTCAGGAGCCGATATTGTTTTGAAACAAAGACCGTTGCTCCATTGCTCAATGAGAAGCAAATGAAATTGATTTGACAAGTTGATTCTTACAAAATTTGCTACTTTATTCAAATACCGGAGCAAAATAACGCGTCCCACGCCAATCCATTCTCTGACGTTTTGCCTCTAGGTCGAACAGGAAACACCAGCTTTTATCCCCAGTTAAACTATTTTCAACAGATAAGGATGCTCGACAACTGTGGCTATGAAATTGGCACAACATGCAGTTCGGTGCCATTTCTGTCCTTTTGTCAATGAGTGTGGCACACACCGGGAACAAATCTTTCTCTCATTGCAAATCGCTTTGCCCTGGCCGTTTCCTTACTGACACCAAGTTTCACTGCAAGCGTCCTGGTGGTAGTTCTGACAACAACTCCCTTCGTTTTTTTTTTCATATTTCCATATTTTCCAGGACGTCCGACACATGACTCATCTTCCAAGAACTCTCTTCCACTCTTAAATACTGAAAACCAGCGGAAAACTTGTGTCAGTCATCGCCGTAAACAAGTTGCATTTTTTCGTAGGCTTCTGATACCGTATTACCCAATTAACAGTAAAACTTCATCAAAGCCACGTGATTCATGATGCTACGTTTGACCACTTCTACTTGAACAGCGTTACTTTAACGGCAGCTGCGCGGGAGATGGGGGATTCATCGACGCGATCAAAATGTCTGTGTGTTTAGCACAGTCTACCGGGCGAGCTGGTAACTATACTTGCCCCGTTTCTGGAAAATGCTCCTCGAAAAAAGTCAGTCTCATTATTTAACACACTGGGTATGGTGCAGAGATACAACTGTGAGGTTGTCCCTATTTTAATTGTATTTATTTTTTCAACTTTCGCGTTTACTGGAACACGGCAGATAGCCCAAGACAATTCCCTACGTTAAGCAGTGCTGCAGAATAAAACGGCACCAAGTAGGAAGTTGGTTCCCACGAAGGCAGAGGTAGCGACCAAACC
Organism: Schistocerca serialis cubense; assembly: GCF_023864345.2. Taxonomy (NCBI): domain Eukaryota; kingdom Metazoa; phylum Arthropoda; class Insecta; order Orthoptera; family Acrididae; genus Schistocerca; species Schistocerca serialis. The sequence continues at coordinate 764,423,422 of NC_064642.1, read as the reverse complement.
AAATGGCGCGATGGTGAATCATGAGCGTGGCGAGAGGAACGCATGCCTTAAGAATAGGTCTTTACGCGTCTGCTCACGCAAGATCACTAAAATGAATGATAATTTGGCTTTAAATAGAAACTGAAATTAAGTACTGGAAAGAAACTGTTAAAACTAACTGGAGCTGACGGCCACTGTTGATGGTGGCTACATCTTTGTTAGAGGCCAATTGACTTCTAGAGAAATGCTATAAAATTTAGAAAACATTATACCTTTTAACGCCACCATTAGTTTTGCGGGGCCAGCTTATGTTATTTAAGGCGAAACGGAATCATTGCTTGGAGACGGTGGCCAGATCATTTAAGGTTCCGCGCTTGCATCCAAGTCTGCAGAACGCATCGCGGCGATTGGCAACTAGGGACGCTGTAGCAAGCTGCAAACGAATAAGTAGTAGAATACTAATTGTATTCGGCCGTTGCGTCTCCACGCCGCGGTCCGTTAAGCCCGCACGGTCGATGACTGTAGCAATAAAACACTAAAGCAGTCCCCCACTACATGAATGACATGTAGCAAGCGGGTAAGGGAGGAATCAAAGGCTCCTTCCTCCCTGGATAAGCGAGTCCTGAAGAAAACGAGACAAGAAATAGCGAAACAGATCTATAGTACTGCAGTCTCGGTTTTTAGGATGGCAGTTATCCAGGAAGGCTATCCACTGATAGCCATCACCTCGCCGCAGGAGGAATTGGTACAGATGGCCCTCTTTGAAAAGATTGGGGGGGGGGGGGGAGGGGGAGGGGGAAATGGCCCAGGTCCCAACTTCAAGAGGGTCTATCTAGATCGTGGTGCCCTTATTTTTGTGTATGAGGGTCTGCACACGGTGGAATGGCCCAAGGACAAGGTGCCCATGGTATTCCCGTTGGAAGATGCGAAGCTGCTGGTTAAGACTGCAGCGGAGCTTCTTAAGGCCGCAAAGATATCAATATGGGTACCAAAGATCCTTAAGGAAGTCTCTCCAAAGATTCTGTTCGGGAAAATAGGGGCCCAGAACCCAAAAGTCTCGACAGAAGATTAGAGAGTGATCAACCAGAAGGTTGCACCGGAAGGACGAACCCTGGTGGTGGAGGTCGGAGAGAAGTCCCTGAAGGCGATGCGAGAGCAGGACCTGAAATTGTTTTTAGTGTTCCCGCAGGTCACCGTCAGGGTTCTCAAAGACCTTAAAGATGGCAGCAAGACGGAGACTGGAGGTGCTTCAGATTAATCTGCAGCACAGTAAAGGGTCCTGTGCTGCCGCGAGTCGCTGCCTGGGGAGGCGGGGCATGGCCCTGATACAAGAACCATATTTATATAAAGCGGTGTATCGGGCCTCGGAGGCAGTGGAGGTAAGCTGATTTATGCTAGGAATCTAAGAAACTCCAGAACATGCATCTAGGTTAGAAATGGATATCTGCTCGAGGGACTTAGTGACCATTAAAATGTATCAATGTGACGAAGGTATCATGAGGGAAATTGATTGGCCTCAGCATACCTTCCTTACGAAGGCAGCTCTCCTCCTCCCTTGGAGGTGAGACTTGCCATCGGCAAGGTGACCAACTGCTGGTGGAATGCGGCGCCACTGACCACAACCTAGTGTGGTGAAGCAAGGCCACCAACAGTAGAGGTGAGTACCTTATTGAAGTTCTTTTAGCTAGCAACTTAGAGGTCTTGAATAGGGGCAATGAACCTACATTAAGGAATAACAGAAGGGAAGAAGTAATTGACGCAACCTTTGGTTCCATGATTATGGGCAGCTACGTCAAAGAATGGCATGTGGTGATGGAGCCATCCTCATTGGGCCACATGTACATTAAATTCAAGGTTGAAATGGGAATCAGACAGACCATGACCTATTGGAATCCTAGGAAAACAGACTGAGAGACATGTAGGAGAGCTCTTGATTTAGGCTTATCGGAAATTTAAACCTCGATAAGGAATCCAGTAGAATTTGAGGAAGTAGCAGAGGCTGTTACCTCTGTCATAGTGACCTCATATCAGGACAACTGCACAATCATCAAGAAGTGCACAAATAGGAGTGTGTCTTGGTGGAATAACAATTTGGAAATGCAAAGAAAACAGGTATGGAGACTGATTAATATTGCGAGATGTAAAGGACAATGGGCTAAATATCGTGAGGCCCTTGTCAATTACAATCTTGCAATCAGACAAGCAAAGAAGGTATCCTGGAAGGCATTCAGTGAGGAAGTGGAGAGCACGGCTGGAGAAGCCTGACTTCACAAGATTCTCGCTAGAGCACCAATCAATCCAGGAGATACGTTGAGGAAGGACGATGGGGAATATACAAAGACAGCACATGAGATGCTGGAACTGCTCCTCAAAACTCACTTTCCTCAATATGCTCTGCCGGACAACACAGACCAAAATGTGATCCCGGAGAGACAATGGTTCTCAGGCACTTGAAGAGAGCACTGGGAATCCGCGAAGGAGAGTGTGAACTTTAATAAAATCGAATGAGTGGTGGGAAGATTCCAACCATTCAAGTCACCAGGCCCAGATGGAATCTTTCCAGCTCTCCTGCAACAGGCAGAAGAGAAGCTCATAAGAGTCCTGTGCAGGCTATTCAGGGTTAGCCTAGCAGTAGGAATCATTCCCAGTACTTGGAGGGCAGTAAAGGTTGTGTTCATTCCAAAGCCAGGGAGAATTGATCATGCCAAGGCCAAGGATGTGAGACCAATCACTCTGTCCTCCTTCATTCTCAAAACACTGGAAAAAACTGGTTAATGTATACGTTGGGGAGGTGCGGCTAAGTAGGGCCCCTCTATATTCAAACCAACACGTGTATCAACCAGGTAAATCGTGTGAGACAGTTCTCCACCAACTCGTTGGGAAGGTGGAGAAAGCACTTCACTTCCAAGAAATAGCCCTCTGCATCTTCCTGGATATCTAGGGGGCCTTCAGTAACACGACCTTCGATTCCATGGTCAGGGCAGCAGAGGTGCATGACCTGGGGACCATTATATGCAGGTGGACCAGGGCCATGCTTAGTGGAAGGAAGGTAGAGGCTATCATGATGAATGAAAAGATGCTAACTAACACCACTAGAGGCTGCCCACAAGGAAGAGTCTTGCCCGCTCTATTGTGGAATGTGGTGGTGAATGAACTCATTGAGGAACTAAATTCCAGACAATGCTTCTGCCAATGCTACTGCAAATTTACTGACACAGTTAGAAATATGGCACAAGGAGGATTGGACATCGTGCAAAATTGGTGCACTAAACAGGATATGAAGCTTAATCCTAAGAAGATTGTTGTGGTATCATTTACGAATAGACATATTCAACACTCAAGTTGGAATCGAAAGCTCTTCGATGAAACTCTACCTGTGAAGGGGATAGCGAAATACCCAGGGGTAACCTTAGATGAGCAGCTAACGTGGACCCCTCAAATTAAGAGCATCTGCTCCAAGGCAAAAAGTACTCTAGTGAGTACCAGAAGGGCTTGTGGCAAAAACTGGGGCCTAAGAACCAGTGGTATGCATTGGAAATACACCGCAGTGGTTAGACCTAGGATTTCTTACAGGGCTGTAGTGTGGTGTAAGAAGGTAGAACAGTGGGTTGCAGCTAAGGATCTTGCTAAGGTGCAGAGATTGGCGTGCTTAGCCATAAAAGGCGGAATTAGCAGCACACCAACTGCTGGAATGGAAGCCATCCTGGACATGACTCCACTACACCTGTGGGTCAAGATGGAGGCAGCAGCTGGGGCACACAGACCTAAAATTGGCAAAAATTGGGTCTCATTCGGATATCCAGAATCACACACTAACATAGTGAGTGAGATAAATGTAGGGATGGCTGGGGAAATGCCTGCCGACTATATAGTAACTCCAACCTGCTTCGACAAACTCTACAATATAATAATTGGAAGTAGTGAGTTCGACACCGTATGGGGGCATCGTTTGGTTCACCGATGGCTCGAAAATAGGCCAAGACGTTGGGGCAGGGCTGTACAGGGTTCAGCCAAGACTGGAGGGCATCATCTCTCTAGGAAAACTGACTTCTGTACTCCTAGCTGAAATTACTGCCATCAGGGCATGTGTGGAGGAGAATATGCGTAGGTGCTACAAGGACCGTAGCATCTACATCTATTCAGCCAGGCAGCCCCGAAATCATTGGCAGTTCCTGCAACAAGAAGCTCGTTGCAGAATGCCACAGAGCTCTGGTGGAGCTAGGGGGAAGCAATAGGGTAAACCTAGTGTGGGTCCCTGGCCACTCAGAGACCCGTGGCAATGAGCAAGCTGACAGATTGGCTAGGTTGGGGGCAAAAACTCCATTTATTGGACCAGAACTTGTCCTGACAATCACCAACGCTATGATCAAATTAGAACTATGTAACTGGCTTAGGAAACAGCACGTAGGATATTGGACCAAGGTCCATAAACAAAAACATTGTAAGGTAATGGTGCCCAAGCTATGTTTTAAAAGAAGCTCTGTAATCCTGGGATTGAACAGGAAAGAGATCAAACTCATGACTGGACTGATGACCGGCCATGTGAATGTCAATAACGGAAGAGGACCCCAAACGTAGGATCTGTGATGAGAGTGAAGAACCTGCATCACACTTAATCTTCGAATGCATGGCATTGGAGAGTAAAAGATACAGAATCTGAAGAAATTGTGTCTAACAAAATGCTGGTAGAGGGACTCTTTGCACTATTTAAGGGAATTAGTTGGCTTTACAAGAAGCGATACCGCACAGTAAGTTTCGGAGCTGGCAGTGGCGGGTTAGACGTGCTGTCAGAGTTTTAAAACAATATAAAATTCACTTCGACTCGCCTGACGCGAAGGTACAATCTATCTACTGTTAGCATGACTATCACGACAGCGAATTCACAGTTCCGGCGAGAGCAGTATCACACATAATAATCAGTTTAATTTCCACGGCGGCAGTTGATGTTTTAGCGTGCACGTTAGTTAAGTAATTTAGAAACAAGATAAGAATTTGAATGTACATTTGCGTGCGGGATTCAGTCAGATGCAAAACAGTTCGGCTCTAAGAGCGACAATCTGTTCCGGCTTATAGACAAGCGCCGGCGCGAAGATGAAGAACACAAGAGCAGGGAAGGCGGTAAGATAACGCCAGCCAATAGCCCGCTGACTAGGACTGCATGACAATAGGAGCGGCCTCTACAAGAACTGAATATAAGCGCCGCTCCTACCAACCTTGGCCGCACAGTATTCGCAGAGTATCAGCACAGTACCAGACCGGGACTCGCAGACCAGAACAGTATTAGCACAGAACTAGGAGAGCACTAAGATAGCAGTGACGTGTGATTCGTACCAATTGTTTAAATGGACCTTGTATACAGCAAAAGGCTTTGATTGTTTGCACGTCACCCATCGCTTGCGACACCATTGTAAATTCAAAGTTAAGTATTGTCTGTCTTCTTTATTGTAATAAAAACTATTAATGTGATTTGCTTCAATTGTTGTATAGCTATCCGAGAACGCAGCATCCTGTCGGCACCCTATACGAGACGAGTGGGTAGGACCCCACACAATCACTGTCCGTTCGGTGAGTTTTGTCACTGCTGTTCATAACACTTCTCGAATCTCACGGTATTTAAACAGTCCAACATTTTGTTTCACAACGCTAACCTCAATATTTAGTCCCGCCCGTGCACAAAAGACAAAATGTGGCTGTACAATGTGCGTGCATTTGCGACACGCTGTAATAGCGCGATTCACAGCACACTCACGTACGCGCCACACCACTGCGTGACGTCACGCCCATTCTTAAACAATTTTCTCTCCTATAGAGAGAAATAATTATTAAATGGCAGCGAAAGTACGCTTCAGTCAAATAATATTTAATTTTATTCTGAGAAACGTCTATGAAACACGGCGATGCATGAACACCGTTAGCTATTACCAAGATAAAAATATACACAAAGATAATAATGATGAAATATTATAAAAAGTCGTGTGATGGTGTGGAAAGATGTCTTGTTATCTGACTCTTCTTGTTGTCTCACGCTACTGTCTCTGTTATATTGCCGACACGATATTGTCGCTGTGCTGTATAACTTTTTACAAGTGTCGTGAAGCTGTTTCACACGTAAAAGAATCTAAAATAATATTTTTTACGTCTTGACTGCTTTGTTTAATCATCGATTCGGTGAAAAGCATACTCCTGAAAGAAAGCGAAATATTTATATACAGAGATTTTTCGTTTTATTTGCGATCTTCTTATGCGCCATTTTGAGCGTGATTGCCGTTTAATTGTTACAATCGATAGAATCTGCAACCATATCTATTTTTCGAGATCCAATAACATTAAGACTGTTCGCGGTCAAATAAATAAAAAACCTTTTTCCAGGCAAACTGTGGGCCATATCTAATTTCAGAAATCTAACTTAGAAAGTGATAATAGTGTTAATTATTCCTGTCCGTCATGCGATTACGATGAATCAAAAACACATAACATTGGTCCCAATATTCTTGTTATGACATTGCCGCCAAAGATATGATTTTCAATAAATCATTTACCTAACTTCAAGTTTGCCTGATATTAGATCTGATTGTTGAACTCAAGTTTTACTTCCAATTACAGGTGGTATCGTTATAATTGAACACCCATTTGTCTGTCACTGTTCGATTGCAACTATCGATATCGCTCTCGCGTCACGGTTAGTATACATTATACATTTTGAAAATTACATTCAATGCGTTTATCAGAAGCAATACGAATAAGATTAAAAATACATTGAAAAGTTCCGTACCCAGTTAACAGGAGATTCATGTAGCAAGATAAATAAACCAAAATATAGTCTCTTTTTATACTATAAAAGAAAACAAAATAATATACCAGACCATCGAAGATATATCTACAGAGTAAATGAAGCAAAGGAAAGGAAAAAAGAGAAAATTGATCTATCGCAATTAGCAACATCTTCACAACCGGAGAGAAAGCTCACGTCTTGGCATTGCTATTCAGTTTAGATCGACAGGAACCGCTGCTCACAGTCAGTGCAGACTCATCTCAACTATAGTTGAATTCTTTTATCTTGGCGGCTCGCGCATGCCCGCCTAGACGCGGGAGATAGCTGCGTTGCCAGTTGCACACGACGCACGCGCCAATAGAAGCAGCGCCGTAGTATAGCATAGTTCGCAAACTTACGTTTAGGGGGGAGCGCGCAGTTCATGAAGTAAAGCCACCACGGCCGCATTAACCCTTTCGCTGCTACAAAGACGTGCTCCCTGCATTCCGCGCTGTGCGCGATTTTGTCACTGCACTGCTCGCCTGTGCAGACACATTGTGTTCCGACTGCTTTGACACTCTTTATCATTCGATTCCACAAAAACTAAAATTAGATTTTTACCGATCTTCTTGACTGATACCTTCCCCCCATAAATGACTTAATTTTGTTTCGATGTTCAACGCAGTTATTATGCAGCATTAAATATAGTAAACCATTGCACGAAATTTTGAAGAGTTTGCAGAGGTAAAGTCCATAGAGTATATATACTTTCCGGATGGTCGATTTTAGTTGCCACAATGTTGAGAATGAAATGTGGACAAGATACCTATATATTTCATTTAATTTAAGTACCACATAAGTGTCGTATGTAATATTGAGAAATATTCCACCTTTCGCGACTGTAACAAAAGTTTTACTTACACTGGGCACGTTTTGCTTTATTTTAAAGCACTTCAATCAATCAAATGGAAGTAGACAAAATACATTAAACAAAACTGTGGACTTACAAAAACATTAGGACTTGAATATACCGTCTGTCAGTGAGGTGCTCAGAGCTATGTCAAATATAATTTTATGTGTGGCACACACAAACAGCATTTATTTGCTAAAACACTGATGAGCCAACACAAACGTTGAATATTGTGCTACCGCAGCACAAAACTAGAAAGGTGACTTGGCAATGGAGGACACAAAATACAGTCCTCTTATGATGTTTCAAAAGAGAGAAACGCGTCTGGTCTAAATAAGTCGCTTATTACAGCTGCAGAAGAGGAATATATTTCAATACCATTGGTAAAACTGCGACTGTGGAACAAAAACAAGAAATAGAACATCAATACCATTGTGTATGTGCCATACCTTTCACCGATGGAAGTGCTTTAAAATAAAGCCAAACGCGCCGTGTGTATATAAAACTTTTATTACAGTCGCGAAAGACGGAATATTTCTCAATATTACATACGACACCTATGTGGTACTTAAATTAAATGAGATATTGTTATACAGTAAATATTATATGAAATTTAGGTATCTTGTCCAAATTTCATTCTCAACATTGTGGCAACTAAAATCGACCATACAGAAAGTATACGCTATGGACTTTTACCTCTGCAAACTCTTCAAAATTTCGTGCAATGGTTTACCACATTTAATGCTGCACATCAAAACAAAATTAAGTCATTTATGGGAGGAAGGTATCAGTCAAGAAGACGTGTAAAAATCAAATTTTTTGCCCAAATAGTTTTTGTGAAATCGAATGATAAGTGTGTCAAAGCAGTGGGAACACCATGTATCTGCACAGGCGACAAGTGCAGTGATGACAAAATCGCGCACAGCGCGGAATGCGGGGAGCACGTGTCTGCAGCAGCGAAAAAGTTAATGAAGAGGCAAAGCACTAGAAATTTCATTCAAACGAATAAAATTGTGAAGTAAGGCACAACAGCCCAACACCTTAACCGTTCCGCTACGTCAGCTCATCAAACAGTGAAACTCCATAAGGACTCTAACACTCGCTCAACTACTTATAAACACTGTTGGTATGACTATGAATTACTCACGCTTCGTCGAAGTACAGTAGGAAATAAACAATTATCGCTGTTCTGTATTGCGAAAAAGCAGTTCGTGAGATTGAAACAAACACCTTTCCTTGCTATCGCCTAAATTAGGAGGCTTATTGCTTGTTTGGTTTAATTAATTAATAGAATATGAAGCAATTGGTATAAAGAATGCTTTTTCCAAACTTTCTATAAAAGAAAGTCTGCTATCAAGACATTGCTTTTGTTCTATTACTTTATTTATGACTGAACATTTCTAAAACTGAAGACACTCGTCTGTGCTCTGCACTGCAGTCGAGATTTGGCAACGTCGTTCTCTGTTCATTGGCTGACTGTGTTTTGTGACGTCAGATGCGCAGAACGAACCTAAACTCGGCCGCCAAGATATATGACGCGCACTTTAGTTTCTGAGCGAACATTGCGAAAGAAGCATTTGGGGTCGAGTACTTCGCAGAAGGCGAATGCTCAAAGCGACGCACAAATCTGCATTTCTTTAGTGGACCTAAGAAGACAGAAACTGGGTATTGGCTGGCCTGAGCCGAGTAGCGTGCTCGGACGAGTCACGGTTTTGGCTGCTTTCAAACTGTGCAAAATCTCAAGTGCATCAACGGCGCAATGGGGCTTTAACCGGCACTGTGTGGAGGGTTTAGCTATACAGGAGGTGGTTCTGTGATGCTTTGGGGGTGTTTCTCGTATAGTGTCTTTGAGCCACAGAATCACATTACCGTGAACTTTGAAACACGTATGTAACGCAGCAGCGATGGCGAGGCATTGTAGCATCTGTGACCAGAGAGTTTGCGCTTGACCGCGCGAGTGTTGCGAGCGGTTCTCAGTCTGTGAGTAGTCGTTGCGAGTCTGTCAGTACTCTGTCAGTAGTCGTTGCGAGTCTGTCAGTAGTCGTTGCGAGTCTGTAGCTCTGTCTAGTTGAGTGCAGAACTCAGTCTGTAGTCGTCATGCAGAGCGGTAGGTCAATAGTAGCAGCCCAGTGCGGTTGTGTGATGTAGGCGGTCGGCAACACTGGTCAAGATGAGGAATAAGGTATACTGTTAATTAATATAATTATTAGATAATGAAAAATTTTATTTATTGTAACTATTCTCCAACAAGTTCCCCAATAATAATTTTTATTTCAAAAGCATTTTTTCAAAAATTTAATTTTTTATGGAACTAAAGATTTCGTTGCACTTCCCTTTTCACTCCACTTCTTTAAAAGAAAATTTTTTAGTAAAATCACAAAAAAGGAGAATATTATTATTTGCAATGCAGTTCCTCCAAGCGGTGCGCAACAACAAGAGCAGATATGTGACGTCCATTTATTCTGAGGTAAGACTTTAATTCTGATTGTTTTACACAGGGCCAAAGACCGATATTTCGATTTAATTGTATTTTCTTGTCACTGAACGGACTTTAAATTTTGTGAAGAATTTATATTTGAGTCAGATTGCGTATTTCACATTTTTGTTGCCATTGTCAGTACATTTGATTGTGGGCAGGTTACGCTTAGAGCCATGTCCATCAGCATTTCTAATTAGTATCGTCCTTTTCTTTTAAAATTTTTGTAGGGAGGTTACACTTGGCTCCCATTTCTGTTAAGTATTGTCTTTTCTTTCTTATAAAATTGCTGTGGGGAGGTTACACTTGGCGACACCCAGTCCAGGATCGTATTTCGTTGAGAGTCTTTTGAGCGACAGTCAGATATCTGCTCTTATTTGCTTAGATAATTAGGATTTGGCGCAACGCTTTTAATAATATTGTGACTTTCTTTCTACAGGTCAACGGCAATTTGCTGCTTTGTTGTATTTGTGTGTTGCTTTTGCATTGTGCTTATTTGTTTTGTGAAAAATTTTGACTATTGTAAAAATGCCGCGAAAGACTGTGAATAGTGTATCGCGAAGTATTGTGAATGAAATTACCGACTTAAACAACGTGACCGATAGTAATTGTGATACGCAACGTAATGATGACAATCCTGCGTTCACTAACAATCAGTGCATTCCAACCACTAATGATGACTTTCACCTTAATGATGAACAAACGAACTCAATTGTCTCGTCTGTTAACTTGACGACAATTGATGACGCAGAATGCTCTATGGTAATGAGCGCTGCAGAGCTTAACACACCCGATTTGGAAAATTCAAGTAACGTACAGGCAAATTTGTCTAAAGAAAGTGATCAGGATACACAAAGTACGACGGATTTATTTAATTCCGGAACAGTGTCTGACAATGTACATCCGACTGATAAACGTTTTTGTAAATTACAGAATGACCAAATGGTCACACAAAACGCGACAATTGTAGATACACCATCAAACAGTAGTGAGAATAAAGTAGGTAATGTTACTTTGGAACAATTTATGACAATAATGCTACAGTCTAAGAACAAAAATGACGAAAATTTCAAACAACTTAGGGAAGATAACAAACACTTAAATGAAAAACTTGACAATAATGACAAAAAACAAGACAAACTTAGTGAACAGGTCCGACAACAGAGTGAAAATTTCAAACAACTTAGGGAACAGAACAGACAGCTTAGTGAACAAATTAGAGACGTTGCCGCGCAGTGCCATGACACTAAGGAACAGTTGCGCGTGGAAATTGAGGCTTGTTCACGAAAAAATAGCGAAGAAATTAAATCTGTTGCGCAAGAATTAAGAGAAATGCAAACAGTCGCAACAGAAACACTCAGAGACGAAATTAGCGGAGTCGCTAAACAATGCTCTGAAAAAGCTGCACAATTACGGGACGAGTTTAAAGCAATGACGGTAGAACTTTCGCGCACTATGGACGCAAAGATAGACGCGAAATTCGAACAGCAGTACACTCAGATTAACGAGCGCTTTAGTCAGCACATACAGAACAGTAATACGCGTTTCCGCAGATTTATTCAAGATCAAAACAAAGTAAAACGACAAGTCATGGAAACAATCACTGCACAGAGACAAGAGGACAAACGTAAAATATTCGCGAAAGCGAAGACGTATGTAGACAATAATATTACTACAGTGTCCGACAAAATTAATACCATAGAACAATTGAACGCGGAATTACAGGATGAAATTTCTGATCTTAAAGCAAAAACAGATACACACACAGTAAATATTCAAACAGTGACAGATAGATTCGAACAACTAGATCTAACACAGGATTGCGATGTCATCAAAGCTGATGTTAAAAAACTGAGCGAAACTACGCGCAAGTTGCAAAAACAGATTAATGCGTCTGATTCTAAAACTGATGATCAGGTTAAAATACTGACTGAAAAATGTGATGAATTGGCCAGTCGTATTGATGTTATCGAAAATACTAATGACAATAAATCAGACGATACTGCACCGGTTTCTTTTATCCAAACACCTGAATTTCAAAATTTACAGCAGACAATTAATGAAATCGATTCATCTAACAACACGTTACGTCGGAAGTTATCAAATTTACAACAAGAAGTAACAGAAATGAAAAACATTTCAGTTAATAACATATCACAACAGACGCCACTTTATGAACATGTGTCAGACTCACGCAGCGCGTATAATTTGGGTAATCTGCAGAGAGTACGGGACTTAGATTCCGAACAACCACAGTTCAATAGATACTCTTACGATCCTGAACCTGTTCCATTACACAGAGATGATAATTTCGACTATAAACATTTTCTGTCAGTAAGAAAGTTCAAAATATTTAAAAACGATAGAACGCAGATTCACCCACTGGATTGGATTCAACAGTTTAGTTTTGCTCTTCCACCGACTTGGCCTGTAACACATAAACTTGAATTTATTTGCAGTTTTTTGGAAGGCGAACCGGCAACTCGTATGAGACCGATCGCGAGACAGTGTTACTCGGTAGAGGAATTTCAGAATGCTTTTCTGTCAGCGTACTGGTCGAAGACGACACAGCGCGGAATTAAAGACCAACTAATTAGTTTGCCAAACTATGAAAACTCAAATTTTCCCAGTGTAACGCAATTTTTTGAGCATATGGTACAACAAAACCAGTACCTAAGTGAACCGTACAGTGAATCCGCACTTATACAACTATGCATCTCTAAATTACCACGGTCATTACGAGTGTCACTTCTAACGGGCCAGCAAAAAGAAAACATTTCAGCATTCAGAGATCTTTTACAGCTCTTGGAAGTACAGCAATCTGATTATTCTTTTGTAAACAAAAACTTTTTGAGTAACAACCAAGGTCAACAACAGTACTACAATTATGATCAGGGACGTAATTCCAATCGGAAAGATAACAGACGTTTTAGGAACGACAATTACCAAAACTTTAATAACAGGCAAAATTCGAATTATCAATACCGTCAAAATTTTCAGCAACAGGAACAACACTTTAGTAACAATAGAGGTGTTTCACAACAACAACATCAAAACCAGCCGGTTAACATACCTAACCAACAATGGAATACACAAGGTCAACCAGGCTTTAATGTTTCGCCGCGTGGACGTATAGCCCCTGGTCCAACAAATAGTAACGTACGTCAGCAAGGAAACAACTACGTACAAAGAAGACAGTATTTCAATTCCTATCGTAATGCACCGTATAGGAATGACTATTACGACAGACGTAAAAATAATGAGGACAATTTTCAGCGAACATCTAACAACAGTCGGTCATACCAACAGCAAAATCATACGCAAGAACATATTCTCATGAATGAACCCGACAGTAGGTACCATCCAGAGCGTAACACGCCTGGAAGAAGTAATAGGACAGTTCAAATAGTCGAAATGCCACAGAATCCTCCTAATAATAATAACACGTCAGATAGAATCTGACTAGATAATGTACAGGACGCATCTTCCAATAATACAAGCACTACCTTAGACACGCAAAATGTTGTTCACGAAAATGTAATTACTTTTGACGACATCAGAGACACTCTTTTACAGGAAAGACCAGTTATTCAGAAAACCATTTCACATCCTGTTATCGAAATTAAAATTGGTTCATCAAAATTCTCAGCAGTAATTGATTCCGGCTCACCTATATCAGTAATAAATGAGGAGACTTTTAATGAATGCAACAAAGAGAATACCTATCCGACATTACCTTTAGGCAAAACAAAAGTGAAGGGAGCAGTATCGAGTAAAGGAGTAGACGTTAAATTACAGACGCATTTATCATTTTGTATTGGAGGTCATACTTTCCACACTAATTTTTGGATTGTTCCTTTATTGACAACAGACGTTATTTTAGGCACGAATTTTCTGGTACAACACGACGCAGTCATTGATTTTCAGAATTCTTATTTAATGTTAAAGGATGAAAATGTACAATTGGGTTTAGAATTTCAGCACTCTTTATCTGCGGAAGAACAAACAATTAACAGCACAGAGGTCATTTCCGCAACACGTAACATAGACTGTAATCCCACATTGTTCACGGATACGTACGTACATAACTATAATACTCCAGACGAAGCTGACTACGACGTTATGCAGTTAATTTCTGATAAGGTTAAAGAGAGCAGTGCAACTACAGACGACGAACGAACGCAATTACACAAAATTCTTTTACAGCAAGCTCCAGTTTTTGACAACATTCCTGGTACTATGTCCGGCTTTATGTATGAATTTCAAGTCAAACCGCACGACACATTTAAAGCAAAGCATTATCCCATTCCATATATTCACAGAGAACAAGTTAAAAAAGAATTGCAGGATATGCTCGACCAAGGAATTATTGAACCAGCAGTTAGTCCGTACATAAACCCGCTGCATATTGTTAAGAAAAAAGATGGCTCGCTTCGCCTTGTACTTGATTCACGTCACATTAATGACATTATTATTAATGAAACAGATCGACCACAGACACTAGAGGAACTTTTACAGAAATTTCACGGTACAGCTATTTATTCTACACTAGATTTGAAATCGGGATTTTGGCAAATTCAACTTCATCCAAATTGCAGAAAATATACAGCTTTTCTCTGTTTCGGCGACTGTTATCAATTTTGCAAATTACCGTTCGGCTTAACTATTTCTTCTGCAGCTTTTATTCGCGGTTTGAACACAATACTTCCGACAGAACTTAGGGACAGAATCACGACGTATGTAGACGACATTCTTATAGCAGAAGCTAATTGGTCTGAACACAATCTGATTCTTGAACGACTGTTACAAACTTTTCATGCACAAGGACTTACAGTTAACCTCAGTAAATCGCACTTTGGTAAAACTTCTATAAAATTTCTTGGACACGTAATTTCAGCAGAAGGCATTGCACCTGATCCGGAAAAACTTCAGGCTCTACGTGACATTACTGTTCCTACAACAAAAAAGCAATTACGCAGTTTTTTGGGCTTAATTAACTTTTTTCGTAAATTTATTCACCATTCTGCTTTAGACACGCCTAGACTATGCCAATTAACAGGTAAAAACAGTATTTGGTCTTGGGATAAGCAAGCACACTCTGAATTCATGAACCTGAAACATGCTTTGTTGAATGCACCACTTTTATCGCACCCCGATCTTACTAGAAATTTTTCCATTGCTACCGACAGTTCTAACACCGCTTTAGGCGTACACATTTTCCAGGAAATTGAAGAAGATGGTTCTACAGTAATTAAAAACATCGCATTTGCAAGTCGCATTTTGTCACCCGCTGAACGAAATTATTCCGTTACAGAATTAGAAACATTATGTGTTGTATGGGCTTTTACGAGATTTAGGCACTTTCTTTATGGCAGACATACCACCGTTTACACGGATCACAGAGCGATACAATTTTTACTTTCAGCTAAATTTACTCACGACAGATTAAGTAGATGGAAACTGTATTTACAGGAATTTAATTTTACAATAGTTCACATTCCCGGCACGCAAAATGTTATAGCAGACGCACTATCGCGTTCTCTCGGCAACAATCAGCAAGACGTAGCAACCAACTTCTGCAAAACAAATTTCAGTGTCATGTACATTCAGCAAGTTGCATTTGAAAACTTTATTTCATCGTCATTACAGGACATAGCAAAGGAGCAAAATAAAGACAATGTGTGGAAAGAAATTAAACACCTTTGGCAAGATAGAAAAAATGTTACGATTAGAAACCACTACACTGTGCGCAATGACATTCTGTTTCGCCGCTCTCATCCTGACAGCAACAATTGGTTATTATGCATTCCTGACGAACTGGTCAACAAATTAATTTGGTACACTCATTTAAGCTACGCACATTACGGAGCAAGAAAATGTTTTCTTATACTGAGACAGAACTGTTATTTTACTAACATGGAAAAACGTATACGACGAGTTTTAGCGTCTTGTAAAATTTGCCAGAAAGCTAAATCAGACACCACTTCACATATTCCTCCGTTATATCCCATTATACCTGTTAAATTAAGACATATGGCCGCTGTAGATATTTTTGGTCCGATTCCGAGAACTAACAGAGGTTTTTGCTACATTTTTGTCGCTGTTGAGCTCACTTCAAAATTTGTTACTTTCACTCCGTTACGCAAAGCTACTGCTAAAACTGTTTCGAAAGCATTTGTAAAACATTTTCTATCTCATGTAGGGCATGTAATGAAAGTAATTTCTGACAATGGATCTCAATTTCGTAGTAGCGTATGGACACGCATGTTACGAGCCAGAAACATTTCTCCGATCTATATATCCAAGTACCACGCTTCTTCGAACCCTTGTGAAAGATTAATGAAAGAAATTGGTAAACTGTGCCGAATATACTGCCACAAAAGACATATTGATTGGGACACACACATATTCTCATTCCAAGAAGTAATTAATTCCATTCCAAATGAATCCACTATGCTATCTCCGACTGTTATACTGAAAAACGTTGAACCACCGAACAAAATTAAAGAATTAATAGAATTTCCCAAAAGTCGTCGCCTACGACACCACGAAATAATTGACATTGCGCTGAACAACATCAAACGTGCCGCAGAGCGCCGGAGAAGACAGCAAAAACAGGTTTGTACACGCCGCGTCTTTCACGTTGGACAGAAGATACTAGTACGTACACACTATTTATCCAGTAAATTAAAAGGTAAGTGCAGTAAATTTGAACTTCTATACGCAGGTCCGTATCGGATTCGCAGCATCCCTCACCCCAATGTTGTACACGTCGAAACTTTGAGAACCAGAAAATCGAAAGGCAATCACCATATCTCAAACATTAAACCGTTTATTGAGTGAAACCACTGTATGATTCAACACACTATGATGTCATTTACTAATGCAATTAATTCACCTGACTAATTACTGATGATTATCGTATTTTTTCTTGGCAAGTGCCCGGCAAGGTAAGGTTAGCAGGTCGCTTTTCTTGTCGTTACACATCAGACCGTGCACATTTTCCACTTTTTTGTGTATATGATTGTACTCCAGTTTTGTTTGTATGTATTGTGAAATAGTTAAGATATAACACACAACAGTCGACTTTGACATTTTTTTTTTGCCCTATGACATCTCAACATCGTGACTGTTTTACATTTTTTTTTTTTTTTGCTACTGCATTGTATTATTCTGTGTACATTTTTGCATCTGAACACTGTCAACGTCTTTAACATATTACGTTTTCTGTCATGTTATGCTGTATGGTTAATTATGTTACCATAAACCAGTCATTATCTAGTGGGTATATGATTTAAATGCAGGACATTAATCTTTGTTCATCAATTTCAGAAAGGAATGATGATTCTAAGAAATAAATTTAACATAAATGGGAATTTCACCTAAGGAATAAACGAAAGGAGATGCAATAACTTTATGAGGAAGAGTAAATGGATCAGGATTAACAAACATTAACAAGAATATACTATACTCATCACAGAATAGCAGTCTTAACTAATTTTTTCTTTCAGAATACAAGGTGATTGATGCAGGCTGTCAGAGAGAACTACACATCTTAGTTTTAGTGATGAAATATGCTAGAGATAAGGAATAGTTGTATAATGAGTAATGAAGTGATTTTTTGCAGATGATAGTGAATACTGATGAATAATGATGAAGGAAATGGTATTATGAATAATGAAGTTTTTCTTTACAGGTTATGATAATGGTGAAGTTATGATGATATGGATAATGAAGTTTTTTTCTTTACAGATGAGAATAATGTTGAAGTAATGTATTTATGCTACGTAGTTATTTAAGTATTTGTTGCAGTTTGCTTTGACAGCAGGTGTTATATTGCATAGTAGGATGACGGAAAGTTTTGGAAAGGACAGCTATGAAACACATTTTTATACACATTTCGCTACCTGTTAATTCGAAGTTCACTACTTTTCAGCATAGTGTGCGTTTCTTCTTTCAGGTCAATAATCCATTTTGTATTTTTTCCAGGAGAAGTTTTTCATGACACTTACTAAACCTGTTACTTATTCTACCTGTTCTAGTACTTGCATTTTTATATTTTTTACCCATTTGTGTCTATCGTTTATAAATGTGATCACATGTACTGCCTTGTTACATAATCTTGCTACAGCTGACTCATGACGAATGACGTTACCTATCCTCATTTGCAGCAATAGGTCAAAAGCGAAAAGTATTATGCCTCAGCAATTAATTATCGATCCCAACGCAATGCATTGCTACCAAAAAAATGTATTACCAGTCCCACATAATGTCACTAGTTTATGATAATTCTGAATAATACTGATTAGCTCTGAATAGTATGTCGCTTCAGTAATGACTTCTTAATGAGACAAAAAAAAGTATATATTTAAGATAATGCTTTGTCACTAGCTAATAACTGCCACTGTTTATTGTAATGATACTACTTATAATTCCTGTGATTATTAATGATTTGACTGTAATTAACTGATTTTAATAATGACTTTGTAATGATCTGAATACTACTGAATGAGGAACACTGTTTATTGTAATGAGTACTTGTAATGCCCATGATTATTAATGCTATGACTGTAATTAACTGATTTTTAATAATGACTTCGTGATAATCTGAATAATACTGAATGATGATTCTATTCAATACTTGCTGGCCACTGAGTGCCAATAATTAATGTCACTCCACGAATTGTGATTAATTATGCCATTGATTAGCTCTTGTTTCCAATGTTGATACTGTGTAACCAGAAAAGAATGTGACTGTTTAATAATGCTTTGTAATTAGAAGAAGGCTAATGATTCTTAATAGATTGGAATGACAAATGATTAATTAACTGTCATTAGGATGTTTTGTAATTAGAAGGCTAATGAATCTTAATTACTGTTTAATAATGCTTTGTAATTAGGAGAAGGGTAATAATTCTTACTACATTGGTATGACACAATTAATTAGCTATGGTACTGTTTAGTAATGCTTTGTAATTAGGAGAATACTAATGATTCTTACTATATTAGAATGACAAATGATTAATTAACGACAAATGATTAATTAACTGTAATTAGACAAATGATTAATATGATTAATTAACTGGAATTAGACAAATGATTAATTAACTGTAATTAGACAAATGATTAATTAACGACAAATGATTAATTAACTGTAATTAGGAAAAGGCTAACGATTATTGGAATGACAACTGATTAATTAACTGTAATTAGGAGAAGGTTAATGATTCTTAATTATACTCTGTAACTGAAAATAATGCATTTATTTCTTAATGCTTTGTAACCAGGAAAAGAAGGCTACTGATTCTATGTAAAACAATTAATGAACATTTTTCTGTAATACTACATACTTGGTACAGAAATGTTCAATAACTGGGCTATGAATGCCACAAACTGCTAATTAAGTCTGTAATTGTCAATTTTATGTGACTTGATGTCCTTCACCTCATAAGCTGACTACCCTGAATTACTGCAATGTCCATTTGTCCTGTTTATCCTAGTGATCATGGAGCACTATATTTGGTTTTGCACTAATTCTACGTTGGTGTGCCTTGTAAGAGTGTGGTGTTGACACGACATGCTGTCCACCACCGTGAGCGATGAACACATTATTATGGTCCCACTGTTTGGTGTACGTAATGTACTGCCAAAATGAAAACATGGAACATTACTACGACAGTTCAGTGTCTTGGCTACACTGATAAATTCTGATGGGAAAAGAACTTCAAGTTGTGTCACTTGGTGTTGTACTTCTGTGGAAAGATATGGACTTTCAGAGCAGCTGTGTGCAATCTAAAGTGCTACAACCATGATGCAATCCTTCCCTTCCCTATCCTGATTCTTGTCACATAAAGAAAAAAATTTTTTGTAACATCATTTATGTTCATAGGTTATACATTTTTCGATTCGCTGAACTCCAATGATGTCACTTGTCAACATAATATTTTTTGCCAGTCTGTTTATTTGTTCTGAATATGCTAAAGAATTTTCAGTGCCTGTGCACTTTGTTATCTGTCAAATAATTTGTATATACTTTTCTGATTTGCTACTATGTTTTGTACTCACATTTTGTCTTTGTCTGATATATTTTGTACGTAGTGCGTGTGCACAACATTTACTTTATGTACTACATCTAATTATTCTTGCCAGTCTGTTTATTTGTTCTGCATATGCTAAAGAATTTTTTTTCAGTGCCTGTGCACTTTATTATCTGTCAAATAATTTGTATATACATTTTTCTGATTTGCTACTATGTTTTGTACTCACATTTTGTCTTTGTCTGATATATTTTGTACTTAGTGCGTGTGCACAACATTTAAATATTCTGTAAGTTGTAGGATTTTGTTAATTAAAGAAAAATTTTGCCGCGATTGGCAAGTCCAAATGACTCACCATCGCTGCCAAATTTTTGCCCCCCCAGTGGAGGGTTATGAAACACGTATGTAACGCAGCAGCGATGGCGAGGCATTGTAGCATCTGTGACCAGAGAGTTTGCGCTTGACCGCGCGAGTGTTGCGAGCGGTTCTCAGTCTGTGAGTAGTCGTTGCGAGTCTGTCAGTACTCTGTCAGTAGTCGTTGCGAGTCTGTCAGTAGTCGTTGCGAGTCTGTAGCTCTGTCTAGTTGAGAGCAGAACTCAGTCTGTAGTCGTCATGCAGAGCGGTAGGTCAATAGTAGCAGCCCAGTGCGGTTGTGTGATGTAGGCGGTCGGCAACACTGGTCAAGATGAGGAATAAGGTATACTGTTAATTAATATAATTATTAGATAATGAAAAATTTTATTTATTGTAACTATTCTCCAACAAGTTCCCCAATAATAATTTTTATTTCAAAAGCATTTTTTCAAAAATTTAATTTTTTATGGAACTAAAGATTTCGTTGCACTTCCCTTTTCACTCCACTTCTTTAAAAGAAAATTTTTTAGTAAAATCACAAAAAAGGAGAATATTATTATTTGCAATGCAGTTCCTCCAAGCGGTGCGCAACAACAAGAGCAGATATGTGACGTCCATTTATTCTGAGGTAAGACTTTAATTCTGATTGTTTTACACAGGGCCAAAGACCGATATTTCGATTTAATTGTATTTTCTTGTCACTGAACGGACTTTAAATTTTGTGAAGAATTTATATTTGAGTCAGATTGCGTATTTCACATTTTTGTTGCCATTGTCAGTACATTTGATTGTGGGCAGGTTACGCTTAGAGCCATGTCCATCAGCATTTCTAATTAGTATCGTCCTTTTCTTTTAAAATTTTTGTAGGGAGGTTACACTTGGCTCCCATTTCTGTTAAGTATTGTCTTTTCTTTCTTATAAAATTGCTGTGGGGAGGTTACAACTTGAACCAGTATGTTTGTTTCGCCGTTCCTTGCTACTTTGAGTTCCCTTTTTGCTCTACCTCTTCATGAGGAGTGTGCAGTGGACACTGCCAAGATGGCAGCACCTGTGTTCACGGGTTTGCACGTGCACGTACCTGTTTTGATGGACACAGGAGCACCGTGCAGCACTGCGGTTGGCCAGCTAAATGAACTTATCTCAATCCCACAGCAAGTCTCTAGGTGTATTCAGAACAGCAGCTGAAACATAGTAACACCACCCCGACAGTTTGGTGGCCCAACTGGATCAAATCATCAACGAATGACTTCAGACAGTAATGGCAGACCTGAAAAAGTCTGTGGACTCTCTTCCTCGAAGATTTGAGGTAATCCACAGCTGCTGTTACACGAGATTAATTTGATTCATCGACACTAGATATGATAGTCTTATTGGGATTGCCGCTATCGTTCTTTGAATAAAAATAAGGCATTTCAATCTTTGATCACTATTTTTTATTTTCACTGATCAGTTTCAGATTAGCTGCCCATCTTCAGATATGTTAGATAAAGTTAAAAATATAATTAACAAGAGAGGTATATTTACTGATAGAACTATCTTACTTTACAAAAAGAAATTTTGGAATGTATTAAATGCCAACACACCATATTTTCAGTTACAGAGTAACCTGTCAGTACAGAACTATTGGTTCGCTGTCATAACTAAAGTAATTTTTGATCTGTTAAAACCATATACCACAGTTTGGAGAAACCTGATTGGTAAAAGTAAAAAGTTCCCTCTATCTGTAAGAATTATGCATATGTACTAAGATGTTATTTTTTTCACCATACCTATTAATGGCGAATATAGTTTTTAATAATAAGACAATTTTTTAAGAAATAACATATGAATAATCTTTTTTGAGTGGACCTTGAACTGAAATAATTTACA
Source organism: Schistocerca serialis cubense (assembly GCF_023864345.2). Lineage (NCBI taxonomy): Eukaryota > Metazoa > Arthropoda > Insecta > Orthoptera > Acrididae > Schistocerca > Schistocerca serialis. The sequence goes on along the minus strand of NC_064642.1, from coordinate 764,401,046 downwards.
CTAATTTAAAATTTTTTAACATAGTTTAATTAAAACATATATATTCTTTCGAAAATATTCGTTTCCTCTTCTTTGTATTGATTGGTGGTGGAGAGGATTTCCCTGTGTCAGAAAGTAAGCAACGCCACGCCAAGTCCTCTTCCGCCGCGCCCAATTCACCTCGCCGCCAGTACGCTGAGGGCCGTTCCGCTGCAGCTGGTTCTTACTGGAGCGTGCTGTTGCATTCAAGAGTAAGCCTAAAACATGTCTTTAAAAATCTCATAGTTACTCCTGTGCATAAAATCACTTTGCTCATTAATTAGTAGGTCCGGGCTTTTCATCTGATGAGCGTATATTTCAATCTCTTCGAGCACGTTGAAATAGAGACTTTTTGAATCTTTATGTAGCACCTCCATTTGTTCATTTATATTGTTCACTTCATGTTTACTACATGCGCTCCAATTGATCTTGTATACTCCGGAATTGTTGTATTTCATTTGTTTTGTCGTTGCTGGTTTATGTCTTAGCCTATGTGCCATTTGCCCTTCATTCTGGAATGCCACAGCGATGTTGTTTGGAAAGCATTTAGCAATTCTTTCAGACACACTCCTTTTGTATGTCAGGTTGACAAACTTCTTCTTAACTTTAATTTTCCTAGAAAAAAAAAATGGTTCAAATGGCTCTGAGCACTATGCGACTTAACTTCTGAGTTCATCAGTCCCCTAGAACTTAGAACTACTTAAACCTAACTAACCTAAGGACATCACACACATCCATGCCCGAGGCAGGATTCGAACCTGCGACCGTAGCGGTCTCTCGGTTCCAGACTGTATCGCCTAGAACCGCACGGCCACTATGGCCAATTTTCCTAGAATCATTATTGATACCCGCCGATTTGTTTTTGATCCTGTTAAACATGCGTGTAACATCTTGTGTCCCGTACCCATTAGCTGCTGCTACTTGCTTAATACTGCCTAGTTCTTTGTGCAACTCATCTTCCTTTAATGGCAATGTCAGGGTTCTGTTGCACATTGCATGAAAGTACGCTCTTTTATGCAGTGCCGGGTGGTGCGATGTCGCTTCTATAATCAGGTTTTATCCAAACTGTGATATAAGGTTTTAACATATTAAAAATTGAAACTTCCTGGCAGATTAAAACTGTGTGCCCGACCGAGACTCGAACTCGGGACCTTTGCCTTTCGCGGGCAAGTGCTCTAGCAACTGAGCTACCGAAGCACGACTCACGCCCGGTACTCACAGCTTTACTTATGCCAGTACCTCGTCTCCTACCTTCCAAACTTTACAGAAGGTCTCCTGCGAACCTTGCAGAACTAGCACTCCTGAAAGAAAGGATATTGCGGAAACATGGCTTAGCCACAGCCTGGGGGATGTTTCCAGAATGAGATTTTCACTCTGAAGCTGTGCACTTGCCCGCGAAAGGCAAAGGTCCCGAGTTCGAGTCTCGGTCGGGCACACAGTTTTAATCTGCCAGGAAGTTTCATATCAGCGCACACTCCGCTGCAGAGTGAAAATCTCATTCTGGATATTAAAAATTACTAGTTATGACAGCGAACCAATAGTTCTGTACTGACATGTTACTCTGTAACTGCACATATGGTATGTTGGCGTTTCATACATTGCAAAATTTCTTTTTGTAAACTAAGATAGTTCTATCAGTAAATATATCTCTCTTGTTAATTATATTTTTAACTTTATCTAACAGATCTGAACATGGGCAGCTAGCCTGAAACCGGTCATTTAAAATAAAAAATAGCGACCAAAGACTGAAATGTCATATTTTTAATCTGATTTCTTTATTTACTTGGGTCGCAGCCGTACAACACCCCACGTAATGTAACAGTAAAGTGTTATTGGATACTGCTAAAACAACGATTTATATAATTTACAATTTACATAGTTAACTTAACGGAACAAAAGACAAGTAAACTGAAGGATCTTCGCCTGGAATTGGGCAACAGGAACTGAACTGCCTTCAGCCCTCCTCAGTTTTTCATCTCTATATGAACAGTGGAACAGGTGATCCATTCCGTTATATTTTCTCCGCACTTGGACTGTGTCGATCCCTTGGGACATTCTCATTTGACAAAGTAGTCCCTGCATTTACCAACAACTGATCTTAGCGTCTTCAGCGATGTTCAGGTGGACCAGAGTAAAGTTCCACCAGGTGGTAGACACTACTGAGCGGGTTTCACCCAGGTTTGTAGTTGTTCATACCTAGCTGCCCAGAGCCACAGTTGTTCGTTCTCACGCAAGTCGATCTGTAGAAACTTCTTCTGGATTTGAACCCAGTTCTTGGCGGTTGATGGCCATGAGGTGAGTGGAACTTTAGTTCAGTCTTTTTTCTTTCAACGTCTGCATCTACTTTACGACATAAATCATTAACGTGATGTCTCCTGCCAGTGACTAGCTTTTTGTCCAATGCGGCTGTATCTGGAATAATACTACACACTCCTGAAATTCACTGACGAAAAAGTTGCAGCGCCAAAAAGTAATTAGTACAGAGTAATCAAATTTCTCGCGTGCATTTGTCTAAGTATCATATTTAAGTGATTAACATTGCTAGATCACGGGTTAATGTAAGCGCTAGATAAGCCGTTGTATACTTGTAATACTGGTACATTAAGAACCGGTGTAACCGCCAGAAAGTTGAATGCAAACACGCAAACGTGCAAGCATTGTGTTCTACAGGTGCCGGATGTCAGTTTGTCCGATGAAGTTCCATCCCCGTTATACTTCGTTGGTCAATAAAGGGACGGTTGATGTTGTGACAGAAAATAAAAACACCTATAGCCGTCCTTATGATTTTATTATATTTTGTCGGTACCAGTTTCGACACTTCGTTGCATCATCTTCAGGCTGTTTTGATACGGTACAGGCTGATGCGATCCCCCATGCGTAACCCATCAGTTGCCAGCATTACTGGATTCGCAGATAATGTTTCAGCGCTCCAACCATCAACTGACACGACAATCATTTGGTATTTGAATGGTTGGAGTGCTGACACATATACTGCGAATCCAGTAATGTTGGCAACTGATAGGTTATGCGTGGAGGATCGTATCAACCTGTACCGCATCAAAACAGCCTGAAGATGACGCAATGAAGCGTCGAAACTGGTAGCGACAAAATAAAATAAAATCATAAGGACGGCTGTAGGTGTTCTTATTTTCTGTCACGATAGTAAACAGCCGTCGTCCCAGAGACGTTCTGCTAAAAGGATGGACATAACAAAAGATTGATGTTGGCCGCGGATGATTCTGGAGTTGTCGTCTGGTGATGCCTCACATGTGCTCGACTGGAGTCAGATCTGGTGATAGAGCGGGCCAAGCCAACATGTCGACACTAGGTTTAGCATGTTGAGTTACAACAGCGGTATGTGGTCGATCGTCATCCTACTGGAAACATCCCCTGAATTGCTGTTCATGGGTGGTCGCACAGCAGGTCGAATCACCAGACCGGCGTACAAACTCGCAATCAGCATGATTGGAATAACCACGAGATTGCTCCTGTTGTCATACGAAATCGCAGCCCATACCGTAATTCCAGGTGTAAGTCCAGTGTGTCTAGCACGAAGACAGGTTGCTTTTAGGGCCTCGAACGTCCTCCTCCACACCAACACACGGCCATCACTGGCACCGAGGCAGAACCAGTTTTCAGCAGAGAACACAGCAGACCTCCACCCTGCCCTCCACAAGTCGCAAATAGCAGTTGGTTAGGGTCACTCGAAGGGAGGATGCGTCTGGCTCCGAACTGTACTTGAATAACCTATTTCTAACAGTTTTTGTGTCAATGTGGTGCCAACTGCTGCTCAGATTCCTGCTGCAGATGCAGTATGATGTGACAGAGCCATACTCCGAAGACGATTGAGCCGGTGGGTTTCTGGTGCCAGGCGATATCGATTCTTACTTCCATCTTTGGTTGATGTCCCTGTGCCTTGTTCTCTTTGCGTCTTTGAGCCAGGCTATTTTTTGGTGGCGCGCGTGCGCAAGTCGGGGAGAGTGTGTCCGCACATGAGCTGAGTCAGTGTGTGACGTGACGTGCTTTCGATGTTGTCGTGGGGAGTTGGCGACACCATGCCACGTGGCACGGCCGTATGCCGTGAGGACCAGTTGAGTTGGAGAAACGACGAAGCATGGGCCGCTGCCGAAAAGTATTAAAGTTGTATTGACACGGCTGGCCAGTGGCGACGACAATTTGCTGATACCTCGAGAGCTATGTGGAAGGATGACATGTGAATTTCACAAGAAGAAGAAAAAATTAATTGCCAAGCTTTCGTGGTTGGTTCCTCCTTCTATATATATTGAATATTATTGTGTACTTAAGGACTGTTGACTGTTTCAGTTGCTCGTGCTAGTGGCCAGGCAACATCCACAGAAGTGGTGGCGAGGTGATTTATGTTCTGTAACAGCCATGAAACTATGTTACTAAAGTGGCTAGAAATAGCGCCTCTCATTTATAAGTTTGGATTTGGTGCTTAGTGGCACGCTGAAGGTAGCTGGTTCACTTGAATGTCATTTCTTAATTTAGTTATAGATTTAGATTTTTCTGGTTTTATGAATTAGTGGTAGTTGTTGTGTCTTAATAATTTCTTGTGTGTATGGAAGGCAAGTGGCCATGATAAATATAGGTCACATTGTGTAGTTTGGTCTGTGGTCATAGGGGCTGTGCTTATTGCATTAGCGACCTATTGAAGTGACATTTGTTTTCTATTGCAATTTCAAACACCTATCTGAAGGTTCAGTGTCACGTTAGGTACTGAACATTTGATTTATGTGGTGTCAACCATTCAGCAAAGACAGAATATCTTGGTTCAAATGGCTCTGAGAGCTATGGGACTTAACTGCTGTGGTCATCAGTACCCTAGAACTTACAACTACTTAAACCTAACTAACCTAAGGACACCACACACATCCATGCCCGAGGCAGGATTCGAACCTGCGACCGTAGCAGCAGCGCGGCTCCGGACTGGAGCGCCTAGAACTGCACGGCCACCGCATCCGGCCAGATTATCTTGTTAGGTGGACCTTAAGTCATTGGGTGTGGACTGACACATCTTTTCACGTAGTATCTATTTTCTTTCTCTCTTTTTTTTTCTTTTGGATCAAAGGAAACTAAGCTCCTTAATTCTGTTCATTGGTTAACTTGTAATATACATATACATATATATATATATATATATATATATATATATATATATATATATTTGTGTAACTTTTATATACTACAGTGTGTCTGCCGCTCATGGTTTCCTGTTTTTCAGAAACGTGTATAGTGGTCGACGCGAGCAAACCTCGCCCCGCGAGCTTGCAGTGTGACGGAAATGACAGGATTTGAACTCAAGGCCGTCCGGACCCCGTTAACGCGCGATTTCTCTATTCCATTTGACGAGAGGCTTGTTTTAGGCAAGATTTCCTACTGCCCAAAGTTGAGTATAAGTTCACTCTTTGGATCGTGTGTTTGTGAAACCGTAATAGATTAACGTTTGCTCGAGTCCATCACGTGTTCATCAAATTGACGTTTTGCCTTAAGTCTAGAATCTTCCGGACGTTGAGCGTAGTAGAATGCTAAGTGTATACAGAACAATTAATAGTACCCTTCAAGTCAGATAACGTCAAATTAATTTTACCTTATAGGTATGTGTAAAACTGAGTGAGAAAGGCGATAGCCGACATTTTAAACATTTGGTTATCTATTTCATCTATTATTTTGGTTGTTTGTACCGGCACGTAAAGGGGCCGTTGTCACAAGCGTGACGGTTAATATTGAAAATACTAATTGTGGATAGGGCCTTGATATGCAAATGTTGTTAATTGATTATTACTGCTGATGAAGTCATGCGCATGTGTAATCAATAAAGAAGTGTTGCTACTACAAAGTGGTTGTGTTGCTGGTATACAAGGTTAAAGTGTGCAATCGCCACACCAACGATGATCTTCCTTCTCGGTAGTGCCACGTGGTCGTTCGGAGCCCGCACATTCACGTAACCACCGCTGTATGCTGTCACGTACAGTGGCTTCATTCCTGCCAAGTCTTTCTGCAGTACTGCAGAAGGAACATCCTGCTTCTCGCAGCCCTATTCTGCGGCCTCGTTCAGACTGAGAGAGGTGTCGGTACCGCCGTCTTTGTGGCCTTAAAGTCACTGTTGACTAACGTCAACTCATTGCGTCCAATCTCAAAGGTAAATAACACGAGTTACGCACATCGTGTATTTAAAAGAAACCTGATTTGCTACTAGCGCCACTCTTACTCCATTGGCGCGAAATCTGAATAGACATAATCTATCAGATATAGAAACACGCCAACCAACTTTCGTTTATGTCGGTCAACTCCGTCGTAGTGTCGTGGTTTTTACCGGCAGTGTACAATTTTAGTTAAAAAGAAGGAAAGGGCTGTCTGCATAATTTCTACAGAAACTAGCGAACTTCTTGTTGCTTTTCATTCGAGCATACGTGTCTTCTGATAAAGCCACTCGGCGGCAGGGCGGTGCCTTTCCGTCTATTGGAATATACTCACGCAGCTTACCCTGCTTCTTAGAGCCATGCCCTGCTCTGAAGTGACGTAAACTGTTCTTAAAACCGGAGAAGCTGTTTAGAAGACGGGCTACGCTACATATGTCACCAGGATGCTTATAATGTTGTGTTTCCTGATGTAAGGAGAGTTCGTTATAACAGGTCTAACTGAGGTTAGTTCGTGTCTAAGCTGTCCGTCTTGTATTAACATTTTAACGATACACATGCTGCTACATAGTTCACCCCAACACACAGAGCTTGACGTAAAAACAAATAGACCTACTAGCCCATCTACATCTACATTTATACTCCGCAAGCCACCCAACGGTGTGTGGCGGAGGGCACTTTACGTGCCACTGTCATTACCACCCTTTCCTGTTCCAGTCGCGTATGGTTCGCGGGAAGAACGACTGTCTGAAAGCCTCCATGAGCGCTCGAATCTCTCTAATTTTACATTCGTGATCTCCTCGGGAGGTATAAGCAGGGGGAAGCAATATATTCGATACCTCATCCAGAAACGCACCCTCTCGAAACCTGGCGAGCAAGCTACACCGCGATGCAGAGCGCCTCTCTTGCAGAGTCTGCCACTTGAGTTTGTTAAACATCTCCGTAACGCTATCACGGTTACCAAATAACCCTGTGACGAAACGCGCCTCTCTTCTTTGGATCTTCTCTTTCTCCTCCGTCAACCCGATCTGGTACGAATCCCACACTGATGAGCAATACTCAAGAATAGGTCGAACAAGTGCTTTGTAAGCCACCTCCATTGTTGATGGACTACATTTTCTAAGGACTCTCCCAATGAATCTCAACCTTACCAACAATTAATTATATATGATCATTCCACTTCATATCGTACCGCACGCATACTCCCAGATATTTTACAGAAGTAACTGCTACCAGTGTTTGTTCCGCTATCATATAATCGTACAATAAAGGATCCTTCTTTCTATGTATTCGCAATACATTACATTTGTCTATGTTAAGGGTCAGTTGCCACCCCCTGCACCAAGTGCCTATCCGCTGCAGATCTTCCTGCATTTCGCTACAATTTTCTAATGCTGCAACTTCTCTGTATACTACAGCATCATCCGCGATAAGCCGCATGGACTTCCGACACTATCTACTAGGTCATTTATATATATTGTGAAAAGCAATGGTCCCATAACACTCCCCTGTGGCACACCAGAGGTTACTTTAACGTCTGTCGACGTCTCTCCATCGTTTGTGCTGTCACGTTAACTCGACTCGATAGCTGCTGTACAAAGAACCGCAACTTTGAGCAGTCAGTTAAGAGTTGGAAAGTTCACACAGTGGTCATCAGTTTTGAAGCCTCGTTCAGTACTACCCGTTTCACCAGAATTCAGTAATACGCGCAGCACGGTACGCGGAATTCTTAGGCCCAGCGGAAGAAACTCTCAACAGTCTCAGATATTACGGAAATGTTGTTTACGCCTGCTCTGGCGACTTCGAATTATTCACGTCTCAGAGAGAGCAAATTACACTTCTACAAAATTACTGTATCTCTGTAACATCGCTCCTGACAGAACGAAACCTGAATCATGGTTCCTGTCAGTAGCCGGACTGCATTTTCCCAGAATTGTGGACGATGAACCGAAGTCTGCCACCTGGCTAAGCTACAAGGGGACGTCACGACGTTTGGAACGCGGATTTACTGCAAACTTCGTACACTCGTAGTACTCCATGAGGACAACAAAATGTGTAAGCAGTAGCGCGTACTTCTCAAGCGTTACTGAGAAAATCGCAAGATAATTTCGGTCGTCGAATATATACTTGTGCGTGGCCATTATTACCATAAAGCAGAGGCAAGCCCCCGTCACCGATGGATCGAGTCCCGTTCTTCAGTTTTTTTTAATTTCTAACACAGTCATTTTCTTTACTATTTATATTAAAATTGATATAATGGGAAAAATACGTGTAATCGGATAAACTATTATTAAATTTACAATGTTATTTGGCAATCTACAAATTTTTACTATCACGAATAATATAATATTCATAACTATCGACTAGTCAACGACCAAACGCATAAAGTGATACTGAATATGTATGCTTGTCCGCGTCTTCAAAACTGTTCGTATTTAATCGAAATACAACGAGAAATTGCTTCTCGTGAAGACGCTATTAAAATAAACTCGATACTGGATGACCAATTATCAGCTCCGATATTTAAGGAAATGCTGCGTTATGCATGGTTTGGTTCCAAATTATTGGCTGAAAGAGAGGCTTTTGAAAATGTTAATGAGGTTTGTTTCTCCACGGAAAACCTCAAAGACCTTGCGTATGTGGAAACACGGCGTTTATTCAATTCAGCTGGTGCCGTTTAACTTTGTTTTCCATGTTTTTACGAAAAATACCATCCAACATGAAAGCCATCTGTGCCTGTCAAAACTTGGAGGTAACAAGTCGTTTCGGGCTCCTTCCAGGTATAGGGGATTTCTCGAATCACCGACAAGCATAACTTTCCAGCATCACTTTATGCGTGTGGCCGTTGACTAGTCGATAGTTATGAATATTATACTATTTGTGATAATAAAAATTTGTAGACTGCCAAATAACATCGTAAATTTAATAAAAGTTCATCCGATTACACGTATTTTTACCATTATGTCAACTGTAATATAAATAGTAAATAAAATGACTGTGTTAGAAATAAAAAATAAAAAACTGACGAATGGGACTCGAACCTGCGATCCAGCGATTACGGGGCTTGGACGTTAACCACTCGGCTGCCGTAGCTTCTTAATAAAAATGGCGACGCACAGGTATATATATTTGACGACCGAACTTATCTCGCGATTTTCTCAGTAACGCTTGAGAAGTACGTGCTACTGCTTACACATTTTGTTGTCCGCACGGAGTACTTCGAGTGTACCAAATTTGCAGTAAATACACGTTCCAAATTTCGTGGCTTCCCCTTGTGCACCTACGTGATCGTTTCTCCATCCAGAACGCGCGTACATTCTCTATTCTGATATCCTGGAACGCACCGTAGTCAATTTTTCGTGGACAGCACGGTAATTTCCCTTCTTGACCCATCTGCAATTCTGTATTTACTTTAATCATTCTGCAAAATCTGTATTTTCCGAAAACCAAATAAACTGATAATAATCCCATCTTCATTTGTCTCAAGATCAGAAGTAAAGATACTGCTTCCAGAAAACTTAAACAGGCTGCACTATAACAAGCATACCATACTACGTAAGCGACTCACTGCTCGACCACATAATATAATCCACACGCTTTTTCATCATTAATTATTAAAAAAGTTCAAGGCTAATACACACATCACATACGCCCTGTATGCACCTTTCACTCAGACAGAATATATCTACACCAACACCCACACGATTGCTCTGCAATTCACAATTAAGTGCCTGGACGCCTGTCAGCTGCTTCTCTTCCGTTCCAATCTCGACCAGCGCGCGGGAAAAACGCTTAAATCTTTCCGTGCGAGCCCTGAATTCTCTTATTTCGTTATGATGATCATTCCTCCTATGTAGGCGGACACCAACAAAATATTTTCACACCCTGACGAGAAAACTGGTGATTGAAATTTCTTGAGTAGGTCCTCCCGCAGCAAAAAACGCCTTTGTTTTAATGACTGCCACCCAAATTCATGTATCACACAGCTGGCATTTTCTCCCATTTTTCGTGATAATAAAAAACGAGCTGCCCTTCTCTGAACTTTTTCGATGACCTCCGTCAGTCCCATCTGATGTAGATCCTACGCCGCACAGCAGCACTTCAGAAGAGGGTGGACAAGTGCAATATAAACAGTTTGTTTGGTAGATCTGTTAAATTTTCTAAGTGTTCTGCCAACAAAGGACAGTCTGTGATTTGCTTTCCCCACATCGTTTTCTATGTGATCGTTCCAATTTAATTGCACACTACTGGTCAATAAAATTGCTACACCAAGAAGAAATGCAGATGATTAACGGGTATTCATTGGACAAATACATTATACAAGAACTCACATGTGATTACGTATTCACGCAATTTCGGTCTATAGATCCTGAGAAATCAGTACCCAGAACAACCACCTCTGGCCGTAATAACGGTCTTGACACGCCTCACATTCAATCAAACAGAGCTTGCATGCCGGCCAGGGTGGTCGAGCGGTTAAAGGCGCTGCAGTCTGGAACCGCACGACCGCTACGGTGGCAGGTTCGAATCCTGCCTCGGGCATGGATGTATGTGATGTCCTTAGGTTAAGTAGGTTTAAGTAGTTCTAAGTTCTAGGGGACTTATGACCACAGCAGTTGAGTCCCATAGTGCTCAGAGCCATTTGAACCATTTTTTTAGAGCTTGCATGGCATCTACAGGCACAGCTGCCCATGCAGCTTCAACACGATACCACAGTTCATCAAGAGTAGTGACTGGCGTATTGTGACGAGCCAGTTGCTCGGTCACTATTGACCAGATGTTTTCAATTGGTGAGAGATCTGGAGAATGTGCTGGCCAGGGCAGCAGCCGTACATTTTCTGTATCCAGAAAGGCCCGTACAGAACCTGCAATATGAGGTCGTGCATTATCCTGCTGAAATGTAGAGTTTCGTATGGATCGATGAAGGGTAGAGCCACGGGTCGTAACAGATCTGAAATGTAACGTCCACTGTTCAAAGCGCCGTCGATGCGAACGAGAGATGACCGAGACGTGTAACCAATGGCACCCCACACCATCACGCCGGGTGATACGCCAGTATGGCGATGACGAATACACGCTTCCGATGTGCGTTCACCGCGATGTGGCCAAACACGGATGCTACCATCATGATGCTGTAAACAGAACCTAGATTCAACCGAAAAAATGACGTTTTGCCATTCGTGCACTCAGGTTCGTCGTTGAGTACACCATCGCAGGCGCTCCTGTCTGTGATACAGCGTAAAGGGTAACCGCAGCCATGGTCTCCGAGCTGATAGTCCATGCTGCTGCAAGCGTCGTCGAACTGTTCGTGCAGATGGTTGTTGTCTTGTAAACGTCCCCATCTGTTGACTCAGGGATCGAGGCGTGGCTGCAAGATCCGTTACAGCCATGCGGATAAGATGCCTGTCATCTCGACTACTAGTGATACGAGGCCGTCGGGATCCAGCACGGCGTTCCGTATTACCCTCCTGAATCCACAGATTCCATATTCTGCTAACAGTCATTGGATGTCGACCAACGCGAGCAGCAATGTCGCGATACGATAAACCGCAACCGCGATAGGCTACAATCCGACCTTTATCAAAGTCGGTAACGTGATGGTACGCATTTCTCCTCCTTACACGAGGCATCACAACAACGTTTCACCAGGCAACGCCGGTCAGCTGCTGTTTGTGTATGAGAAATCGGTTGGAAACTTTCCTCACGTCAGCACGTTGTAGGTGTCGCTACCGGCGCCAACCCTGTGTGAATGCTTTGAAAAGCTAACCATTTGCATATAACAGCATCTTCTTCCTGTCGGTTAAATTTCGCGTCTGTAGCACGTCATCTTCGTGGTGTAGCAATTTTAATGGCCAGTAGTATAATTGTAATCCTTAAGTATTTAGTTGAGCTTACAACCCTTAAGATTTATGTGATTTTTCGTGTAACTGTAATTTTGCGGAATCCTTTTGGTACTCCTGTGGATATTTTCACACTTTTCAAGATTTAACTCAGTTTACACTTTTTGCACCATACATTTATCTTGTCTCAATCATTTTGGAGTTCGTTTTGATCTTCTGATCACCACATGACGATAAAAGAAAGCATCATCTGCAAAGAATCTAAGAGGACTGCACAGATTGTCTGCTAAATCTTTTACGAAGATCAGGAACAAAGGAGGACCTATAACACCTCTCCGGGGAAAGCCAGATATTACTTCTGTTTTACTCGATGGCTTTCTGTCAGTTATTATGAATTGTGATCTTTCTGACAGGGCATTACGAATCCAGTACACAAGAGAAATGATACTCCACAGGCATGCAATTTAATTAGGGGCCGCTTGTGAGGAACGCTGTCAAAAGCCTTCTGGAAATGTAAAAATATGGAATCTGTTTGACGCTCCCTGTCGATTGCATTCACTACGTCGTGAGAATAAAGAGTTAGTTGTGTTTCGCAAGAGCGCTATTTTCTGAATCAATGTTGGCTATTTGTGATTAAATCGTTTTCGTCGAGGTGATTCATAATGTTAGAGCACACTATATGTTCCAAAATTCTACTGGAAATCGTCGTTGGTGCTATTGGTCTGCAAATTTACTCATCTTTCCTTCCTTGGGTATTGGTGTGACTCGTGCAACTTTCCAGTCTTTGGATGTGGATATTTTTACGAACGAGTGGTTGTACATGATTGCTATCTCTGAAAGGAAGCTGACTAGTATACAATCTTGACCGGGAGCTTTGCCTTTGTTAAGCGTTTTAAGCAGCTTCGCTTGACTGAGGATATCCCTTTCTAAGATCCTCATGTTGGTAGTTGTTCTTGTTTTCAATTCTGGAGTATTTACTTCGTCTTCTTTTGTGAAGGAATTTCGGAAAACCGTATTTAGTAACTCCGATTTAGTGGCCCTGTCATTGGTAATATCACCATCACTATTACACAGTGAAGATAGCGATTACGTCTTGTCACTCGTGTATTTTGCATAAGACCAGAATCTCTTTGGGTTTTCTGTCAAATTTCGAGACAGAGTTTCGTTGCGGAACAACAAACGAAAATAATGTCAAATATTATTATTTGGAAACAAGATACATTGCGTCAATTTAAGTGCGTTAACTAACTGTTTGATGCCAGAGTATTTATTTCATGCCATCTTCGATGTAATTACACAACATATTAATGCATCGGTATGTTGATTCTAATGAGAAGGGTTTTAGGCAGTTTTGAATACATCCAAAATTATTATTGTTATTCTGAAAGGCTATATAAAATTTCTTCTCCATTGGTGTAGAGTAAATGACGTTATTAATTCACAGGCCGCAGAGTGATTTAATTGAACGGTTTGCAAGCCTGGGTGGACCTGCTGCGATCGGGTACAGATGCGACAGATGTCAGTTGGCCAGCGTGGGAACGCGTCCTGCAGTGCTCCAAGCCACGGAGCTTCCCAACCGTCAACGGGTATCCCTGCATACATTGCAAATGTACTGCCTTGTGGTATTTTTTAGCAGTTACATGTCCTCACTTAAAAACACTACCTTGTGTCACCGTTGTACGGAAAGATTTACACATTTCCAGGAGGCTTCCAAAAAGAAATGAAACACGTAAGCGTTAAACATCAGATTTTAATATCCAAATGGAGAGTTTTGTATGGGTCACATACATTATATCCTGTTGCTATGATGAAGAAGAGCATTTCACTACAATGTACTGCTCACATACTTGTATTCGATTTCTTGCAGCGTTCTATGAGCTATACATACAATGACTAGTTCTATGACCACGTAGTTTTTTATGCTGCTGCCCCACGCTGGCTAGTAGTTGTTGATTCAGCCAACAGGCGCTCGTATCTAAGGAGGGCACCAACCAACAGGTCCTAGAAAAAAGGCTGGGAAAAACTATTGAACTTTGTTACCAAGTACTCTTTAAAACAATTTATTAACGAACAGTAATTTGTTTTCCTCAACAGCAACGATGCACAAGGCTCAACTTCAAAAACACATCAAAGATTAAACTTGAGCTTCCGTCCTTAGAAAAAGGGATTAAACTTGAAATAGCAGAAGAGAAACAGTTTATATATTCCATAAAGCTTTTTCTTTTTAAATACAGTTCATCAAAACATTAAATATTAAAAATTTACGTTGGAAGTCATGCCGAGGCACACCATAATCTGAAAATTACGAGGGCATAAAACCGCAGACGACACAACAGACCTCAGACCTAGACCTCGGGACCCAGCCCCTCGGCGATACCAAGCCGAGAGTGGACAGGCAGTGCACTACAGCGTATGAACTACAAGAAAGTTTTCTTAAGCAGTGAAAGTATTGAATAAAACCAAATCCTTTACCCAGGTTCTAAAAGAAGTCCAGTCACTTAAGATCAAAGCGTCACTGAGTGTTAATTCGCTAGTTAATGTAACGGGTCCAAGCGAGGTACACACTTACAGTGAGAATTGCTACCGGCCAAGGATCAAAAATTATTAATATCTGAAATATAGAACAGATGTCACGACAATCTTAATAAATGCACAAGTAGCCTTCAAACTAGTATCCAAAGCTCAAGTTATACAAATGGCCTTTTATTAGCTTAATGATCAAATACGAGGTTCTCAAGAACGTCAGTTGTCCTCATAGAATGGTTTTTAGCACAGTTTTTCACAGAAATTAACAGAGGCAAGCATCATTTGAAGCATCATATAAAATATTCGAATATTTCTCCTAAAGGTTGTTGTGATATCTAAGAGGGAAAAAACTTACTGGCCGAAAATAACAAGTCAGTACCATTAAATAAAACGGTTCTCTTTTCTCAAAACCAACATAGTGGCAAAATGTAACTTACAAACTGAGAACAGGGATTTAAACCGTAAAATAAAATAACCAAAACAACAGTCTGCACTTTACTGAAAACTGTGGGCCCAAAAAGTTTTTTTAAAACGTTTACCCTAGACATCAGCCAATTTCCCCACAGGAGACAGCTGAGCACGATCCACAAACCCCTTCAAAATGACAGCAGATGAAAAATGTGGCAGCGCAATATGACTTAAAAAAAACTGAAAAACCAAGCGGAATCAGGCAGTGGAGACAAGTCTCTGCAGAACATACAAATAACGCTCACCGTAAACATAAGTGGAACCGTTCTCTTTCCTCGACCACAGCCGCGCGGGGTAGCCGTGCGGTCTGGGCCGTCTCGTCACGGTTCGCACGGCTGCCCCCGTCGGAGATTCGAGTCCTCCCTCGGGTTTGGGTGTGTGTGTTGTCCTTAGTGTAAGTTAGTTTCAGTTAGATGGCACACAGTTTTAATCTGCCAGGAAGTTTCATATCAGCGCACACTCCGCTGTAGAGTGAAAATTTCATTCTAGAAACATCCCCCAGGCTGTGGCTAAGCCATGTCTCCGCACTATCCTTCCTTCCAGGAGTGCTAGTTCTGCAAGGTTCGCAGGAGAGCTTCTGTGAAGTTTGGAAGGTAGGAGACGAGGTACTGGCGGAATTAAAGCTGTGAGGATGGGGCGTGACTCGTGGTTGGGTAGCTCAGTTGGTAGAGCACTTGCCCGCGAAAGGCAAAGGTCCCGAGTTCGAGTGTCGGTCCGCACACAGTTTTAATCTGCCAGGAAGTTTTAGATTAAGTAGTTCGTAGGCCTAGGGACCGGTGACCTCAGCAGATTGGCCCCATAGTTCTTAGGATAATTCTCCAAAATTTTTTTCGACCTAGGAATCCGAAGAAGGTGGTGACTCGGTGCATGGCAAAGTCCTGTGGTGTTGTCTTTCCGATCATCTAGTGCAGAAGGGGACACGAACGGTGGGATTCGCCAAATTGTCCGGGAACAATCTGGTACAAGTACAACCAGCGCAGCATGGCACGTCAACAGGCACAGCGCCCTGCACGGAGAACTCCGGACGCCAACGCTCACTCCAGAGAAAGGGTGCGCCGGCAACGCTGACCAGCTGCTCTCTAGGAAACTCCTACGTTCCACCCGACACACCACCCCCATAACCACCCAGTCCCGAATGCATTGCCTTTCCGCACAACCCATTTCCTCTCTTCCACTAGAGAGAAAACAAAACATCGTCTACACGGGAAAGCACGTGCTCAACTTTCGGGGCGGGAGACATTGAACTCGGCTCACGGCTCAGTTGAAGTTTATTCAAAACACTGTAGTAAATGTTCACTCATGGCTGAAAACATTATGTCCACTGCCCAGCGCGAGACTGAATGCTATTTGCTGATCAGTGGCTAAAAAACCAGTGGAGAATAACCAGTGGCGGCTGCTGCGTGAGAGCGCAAGAGCTCGTGAACAAAAAAAATGGTTCCAAATGTGTGTTAGGTCTTATGGGACTTAACTGCTAAGGTCATCAGTCGCTAAGCTTACACACTACTTAACCTAAGTTATCCTGAGGACAAACACACACACCCATGCCCGAGGGAGGACTCGAACCGCCGCCGGGACCAGCCGCACAGTCCATGACTGCAGCGCCTGAGAGCGCTTGGCTAATCCCGCGCGGCACTCGTGAACACCATAACTATTGACACCTTATGGATTTATTGCTTATTTTTCTTTGAACGCTCCTTGTGGTGTCACCGCCAGACACCACACTTGCTAGGTGGTAGCCTTTAAATCGGCCGCGGTCCATTAGTATACGTCGGACCCGCGTGTCGCCACTGTCAGTGATTGCAGACCTAGCGCCGCCACACGGCAGGGCTAGAGAGACTTACTAGCACTCGCCCTAGTTGTACAGCCGACTTTGCTAGCGATGCTACACTGACAAATACGCTCTCATTTGCCGAGACGATAGTTAGCATAGCCTTCAGCTACGTCATTTGCTACGACCTAGCAAGGCGCCATTACCAGTTTATATTGAGGTTATTATTGATGTATCAACAAGAGCGATGTTCTCCAGTTATGGATTAAAGTTAAGTATTACATCAACTACGTACTTTATTTGCTACTATTAATTCCCTTAACTGTTCCAGACCTCACGCCAGTCTGCGTGAGCTAAACGCGTGCCTTTCGGCATCCTCGCATAGTGACTTGGCTGTCTTGCCAAGTCACAACACTCTTAAACGTAATGCAGATGGGTAATCTGAAATACACGGCACTAAATCTACCGCACTGTGCAACATTGCTCCTCAAGACTCGGCAAAATTTGGCACCAGGGTCATGAGCGCACCTTCACTTGTGCATTTTATAAGGAGCTCCTGCGTATGCGCAACTGGCGTGACATAATTGCCTTACGGGCCAAATACATACTGATATGGCAAACAATGTACACAATTCGTAGCGTGCCCTTATCACTCATCTACAAGTGTATGTCAATGCTACCAGATGTTAGCACACTGCAACATACTTTTACACACGTTCGCTTGGCATAAATCACGCTAGGCGGCAGCACACTCCACAGATATGCCAATTCACTCACTATATAGTAAAATTAGATTGGTAATTAGTCTATGCTTTAATTATACTGATAGAAAAACGTATTTTGTGGATTCTGGATAACATATAGTACATTAAGATAATCTATTTGAGGCGCTGAAAACCAAAAGGACTGTAGCATTTATTCATGCTTCTTACAGCTGTTGATCTGAGTGGGTCAGATTTATCTGTACTGTAGGCCCACATTGTACGTATATCTGAACATCCACGAAAGGCTGTCTCACTGGTTTTTCACTTAAATATCGAGGGGTCGAAGACGGTGTGCTTTTGATACCTGGGGCTCGCAGTGCCTCACTTGTGTTATAGTCAAGTGACGTTGTTGGGAGCGGTTCTAGGAGCTACAGTCTAGAACTGCGCGACCGCTACAGTCGCAGGTTCGAATCCCGCCTCGGGCATGGATGTGTGTGACGTCCTTAGGTTAGTTAGGTTTAAGTAGTTCTAAGTTCTAGGGGACTGATGACCTCAGAAGTTAAGTCCCATAGTGCTCAGAGCCATTTGAACCATTTTTGACCTTGTTGGTATTTAGTACTAACTAAACGAACTAAACTCCGAACAGGCCTTGGAAGGCCCATTGGTACCGACCGGCCTCCGTGTCATCCTCAGCCCACAGGCATCGCTGGATGCGGATATGGAGGGGCATGTGGTCAGCACACCGTTCTCCCGGCCGTATGTCAGTTTACGAGACTGGAGCCGCTACTTTTCAGTCAGGTATCTCCTCAGTTTGCCTCACAAGGGCTGAGTCCACCCCTCTTGCCAACAGCGTTCGGCAGAAAGGATGGTCACCCATCCAAGAGCTAGCCCAGCCCGACAGCGCTTAACTTCGGTGATCTCACGGGAACCGGTGTTAATTAGATAGTACTACTTGAATTTAATAATTTCCGCAAAAGGCATTTTTGTTTGGAGTTGGTTGTTTGCTGTGTAACAATCGGCTTTCCTGTGCTGACAGAAAAGAAAATTACCAGAAAAAATTTGACGCAAAGAAAGTAGGCCCTCCCAGATTAGATTTGTTGTCTGAGGAAGTGACGAACTAAAATAAGCGTGACCCCAAGCGAACATTTAACAAAGAAGTATATAACAAGCGTAAGTTGTTGTATGGGGCAGCGTAAGAAAGTCTGATTTTCAGGTCGGAATTCGTTAACTAATACTTGAATAGAAATGTTGTACATTTGTCCAAAAAAATGAAAAAGGAAGGAAACTCCCACTTACACAAAAATGAGAAACGAATAATAGGCAAAGCTTAATGTTACTTCGTTCTTGCCATAAGCTGTACATAATTACGCACAAAACAACAAAATTCCACACAAACAATTCTTCCTCTTTTCAGACAAGTTATTATTATTATTATTGTTATTATTATTGACATCAGCTGAAGTTATATAAATATGTTGATAACCATAACTGTCATACAGCAGATGATATTAATTTCGCACTCTGATATTTATCTGTATTTAAAAATTTGTGGAAAAAAAATGGTTCAAATGGCTCTGAGCACTATGGGACTTAACATCTGTGGTCGTCAGTCCCCTAGAACTTAGAACTACTTAAACCTAACTAACCTAAGGACATCACACACATCCATGCCCGAGGCAGGATTCGAACCTGCGACCGTAGCAGTCGCGCGGTTCCGGACTGAGCATTTGTGGACACTTAGAATGTATATCTCCGAGCCGCCACTGAGAATAACTGACGTTCGGCTGAAATCAGTCTGTTTGGTTGTGGCAACAGACTGATCTGTACCGTAACCCAAAATCTATGTTAGGTTGAATGGTGATAATTTGGTTGCGAGTTGGGGAAGCCATCGAATGTAAATGCCGAATAAAGGCTGTGGTAACAGATTGACCTGCAGCGGAGTCTAAGGTTTACATAAGCGACACAGTTAAATGGTCGATTCCAGCCAAACACCAGTTGTACCACACTCCTTTTAGCTGTTCGTCCTAATGACGTTGCAGGCACGCGATGCAGTAAGGGAGGTATGTAAGAGGAACAGAGATGAATGGGAAATCATTGTAGCGACGATGACGGTCGTAATTGGGAAAATCCACTGACATAAGTGGACTGACAAGAGCAGATTATTATGGCCTACACAGGTCTGGCGAAACAGCGCCCCGCAAAAGCGAGAGCGCCGGCCTCGCTCCTGCCTAGAGCTCTGCGAGTGTGAAAATACGTGTGGGGCTGAGAGGCGAGGAAGAAGAGTAAAATAATGGCTGCAGTTGGACGCTGCTAGGGCAACGTAAGTCTGTTAACACGCAAAGCAGTTTCATAGCAATGCTACGTGTATTAAATTATGTTTACGTTTCGCATTAGGAGTGCAACAGTGTCTACGCTCTTGTACAACAAAAGAAAAAGTGGAGAAACCAATGAGCCATGCACGGCTCGCGTTTATTCCATTTATTGTTTGTCATCTTCTATTACGGTACTGCTACCTCGTTTTCTTATTCCATTTACTGGCCTCACTAACTTCCTGCCTTACTCGCCCGTGAGCGGCAGCAGCAGCGCGTATCGATAAGTGCCCAGTCGTACCATCTCTGGAGCGACCGATAGTATTTCCGGGTCGTCGTGTGTCGGGCGGTGAGTTAAGAGACGGACCAGCAGTGCAGTCGGGACGCAGCAGCAGTGAAGTCGGAGCGCCGGTGAGGCGCCGACAGCCAGTGCTCGCCGACCGCTGGCGGCACACACGAACTGTCCGACGGGGGCATATTGGAGTGGGACGACCGTTGGTTAATCGTTTCGTTGGTCGTCTCATCGGCCGACGTATATTTGGTCCATTCGCCGTTCCCGGGCCTGGGCAGTCGGTCGGTTGGCGTGGAGCAGCGAGGAATTCTCGGTGGGACGTGGTTTGGCCGGGTCCGCTGGCGGACTCTACGCAGTGTTGGAATGTGTGAAGCTGTTCCAATTGCTACGAGGTCCGTGGCTCTCCTACCCTGGACACTGTAATAGTTCTTTATTTACTTGATCATTACGGCACTCCAACCCCAGTTCTCGATACCAGTGATATCGTACTACTTTTCTGCGAAGTAACAGACATATTTTTGTGACAATATTCACATTTGGTTTTATTAATGTATAGGTACTCCGATGTATCGATATATTACAGTGACATGGTTCTTGTGTGTATTCATTTCTGTAAGACTGTCATAATCTTTGACTTGCTTGTAACCGTTTTGCCGCGAATGCGTACAGAGCAGTCTCTGTTTCACTTTGCACAAGTTAAGTTGTTATTTCGCATTGTAAAAGAACAGTCAAGTCTTGTGTTTGGTTAAAGTGGAAAGTAAATGTATGAAGACTGATACAAAACTGTTTTGTTGTTGATGTGACAATTAAGAAGTAGTATATGTGAATTTACAAGAAGTTTGTTAAAATGTTGATCGTGAACACCAAGTCAAAAATTATTTCTACCATACCATTGTTCTGATCTAGGATTGTTTGATCATTAAGAATTTTCTGAAAAACGCATTTGTTAGGTCTTCAAATATTGCTAAAATACAGCAGTCAAAGTGGAATCACCCTAGAATCAACAAGATGAGCCATAACGACTTCGACGAAATCCACCTGGGAATCCATTCAAGATAAGTGCCAAAATTAATGACTTTTTTTACAGTAACTTCATTATTTCCATTATGACGATACCATCCACAGTCAATAACTTTGTTGTTGCCCGAAATAGCGAACATACGCTGCGTGAGCAACATTATTAATCTGATTTCTAATGGTTCAAATGGCTCTGAGCACTATGGGACTCAACTGCCGAGGTCATTAGTCATATAGAACTTAGAACTAGTTAAACCTAACTAACCTAAGGACATCACAAACATCCATGCCCGAGGCAGGATTCGAACCTGCGACCGTAGCGGTCTTGCGGTTCCAGACTGCAGCGCCTTTAACCGCACGGCCACTTTGGCCGGCTGATTTCTAATCTATTTTGCAAGTGGTGGTATTGATAGAACGCGAAAGCTGAGTTTTGATTTAATCTACCAGCAAGTCGAGACTCTTCACATTGTGTCGTTTGGAGTTTGTTGTCGCCTGTTGCGATATTCCCACAAGTAACAACGTGGTTTTCAAGTTGGAAAATTCTAGCCACCCTCCGGTGGAGTTTCACTGTATTTGGTTATTTGAACTGAAGTGCACCAGTGGAATCTTCTGCCTTGTGGCCGTTAACGTTCCGGGACCTGCTCTGACCGTTGACGCAACTTTCAGGCAGTTTGGTTTCCAAAATCATGTTGTTGATGTCCAGCACGGTGTGTTGTTTGACAGCTCCATGTATGATTGGTTGTGGGCGCCAATATCTTCTACGTTGTTCCGTTGAACTCCTTGTTGTGCCCTGGTCTGGTGAAGTGGAAGTTATCTTGTCCGTCGGTCAGTTGACTGTCGGTCGGTTGGGCTGTAGTCGGATCGTGAATGCTTGGCCTGACTGCCTGTCTCATCTAAGTGAGGGTTAGTGTTTGATTTCAAGGCCGACCCTCGAACATCTGGGCGCCCTTGGGTGTGCTGCCTTTTTTAAAATTGTTCTTGTTGTTTGTACTTGTATGGCTTCTAGCCGATTTTTTAAAAAAAATTTAAGGTTCTTTTGCCCTTAAGGCGTAAGATCCTTTAGGCCGTCAGCCTAATTTAAAGAACTCTTTCACGTAAGACCTTTGGCATTTTAAAGGTTTTAATGTTGTAGAATTTTAAGTGTTGGGCCTTCAGTCGATTTTGAGTTTCAGTTGTTTTGCTCTTAAGGCCTTCAGCCTAGTTCAAAGAACTGTTTCACTTAAGGCCATTGGCATATTAAAAATTTTAATGTTGTTGAATTTTAAATGTTGGGCCTTCAGCCGATTTTGAGTTTGAGTTGTTTTGCTCTTAAGGCCTTCAGCCTAAATTAAGGAACTGTTTCATGTAAGGCCTTTGGTATTGAAAAAAATTAATGTTATTGAGTTTTAAGTGTTAGGCCTTCAGCTGATTTGAATTTAACTTGTTCGCTCTTGAAGTGTCTGATCCTTTGGGCCATCAGCCTAACTAAGGAACTGTTTTAAGATAAGGTTTTGCGTATAAATTTCTGTTTTGCTTGAGTTTTGCCTAATTGAGAACCGTTTTATGTAAGGCCTTTGTTTTTTTTTTTTAAATTAATGTTGTTTAGCCTGAAGTGGTGGGCTTTCAGCCGATTTTTGGATTCAAATTGTTTGCTCTGAAAATCTCAGATTCTTTGGGCCTTCAGCCTAAATAAAGAACTCTTGTAAGATAAGGCTTACCTTTTAAATTTGTGATTATGCTTGCGTTTAAAGTTATTGGCCTTCAGCCGTTTTTAAATTAAAGTTCCTTTCAGCTGGTAAATAAGTCCCAAAGATTAAAGCTGTGTGTTAAAAAAATTATTTTTTGGTTCTTGTAATGTCTGATCAAATAAAAAAGTTGTATGTTCGAGTGTAAGTGACAGCCCCTCATTTTGTCCCCTTTCCACACTTTAACTATCTGTCCTGTCCTGCAGGTTTAGCAGGGCGTTTCAACCAAACCACTCAGTGTGGAATGGAAACTGCTTTACTTTTCGTATAGTCTGAGCTCCATGCAAAGCAATTAATAGACCATCGCACTATTATAAGACGGAAAAACACTCACTGAAACCTCATAGACGAGGACGAGTGTTGGCTGAACCGAAGGTGGCTGTTAGGGAAGTGGAGTGGTGACATAATCTTTTACAGTCAATATTACCAATTGCTTGAATAATTCATTACGTATGTTAACGGAAGGGAAGAATCATTTGGTAACAGATATGACGGAGAAGATTGATGCTATCAAACAAAACTTAATCCTATGGAAAGATCAGCTTCGAGTTCATGTCATGGAACATTTTCCAGAACACAAGGCATATTTGTGGACCGTATTTGTCTGGCTACGTTTAAATGCTTGAAGCTTTTTATCACGAGATTCCAGCACCTTACATGGCTGCAGACTGATTTCAGTTTATTTGTCAGACGGTTCTCACTTTTGGTTGTCGATGTATCTCAGTTACTTTCAACTTGTGCTGACAGACGTACAGTGTAGTACCTGGCCCAACTACTTTTTTTCCCATCCAGGAATTTACATGAATTATGTGATATGTTGGCCCCACGAACAATATCCTCCACTCCATAGATGATGAAGTCGCATAACCCGTAACAGAGCATAGGGGACGATGCGGGAGATCCGCACCGCCGTACTAGGCAAGGTCCTAGTGGAAGTGGTTTGCTATTGCCTTCCTCCGACCGTAATGGGGATGAATGATGATGATAATGAAGACAACACAACAACACCCAGTCATCTCGAGGCAGGTGAAAATCCCTGACTCCACCAGGAATCGAACCCAGAATCCCGTGCACGGGAAGCAAGAACGCTACCACGAGACCACGCACTGTGAACCGACTCCATAGACAAGCCAGTTAAGTTAGTTCAATGTTCAGTTCAATGTATGTGTACGTACACTTTTTTTCAGTTATGAAATTGACAGAGTACCATCAATATTGGAGCTTAATAGGCGTTAATCTGCATAGGTCGGTGTGTTTCACTGTTTTACAACCCACAGTTCGAGATATGTTACATATTCTAAAATTGAAATGGGTATAAAATTATAAACATCACAGTGTAATGTCATAAGCCTGTATGCAAATGTTTGGTGTAGTTTTGCTCAAATAATTAGCACCACATGATGTACTTATTTAATTAAGTAATAAACTTATTGCTTTGCCGGCCGGAGTTTCCGTGCGGTTCTAGGCGCTACAGTCTGAATCCGCGTGACCGCTACGGTCGCAGGTTCGAATCCTGCCTCGGACATGGATGTGTGTGATGTCCTTAGGTTAGTTAGGTTTAAGTAGTTCAAAGTTCTAGGGCGCTGATGACCACAGCAGTTAAGTCCCATAGTGCTCGGAGCCCCTTATTGCTTCGGCAGAAAAATAAAAAGTTGTTAATAAAAGCTAGTGATAAAACCTTGCCACTAAAAGTTGTTGTTGTTGTGGTCTTCAGTCCTGAGGCTGGTTTGATGCAGCTCTCCATCCTACTCTATCCTGTGCAAGCTTCTTCATCTCCCAGTACCTACTGCAGCCTACATCCTTCTGAATCTACTTAGTGTATTCATATCTTGGTCTCCCTCCACGATTTTTACCCTCCACGCTGCCCTCCAGTACTAAATTGGTGATCCCTTGATGCCTCAGAACATGTCCTACCAACCGATCCCTTTTCTGGTGAAGTTGTGCCACAAACTCCTCTTCTCCCCAATCCTATTCAATACTTCCTCATTAGTGATGTGATCTACCCATCTAATCTTCAGCACTCTTCTGTAGCACCACATTTCAAATGCTTCTATTCTCTTCTTGTCCAAACTATTTATCATCCGTGTTTCACTTCCATACATGGCTACACTCCTTACAAATACTCTGAGAAACGAATTCCTGACACTTAAATCTATACTCGATGTTAACAAATTTCTCTTCTTCAGAAACGCTTTCCTTGCCATTGCCAGTCTATATTTTATATCCTCTCTACTTCGACCATCGTCAGTTATTTTGCTCCCGAAATAGCAAAACTCCTTTACTACTTTAAGTGTCTCATTTCCTAATGTAATTCCCTCAGCATCACCCAACTTAATTCGACTACATTCCATTATCCTCGTTTTGCTTTTGTTGATGTTCATCTTATATCCTCCTTTCAAGACACTGTCCATTCCGTTCAACTGCTCTTCCAAGTCCTTTACTGTCTCTGACAGGATTACAATGTCATCGGCGAACCTCAAAGTTTTTGTTTCTTCTCCATGAATTTTAATACCTACTCCGAATTTTTCTTTTGTTTCCTTTACTTCTTGCTCAATATACAGATTGAATAGCATCGGGGAGAGGCTACAACCCTGTCTCACTCCCTTCCCAACCACAGCTTCCCTTTCATGTCCCTCGACTCTTATAACTGCCATCTGGTTTCTGTACAAATTGTAAATAGCCTTTTGCTCCCTGTATTTTACCCCTGCCACCTTCATAATTTGAGAGTATTCCAGTCAACATTGTCAAAAGCTTTCTCTAAGTCTACAAATGCTAGAAATGTAGGTTTGCCTTTTCTTAATCTTTCTTCTAAGATAAGTCGTAGGGTCAGTATTGCCTCATGTGTTCCAATATTTCTACGAAATCCAAACTGATCTTCCCCGAGGTCGGCTTCTACCAGTTTTTCCATTCGTCTGTAAAGAATTCGCGTTAGTATTTTGCAGCTGCGACTTATTAAACTGATAGTTCGGTAATTTTCACATCTGTCAACATCTGCTTTCTTTGGGATTGGAATTATTATATTCTTCTTGAAGTCTGAGGGAATTTCGTCTGTCTCATATATCTTGCTCACCAGATGGTAGAGTTTTGTCAAGACTGGTTCTCCCAAGGCTGTCAGTAGTTCTAATGGAATGTTGTCTACTCCCGGGGCCTTGTTTCGACTTACGTCTTTCAGTGCTCTGTAAAACTCAAACTGCTAAAAGTACACTGTTATATTCGCCACTTAGAACTAGCCGTACTGCGCTGTAAACACGTCTTCCTACGATACCAGGGTGCACAGCCTACAGCATATAACCGTCTCACTCGCACACCTGCTTCGAATAGTACAGTGGTGGGGGAAGCCGGAGCGTTGAGCAGACATGGCTGCGGTTGTGGAACACGAGCGCGCTCCAGTGGTGCGAATCTTGGTAGGGCTGGTCGGCTGTCCGTTTGTTACTGTCGTGAGCATCCACAGGTAGAAGCTGAAGGACCGCAAACCACAAGTAGGAGACCAGATGTTACAGAAGAGCGAGATCGGAGACTTTCCTGCGCTGTTAAGCAGGCGGCGATCTGTGGAAGACCTGACGACAGAAGACAATGCTGGTGCAGGCACATATGCATCAGTGTACACCATTCAGTGCATATTGTTCAACATGGGGCTCTGCAACACACGATCCCGATGTGTTCCACTGTTGATCCAAACGTCATCAGTTACGACAGAAACGGACACAGGACCATCGAGCTTTGACCGTCGATCAGTGGAAACATGTCGCATGGCCAGATGACTCACGTTTCTTGTTACTGCAGACCGATAGTCGTGTTAGGCGAAAGGTTGCTGAATACATTAAAGCATCACTGAGCCTGCTTGGTGGGTACAGTATAATACTACAGGGGTTATTGACTTTCATGAGACCTGTGGCACTAACGAATGGACGATGACAACTAAGAACATCATAGAGGACTATCTGCATATCGTTGTGGCCGAGTGGTTCTAGGCGCTACAGTCTGGAACCGCGCGACCGCTACGGTCGTAGGTTCGAATCCAGCCTCGGGCATGGATGTGTGTGATGTCCTTAGGTTAGTTAGGTTTAAGTAGTTCTAAGTTCTAGGGGACTGATGGCCTCAGAAGTTAAGTCCCATAGTGCTCAGAGCCATTTGAGCCATTTGACTATCTGCATGTCTTCACGGTTGATATCTTCCCCAGTGTGGTGGCATCTTACATCAGGATAACTGCCCGTATCACAACGCCAGGATCTTGCCATAGTTGTTAAGAAAGCATGATAGTGAACTCACTTTGATGTTTTGGTTATCAAATTCGCCTGATCTCAACTCGATGGAAAATATCTGGGAAACTATTGGGCTGCCAGCTCCGAGCCCACAAGCCACTGGTCCTTAACTTACCGAATTGCAACATATCTGATGTCACATACCTCCGGAAACCTACCAAGGACTTATGGATCCCGTCACACATAACTGTTGTTGTATTGTGTTCCGTAAGTGGGTCAAGAAACCATTAAGCAGGTGGTCATAATGTCATAAACCTACCAAGGACTTATGTATCCCTAGTCACACAGAACTGTTGTTGTATCGTGTTCCATAGGTGGGTCAGCAAGCTCTTAAGCAGGTGGTCATAATGTTTGAATCACCAGTGTGTGATGGAAAACAGGATTGAGTGGGATCAGATGAAAGCAGTGAGGCAAAATTAATATAAAATATTTTCTGTTGTCGAAATACAGTCGTGCAGCGGGGGTAACACTGTTTGTTGCTGTTCTTATGCAGAGCCCTGGCTGCCACGCCCCTGCCGCCGCGGCAGAGCCGGGGTATCGGAGATGAGGCTGACGCCGCCTGTTTGCGGGCAGAGTGCGTGCTCAGCGGGTTGCCCCCCTGTAGGGAGCCCGCACATCGCGACGCTAATGCCGCACTCCCGCCTGCCGGGACGCTCCGCTGCTCGCTGAAACAAAAAGACTCCCTCCCCCCCTCTTCCCCCTCCCCCCGCCCCTCCTGCTCTCCCGCCCCCGACTCCACCTTCTTGCAGAAAGCGTCTTCGTTTTCTGCCATTTACATCACAAAGAGTCCATTAGAGGGCCTTACAAGTTTAAGATGCCCGCACATTGAATGGAACGGAGTGCTACAGGCATTGAGTTAGCGATCAACACAGAATAGATGCCGCCGTAAAAGATATTCCACTCTCGAATATTACACGACGGGGAAGACAGGCTTCGTGAGTAATTGCATTTCGAAACTGAAACCATCGCAATGCACGCAACTTTGGACTCAAAGCAGCAACTGTAAATCCCTCTGCAAAGAGTATCGAAACGAGTGTGGCATTAACTTTTGCAAAAAGATATGCAGTCATTCTCTACATGGTATAAGCATTTGTCGCGATTGCGGTTTAAGATTCAGACGGGTTTGGAAACCTCAGAAACAATACACAAAGGAGGACTTGCAGTCTTTAGAGGTTAGGTACACACGAATTGATCAGCGCTACATACCATTACGTCACCATGACATAACAATGAATCTGTACTTATGCCGTCGGCAAAGTAACGAAAATTTGA
This sequence comes from Schistocerca serialis cubense, assembly GCF_023864345.2. NCBI lineage: Eukaryota > Metazoa > Arthropoda > Insecta > Orthoptera > Acrididae > Schistocerca > Schistocerca serialis. Next base: position 764,372,688 of record NC_064642.1, on the reverse strand, counting down.
ATGCTTGGGTCAGCTCCGTAGAACCTACACTGGTGTCCAAAATTAAAGCAACAAACTGCTGCCTCCCCCCCCCCCCCCCCCCTGTGTCTAATTCACGATATAAGCATAAAAACTGTCGACAGATGTCGTTACGATCGTGTTTTGCATGGAAGATGTTATTCTGATCATCGGACAAAAATATGGTTCAAATGGCTCTGAGCATTATGGGACGTAACTGCCTAGGTCATCAGTCCCCTAGAACTTAGAACTAATTAAACCTAACTAACCTGAGGACATCACACACATCCATGCCCGAGGCAGGATTCGAACCTACGATCGTAGCGGTCGCGCTGTTCCAGACTGTAGCGCCTAGAACCTCTCGGCCACCCCCGGCCAGCATCAACGGACAACCACGCCATAAATGACGTCAGGGCACCTATCAAGCAAGGTAGTATTTGCGCAGCAGTCCCACGTCCACAGCCGCTGTGTACACAGTCACAGACAGTGCAGTGCGGCATAGTGAAGACGCCTACCTTCTTTCTGCTGTGGAGGACCATAGGAAGATTGGAAGCAGAGTTCCAAACTGATGTGGCGCGATGGCTTAATGTGCATCGTTCTGTTGGTTCCCGGATGAGGAAACAGTTTATAGAGACCGAAACTGTATCCCGGTGCGACATCAGAAAGAGTGGACCGTTATTTGGCTGTAAGAGCACGAAGGTACTGCCTTACTACTGCACTACAACTGGCATCTGGCCTAGGACCATGCCCTGGACGTGGCGTATTGAGGCAACTGCGGTACAGAAGGACTGAGTAGAGTGACCTGCTGTCTGTTTACCTGTGGCGTGTCTTCACTGAAAGGCATGTCTAGAGTGGAGCCGTCACATGCCACCTGGACTGTCGAATGGTGGGTCAATGTTCTTTTCGCAGATAAGGCCCGATTTGGTCTGGAGAGTGATTCTCGAAGGATTTGCATCTGGAGGGCACTTTGAACACGATTTCCGGAACGAAACATTGTGGAAAGAGTCCGATATCGAGGAGGATCCCTAATGGTGTGAGCAAGGAGTATGTTGACCACGCGAACACCTCTCCACGAAATTGTGTGGGTCAATCATTAACATTTAAGTGCTGTCAGGTACCGTGAGGTTGTTGCGAGATGCTGTGAGCCCAGACTTCGTATTAATGGACAATAATGGTCGACCTCATAGAGCACGGGTTGTTGATGTTTTCTTGGAAACATCAGATACTGGACGCATGGCGTAGCCCACTCGAGCTCCCAATTTGAATCCCATAGAGAATGTCTGGGATCATGGCGTCAGCATCCACCAAGACTTGTGAGCAGCTCTGTAGGAATAATGGACGTTATAGCCTCAACATGAGATTGATGACATCATTCACAGACCGTCTCGTCGTTGTCAGGCCTGAAATGGTGCCAGAGGTGGCCACACCCCATACTGAGTACATTAGCCAGTTGTCAGAATGGGTGTGCAAATCTGTTAAGTTGGAAAAAATCGAAGATCATTTTTATCTAAAGTTATACATGTTCAGCTGATTACGTTCTGTATACATTACATAGTTTCTACTCTACTATCACCTATTTACACGTTTTTGTGGCAAAATAAACGTTACCTTGCAAAATATCCGTTTGTTGTTTTAATTTCGGACACCAATATACATAATCAGTACAGTCGCCCACCACACTTTTTTCAACCTAGGACACAAGTTACGTATTCGCAGTGCTGCAGAAGGAAAGGAGGTTAGGGTTTAATGTCCCGAAGACGTCGAGATCATTGGAGACGGACCACACGCTCGGGTTGGGAAAGATAATCGACTGCGTACTTTCAAAGCAGTCCAGCCCGTTACCGATTTCGGGGAATTACGGGAAACTTAAACTTGTCCCAAATACTGTGTGTTAGTACGAGAGTTGCTCGAGAAGAAATGCACAATTAATCTCTAAACGTCCATATTATTTTCCATACCTTCGATGGTTTCACAGTATTTTAATACATTCTTGGCAGACAAAATGTAGTTCGTCCACATAATATCCGTCTCTTTAAACTGCCTAACCTAAGGCCTGTATACCCACACGGTAGAAGTCGGGACCAGCGTGTTTCAGTCTCTGTCCAGCAACCTTAAAAAGGAGTTGGCATCTTCAAATCTCGTTTCGCGAAGTGATTCCTTCAGTTTACCGAACAGGTGGTAACCACACAGTGCCAGGTCAGGGGTCTAGGATGTGTGTTTCAGTGTTGTCCACCCAAGCTCTATCATCTCGGTGGTGGTTTTCTCTGTGTCATGTGACCGGGAGCTGTCACGCAACAGGAAAACATTGTGCTTTTCCCGGGCAAGTGCTCTGCCATCTGAGCTACCCAAGCACGACTCACGCCCCGTCCTCATAGCTTTACTTCTGCCAGTACCTCGTCTCCTACCTTCCAAACTTTACAGAAGCTCTCCTGCGAACCTTGCAGAACAAGCACTCCTGAAAGAAAGGATGTTCCGGAGACATGGATTAGCCATAGCTTCGAAAGGCAAAGGTCCCGAGTCCGAGTCTCGGTCCGGCACACCGAGATTTGCCTGCGAAAGGCAAAGGTCCCGAGTTCGAGTCTCGGTCCGGCACACAGTTTTAATCTGCCAGGAAGTTTCATATCAGCGCACACTCCACTGCAGAGTGAAAATCTCATTCTGGAAACATCCCCAAGGCTGTGGCTAAGCCATCTCTCCGCAATATCCATTCTTTCAGGAGTGCTTGTTCTGCAAGGTTCGCAGGAGAGCTTCTGTAAAGTTTGGAAGGTAGGAGACGATGTACTGGCAGAAGTAAAGCTTTGAGAACGGGGCGTGATCGTGCTTGGGTAGCTCAGATGGTAGAGCACTTGCCCGGGAAAGGCAAAGGTCCCGAGTTTGAGTCTCGGTCCGGCACACAGTTTTAATCTGCCAGGAAGTTTCGAGATAGTACATAATTTCTGATTAATTTAGTGTAAAATTATTTTATGTGACCCCTTGTTGTCTTAAAAGAAGGGAGTTATGCCACATTCAGAATGAAAGGACAATATAATAAAATAGTAGCTGGCGCGTTTGAATACGACCACTGTCGCATGGCGGAAACAGGGAAAGGAGCGTCGTGATATGGAGGAAAGCTTGAATACGTGCGCCGCCCTACAGCGAGAAACACGACTCTCATCGGCGACGTGAACGAGTTAATGTGGCTGTTGTATTCCTTTGAGATCGCACGATCCCACCATAAGTATTTTTTGCTAGGGAATATCAAACGTGGAAATAATCAGACGTCGCTTGTGTGACCATTAGTGGCCTATGAATGAGCAAAAACCTCTTGTCGAAATAATTTATTCATTTACAACAAATGCGCAATATTATTTAATTTACAGCCGAACATAATCAAGCAGAAAATTGAATCTAGTGATGAGGTACTGAACTGGAGGCAGCTGGACGCAAAGGAGAATGGAATAATAAGACGTATCTCTTGAGTAGGATGTAGTGAGAAATTGTACTGCCACTTCGTGTGACAGTTGTGCAAAGGCTGGACAAGATGCGCGTTTATCGAAGTGGGATCCTTGGCTTCTGATGTATGTAACACACCGCCTTCGAGGTGCCGACACTGACAAGGGCGCCCATGAGCACAACGATCTGTGGTAAGCCGTCGCCGCTAAAGTCAGCAGGCTGGGGTCCACCACTGATTTTCACGGATTGTGTCAGCAGATGTGAGGAGTGCATTACTGTAATTCAATTGAAATTTCAATATTGAACAACCTCTATCGGTGAATATCTGCAACAGTCAAAAGTAGCTTCTCGCTAAGGTGTGAGTAAGTCGTAAGCCAACTGAAGGGGCGCATCTCTTTTGCCAACAGCACAACCATGAGACAGTTAAGGGACACATTTTCGTGTGACAGATACGTAGATACATAAAAGTGCGGGTACTGACACACCATTGTATCACACCAACGAGCAATAAAAGAAGCTACTTTCGTTTTTTCACCACCCGTAATTTTAGAAATTTCTCTATGTCTTGTAGTAGTTTTTCCTCATTTTCTCCGTTGCAAGATTTAGTAAACAGAGCGAAATGTACCGGCTCTGCGGTGTTTTATAATACACTACTGGCCATTAAAATTGCTACACCAAGAAGAAATGCAGATGATAAACGGGTATTCATTGGACAAATATATTATACTAGAATTGACATGTGATTACATTCTCATGCAATTTGGGTGCATAGATCCTGAGAAATCAGTATCCAGAACAACCCCCTCTGGCCGTAATAACGGTCTTGATACGCCTGGGCACTGAGTCAAACAGAGCTTGGATGGCGTGTACAGGTACAGCTACCCATGCAGCTTCAACACGATACCACAGTTCATCAAGAGTAGTGACTGGCGTATTGTGACGAGACAGTTGCTCGGCCACCATTAATCAGACGTTTTCAGTTGGTGAGAGATCTGGATAATGTGCTGGCCAGGGCAACAGTCGTACATTTTCTGTATCCAGAAAGGTCCGTACAGGATCTGCAACATGCAGTCTTGCATTATCCTGCTGAAATGTAGGGTTTCGCAGGAATCGAATGAAGGGTAGAGCCACGAGTCGTAACATATCTGAAATGTAACGTCCACTGTTCAAAGTGCCGTCAATGCGAACAAAAGGTGACTGAGACGTGTAACCAATGGCACCCCATACCGTCACACCGGGTCATACGCCAGTATGGCGATGACGAATACACGCATCCAGTGTGCGTTCCCCGCGATGTCGCCAAATACGCATGCTACCATCATGATGCTGTAAACAGAACCTGGATTCATCCGAAAAAATGACGTTTTGCCATTCGTGCACCCAGGTTCGTCGTTGAGTACACCATTGCAGGCGCTCCTGTCTGTGTTGCAGCGTCAAGGGTAACCGCAGCCATGGTCTCCGAGCTGATAGTCCATGCTGTTGCTCGCCGAGCGGTTCTAGGCGCTACAGTCTGGAACCGCGCGACCGCTGTTGTCGCACATTAGCAGTTAAGTCCCATAGTGCTCAGAGGCAGCCATGGTGCTGCAAACGTCGTCAAACTGTTCGTGCAGATGGTTGTTGTCTTGCAAACGCCCCCATCTGTTGACTCAGGGATCGAGACGTAGCTGCACGATTCGTTAAAGCCATGCGGATAAGATGCCTGTCATCTCGACTGCTAGTGATACGAGGCCATTGGGATGCAACACGGCGTTCCGTATTACCCTCCTGAACCCACCGATTTCATATTCTGCAAACAGTCATTGAATCTCGACCAACGCAAGCAGCAATGTCGCGATACAATAAATCGCAATCGCGATAGGCTACAATCCGACCTTTATCAAAGTCGGAAACGTGATGGTACGCATTTCTCCTCCCTACACGAGGCATCACAACAACGTTTCACCAGGCAACGCTGGTCAACTCCTGTTTGTGTATGAGAAATCGGTTGGAAACTTTCCTCATGTCAGCACGTTGTAGGTGTCGCCACCGGCGCCAACCTTGTGTGAATGCTCTGAAAAGCTAATCATTTGCAAATCACAGCATCTTCTTCCCGTCGGTTAAATTTCGCATCTGTAGCACGTCATCTTCGTGGTGTAGCAATTTTAATGGCCAGTAGTGTATTTTCTTCTATTTTTCCCTATTGCAGTATGTTTCTCTGAAAATGGAAGCTACTTAAAATAGCATGATATGGGTAGTTTCATCTGTTGCGCCACAGAAAGATATGCTGCGCAAATGTAGATACTTTAAAATTTTTCCCCAGGCAGCATCAAGCCGAGCCAGGACAGACCTTAGCACAGTGTCACAGTGTCACAGCTCGAATGACAAACAGGCAGGAGAGTCGATGCTGCAATTTCGTGGCACACAGCTGAGGCCGTTGCCACAAATTGCTTGAATGAGATGTCTGAGCCGCCAGTTCAGAGAGATAATCTCACTGTGGAAGGACCGTAACGTTGCTCTGACAGTGCTGAAAAGCGTCGTAACAACACAAATCTTACACAAGAACGCCTTTCAGCCCTCTAATATTGCGTAAAAGCACCAAGGTGAAGAGCTGAAAGCCACAGCGGAAACACTTACGAATCGTTAAGACCAGTGACGAAGGTATAAATCTTAAGACCACAATCGGTGATCCACATCAAGACTTAAGGTGATTGTCTGTGACAGACAGCTATTAATACTACGTTTCCTGAACCACTTTAGGCTGCATGTACATTGCATCCGGAAGTCGCTGGTTCCGATCCGGAGTAAAAAACAAACACCAGATGGCTAATGCACGTGTCTACATTGGAGGGACGAGCGCAGTACTACGTCGTCCGGCAGCGGACTGGCAGATTGGCCAACCACACAGGTTTGTTTCCAGTCCGGCAGTGCAGTCCGGCGGTGCACCACGAACGGGATGATCGACAACGAGTTTCTAATTCATCTCGTGAGGAATGAGCCTCGCTTGTGGAACTAGCGGATTAAAGCCTATCATAACCGGGAAATTAAGCGAGAACTGTGGGAATCTATTGGCTATGGTTCAAATGGCTCTGAGCACTATGGGACTCAACTGCTGAGGTCATTAGTCCCCTAGAACTTAGAACTAGTTAAACCTAACTAACCTAAGGACATCACAAACATCCATGCCCGAGGCAGGATTCGAACCTGCGACCGTAGCGGAATCTATTGGAGAGCAACTATCAGTCAAAGGAAAATATTGAAATTATGTTGCAATGGTTTTACTGTTTGCTTTCAAATCAGTATATGTTACTACATATCAGTACTAATTTCAACCATATTACTTTTAACATAGAATTTTTTTTATGAAACTGTCAAAAAGAAATAAGTTTTTAATTGCTAAAATACTACTCGATGCGTTCGTTTTGCCACGGAACGGCGCCACTCCCATCGAAGTATGACTTGAATTTCTCTCTGATAATTAGAGCAAAGAAGGGAAGGCAGAAAGGTGGAAGGAGTATATAGAGGGTTTATACAAGGGCGATGTACTTGAGGACAATATTATGGAAATGGAAGAGGATGTAGATGAAGATGAAATGGGAGATAAGATACTGCGTGCAGAGTTTGACAGAGCACTGAAACACCTGAGTCGAAACAAGGCCCCGGGAGTAGACAACATTCCATTAGAACTACTGATGGCCTTGGGAGAGCCAGTCATGACAAAACTCTACCATCTGGTGAGCAAGATGTATGAGACAGGCGAAATACCCACAGACTTCAAGAAGAATATAATAATTCCAATCTCAAAGAAAGCAGGTGTTGACAGATGTGAAAATTACCGAACTATCAGTTTAATAAGTCACAGCTGTAAAATACTAACGCGAATTCTTTACAGACGAATGGAAAAACTGGTAGAAGCCGACCTCGGGGAAGATCAGTTTGGATTCCGTAGAAATGTTGGAACACGTGAGGCAATACTGACCTTACGACTTATCTTAGAAGAAAGATTAAGAAAAGGCAAACCTACGTTTCTAGCATTTGTAGACTTAGAGAAAGCTTTTGACAACGTTAACTGGAATACTCTCTTTCAAATTCTGAAGGTGGCAGGGGTAAAATACAGGGAGCGAAACGCTATTTACAATTTGTACAGAAACCAGATGGCAGTTATAAGAGTCGAGGGGCATGAAAGGGAAGCTGTGGTTGGGAAAGGAGTGAGACGGGGTTGTAGCCTCTCCCCGATGTTATTCAATCTGTATATTGAGCAAGCAGTAAAGGAAACAAAAGAAAAATTAGGAGTAGGTATTAAAATTCATGGAGAAGAAGTAAAAACTTTGAGGTTCGCCGATGACATTGTAATTCTGTCAGAGACAGCAAAGGACTTGGAAGAGCAGTTGAACGGAATGGACAGTGTCTTGAAAGGAGGATAAGAGATGAACATCAACAAAACCAAAACGAGGATAATGGAATGTAGTCAAATTAAATCGGGTGATGCTGAGGGGATTAGATTAGGAAATGAGACACTTAAAGTAGTAAAGGAGTTTTGCTATTTAGGGAGTAAAATAACTGATGATGGTCGAAGTAGAGAGGATATAAAATATAGACTGGCAATGGCAAGGAAATTGTTTCTGAAGAAGAGAAATTTGTTAACATCGAGTATAGATTCAAGTGTCAGGAAGTCGTTTCTGAAAGTATTTGTATGGAGCGTAGCCATGTATGGAAGTGAAACATGGACGATAACCAGTCTGGACAAGATGAGAATAGAAGCTTTCGAAATGTGGTGCTACAGAAGAATGCTGAAGATAAGGTGGGTAGATCACGTAACTAATGAGGAGGTATTGAATAGGATTGGGGAGAAGAGAAGTTTGTGGCACAACTTGACTAGAAGAAGGGATCGGTTGGTAGGACATGTTTTGAGGCATCAAGGGATCACAAATTTAGCATTGGAGGGCAGCGTGGAGGGTAAAAATCGTAGAGGGAGACCAAGAGATCAATACACTAAGCAAATTCAGAAGGATGTAGGTTGCAGTAGGTACTGGGAGATGAAGAAGCTTGCACAGGATAGAGTAGCATGGAGAGCTGCATCAAACCAGTCTCAGGACTCAAGACCACAACAACAACAACAACAATTAGAGCCTGTTGCGGCGGTCTGTTGAACGTTCTTGATGAACCACTTTCTTGACTTGGTGACGCACTTGCGTCTTCTTCTAAACGTGCGGAGTTAAAAAAGTCACCACCATTGCGGTCAATAATTGTGTTGTGCAGTAAGCAAATACATTTCACTATCCTCTGCACTTTTCCAGGTTCTGTTTCAATACATTTTCCCAGTAAACGCCACTTGGCAGTCTTGATACCGAAAGCACACTCTACACATCTTCTAGCCCTCGATAGCCTGTAATTGAAAACTTTTTCTTCGTGTGAGAGATGCCGTTTGGAATAGGGTTTCATGAGGTAAGTTTTCAAAGGATATGCATCGTCTCCAAGCAAGACAAACGGCATATCTGTAGTAATTCCTTCGACAGGCGACTGGAATGATACATTCCCTGAAGATGGAATGGCCAGTTATATCGTCTCTTATTCCTTCAAGTTTAAAGTCAAACTTTTGTGTAGACATGTGGTAGTTGTCTTTGAACTTATCTGGAAAATTTCGCAGTGACTAGCAAGTTGTAGAAAACTCCCCTGGAGATCTGTCTTCATTAAAAAGATGCACCCAAGTCCTTTTCCTACGTCTTTTAAGGCGAATGTTCTTGTCTAGCAGCAGCCAACACAAAAAATCATCATCCGAATCACTCATGATACCTTCTCAACAACTGCAACTGCTGACCTACAGTATGTAACTGAGTACAGTGTGGAAACTCATGAATGACGACAGTACACTGGGTTGAGTTCAGTGTAATCACTTCCCGTCCCACGTGCGACAGCTGCGCTCCGTTGCCGGATCGGCTCGGACCCAGTGTAGGCTTTCACGTCGGACGACGCCGGAGAGCGTTTATGGCCCTTCACCGGATCGGATCGGAATGGAAGACTTCCGAGCGTAATGTAGGCGCAGCTAGCTAGTCGGCTGGGCCTTGCCGATGTGAGCTGCCAACCTCTCATCCACTTACGTGATGATATGGAGCCTTCCACCACAATGGGAGTGAAAACTGATGGTGCTTGCTATCACACTGTAACTGTACTTGACAGGTGCACTAGCCGCCGCTGTCCCCCGACTCACATCTGTGAGCAGACACTAGTGGCCGTCCTTTGCCGGAGAGCCCGTGCCGTAATGCCGCACCATCACCGACATGCTCCGCAGAGCTGTTGGAAACTTAGTAGGGCACTCCTTACGAGATCCGTGAGTGTGGCCTAGACAAAAGCGTCGTCGAGCTGTTGGTCATCACCACTGAACAGGTAATACTTGACGCAAGTTGGCAAGCAGAACAACTAGATGCCAGTAATACCGGGATGAGAGAGCTGTGGGATCAGAAATGTCAACTTATTGAAAATCCTGAAGAGCGTGAGTGGTCCCGAAGGTGTAACTGTGATACTGCTGGCGCAGAGCTCGACAGGAAGCTATGGGTCAAATTGAAGGGAGCTCGACCTGGGAATGGACGGTGCACAGACACTCTTTACAAATGGGGTGCTACAGAGTCTCCGGTTCGTGACTGTGGGGCTCCGAACCAGACAATCAAGCACATTGGAGATGAATCCCCTTTCGTTTCTGTCAGGGGAGTTGGAGCGACCTCATGAAAGCTGATGATACAGCTCTTATATGGAGTAGGACCTTAGATATCGACACTTAGTTACTTTTGCATTTTCGTTTTCTTTTTATATACTTATACTAACGTTATACACCTGTATTATTAAACTGCATGTGAGACATACGAATAAATAAATAAAAAGCTGAATTGGCTACCCTGCTTCTGGATGCTCATGCTGTGAGAGCTGCTGTGACCTCGTCAGTGGCCTCAACAGACTGCTTGCTGCATCCACTGCTCTCCTCGCTGCTGCTGTGGAGAAGACAATTCAATTCTAAACCAAAGCTAATAAATGTGTACCGAAACTTCCAGGCAGATTAAAAATGTGTGCCAGACCGAGAGTCGAACTCGGGACGTTTGCCTTTCGCGGGCAATCTGAGCTACGCAAGCACGACTCACGGCCCCTCCTCACAGCTTTACTTCTGCCAGTACCTCGTCTCCTACCTCGCAGGAGAGCTTCTGTAAAGTTTGGAAGGTAGGAGGCGAGGTTCTGGCAGAAGTAAAGCTGTGAAGAGGGGCCGTGAGTCGTGTTTGCGTAGCTCAGATTGCCCGCGAAAGGCAAAGGTCCCGAGTTCGAGTCTCGGTCCGGCACACAGTTTTAATCTGCCAGGAAGTTTCATATTAGCGCACACTCCGCTGCAAAGTGAAAATCTCATTCTGAAATGAGCACCGCTCTAATGCTTTCCCAGTAGTGCTCACGGTACCCGACAGGCCCTCACCACCGTGCTCCACACTTCGTCCTTCTACATCCAACAGGGTCACAGTCCACCGACCATTGCACATGTTAAAAATTCAACTTCCTCACGAAAAATATCATTGTCTCTGGTGCAAGATTTAGTATGCCTGATTTCGCATTTTATATCCAGCTCGGACATGTATCAACCTTTGCTGTCACAAAACTGTAAGCCCTCCCCTCCATCTCGACCCTGAAGTCTCCAGTTTGAAACTCATGTAGGTTACTGGCGGAAGCGAGCACTGCTTCAAACTTTGTATAACCTTCTAACTGTTTTAAGATGGACTCAATTGCTGTACCACAAAACTATTGAGACCACTCTTCGGAAAATTAATCACCTTTTGGGCTCTGGCTCCGTAATTTATATGTGTGCCACTACAGTTATCACTGAGATTTGGTACCGGTATTTGCGTGTTGAAATACTCAAGTATTACAGACCAATACAGATTTTTAAAGGGGTTTCAAAGTCTGTCGTTGTTTTTATCAGCATGCATTGAGAGGTGGCCATTGTGTCGCAAGTTACTGTCACACATCGCTCATGAGCGCACTGTGTGTAACTCACTTGTTGACTCACAGACGATCCGTCACAATCCATCTCTGTCTGCAGAAACGGTATATCTTAGCAAACAGGAACGAGCAGCCATCTCTTGTAGCAACGCTGCAGCTTTGATCAGTGCTGACCAATCAGAGCGCTGGGCGCACGCAGTTCTGTTGGTCGCCTGACGCCTTTTGAAACAATAAGGCACTTTCTCCCTCGTCTCTCAGCCTGGGCAGCACACGAGAACAAGAGTGATTCAGACTCCAGACTCATGTATTGTGTATTTTGTATGGCCGCATTCGATCGGAATGGTGTGACTGCAGCAAACTGCGAGCATTCTGGTCTTATTAATGTAATTGCGAGAGTGTCGAAGTTAGGTAATGCATTCTTTTTCTCGATGCATTTTGCATTTGGACCTGTGTAGGTAATGTACCTTTGTTCTCGTTCCTTATTGCGTCATAACATGGGGAAATTGTATCTGTCCCTGAGTTAGCCATCTCTAAATTCAAGTGACTTATAAATATCCTGTCATTGATAGGACTATTCATAAACAGGCTCTAAATTAGTTCTCACATAATTTTATACCCAGATGTTTGGATGGGATGCTAGCCGTGCTAATAAGATATTTGACTTTCACCATAATGGTTGACTTTGTGTATCAGATTTATTAGCGCGTTGTTTTGATTTTTCATTTCTTTGGACCTCGCGAACCCACTATCTTCACCTTCCCTTCGTTCACAAATTCTACCGCGTATACCTCAGTCCATGCTAGACTACTTTATATTTGTTTCATGTAAAGTGTGGTTCCGTCTATTTATATTGAAAGCTGCTCAGAGCCTACACTACGCATGCTTACAGTGCTTGCATTTACCTTCTGCAATAAATTTACAGCAATCCAAGTAAGACGACTGTAACTTGATTCTTTGAGGTGTACAGCGGTGGAGACAGCGTCATAGTAAACTACTGATTTCACAACACAAGCTCTCTACTTTCATGTTATGAGGTAGTGTAAGCAGCACATGGCAGACGTGTTTGTCCAGCACAAACTGTGACTATGAAGTTCGGTACTGATATCTTTTGAGGCTGTGCGGTATGAGGCCTACACTTAATGTTTAGTTCAGTACTCAGTTGTGTTGCTTCCGAGTAACTCCCTATTACGTTGTACTTTGCGGAGAGTTTGCCATCTCTGAACTCTTACTTCAAAGACAGTTTATGTTATCAATGTGTCATATTTAGTGTCTGGGCGTATATGTCAGGGCAGAAACAGGATACGAAATTGGTACAGTTGGAAAAGCAGTAGCAAGATTGAAAAGGTTTATGAGATGCTGTTTTACAGGGTCTATTGACCTACATCTCTGAAAACTGGACTGAGTTTGGCTAAGTAAATTTGTGGTAAGTTCCTATGGAACCAAACTGCTGAGGTGATCGGTTCCTAGGTATACACACTACTTAATCTAGCTTAAACTAACGCTAAGGACAACACAGGCACACACCCATGCCCGAGGGAGGCGCGGAGAATGTGCCCCCTCCGGCGGGGGTAGCCGCGCCCAAGACCTCGCAACTCTCTGGCTAAGGCTAACAAGTGGTCAACTGGGAGTCAATGATGTACCTCATCCAGCATTTGGATCAGGTAATCAGTGATTCTACGTTGTCCTATGTCCCACTCTCATTATTCGTCGCTGTGTAATATTTTGGGCGTACAGAATCCTGCCCATTCAACTAACTACATATTAGATTTATATTCTGCACCGTTGATCCTTTTTAATATAGCGTTTCCGCTCTCAGCCCTTAATTACATTTTGTCACATTGATGCTGAAGTCGTGCTCCGAACATTTGAAGTTTCCTCTGAAGAACTACACTACTGGCAATTAAAATTGCTACACCGCGAAGATGACGTGCTACAGAGGCGAAATTTAACCGACAGGAAGAAGATGCTGTGATATGCAAATGATTAGCTTTTCAGAGCATTCACACAAGGTTGGCCCGGTGGCGACACCTACAACGTGCTGACATGAAAGATTCTAACCGATTTCTCATACACAAACAGCAGTTAACTGGCGTTGTCTGGTGAATGCCTCGTGTAAGGAGGAGAAATGCGTACCATTACGTTTTCTGGATACAGAAAATGTTCGACTGCTGCCCTGGCCAGCACATTCTCCAGATCTCTCACCAACTGAAAACGTCTGGTCAATGGTGGCCGAGCGACTGACTCGTCACAATACGCCAGTCACTACTCTTGATGAACTGTGGTATCGTGTCGAAGCTGAATGGGCAGCTGTACCTGTACACGCCATCCAAGCTCTGTTTGACTTAATGTCCAGGCGTATCAAGGCCGTTATTACGGCCTGAGGTGGTTGTTCTGATTACTGATTTCTCAGGATCTATGCACCCAAATTGCGTGAAAATTTAATCACATGTCGGTTCTAGTATAATATATTTGTCCAATAAATACCCGTTTATCATCTGCATTTCTTCTTGGTGTAGCAATTTTAATGGCCAGTGTTGTACAAAAGCTACTGTGTGTGTGTATAGATGTTTCCAGCAGACAACCAGTTTCACCACAGCAGTATCTTCACGATCTGGTTGGACTCCCACTTCCCAGCTTGGATGGGGGCGTATCCAGTGTCTTCGATTGTAACTTACATAGCTACTTCGGGCATATTCACAGGTGGTGAATAGTGGTGGCTCCCAGTGATAGGAGCCTGTCTTTAAATACCGTGAACTGGCGCCTCTGTGCCAGAGATCTGGGTACAGTTGCGGCGCTGGTCTGAGATGACGGTCTTTTGTGAGAACGTATAAGGCGTAGCTATGAAACTCACTAAAATATGCGCGCAGTTGTGAGACGTGAAGGCATCCTCTACGGCGCCTCGTCCAGTGTGGTGAGAGGAGCAAAACTAGTATCTCCCTGGAAGGGAAACATTGGGGGACTATTAGTGTTCCATTCAGGTACGCGATGTAACCCCTTGTCAGGCTGCACAGTGATTACCCACGAAACTGTCTGAAACTACAGCATACCTAGATGCAGACTGCAGGCTACCAGGCAGTGTAAGATGTATGGTAGAGGTAACTATCAAGTGTCCTCGACAGCTAGTCATCAGGTAGGGTGACATAAATTTCATCAACACATCTCATAAACACGCAGTTTTGAGATGTCGATTGAGCTGCTTAGCATACCACTAAGATGCAAAAAATCTGATCCCTGGCGGCGTACAGACTTAAGAGAAATAATGTCGCATAAAGGACAATGTCTTTTTAAGTAAGCATGAAAATGTAGGGATCACACCTCACACAGCTATATTTATGGAGGGATTCATCAAAGTACAAAAGAAAATTAGGTTCGTGATTTGAAGAAAGATTCCTGGAAAAAGCAAGAACGAACACCAATACTTCTGTCTAAGCGTGTGATGGGTGCAATAGCTGGCTCCCAGGGTTAAATCTGCACAATTAAACTCTGACGCAAATTAAGGACATCCACGACCCCCTCGATTTGGTGACTGCCTCGATTGCATGAACTTAATACTACGAGTGTAAAAAATCGCAGCAGCAGCGCTGGATACTCCGAGTCCAGCTCGGCCTCTGAACTTTTCTCGAAGTCCAACATAGCCCTCTGTGCAGTTCTCTGCCACGACGTGGAGCAGCCCTACTCTTCGATATCCCTCCAGCAAGAGTGTACCGACTTTTACTCTATGAAACTTAGCTGGTTCTGCCAGCGTCACACTCTCGCTGGCCAATTGCAGCAGATCTTACGAGTTCTCACCAGTAATAATATTATAAACAAGTTTAACAATTTCCTACACTCAAATATTTTGTCATGTTTAATCAATAATGTTGCAACGTGAGAGAAAAAACATAAAACCTCTCCCACTGCATGACTGCTTTCCAACCATGACCCACCACCAGCCTTGCTTGTAGATATGCATGAAAAATACTGACTTCTACCAAAATACTCGTAATTACTGTGCGCCAATCACAGAACCCCTTATCCAGATTTAACTGAACGTTTGTGCATGGCACGATGGTGTGGGCAAGGATTATGTTTACCCCGTGAACACCCCTTCACGAAATTATACGGGTGAATTGGCAATGTTTAACTACTGTCAGGTATGGTGACAAGATCTTGGTACCTCATGCGCGGTTGTTGCGAGGTGCTTTGGGCCCGGACTTCGTATTGATGGACGATAATGGTCGACCTCATAGAGCATGGATGGTTGATGTTTTCGTGGAAATGGAACATACTGCACCCATGGCGTGGGCTGCTCGCTGTCCCGATTTGAATCCCGTGGAGCATGTCTGGGATGCACGGAGAGACGGATTGCATCACGTCAGCTTCCACCAACCACTCTCCAAGACTTCCGAGCAGCTCTGCAGAAGGAACGTGCGTTATTGCGCCAACAGGAGACTGATGACATCATTCACAACATCCCCTGTCGTAGTCATGCCTGTATTGCTGCCAGAGGTGTTCACACCCCATACTGAGGACATTAACCAGTTGTCGGAATCTGTGTGCAAATCCGTTACGTTGGAAAATATGAAAAACATTTATGTCTGTCGTCATGCATGTTGCAGGTATTTACGTTTCTGTATGTTTTACATTGTTTCTACTTTACTATCACCTGTCTATATTGTTTTGTTACAAAATAAACGCAACCTCCCAAAATTTCCGTTTGTTGCTTTAATTTTGGACACCAGTGTATGTTCTGCAGCGTTCAAGGATTTCAGTTCGACTTGATGCTAATTCCACAGATACACTGGAGCTTCGTTACATTAAGGAACAATGCAGTGTTGTGGCGTGGTCGTACACACCGTCCTTAT
Organism: Schistocerca serialis cubense; assembly: GCF_023864345.2. Taxonomy (NCBI): domain Eukaryota; kingdom Metazoa; phylum Arthropoda; class Insecta; order Orthoptera; family Acrididae; genus Schistocerca; species Schistocerca serialis. The sequence goes on along the minus strand of NC_064642.1, from coordinate 764,356,468 downwards.
AGGATAAGGAAGAAGTTATGGCTCTGAACACTATGGGACTTAACTGCTGCGGTCATCAGTCCCCCAGAACTTAGAGCTACTTAAACCTATCTAACCTGAGGACATCACACACATCCATGCCCGAGGCAGGATTCGAACCTGCGACCGCAGCGCCTAGAACGGCACGGCCACTCCGGCCGGCCGAAGAAGTTAGTTGCACATATTCAATGACTCGTAGATTCGCTCCAACACATGTGACCTGCGTAACCCAGCCGCCTTTATGAGCGACATTGATGTCTTACAGGCCGGCCGAAGTGGCCGAGCGGTTCTAGGCGCTGCAGTCTGGAACCGCGCGACCGCTACGGTCGCAGGTTTGAATCCTGCCTCGGGAATGGATGTGTGTGATGTCCTTAGGTTGGTTAGGTTTAAGTAGCTCTAAGTTCTAGGGGACTGATGACCTTAGAAGTTAAGTCCCATAGTGCTCAGAGCCATTTGAACCATTTTTGATGTCTTACAAGCGACCAAATACGGTTATTGTCGTTTTCAGTCCAGAGACTGGTTTGATGCATCTCTCTACGCTACTCTATCCTGTGCAATCTTCTTCATCTCTAAGTTTTACTGCAGCTTACATCCTTCTGAATCTGCTTACTGTATTCATATCTTCGTCTCCCTCTATGATTTTACCCTCCACCCTAGCCCCACTCCCAACCTCGTACACACACACACACACACACACACACACACACTTCTTTTCAATACTAAATTGTGGATCCCTTGAAGTCCCTGAATGTGTCCTATCAATAGGTCCCTACTCTAGTCAGGTTGTGCTCCAATTTTTTTTTCTCTCCAATTCCATTCAGTATCTCTTCATTAGTTGTGCTATCTACCCATCCAAAATTGAGCGTTCTTCTGTAGTACCACATTTCAAAAAAAGTAAGCACTCCGTCTTGAGGTCACAAGTGGCCCATCGGAACCATCCGATCGCCGTGTCATCCTCAGCTGATAATACAGATAGGAGGGGCGTGTGGTCAGCACACCGCTTTCCCGGTCGTTACGATGGTTTTCTTTGACCGAAGCCGCTACGTTTCGGTCGTGTAGCTCCTCAATTGGCATCATGAGGCTGAGTGCACCCCGATACACGGCAACAGTGCATGGCGGCCCGGATGGTCACCCATCCAAGTGCCGGCCACACCCGAAAGCGCTTAACTTCGGTGATCTGACGGGAACTGGTGTATCCACTGCGGCAAGGCCATTGCTCACATTTCAAAAGCTTGTGTTCTTTTCTTGCCTAAACTCTTTATTGCCCGCGTTTCATTTCCATACACTACACTCGAGATGAACACTTTCAGGAAAGACTTTCTAGCACTTAAATCTACAATCGACGATAAGAAATTACTCTTCTTCAGAAATGCTGTTCTTTCCATAGCCAGTATGAATTTTATATCCTCTCCGTTTCGGCCATCATCAGTTATCTTACTGTCCAAATAGCAAACTAGTCTTCTACTTTAAGTGTCTTGTTTCCTAATCCAATTCCCTCAGTATCACCTGATAATGGAATACAGTCTAATTAAATCAGGTGATGCCGAGGAGATCAGATAAGGAAATGAGACACTTAAAATAGTAGATGAATTTTGCTATTTGGGAGCCAAAATAATTGATGATGGTCAAAGTAGGGAGGCAGACTGGCAATGGCAAGAAATGCATTTCTGAAGAAATGAAATTTGTCAACATCGTATAGATTTATGTGTCAGGAAGTCGTTTCTGAAAATATTTGTATGGAGTGTAGACACGTACGGAAGTGAAACATGGACGATAAGTAATTCAGACAAGAAGAGAATAGAAGCTTTTGAAACGTGGTGCTACAGAAGACTGCTGAAGATTAGACGGGTAGATCACGTAACTAATGAGGCGGTACAGAATAGAACTGGAGAGAAAAGAAATTTGTGGTACAACCTGGCTAGAAGAAGGGATCGGTTGGTAGGACACGTTCTGAGGCATCAAGGGATCACCAATTTACTGCTGGAGGGAAGTGTGGGAGATAAAAATCTCAGAGGGAGACCAAGAGGTGAATACAGTAAGCAGATTCAGAAGGACGTAGGTTGCAGTAGTTACTCAGAGATGAAGAGGCTTATACAGATAGAGTAACGTGGAGAGCTGCATCAAACCAGTCTCAGGACTGAAGACCACAACAACAACAACAGCAACAACAACAACAACAACACCTGATTTACTTCGACTACATTTCATTATCCTTGTTTTGTTTTTGTTGATGTTCACCTTATACCCACCCTTCAAGACATTGTCCATCTCGTTTAATTGCTGTTCTAAGTCCCTTGTTGTCTCTGACAGAGCTACAATGTCGTCGGTAAATGTCAAAGTTTTTAGTTCTTCTCCCGGAACTTTGATTCCTCCTCCTGATTTTTCTTTGGTTTCCTTTACTCCTTGTTCAATATACAGGTTGAATAAGATCGGAAATATGCTAGAATCCTGTCTCACTCCCTTCTCAATTACTGCTTCTTTTTCACAGTACTACATACATTATAATACGTTAAATTACACCTTTTCCATGCAACAAATGGAATAAAACTTTTTACGACAGTCTGTAGTGTTAACAGCTTCCAGCCATATTAATTTCAGCTTAAAATCTACAGTACTTTTAGAGATACACAAAATTACTGATACACAGAATTTAGAACTTCCACTAATTAGTTATTTTCTGACGAGTTCATAAGCACTAGCTAAACATCAATCAAGAAGTTTGACGATATATCTAGCTTTCCAGTAACTAGGAAAAACAGTTCAGTAAATTACTTTATTCTTACATAATTCTTACTTTTCATTGATATATTATTTTATGTAAACTAGTGTCCGTTATAATCGTTTTATTATCTGAGTGAATGAAAGAGTAAGTACGTTATGTATGTGGCATTTGAATGTTTGGAATTGATCGTAACTGAGTGTATGACAGCGTGGCAACATGAATCTTTATCGTGTGTGACTCAGATACGATGTCGAAATTAATGAACTGGAAGGCGCCAGTTTAAGGTACGGGAGAAACAAGTAGCTTACTGTAACTTTTCTACTGTTTATTCTTGTGAACTGAAACTGAAGTAAAATGAACTGCTATTCTTTATAAGTCGTGTATATGTGTTGTTGCCCTGAACAATACAAGTGGTGCTAATTACAAAAACGCTATCTCATAACCTGAGTCTCCCAGACTTAAACTGATAACTGTATTTTTAATTAACTTTGCCAATGTTGTTAAAAATCGTAACTGTATATTAAATAAGCTGTTTTGTGAAATTCTGTTGTGCAGTACAGTGAAGTGCTACGGTCCCTGACGTCACAATGTCTGACTTGCAGTTCCAACACCCAAAGTTAACAGAATGAAAATGGTACATAATATTACCAACTGAATTTTGAAAGAATGAATTACCAAAATGTTTCTCTAAGAATGCCCTGTGAATTTACGTACTCAAAACTGACTAATAGATTTCTAAACACTGAATAACACACGCACGAATTTAACACTGCACAGTCAGAATAACTGCCTGACAAGAAATGTAATCATAACTGAACTTTACCTACACTGAACCTGATTACAATTTTGAAAAGCAACCCCAAACTATGAATGATTTCACTGTGTCCTGACTGTTCCGTAACTGGCCCAAACAAATTTTTGTGGCGTACCTGTGCTAACGAAAACTTGGTACTGCTCAAAATGATGAACATAAAATACGCAGCGGAGCAGCAAGAAAAAAAATGTTGGAATGCATGGACGTGCAGCTGTTCTAAGCAGCTCATGCTTCAATCACAGTGTTACAAAAAGTGCAATGCGACGACACAATAGATCAGAAAACCTTTCGTGAGAGGGCGGTGATGGACTTTCAAGTTGCGAAATACTTAAATGGAAACAAACGTTTGAAAAACTGAAGATCATTGTCTGACTATTGCAATCATCTCTACAAAATTTATCTTTTATTACAAATTATACTTTGCAAAGATTAAGTTCTGATAATGGTAAAGGAGTAGTAAAATCTATAACTCCAGAGTGGAAGCCATGCGAGCTGATAACTTTCCTTACTCTCATCTGAACTAAAACTCTGAGAAAAAATTCCACTAAAACTTTCCGTTTTTCAAAGACATCAATTACACGCAAACAATCAGTGCAGCAACATTACCTTATAAGCTTCACTTGTCCAATTAATTTTTTTCCAAATCATATACCAAAATTCATCATCCTTTGTCTCTTTCTATCTGTGTCTTACCGTGTATTTCAGGCCGCTCGCTAGCATAGCCAAGCTTTTAGGATGCTTACTGCAGCGAAAGCGCTACCGACAACTAAAGAATCCCCGTGGCGTAACATATCGACAACCGAAAACTTCTGTTTGAAAGATGTTTAGTCTAAAAACATCAAAATGTAAAGTTCAAATCACTTTCCTTGAATAACAAAGCTAAACTATAAACTTCACAGCATCTTAACGATTTAGTCATTCAAAAAGCGGGTTAATTCGAGTTTATTTGGTATTTCGGAACAAATTATTTTATAGAACTGGCCTCAAGCTCTTTCATAAAGTGATTGGTCCAAGATACAAGGCGGGGGATAAAATGAACTGGATTCAGCCAATCATCAGATAATGCGTCAAATGATCAAATGTGTGTGAATTCCTAAGGGACCAAACTGCTGAGTTCATCGGTCCCTAGACTTACACACTACTTAAACTAACTTATGCTAAGAACAACACACACACCCATGCCCGAGGGAGGACTCGAACCTCCGGAGGGACAGCACAATCCGTGACATGCCGCCTCAAACCGCATGGCAGATAGTGCGTCCATGCGCATTTGAGCTGCGAGAGAGATCGCCAGCTGGCGTCTGGACGATCTCGCCTGATAGTCGGACGTTTTAGCACTGAGCTCCACAAAAATGTCTTAATTCTGAGTAATCGTAAGATTTAATAGATGTGTAGCGTCAGAAAGTGTTACTAGCCGAACGAAAACGATAGATTGCACAAAATTCAGGGTTGTATGTGTGAACTGTAACTTTATTCCGAATAACTAAATTCCAAGTGGCTCGCTAGACAATCGGAGCTGGGAACTGATTTTCCAAAGCGAACTTCTCAAAGCACTGTGCGAGCAATCGATCCATATAAAATTCGTGTGTATTTTTGGTATCAAATCGTGGATGAGACCTTAAACGAGCTACAGAGAGTGATTGTGTTGTGTGTGCGTACGTCGCATTTTAAATTGCATCTAGCGAGCACTTGGCGGCGCAAATTTGTACTTGAAAGTGACTGTTCAAATGGCTCTGAGCACTATGGGACTTAACTTCTGAGGTCATCAGTCCCCCAGACTTAGAACTACTTAAACCTAACTAACCTAAGGACATCACACATATCCATGTCCGAGGCAGGATTCGAACCTGCGACCGTAGCGGTCGCGCGGTTCCAGACTGTAGCGCCTAGAACCGCTCGGCCACTTCAGCCGGCGAAAGTGACAGTAAACTATAGTTTTCATTCTACGACTTTCTCTCATTTGGTAATTACCCAAACCTGTCTATGTACCTCGTTGATGCGTCTACTATAGTGCGTCTACTTTTCTTACAGCTTTGTAAGCTTTCTACTTTCGTACTAAACACACAATATTAACGTCCCACAGTTGAATTATGACACCTAAAATATAATGATTATAGAACGTTCTGGGCTGTGATACGGCATCAGACTGTGCTGGTACAGCAGCCGTAGCAGAGCCGGAAACGCTATTTAAACAGAGTGCACCCGCTTAACTGCCGCGTTTGAAACATGGGGTACGCAGTGCGGTACGGAAAGCGCGCGCCAGAATTTTACAAATGGCTCTTTCCCACTTGTCCGTGAGTTACACACAATACGTCTGCGTTATCTCAACGGTCCTGCAGGTTGCAGCGTTTTCAAAATCTCGTTATTGGTTGCGACACTGGCAACTACAAGGAAATTAGTGCCGCCTTTCCTAGTTCTTCTTCTCGTTTTTACTACCGTAATAAATCTGTCATTTCCTCCGACTCTCGTCCACTGTTTCTCTATCCCTATCTATCTTTTTTTTCATAAAATAAAAATACCGTTCCCGTCGCACAGGTGGCGTTTAGGCACCCATTGATACCGGTGGATCGCGCGTTGTATTCGTGCTGAGAAACACTTACTGAGTCAGTCTACGGAGTTAATTTCATGCAACATAAAATGAAAGTAATCACAATTTGATTACGAGTTTTCTCGATCGTTTTCGCCCTTTTTTTCGTTCATATAAGCGTAGCAAATGAGAATTTAACATGCCGCCCACACTCGAGGTCGTTACAAATGGAGGACATGTTCGGAACAGGACATGGAAGGGCAATCAAATCTGCGGGTGGGGTTCGCAGCCCCGCCCCCTCTCTAATCGACCGCTGCTCGAATTACGGTGGCCGCGCGATCCTAACAAAGTCAGAAAATTGGGGCAGTCGTTTCCGAAATAACAATTGATTAGCAAATGCAGAACAAGTTACTTTCATAAATATCTTACGTAACTTTGGATGGATCGTTGCAAAATAGTGCAAATCACACACAACAAAGCCAACGAAAAGTGGCACAAAATTTTGAGTAATCCAGAAACGAATGGAGTTGTTTCCATATTCGGTCGTCAGTCTGTTTCAGCAAAACTCTGCTCGTTAAGCACTTGGCTATCACAACAGAAATTATTACGTAATTTATCTAACAAATGTGTGCTGGCGAAATAGTTCTCACTGGAAACCAGCAGAAACAATACGAAATAACAAAAAGAAATGTTAACTGTGGTTTGAAATTATTAAAGATAACTAATTGTAATACCTTTGAAAAAGATGCAAATAATCGTTACGAAAATGGCTACATGGTGAGTCCTGTCTGTTATGTACAGTCAAATTGCGTTACCTCACAGCAACATTCACGTGCCCAGACGAAACTCATCAGCAGCATAAATTAAGATTAAAGGATTAAAGTGTTTTAAATAATTCACAAATATTTGAATTTAATTGCAGTAATCAAAATTCCATGCCTTTGAAAAGCCCAAGTACGAGTCACCAACCAAGAAACATAAAACACTTTCACGAAATCAATCACTAAATGGTCTGTAAAAATGTGGTTTTAGTTGGCCTGTATCTATCACTACATTTAAATTTTGTTTACTTTAATAGCACTTTCATTCAATATAATGATTTTTTACTGTCTCTAATTATTATATTTACAAATTGACTAACATCAATGCTGAACGATTTTGTTACATCACTCACCAGCAAACGAAAACTGGCTTAATTTTGACTTAGCTTTCATTCTTCAATTGAAATGTTAGAAGATATTCACCAAACACACTAGGTTCCATTACAACAGGAAAGGTGCAGGATCCTACCCAATGTAACAACGACTGAATTTAATGATAAAATCGAGAAGTTAGAAAATTTCATAAGAAGCGTTGTTATTCACTTTTCTCAACAACAAAAAATCACTGTGTGTGGCTTAAAAAAGTTGCAAGCTTATCCGATGTGAACACTCTTCAAGGTTGTCGACACCGTTGGAACGAACGGTGTTCATTAGCTCCAGTCATTGCCAGAACGCTCGGGTTAATTGCGTTCGATTTCAGGGCAGCAGACTCATGATGTTGTTTGAGGCTTAATTCATCTGCCAACATACTCCGCTGCACACTTGACTCCTAAGATATCACACACACACACACACACACACACACACACACACACACACACACACACACAAGCGCGCGCGCGCTCGCTACTACACTGCTGGCCACCGTAAATGCAACACCAAGAAAGACAAGAGGTAGCACAACAAAATTTATTTTGTAGATAACATGTTGACAAAGTATCAAATGATTACGTTTACAGACGTCTGTGACATGTGGTTCCGGCCAGAATCAGTAGCCAGAGTAGCCGCCATTGTTGGAGATCACCGCTGCCACACGTCTCGGCATTGAGTCAAAGAGACGTTGGATGTGTTCCTGGGGTACAGCAGCCCAAGCAGCTTCCACACGTTGCCAAAGATCATCTGGTATGGCAGCTGGGGATGTAATCTGGGTCACTCGTTGAGCAACCATGGACCACATGTTTTCTATCGGCGAAAGATCCGGAGAGCGAGCCGGCCAGGGAAGCACTCCAATCTGGGTATTGACGAAGCACCTTTGGACAATGCGTGCCACGTGTGGTCGCGCATTATCCTGTTGAAATATGGCTGTGGCCGAGCCCTGAAGGTAAGGAAGGACAACTGGCTCCAGCACCTCGGATATGTAGCGCCAGCTATTTAAAGTACCGGCAATGCGTACTAGAGGCGTGCGAGAGTAATATCCAATACCGCCTCATACCATAATACCCGGTGCAAGACCAGTGTGGCGGTGCATAATGCAGCTGTCCAGCATCCTCTCTCCACGGTGTCTCCACACTCGAATCCGACCATCGTGGTGCTGCAGACAGAAGCGTGCCTCGTCAGTAAAGACAACGTCATTCCATTCTGCCGTCCACATCCGTCTGTCATCACACCATTGGCGACGGAGACGTCTGTGGTTCTGCGTCAGTGGTAGACGAAGCAATGGACGTCTTGCGGACAGACCACTCTGCTGTAAACGGCGTCGAATGGTACGCGCAGACACTGGATGATGCGTTACAGACGCAGTGTGCTGTGCTATGGTTCGGGATGTCACTGAGCGATCCGTCACTGCCATGCGCACAATTTGCCTATCAGCACGTGCAGTGGTGCACCGAGGTGAATGCGGTCGACCACGTCGGTCCGTCGTACCCTCCTGCATCCAACGGTCGCATATCCGCATTATAGTTGTTTGGTTTCGTCCAACACGACTAGCGATTTCTCTGTATGATAATCCACAATCTCGGTAAGCCACTATCCTTCCTCTGTCAAACTCGGATACTTGATCAAAAGATGTTCGCTGTTGTCTGCAAGGCATAACTGCTCGTCTTGTGAAACAACCACAAGGTAAACACACGTGCCGAACGTACACTCGTCGAAATCGCCAAGCCTTAAATGGCGCTATGAGGTGGCGCCACAGGCGCGCGTGATGTGCGTCTGCGCTGAAATTCTAATCAGTTACATATCTCATCGCTGCAAACTCATGGTGTAAATTTCACTTGATTCGGATGTTTCCTTCAGGGTGTTGCATTTACGGTGGCCAGCAGTGTATATGGTGGCTGGTACTGGAGTGCCGAGCGAGTGCACTTTGAAGTAACGATGAAAAGCCCTGAGGCGTTGCTGACACCACAGCTTACTCTCTCATCAATATACACTGAAGTGCCAAAGAAACTGGTATAGGCATGCGTATTCAAATACAGAGATATGTAAACGGGCAGAATACGGCGCTGCGGTCGGCAACGCCTGTATAAGACAACAACTCTCAGTTAGTTGTTAGATCGGTTACTGCTGTTACAGTGGCAGGTTATCAAGATTTAAGTGAGTTTGAACGTGGTGTTACAGTCGGCGCACGAGCGATGGGACATAGCATCTCTGAGGCAGCGATCAAGTGGCGATTATTCCGTACGACCATTTAACGAGCGTACCCTGAATATTAGGAGTCCGGTAAAGCATCAGATCTCCGACACTGCTGCTGCCGGAAAAAGATCCTGCAAGAACGGGACCAACGACGAATGAAGGGGATCGTTCAACGTGACAGAAGTGCAACCCTTCCACAATTTGCTGCAGATTTCAACGTTGGGCCATCAACAAGTGTCAGCGCGTGAACCATTCAACGAAACATCATCGATGCAGGCTTTCGGAGCCGTAGGCCCACTCGTGTACCCTTGATGACTGCACCACACAAAGCTTTACGCCTCGCTTGGGCCCGACATTGGACTGTTGATAACTAGAAACATGTTGCCTGGTCGGAAGCGCCTCGTTTCAAATTGTATCGAGCGGATGGACGTGTACGGGTATGGAAGCAACCTCATGAATCCATGGACCTTGCATGTCAGCAGGGGACGATTCAAGCTGGTGGAGGCTCTGTAATGGTGATGGGCGTGTGCAGTTGGATTGATATGGGACCCCTCAGACGTTTAAATACGACTCTGATAGATGACACGTACGTAAGCATCCTGTCTGATGACCTGCATCCATTCATGTCCATTGTGCATTCCGACCGACTTGCGCAGTTCCAGCAGGACAACGCGACACCCCACACGTCCAGAATTGCTACAGAGTGGCTCCAGGAACACTCTTATGAGTTTAAACACTTCTGCTGACCACTAAACTCTCCAGACATGAACATTGTTGAGCATATCTAGTATTCTTTGCAACGTGCTGTTCAGAAGAGATCTCCACCCCCATGTACTCTTACGGCAGCAGCTAACAGATAAGACTAGCTCTTAAAGTTAAAAGACATATTGACGTGCGCCATTTTACCCTCTGCTCCAAATTCGCCCACTCTCCCCTATCTTCACAGTAGTCCAGATAGCGAAGGAAAATCAAAGAGAGGAAAAAAATAGTGTAGTCGTAATTTTTTGCACATTGGTAGGAGGGAGTGTCGCGAACAAAACATAAAAAAATCCTACCGATATGGTGTTAGCGTGGGGATGAAAGGGGCGTTTAAATGTTACTTTTTTAAGTTTTTCTTGAATAAATCGAGAACCAGGCTTCTAACGAAAATCCCAAGTTATTAAAAATATTGTTTTAATCATGCAAAATGAATGTTTACTGTTAAAAGAAGTGGGTTGAGAACGAATATTAAATTGTGCGCTACTTGCAAGTGCAGTAGAACTGCATTAAAGGATAAACTGAGTTCTGGCTGTGGAAATGGGTGGAAGGTTGTGAAACAGTGGGGAGGGGAGGAAGTGTGGAGGCGTGAGTGAAGGTAGGTCGTCGGACTGTGGTCATGCAGTTCCCTCCTAGATAGGTCTGCAAGCTGAAGAACGAGTCGAAAGAAACAGCTACCGATTATTTCGCAAAGTTATAGCGCCCTCCACAGCACGGTTTATGAATCAGTGGTGGTCCCAGCGAGGGTTTATTTTTTGCTTAGTACGTTTAACACTACAGACATCAGATACTAGTAGTAAGGATGGCAGCTGTAGCGTCCTTCCGGGAAAGGCAAGTTAGTCCGCCACGAGCACTGTCGTGCAGGATGACTAAGAACAGATTTTCTCTCTAGCAGTGTAGGACAGACTGCCGTGATTTACGTAGATTCTGTCCCTATGTGTTTCTTGCATTAGTATTAGTAACTCATATCTGTATTTATGTAGTGCTAATAGTGCTAACGCATTTTGTGGAAAATAGACACCCCCGGGGCGTCTCTGCGCACTATGTAGCCAGTGATTCATAAACCGCAGTGTGTGGAGGGTTGGTATAGGTTTGTTAAACACTCTGTTGTTGTTTCCTGCGACGGAGAAGGGACAGATACAGAGTGAGAAGTCATTTGCTCACTCTTCAGTTTGCAAGCCTATGAAAGAGGGAATTGCCCTTGCACTTCAAATCTCCAACCCCGCCCCCCCTCTTCTACCCTGTGCAACCCCCAGAACGTAATTTACCCCCTAATACGGCTCTACTGCACTTAAATGTTACACTAATGTTTAATATTCGTTTTTATTTAACAATAAACATTAACGTTGTACCATTAAGACAATATTTTTATTAATCTGCGATTTTTCTATCCGTGGCAACGCTGGAGCTATTAGTCCAAGAGAAGAAATCAATAAGACCGTTTTTGTAGCACATTTAACGTTATTTAATTTTGTACTGCAAAACATTTTCGCTAGCAGCCGCGGTTCTCGAGTTATTAAAAGAAAAGCGTAAGGTTTACCTTTAAACACCACACTTCCGCCCACCGTCCTACAAAAACTTGCGACTACTGTCGTGGGAAATGCACGCTCACATTTGCGCTACGTTTCACTATGCCATCCACTGGGACATAAATGCTGGTAGGCAGTGCACCAGTCCAGATACCAAGTATTTAAACATGTATTTCGTTTTAGGTTGAGAGGTAGGTGGCTACACACATATTAAGGGGAAAAAGTCTCATTAGGAGGTTCAAAAAAATCCGATTCTTTTATTGGATAAATCGTTAGCTTAATTATCCACTAACACGTTGCCAAAATTTGAAAGCGAAAATAGCATTCGTTTACATTTTATGAGCATAGAACCGAGTGCACCCCGACGTACAGAAGGAAATTCTTCCAATATGTGAAGATTTATCAAGGGATGAGTTACTGGAGAGATGTTTAGGTGGCCACACACAAAATGCGAATGGAAGTTTTAAACCCACTATTTGGCGATTAGCTTCTAAACACTTGCACTCCAGACTAAAAGTCGTTGAGTTGGCATCGTATTTAGCAGCGGGCTTTTGCAATGAGTTCGCAGCTCCTAGTCTCGCGGTAGCGTTCTCGCTTCCCGAGCACGAGGTCGCGGGTTCGATTCCAGACGGGGTCAGGGATTTTTACCTGCCTCGAGATGGCTGGGTGTTGGAGTGTCGTCTTCATCATCATCATTCATCCCCATTACGTTTGGAGGAAGGCAATGGCAAACCACCTCCACTAGGACTTTGCCTAGTACGGCGGTGCGGGTCTCCCGCAACGCCCCCTACGCTCTGTTACGGTGTATGGTACTTCATCATCTTTATTGAGAGAAGGAAATTTATCCCAACTGATGGTCATGAACGCTGCAATAATTGTAGTGGGCACGCAAGGCTTCAATTATGCCGAACAAATGGATAACCAGCGCGTGAGCCGGCAGGATCGACGTATTTCATTGGTATCGAAGGAAGGTCGGAGAAGCTCGGAGAGCACTCCTGCAACTACAAAACGAAGCCTATGACGAAGAAGAAGGATTACGCTATGGTGCTGGAATCGCAGATTTGTCGGTAAACATTTTACATTATTGTTAACTTTCTCGAATTTCTAGTTTCCGAGAATTTAATTTTCAAACGCGTTTATCTCGAAATGACTTTTTTCACATTTGCGTGCAGTCTAACTCAAAAAGTATAGAACCGAACAGTATGAAAATTGATAGAATGATTCTTTATAAAATTACGAATTACATGAACCAGCTTCTGAGATATCATAATTTTAAGAGTATTTTTCTTTGGATAATTAAAGAAAAAAATCGTGAAAATCGAAGTAAATTGTTCCAAAGCCTGCGAAAATTTTAATTTTCATTAATTTCACCTCCGTTGAGGTTCATATTCTTAGAAAATAAGTTATTAATGTAAAATCCAAATCTTTTTGATTTCAGATGAAAATCCGAATGGCTACAATGCATGCAATTGGAGAACTATACTCACAACCTTCAGCGGGCATCACAGCCTAACTTTGTTATTTTTGGCTGAAATTAATCAAAAAAAAAATTCACAAAGCTGTTCGAAATGTGAATGAAATGATGTCAAAATTTGATTAAATTCTAATTAATTCTTCTAAACAAAAAATCCCTAAAAATCAGTGTCAAACAGCCTCCTAATGTGGTTTACCCCATTAATATCAGTTTATATTGTCGCCAGAAGAAACACACTAGCACAGTCGCCGTAGTATAGTGGTTATGATACTGAATTGTTGCATGGGCGGTTGTGAGTTCAGAACTCACCTGCACTGAATCATTTTAATTTCTATATTGCGGTTCGAGTACATTCCAGAAGTATCCACAAATGGCAAGAATCGTTGTACTGGAATGTTCTGTAGCTGTGTATACACCGTACGTGTTCTGGCCCGAGGCAGTTCGCTCCGCGCTCTTGTATGTGCAAGTGCTGAATAAAACTTCTTTAAGTGAAGTTAGTATTCGTCATTCATCTACTTACACCTTCTTCTACGTGATATTATTCTGGTGCAGGCGCTGGATATTGGAATTTGTGATACCGCACATTATCGACGACACAGTGGCTCCCATCAGGCCACGACAGAGCTGACGTTTACGTGGCGAGAAACCCGAGTTCAAGCCATATTCAACAGATCGCAATCTATCGGAGACAGAAGAAGAAGAGGACGTCACGATGGCAGCAACTGTGTGCCACCACATGAGACTTTCTTCCGGGTTCTCTGGTGACGATGGACGAGATCCAAACAACCAAACAAGTGGCTGAAGGTATATGAGCGAATAGCCAAATTTACCAAATGGAATGACACCGTGTGTTTGCCTAACGTATTTTTTCTACTTGGAGTGCACTGCCAAACAATGGTATGAGGACAACGAGGAGAAGTTCACAAGCTGGGAAATATTCCAGGCGGAACTGCGCAAGTATTGGGCGACACCCAACGACAGAAGTGCAAGGCTGAACATAAATTAAAGTGCAGGGCACACCGTCCAGGAGAAACTACCGCATCCTACATTCAGGACGTCTTAGAGCTGTGTAAAATAGTGGATCCTAGAATGAAGGAGCAAGATAAGGTTACACATCTCATGAAGGGTGTTGCTGAGGATATGTATCAAGCCCTAATCCTGAAGGAGCTTTCGACAGCAGACGACTTCATAAAATGGTGCTAGTATATCGAGACAATACATCAAAAAAGAATTACACACAAGAAGTTTGAACGGCTTCCAAACGTCGTATGTCTGTGATGGAGGAAGAAACTGATTTCACAAATGTTCTTCGTTAGATAGTGAGAGATTGCACGGCGAGCAAAAAACTAAGACGCTTCAAGAGGTCATAAGGGAGGAACTGGAACATACATTGAAGACAATCTCTCGTCCTTCATTTCCCTTTAAAACGCTAAAAAAGTCGAGACCCAGGCGAAGTTACGTTCCTACAATGCCGCATGAGGAACCTGTTTGGACACCAAGGAACACTGATATCTGGAGGACCCAGGAGAACCAAACAGCATGTTTCCACTGTTGACGACCGGGACATGTGGTGCGCTATTGTCGAGAAAGGCGGCGGATATTTGATGACGCCTGCGCCAGAAGACAGCAGACCTATCTTAGCCGACGCCAACTCCAGGACGACGAAGATGAACAAGAAGATGTGGGTGCAGGACGACCTAGGTCACCATCGCCACAAGCTAGCCGCTGGAGAGGTCGCTCCCTAACACGCCGATCAAGGTCTCCATCGCCGTTTAGAAGCCTAGCTGCCGCAACCTGGAAAATTAAAGGGTGCGACCTTCCTTAGAGGTGAGGCCACCGAAGAGAAAAATCATCCGCTGTCGATCACTACAAAAATGGTAGGAAACTATGTCGATATCCTCATGGATGGCCGACCAGCCCAAGGTCTTGTGGACTCTGGAGCATCATATTCAGTTATTTTGGAGAAGTGCCGTCGCCAGTTGCAGAAAACCGTATTCGTCGACAGCGAAGCATCTCTGCTGAAGGTGGCTAATGGGAAATATGTAAAACCTACAGGAAGATGTGTCATTCGTCCGACTATAAGTGATCATACACAGCCCTTATAATTCATCGTCTTACAAGAGTGTAGTCATGACGTAATTCTCGGATGGGACATTTTTAAAGCAGTTATACACTCCTGGAAATTGAAATAAGAACACCGTGAATTCATTGACCCAGGAAGGGGAAACTTTATTGACACATTCCTGGGGTCAGATACATCACATGATCACACTGACAGAACCACAGGCACATAGACACAGGCAACAGAGCATGCACAATGTCGGCACTAGTACAGTATATATCCACCTTTCGCAGCAATGCAGGCTGCTATTCTCCCATGGAGACGATCGTAGAGATGCTGGATGTAGTCCTGTGGAACGGCTTGCCATGCCATTTCCACCTGGCGCCTCAGTTGGACCAGCGTTCGTGCTGGACGTGCAGACCGCGTGAGACGACGCTTCATCCAGTCCCAAACATGCTCAATGGGGGACAGATCCGGAGATCTTGCTGGCCAGGGTAGTTGACTTACACCTTCTAGAGCACGTTGGGTGGCACGGGATACATGCGGACGTGCATTGTTCTGTTAGAACAGCAAGTTCCCTTGCCGGTCTAGGAATGGTAGAACGATGGGTTCGATGACGGTTTGGATGTACCGTGCACTATTCAGTGTCCCCTCGACGATCACCAGTGGTGTACGGCCAGTGTAGGAGATCGCTCCCCACACCATGATGCCGGGTGTTGGCCCTGTGTGCCTCGGTCGTATGCAGTCCTGATTGTGGCGCTCACCTGCACGGCGCCAAACACGCATACGACCATCATTGGCACCAAGGCAGAAGCGACTCTCATCGCTGAAGACGACACGTCTCCATTCGTCCCTCCATTCACGCCTGTCGCGACACCACTGGAGGCGGGCTGCACGATGTTGGGGCGTGAGCGGAAGACGGCCTAACGGTGTGCGGGACCGTAGCCCAGCTTCATGGAGACGGTTGCGAATGGTCCTCGCCGATACCCCAGCAGCAACAGTGTCCCTAATTTGCTGGGAAGTGGCGGTGCGGTCCCCTACGGCACTGCGTAGGATCCTACGGTCTTGGCGTGCATCCGTGCGTCGCTGCGGTCCGGTCCCAGGTCGACGGGCACGTGCACCTTCCGCCGACCACTGGCAACAACATCGATGTACTGTGGAGACCTCACGCCCCACGTGTTGAGCAATTCGGCGGTACGTCCACCCGGCCTCCCGCATGCCCACTATACGCCCTCGCTCAAAGTCCGTCAACTGCACATACGGTTCACGTTCACGCTGTCGCGGCATGCTACCAGTGTTAAAGACTGCGATGGAGCTCCGTATGCCACGGCAAACTGGCTGACACTGACGGCGGCGGTGCACAAATGCTGCGCAGCTAGCGCCATTCGACGGCCAACACCGCGGTTCCTGGTGTGTCCGCTGTGCCGTGCGTGTGATCATTGCTTGTACAGCCCTCTCGCAGTGTCCGGAGCAAGTATGGTGGGTCTGACACACCGGTGTCAATGTGTTCTTTTTTCCATTTCCAGGAGAGTAGATTGTGGTCGCTCGAAGATTATGCTAGACGAAATGAGATACTGTAGACAGGAAGAAGCGCATCCGAGTGCGTGGAGATTACGTGTGCTGGATGAAGTGACCATTCGTGCAGTCAGCGCTAGGAAGGTAGATGTCATGTGTCCTGCCATGCTTCAACCCATGGATCTTTTAGTGGAATGTAAGAGAAACATACCATTGAAGAATAACTTGGTCATCCTAGCCTCTGTTATCTCGTTTAAGAACGGATTCGGTGAATTGTGGAAAGTTAACTGTCGCCGAGAACTGATGGTCCTTCCAAGACGCATGTGCGTAGCAAACGCTGAGCCGTTAATTGCAGAACAGCTGAGCGTCATAGAAACCTCCCATACCGAGTCTGTGGGCGAAATTAGCGGTACCATTACGAAACAAGATCTTCTAGCTCGACTATCACCAGATCTCACTAAGGAACAACAGAAGAAGCTACTTGCCATTCTCCAAGAGTTCTCTGAATGCTTCAATCCACAGGTGAAGAGCAAATTAGTCAAATCGAAGGTGAAGAACCGGATTAGCACTGGAGACCATCAACCAATAAGCCAGAGATCATACCATGTGTCAGCAATGGAACATCGAATAATTCGCGACGAAGTAGAGAAAATGCTGAAGAATGACATCATTCAACCTTCGCAGAGCCAATGGTCGTCACCAGTGGTTCTCGTCAGGAAGAAGGATGGCAGCTGGTGCTTTTACGTTGATTATAGGAAGCTTAATAAGATAACTAAAAAGGACGTTTACACTCTTCCACGAATTTACGATACACTAGAGTGTCTGAAGGCGGCAAAGTTTTTCTCAGCCATGGACATGTACTCGGGATACTGGCAAATCGAAGTAGATGAGGCTGATCGTGAGAAAACTGCATTCATCACCACCGAGGGCCTGTATGAGTTTAAGGTAATGCCGTTTGGTTTGTGTAATGCACCAGCAACTTTTGAACGAATGATGGATAATCTTCTAAGGCACCTGAAGTGGACGATGTGTCTTTGTTATTTAGACGACATTATGATGCTCTCAGGAACATTTGACGAACACATAAAAAGACTGAGGGCCGTTCTTAAGTGTCTACAACAAGCCGGACTGAAACTTAATCCAAAAAAGTGTCTCTTTGGAGCAAAAGAAATCAAAATACTTGGACAACTCGTGACAAACGAAGGTGTGCGGCCAGACCCAGAAAAGGTGAGAGCTATAACGGAATTGAAACTTCCTGGCAGATTAAAACTGTGTGCCGGACCGAGACTCGAACTCGGGACCTTTGCCTTTCGCGGGCAAGTGCTCTACCAACTGAGCTACCCAAGCACGACTCACGCCCCGTCCTCACAGCTCTACTTCAGCTGTGAGGACGGGGCGTGAGTCGTGCTTGGGTAGTTCAGTTGGTAGAGCACTTGCCCGCGAAAGGCAAAAGTCCCGAGTTCGAGTCTCGGTCCGGCACACAGTTTTAATCTGCCAGGAAGTTTCATATCATCGCACACTTCGCTGCAGAGTGAAAATGTCATTCTATAACGGAATTTCCTATTCCTAAAAGTATTAGAGGTGTGAGAAGCTTCCTCGGCTTGTATTCTTATTACCGTCGTTTTATAAATGGCTTTTATATGGAAGCCAGGCCACTCCAAGAGTTTATCTGGGGTGGTGCTGCGGAAAGCTCTGACGACTGACCCTGTACTTGGTCTATATGATGAGAGAGCACCTACAGAACTACACACAGATGCCAGTGGGTATGGGATCGGTGCTGTTCTGGTGCAGAGTTCGAATGGAAAAGAGAAGGTTATAGCCTATGCTTCTAGGACACGTACAAGAGCCGAGAGAAATTGCTTAACTACAGGAAGAGAATGTCTTGTTGTGATCTGGGCCATGTGCAAATTTCGACATTATCTCTATGGAAGGCCATTCACAGTTGTTACAGACCATTATTCACTTTGTTGGTTGACAGGTCTTAAGGATCCAACACGACGACTCGCCAGGTGGGCACTAAGTCTTCAAAAGTATGACACTACTGTAGTGTACAAGAGTTTCAAGAAAACACCTAGATGCCGACTGTCTCTCAGGAAACTCTGTGCAAGACCATCAAGACTTCAATGAAGATAGTGACTGTCTCGCTGCACTCCATGATCTCTCTGCTGAGCAGAAGAAGGACGCCATGATATCTCAAATCATGCTTGCCTTAAATCGATCAGAGGATGTGAAAGGACAATTTAAGGTAGTTAATGGTTTACTTTGCAAGAAAAACTTTGATCCGTTTGGAAAGAGGTGGCTACCAGTGATTCCTAAACATATGTGCTTAGATGGTCTACAGAAATTCCATGTCACACCTGAGGCGGGGCATTTAGGTTTTATTGAGACATGCAATAGCATCTTCAAGAGATTTTTCTGGACAGGTTTATTTGGGAGTGTTCGGTCACTATGTGTCGCACTGTCGAGAGTTCCAGATGAGGACGGCAGTTCCTCAGAAACCACCTGGCCGACTCATACCAATTCCACCAGCCGAAACGCCTTTCCAGCGTCTTGGGATTGACCTCCTCGGACGATTTCCAACGTCTGCTAGTGGCAATAGATGGATTATTGTTTGCACTGATTATCTAACACGCTATGCCATTATAAAAGCCGTGAAAACAGCCGAAGCATTAGAGGTAGCCAAATTCATCGTGGAAGACATTGTATTAAAACACAGTGCCCCAAGGTCGTTAATTAGGGATCGAGGGAAGCTTTCAATCGAATCTTGTGACAGAGATAAACCGTAGGTGCAACATTACTCATCACATGACTGACTACCATCCGCAAACTAACGGGCTTACTGAATGCCTTAATAAGACCTTGGCCGACATGCTATCAATGTTCGTCGATGTTGAGCAGAGAAACTGGGATGAGATGTTACCTTTTGTGACGTTTGCCTACAACACCGCCAAACAAGACACCACAGGATTTACGCCATTTTTCCTGGGCATGGGCGTGAGGCGACGACGACGGTGGACACTGTATTTCCGTTACATCCTGATGACGTGAACAACGACTACATCGGCCAGGTGTTAACCAGAGCTGAGGAAGCCCGGCAGTTAGCTCGACTCTGCACGCTGGAGGCTCAAGAAAAGGATCGTCGAAGATATGACGCGAGCCGCCAGAGTGGTGACCTCGTCTGGATCTTCACTCCTGCTCGGAAAATTGGTCTCTCTGCGAAGCTCGTCAGGCGCTACTTTGGACCTTATAAGGTTGTAAGACAGTTGTCTGATGTTACTTATTAAGTTGAAAATTTCGACCCTGACACAAGACGACGGAGGGTCAGAGATACGGTCCACGTCCCTCGAATGACGATCCTATAAGGATCCTGCAACCCAGGGTAAATTCGAAGCTCCAGCGACAGGCAATAAGCGGAAAGGTGACGAAGAGCGTAGCGGCAAGGGAAGTTCTGAGGAGATCACCGCCAAGGAGAAGATCAGTCATTGTGAGTCGGAGTATGCAGGACCGGTGACTCGTTCCCGGACTAGGACGACGTAACACCGAGACGCTGTACACTTATGGAGGGAGCAATGTCGCACCGGTAGCTGAGTAGCACCGTGGTGTAGTGGTTATGATAATAATCTGTTGCATGGAGAGTTGTGAGTTCGAAACTCACCGGGACTATACAATTTTAATTTCTATATTCGGTTCGAGTACATTCTAGAAGTATCCACAAATGTGAAGCATCACTTTACTGGAATGTTCTGTAACTGTATATATACCGTATGTGTGCTAGCCAGAGGCAGTTGTCTCCGCGCTCTTGTACGTGCAAGTGCTGAATAAACCTTCGTTAAGTGAAGTTAGTGTTCGTCATTCAGCTACTTACATCTTCCTCTACGTGACAATCTTTTATAGAGTACTTGCGCTTATTTCAGTTTTCATTTCTATGATCAGTAGTGGTATGTTTTGGCGAACAATATCAGATTTCCAGAATGAATGTTCATTCTGTAGCGGAGTGTATGCTAACTGGAGCGGTTTTTTCAACGACATCAGCACCCCAACGAAATTTCATCATACGGGAAAACAAAAAGTGAAAGCTAATGTAAAATGTATCGAAACGTTAACTAGTCGTCTGAAGATGAATCCTTCGGTTCAAAACCGGTAACGGCGCTACTCAAACAAATGAATGTTGTTGGTGTGGTCTTCAGTCCTGAGACTGGTTTGATGAAGCTCTCCATGCTACTCTATCCTGTGCAAGCTTCTTCATCTCCCAGTACCTACTGCAACCTACATCCTTCTGAATCTGCTTAGTGTATTCATCTCTTGGTCTCCCTCTACGATTTTTACCCTCCACGCTGCCTCCAATACTAAACTGGTGATCCCTTGATGCCTCAGAACATGTCCTACCAACCGATCCCTTCTTCTGGTCAAGTTGTGCCACAAACTCCTCCCCAATCCTATTCAATACTTCCTCATTAGTTATGTGATCTACGCATCTACTCTTCAGCATTCTTCTGTAGCACCACATTTCGAAAGCTTCTATTCTCTTCTTGTCCAAACTATTTATCGCCCATGTTTCACTTCCATACATGGCTACACTCCATACAAATACTTTGAGAAATGACTTCCTCACACTTAAACCTATACTCGATTTTCTCGTGGTCGTGCGGTAGCGTTCTCGCTTCCCACGCCCGGGTTCCCGGGTTCGATTCCCGGCGGGGTCAGGGATTTTCTCTGCCTCGTGATGGCTGGGTGTTGTGTGCTGTCCTTAGGTTAGTTAGGTTTAAGTAGTTCTAAGTTCTAGGGGACTGATGACCATAGATGTTAAGTCCCATAGTGCTCAGAGCCAATTTTATACTCGATTTTAACAAATTTCTCTTCTTCAGAAACGCTTTCCTTGCCATTTCCAGTCTACATTTTATATCCTCTCTACTTTGACCATCATAAGTTATTTTGCTGCCCAAACAGCAAAACTCATCTACTACTTTAAGTGTCTCATTTCCTAATCTAATTCCCTCAGTATCACCCGACTTAATTCGACTACATTCCATTATCCTCGTTTTGCTTTTGTTGATGTTCATCTTATATCCTCCTTTCAAGACGCTATGC
Organism: Schistocerca serialis cubense; assembly: GCF_023864345.2. Lineage (NCBI taxonomy): Eukaryota > Metazoa > Arthropoda > Insecta > Orthoptera > Acrididae > Schistocerca > Schistocerca serialis. The sequence continues at coordinate 764,334,574 of NC_064642.1, read as the reverse complement.
ATTCCATTCAACTGTTCTTCCAAGTCCTTTGCTGTGTCTGACAGAATTACAATGTCATCGGCGAACTTCAAAGTTTTTATTTCTTCTCCATGGATTTTAATACCTACTCCGAATTTTTCTTTTGTTTCCTTTACTGCCTGCTCAGTATACAGATTGAATAACATCGTGGAGAGGCTATAACCCTGTCTCACTCCCTTCCCAAGCACTGCTTCCCTTTCATGTCCCTCGACTCTTATAACTGAAACTCTTATAACTGAAAAAAGGGGCTGGTTGCTGTTGTCTTCTGTAAGAGTCAACCTGTATTTTTTACACAGCCACGTGCTCAGAATGTCAGTTTTCGACGAAACAAGAAGACCTATTCATTGCACAAAAGTGTGTAATCAGAATAATAGCTGGAGCCCATGCAAGATCACCTTGCAGACATTTAATTAGGAACTAGGGATATTCATAGTACTTTGGCTATACATATATTCACTTATGAAGTCTGTTATTAATAACCTATTCCAATTTAAAAATTACTGCAAAACGCATAGTTATAACACTAGAAGAAAGGATGATCACTATTCTGTGTTAAATCTGTCTTTGGCACACAAAGGAGTGAATTATGCTGCCACGAAATCTTTGGTGATTTGCCAAATAGCACTGAAAGTGTGACAGGTAGCCAACAATCATTTGAAAACCATTTAAACGAATTTCTGTATAACAAATCTTCCTGCTCAATATATGAATTTTTAGATGTGAAGTAGTAACTGTAAAAAACAATTGTGTGTTGAAAACTTATGCTAAACTGATACATTTCATATCATTACGAAATGTGGTATTCATGATCTATGGAACAAGTATATGTAATGTAATGCAGTGACCCTTTGCAGCTCGGACCGCTGATAGGCTTGCAAGAAGAGAGTCCGTGCTGTTCCGGACGGTACTGACAGGCACGTGCAGCCATGGCGACTGCAACGCCGTGCCCAGTCGCGCTGGGTTCTCGGTTGAGGATCTGTGGTGTAAACAGCCCGATCGAGGTGGTCCCACAGACTGTCAATAGGGTTTAAGTCCGGGCAGTTGAGTGGCGAAGGGATTACGGTACAGTCACCCTGGTGCTCTTTAAAACACGTCCGTATACTGAGAGCTGTGTGACACGCTGCATTGTCCTGCCAGGAAGTGCAATCGTACCGAGGAAAAACAAATGCATGTAGGGGTGGACATGGCGCACAGGTTTTGCTGATCCACTGAGACTTCCAGAATGGCGAAATCAGCCGGGAAGTGCCACAAAAACATTCCCCATAACACACCGCTCTCTCCTCCAACCTGCACCCTTCCCGCGATCTTACCACTGTACGTCCGACGCAGCATAAAATGTGATTCATGTGAAAGGTTCCCCGTTGCCACTCGGTGGACGTCCATTTGCGGCATCGGTTTGCAACTTCCAGCCTTCGTCAGTGATGAACACCAGTCAGAATGGTTGCATGGACCACCTGCCCGCTGCGGAGACCCATACCCAGTATCGCTCGCTGAACGGTTCGTAACCTGTTGGTTCATTTGGGCCGTCAGTTGCTCAACACTTGCAGGTCTATTTGCCCGCACACGGTACACTTTAATCACAGTGACACGTAGCTAGTTTACAAAATTAGTCGTTTCGTAGTTGCTTCCATCATGGCCCGAAAGCCAATGATTATGCCATTTTGGAAGTCAAGTAAATCGCACCACAGTGTACCACGTTCCCCGCCACGCTTTGTACACCCTCCGCTGGTAGTGCCGCCGACCGTCATCTGCCACTTTTTATTGCACGTTTTTTATTTCACAGCGGTCACATCAACGTGACTGGGCCGTATATGACTTACATACATGTTGTTACTCCTGTCTGCCGTGGATCCACACACTTAGCCAGTATTTTTAAGTGCGGCGCACAGCAGTCTCCTTCGAATAACGACGGTATTCTCCCAGTATCCTGCAAATAAACCGAAGTCTGCCCTCTGAATTACCAGCCACGGAACTAGTGTGATCATTCCATTTCATACCCATGCAAATTTCTACACCGAGCTATTTGTACAGTACTCGCCATTAAAATTGCTACACCACGAAGATCACATGCTACAGACGGGAAATGGAACGAAAGGAAAAAGATTCTGTGATATGGAAACGATAAGCTTTCCAGAGCATTCACACAAGGTTGGCACTTGCAACATGCTGACATGAGGAAAGTTTCCAACCGATTTCTCATACACAAACAGCAGTTGACCGGCGTTGCCTGGTAAAACGTTGTTGTGATGCCTAGTGTAAGGAGGCGAAATACGTATCATCACGTTTCCGACTTTGATAAAGGTCGGATTGTAGCCTATCGTGACTGCGGTTTATCGTATCGCGACATTGCTGCTCGCGTTGGTCGAGATCCAATGACAGTTAGCAGCATATGGAATCGGTGGGTTCAGGAGGGTAATATGGAACGTCGTGCTGGATCCCAACGGCCTCGTATCACTAGCAGTCGAGATGACAGGCGTCTTATTCGCATGGCTGTAACGGATCGTGCAGCCACGTCTCGATCCCTGAGTCAACAGATGGGGACGTTTGTAAGACAACAACCATTTGCACGAATAGTTCGACTACGTTTGCAGCAGCAAGGACTATCAGCTGGGAGACCATGGCTGCGGTTATCCTTGACGCTGCATCACAGTCACGAGCGCCTGCGATTGTATACTCAACGACGAGCCTGGGTGAACGAATGGAAGACGTCATTTTTCTCGATGAATCCAAATTCTGTTTACAGAATCATGATGGTCGCATCCGTGTTTGGCGACATCTCGGTGAACGCACATTGGAAGCGTGCAGTCGTTATCACAACACTGGCGTATCAACCAGCGTGATGGTATGGGTGCCAATGGTTACGTGTCTCGGTCACCTTTTGTTCACATTGACGGCACTTTGAACAGATGTGTTACGACCCGTGGCTCTACCCTTCACTCGATCCCTGCGAAACCCTACATTTCCGCAGGATAATGCACGACCGCATGTTGCAGGTCCTGTACGGGCCTTTCTGGATACAGAAAATGTTCGACTGCTGCCCTGGCTAGATCTCTCACCAATTGAAAACGTCTGGTCAATGGTGGCCGAGCAACTGGCTCGTCACAATACGCCAGTCACTACCCATGATGAACTGGGCAGCTGTACCTGTATATGCCATACAAGCTCCGTTTGACTCAATAGCCAGGCGTATCAAGGCCGTTATTACGGCCAGAGGTGGTTGTTCTGGGTACTGATGTCTCAGGATCTATGCACCCAAATTGCGTGAAAATGTAATCACATGTCAGTTCTAGTATAATATAATTATTCAATGAATACCAGTTTATCATCTGTATTTCTTCTTGGTGTAGCAATTTTAATGGCCACTAGTGTATGATTTGACTGATTCTAACAGTGAATCATTGATATTGCAGTCACAGGATACTGCGTTTTATCGGTTTTTTGAAGTGCACAATTTTGCGTTTGTGTACAGTTAAAGCAGGTTGCCGATCTATGCGCCGCTTTCAAATCTTGTCCATATCTGATCCAATATCTGGGTAGCTTTTTTCAAACAGTATTTCATTATAGATTACTTCAGTGGTTGCTATTAACATTTTATTTGTTTACTGGGCGACAAACCTTACGTTTCCCGGATATTCATTTTGCCAGTTTTCTATTGGAACCAAAATCAAAAAATGAGCTGTGTTTGTGGCCAAGTACCGAAAAACTTTCACATTCATGTATTCGTGAAAACACCTTTGAAGTTATGAATCCGTCTTACAAAGAAATGTGCGTAATGTACAAATGTATACGTACAGCATCAAAATTAATGAACATAATCCCGAACAACTTCTGTACGCTTCTGTACGCTGGCAACAGCTGCTTTGTGTGTCTACAGCGTGAACTTCTTTATGGCAACAGCTCTATAGACGGCTATGGTTTGCGCCCACAGCCGATTGCGCTTCGCAGTTGAAAGCTATTATAGTGTCCCTTTCCATATATTTGACATGAACAATATAAATAACGACAAAAGAACTATACATGCCTAATTTTGTGTGAACTTTAATGCCTAATTGTGATACGGACAAAGTGACGAAATAACTTTAAAGACAATTTATCGATTCTGATAATAGAAAAAAAAACATTATATTCCGTGATGTGTAAACTAAAGAACTGAACACCATAATCTTTGTTATATTATAAAAGGATTGGAAGACAATGACCTTAGTTGTCTTCTGATGTTTTCTTGTGTCTTAGCTATTGTTTGAGTGCAGAAGGTACGATTGTATTGCGATAGCTTTTGTCTTGCTCTCGTTTAATTATTAGAACATAATTGATGTGTAAAAGAGTTACGGAAATATCATAAGCTAATCTGGAGTGCAGAGTCATTATTTAAGGAAGCCACGCCACATTTGTTATAACGCAAGAGTTTGTGTAGCATTTTTTTGCAGCTGCTGCGGAGCTAGCAGTGATCATCTTTGACTGAGAAAGGTGGCCGCCATTACGCGGCATATTTAAACTTTTTACTTCCACAGGAAATACGACGAAGCCGGAGCAGAAGAACTTATTTAAAAATACTATCAAAATTAATTAGCATCAAATCACAATATTTATTTTATCATAAAGTGACTGTTTTCGGTGATACGATTTATTATAGGCCAGGTGCCTCTTTGCATAAATTTTATTACGCTAACGCATTTGACCTCCTCCCATGAACCATGGACCTTGCCGTCGGTGGGGAGGCTTGCGTGCCTCAGCGATACAGATAGCCGTACAGCAGGTGCAACCACAACGGAGGGGTATCTGTTGAGAGGCCAGACAAACGTGTGGTTCCTGAAGAGGGGCAACAGCCTTTTCAATAGTTGCAGGGGCAACAGTCTGGATGACTGACTGATCTGGCCTTGTAACACTAACCAAAACAGCCTTGCTGTGCTGGTACTGCGAACGGCTGAAAGTAAGGGAAAACTACAAACGTAATTTTTCCCAAGGGCATGTAGCTTTACTGTATGATTAAATGATGATGGCAGCATCTTGGGTAAAATATTCCGGAGGTAAAATAGTCCCCCATTCGGATCTCCGGGCGGGGACTACTCAAGAGGACGTCGTTATCAAGAGAAAGAAAACGCGTTCTACGGATCGGAGCGTTGAATGTCAGATCCCTTAATCGGGCAGGTAGGTTAGAAAATTTAAAAAGGGAAATGGATAGGTTAAAGTTAGATATAGTGTGAATTAGTGAAGTTCGGTGGCAGGAGGAACAAGACTTTTGGTCAGGTGAATACAGGGTTATAAATTCAAAATCAAATAGGGGTAATGCAGGAGTAGGTTTAACAATGAATAAAAAAATAGGTGTGGCCAGGATAGACACGGAAGCCCACGCCTACTACAGTAGTACAAGTTTATATGCCAACTAGCTCTGCAGATGATGAAGAAATTGATGAAATGTGTGATGAGATAAAAGAAATTATTCAGGTAGTGAAGGGAGACGAAAATTTAATAGTCATGGGTGATTGGAATTCGAGAGTAGGAAAATGAAGAGAAGGAAACATAGTAGGTAAATATGGATTAGGGCCAAGAAATGCCGCCTGGTAGAATTTTGCACAGAGCATAACTTAATCATAGCTAACTCTTGGTTCAAGAATCATGAAAGAAGGTTGTATACATGGAAGAACCCTGGAGATACTAGGTGGTTTCAGATAGATTATGTAATGGTAAAACAGAGATTACGAACCAGGTTTTAAATTGTAAGACATTTCCAGGGGCAGATGTGGACTCTGAGCACAATCTATTGGTTATGTATATTAAAACTGAAGAAACTCCAAAAAGGTGGAAATTTAAGGAGATGGGATCTAGATAAACTGAAAGAACCAGACGTTGTACAAAGTTTCAGGGAGAGGAGCATAAGGCAACAATTTACAGGAACGGGGGACAGAAATACAGTAGAAGAAGAATGGGTTACTCTGAGGGATGAAATAGTGAAGGCAGGAGAGGATCAAGTAGGTAAAAAGTCGAGGCTAGTAGAAATTCTTGGGTAACAGAAGACATACTGAATTTAATTGATGAAAGGAGAAAATACAAAAATGCAGTAAATGAAGCAGGCAAAAAGGAATACAAACGTCTCAAAAATGAAATCGACAATTAAAGAGACCTTTGGAGAAAAGAGAACCACTTGTATGAATATCAAGAGCTCAGATGGAAACCCAGTTCTAAGTAAAGAATGGAAAGCAGAAAGGTGGAAGGAGTATATAGAGGATCTATACAAGGGCGATGTTCTTGAGAACAATATCATGGAAATGGAAGAGGATGTACATGAAATGGGAGATATGATACTGCGTGAAGAGTTTGACAGAGCACTGAAAGACCTAATTTGAAACAAGACCCCAGTAGTAGACAACATTCCATTAGAACTACTGACGGCCTTGGGAGAGCCAGTCATGACAAAACTCTACCATCTGGTGAGCAAGGCAGGCGAAATTCCCTCAGACTCCAAGAAGAATATAATAATTCCAATCCCAAAGAAAGCAGGTGTTGACAGATGTGAAAATTACCGAACTATCAGTTTAATAAGTCACAGCTGCAAAATACTAACGCGAATTCTTTACAAACGAATGGAAAAACTGGTAGAAGCCGACCTAGGGGGAAGATCAGTTTGGATTCCGTAGAAATGTTGGAACACGTGAGGCAACACTGACCCTAAGACCCTAAGACTTACCTTAGAAGAAAGATTAAGGAAAAGCAAATCTACGTCTCTAGCATTTGTAGACTTAGAGAAAGCTGTTGACAATGTTGACTGGAATACTCTCTTTCAAATTCTAAAGGTGGCAGGGGTAAAATACAGGGAACGAAAGACTATTTACAATTTGTACAGAAACCAGATGGCAATTATAAGGGTCGAGACACATGAAAGGAAGCAGTGGTTGGGAAGGGAGTGAGACAGGGTTGTAGCCTCTCCCCGATGCTATTCAATCTGTATATTGAGCAAGCAGTAAAGGTACAAAAGAAAAGTTCGGAGTAGAAATTAAAACCCATGGAGAAGAAATAAAAACTTTGAGGTCCGCCGATGACATTGTAATTCTGTCAGAGACAGGAAAGGATTTGGAAGAGCAGTTGAACGGAATGGACAGTGTCTTGAAAGGAGGGTATAAGATGAACAACAACAAAAGCAAAACGAGGATAATGGAAAGTAGTCGAATTAAGTCGGTGATGCTGAGGGAATTAGATTAGGAATTGAGACACGTAAAGTAGTAAAGGAGTTTTGCTATTTGGGGAGAAAAATAACGGATGATGGTCGAAGTAGAGACGATATAAAATGTAGACTGGTAATGGCAAGGAAAGCGTTTCTGATGAAGAGAAATTTGTTAACATCGAGTATTGATTTAAGTGTCAGGAAGTCGTTTCTGAAAGTATTTATATGGAGTGTAGCCATATATGCAAGTGAAACATGGACGATAAATAGTTTGGACAAAAAGAGAATAGAAGCTTTCGAAATGTGTTGCTACAGAAGAATGCTGAAGATTAGATGGGTACATGACATAACTAATGAGGAGGTATTGAATAGAATTGGGGAGAAGAGGAGTTTGTGGCACAACTAGAAAATAAGAAGGGACCAGTTGGTAGGACATGTTCTGAGGCATCAAGGGATCACCAATTTAGTACTAGAGAGCAGTGTGGAGGGTAAAAAATCGTAGAGGGAGACCAAGAGATAAATACACGAAGCAGATTCAGAAGGATGTAGGGTGCAGTAGGTACTGGGAGATGAAGAAGCTTGTACAGGATAGAGTAGCATGGAGAGCTGCATCAAACCAGTCCCAGGACTGGAGACCATAACAACAACAACAACGCATTTGATATTATTTGTAGGGAGCCTGGCGCTCGTTTTCAATCAGATTTTAAAGTTTAATTAGGCAACCTGCAAATATGATATTGTTAATTTGTAACTGTTTGTTACGAGGTTTTATGAAAGATAGCTTTACGAAATTTAACTTCACGAATCCTCATGTAACTTACAGCAGAAAGAGACATAACACTATCAAAAGCGGTGCCAGCCTAGACTATAGGAGTGTCTTAGTAGTAAAGCAGAAATATATTAAAACTTCATGCATGATGCGGCATTTTCACGTATCTCAGTGTTTATGACGTCATACACCTTGAACTATGAGTCGTACCATGACTTATTTGTGTAGGTGCATTAAGCGGCCTATGTGGATACCCTCAGCGAAATACGCTGAAGTGACGAAAGTAACGGGATACCGATATGCACACACAAAGATGGCTGTAGTATCGCGTACACAGGGTATGAAAGGGCAGTGCATTGGCGGAGCTGTCAGTTGTGGTCAAGTAATTCATGTGAAAAGGCTTCCGACGTGAAAGCGCCGCCCGACGGCAGTTAACAGACTTTGAATGCGATATGGTAGTTGGAGCAGACGCATGGGACATTCAGTTTGTGAAATCGATAGGGAATTCAGTACCCCGAAATCCACAGTGTCAAGAGTGTGCCGAAAACACCACGTTTCACACGTTACCTCACACCACGGCCAACGCAGTGGCTGGCAGCCTTCACTCACCGACGACAGCGGCGGCGTCTGCGTAGAGTTGTCAGTGCTAACAGACAAGCAACACTCCGTGAAATAACTGCAGAAATCAATGTGGGACGTACAACGTTAGGACAGCGTGGCGTCAATGAGCTATGCTACAGGCAACCGACACGAATGCCTTTGCAAACAGCACGACATCGCCTGCTGCGCTTCTTCTGGGCTCATGACCATATCGGTTGGACAGTAGACGACTGGAAAACCGTGGCGTTGTCAATGAGTCCCGATTTCAATTGGTATGGTTCGAGTGTGGTACAGACCCCACGAATCCATGGTCCCAGGTTGTCAACAAGGCACTGTACAAGCTGGTGATGGCTCCAGAATGGTGTGAGCTATGTTTACATAGAATGTACTAGGTCCTCCGGTCAAACTGAACCGATGATTGACTGTAAATGGTTATGTTGGCTATTTGAAGACCATTTGCAGTCATTCGCGGACTACATTTTTGTTGATGACAATCCGCCATGTTATTGGGTCACAATTGTTCGCGATTCCTTTGAAGAACATTCTGGACAGTTCGAGTGAATGATGTGGCCGCCCAGATCGGCCGTAGCGAATCCCACCGAACATTTATCGAACATAATCGAGGGATCAGTTCGTGAACGGGCAACACTTTCGCAGTTATGGACGGCTGTAGAGGCAGAATGGCTCATTGTTTCTGCAGGGGACTTCTAACGGCTGGTTGAGTCCTCACCACGTCGATCTGCTGCACTACACCTGGCAAAAGAAGATCCGACGCGATATTTGGAGTATCGCATGACTTTTCCGCCTTAGAGTATGTTGTGAATAGAGTTAGCAGCAAGGATGTAATAAATTTAAATGTCATGTGTGATGCGGCAGTTTTTCGCGCATCTCAAAGTTTATGAGGGCATATGTCCTGAATTATGGTTGGTCGGTGGTTCTTATCCACACAGTGATTGTTGACTGAGAGTGAGGTATATGTGTACCAAGTTTAGTTGAGACTGGTCCAGTAGTTTAGGAGGAGATATGGAACAGATGGAACTACGCGCACACACGCATACGCTCGCGCGTGTGCGCAAAAACAAACAAACAAACACACACACACACACACACACACACACACACACACACACATACTCACAAATATACTCATACATGCATATATGTCTTTTATAATATGTACGGATTTATTTAACCTGATCAGATTCCCTTCCATCTGATCAGGTTTTCACATACGCAGTATCTGTTTTGCGTTACAGTTACCTGATAGACGACGATAATTTTTATGTAGTAGATAGCAATAACACTCTATTAATATAATTAATTACGATTTGAACTTACATACAGAAACCACTTCTACCTTTTCTACTGTAGCGTCTATATTAACATGTCCGAAAGAACAGACGTCACGCACTCATACACGAGGGTGAGTCAAATGAAAACCTTAAATATTTTTTTAAATATTATTTACTGTGCACAAGTGGTACAAAGCTGTATCACTTTTCGACATAATCTCCCCCACGCTCAATGCAATCCTCCAGCGCTTACGAAGTGCATAAATTCCCTTTGGTAGTCCGCGCAACCACTCGTGCACCGCGTGGCGTATCTCTTCATCAGAACGGAACTTCTTTCCTCCCATTGCGTCTTTGAGTGGTCCAAACATATGGAAATGACTGGGGGCAAGGTCTGGTGAGTATGGTAGATGAGGAAGACTCTCAAAATGCAGGTCTGTGATTGTTGCAACTGTTGTACGGGCAGTGTGGGGCCTTGCATTGTCATGTTGCAAAAGGACACCTGCTGACAGCAATCCACGTCGCTTTGATTTGATTGCAGGCCGCGGATGATTTTTTAGGAGATCTGTGTATGATGCACTGGTGACAGAGGTCCCTCTAGGCATGTAATGCTACCAAATGACGCCTTTTTCGTCCCAAAAGAGAGACACTATAACCTTTCTTGCTGATGGTTCTGTTCGAAACTTCTTTGGTTTTGGTGATGAGGAATGGCGCCATTCCTTGCTCACTCTCTTCATTTCTGGTTGGTGGAAGTGCACCCAGGTTTCGTCCCCAGTGACGATTCTTGCAAGGAAGTCATCACCTTCTCGTTCAAAGCGCCGAAGAAGTTCCTCACAAGCATCAACACGTCGGTCTCTCATTTCAGGAGTCAGCTGCCGTGCCACGTGGCAGCCATCTTGCAGACACTTCGTGAAACTGGAGCACATCACGCACAATGTGGTATGCTGACCCATGACTAATCTGTAAACATGCTGCTGTGTCATTCAGTGTCAGTCGGCGGTTTTCCTTCACTACGGCTTCAACTGCTGCAATGTTCTGTGGAGTGACAACTCGTTGTGCCTGACCTGGACGAGGAGCATCTTCCACTGAAGTCACATCATTTGCGAACTTCCTACTCCATCCGTAGACTTGCTGCTGTGACAAACATGCACCACAGTACTGAAAATTCATTTGTCGATGAATTTCAATAGGTTTCACACCTTCACTACACAAAAACCGAATAACAGAACGCTGTTCTTCCTTGGTGCAAGTCGCAAGTGGGGCGGCCATCTTTGTACTGATACTGCGACGGTATGTGTGCATCATGGAGGTAAGAATAGAGGGAGACGCCGTGACGTCACAGCTGCGAAGCTATGTGAAGCTGAGGGTAGCCATCTCAATCCGACCAAAACATTGATGCTGTAAACTTGTGTGCATAGGCTTGTCGCTCGCTTTTGGAAGGATTTTGCGCTGTTATGGTGACTTGTGTGGTGTTCGGATGTACGAATCGTTCTGATTGTGATGCGAAATCGAAGGGAATAACATTTCATGTGTAAGTTGTCTCGTTAAGTGTGATTTTACAACTTCATTGTGAATGAACGTGTGCTACAGCGGTACTTGTACTATAGCGTGTTTTTCTCCTGTATGAGTTTAGATTTTCTAAAAATGAAAGTCGGAAAGCTCTGTGGGAGAATGCCGTGAGGAGGAAGAATTGGCGTGCGTCTAAACGGAGCACTATATGTTCTCAGCATTTCCGAGAAGAGGACATAGACCGAACTTCCCTTTCAACAGTAAGGCTCCGAGAAAATGCTGTACCATCAGTTTTCCCTACACACCCAAAACATTTGCAAAAGGTATGTTAATTCAAAGAATTAAATTCTTAGTTTTCAAGTTCACGTTTCAGTATAATACGTACGTATCGTCGATAATCGAAGTGTTGAGTAACTCACTTTGTCTTCATCATGTACCAAATTAAAAGCTAACACTACATTAAATGGCGTAAAGTATAGGCCTAAACAGGACACTGTGTAGATTTGCCATTCTACGTACCGTATTTCAGTAAATATTGGTGGAAATGAACAGTGTTTCCCAGTAGTGTAACGTAACTGAAATGTCCCAGTACGTATTACAAACAAGATGTACTTATGGGGCTTTGCAGGGAGGGTATAGCTAACTTAGTTTTCAGTTTCTATTATTTAGTTTGTGATACACGTTTATTACTGAATTAACAAAATTGTATCGTTTACATTGAAGACTAGCTATTCGTAATATTACATTAAAAACTATTTTTAATCAGAAGAAATGCGGAATTTCGCCTTTACGAGATTTTATTTTAAACAAAAACTTTGAAACAACCAATCTGATGACGTTACATGCGTATATGGTGCAATTAGCGACTGTAATACACGCAGCGCTATAGCACACTGGCAATGTTTTGGTCAGAGTGTTATGGCAGCGAGCCACGCCCCTATGGCTTCAAAACGTAGTACGGCTGGGATACGTAGCGCCATCTCCCCTTATTCTTACCTCCATGGTGTGCATCTGCACTACGCTGCCACTTACAGGCTATTCTGCACGCTGTTTGTAGCACGCTTACCAACTTACAGGATAATGGCGCGAAATTTCGATTTGTTTTTACAAATTTAAAGTTTTCATTTGACTCACCCTCGTAATTGATTTGCGTCGATGGGCAACGAATCCAGCATCGTCAGTGTGCGGTTGCGGCTCAAATGGCTCTGAGCACTATGGGACTCAACTGCTGAGGTCATTAGTCCCCTAGAACTTAGAACTAGTTAAACCTAACTAACCTAAGGACATCACAAACATCCATGCCCGAGGCAGGATTCGAACCTGCGACCGTAGCGGTCTTGCGGTTCCAGACTGCAGCGCCTTTAACCGCACGGCCACTTCGGCCGTGCACAGTTGCGTCTCACCTCCTGCAGGAAGCTCAGAGTAGCTAGCACGGAGGACGTGGACAGGGACTGTGGACAGGTGGCGCGAGGTGGGAGTGTGGGTCTGCCGAGAGGCGTGCCGAGAGAGTCCGCGCAGTTGGGATAAGCACAGTGTCCGGATGGCGCAGTGGTCAATGCAAGTGCCTAGCAAGCAGGAGATCACGATCCGACACACATTTTCACTCGTCGCCGCACATTCCGCGTAAACTCCCGATGTAAATGACGTCAATAGTCCCGTCCCTTTCCTCTTCTTTCTCCCCTTCCATCTTCAGTTTACTCATAATAACAAATGTGATGTTAGCAGACACAAAATGTACTTGTGGGTGTACAAAGGCTATTTCTGACATGGCCAGTTCTGAGGGAAGCAAATTTACGGAGGCGCAGCTAAGAGCACTGGAAACGAGGAAGATCTGGCCGGAAAGAAAGATATAATTGTGTTGTACTGAGATACCACACAAGAAGAGTTTGCGCAAGACGGTACCAGAAGTACCGTGGGCATCCGTCCGCAGCAGGAACATCGCTGCCCGCAAACCAGTTACGCCGCCCGTAAGAGCGGCAACACCAGCAGCAGGAAAGAGACGCGCGCTTAAGCAACCGTGCACGAGCAGGAGCTGTCAGCTGCAAGTTCTGAGTCAGTCCGACTCTCGCTAGGGAGCAACTTCAAAACGTCCATCGTCCCTTCAAGTCGTCGAGTGAGACACACACGGTGCCCCGATAGATAGACGGTGGTTAGTCTTCAGTAGAAAGAGAACAGTGAACAGAATTGTGTACTAACAGAGACCGTCTACCTAGAGATTTAATTGAGTATTGTTATTTGGAACCGAACAGTACGCAGAGTTAGGAGATCAGTTTCCTTCGGAGTTTGGTTCAGATAACATTACAGGGCGTCCCACTCAAGTTTCCTATTACCCTCGACTGCTCTAATTTTCTCAAATTTATAAGGACAACTTTTCTCAGAGGAAAGATAACGGAAAAGTGCTACTCAGAATTATTTAGTAAATAATTCTTAAGAACTATGCCAAATTTCAGAATGATAGCTTCTATATTTCCTGAGAAAAGGCACATTATAGCTAAAAAAATCAGTTTATGTCAAGCCACATTAAAAATTTTAATTTCAGCTTTTGACAATACTGCTATACCTCTAATGACTAATGCTGTCCATGTCCTTCATCTTTATTCTGTTCCTCGTTTTCCTGGAGTTAACTCTTCCCCTGCCTCCTTCGCCAACTTTTGCATTTCTTTCTTCTGCTGCCTGAGCTTTGTCCAGTCGCACATCATCATGGTTCTGAGTATCTTCAGTGTAAATGCACCAGGATGGAAGCCTAGTCTCTGCAGGCGCTTAATCCTACCCACATTTCCACTATTGAACACTACAGGTACCACATGAACCTATCTTCACAACAATTGAGGACACAAATACAGTGAATGCACCTGGATGGAAGCCTATTCTCTCCAGGCTCTTAATCCTACCTAGATTTCCACAATGTATACTTGATAGGCATCACATGCAGCTGTCTTCACAGCAACTGAAGATACAAATACTGTTTTTGGACAACACATCCATGTAAGGTGGTTGTAGCTCTCATTATATTCTGTGTTTTCCCATGCACACATTTTTTCAACAGTTTAGGACTCGATAGGTACCTGGAAGATAATTTTATAACATCTAAAACAGCAAGCGAGAAATTATGTTTGTGTGCGTGTGGCTTTCCACTCGCTTCTGCCTAAAGATATTTGCGCAACGATATGTCACAAAGGGAATGTTGATGATTTTAATTTGTAATTTAAATTTTCTGTGCCTTTTACATATTAATTTCGACATTTCCTCACTTCGCTGAATATGTGTCTAACGTTACGATCCATTTCGAGCAAATCAGGTTGTTATATACAAAATAAAAATTGAAATAAGTTTGTTGCACGTACTACTAAAAAAAACACTATGTAAACAAAGTAACAAGCAAAGATAATCTTGTCACAGCCTTCTAGACTCATGTGCAGTTAGTTTCGATTGTGTGAACGAAAAATTGACGCATAAAAAATCCATAGCATAGAGACGGTGTTGATCACAGCACAGAACGAGGGGGCGTGGCAGGCGTAGACGACCAAACAAACTTTAAAACATATTTCTAGCCAGAATTCGATTATGAAACTTCGCGATGTTATTCTAAAAGAATGAATCTAATAAATTACGCAATAAAAATAATTCGAATTTTTCGTAATTTTGGCCTACATCTGCCCTTAAGTACCTCTTTCTTCGATTATTAGGAAGAAGTAAGATCTTAATAACTGACGACAACAAATTCTTTGCGCATTGTACAGAAAGTATTTCTATCACCAGTCCAGCGCATATTTAATATGGAAAATATCCTTTGTACAGCTTCATTGTGGGTTGCCAAAAGGTATTGCACAATTTTCAAAAGTTCTGAATATTTATTGCGACAACGATCGTTCATGAATTCACACCATCTATCTGATACAATGTTCCCTAAAAATGTTGGTCTGCTTCTCAATTTGAGCTGTTCCCTTAGAAACATTTTTAGGCGATTTACTTTATCAAACAATTCGCTGTCACCCACAAGAACATTTCTGTGCCTCAGATAGACTGCAACATTTTCCACGCTTTCTCAATAAAATTCATTGCTAAAAGTTAACCAATCGAATACAATTAGTTCATCGGACTGTCTCATCCGTTTGCTAATGTAATCATTAAAAACAGAATAAGAAGCATTCATATCTTTTCTCAGCAAATCAACAAGCTGGTCGCTGTCACATGTGGAGATAATGTCACATTTAGGGAAACGGAGTTATTTTTAGCCCTCCTTTGCAAGCTTTACATAGTATCGTGCAGGATAGAATACATTTCCACTACAACCTTTTTTTCCCCTTTAGTGAACAATATTTGTTTGTGCAGGTAACTGGAGACACCATGAAGAAACCACAGGTATCCTTCAACCAGCGGCACACAACCAGCTGTTATTTCTCCCTATTTGTGCCCAGTTTCAATTTCAGTCCGCTAGATGACACATGACGTCACAGAACAACAACTTGATGTGGAAGGCCAAAAGTCTTTTTTTTTTTTTTACTGTGTTATATATTTGCAAACGGTGGTTAAAATACAGCATTAAAAACCGGGTGGAATCTGGATAAACAGGGTATTTTGGTAATCCTAGAAACTGTGTACATATCTTAAGGCGGAGTAACTCATGACGCACAAACTACCCACACTATATACAGGGTGTCCACAATGAGACTCCAACATTTTAATATCCTATATCCTTATCTTTCAGATGGTGGACTTATGAATCCTGAAGGGGCAGACAGAACCAGACAGAGCAACTCAACAAGTCTGTGGTGTGCAAATTTGATACGCCAAGTGGCCATAGGGGAGCTGCAATCAATTGTTTTACCAAAATGGAAGATATGAAGGAGCGTGCACAAGTGGTCTGGTGGGATGCAGAGACCAAATCGGCGACTCAAGTGCAAGGAAACTTTCGTCGAGTTTACAACAAAGCGCCCCCATCGTTCAAGGCTATAAAGAAGTGGTGTGATCAGTTTTTGGCTACTGGGAGTGTGGCGAAAGGGTATGGTGGTGGTAAGCCTGGGATCAGAGAACATCATGTGGAACAAGTGCGGCGGTCATTCGAACAAAGTCCAGAGAAGTCAGTGCGACAGGCAGCACGAGAACTTCGTATGAAACGTTCAACAGTGCACGAAGTGCTTCATCAGCGATTTCGTTTGTACGCATATAAAGTGCAGGTTGTGCAAGAAATCAAGCCTGATGATCGACCAAAGCGAGAAGAATTTGCATGTGTCATGTTAGATCGCATTGCCGGGGACGAGACATTTTTGTCACGCGTGATGTTTACTGACGAGGCAACCTTTCACGTGTCAGGGGCTGTCAATCGTCACAATGTGCGCATCTGGGGGTCCGAAAATCCACATGCACCTAGGGAACACATGCGCGACAGTCCGAAAGTTAATGTGTGGTGTGGATTGATGATAAATAGCATTGTTGGGCCGTTTTTCTTACAGGAGCCGACTGTGGATGGAGCCATCTACCTGGACATGTTGGAACAATTTGCCGTGCCACAAATATCAGACCTGCAGCCAAATGTGATGTTTCAACAGGACGGTGCACTACCCAATTGGAGCCTCTATGTCCGAAAATTTTTGAATGACACATTCCCGCAACGATGGATTGGTCGAGGAGGTCCAGTTCCTTGGCCCGACATAACCCCCTCGATTTTTTCTTGTGGGGTTATGTGAAACACCGGGTATACGCTACACCAGTAAAGGACCTGCAAGACTTGAAACAGCGCATAAGAATTGTGATCAACTCTGTCACGGAACAGATGCTCTGCAACACATGGCACGAAATCGATTATAGGCTTGATATTCTTCGCGCTACCCCTCGCGCCCATGTTCAAGTGTACTGAACCGTCCACCAGTGTATGTAAACTTGATGAGCTGCTGTATGAGTTCCCTGTATTTGTTCGTCAGTAACCTGTGTTTCCTCTCAGATTTTATGAGTTCAAATGTTGGAGTTTCATTGTGGACACGCTGTACTTTGAACATAATTTCAAACCTTTACGAAACTTTTTCTCGGTGACGTTACCTACAAAATAATTAGAGGAAAAAGTTTTTCGCTTACTGCATTCTCGCTGTTCATGCAATAAACTTGAGCATCAGATAGACGTTTTATGTTATCACTTCTTTAACTCTAATGCTACCTGCAATGTGTTGTGCGGACAGTATCCATATATGCCACTGAATGTATCTGCAAAATTATATCATTTCACGACACGTAGTTCAAAATATATGTTGTTATAAGCGCTGAGATCCATGAATGACTAGTTTTTCGTGAAACGGGGCACAAATTACCCATACTGTACCCATCCAGTGTTTGATAATAAGAACAATTAGCGACTTCCAAAAATTTTAAATACCATTTCAAATCTTTCATTAATTTTTTTCTCGCTTTCAGCCCCGCGAAAGAATGAAAGGGAAAGAGTTTTTACTATTTCACTAGTCAATGGGTTAATAATCCAGAACTAATAAAACGAACGTAACAAGCGTTTTGTCTTCAACGACAAATGTTTTATATTTTTAACGTTAAATGTTTAACACATTAACTCGTCTGTAATGTAAGTAGAGGTCTGAAAGTGTTTAACACTTCGGAGTTCGTTTCTTTACAGCACCTAGGGTAGATGGTTAGTGGTACATTGCTGTTTCGAGTAATGAACCGCAGTACTGAAACAGCAGGCATGTACGTTAACCGCTGTGCAAACACTGATTCACCGAGCTGACCCATTTCACGGGATGGCAACGACGCTGTGTCCCTCCCTCCATCAAGCCAACTTTCTGGGCCTCCGTGACTAGAGGATGTTAAACTGCAGACGAGACTGTACCGAATTAATGCAGGCTGGATACCTCGACGCATACCGAGACTCCGTCATTTCAAACAATTTGCACTGCTGCTATATGCAATCGAGTCGATTAACGTTGTATGACTACCAACTAATATGCATCAGAGCCACGCAACCGTGAGCAACTTTTCTTTCTCCGTAGTTGCGAAGTTTCAGTCACAAGTAACAAGACTGCACCCAAAGTTTGGGCTATTTTAAGCACGACATGTAGAAGAGGAGACATAAACACATTGGCTTATTTACGGTGATTACCGAGAAATCCACAATTACAGATAATATGACGGTTTGCCGTACTGGCAACATCGAAGCCTGTAGCGACGGTACATTAGCCCAGTTTGACAACATAGACGGGAGAAACGAATGCGGTGTAATTGAAAACCCGTCATGGTACGCACCAGAATTTAAATTCACTACTGTTCAGACTCAGTCACCATCCAAAGCGTGAATATTTTTCTTGACCAGGATGTTGGAAGTTTTTCAGAACAAGGAACTTTAGACAAAAGGTATTTGGCGTTCAAGTGTACTCAAAACATGTCATTAAAAAATCTGTCAAATCGAAGACATTCATTTCAAAAATTCTAGTCTAGTGCATAATTAAGTGGATCTGGGAGTCATAAGGGCTCTAAAATTGGAAATATTGTTTTGTATTTAATAAAATTCTGTGATTCTTGTATACTTTATGTACATTGCCTAATCATTCTCTTGTGTAAACAAATTTTTAAAAGGAGATGTGGTGCGTTTTTTTTAATGCGTAGCCGTCAAACTAACATCAAACACAAAACCTTGCCTAAAATTTTATCGTCAGTTAATATGGGGGCAGATATTTAGACAGCAACTAGTTTGAGATAAGGATTTAGGAAAGGAGATAAGGAATTTTTACTGTCTATAATACAAGGTACAGGCAACAGTAATCTTTATTTTACAATTGCCGTTACCTACTTTGGCCCACATAAACAGATACTCGTCTGCATTCAGATTCTTCTTTCTTCTTGTAGACAAATTAAACAGCTTGTCTGGAACCAAAGTACCATAGGGAACCTTCGCTAGTACACCTGTAATCTCAGCTATCCTCCAAGTCTTCCAAGCCAAAATGTTTGCATCAGGGAAAGCTTCAAGGCCACCGTAGTCTGCATGGTTCCCCCATACAACAGCCAAGGCCGACCAGGTACTGCCTCCAAATACAGCACTTACATCACATTTGAACTGCGTCCTCAGTCCACGAAAGACATGTGGACCAGCAATAAGCTGCTAATTATTGAATTGGCCAGCAAGGTCAGTGTGTATTGCTTTCAAAGACATGTACAGAGGAACACTGCACCGCCAACGGCGACGATAAACACGTCGCACACGCATTGCAGAGGTACGTTAACACACGTGAAATGGGACGAGCATGTAAGGACTGTAGTGCGGAAGGCGAATGGTCTGCTTCGGTTTCTTTTGGGGATAATTTTAGGAAAGTGTGGTTCATCTACACTCCTGGAAATTGAAATAAGAACACCGTGAATTCATTGTCCCAGGAGGGGGGAACTTTATTGACACATTCCTGGGGTCAGATACATCACATGATCACACTGACAGAACCACAGGCACATAGACACAGGCAACAGAGCATGCACAATGTCGGCACTAGTACAGTGTATATCCACCTTTCGCAGCAATGCAGGCTACTACTCTCCCATGGAGACGATCGTAGAGATGCTGGATGTAGTCCTGTGGAACGGCTTGCCATGCCATTTCCACCTGGCGCCTCAGTTGGACCAGCGTTCGTGCTGGACGTGCAGACCGCGTGAGACGACGCTTCATCCAGTCCCAAACATGCTCAATGGGGGACAGATCCGGAGATCTTGCTGGCCAGGGTAGTTGACTTACACCTTCTAGAGCACGTTGGGTGGCACGGGATACATGCGGACGTGCATTGTCCTGTTGGAACAGCAAGTTCCCTTGCCGGTCTAGGAATGGTAGAACGATGGGTTCGATGACGGTTTGGATGTACCGTGCACTATTCAGTGTCCCCTCGACGATCACCAGTGGTGTACGGCCAGTGTAGGAGATCGCTCCCCACACCATGATGCCGGGTGTTGGCCCTGTGTGCCTCGGTCGTATGCAGTCCTGATTGTGGCGCTCACCTGCACGGCGCCAAACACGCATACGACCATCATTGGCACCAAGGCAGAAGCGACTCTCATCGCTGAAGACGACACGTCTCCATTCGTCCCTCCATTCACGCCTGTCGCGACACCACTGGAGGCGGGCTGCACGATGTTGGGGCGTGAGCGGAAGACGGCCTAACGGTGTGCGGGACCGTAGCCCAGCTTCATGGAGACGGTTGCGAATGGTCCTCGCCGATACCCCAGGAGCAACAGTGTCCCTAATTTGCTGGGAAGTGGCGGTGCGGTCCCCTACGGCACTGCGTAGGATCCTACGGTCTTGGCGTGCATCCGTGCGTCGCTGCGGTCCGGTCCCAGGTCGACGGGCACGTGCACCTTCCGCCGACCACTGGCGACAACATCGATGTACTGTGGAGACCTCACGCCCCACGTGTTGAGCAATTCGGCGGTACGTCCACCCGGCCTCCCGCATGCCCACTATACGCCCTCGCTCAAAGTCCGTCAACTGCACATACGGTTCACGTCCACGCTGTCGCGGCATGCTACCAGTGTTAAAGACTGCGATGGAGCTCCGTATGCCACGGCAAACTGGCTGACACTGACAGCGGCGGTGCACAAATGCTGGGCAGCTAGCGCCATTCGACGGCCAACACCGCGGTTCCTGGTGTGTCCGCTGTGCCGTGCGTGTGATCATTTCTTGTACAGCCCTCTCGCAGTGTCCGGAGCAAGTATGGTGGGTCTGACACACCGGTGTCAATGTGTTCTTTTTTCCATTTCCAGGAGTGTATAAAGGACACCGCATGTAGGACAATACGACTCATCCTTCAATACTGCTCGAGTTCTTGGCGACCGCACCATGTCGCATTAAAGAAAGACATCGAAGAGTTTCAAAGGCGAGGTACTACATTTATTACCGGTAGCTTTGAATAGCACGTTAGTATTACATAGATGCCTCGGGAACTCGAATCGGGCCGCGCGGGATTAGCCGAGCGGTCTCAGGCGCTACAGTCATGGACTGTGCGGCTGGTGCCGGCGGAGGTTCGAGTCCTCCCTCGGGCATGGGTGTGTGTGTTTGTCTTTAGGATAATTTAGGTTAAGTAGTGTGTAAGCTTAGGGACGGATGACCTTAGCAGTTAAGTCGCATAAGATTTCTCACACATTTGAACATTTTGAACTCAAATCGGAATCAAATGGTTCGTTCGCAGCTCGTGGTCGTGCGGTAGCGTTCTCGTTTCCCGCACCCGGGTTCCCGGGTTCGATTCCCGGCGGGGTCAGGGATTTTCTCTGCCTCGTGATGACTGGGCGTTGTGTGATGTCCTTAGGTTAGTTAGGTTTAAGTAGTTCTAAGTTCTAGGGGACTGATGACCATAGATGCTAAGTCCCATAGTGCTCAAAGCCATTTGAACCAGCCGTTTTCAAATGGTTCAAATGGCTCTGATCACTATGGGACTTAACTTCTGAGGTCATCGGTCGCCTAGAACTTAGAACTACTTAAACCTAACTAACCTAAGGACATCACACACATCCATGCCCGAGGCAGGATTCGAACCTGCGCGGTTCCAGACTGTAGCGCCTAGAACCGCTCGGCCACTCAGGCCGGCTCAAATCGGAATCCCTGGAATGAATGCGACGTTATTTTCAAGGGATACTGTTGAGAAAATTTAGAGAACCGGCGATTGAAGCTAACTTCAGAACGATGATACTGCCACTAACGTACTTTTCGTGTAAGGGCCACGAAGATAAGAGAAACTAGGGTCCTACCGAGGCATATTGAGAGTCGTTTTCCCTTGCTCTATTTGCATATGGAATAGGAAATGACATGCTAGTAGTGGTACTGAGTATCCTCTGTCACGTACCATACTGTGGCTTGCGGAGTGTGAACGTAGATGTAGATGAACGTAGGACATATATGGAGCAGATGGTGAACTATATACAACAAAACGAGAAGCTCTCATAATGTTTTGTAGAAAGATAGTGCTTCTGTATTCAGTACAGACATAATCTCCTCGGTCACATACCAATATGTGAAAGCTGATTTATGTTGCTTATTTTTACTCTGCTATGACTTACGATTTATCCTGAAGTAGTTCTCCGCATTTACGAACGATTAAAGCGATATCCGGACCTGTGAACTGAATCTGACAACTTCCAGTAGACTGCTTGTAAAGAAAATTCGAACTCTACAACTCCTGTTCATATACTCTCACATCGTATTTATGGTTAACGTTATGGGTACATTCAAACTGAACAACAGCACTAGACGATTTTCACTTTGATAACATTTCCTTGAAATGTTTAATATTCTATAGGGTTTAAAAAGAAGTTGAAAAATCTTAACGATAAACCTCAGATTTTCAGATTTGTAAATAAAGTTTAAAGGAATTACAATGAATTGAAAACCCCAGCTGCATACAGGCGTTGATATAAGTCAACGGGGACAGTTGAAAATGTGTGCCCCCACCAGGACTCGAACCCGGTATCTCCTGTTTACATGGCAGACGCTCTAACCATCTTTTTTTTCTTTATAAGCTTCACTTAACTTTTTTTTAGTTGATCTCATTTTCTTCCAATTTGTTTGTTGAGTTTTTTCGGGGCGGACGTCCGATGACACCCGTTCAGGTTGTTTGTTCATCCGTTTACTCAGTTTTTTATTATAGAGGGTAGCTAACTGATCGAACGCGCTGAGGTACCATGCCGGCACCATCTGAGCCACCGACGACACAGAGGATAGTGCAACTGCAGGTACTTATCTCTGGCACGCCTCCCGTGAGACCCACATTCGCAACTTATTGTCCCGCACTACATTCATAGTGCCCCTACCCATTATTACACGCGGCTTGCTGCCGATTCCCGTAAGAGTTTCTGCATCCGCACAGAAGAAGATGGTCAAATGGCCAGTGAGCCTTAAGTATATATACACTACTGGCCATTAAAATTGATACACCAAGAAGAAATGCAGATGATAAACGGGTATTCATTGGACAAATATATTATACTAGACCTGACGTATGATTACATTTTCACGCAATTGGGGTGCATAGATCCTAGGAAATCAGTACCCAGAACAACCACCTCTGGCCGTAATAACGGCCTTGATACTCCTGGGCATTGAGTTATACAGAGCTTGGAAGGCGTGTACAGGTACAGTTGCCCGTGCAGCTTCAACACGATATCACAATTCATCAAGAGTAGTGACTGGCGTATTGTGACGAGCCAGTTGCTCCGCCACCAATGACCAGACGCTTTCAGTTGGTGAGAGATCTGGAGAATGTGCTGGACAGGGCAGCACTCGAACATTTTCTGTATCCAGAAAGGCCCGTAGAGGACCTGCAACATGCGGTCGTGCATTATCCTGCTGAAATGTAGGGTTTCGCAGGGATCGAATGAAGGGTAGAGTGACGGGTCGTAACACATCTGAAATGTAACGTCCACTGTTCAAAGTGCCGTCAATGCGAGCAAGATGTGACCAAGACGTGTAACCAATCACCCCTTACCATCACGCTGGGTGATACGCCAGTATGGCGATGACGAATACACGCTTCCAATGTGCGTTCACCGCGACGTCGCCAAACACGGATGCGACCATCATGATGCTATAAAACAGAACCTGGATTAATCCGGAAAAATGACGTTTTGCCATTCGTGCACCCAGGTTCGTCGTTGAGTACACCATCGCAGGCACTCCTGTCTGTGATGCAGCGTCAAGGGTAACCACAGCCATGGTCTCCGAGCTGATAGTCCATGTTGCTGCAAACGTCGTCGAACTGTTCGTGCAGATGGTTGTTGTCTTGTAACCGTCCCCATCTGTTGAATCAGGGATCGAGACGTGGCTGCACGATCCGTTACAGCCATGCGGATAAGATGCCTGTCATCTCGAATGCTAGTGATACGAGGCCGTTGGGATCCAGAACGGCGTTCCCTATTACCCTCCTGAACCCATCGATTCTATATTCTACTAACAGTCATTGGATTTCGACCAACGCGGGCAACAATGTCCCGATACGATAAACCGCAATCGCGATAGGCTGTAATCCGACCTTTATCAACGTCGGAAACGTGATGGTACCCATTTCTCCCCCTTAAACGAGGCATCACAACAACGTTTCACCAGGCAACGCTGGTCAACTGCTAACGCCGGTAAACTGCTGTTTGTGTATGAGAAATCGGTTGGAAACTTTCCTCATGTCAGCACGTTGTAGGTGTCACCACCGGAGCCAACCTTATATATATATATATATATATATATATATATATATATATATATATATATATATATATATAATTATTATTGGTGTTTTGCCCTTAAAGAGCGCATTTGGACTAAACTACATGGCCAGTTCCTTTTGCTGCCTTCCTTGCTGCCCAAACTTCCCTCATTCGCTCGCTGTGTTTCTGTTTCCGGTCCTCTGTCCATGCTTCTTGTCGGCTTTGTGTCTTCGGCTTCATCTTGATTGCCTTTTTGGTTGCCCATATTTCTTTCATCTTCTGGCTGTGATCTTGCTTGCGTTCTTCGGTCCATTTTATGCCTGTTCGTTTGTCGCATTGTACCTCATGTAGTTTACTTTTCTTAATGATGTTTCTGAACTTTATTCTGTCGTTTATCGTGTCTGCTGTTATGTTGAGCTGGTTCAGGTCGTTTTCTACCTCTGCCACCCATTTGTTGTTTCTAGTGGTTACCCAGTCAAAGATCTGTTTGGTCAGCCTGTGTGATGGCATTCTGTATAGGTGTCCATAGAATTGTAGTCTGCGTTTTCTAATCTTTTCTGTGATTGTCTTAGTATGTTTGTACAGTTTCTCTGTAGGTTTCTTGATCCATATTCCATTGTTGTTAGTTGCGCCAAATATTTTCCTAAGTATTTTCCGTTCTACTTTTTCTAATTGTTTGATACGTGTATGCCCTAGGATTAGTGTGGTCTCTGCTGCATATAGTGCCTCGGGGAGCACCACCGTGTCGTAATGGCGTAATTTGGCTTTTTGTGAGATAGACTTCTTGTTGTAATGATTCCACACTACTTTGTATGCCTTGTCCAGTTTAGTCTTTCTTTCTTCGTTTGAGTCTCTGTTATGTCCACTCATTTGTAGTGTTTCACCGAGGTATTTGAAATTTGCCGTTTTGTAAATCGTGCCATACTTTGTGTTCAGAGATGAGAGTTTCTTTGTCCTCATAGACTGTGTCTTTTCGTAAGAGATCTGTAGTCCAGTTTTGGAAGCGATTTCGTGCAGTTTTTCAATAGCGTCTTTTGTTTCCTTTATACCTTTCGTGACAATCGCCAAATCGTCTGCAAAAGTCAGGCATTTAATCTGTAGGTTTCCTAAGGTTATCCCCTGTTGTGATGTTTCCCATTCTTTTATGACCTTATCTAACACCAGATTGAAAAGGAGAGGTGAGAGGCCATCGCCTTGTCGGACACCTGTGCGAATTTCAAAGGGCTCTGATAGTTCCCCACAGAACTTTACTTTGGAGGTAGTGTTGGTTAAAGTTTGCTCTATGATAGTCCGTGTTTTGTTGTCTACTTTGTATTCTGCTAGAATTTTGAAGAGAGTTTTCCGGTCGATAGAGTCCTACACCTTTTTGAAGTCAACAAAGGTAATGATCAGGTTCTGTTTGTGTTGTAAAATTATTTTCAGGTTCCAAATTTGTTCCGCACAAGACCGCCCTTTACGGAAGCCTGCTTGGTATTCCCCAATCAAGTGGTCGGTTTGGCATTCTAGTCTGTTCAGTAAAGCTTTAGAGAGGATCTTGTATGTGACCGGTAGTAGGGATATTCCTCTGTAGTTGTTCGGGCCAGTCTTGTCACCTTTTTTGTGTAGTGGGTGTATCAGGGCAGTTTTCCAGTCGCCAGGAATTTTCATGGTCTTCCAGATGTCTTCCAAGATCCTGTGGATGTCTTTGGTGAGTTCTGGGTCTTGCAACTTCCAGATTTCCGCGATGATGCCATCTTCTCCTGGTGCTCTTAAGTGACTTTATTATTTCTTTAACTTCTTCTAGAGTTGGAGGTTCACTATCTGGATTGTATGTGCTCGTTTCTGTCATCATTTCTTCCATGGGGGGGGGGGGGGGGGGGTCCGTGTTGAGCAGTTTTTCAAAGTACTTTGCCAGAATGTCACAATTGTTTTTGGTATTGGTTTCTAGGGTTCCATCCGGTCTTCTGAAGCACAAGTTGGGTGGTTGATATCCAGTCATATTTTCTCTGAACGTTCTGTAGAAGTTTCTTGTATTGTTCTTCATGAAGTCCGATTCGATCTCTGTCAGTCGCCGTTTGTCATACTGTCGTTTTTCACTGCGAATGATTTTGCTTGATTGCTTCTGTGTTTTCAAGAAGTTCATCCAATTCTCTTGGGATTTATGGCAACTAAATTTTTTCCATGCACTGATTCGTTGGTCAATAGCTTGGTCACATGTGTGGTTCCACCAACGGTGTTTCCGTGTTCGTGGTGCTTGTGCTAGTTTCATGGCCTCTCGGATTCTTCGTGAAAGTTGTGTCCAGTCTGTCGTTTTCTCCATTTTAATTTTGTGTAATATTTGTGTCTGATTTAAAGTAACGTATTCTGGATCTGGTCTAACAATTTTGTTCTTCTGGAGCTTTTTCTTGGGCAAAAGACGAATCCTGATCTGTAGTAGGTGGTGGTCTGAGTCGAAGTAGCCTTTACGGGTGTTCAAAATTTCTTTTTGTGAGTCTTTCTGCACTATTACGTGGTCGATTTGTAGTTCTTGCTTTCCGCTGGGGAATTTCCATGTGGTAAGTTTTCGTGTTGGTTTCTTGAATTTTGTTGACATAATGGCGAGGTCGTGGCTTTTGCAAAAGTCTATCAGATGTTTTCCGTTTTTGTTGGTGTCCTTGTGTGGAGTATGTTTTCCTGTGATATGTCTGTATATCTTTTCTTTTCCAAGTTTGGCATTGAAGTCTCCCAGTATTATTTTGACTCTATGTGCAGGAATTTTTCTGATAGTTTCTTCCATTGTCGTCCAGAAGTCATCAATTTCGTCCGGGTTTTTCCTGTTGTAGTCATTAGTCGGTGCATGTGCGTTGATTATTGTGTAGGATTTATTGGCTGATTTCACTGTGATGGTGCTGATTCTTTCGTTTGGTGACGAAAAGTCGATTATGCTGTCCGTGATGGACCAGTGTACTGCAAATCCTGTGCCAAAAAGCCTTAGGTTTTTCAGTTGTCTCGATGGTTTTCCTTTGTATATTCTGAAATTCTTCGTGTTGAAATGGTCTTCGTCTGTGAATCGTGTTTCTTGCAGTGCACATATTTTGATTTGAAATTTTTCGAGAGTGTCTGTCAGTTGTTTCATCTTTCCTGTCTTCATCAGTGTGTTCGCGTTGAGTGTGCCGATGTAGTGTTTGCGTTTGGTCTTGAGGGATTTTGAGAAGCTCCGATTCTTCTCATGATGTTCGTGAGCCCCCGGAATCCGATGCTCACGACAATCCCAGTCTATTGACTGGGGCCCGGGGTAATGAGATTTTTCTCGTTGTACCATCATGATGTTTAGTAGTTGGATGTATGGCATGCCGCCGAGTACAACCTGACTTTCCAGATCAGGAGGTTGGTTGAGGCCGCCACTAACATGTGGAGCAGACGCCTTTTGTAGCCGCCCACTGTGGGAACAGACGCTACTACTAGTCTTGGTCCGCCCCGAGTATTTCATTTCCTCGGTACCACCTATATCTAGGAGGCATTCTCCTATCCGCCACCTGGGGAGGCGCTCGGTTGCGGGTCTACTAACCGCCCCGATATATATATATATATATATATATATATATATATATATATATATATATATATATATATATATAAAAAGATGGTATCTGTTCTTTCGGACATCCTGGTAGCAGGAGCCTACTTCGACCACAGCCGCTCCATCCACCTTAGCGGAGGGAACCAGCACACCAGGACGCGTGGGGCTGTCCTGTTACCTGTGTGTTTATCGCCGCTACGGAGGACCCGGCCCCGCACTGGGAACTCGTTTGGAAGAGTTAAAGAAGGGCCGACCAGAGTGACTGGCAGCAAACGCCACGCATTTTGTGTCTGAAGACTCTGCTGCCGTCACTGCTTGCTGAGGAGTGAACTGGCAACTGGAGACAGCGAAAGACGGCTACATAGTGGGCACCGACAATTGTCGTCTCCATGACCAGCGGCTACGTGGATCCAGTCGCTGTACCTACTGGGTTCGTTTAAGACGGCTTTCAAGCATAAAACCAGTAGGTATCAGGCTAACAACTTCAGGAACTATGAATTTCTTTCACAGGAATTTGATAAGAGGAATTTTCAATTTTACGTCCACCTAACAGGCCGGAAATCGAAGATTGAGTCGGTCACCCGAGACATCCGAACTGCTACACCTCAAGAGAGGGTCATCGAGACGACCAGACGACGGCAGGGTCAAGCAAAACCCGTTCCACCCAACTTCACCTAGCAACGAGAAGAACTTGTACTTACGCCATTCACCGCATCAGAGGTACGAGAAACCTGAAACCGCTATCACTGTCAGGGGTGTTCATCAATGAAACAACAGTGCCTCGTGCAACCAATATGTGTCAAGCGGGCTGGACAGCATGTGGCTAGCCAGTGCTCCAAGCCGAGGAGTACCTCGACCAAGTTCGTCCACTCCTGCGAACTACCACTAGTGCGAATATTGCGTCAAGATATTGGATAGTCGATGGCACACCTGTATTGCCGCTCGCCTTAGAGACACTCACTCCCCTTGCCGTGACACTACAAACTAGGGTTGCCAGGTGACCGCTTTTATCCGAATTTGTCCGCCTTTTTACAGTCGTGTCTGATCAGGTACATAAAAGTCAAGCCTATCCGTCATTTGTTACGGTTTTTTTAGTGATCAAACAGAGAACGCAAAACTAAGGCTCGTTCCATAGCTAATGACATTTGCCCGAGAAATATATATGAGGAGGAATAAGGAGATATCGATAAGGATCTATCGATATACGAACCGATACTAGTAAAATTTCATGAAATTCATGAAAAAAGGCATAACTCTCACCTAAAAAGCTTTTGGCACATGAAACATTGAAGAGCTTATTTGAAATCACAGCATAAGGCAGAATTTTATTGGTAATTATTGATATACGCACAATATTATTTTTAGCGAACGTCGGAAGGATATTTCTCTTTCATAGGCACCAAATGGACAAAGGAGAGCGATAAACCGCAAACCGACCCATAACGATGATGTTGTTATTGTCTAATTTAATTGATCCAGTCACGAGGAGTTCCACGAAATGATTTTCAAGAAAAATAACGTTCTTCATAAACTGAGTTCAGGTGAGAAAGACTGATACTCAGCTACGCATTGTTCCTATATCTTTATAAGTCTAATTGAAATAACTGAAGTTATTGAGTCCCTTTTCGTTTACCGTCCTAGAATAATATAGGTTTATTTTGTTTAATGAAGAACTTTTGTTCTATTTTAACATACGACAATCTGTGAAGAAGACTGCGCATTTAGGAATAGTGAGCAACTGGATGCCAGCATCTCGAGTTCTACATCTACATCTACATTTATACTCCGCAAGCCACCCAACGGTGTGTGGCGGAGAGCACTTTACGTGCCACTGTCATTACCTCCCTTTCCTGTTCCAGTCGCGTATGGTTCGCGGGAAGAACGACTGTCTGAAAGCCTCCGTGCGCGCTCTAATCTCTCTAATTTTACATTCGTGATCTCCTCGGGAGGTATAAGTAGGGGGAAGCAATATATTCAATACCTCATCCAGAAACGCACCCTCTCGAAACCTGCCGAGCAAGCTACACCGCGATGCAGAGCGCCTCTCTTGCAGAGTCTGCCACTTGAGTTTGTTAAACATCTCCGTAACGCTATCACGGTTACCAAATAACCCTGTGACGAAACGCGCCGCTCTTCTTTGGATCTTGTCTATCTCCTCCGTCAACCCGATCTGTTACGGATCCCACACTGATGAGCAATACTCGAGTATAGGTCGAACGAGTGTTTTGTAAGCCACCTCCTTTGTTGATGGACTACATTTTCTAAGCACTCTCCCAATGAATCTCAACCTGGTACCCGCTTTACCAACAATTAATTTTATATGATCATTCCACTTCAAATCGTTCCGCACGCATACTCTCAGATATTTTACAGAAGTAACTGCTACCAGTGTTTGTTCCGCTATCATATAATCATACAATAAAGGATCCTTCTTTCTATATATTCGCAATACATTACATTTGTCTATGTTAAGGGTCAGTTGTCACTTCCTGCACCAAGTGCCTATCCGCTGCAGATCTTCCTGCATTTCGCTACAATTTTCTAATGCTGCAACTTCTCTGTATACTACAGCATCATCCGCGAAAAGCCGCATGGGACTTCCGACACTATCTACTAGGTCATTTATATATATTGTGAAAAGCAATGGTCCCAAAACACTCCCCTGTGGCACACCAGAGGTTACTTTAACGTCTGTAGACGTCTCTCCATTGATAACAACATGCTGTGTTCTGTTTGCTAAAAACTCTTCAATCCAGCCACACAGCTGGTCTGATATTCCGTAGGCTCTTACTTTGTTTATCAGGCGACAGTGCGGAACTGTATCGAACGCCTTGCGGAAAAGTCAAGGAAAATAGCATCTACCTGGGAGCCTGTATCTAATATTTTCTGGGTCTCATGAACAAATAAGGCGAGTTGGGTCTCACACGATCGCTGTTTCCGGAATCCATGTTGATTCCTACATAGTAGATTCTGGGTTTCCAAAAACGACATGTTACTCGAGCAAAAAACATGTTCTAAAATTCTACAACAGATCGAAGTCAGAGATATAAGTCTATAGTTTTGCGCATCTGCTCGACGACCCTTCTTGAAGACTGGGACTACCTGTGCTCTTTTCCAAACATTTGGAACCTTCTGTTCCTCTAGAGACTTGCGGTACACGGCTGTTAGAAGGGGGGCAGGTTCTTTCGCGTACTCTGAGTAGAATCGAATTGGTATCCCGTCAGGTCCAGTGGACTTTCCTCTGTTGAGTGATTCCAGTTGCTTTTCTATTCCTTGGACACTTATTTCAATGTCAGCCATTTTTTCGTTTGTGCGAGGATTTAGAGAAGGAACTGCAGTGCGGTCTTCCTCTGTGAAACTGCTTTGGAAAAAGGTGTTTAGTATTTCAGCTTTACGCGTGTCATCCTCTGTTTCAACGCCATCATCATCCCGGAGTGTCTGGATATGCTGTTTCGAGCCACTTACTGATTTAACGTAAGACCAGAACTTCCTAGGATTTTCTGTCAAGTCGGTACATAGAATTTTACTTTCGAATTCACTGAACGCTTCACGCATAGCCCTCCTTACGCTAACTTTGACATCGTTTAGCTTCTGTTTGTCTGAGAGGTTTTGGCTGCGTTTAAACTTAGAGTGAAGCTCTCTTTGCTTTCGCAGTAGTTTCCTAACTTTGTTGTTGTACCACGGTGGGTTTTTCCCGTCCCTCAAAGTTTTACTCGGCACGTACCTGTCTAAAACGCATTTTACGATTGCCATGAACTTTTTCCATAAACACTCAACATTGTCAGTGTCGGAACAGAAATTTTCGTTTTGATCTGTTAGGTAGTCTGAAATCTGCCTTCTATTACTCTTGCTAAACAGATAAACCTTCCTCCCTTTTTTTATATTCCTACTAACTTCCATATTCAGGGATGCTGCAACGGCCTTATGATCACTCATTCCCTGTTCTGTACAAACAGAGTCGAAAAGTTCGGGTCTGTTTGTTATCAGTAGGTCCAAGATGTTATCTCCACGAGTCGGTTCTCTGTTTAATTGCTCGAGGTAATTTTCGGATAGTGCACTCAGTATAATGTCACTCGATGCTCTGTCCCTACCACCCGTCCTAAACATCTGAGTGTCCCAGTCTATATCTGGTAAATTGAAATCTCCACCTAAGACTATAACATGCTGAGAAAATTTATGTGAAATGTATTCCAAATTTTCTCTCAGTTGTTCTGCCACTAATGCTGCTGAGTCGGGAGGTCGGTAAAAGGAGCCAATTATTAACCTAGCTCGGTTGTTGAGTGTAACCTCCACCTATAATAATTCACAGGAACTACCCACTTTTATTTCACTACAGGATAAACTACTACTAACAGCGACGAACACTCCACCACCGGTTGCATGCAATCTATCCTTTCTAAACACCGTCTGTACCTTTGTAAAAATTGAGACAGAATTTATCTCTGGCTTCAACCAGCTTTCTGTACCTATAACGATTTCGGCTTCGGTGCTTTCTATCAGCGCTTGAAGTTCCGGTACTTTACCAACGCAGCTTCGACAGTTTACAATTACAATACCGATTGCTGCTTGGTCCCCGCATGTCCTGACTTTGCCCTGCACCCGTTGAGGCTGTTGCCCTTTCTGTACTTGCCCAAGGCCATCTAACCTAAAAAACCGCCCAGCCCACGCCACACAACCCCTGCTACCCGTGTAGCCGCTTGTTGCGTGTTGTGGACTCCTGACCTATCCAGCGGAACCCGAAACCCCACCACCCTATGGCGCAAGTCGAGGAATCTGCAGCCCACACGGTCGCAGAACCGTCTGAGCCTCTGATTCAGACCCTCCACTCGGCTCTGTACCAAAGGTCCGCAGTCAGTCCTGTCGACGATGCTGCAGATGGTGAGCTCTGCTTTCATCCCGCTAGCGAGACTGGCAGTCTTCACCAAATCAGATAGCCGCCGGAAGCCAGAGAGGATTTCCTCGGATCCATAGCGACACACATCATTGGTGCCGACATGAGCGACCACCTGCAGATGGGTGCACCCTGTACCCTTCATGGCATCCGGAAGGACCCTTTCCACATCTGGAATTACTCCCCCCGGTATGCACACGGAGTGCACATTGGTTTTCTTCCCCTCTCTTGCCGCCATATCCCTAAGGAGCCCCATTACGCCCCTGACGTTGGAGCTCCCAACTACCAGTAAGCCCACCCTCTGCGACCGCCTGCAGACTGAGGGGCAACCTCTGGAACAGGACAAGCAGCCATGTCAGGCCGAAGATCAGTATCAGCCTGAGACAGAGCCTGAAACCGGTTCGTCAGACAAACTGGAGAGGCCTTCCGTTCAGCCCTTCGGAATGTCTTTCGCCCCCTGTCACACCTTGAGACGGCCTCCCACTCTACCACAGGTGAGGGATCAGCCTCAATGCGGGCAGTATCCCGGGCAACCACAGTCTTAGTCCGATCGGGGGATGCGTGGGACGAGCTGGTGGTCCCCGACAAACCCCCATCCGGACCCCCACAGTGATGCCCATTGGCAACAGCCTCAAGCTGTGTGACCGAAGCCAACACTGCCTGAAGCTGGGAGCAAAGGGATGCCAACTCAGCCTGCATCCGAACACAGCAGTTGCGGTCCCTATCCATGCTAAAAACTGTTGTGCAAAGAACGTCTGAACTAATCTACAGAGAGCGCAAACAAATCGACACAAAATTTAAACGGTTATTAAAATACAAGATTGCCTAGTAAATGCAGTAATGCTGCTACTTGCGCACTGCTGACACACTGCTCGGCGGCGGAAGGAGACTACGCGATTTTACACTATTCAGGTACTAAAACGCGATGCTACAACTCTCAAATACTATAATACGCCCGAAATGTATGAATTAGACAATGCAAGTACCAAAAACAAGCAAAGAAATTAAGAATTAAACTATGTAGCAAATGAGTGAGCTAGGAGTATACGACTTGCTGCTGCAGCTGCTTATCCAACGACGGCAGGGAGCACACTGACTGTGACCAACCGACACTGGACGTTCAAAACAAAAACAGAAGACAAACGACTACGCGAATTTACACTATTCAGATACTAAAACGCGATGCTACAACTCTCAAATACTGTAATACGCCAGAAATTTATGAATTAGACAATTCAAGTACCAAAAACACGCAAAGAAATTAAGAATTAAACTATGTAGCAAATGAGTGAGCTAGGAGTATACGACTTGCTGCTGCAGATGCTTCTCCAACGACGGCCGTTTACTGATTCTTTTGTTTAAGCATGTTTCATATTGTTCTCGCAAAAAAACATACTGTAATTGTTTACTAATAAACGACTGAAAACATCCGTTTGACTCAATGCGTATTAAAAATTGGTACTCCCGCTTCTGGGGCAAGATGGCCGGTGTGGCCGTGCGGTTCTAGGCGCTTCAGTCTGGAACCGCGTGAGTGCTACGGTCGCAGGTTCGAATCCTGCCTCGGCATGGATGTGTGTGATGTCCTTAGGTTAGTTAGGTTTAATTAGTTCTCAGTTCTAAGTGACTGATGACCTCAGACGTTAAGTCGCATAGTGCTCAGAGCCATTTTTCTGGGGCAAAATCTCCAGCTTAGTATAATCCTGAGTCCTGCTTTTTAAAATTTTTGGCCCTGGCATTCCCCACTCCCAACTAGGTATAGCCTTCCCCTCCCCCCTCCCCAACAGTTTCCCCCTATGACTGAATCGCTTGTTGATTTTTTTTTTTTTTTTTTTTTTTTTTTTTTTTTTTTTTTTTTTTTTTTTTTTTTTTTTTTTTTTTACTGGCTGCTAGCAGTGTGGGCAGTTTACGACCTGCTCTGTTGGCTTGACTCATTTTTCATCACAGGGGTTGATCGTCCACAGTCACTATAAAGCATATACATTTCATACACAATCAATCCTCAAGCCATTTTTGGTAAGTAGACAAGTTAGCGGAAAATATAAATAAATTACACAATGACTAAATAAGTTCAAAATGGTTCAAACGGCTCTGAGCACTATGCGACTTACCTTCTGAGGTCATCAGTCGCCTAGAACTTAGAACTAATTGAACCTAACTAACCTAAGGACAGCACACACATCCATGCCCAAGGCAGGATTCGAACCTACGACCGTAGCGGTCGCTCGGCTCCAGACTGTAGCGCCTAGAACCACACGGCCACTCCGGCCGGCACTTAATAAGTACCATAGGATTAGTGTTGTTCACTGAACCAGACAGTTGTATTACAAACGTAATAAATTTTTGTTAAATACTGTTGACATATATGTGAATCGTGGCTTCACATGAATTGCGGGCTGCAAGTGAAAAAAGCAATTCAACAATAATTAATGTATGCGGTATGAGTAGAGCATCGAGTACAGAAACCTGTCAGGCGATAGCAGCGTCACCTGGCGAGGGATGACGGCTAGTCAGTCACACGCACGGTGCATTTAGCATCGGTGCGCGTGCTGTCCGTGTGTAGAAAGAGGAAGGTGCGCGATCCAACTCAGTTTGACCGAGGCAGATTGTGTTGACCCGGAGGCTCGGCACGAGCATTTTGAAAACTGCACGACTTCTCAGGTGCTCGAAGAGTGCCGTGATGAGTGTCTTGAGCACGTGGCGACTCCGAGGTGAAGTTGGCCGGCAACCCCTCAGTACAAATGTTGGACGTAGCGGGCTCGTCACACACTGGTGAACAAGACAGGCGGCGAACTGTGGTGGAACTGTCATCACACTTTAATGCTGGGCGGAGTACAAGTGTGTCTGAACACACAGTGCACCGAACACTCCTAACAATGTGTCTCCGCAGCCGGCGACCCACGCATGTGCCAGTGTTTCCCGATGGCAGTGGCGTTTTTCAAGAAGATAATGTGTCATATCACAAGGCCAGGAGTGTGATGGAGTGATTTCAGAAACAGTGGCGAGTTCCAATTGATGTGCTGGCCTCTCCAATTCACCAGATCTGAAGCCGATCGAACCAAGGCCTCACTGCTTCCATGCGACTACGCGTCGCCGCTGTCGTCCGTGCCAAAGGTGTACACACCGGCTTTTAAGTAGGTGGTCGTAAGGTTCTGGTTGATCAGTGTAAACATCAAATACAGCAAATAATTCAATTCACTGCTCCCTCAAGTACCACTAACAAATTTAAAGTTTCTATAGTAGCACGAAAATCAATCACCCAAAACACTGTCAAATAATCTCAGTGAACAGTTAAAGTCTATAACTCAAGCTCACGACATTATTCCAAGTCCACTAAAAACTTTGAGTATGTAACTCATGGTCACAAAAAGTTACTGCAAGTCCAACTAAAAGGTAGAGTAAATATCTCATGCGGCTGCTCAGCTGTACGGCCACTCCACAAAAGCACACTCACCAGTACTGATAAAATACGAAAGGCACTGACAAAAGACCACGTTCATACTACTGTTCGCCCTTAAATACTTTTCCTGATATCCTACACTAGTAAGTTCAAGCTAGACATTTAAATAATGACCGCCGTTCCAATTTAAAGCTAACTGTACATACATATAAGATACCAGAAGTCAGAGAAAATTATTGTAGTCATTTTGTGACCTCTTATTAAAATAACACAGTAGTAAATAAGTTATTGATGAAGTTCACAAAGCATGCCTACATCTGGTCTTATGCTGTGATAAACTTCCGTAAAATTATAAATACATATGAAATAGTTAATTGGGGATTCTCATCCTCTCAGAAAATTACATAAGGATCAGGAAAATCGTGATGCTTTCATATATGAGGATTTATAGTGTTGGTATATTTTCTTACAAACATTTCATAAACTCATGTGTAATTCGTTGTCCATATGCATGATTGAAAAAGTAACTTGTTGTGGTGTTTACTGGTGTCATAAGCTTTCATATTGTCGCATCTTTTGCTCCAGGAGTTTAACTGTTAGTAACTTTATGACCTATCATAGCTAAAGCAATTGTAACTTCATTAATAATCATCCTGGAGTCATACCAAAAATTTCAGTGGGCTCATCGTTGCGATTTTTCTAGTGCTCCCGATTCTTTTGTATTATGTTTGTAGGGCCTGTAGCGCAGTTTCGTTAAAGTATAAAATTTATCTCTTATATTCGTATGTACTGCGACTGAGTTGTTTGCCTCTCAAAACCCAAGCAGAAATTATGTAGAACGGAGGAAATAATTCTGAAAAGCATTCAGGAAACATCTCAGCGGACCAGTGGCTGATTCACCGCAGCGTAGATTCATAAAATACACTGACAATATTTCTCTACTCTAACAACTGTCGCAAAGGAAATGAAACAATTATTTACTGATTATCGATTGAAAGCTTACATGATCTTCTGTCTCTGGCGCAACGACCGTGGAAGAAAAATGACATGTATGCTCACTGGATGGATGACCTGATTTTATTCGACAATTCTGAAAAGTGCTACAAGTTTAGTCGTTTCTGCTTTCTGCCATGACACCATGATCTCCAGTTTCCTTTGCATTTGTGTACAGTTAACAAGGGGAGGCCGCCAATTGTGAAAATCAGATTCGATTCATACTGCGCATAATAAAAACTCATGGCCAGAGGTGTAATGTGGCAAAGCACCAAGATGCACTTCTCAGCCGTTGTCGAGAAAGTTGACAGTTAAAAGAAACCGTTGCGGTGAAATACTCTCTACGATTAATAAT
Source organism: Schistocerca serialis cubense (assembly GCF_023864345.2). NCBI lineage: Eukaryota > Metazoa > Arthropoda > Insecta > Orthoptera > Acrididae > Schistocerca > Schistocerca serialis. Next base: position 764,296,895 of record NC_064642.1, on the reverse strand, counting down.
GTTCTGCAGCGTCGTGGCGCAGCGGTAAGCGCTCGCGTTCGTAATCCGCAGGTCGCCGGATCGAATCTCGCGCCATGCAAATTTTTTTTAATTATTAGTTTTTTGTAATTATATATATATATATATATATATATATATATATATATATATATATATATATATATATATATATACTATTAATGAATTGCTTATGCATGTTGGTGAAGGCGGATCGCTCTCCAATTGTACAGCCTCCATTTTTCCCTTTTTTTTTAACAGGGTGTACCAAAGCTCCCGTCCGCACTGATTTTCGACGATGTTATAAGTTGCGCTAGGGACCGCATCTACCTTCTTTCGAAGTTAGCACGCAACTACGCTGTTATGCGGCGGCTCGTTTCGGCCCATTCAACATCTGTCCTTGAAGTGTAACGAGCGAGTAACGGAGTTTATATTTCATACCTGCCACAGCAAATTTATGTTCGTGGTGTCTCTATTCTAATTCGAACGTTTGACTTACGCTATACGTATTCGTTTCGGAATATCGTTTCTACGTCTTCCGTTAACTATACGTGATTAACATTATGAAGATAATTAATAACATTTGTGAAATACAACTTTGTTTGCGGAAAACATAATGATGTTCGAAGTCGCCAGTTTTTCCACGACAAACGACTTTCAACAACTTATTATATGCGTAATTGTTGCAACTGATTGCCGGGAATTATATATATATATATATATATATATATATATATATATATTTGGATTACAAAAAACAATTCCAAAAAAAAAAGGTTGCTTGGCGCGAGATTCGATCCGGCGACCCTCGGATTACGAACCCGAGCGCTTACCTCTGCACCGCGTAGAGAGTATTTCACCCCAACGGTTTCTTTTAACTGTCGATTTTCTCGACAACGGCTGAGAAGTGCATCTTGGTGCTTTGCCACATTACACCTCTGGCCATGAGCTTTTATTATGCGCAGTATGAATCGAATCTGAATTTCACAATTGGCGGCCTCCCCTTGTAAGTGTCTGGAGTTTCCTTTACAGTCAGGAATTTCATTTCTCAAAGTATCATAAGCTGTCACATACATGCTTCAGCATCATTCGGTACTGCATCCGAGGGCTCCTTTATGCCAGAGTTACCATCCCACATCACACCACCACCTGGTGGGTCCAGAGAGACCACTCTGGGTCCCTCTCCCAGGTGCACCTCCCCCTGGGATATCCAAGGATTCCTAACAGAGGATTAAGACTTGTTCAAGGAATTGAACAATCCCAGATTACTGATAGTTACAAAATAATCTGTAGTGAAATTATGACAACCAGATTTTAGAGTGTCGAAAATAATCGTCAGCAGCTGAAGCTGTTATGTCTTTTTTCAACGGTAGAGCATAAAAAGTTTGATTTTCAGTATTCCCTTGTATGCAACGACGGATCATGCCATCCTGAGACGCACCTGACTGTCTCTGAGAGACTGACCGTTCGTCAGGTGGCCTTCACATGCTCAGTGTTATTGAGACAATAATATTGATTAATAATATTGAGCGAAAGTGTGAAGCCAAGTACGGAACAATATTACTGTGTAATGTGTACATACAGGATGCGTCCGTTAGAACTCTGTTTCCAGGGCGAAAATGTCGGCGTTCGAAGATGCGTACGTGTGTTGCGAGTTAGTTGCTTGCCTTCCGAAACACAAGCATAAATCATACAGAACTGGTGAAACAAGACTGAGGGGCTTTCTGTGAACATTTCATAGGATCAGGTGTACTATTTCTGGCTTTATAGCCATCATATTCAGCTACAAGAAGCTGTTCATAGAGAACTGTGAGCGGAGTAGTGGGATGATGGCGTAATGTAGTGTGAGGTGCCGGTGACGGATGGGTTATCCGGTACGGGTATTGTGAGAAACACAGCCTAAATTGTGATTCTTCCCCGCGATTGGCTGCTGTGTTCGGAAGTAGCGCGCCAAAATGATAAACTTCTGCTACTAATATTAGAAAAACTAAACAGTGATTTTACTAGCACTTCATATAAGAACCTTTCTCAATAGCAGGCTATCATTCCATTATTTCAAAAGTGTTAATACCAGATTGAATTACCAACGAAAGGACAAAGTTTTACAAGTCGGGGAGCGGAATGTCAGAAGCTTGAACGTGGTAGGGAAACTAGGAAACCTGAAAAGGGAAATGCAAAGGCTCGATCTAAAAAGAGGTCAATGAAATGAAATGGAAACAAGACAAGGATTTCTGGTCAGGTGAGTGTAGGGTAATATTAATAGCAACAGCAAATGGTATAACGGGAGTAAGATTCGTTATGAATAGGAATGTAGGACAGACAGTGTGTTACTGTGAGCAGTTCAGTGATAGGTTTATTCTTATCACAATCGACAGCAAACCAACACCTACAACGATAGTTCTGGTATACATGCCGACGCCGCAAGCTGAAGATGAAGAGATAGAGAAAGCATATGAGGGTATTGAAAGGGTAATACAGTACGTAAAGAGAGATGAAAATCTAAAAAGAAATGATTACAGGACAATATGGCCTTGGGACAAGGAATGAAAGAGCAGAAAGACTAATTGAGCCCCGTAATAAATTTCAGCTAGTAATAGCGTATCCTCTGTTCAAGAATCACAAGAGGAGGAGGTATACTGCTAAAAGGCGGGGTGAAACGGAAAGATTTCAGTTAGAAAACATCATGGTCAGACAGAAATTCCAAATTCAGATAATGCTTTGTAAGGCATGGCCAGGAGCAGATATACAGATCAAAATGTAGTAGTGATGAAGAGTAGGCTGAAGTTCAAGATATTATTAAGGAACAATCAATACGCAACGAAGTGGAATACGGAAGTACTAAGGAATGACGAAATACGCTTGAAGTTCCCTAAGGCTGTAGAGACAGCAATAAGGAATAGCTCAGTAGGCAGTACAGCTGAAGAGGAATGGACACTCCTAAGAAGGGCAGTCACAGAAGTGCGTAACAGAAGAAATATTTCAATTGATCGACGAAACAAGAAAGTACAAAAATATTCAGGGTAATTCAGCAATACAGAAAAACCATTCGCATGGGATCGAAAAAGAAATGATTGCCGGAAGAACTGACTCAGCATGTAGGAAAATCAAAACAGCCTTCGGTGTCATTAAAAGCAGGCGTGCTAACATTAAGAGTGCAACGGCAATTCCGCTGTTAAATGCGGAGGAGGGAGCGGATAGATGGAAAGAGTACGTTGAAACCCTCTCTGAGGGGGAAGATTTTCTGATGTGACAGAAGACGAAACAGGAGTCGATTTAGAAGGGGTCCACTATTAGAATCAGAATTTAAAAGATCTTTGGAAGAGGTTAGATCAAATAAGGCAGAACGGATAGGTAACACTCCATCAGAATTTCTAAAACCATTGGGGGAAGTGGCAACAAAACGACTACTCACGTGGTGTGTAGAATGTATGAGTGTGGCGACATACCATCTGACCTTCGGAAAAATATAATCTACACAATTCCGAATGCAAGTGCTGACGAGTAAGAGAGTTATTGTACCATCAGCTTAACAGCTCATGCATCCAAGTTGCTGACAAGAATAATATACAGAAGAATGGAAAATAAAATTGATGATGATTAGGTGACTATCAGTTTGGCTTTAGGAGTGGTAAAGGCACCAGAGAGGCAATTCTGACGTTGCTTTTGATATTGGAAGCAAGGTTAAAGAAAAATGAAGACACTTTTGTAGGATTTCTCGACATGCAAAAAGCGTTCGTCATTGTAAATCCACGCAAGGTGTTTGAAATCGCTGCGCGGGATTAGCCGAGCGGTCTTAGGCGCTGCAGTCATGGACTGTGCGACTGGTCCCGGCGGAGGTTTGAGTCCTTCCTCGGGCATGGGTGTGTGTGTTTGTCCTTAGGATAATTTAGGTTAAGTAGTGTGTAAGCTTAGGGACTGATGACTTTAGCAGTTAAGTCCCATAAGATGTCACACATTGTCCGAAATCCTGAGAAAAATAGGTGTAAGCTATACTGTTCAATCTGTACACCAAGAAGCAATGACGGAAATAAAAGAAGCATTCAAAAGTGGGATTAGAATCCAAGGTGAAAGGATATCAATGATATGATTCGCTGATGACATTTGCAGTCCTGAGTGAAATGATCTGCTGAATTATATTATCTGCTGAATGTAATGAACAATCTAATGAGTACAGAATATGGTTCAAATGGCTCTGAGCACTATGGGACTCAACTGCTGTGGTTATCAGTCCCCTAGAACTTAGAACTACTTAAACCTAAAAACCTAACTAACCTAAGGACATCACACACATCCATGCCCGAGGCAGGATTCGAACCTGCGACCGTAGTGGTCGTGCGGTTCCAGACTGTAGCGCCTTTAACCGCTCGGCCACAGAATATGGATTGAGAGTAAATAGAAGAAATATGAAAGTAATGAGAAGTAGCTGAAATGCGAACAGCGAGAAACTTAACATTAGGACGACAGTTAAGAAGTAAATGAAGTTAAGAAATTCTGCTACCTCGACAGCAAAACAACCAATGACGGACGGAGCAAGGTAGCCATCAAAAGCAGACTAGCATTGGCAAAAAGGACATTCCTGGCCAAGAGAGGTCTACTAGTATCAAACAAAGCCCTTAACTGAGGAAGAAATTTCTGAGATCATACGTTTGTAGCACAGCACTGTATGGCAGTGAAACTGTGCAAAAACCGCAATAGAAGGCAGTCGAAGCTTTTGAGATGTGGTGCTACAGACGAATATTCAAAATTACATGGACTGATAAGATAACGAATGAGGAGGTTCTGCGCAGAATCGGAGAGGAAAGGAATATGTGGAAAACACTGATAAGGAGAAGGGACAGGATGATAGGACATCTGCTAAGACATGAGGGAATGACTTCCATGGTACTAGAGGGAGCTGTAGAGAGGAAAAACTGTAGAGGATGACAGAGATTGGAATGTATTCAGGAAATATTTGAGGAGTTAGGCTGTACGTGCTACTGTGAGATGATGAGACAGGACAGGAATTCGTGGCGGGCCGCATCGAACCAGTCAGAAGATTAATGACTAAAAAGAAAACAGCAGAATAATAAGCAATTGCTATACGAAAAGGCAAAAGAAGCACTTCGGAGATCTTCGGTTCGCGCTTAACTTGGGTGGCAGGCGAAGTGGTTTGGCTGTAAGTTCAGAGCTGGTTCAACAGTCTCGGAGGACAAACATGTTGTCTCCCGCGGTCGGTATTGGTTAAGAACTCAATTAGCAATCTCCGTTTTTTATTTATATTTTATTTTTTACTTTTATTTATTTATTTATTTATTTATTGTACATGTAACTGAGAACCAGTTTCATAATAATTGCGCAAAACTGAAGTTGACTGTTTTGTTTATTCACTGTGAAATTGCGAAGAATGGAAATTATTTGTGATTCGTAAAGAGCATTATAACTGTGCAGATTCTCGTATTCTGCTAATAAAAAAGCGAGTGACATCCCTATCAAACAAAGCAATTCAATATTTAATTAATTTTACAATACTAGTTCCTCTCTAACAGTTTATTGCAGCCTCAGTATAGCGGACTCATGACCTACGTGCTGTTTTCTGCGAAGGGGACAATAGCTATAGAAGACTGCACGCTGGTGAACATTATTCGCAATTAATGTTTTCTACTCAGGGTGGTGGAAGCAACTAGGCACTTCACGTATACGGTGTACTGCAATCTTGGTACAAATAAGATCTGTGGCAACACAGCGGAGGTATGAAGGAGGGAAATTTTCGAAGGAAGAGATTTTCCATAGACATGAAAATCCCTCACGTTATCTATCTTCCCCTCTCTTCCACTTTCCGTACACGATAGCAGGGCACCCGAGATTTGTAAACCACTACCAGCGACTACTTATAAATTAAATTCAGTATATTCACGTCCCGTTTTCTATGTATTTGTCTGGTATAAAAACTGTCGAAATTAGAAAATTATTCCGCCGTCTTACATGGGCATAGAATAACTGGACAGTAGCACGCAGCCGGCCGCTGTGGCCGAGCGGTTCTAGGCGCTTCAGTCCGGAACCACGCGACTGCTACGGTCGCAGGTTCGAATCCTGCCTGGGGAATGGATGTGTTTGATGTCCTTAGGTTAGTTAGGTTTAAATAGTTCTAAGTTCTAGGGGACTGATGACCTCAGATGCTAAGTCCCATGGTGCTCAGAGCCATTTGAGCCAGTAGCACGCACGTCAGACGCGTGTCTAGTAATGAAGATCACGAAAGCAAGCCTGTGTATACGTGCGCCTGTCAACGTTCCGCTTGTCTTAGAATGACAACTAAAACCTATGAAAAGTGACCTTGAGATAATTAGTAATATGATGGGCATATTATTGTTTCGGTTTTAATCTTAGTGTGTGGTAGAAAGATGTTTATTGTTTCAGAATAAATTTTGTGAAGAATACTGCAACCAGTTCAACTACAATCAAGATTACAGTAAATTTTCAGTAAGTAACAGCAGTTCTAACATGCCTGAATTATAATCTTGCACGTCGCATACGTAACTCTTTTATACGATACAGACTGCACCGTCACATTCTAGTGCAATTTTTATAGCCAATAGATGTGATTAATATTATTTAGGTTTTCAAACTGGATATTATATTAAATACATGATAACAAAAAGAATTCCAAAGCGGGCGTAGTAAATTGCCTGCTACAGCTTACTACTGGACACCGACGATCCCTCTCGTGTTCTGGAAATATCTCCAAGGTTTTGAAATATTATTTCGTGGCCCATTGCACTTTGTGTCTGGCACTCTTGTGGCAAAATACTGTATACTTGAGCATGAGTCTCCTCTCTACACACGATGAAAGTTTAAACACGACTGAGATATTATAGGTGTGGCGCAGTGGCTTTTGATTCATTTGCATCACGCACCTGTACGGAGAGCACAATTCCGGTTTATGTGGAGGTCTGGACTATCATTCACGGCTGTTGCCCACATTTCCCTACTATCACAGTTCAGTTTTGTACATATGAGAAGGTAACGGGGAGAAAAAGCCAGCAGGAGTGGTGGATAGTGTGTGTCAGTACCACTCACTCGACTGCCATTCAGTTCTTTATTCATTGCACTCTCTCGGCCACGAAATTTGTCCGAAAGTGCACCTCTATCGCGTGATGACGTTACTGTATTCAGGTGCAGCTACCGGCTGCCATGCGCACTGTTTTGTGATGTGGATCTATCCGCACATTTTTTGCCTCTGGAGCAAGAGCCGTGAAACCCCCACACATGATATGCCGGGAGCTAAACTTTATTGCCTGCGTTCTCCATACGACTCAGCGCTCCTTCACGTCCGGTTTTATGACGTGGCGCGTTATGAAATTCTGCAGGCAGAAATTTTCGCAATTTATCTGGAAGGTGACGGGATACTGTCGGCCGTTGACATACGAAGGAGACGCCGGTACTTACCGGAACAACCGCCTCTGTAAGTGGGGGCTGTTTTCCATATTTCTGGCACTCAGAGGCAAATTGCCCCAGCGTTCTGTCTCACCTCGAAGTAGTGCCGACAAATAATCTTCTAAGAAGTGTCGAAATCACTTTATAATAGTTGTAACTCTATTAATTTATATGCAAGTAAATCTTAGGCTGACTTATTTTTACAACCTTGCATGCGCTATTGTTCCTCTCATGCGTAATTCATATTCCGCTTACTGCACAGTTCGCAGAATTACATATTTTTGTAAATGACACAGTAACGTCATCAATTCAAAGTTATGTACAACTGAATAGTTTGAAAACAAGATCTTTAAAGTCACGAAGCATTCATCAGGTTCTTTCACATACTCCCTACCTTGGGAATCAAAAAACAGTGTCATCATATATAGTTGTGCACATCGAAAGGCACTAAACCAATCGTCATTTAGGAAACAGTTTAACAAATGGCACATAACCTTCATAATCTGTGACCGTAGATACTGACGCGGATTTAAATTGCAACAACGAAAATTCTGGAGATTATTGTCAGTTGGTTCATGCACTTTCTTATTTCATGTGACGGATAGTCTTGGACGGAGGCTTACTTTGGTAAGTTTCATACGACATTTTCTTGTTACCCTATGGAAATGCATCCTGAGGCAACTCAGATTGAAGAAAGAATGCTGTCATTACCAAAAAAATTCAGGAAGAGTGATGTGCTGCGCTCATCAAGAATCTTCTCGCAGACCATTGTTAAGATGATATGTAAAATAATTACGGCCTCCTAGCACATATAAGTTTATTCTATATAAACCATAACATTTCAGAATGAGTAATTATATTCGTGATTACAATACTAGAATGGCCTTCACTGAAGCTGACAGTGGTTCAAAACAGGACGAGCGAAATTATCGCCATGGCCCTTTTATCATTTTCCTAGTGGTATAAGATGTTCAACAAGTAGTAAGGCTAAAAGTGAAAGCAAGTTAAAATAACTTATTTTAGGCAACTCTTTCTATATCACAGAAGAAAATGGTTCAAATGGCTCTGAGCACTATGGGACTTAACTGCTGAGGTCATCCGTCCCCTAGAACTTAGAACTACTTAAACCTAACTAATCTAAGGTCATCACACACATCCATGCCCGAGGCAGGATTCGAACCTGCGACCGTAGCGGTCGCGCGGTTCCAGACTGTAGCCCCTAGAACCGCTCGGCCACCCCGGCCGGCATACCACAGAAGAATTTTTATTTAGCGAACTGTGTCCTATATAGTACAAAATAATTACGCACGTAATTATACTAAGTATTGTTTTGTTATTGAATAATTTCATGCAAACTCAAGGTTATTTTCTTTAGCATATAATTATCTAAACATCTCTCAGAGTTTTCGAAAGATGTTTCCGCCATTTGGCTGTATACATTGCGCTCATTTCACTTTCTACATTTCGGTTTTGGACAATTTTCAAGTGCTACAGTGGAGTAACAATGAAAAGTACAAATAACAAAAAACTGGTCAAAAACACAAAAAATATAAATTAAAATTAATGTATAAGTTACATGATTTGCTAGATTAGTTACACGTCAAAAATCATGCGAATTTGGTGAAACACAAATCACTGTCGACAAACACAGATCAGGTTACAGTAAGCTGTCTTTTAAGTACGTGAGAATATATCTGCGATACATAAAAAGGTTGGGAACTTGCATGTCAGGCAGCTGAAGTGAAACTGTGATGTAAATTACGCGGTCCAAAACACAGGTGTGAGCTTCATTTCACTGTATGTAAACATCAAATGTTCCCTTACAAAAGAAAAACCAGTAATATTACCTCAACTTACTTGTGCTACTGAAAAGATAAGTGAAACAAATATTACTCTCAATGCCGTTGATAAACAGCTGAAATCTTTAATCGAACAAAGCTTCAGGGCCCGCCTGAATCCCTATCAGATCCTACACCCAGTTCGCAGCTTAGTTAGCTCCTCTGTTAACTATAATCTATCGAAATTCCTACGAACAAAAATCTGTGCCCAGTACTTAGAAGAAAGCTCAGGTCACACCCATCTACAAAAAGTGTAGCAGAGGTGGTTCACAAAACTACCGTCAAATATCCTTGACATGCATTTATTGTAGAATACTCGAACATATCCTGAGTCCAAACACAATGAGGTATCTCGAACAGAACGATATTCTCTATGCCAGCCACCATAGATTTCGAAAACATAATTTATGTAAAACCTAACTCTCACTTTTCTCACATGACATCCTGGAAGCCAAGGATTAATGCAGTCAGATTTATTAGATGCAATATTTCTCCATTTCCGTAGAGCATTTGACTCTGCACCAGACCAACGTCTATTATTAAAAGTCCAATCGTATTGGGGATCAGACGAGATACGTGTCTGGCCTGGGGATTTCTTGGTAGGGAGGAAGCAGCGTGTTATCTTGGATGGAGAGTCATTAACAGATGGAAGTAACTTCGGTTGCATACCAGCGCAGCGTGTCGGGTTCTTTGCTGTTCATTCATGTGTATATTACAAATGTGAAAGTAACTCTGTCTCTTACGCTTTCACGACTAAACCGCTGAACTGAGTTTGATAAAATTTGGTATGGAGATAGCTTGAACGCTGAGGAGAAACACAAGCTACTTTAAAAAGTGTATGGTATAAAATATTTACTGATTTGAAGAATATAACGTGAAATATGGGACAATAATTACTCTTTGCAAAAGTTATTTACTCCTTGACTTTTGAACTTTATCATACTTGTGAAAATGCTTTTATTGGTTGGTTTGTTCTATGTAATATGATTCAACACAATCAATACAATGCCTATTCAATTATCAACGTATTTTAACCATACTTAAATTCTAATAGCACTATTATTAATCGCGAAAGTAACTCTCTTACGTTTTTGTACCACTAAATAGATTCCGATGGTGGCTGGTATGGAGATAGCTTGAAACCTGATGAAGACTACAGGCTATTTTAGAAAGTTGTATTTTTTTAGTATTATTAACATGTTTAAATATGGTTTAGGTGAATGGCACCGAGACGACGATGGTCTTAGTGTCTATAGATTATTCCGTGACAGTGCAAATCCAATGTTATTGTGCGCATAATTTATGATATTGAGTTTCTACACCACCTGGCACAGCTGGAGAGTTTTGGAGGAGATACAACAATAAAATCGGACGGTAAACCAGAAACCATATTTAAACTATTACTAGAAGCCTCGCAAAGGTAAGTCTGTATTAGTGCATAGTTCTAAGACAGCTCAATCTGCGAAAGTTACTCGAATCCGACTAACCTAAGAGCATTCTCATATCCACCAGAACTTGAGTGCAGAACGTCATGCTGCCTTAAGAGCTACAGAGACATTAGAGCAGTCAAAGGACAGTCGGGTTTTAAACACTGAGCCTCAAGTGTCTGTCACAGTGTCCAAGACACCTGAAGCAGAGATGGGCAAAACTGTTCTTGTCAGAGATCAGAGCAGAACTGGTCAATCACTGAAATGAACTAGCTCTTTTTCATGACTCAGCACTCACCATTCACTCACAAAAATAAGTAAAAGAAAGGTACATTGCCTTTTTAATTCAGGTCATTAAACCTGTATTTTTATCTGATTTGGTACTATTTCAAAAGGACATATAAAGAGGAATAATAATTTTGAGTTATGTCCCTATTTTTAAATTTCGTCTGCTGTAAAAATTATAAATATTACAAGAAAATCTTAAATATATTTTATCAAATAGAAAAATTACAATTATGAAGATTGATTCTCGTTATATTTTGATACTATTATAGAAAAAAATAAAAATTATAACAATTGTAATTGAAGTTTATCTGCAGTCATCACTTACAGTCAGTACTACCACGTAGGTTCCCATAAAGGAAAAAATAATCACTATTGTCATTTATAAATAAAATTTGACCAATTTTAGTCGATGCAAGTTTCTGTCTCTTCTTCTCAGAGCACATTGATCCTGCTTTTAAAAATATTCGTTCACTGGCCACTGATGTTGGTATGATACGTAATACTTTTAGAACCAGTTGATACAGCGCCGGCCACAGCAATTTTCTTGTTTCCCATCAGGGCTTGCTGCTTCTAGGCAAATAGCCCTCCACTAAATATTTGTCCAGTTCGACAACTGCCACACTTAAAGGTCGTGACTTGCTTGAAGATGATGAATAATTTCGTTGAAGTCCTCCCACACTGAAGAAGTCGCGTGTGGCACAGTGGTACCTGGTTGAGAAATGAGATCTGTTTTTTTCTTGTTGAACAACCAACGCTTTCTTTCCTGCAATATCCTTCATGTAGCAGTCCTGAAATGTTTTGTCGCCTGAAACTCGTTGCTTTTGAATCGGGGTTCAACTAACATTGCCAGACCAATCAGTCCATTGCTGGAGATAACCCCAAAGACAGAACATATTTAATGCACATTGTTACTAATTTTCTTTATTGTTCAGTACTCTGTCACTGTTTACAATCTACCACAGTAGTTTAGACGAAGATGAGACGAATTATTTGATGTAGGACACATGGCCTATCAAGTCAGGAAACCACCGCAAACTGGCTTACCTACAACTCAAAGCATGCACGTTGTGCAAGATTTTCCATATTGTCTCGCTCTGTTCACGCAACCTGAAAGTCCTTGAGAAAAATGAATAGAACCCTTTTAAAGGAAATTTAATGAAGTTTAATTTTGTACTGCGGTAAGTTTTCGCTAGAGTAAGTTTAAATATGTTTCGTCTCAGAAACCAGTTGGAATAGGGCATATGTCCATATTTAGTTTCTTGCTTCAGATGATCGTTCCTGTCATATCTCTGAGTATTGACCATTCCTCCTGACACAACCTGTATGCATGAACTATCATGTGTGTTAAAATACCGTTACATTTAGTATCCTATCCACCAAAAGTAATTAAATGGTGCATAAAGGCTACCAGCCAATATAAATGCAACAGACATAGAAGAAGACATAACAGTACCCCAACAAGAACACTCGCAAAACAAGAAAACCGAAGAGCAACAATACAAGAAGATGACGATTGGAACAGATCAAATAAGGATACAAAGAATTAAGAGCTGAACTCTGATGGAGACGTGCTCAGTCATGAAAGCGATTTGCAAGCTGTTGTACTGTGCTAAGAGAGCAGAGAGTTTGACTCCTCAAGCTAGTGTGTGTTCTGCTCTGTGCGATCACGTCCGCGAGAGCTAGTTGCCTTGGCAGGGTGCAGTAAGCTAGCTTGCAATCCGATCCGTAAGAGTGGTGGGCAGTAGTGAGCCTATCTTGCAATCTGATGCCTGAGAGTGTTGGGGAGCAGTGAGTTAGTGAGACGGGCTAGAATCCGATCGGTGAGGGTGGTGGAGAGCCTGAGCTGTTGGGAGGGTTGTGGTGCCTGGACCGCTTTGTGATATGCTCCGACCACATGGTGGCTGAAGACCGCAGCTTTTATGGTCGCTGGCAACACATTCTGAGTGCACTGCTAATTCAAAGGATAACAACTCACTCAAAAGTATGTAAATGTTTATTGAACTTCTTGAATTTGAGATATTCTTTTGAACTCAGCTCACCGCTGTGGCCGAGCAGTTCTAGGCGCTTCAGTCAGGAACCACACGGATGCTGCGGTCACAGGTTCGAATCCTGCCTCCGGGATGGATGTGTGTGATGTCCTTAGGTTAGTTACGTTTAAGTAGTTCTAAGTCCACGGGACTGATGACCTCAGATGTTAAGTCCCATATTGCTCATAGCCATTTGAACCTTATTCGTAGTGTAGTAACGTATCGCAAATATTTCTTAGTAACTGTTGAAAATTATGGAGTGTCCCGAAGAAAAGGAAGCGTTTATGACAGCATGTCGTGAAATGTATACGGGTCAGGGATTGCAACATTAGAGAAGTCATTCATTAACGCGAGGAGAAGGTGTGGGCGGCATTCCCATATTTTGAGGTTCCACCAAGAGAGATGTGATGGCCCCCTTCGAGAAACATACGAGAAATGAGCAGTTTACTGTGATCACATTTTTTATTTGGATGGGTGGGAGAAGTGTTAGCGGGAGGGTACAGCCAGGACGTAGATGCCTAACTGAAATAACTTCGTGTTAATCACGCTCCAGTTTTACTGCAACTGAAAAAGACGATTTCTGGAAGTTTATTGTCTGTGATGATGAGCGCACAGTAGAATACTATGAGCGCAGACTAGAGTACTTTCAGAGAGAGATCAAATGAACAAGCAAATTTGGTGATTTTAATATTTTACGAAGCCTAATAGAAAACCTCCACGCCTTTCTGCCAGTCTACGCACTTTTCTGGGATTCGACTTCTCAGCGCTGAGGAGGAGAACACGGCAAGTACTATAACCCGATTCCCAGAAACTTCACTCAGTGGAAGAGCAGTCAAAATAAGTGAAAATAAATCGAAATAGTAGGACCGCTCGGCCACACCGGCCGGCATGGAATAAGGAACATTTATTTGTATTACCCAGCTGAAACGGCTTTTTTTACGAAGAAGAGCATAAAATTCTACTCGTTTGATGATGATAATGATGCAGGCTTGTGGGATGCTCAACAACGTGGTCATCAGCGCTCGTACAAGTTCCAATCATTCCATTTCCAGTCTCGCCACTGCCCAAATGATGATCAGGTGATGAGGACAACACAAACACCCAGTCCCCGGGCGGAGAAAATCCCCGACCCTGCCGGGAAGTGAAGCCGGTACGCCGCGATCCAGAGGCAGCATCTACTCATTTGAGCAGTAACAATTCCTCTTTTACGAGATACTTTATTACATTCTATTTCATTGAAATTTTTGTTCATCTATCGTTCTGGTCGTAAGCATTTAAGTAATGTTAGAGGTTTTAGCTGGTGTAGCTAGAAGAACAATAGAAATGAAGGGCTTTCTCACACATCTGTAACTTGTGCTGCAGTGACGCCAGGAAAGACTGTGCTCCAAGTCGTTTCCACGTACCTTTCCAGGTAATCACATAAATGACCACAGTGAACAGGCAGTAAAGGGACGTTGTCCAAGCAGTGCAAGTTTTTCCCAACACAAGCCAAATCTGAAAACATAAACCGGGAACATCTTATTTAACTTTTTAGATTTCTTACAGTTTAATTTCTGAACTAAAGAATTGTTTCAGCAATCTAGCTTACTAGTACACTATTGCCCATTAAAATTGCAACACCACGAAGGATAGAAAGTAACGAAATTTTACTTGTTATGCTGATACAGTTTAGTATGGGCAGTAAATGGTTAATTTTATGTGTGATTTACGAGTATACAGAGCGTAAAATTTCATTCATAGAAACCTTGCGGCAACACCGGCTCTAGCACAGCTGGACATCGTGACAAAGTAAGTTACGATGACTGACGTGGGTGCATTGTTCCATGCTATTCAACTATACATGAGAGGTCGTCAATCATAATGGCTGGTGAATGCTGGTACCCCAGGCTTTCAGCACCAGAAGACCAGGCGTTTTCAATGAGCGGCAGATCTGGAGAAAACGCTGGCCAGGCCAGCAGTCAACTATCATCTGTATTGAGGTAGATCAGGGCAGCACTTGCAGTATACTGTCTTGCAGTACCTTTGTTGTATCGTCCAGAGATCGCAGACCACATCGAAGTCGGCAACGCGAACCGGTACCACAGACATTAGCGAGGACTTGCTGCAATCCGCAACGACATATTGGAGGTGCTGCGAAAAACCATGCCTCCCTCTCAGCAGAAGCAGCGCCATCACTCTGATGTCAACATAGTGTCAAGCATGCAAGAGCTCGACCCCATTTCGAGGTCTCAGCTACAGCAGCAAACATCATAGTGTAGGACCGTCGAGTTGTTAAAGTATATGATGAACTCATTCTGTTCTAACTGTCGACCATTGCACCCCAAGAGAAGAGTTTGTTAATTGGTGCGGTAAGTGATACTTTGCTATTCAATGACAACTGTGAATTATCCCGTACGCTTGTGTCAAATACACTCCTGGAAATGGAAAAAAGAACACATTGACACCGGTGTGTCAGACCCACCATACTTGCTCCGGACACTGCGAGAGGGCTGTACAAGCAATGATCACACGCACGGCACAGCGGACACACCAGGAACCGCGGTGTTGGCCGTCGAATGGCGCTAGCTGCGCAGCATTTGTGCGCCGCCGCCGTCAGTGTCAGCCAGTTTGCCGTGGCATACGGAGCTCCATCGCAGTCTTTAACACTGGTAGCATGCCGCGACAGCGTGGACGTGAACCGTATGTGCAGTTGACGGACTTTGAGCGAGGGCGTATAGTGGGCATGCGGGAGGCCGGGTGGACGTACCGCCGAATTGCTCAACACGTGGGGCGTGAGGTCTCCACAGTACATCGATGTTGTCGCCAGTGGTCGGCGGAAGGCGCACGTGCCCGTCGACCTGGGACCGGACCGCAGCGACGCACGGATGCACGCCAAGACCGTAGGATCCTACGCAGTGCCGTAGGGGACCGCACCGCCACTTCCCAGCAAATTAGGGACACTGTTGCTCCTGGGGTATCGGCGAGGACCATTCGCAACCGTCTCCATGAAGCTGGGCTACGGTCCCGCACACCGTTAGGCCGTCTTCCGCTCACGCCCCAACATCGTGCAGCCCGCCTCCAGTGGTGTCGCGACAGGCGTGAATGGAGGGACGAATGGAGACGTGTCGTCTTCAGCGATGAGAGTCGCTTCTGCCTTGGTGCCAATGATGGTCGTATGCGTGTTTGGCGCCGTGCAGGTGAGCGCCACAATCAGGACTGCATACGACCGAGGCACACAGGGCCAACACCCGGCATCATGGTGTGGGGAGCGATCTCCTACACTGGCTGTACACCACTGGTGATCGTCGAGGGGACACTGAATAGTGCACGGTACATCCAAACCGTCATCGAACCCATCGTTCTACCATTCCTAGACCGGCAAGGGAACTTGCTGTTCCAACAGGACAATGCACGTCCGCATGTATCCCGTGCCACCCAACGTGCTCTAGAAGGTGTAAGTCAACTACCCTGGCCAGCAAGATCTCCGGATCTGTCCCCCATTGAGCATGTTTGGGACTGGATGAAGCGTCGTCTCACGCGGTCTGCACGTCCAGCACGAACGCTGGTCCAACTGAGGCGCCAGGTGGAAATGGCATGGCAAGCCGTTCCACAGGACTACATCCAGCATCTCTACGATCGTCTCCATGGGAGAATAGCAGCCTGCATTGCTGCGAAAGGTGGATATACACTGTACTAGTGCCGACATTGTGCATGCTCTGTTGCCTGTGTCTATGTGCCTGTGGTTCTGTCAGTGTGATCATGTGATGTATCTGACCCCAGGAATGTGTCAATAAAGTTTCCCCTTCCTGGGACAATGAATTCACGGTGTTCTTATTTCAATTTCCAGGAGTGTATGTGTGTCAAAGTTAAGTAAATCATATATTCATTAATATAATTAAGTGAACTAATATTTCATAAGTTTTAGTCTGATGCGTCATCTCACCGTTCAATCAAACAGCATACGATTCTGGCCGAGCGAAGGTAGAAGGATGCTGCATTGGATCACTAAGTCGGTCAGGGGCCGTGTCCTGATGGCTGAAGCGGTTAAGGTAACCGGTGTGAGAAACGGCAAATCCAGGTCCGAGTCACTCTCCTGCATGAATTTTGAACTTGTCATTACTTAACACAATGCCCTGTGCGGCTGGAAATCACCAACTCCCAGTCATCCATTCCTTTTCTTTCCTCGTTCTCTATTTCGTATCAAAGTACATTAGAATTGCTACACCAAGAAGAACTGCTGATGATAAACGGGTATTCATTGGACAAATATATTATACTAGAACTGACATGTGATTACATTTTCACGCAATTTGGGTGCATAGATCCTGAGAAATCAGTACCCAGAACAACCACCTCTGGCCATAACAACAGCCTTGATAAGCCTGGGTATTGACTCAGAGCTTGGATGGCGTATACAGGTACAGCTGCCCATGGAGCTTCAAAACGATACCACAGTTCATCAAAGAGTAGTGACCGGCGTATTGCGACGAGCCAGTTGCTCGGCCACCATTGACCAGACCTTTTCAATTGGTGAGAGATCTGGAGAATGTGATGGCCAGGGCATTTTCTGTATCCAGAAAGGCCCGTACAGGACCTGCAACATGCGGTCGTGCATTATCCTGCTGAAATGTGGGGTTTCGCAGGGATCGAATGAAGGGTAAGCCACAGGTCGTAACACATCTGAAATGTAACGTCCACTGTTCATAGTGCCGTCAATGCGAGCAAGAGGTGACGGAGACGTATAACCAATGGCACCCCGTACCATCACGCCGGGTGATACGCTAGTATGGCGATGACGAATACACGCTTCCAATGTGCGTTCACCGCGATGTCGCCAAACATGGATGCGATCATCGCAGGCGCTCCTGTCTGTGATGCAGCGTCAAGGGTAACCGCAGCCATGGTCTCCGAGCTGATAGTCCATGCTGCTGCAAACGTCGTCGAACTGTTCGTGCAGATGGTTGATGTCTTGCAAACGTCCCCATGTGTTGACTCAGGGATCGAGACGTGGCTGCACGATCCGTTACAGCCATGCTGATAAGATGCCTGTCATCTCTACTGCTAGTGATACGAGGCCTTTGGGATCCAGCACGGCGTTCCGTGTTACCCTCCTGTACCCACCGCTTCTATATTCTGCTAACAGTCATTGGATCTCGACCAACGCGAGCAGCAATGTCGCGATTCGATAAACCGCAATCGCGATGGGGTACATTCCGACCTTTATCAAAGTCGGAAACGTGATGGTACGCAATTCTCCTCCTTGCACGAGGCATCACAACAACGTTTCACCAGGCAACACCGGTCAACTGCTGTTTGTGTATGAGAAATCGGTTAGAAACATTCCTCATGTCAGCACGTTGTAGGTGTCGCCACCGGCGCCAACGTTGTGTGAATGCTCTGAAAAGCTAATCATTTGCATATCACAGCATCTTCTTCCTGTCGGTTAAATTTCACGTCTGTAGCACGTCATCTTCGTGGTGTAGCAATTTTAATGACCAGTAGTGTAGTTTCCTCTGGTCACAACAATCTTGGTGAAAGACAGCAACACAGAGACGTCGAAGACACGGTTCTACAAAAGGCCGTAACACGTCAGTAATGTAATGCTTGTTGCCCCAGTTACCAGCTATTAGAATCAGAGGTTATCGTTCTGTCTATCGGAGAGCATATGTCACCACCACGTCAGGCGTTGGACCAGTAAGGCAAGGACGAATGGAGTTTGTCAACGTTTCTTCTCTTCTGGACCTCCACACATGGCTACGTCCATCGTGACGCTTTGCGCAAAGGAGTGAGACGTCTGAAAATATGGGATGGTGCCAATCCAGCATCCACTGTCGTTGTTAGGCTCACCAATGACAGCACACCTCTCTGCTGCGGCGACTAGCTGGCCTGCAGAAGATGAGTCAAGCTATGTCTAGACACATACGTATCTGGCAAAGAATGGTTTCTTTATATCACCTAGGAAGTCTTCGGTTATAGTCTTCAGCAGACATAGGATTCCTCCCACGGAGGCGCTGAAGCTTCGGCCGAATGATACCAGTCAAACGACGGTGAAACACCTTGGACTTTATATCGGCCACAGTCCTCGGTGGGAGAAACATACCATCTACATCCACATCTACAACTACATGGATACTCTGCAAATCACATTTAAGTGCCTGGCAGAGGGTTCATCGAACCATATTCACAATTCTCTATTATTTCAATCTCGTAAGGCGCGCGGAAAGAATGAACACCTATATTTTTCCGTACGAGCCCTGATTTCCCTTATTTTATCGTGGTGATCGTTCCTCCCTATCTAGGTCGGTATCAACAAGATATTTTCGCATTCGGAGGAGACAGTTGGTGATTGGAATTTCGTGAGAAGGTTCCGTTGCAACGAAAAACGACTTTCTTTTAGTGATGTCCCGCCCAAATCCTGTATCATTTCTGTGACACTCTCTCCCATATTTCGAGATAGTACAAAAAGTGCTGCCTTTCTTTGAACTTTCCCGATGCACTCCGTCAGTCCTATCTGGAAAGGGTCCCACACCGCGTAGCAGTATTCTAAAAGAGGATGGACAAGCGTAGTGTAGGCAGTCTCCTTAGTAGATCTGTTGCATTTTCTAAATGTCATGCCACTAAAACGCAGTCTTTGATTAGCCTTCCCCACAACATTTTCTGTGTGTTACTTCCAATTTAAGTTGTTCGTAATTGTAATACCTAGGTATTTAGTTGAATTTACGGCTTTCAGATTAGACTGATTTATCGTGTGATCGAAGTTTAACGAGTTCCTTTTAGCATTCATGTGGATGAACTCACACTTTCCGTTATTTAGGGGCAACTGCCACTTTTCGCACCATTCAGATATCTTTTCTAAATCGTTTAGCAGTTTGTTTTGATCTTCTGATGACTTTAGTAGCCGATAAACGACAGCGTCTTGTGCAAACAACCGAAGACGGCTGCTCAGATTGTCTCCCGAACCGTTTATATAGATAAGGAACAGCAAAGGGCCTATAACACTACTTCGGGGAACGCCAGAAATCACTTCTGTTTTACTCGATGACTTTCCGTCAATTACAACGAACTGTGACCTCTCTGACAGGAAATCACAAATCCAATCACATATCTCAGACGACATTCCATAAGCACGCAATTTCACTACGACCGCTTGTGTGGCACAGTTTCAAAAGCCTTCCGAAAATACGGAATCGATCTGAAATCCCTTGTCAATAGCACTCAGCATTTCATGTGAATAAATAGCTAGTTGTGTTTCACAGGAACGATGTTTTCTAAACCCATGTTGACTTTGTGTCAATAGACCATTTTCTTCGAGGTAATTCGAAGATAATATATTTTCCAAAATCCTGCTGCATATCGACGTTAACGATGTGGGCCTGTAATTTAGCGGATTACTCCTACTACCTTTCTTGAATATTGGTGTGACCTGTGCAACTTTCCAGTCTTTGGGTACGGATCTTTCGTCAAGCGACCGGTTGTATATGATTGTTAAGTACGGAGCTAATACTTCGCAGATATTCACAGGCGCCTGCAGAATGTCTACGGAGAACTGGCAGTGAACAAAAGTACGGTGAGCCATTGGGCGTGTTGTCTGTCATCACTGCAACAAGGTCGCGCAAACTTGTCGGATCTCCCGCGTTCCGAACAGCCGCACACAGCTGTGCGTCCTGCAGTGTTCGAATGTACGGACACTCTCATTTGAGGTGATCGACGGATCACAATCGAGCATCTCGCTGCTCGACTGGACGTCTCTGTTGGTAGTGCTGACACACGCGTCCACTAGTCGGGGTAATCAAAGGTGTATGCCTGCTGGGCTCATCTGCGGACTAACAGACCATGAAGCGCAACGGGAGATCGTCCGTGCGGAGTTGCTGGTGCGTTACGAGGCAGTGCGTGACAATTTTTTGTCGAACATTTTCACAGTCGATGATACTTGGCTTCATAACTTAGGAACGGAAACAAAATGGCAATCGATGGAGTGGCGCCGCACCAACTCTCCTCCAAAGTTGGAAGTCGCACCTTTGTACTACCCTCAAGAACCTGAAGAAAAGACTTTACGCCACAAAAATGAAAACGATCATCTCCTTCGCCATGACAAGTCAAGCCCGTACACAAGTCTGCGCACAGGAGAGGAGCTAACAAAACTTCATTGGACCGTTCTTCCTCATCCACCTAACAGCCCGGATGTCCCACGTTCCGACTTCCATCTGTTTGGCCCAATGAAGAACTAGTACGTGCATGATGGGGACGCTATAAATGCAGCAGACTTTACCTCTGACGTCGCATAGTAGAGTGGTGCCATAGGGGCATAAAGGCCCTCCCAGTTAAATGGCGTGAGGCCATTCGTATTGAACAGATATTACGTTGAAAAATAGGGGTTGGTAGCCAAATGTGTGGGAAATAATACGGTGTATTGGAACCCTGAATAAAACCAACCTGCTTTCATAAAAAGAAATGTGTTGCATTACTTAATGAATGCCCCTCCTACAAGACCTCTATCCCTTAACGGGTCGTGCTATACGTCCAGATACTTGCGCAGTGAAGGTCTCCTCCTCTTGTTCTCGGATCGGTGATAATCGATTTCTCAAACGAAGCGTGTGTACACAACAGTTACTGTGAAGTTGTATTTGACCTCGGCTTTGGTTGTTGTTCGGAGCGGATAACCACGCCTTCTTCGGAACACACTAAAACTACAATGTTGGACCATGCCTCTTTTGTCAGTTTGTAGTTTTAGTATGTTACGAAGAAGGCCTGGTTATCCCCGCCGAAACCTAGGTCAACATCCGGTTTCAATTTGCAACCGAGGCGGATTCTTTATACTCATTAAAGGCAAGATTCATCTACAGCGACCCTTCGAAGAATTAAGATGGATGTGGTTGTGCTTACTGCGAGAGCAGCTGCCATGGAACGTATATCAAGCTCCCTAATGAACTCATGATTACAGCGGTTGAGTTTCTGGCTCTTCTTCGATCCGTTCGAATACGCCGGGAAGCACTTGTTTTCTAAGTTCGTTATCCTTTCTGGTTCCAGATCAGCACTGGAACTATCCAGACATCCGGACGGTGGACGATGCAGCAATTCAATGGTATATTACATAATGAATCTGATGTTTCAAATCACAAATAGGAATCAGGAATTACCAAATGCTGCGTAAAATCGCATTATGGCCAAGCAATGAAACGTAGACAAGCTAGCCAAATCAGCGTTTTATGGCAGAGAGATCTCTTGAACGTTATTAAATTGTCAATCAGGCACAGGATAGCAAGATACATCCAAATACAAAGGCGAAGATAATGCCAAAGTGAAGCCGATGCTCATCCCTAGCCTTTGACACGAGAAACATCGATGCTCATGACAAGCAATGCTGCATAAAATCACCGCAGAAGTCAATGAGGGACGTACGAAGAACGTACACTACTGGCCATTAAAATTGCTACACCAAGAAGAATTGCAGGTGATAATCGGGTATTCATTGGACAAATATATTGTACCAGAACCGACATGTGATTACATTTTCACGCACTTTGGGTGCATTGATCCTGAGAAATCAGTACTCAGAACAAGCACCACTGGCCATAATAACGACCTTGATACGCCTGGGCATTGAGTCAAACAGAGCTTGGATGGCGTGTACAGGTACAGCTGCTCATGCAGCTTCAACACGATACCACAGTTCATCAAGAGTAGTGACTGGCGTATTGTGACGAGCCAGTTGCTCGGCCACCATTGACCAGGAGTTTTCAATTCGTGAGAGATCGGGAGATGTGCTGGCCAGGGCAGCAGTCGAACAATTTCTGTATCCAGAAAGGCCCGTACAGGAACTGCAACATGCGGTCGTGCATTATCCTGCTGACATGTAGGGTTTCGCAGTGATCCAATAAAGGGTAGAGCCACGGGTCGTAACACATCTGAAATGTAACGTCCACTGTTCAAAGTGCCGTTAATGCGAAGAGGAGGTGACCGAGACGTGTAACCAATGGCAACGCATACCATCAGGCCAGGTGATACGCCAGTATGGCGATGACAAATACACGCTTCCAAAGTGCGTTGCGCGCGATCTCGCCAAACACGGATGCGACCATCATGATGCTGTAAACAGAACCTGGATTCATCCGAAAAAATGACGTTTTGCCATTCGTGCACCCAGGTTCGTCGTTGAATTCACCATCGCATGCACTCCTGTCTGTGATGCAGCGTCAAGGGTAACCGCAGCCATGGTCTCCGAGCTGATAGTCCATGCTGCTGCAAACGTCGTCGAACTGTTCGTACAGATGGTTGTTGTCTTGTAACCGTCCCCATCTGTTGACTCAGGGATCGAGACGTGGCTGCACGATCCGTTACAGCCATGCGGATAAGATGCCTGTCACGAAACTATAAGGCGCCTCACATGCAAGCACGACTGTTACAGGAAGTATCTATTTCGTACTGGTCTGGTTCCATCCCCATTTTGCGTATGTGGTGAAGAGGAGGGTGTCAGTCACATGCACGAACACATACAACGCTACAATGTCGAGTCACCACCGGATGCCGTTTGCCGATGTGTGTCACCGTGATGCTCCGCTTGAAAGACTTGAGAATTTTTTATGCCGTTTTGTTGGAAGAGCAGACCAACTACGAATACGGTTCTCCGGGATTTTTTCTCTATGATGATGTGTAATGTATTAAATCCAATGTGCAAGTCGTTCTTCAATGTGTTAAACATTACCGTGAGGTGACGAAAGTCATGAGATCCCTCCTGCCGGGCCTGCTTGTGCCTGCTGTAGTGCATCATCTCGACGTGGCACAGACTCAACAAGTCGTTGGAAGTCCTAGGCAGAAGCACTGAGCCATGCTGCCTCTATAGTCGTCTATAATTGCGAAAGTGTTGCCTGTGCAGGATTTTGTGCACCAACTGACCTCTGTGGTATGTCTCATAAATGTTCAATGGGATTCATATCGGGCGATCAGGGTAGCCAAATCATTTGCTCCAATTTCCCAGCATGTTGTTCAAACCAGTCGCGAACAATTGTGGCCCAGTGACACGGGGTACTGTCCTGAAGTCTATGAATGGCTGGAAGTGGTCTGCAAGTAGTCGAATATAACCATTTCCAGTCAATGATCGGTTCTGTTGGACCAGAGGACCCAATCCACACCATGTAGACACAGCCTACGCCGTTACGGCGCCACCCCCAGCTTGGACAGTGCCTTGAGTAAAAATCTCTCGGTGTACATGCCGCGTCAAATCAGGATAAATCTCCAAGCTTTCGACCACTACCTCCATGGTCGTCGTCAGGGCTAAAACTGTCTGTCGTGAACTAGCGAGGTTCCCACTTTTATATGCAAAGGACGGCTTCTGATTGGCTGGAATACGTCAGCGATATGGCGCGTAGCGAAGTGGTGCCCTCTACTTCCATAGATGTAGTTGCTATCCCGCGTTGCTTGCAGCGCCATCAGGAGGTAAAGTGCAAGAAGTTCTTCTCTGCGATTTTTCTTTATCCAGTGCACTCTTTCCAAGTGTTGCTAAGTGCATAGCCGTTGTCTCTATTAAAGTTATTATCGCTAAGTCTAATTTCGACTGCTTCCCGGATCACAGAGTCCCAGTAATTCTATGTGTGGGCTATTACTCTGGATTCTTCAAATAAAATCTTATGCTTGTTAAGCAGCCTATGTTCAGCCACCGCTGATTTTTCCAAATACCTGTATTTCAGGTGGCGTTGGTGCTCGGTGCAGCGGTCGGCAACGGTTCTTACAGACTAGCCCACGTAATTCTTGCCGCATTCGCAAGGAATAGTATAAATTCGCGGCGCTCTTAAGCCGAGACTATCTTTGACTGGTCTCAACATTTCCTTAATTTTCCTAGGTGGTCGGAAAACTGGTTTTATTCCTTGCCTCTTCAGGACTCTGGCTATCTTGCTCGTTGTAGCACCGCAAAAAGGAAGCCGCGCTATGTGTAGGTCCTCTTCTTGTATGTGGCCGGCATCGTGTCTTACTTTCTTGGACAATACTGATTTAATTTCACCGGCAGAATAACCATTCCTCTTGAAAACAGTCGTCAAATGGTTAATCTCGGGACCGAGGTGGTCCTTGTCAGAAATAGTCCTGGCTCTGTGTACTAAAGTATTCAGCATAGCTCTCTTCTGAGACGGATGATGGAAGCTATGGTTATGCAGATATAAGTCTGTATGGGTTGGCTTCCTGTACACAGAATGGCCCAGTTGTCCATCCGCCTTTCGCTCTACCAACACATCTAAAAAAGGTAACTTCCCTTCCTTCTCTACCTCCAATGTAAATTTTATGTTTGGATGTACACCATTCAGATGTTCGACGAACTGCTGCAGCGTGTCGCTGCCGTGTGGCCAGATTAAAAAAGTATCGTCGACGTATCTGTAGAAGCATGATGGGCGGAGGTGAGCACTGCTCAGGGCTCGTTCTTCAAAGTCCTCCATGAAAAAATTCGCTATTGCTGGTGACAGTGGCGAACCCATGGCTGTTCCATCCGTCATTTCACAATAATTTCCACTGTATAATAAATAAGTGGTCGTCAAGCTATGCCGGAACAACTTCAAAATTTCTGAGGAGAAATGAGCAGCCAACAGTTGTAATGTGTCATCCACAGGTACTTTGATGAACAGAGAAACCACGTCGAGGCTGACCATGATATCACTTGGGCCTATCTTCATCTGTTTTATGATATCAACAAACATTTTTGAATTTTTAATATGATGTGGGCAGTGACCAACTATAGGCGTCAACAGTTTAGTTAAGTGCTTTGCAAGCTTGTACGTAGGAGAGCCAATAGCGCTAACAATCGGTCTCAACGGGACGTTCTCCTTATGAACCTTTGGCAAACCGTACAGTCTTGGTGGCCTAGGTGCTCTCGGCCGTAACTTCTTCACCAGTTCGTCGGAGAGGCCAGAGTTTTTTAGTAGCTCCCTTGTCTTCCTGCTGAGCGCCGATATGGGATCCCGTCTGAGAACCCGGTATGTGCTGTCCTCCAGTAATAATCCAACTTTCTTATGGTAATCTGTAGCATTGAGGATTACCGTGGCGTTCCCCTTGTCAGCAGGTAAAACAACTAGATCTTCATCCTTCTGCAACAATTTCAGTCCTTGTCTCTCCTCTCTGCTGATGTTTGACTTAGGCGGCTTGGATGTCGCTAAAATCCGGCTAGTAGCAAGCCTTACGTCATCCGCTGCTTCTTGAGGAAGATGACGAACTGCTTGTTCCACTCCACTAATGATCTCAACCACCGGTAACTTACGTGGAGCTGGGGCAAAGTTCAATCCTTTACTGAGAGCCGAGATGGTAGCTTCATCAAGTTCCTTGTCAGAGAAGTTGATAACAGTGCGCTGAAGGCCGTTGGACCCAGTAGTTCCTTGATCACGGTTAAGCCGCTCAAATTTATCTGCCTGTTTCGCCGTAGTCCTGCTTAAATTGGCACGTTGGTGTGCCGCCAAAGTCATATCCACCCATTCCCAGTCGAATGGTGAGAGGACTTCGGCCAGAAATAAATAGCAACTAAATAACAGGCGAGCGTTCATGTCTAGTTCATACCTGGTATGACGTATCCGCTCCTTCACAATAGCATGGCTGGTCTTTCGTAAAATTCTGTTTACTGCAGCGCTTCTGATGTGGTGTTTGACGACTGCAAACTTCGGTACTACCTCCTTGTCACGACAGCGTTGTAAAAAAGCCAGATTGCTCAGCAACTGAGACTGTTTCAGGCGCAGCTTCTCCAGGTGACGAACGCTGCGCGCCATATCCTCCCCATAGAGGAAACTAATATGGCTACGAAGTCTTTCGCGACGTATTTCTTGAGTAAAAATCTCTCGGTGTACATGCCGCGTCAAATCAGGATAAATCTCCAAGCTTTCGACCACTACCTCCATGGTCGTCGTCAGGGCTAAAACTGACTGTCGTGAACTAGCGAGGTTCCCACTTTTATATGCAAAGGACGGCTTCTGATTGGCTGGAATACGTCAGCGATATGGCGCGTAGCGAAGTGGTGCCCTCTGCTTCCATAGATGTAGTTGCTATCCCGCGTTGCTTGCAGTGCCATCCCTTGAATCAGGAGGTAAAGTGCGAGAAGGTTTTCTCTGCGATTTTTCTTTATCCAGTGCACTCTTCCAAGTGGATGCTATGATATGCAAGTGATTCAGAAAATTAACACAAGGTTGGCGACACGTACAATGTGCTGGCTTGAGCAAAGTTTCCAACCGATTTCTCATACACAAACAGCAGTTGACCGGCGTTGCCCGGTGAAACGTTGTTGTGACGCCTCGTGTAAGAAGGAGAAATGGGTACCATCATGCTTCCAACTTTGATAAAGGTCGGATTGTATCCTATCGCGATTGCGGTTTATCGTATCGCGACATTGCTCCTAGCGCTGGTCGAGATCCAATGACTGTTGGCAGAATATGGAATCGGTGGGTTCAGGAGGGTAATACGGAACGCCGTGCTGGATCCCAACGGCCTCGTATCACTAGCAGTCGAGATGACAGACATCTTATCCGCATGGCTGTAACGGATCGTGCAGTCACGTCTCGATCACTGGGTCAACAGATGGGGACGTTTGCAAGACAACAAAAATCTGCACGAACAGTTCGACGGCGTTTGCAGCAGCACGGACTATCAGCTCGGAGACCATGGCTGCGGTTACCCTTGACGCTGCATCACAGACAGGAGTGCCTGCGATGGTGTATTCAACGGCGAACCTGGGTGCACGAATGACAAAACGTCATTTTTTCGGATGAATCCAGGTTCTGTTTACAGCATCATGATGGTCGCTTCCGTGTTTGGCGATATCGCGGTGAACGCATATTGGAAGCGTGTATTCGTCATCGCCACACTGGCGTATCATCCGGCGTGATGGTATGGAGTGCCATTGGTTACACGTCTCGGTCACCTCGTGTTCGTATTGACGGCACTTTGAACAGTGGACGTTACATTTCAGTTGTGTTACGACCCGTGGCTCTACCCTCCATTGGATCCCTGCGAAACCCTACATTTCAGCAGGATAATGCACGACCGCATGTTGCAGGTCCTGTACGGGCCTTTCTGGATACAGAAATTGTTCGACTGCTGCCCTGGCCAGCACATCTCCCGATCTCTCACCAATTGAAAACGCCTGGTCAATGGTGGCCGAGCAACTGGCTCGTCACATTACGACAGTCACTACTCTTGATGAATTGTGGTATCATGTTGAAGCTGCATGAGCAGCTGTACCTGTACACGCCATCCAAGCTCTGTTTGACTCAATGCCCAGGCGTATGAAGGTCTTTATTACGGCCAGTGGTGCTTGTTCTGAGTACTGATTTCTTAGGATCTATGCACCCAAAGTGCGTGAAAATGTAATCACATGTCAGTTCTAGTACAATATATTTGTCCAATGAATACCTGATTATCATCTGCATTTCTTCTTGGTGTAGCAATTTTAATGGCCAGTAGTGTACGTTAATCGTACGTCCCTCATTGACTTCTGCGGTGATTTTATGCAGCATTGCTTGTCTGTTACATGTACATCTACATCTACATAATTAGTTCACAAGCCACCGTACGGTGCGTGGCGGAGGGTACGCTAGTCATTTCGTTTCCTGTTCCTCTGGTAAATAGAGTGAGGGAAAAACGACTGTCTACATGCCTCTGTATTAGTCCTAATTTCTCGTATCTTATCATCTTGGTCCTTATGCGCAATGTATGTTGGCGCCAGTAGAATCGTTCGGCACTTAGCTTCAAATGCCAGTTCTCTAAATTTTCTCAACAGTGTTAGCACTGACAATCCTATGCAGACGGCACTGCTCGGTCGTTAAGTGAAGACCGCCGGCCTCAAATTTGGTATTCTAGGCATACTCTTGAGACTGTGGACCTCGGAATACTGCATTTTCTGACAATTTCCGAAATGGAATATCCCATACGCCTAGCTATAAATACCACTGCGCGTTCGAAGTCTGTTAATTCCCGTGGTGCATCCATAACCACGCCGGGAACCTTGTCACGTGAATCACCTGAGCACAAACGACAGCTACGTCAATGAACTGCACTTTTAGATCTTGTGTACGCGATACTGCTTCCATCTGTGTATGTGCACATCGCTATTGTCACCTCGAAGTATATTTGTAATGAAGGCTATATGAGTCCTGCTCAGAGGCCAGAATAAGAAAAAGAAGTGAAAGCAGCTGTAACAAAGGTCTCTGTATTGACAGGCTGTCTGGTGCCCCAAACGTCGGCCTTCTATCCACGTGGATACTTGTCCTGCTGGAAACAAGCTCATTTGCTGACTCACGGCACGTGATGAGGCTGTAGGATCCTGCATGGCTGACCAAACTACAAGTCTGTCCTTTCGGGCGCTAGTCATATGGGGCCATTTAGATCCTGCATAGTGTTGAGTACAGCCCTCTGGAACCTGTCAGTTCGTCCACCTCGGTAGCTGCGCAGTTAGCTCGGTGGGCTGTTATCCGAGGGGGCCAGGGTTCGAGTCCCGGCTTTCAGCGCTCAGGGGCTGGGTGTTGCACTGTCCTGCCATTCGTATCGTCATGATCGACATTCTACTCTCTACCCCCGGTAGCTGAGTGGTCAGCGCCAGAATGTCAATCCTCGGGGCCCGGGTTCGATTCCCGACTGGGTCGGAGATTTTCTCCGCTCAGGGACTGGGTGTTGTGTTGTCCTAATCATCATCATTTCATCCCCATCGACGCGCAAGTCGCCGAAGTGGCGTCAAATAGAAAGACTTGCACCTGGGGAACGGTCTACCCGACGGGAGGCCCTAGTCACACGACATTTATTTACATACTACTGTTGAGATGGGTGTATAAGCGCGTCCCGAAAGCCAATGAATTTAAAAGCGAATTATAATAAACAAACCCGTCGGTCCCATAGTTGTGGGGTGTCGAGAAGTGAGGACAACTCAGTCTGCACGGGCCGCTTTCCTCGAGCTGTCGAATTCCGGCACTTGCTGGTAGACATTCCTACGTCTTACGGGAGACACAACATCATATTCTCACAAATAATGAACCTTTGAATGCGATTACTGAATCAGAAACCTGCTGCATAATGTATACGGGGTTAGTCCTAACCACTTAGCGCGGTAACACTGAACAGCTGATCTTTTACCCATCCAAGTGTGTTCTCCATTTCATGACTTAACGTTTAATGCATGGCGCTTTCTTGACGTTGCAGTTTTAATTAGCAGCAGTGTAGCTGCGCAGAAATTTACCAGTCAACCCCAGATTGAAACTGGTAATCTGAAGTTTACTAAGGGAATCTGTAGACCGTGCGCTTCTTAACCGATTGTCACAACGTTATTGGAGATGTTAGAGAACAGTGCATTATTAGCAGCCTTAGCAGTAGAGTAATTGGCGATTCGTGCGGCCTTGTGCAGTGGAGGGCGATACGGTAGATGTCTTCCTCCTCAGCACAAACACAAACAGACAACGGGGACTGATGTCAACCGATGCTATGCAGGAGACTTTCAGAAGCAGTAGGTGCAAAATGGCTCTGAGCACTATTCGACTTAACATCTGAGGTCATCAGTCCCCTAGAAATTAGAACTAATTAAACCTAACTCACCTAAGGACATCACACACATCAATGCCCGAGTCTGGTTCGAACCTGCGACCGTACCGGTCGCGCGGTTCCAGACTGAAGCGCCTTGAGCCGCTCGGCCACTCCGGCCGGCAGAAGCAGTAGGGATCGATTCTTTGGCGTGGGTTGTAGGTTCTGAAGCTGAAGGTTGGCATTCGACAACCAACGAACTGATAGCAAATGGTGTGTTTGTGTGAGAGCAACTAACGGAGATCCGTTCATTGCACAACAAACGCAGTGTATGTGAAAACTGTTCGTACAAACTTGTAGGACTTGTAGAGATGACAGAGCGAGGTGGCGCAGTGGTTAGACACTGGACTCGCATTCGGGAGGACGACGGTTCAATCCCGCGTCCGGCCATCCTGATTTAGGTTTTCCGTGATTTCCCTAAATCGCTCCAGGCAAATGCCGGGATGGTTCCTTTGAAAGGGCACGGCCGATTTCCTTCCCAATCCTTCCCTAATCCGATGAAACTGATGACCACGCTGTCTGGTGTCCTTCCCCAAAGCAACCCCAACCCAACTTGTAGAGATGAGTGAGTGCTTAATTTCTTGAACAGGAGTCCATGTCCGGAAACGTACCGTTTCCATTCCAAGACGTTTTAAATTCAGACGTGTAACGCGTCTACATCTGCTGTGGGAAAGAGAAAAGTCTGAGAGTTTCTTGTCCCGGTATGCAATCGGGTAGACAATATGACGTGTGCTACGTCACAGGGTCACGTGATTTTATAGCGCATCACTATGCTGGGTTCCTTTTTCTTTTGCAACAATGTAAACACGTAATGTTTACGAGTTAATACAAACAAATGTGCTGAAGCAATACATGGATGTTTCCTTATGTTTTCTTTAGAATTTTTACCTATTAATTGCACTTCGTCACACCTAATTCAGTTCCCCATGCAGAAGTGCGTGAGTTAAACATCTGAAATGAATTCGTCGTAGAACGAAAACGGTACTTTTTCTGACATGGGTCCCTGTTCAGAATATTATGTACCTACTCCCCTCTACAAGTCCTAAAGGTTTTTATCGTGAATTTTCAAACATCCCGCGTTTACTGCGTAATGAACGGATCCGCGTTATTTGCTCAAACAAAAACACGCCATTCCTGTAAAGCAAATTTCAGAACACCCTGTATATGTATATTTTACGTATGATGTAGCTGCAGATTCAAAATGCCAATTGCAAATTATGTGCTACACTATTTGTGACAAAGTATAAAAAAGGAACTGTCAAAATGTTTCATTAATGTTTTTTTAAATAATTTTGTATCAAAGCCTTGCCCAAAGCTAAAGACTCTGGACAAACATCCCTAAATGAGGCCTGCGACAGTGAAGTTACCATACTATGTACGAATCAGTATATTATGTTCCTAGTGGCTACGGCCAACTGAAGACGATGATTATGCTTCCGGATAGAATATACCGAAAAAAGTTGATACACGTTTTATGAATGGAAGGCATTTTCTTACAAGGGCAGACACTAGCCACCTGTCTTTTTTTTGTGGCATCTGTAAAATACGAGGCGCCTGTGTGGGTTCCACAACTTGTATCTGAGTGACTAATTAATTAACCTTCCATCTTGTCGTCGGTAGTTTTGCATGCTGCAGTACACGTTTTGCTGTTTCAGAGGAGTATCTCATCTCGTGCTTCAGTGGCTGTATAAGGCAAAATTAATTTACACTAATTAATTAGGAAATACGATATCACGCACCGTCATACTGTCGCTTGCAGCAGAGGTTTGTTCCGACTTGACCAGAGATGCACGTGGCAATCCTCACTGCTGCTCGCCTTTGAAGTTACAAGATGAACACTTCAGTAATTCACACCTGCGCAAGTCGTCTGCTCCTCACAGACGGTAAAAGGGAAGAAAGTTTCGATTAGAGGTTTCATCTGGAAGAATCTTTCTCGCAGTTCTAAAGGTTTTTCCTTTGTTACAAGTTGTAATAGGGAAATTGTCTCTGATATACGAGGTTGTTCTGAAAAGTAATGCCTCCGATTTTTTATTGTGAAAGCTGTTGCAGCTTTTTAAATAAAACAAACGTTATTAACGTTCTACATCTCTATTCTTCATGTATACACATTTATTTGTCAACATAGTCACCCTGGCGACGAACAGATTTCTCCCAGCGAGAGACCAGTAGATCGGTTACTGCTTCTATAATGGAAGGCAATCAAGATTTAGGTGAGTTACAGTCGGCGCACGAGGACAGGACATAGCATCTCCGAAGCATCGATGAAGTGGGGATTTTCGCTTACAACCATTTCACGAGTGTACCGTGAATATCAGGAATCTGGTAAAACATCAAATCTCCGACATCGCTGCGGCCGGGAAAACGTCCTCCAAGAACGGGACCAACAACGACTGAAGAAAACCGTTCAATGTGAGAGAAAATTAGTACAGATTTCAATGCTGGGCCATTAACAAGTGTCAGCGTGCGAACCATTCAACGAAACATCATCGATATGAGTTTCGGAGCTGAAGGCCACTTGTGTACCCTTGATGGTTGCACGACACAAAGCTTTACGCCTCGCCTGGGCCCGTCAACACCGACATTGGACTGTTGATGACTGGAAACATGTTGCCTGGTCGGACGAGTCTCGTTTCAAATAGTATCGAGCGAATGGACCTGTACGAGTGTGAAGACAACGTCATGAAACCATGGACGCTGCATGCCAGCAGGGGACTGTTCAAGCTGGTGGAGGCTTTGTAACGGTGTGTGGCGTGGCAGTTGGAGTGATACGGGACCCCTGATAAGTCTAGATACGACTGTGACAGGTGACACGTTCGTAAGCATCCTGTATGATCACCTGCATCCATTCATGTCCATTGTGAATTCCGACGGACTTGGGCAATTCCAGCAGGACAATGCGACACCCCACGCGCCCAGAATTGATACAGAGTGGCCCCAGGAACACTCTTCTGAGTTTAAACACTTTCGCTGGCCACCTAAATCCGCAGACATGAACACCATTGAGGATATCTGGGATGCCTTGAAACGTGCTGTTCAGAAGAGATCTCCACTACCTCGTACTCTTATGGATTTATGGACAACTCTGCAGGATTCATGCCGGCTGGTGTGGGCGAGCGTTTCTAGGCGCTTCAGTCTGAAACCGCGCGACTGCTACGGTCGCACGTTCGAATCCTGGCTCGGGCATGGATGTGTGTGATGTCCTTAGGTTAGGTTTAAGTAGTTCTAAGTCTCGGGGACTGATGACCTCAGATGTTAAGTCCCATAGTACTCAGAGTCATTTGAACCATTTTTTGCAGGATTCATGGTATCAGTTCCTTCCAGCACTTCTTCAGACTGTAGTCGAGTCCATGCGACGTCGTGTTGCATCAATTCTGCGTGCGCGTTGGGGTCATACACAATATTAGGCAGGTGTACCATTTTGTTTGGCTCTTCAGTGTATGACAGTGAACCCAAGGCGCCAGATTATTGCAGATGCCACAGCGTTCTTGCGTGTCTGGTATTGTCACGCTAAAGGAAATGGTGCTCCATGTGTGGACGAACTGTTCGAATTCGTGCTGTCAGTTATCTGAGGATCTTCACGAACCGACACAGATACTCCATGACGTTGCGCACTACAGTTCGGATTCGTCTACCGCCACACGGTTGCAACTTGCGGCAGCGAAGCG
The DNA here is from genome assembly GCF_023864345.2 of Schistocerca serialis cubense. Classification (NCBI taxonomy): domain Eukaryota; kingdom Metazoa; phylum Arthropoda; class Insecta; order Orthoptera; family Acrididae; genus Schistocerca; species Schistocerca serialis. The sequence continues at coordinate 764,262,738 of NC_064642.1, read as the reverse complement.
TGAAAGTCAATCTAGTAATGTGCACTACATGTAATACCGCAACCGAGATTGAGAACAGAATAAAAAATTCGGAGACATTACTTTTCAGCACTCCCTCATACACTGAGTCATCAAAATTAATGAGAAATTCATGGCCTGTGAACGAGCTTCTCGGCAATGGTGAACTTAGTAGCTTGCTGGTGCGCTACTGTCGTGAGCGTCTATGAAAAGTGTGGTGTCACCGCCAGACACCACACTTGCTAGGTGGTAGCTTAAATCGGCCGCGGTCCATTTAGTACATGTCGGACCCGCGTGTCGCCACTGTGTGATCGCAGACCGGGCGCCACCACAAGGCAGGTCTCGAGATACGGACTAGCACTCGTCCCAGTTGTACGGACGACATTGCTAGCGACTACACGGACGAAGCATCGCTCATTAGCCGAGCAGATAGTTAGCATGCATTGCTCATTAGCCGAGCAGACAGTTAGAATAGCCTTCAGCTAAGTCCATGGCTACGACCTAGCAAGGCGCCATTTGTAACATTGCATGTACCTCAAGATAGAGTCTCACTTGTATCGCCAAGAACGTTGTAAACCAATGAAGATATAAAAGTTAAGTGTTCTAGTAGTTACATACTTTTCTTTATAACATTAATAAGTATCCTGTTTCAGACCTCTGTCTAGCCTACTTAAGTACGCGTGCCTTTCGGCTACTTCAGTGTGGCGTAGCTGTCTTGTTACGCCACAACAAAAAGTAGCTGGAGGACTGTAGAACCACGAGAATACGACAAGGTATTGCACGTCCAAGTCTGATCACAGAAATAGGTAGTCGGAAGCTTGCCCGCTCTCGAAAGTATGATAGGCAGCAATATGTAGCGGATCCGACGACAGAGTCCAGCGCATGTGCAGGTACTTCTGCTTCGCAGCACACTGTTCAGCGCACACTGACAAACAGAGTTGAACCGTGATTTATTTTCAAAGAATATTCTTAAGAATTTATTTTATTTACTAGTGATTCATCAAGAACATTAACACATTTAATCACACTATGTAAGCATGGAAGTAGTTGCCAGGGAGTAACTGATGAAATCGTAACCAAATTCCTTTTAACAAATGGGAATTTTATTCACTTTAATAGTGCCTAAAAGCATTTTTTAAAAGAAACAGATTTAAAATTATAATCAGAAAGCACCCTCTAAATATCAAAGTTACAATTTACTCACAGGCAGAAAGAAACAAGCGTTGACTGTATGAGCTTTCGGGCAGAGAACCTTCCCACTCCCTTTTGACCCGGCCGTAGTTACGGCCGCCCACAACAGCCTCTGAAAGACTACACTGGTGCAAATGTGCAACACACCAGATTACTTTAAACCAAGAGTTTTATCAATTTACACCAGCACACAAACCATGTACCCTCCGTAGGAGGGATGGAAATCGTACAAAACACTAACAATTAAAATATTAACCTTGCCACCGAAGGTGCAACTTGATTTTAACTTCTAAGAAAAGTCTTACGGTGAAAGTGTGGCAACTTTATATACTAAAATGATCATTTAAATAAAAGCCCATGAAATGTAATCTTATATAAAATTCTACAAGGTTGGCCAAACAATAGTTACGATGCTCTACAGCACACAGATACCACCTCTCAAGATCATAGGCAATAATACCAAAGTTTCCAAAGATCAAAACATATTTCAGGTATTAGGCCGTTGCACTCCAAGCAATAAATTCGTTAACACACCAAATCCGACAAACATGACAAAATGGTTCAAATGGCTCTGAGCACTATGGGACTCAACTGCTGTGGTCGTAAGTCCCCTAGAACTTAGAACTACTTAAACCTAACTAACCTAAGGACATCACACACATCCATGCCCGAGGCAGGATTCTAACCTGCGACCGTAGCGGTCGTGCGGTTCCAGACTGCAGCGCCTTTAACCGCTCGGTCACTCCGGCCGGCGACAAACATGACAGAGGCAGCTACTAACGTACGGTAGATTGATAGGGAGATTACCGAACAACCCGAACCGCAGGTTGCTGTAACCCGCCCCTACTCCACTAGGGAAAAAACGGACCACCCAATTTATAAACAACCACCTTCCCGTGGGTGGGCAAACGGCGAAGAATGGTGGGACGACCCCAAAGCAAAACGGCTGGTGACCTCACCAAGAAAACAAGTAGAATTTAACAAGAGTAAATCAAACAACATATCATCGATAGCAAACTGAGATTTCTCGATAAGACTTGGCGCAGCACCCCCAAATCGCTCTCCCGAACCGTCCGCTGCCAGCCGCTTCAACGGACGCAGGAAGGCGCGCCGATCTCCCGTCTCACGGGACAAGTCATCTTGTGTCTCGGTGCGCGACCGACCAACCGATCGATCCAACCGCCAATAGCCGTTGCCTGAGCAAACTCGAGCAGACTGGCGGCCTAACGCGCAGACTCAGATGCAGTAACTAAGCCCCAACCGGGCAACCACTCGCTGAGTTCTCTTACTGGCGGAGTGGAAAGACTCTCATTTCGCCGTCTTTAAGGGTTGAACCGACCGACAGACATACTAGCACTCCGAACGACAGACAGACACTAACTGCCTAACAAATGCGGACGAGAGACAGGCTAGCAAGCTGGGGACGAGAGACTGACCCACTGCCGAGCTCATAGCGCCCCTTAAATGCACGTGAACAGGCAACCTTTCCCCTTTCCCATCAGGAGAAGACACCAAAGGAACGGAGGGCGACTGCTTCACATAACGCGCTGCGGCGCGCTCTTCAAAAAAGCAGTTTTTACCACGGCTAAATAGTGTTTCTGCAGCAGGCCAGCTTTATATGTTATCCATGTTCACGAAATAAAATCGGCAATTACAATTGCAGTGGGTACTAGATCATCGAGATTCGGCAGTGGACGCGCAGGATTAGCCGAGCGGTCTAGGCGCTGCAGTCATGGACTGTGCGGCTGATCCCGGCGGTGGTTCGAGTCCTCCCTCGGGCATGTGTGTGTGTGTTTGTCCTTAGGGTAATTTAGGTTAAGTAGTGTGTAAGCTTAGGGACTGATGACCTTAGCAGTTACGTCCCATAAGATTTCACACACATTTGAACATTTGAACATTCGGCAGTGGATCAACGGAAACGTGTCGTCTGGTTGGGTAATCACGTTCCTTCTCACGTCAATTGTCGTGTCTGAATACGCCTTCATCCAGACGAATAGTTGCCAGAAACACGCACTGCGCCACAAACGCGGGGCGTTGGGGACAGTCTATTGCTATGGTGGGGGTCAGTCACCTGAGATTCCGTGTGAGCTCACTTAGCAGACGAAGGCCCCATGACAACTATGGACCACCTGCACTCCTAGGTGCCTGATGCCTCCTCCGACGCCGCTACCACGTTCCAGCAGAAAAACTGCACCTGTTATTGGGCCAAAATGGAAAGGACATACATCATGGAGGGATGCAGGTTACCTGCAATAATGCTCACATAGTCCACATTTGTCATGGCACCTTAAACTACTATCTCAGCTCGCATGGAAGCCCAGATGAAAGCCCCCCATACCATTATACTGTCACCAAAGGCCTGCATCCGTGGCGCAGTGTTGTTTCGAGCAGCCATTCGTCTGGGCTTTAGGAACGTGGTGGTGAGCTGATGCTGCTATCCGCCAGATCGGAGCCCAGAAATCAGTGGCTCCTAATTCACGGAAACTGCGTACACATCCGGTGTCATGCGTCTCCAGAAACCTAGCGAGCGCTTCTCGAATCCATTCATATAGAGTCGTTGCTGTAACGCGTATGATTGCTGATAATTTTAAAAATACTGGGAATCCGATATATCGATATTTAAATAGTATATTATTGACCTTCTCTATTGCGAGAAAAGAATCAATTTATTGACGCACCGACAAAAAACTATCGATGTACAGGCTTATAAGAACAGCGGCTGCACATGGTACATATACTGCCGGTTTTGGATATGTATATTTAAGTATTGATTTAACAATACCAGAGCGGAGATGCTGAGTCACGATAGGCACAAAGATTCACACACTCATAGCTTTCGGCCATTAAGTCTTTGTGAGCAGTAGACACACACACACTCACGCACACACACACTCACGCACACACACACTCACGCAAACGCAACTTGCACACACGTCTGCAGTCTCAGAGAGCTGAAACTACACTGTATTGTTACATTCTATCCTGGATTTTCCATTGTTTGATTAAGTATTGATTTATTATTAGATATTCTATACTTCAACAAGCTAGTTACCTGCTTATCCCCCTTAGAGCAAGAACTGAAAGGAAAGCCATGCACGTTCACGCTTGGGATAACCACTTCGCTAACAATGGTAACTGCATGTAAGTGGCACAATGAAAGGTGTCCGATGGGTATATCGTTCGGTTTCGTCACATACCGGGCTTGGCTGGAACACTCAGTGCCGACTTCCCTGTCTTTTGATTTCTGCAAACGCTACGGATCTAGCAGTTCTAGTGTCAAAATTGTGTGGTGAAGTTAAACGTTGCAGTTTGTATTTGTAGCGCCGAGCGCCGATTACGTCAGCATTTCCCCTCATACGTCTCCGCCCAACGCAAAACGCCAGTCTTGTCATTTTGATTGTTGTCACCTTTCTCAGCAGCTGTTTTTGAAGAAGGCCGATGTGAAGAAATAACACGCAAGTCGCGTTAAGAAATGTTTCTTAACGCAACTGTTGCATATTTCTTCACATGGGAAGCCTTCTTATTCCATTGACACCGCCACCATGCAATGCAGTTAGTCTTCTTCTTTGTCCCACCTGTATTTGTAGTCAAAGAGAAAGACGACATGTTCGGAACTCAAAAAGTAATAAGACTCCTTCCTTCACATAGGGAAACTAAAATTATGTTCTAATACAATTTCAAAAGAACAGTTTCATATTATTTTCCTAAAATTGCGAAAAAAATTTAATATAAAATAATAATATCGTCACTACATATTGCCATTTCGATATCGATGTACTGATACATCGCGAAAAAATATATCGCCGACATACACTCCTGGAAATGGAAAAAGAACACATTGACACCGGTGTGTCAGACCCACCATACTTGCTCCGGACACTGCGAGAGGGCTGTACAAGCAATGATCACACGCACGGCACAGCGGACACACCAGGAACCGCGGTGTTGGCCGTCGAATGGCGCTAGCTGCGCAGCATTTGTGCACCGCCGCCGTCAGTGTCAGCCAGTTTGCCGTGGCATACGGAGCTCCATCGCAGTCTTTAACACTGGTAGCATGCCGCGACAGCGTGGACGTGAACCGTATGTGCAGTTGACGGACTTTGAGCGAGGGCGTATAGTGGGCATGCGGGAGGCCGGGTGGACGTACCGCCGAATTGCTCAACACGTGGGGCGTGAGGTCTCCACAGTACATCGATGTTGTCGCCAGTGGTCGGCGGAAGGTGCACGTGCCCGTCGACCTGGGACCGGACCGCAGCGACGCACGGATGCACGCCAAGACCGTAGGATCCTACGCAGTGCCGTAGGGGACCGCACCGCCACTTCCCAGCAAATTAGGGACACTGTTGCTCCTGGGGTATCGGCGAGGACCATTCGCAACCGTCTCCATGAAGCTGGGCTACGGTCCCGCACACCGTTAGGCCGTCTTCCGCTCACGCCCCAACATCGTGCAGCCCGCCTCCAGTGGTGTCGCGACAGGCGTGAATGGAGGGACGAATGGAGACGTGTCGTCTTCAGCGATGAGAGTCGCTTCTGCCTTGGTGCCAATGATGGTCGTATGCGTGTTTGGCGCCGTGCAGGTGAGCGCCACAATCAGGACTGCATACGACCGAGGCACACAGGGCCAACACCCGGCATCATGGTGTGGGGAGCGATCTCCTACACTGGCCGTACACCACTGGTGATCGTCGAGGGGACACTGAATAGTGCACGGTACATCCAAACCGTCATCGAACCCATCGTTCTACCATTCCTAGACCGGCAAGGGAACTTGCTGTTCCAACAGGATAATGCACGTCCGCATGTATCCCGTGCCACCCAACGTGCTCTAGAAGGTGTAAGTCAGCTACCCTGGCCAGCAAGATCTCCGGATCTGTCCCCCATTGAGCATGTTTGGGACTGGATGAAGCGTCGTCTCACGCGGTCTGCACGTCCAGCACGAACGCTGGTCCAACTGAGGCGCCAGGTGGAAATGGCATGGCAAGCCGTTCCACAGGACTACATTCAGCATCTCTACGATCGTCTCCATGGGAGAATAGCAGCCTGCATCGCTGCGAAAGGTGGATATACACTGTACTAGTGCCGACATTGTGCTTACTCTGTTGCCTGTGTCTATGTGCCTGTGGTTCTGTCAGTGTGATCATGTGATGTATCTGACCCCAGGAATGTGTCAATAAAGTTTCCCCTTCCTGGGACAATGAATTCACGGTGTTCTTATTTCAATTTCCAGGAGTGTATATCGATATTTTGAAAAATGCAGTATCTCGATGTTTTATCAACAGCCCTAGTATCGTGTTCCAAAGGTAAAACAACACGCTGTTAAGTCCCTTTAAAGTCACTACCGCCATTAGAATGTTTTTATTTGCTGTGTTACATTTACACGATGATGATTTCGGCTTTAAAGTGCCATTATCAAGTGTTTTAATGTTGTACAGACACATTGACCCTTAGACAATGTGTCTAATAGTGTATTTAAATACGACAGTATGCCATCTTAGGCACTGTTTAACATTAAAACACTTGATAATGGCACTTTAAAGCGGAAATCATGATCGTGTAAATGTAACACTGCAAAAAAAAAAAAAAAAAAAAAAAAAAAACTCTAATGGCGGTACTGACTGTAAAGACATTTATTATGACTGTGCCCCCACATTATGAAAAAATTATTAAACGCTATTAAGTAGTTGATCATAATTTTTGGCTCATGAATGCACGTTCTTCAGTACACTCACATAAGTTGAGTCAGTGCCTATAGTGTTATTAGATGTCATTCCTGGCAACCGGATCCTTTCACCGACCTCCTAACTCATATTATACAATTGCTGAAAGATTGAAAGAAAACTTGAGTGTAATTTCAATATCCGACTCATAAAATTGTAGCTATCCATAATTGTGCTAAACGCTTTCTCTGAAAAGTATTTCAAGCAATTAGTTCATGAGCCCACTCGAACAGAAAACGGTTATGAGAACATACTTGACCTCTTAGCAACAAATAATCCTGAGCTAATACCGAGCATCAAAACGGATACGGGGGTTTCTAAACATAGGGTTGTTGAAGCGAGACCGAAAAATATATCTGTTCGAAGAAGCTTCCCGCCTTCCTGAGAGACTATCTGCACTCCTTCCAAATTAGAGCAGACCACATATGGCTTGAATCAAAAAAATAGTATCGAGAGCAATTGAGAGATTTATAGCAAATAAATTAAACGACGGAGCTGATCCCCCGTGGTACACAAAACAAAACAGAACACTGTTGCAGAAACAATGAAAAAAGCGTACCAAATTTAAACGAACCCAAAACCAAGATTGGCAATGTTTTACACAAGCTTCAGGTTTAGAGCGGACTTCAATGCGAGATGCTTATAATAGTTTCCATCACGAAACTTCGTCTCGAAACCTCGCAGTAAATCCAAAGAGATTCTCGTCATCTATAAAGCATGACAGCGGCATTAGTACCTTGCCTGCGCGGCAGCGATAGAATTACAATAGTGCTGCTAAAGCAGAGTTATTAAACATAGTCTTCCGAAATTCTTTCACCAAAGAAACGAAATAAAGGTTCCAGAATTCGATCCAGAAAAGATGCCAACACGAGTAACTTACAAATGGAATGTCGTGTAGCTAGGGGCCTCCGGTCGGGTAGACCTGTCGTCTGGTGCAAGACTTTTGATGTGACCTGCGTGTCGATGGGGACGATATGGTGCTGAAGACAACACAACGCCCAGGCCCTGAGCGGAGAAAATCTCCGACCCAGCCGGGAATCGAGCCCGGGCCCCTGTGCATGGCATTCTGTCGCGCTGAGCACTCAGCTATCGAGCCGGACGTCCTCGGAGAACTGAAGCAACCTAAATCATCAGATTGTAAACCAAACAGATTTCTTTCAGAGTCCGCGCTGCTCCTACGGTCGCAGGTTCGAATCCTTCCTCGGGCATGGATGTGTGTGATGTCCTTAGGTTAGTTAGGTTTAAGTAGTTCTAAGTCTAGGGGACTGATGACCTCAGTAGTTAAGTCCCATAGTGCTTAGAGCCATTTCTGAACCTTTCAGAATATACTGATGCAATAGCTCAATATTTTAACAAATATATACAACCACTCGCTGCACGAAAGAGCCGTACCCAAAGACTGGAAAGTTGACCAGGTAACACCTATATTCAAGAAAGGCAGTAAGAGAAATCCATTAAATTACACGCCCATACCATTAACGTCTATATGGAGCAGGATTTTCGAGCATATATCGCGTTCGAACATTAAGAACTACCTCTAAGAGAATGGTCTATTGACAAATAGCACAGAATTGGAAAACATCGTTCTTGTGAAACACAACTAGGTCTCTACTCACACGAAGTGACCGCTATCGACAAGGGATTTCAAATTGATTCCCTATTTCTACATTTTCATAAAGTTTTTGCACCATACCCCGCATGCGACTAGAAATCAAATTACGCACCTATGCAATATCGTCTGAGTTATGCGACTTGATTCGTGATATACTACCTGAGAAGTCACAGTTCGTAGTAATTGACGGAAAGTCATCGAGTAAAATAGAAGTGGTTTCTGGCGTTCCCCAGAGTAGTCCTATAAGCCCTCTGCTGTTCCTTGTCTGTATGAACGATTTAGGAGACAATCTGAGCAGCTTTCTTAGATTGTTTGCAGATGATGCTGCATTTATCGTCTAGTAAAGTCATCAGAAGCTCAAAACCATTTACATAACGATTTATGAAAGACATCTGTGTGGTGCGAAAATTGGCAATTGCACTCCGCCTTCAGGCCACGAGTGGCCTACCGGGACCATCCGACCACCGTGTCGTGGTCGTGCGGTAGCGTTCTCGCTTCCCGCGCCCGTGTTCCCGGGTACGATTCCCGGCGGGGTCAGGGATTTTCTCTGCCTCGTGATGACTAGGTGTTGTGTGATGTCCTTAGGTTAGTTAGGTTAATGTAGTTCTAAGTCTAGGGGACTGATGACCATAGATGATAAGTCCCATAGTGCTCAGAGCCATTTGAACCATTTGAACCGACCGCCGTGTCATCCTCAGTGGAGGATGCGGATAGAAGGGGCGTGTGGTCAGCACACAGCTCTCCCGGTAGTTATGATGGTATTCTTGACCGAAGCCGCTACTATCCGGTCGAGTAGCTCCTCAATTTGCATCACGAGGCTGAGTGCACCCCGAAAAATGCCAACAGCGCATGGCGGCCTGGATGGTCACCCATCCAAGTGCCGAACACGCCCTACAGCGCTTAACTCCGGTGATCTCATGGGTACCGGTGTATCCATTGCGGCAAGGCGGTTGCCGAAAATTGGCAATTGACCCCAAATAATAAAAAGTGTATAGTCATCTACAAGATGTGCTAAAAGGAATCCATTGAACTACGGTTACACGATAAATCAATCAAATCTAAAGGCCATAAATTCAACTAATTACCTAGGAGTTACAATAAAGAACAACTTAAACTGCAAACAACACACATAAAACGTTGGGAAGGAGAACCAAAGATTGGGTTTTATTCGCAGAGAACTTATAAGATGTAACAGATCTACTACTGCCTACACCACGCTTGTCCGTCTTCTTTTGGAGTACTGCTGTGCGGTCTGGGATTCTTACCAGATAGGATTAACGGAGTTGTTGTTGTTGTTGTGGTCTTCAGTCCTGAGACTGGTTTGATGCAGCTCTCCATGCTACTCTATCCTGTGCAAGCTTCTTCATCTCCCAGTACCTACTGCAACCTACATCCTTCTGAATCTGCTTAGTGTATTCATCTCTTGGTCTCCCTCTACGATTTTTACCCTCCACGCTACCCTCCAATACTAAATTGGTGATCCCTTGATGCCTCAGAACATGTCCCACCAACCGATCCCTTCCTTTAGTCAAGTTGTGCCACAAATTCTCTTCTCCCCAATCCTATTCAATACTTCCTCATTAGTTATGTGATCCACCCATCTAATCTTCAGCATTCTTCTGTAGCACCACATTTCGAAAGCTTCCATTCTCTTCTTGTCCAAACTATTTATCGTCCATGTTTCACTTCCATACATGGCTACACTCCATACAAATACTTTCAGAAATGACTTCCTGACACTTAAATCTATACTCGATGTTAACAAAATTCTCGTCTTCAGAAACACTTTTCTTGCCATTGCCAGTCTACATTTTATATCCTCTCTACTTCGACCATCATCAGTTATTTTGCTCCCCAAATAGCAAAACTCCTTTACTACTTTAAGTGTCTCATTTCCTAATCAAATTCCCTCACCGTCACCCGACTTAATTCGACTACATTCCATTATCCTCGTTTTGCTTTTGTTGATGTTCATCTTATATCCTCCTTTCAAGACACTGTCCATTCCATTCAACTGCTCTTCCAAGTCCTTTGCTGTCTCTGACAGAATTACAATGTCATCGGCGAACCTCAAAGGTTTTATTTCTTCTCCATGGATTTTAATACCTACTCTGAATTTTTCTTTAGTTTCCTTTACTGCTTGCTCAATATACAGATTGAATAACATCGGGGAGAAGCTACAACCCTGTCTTACTCCCTTCCCAACAACTGCTTCCCTTTCATGTCACTCGACTCTTATAACTGCCATCTGGTTTCTGTACAAATTGTAAATAGCCTTTCGCTCCCTGTATTTTACCCCTGTCACTTTTAGAATTTGAAAGAGAGTATTCCAGTCAACATTGTCAATAGCTTTCTCTAAGTCTACAAATGCTAGAAACGTAGGTTTGCCGTTCCTTAATCTTTCTTCTAAGATAAGTCGTAAGGTCAGTATTGCCTCACGTGTTCCAGTGTTTCTACGGAATCCAAACTGATCTTCCCCGATGTTGGCTTCTACTAGTTTTTCCATTCGTCTGTAGAGAATTCGTGTTAGTATTTAGCAGATGTGACTTATTAAACTGATAGTTCGGTAATTTTGACATCTGTCAACCTCTGCTTTCTTTCTGATTGGAATTATTTTATTCTTCTTGAAGTCTGAGGGTATTTCGCCTGTTTCATACATCTTGCTCACCAGATGGTAGATTTTTGTCAGGACTGGCTCTCCCAAGGTTATCAGTAGTTCTAGTGTAATGTTGTCTACTCCGGGGGCCTTGTTTCAGCTCAGGTCTTTTAGTGCTCTGTCAAACTCTTCACGCAGTATCGTATCTCCCATTTCATCTTCATCTACGTCCTCTTCCATTTCCATAATATTGTCCTCAAGAACATCGCCCTTGTATAGACCCTCTATATACTCCTTCCACCTTTCTGCTTTCCCTTCTTTGCTTAGAACTGGGTTTCCATCTGAGCTCTTGATATTCATACAAGTCGTTCTCTTATCTCCAAAGTAGGCAGTATCTATCTTACCGCTAGTGAGATAAGCCTCTACATCCTTACATTTGTCCTCTAGCCATCCCTGCTTAACCATTTTGCACTTCCTGTCGATCTCATTTTTGAGACGTTTGTATTCCTTTTTGCCTGCTTCATTTACTGCATTTTTATATTTTCTCCTTTCATTAATTAAATTCAATATTTCTTCTGTTACCCTAGGACTTCTACTTGCCCTCGTCTTTTTACCTACTTGATCCTCTGCTGCCTTCACTACTTCATCCCTCAAAGCTACCCATTCTTCTTCTACTGTATTTCCTTCCCCCATTCCTGTCAATTGTTCCCTTATGCTCGCCCTGAAACTCTGTAAAACCTCTGGTTCTTTCAGTTTATCCAGGTCCCATCCCCTTAAATTCCCACCTTTTTGCAGTTTCTTCAGTTTTAATCTACAGGTCATAACCAATAGCTTGTGGTCAGGGTCCACATCTGCCCCTGGAAATGTCTTACAATTTAAAACCTGGTTCCTAAATCTCTGTCTTACCATTATATAATCTATATGATACCTTTTAGTACCTCCAGGGTTCTTCCATGTATACAACCTTCTTTCATGATTCTTAAACCAAGTGTTAGCTATGATTATGTTGTGCTCTGTGCAAAATTCTACCAGGCGGCTTCCTCTTTCATTTCTTAGCCCCAATCCATATTCACCTACTACGTTTCCTTCTCTCCCTTTTCCTACACTCGAATTCCAGTCACCTATGACTATTAAATTTTCGTCTCCCTTCACTATCTGAATAATTTCTTTTATTTCATCATACATTTCTTCAATTTCTTCGTCATCTGCAGAGCTAGTTGGCATATGAACTTGTACTACTGTAGTAGGTGTGGGCTTCGTATCTATCTTGGCCACAATAATGCGTTCACTATGCTGTTTGTAGTAGCTTCCCCGCATTCCTATTTTCCTATTCATTATTAAACCTACTCCTGCTTTACCCCTATTAGATTTTGTGTTTATAACCGTGTAGTCACCTGACCAGAAGTCTTGTTCCTCCTGCTTCCGAACTTCACTAATTCCCACTATATCTAACTTTAACCTACCCATTTCCAATTTTAAATTTTCTAACCTACCTGCCCGATTAAGGGATCTGACATTCCACGCTCCGATCCGTAGAACGCCAGTTTCCTTTCTCCTGATAACGACATCCTCTTGAGTAGTTCCCGCCCGGAGATCCGAATGGGGGACTATTTTACCTCCGGAATATTTTACCCAAGAGGACGCCATCGTCATTTAATCATACAGTAAAGCTGCAAGCCCTCGGGAAAAATTACGGCTGTAGTTTCCCCTTGCTTTCAGCCGTTCGCAGTACCAGCACAGCAAGGCCGTTTTGGTTAATGTTACAAGGCCAGATCAGTCAATCATGCTGAAAAGGCTGCTGCCCCTCTTCAGGAACCACACGTTTGTCTGGCCTCTCAACAGATACCTCTCCGTTGTGGTTGCACCTACGGTGCGGCTATCTGTATCGCTGAGGCACGCAAGCCTCCCCACCAACGGCAAGGTCCATGGTTCATGGGGGGGATTAACGGAGTACATCGAGCAATTTAGGGCAGCTCGTTTTATATCATCGGGAAATAGCGGAGAGATTATGACGGGCGTGAAACAGGATTTGGGGCGGATATCTTTAAACAAAGGCGTTTATTTTTGCGGAATGATCTTGTCACGAAATACAATCACTAACTTTCTCCGCCGAAGGAAAAATATTTCTTTGACGCCGACCTACATAGGCAGAAACAATCATCATCATAATAAGGGGAACAGAGATGATACGGAAAGATACAGGTGTTCGTTTTTTCCGCGAGCCTTTAGAGAGTGAAATAATGGAGAATTAGTGTGAAGGGGGTTCGATGGCCCTCTGACAGTGTGATTTACCTTGTTTCTCAGGGGTTTCTAGGAGTGATGTTGTTAAGGAGTTATATTATACTGTTCAAAGACGAGGTCTCAAACGAAAGTTTGTACTTTGCACTTGTACTATGCCTTCAGAAATGCCTCAGTGTAGCCAGTGAGTCCGTAGAGGATGGTGTAAGTATGACTGGCCGAGCTTTCCTATACGAGTTTTGCGAAGATTAAGACAATCCGTCCTTTTACTATATTAGTGAACAGCGTGTAGGATTCTATCTACCTCTTTTGTCTAGAAGCTTTCGAAGTTTATGTCACTCGCAGAAGCAGTATCAGTACCGTCGGGTTGTCTGTAAAGTGCAGTTCTGCTTCCTGTAGAAATGGAAATGAGCGTTTGGCGTCATTGGCCGGGAGGCCCTTCACGGGGCAGGTCCGGCCGCCTTGGTGTAGGTCTCATGACATTCGACGCCACATTGAACGACCCGCGCGCCGGGTGGGGATGAAATGATGATGAAGACAACACAACACTCACTACCTGTGCGGAGAAATTCCCCGACCCGGCAAGGAATCGAATCCGGGCCCGTAAGACGGCACTCCTTCACGCTGACCACTCAGCTATTGGGGCGTACTCTACTTCTTGTGATTCGATGTGATGAAGCAGGAAGGTATGTTTTCCTGAATAACGTTGGAAAGGGAAGCTATTATGATGTATTTATTTATTAAACAACATTAACTGATAACATCGACACAATTAATAATGATTAACTGAAAACTAACAATTTCCTGAGAGCACGGTCCTACGACAGAACTAGGTTGGAAGACATCGTATCAGCGATTGACGACTATGGCACGTAGACTGTACGTTGTACTTGCAATCGTGGTATTTCGTAGCCGTTCGCACGTCTTTCTTAACTGAAACATTATTCATTTATTTTTTACGATGATCGATTTATGGCATTGTAATATTGTTGTAAGAAACCCGCCAGGGTAGCCGAGAGCGCTAACGCGCTGCTTCCTGGACTCGGGTATGCGCGCCAGCCCCGGATCGAATCCGCCCGGCGGATTGACGACGAGGGTCTGTGTGCCGGCCAGCCTCGATGTGGTTTTTAGGCGGTTTTCCACATCTCGCTAGGTGAATACCGGTCTGGTCGCCACGTTCCGCCTCAGTTACACGACTCGCCGACATCTGACACGTTCGCACTCTTCCATGAATTACACTAGACGCAGATAGCTGCGGTACACTAATTCCGTCCCGGGGGGTACGGGGTGGCGGCAGGAAGGGCATCCGGCCACCCCTTGATCCTACCCTTGCCAAATCCGATCCTAACAATGCCGACCCTGCGTCAGTGCGGGACATGGCACCAGTGAAAGAAGACAGAAAGAAGAATATTGTTGTAAGAAAGTACTAATGGCCTTTAGGCTTCTGCTAATATCTGTGTTGGAAAAAGCGACTTTTATTAGTAAGTACGTATTAAGCAAGATGACGTGCTGCGCGCCAGAATAACTGTGCTCTCCCTGCTTTCCTCGCTGCTGACGTAACGGGCATTTTCACATCCAGCCACAGCGCCTCACACTGCCGCCTACTCACAACGCCATATGGTCCGCCGGCTCCTTCAGGCAGCGAGTGAACTGAAATTTTGCTGCCGAAAGTGTGCATACTGCCGTCCCGCTTTACTCACTGAATGCTACATGCTGTCTGCAGACGCGATACAAAATTGTAAAACTGGAAAACAGGGAACTAAAATGTGACTTGAACAGAAGGAGTATCTTATAACTTCTAGATGTGACCACGAGTAAGCATAGTCGCTGCCAGACACAACGACGAATGAGAAACGCGCGGTGTAGACGCGCCCTCAAGACCTTACGTACGCCAGCACAGGAGGATGTTTACTTAACATCAGAGCGGAGTGCCGCTCAACGCAGTCTGCGGTCATAGCCGAAGACGACGGCATCGCCCCACTACAGAACCACCAATGCGAGAGCTGTATTACACAGAACTTGATAGCAAAGTATACAGTCAATTGTACTTAGAGAGAAGAGACTTATCTTCCTACTGTATAGAGCGATAAGTTAGTGTTCAGAGACAGTAACAAATAGACACGTACTTTTCTGTGTGCATGAATTGTTCCAATGCTAAATACAACAGCTATTTAAAGAAAATGTTTACAACCAAGACCGTGTACGAAACTGTTTCTCATTGACCGGTTTCGACTGACAAGACTGGCATCTTTAGATCTTTAAAAAATTTGTAGGGTTGTCATGCGTTTTCTGCTACTGTAAATAATTCAACTTTATTGTACTTGGACAAAGATGATGTGCGCATTTCATGAACAGTGAATAAGATCCTTGACTCTGTGATTGGTTTTATGTGTGTTTAACTTGCTAATCACTCAGTTAATGAGCGCTGAGACGTTCTTATTTGAGGCACAACAGCGATCTGTTGAGTTTTTCACAGAAAGAGATATGTTATTTGTAAATCTGGGAGAAACTATCTCGAGCACTTTATTATGGAGATGAAAACTCATCTATAATACCCTCTTGTTCTTTGCATTGATGGTGAAGATTTTGGAGGAATTTTAGTGGTGTTTGTAGTTTCTTTGTAATGAGAGAATTCTTATGTTGTGCAGTATTCTTGTCAATAATCACACCTTGATATCTCAAAAACGATTTTCTTTAGAATAAAACCCACCTCTGTGATCCTCAGTAAAGTAGTGGAGAATTCGTCGTCGTGTGTCGCGCGGGGTAGCCGCGCCGTCAAGGGCGCCTTCCACGGTTCGCCTGGCTCCCACCCCCCCTCCCCGCTACCTCCCCCCCCCCCCCCCACCGGTCGGTGGTTCGAGTCCTCCCTCGGGCATGAGTGTGTGTGTTGTCCTCAGTGTAAGTTAGTTTAAGTTAGATTAAGTAGTGTCTCAGCCTAGGAACCGATGACCTCAGCAGTTTGGTCCCATAGGAACTTACCACAAATTTCCAATTCGTCGTGTGTGCATAGGTCCTTACCCCACTCGAAGTCACAGATTGCTTCTGACAAATAAATTTAGAGTAAAGTATTTATATTTATCTCCTGCATCTGCTGATTTGTATCTGCTTTAGAGAATTCCAGTACTCCAGCTACAAAAACAGCATGCTGACCAAGAGATAAGTCACTTTTATTTCAAGGCAGATTCATCAGTATTCTCGTATTCATTCATCAATAAACAGTGTGTAGTCAAGATTGTCAGGTATCGTACTAGCTAGTAGGTTATTTTTTAGTGAACAGCACTGGTAATTTGAAACAGTTGTTCTCTCCCAAGTAGAGCAGTATCTTATTTGTGTTCTCCAAGTCTAACATTGCACTTCACGTCACGTAACGTTCATAATGTACTTCCGTACTGAGGTTTAGTTATGTAATTGCCACTGAGCATGTAAGTGGTTGCCTTTGAAGTTTAATTATATTCATTTTCTTTATTTAAAAAAAAGGTTCAAATGTGTGTGAATTCCTAAGGAACCAAACTGCTGAGGTCATCGGTCCCTAGATTTACACACTACTTAAACTAACTTAACGATAAGGACAACACTCGCACACATACCCGAGGGAGAACTAGAATCTCCGGCGGGAGGTTCTTTATTTCAAATTTGGATTTCATGAAGTTTAATGCTTTATTTTACGTCACCGTTCACATGCGCAAACAGAGTCAACCAACAGTCAGTTTTGCTCAGCAGTTGAATATAATACATTCCACGAAGAGAAAGGTTTTGAAATCATTATATTCCGTTTTCTCACATGCAGACAATTTTGTAATAGAAAGCTTGTAGCTTTATTTGTTGTTCTTCATGTTCCATTGTGCGTTCATTAATCATGCCATGTTAACATAATGGAGACTATATGGCATATTAATCAAAAATAAAATTTCATACAGGTTTGTCGCAAGTAGGAACATACACAGCCAAACTGCACCTTGTGGAACTTCGCCTGTCTACATAAGTAGCACTCCTTTGATTCTTGTCAGCTGTTGAAATTCAAACTACATAGAAAAAGTGCACATTTATACCAATTTCTAAATTTGCATTCGAAATACGAAGTGCAACATTTCGAGTGAGAAGGTTCCAAGGTGTGCTTCACTCGAATGTACGTGTAAACATTGATACAAACATGCACTTTTTCTATATATCGTGGATTTTAACAACCAAGCATCAAAGGAATGCTGCATTAGCGGACATGCCAAGTCTCTCAAGCTGCATTTTAGTAGTGTATAGTGTTACTTCTGACAAACCTATATGTAATTTTATTTCTGACTAACCTGTTGTAAGATGTCAGGCAAATCCAACACCTTCCATTAAAACCCTGACATGATAAGCAAATCCAGTAGTATATCACATAGCTACGAATAAATCGTGACATTAAATTAACCAAAGTAATACGAGTAACGAGTGAGCAAATGGAATACCACAGGCTAACACAAGAATGCCTAAATGCATGTCGTACCTTCCCACCGTGAGACAGACGCAGTTCCGAAGGGAGAAACGAGAACAGAAGCCGAGAGCAGAACCGTGTTAAGCGAGAAGGCCCTACGATAAGGGACGGACACCCACGTCGCCAGCTAACCGCTACGACCACACCACCTGCAAGTTTTTAGCGTGAGACTTTTTCGCGTCTCTGTTACGTTAGGACCACCCCCCAGCCCATGTTAAAAGCTAGAGCCCTCCAGGAGAACAGCATAGATCTTACGATAACGCTAAAAGGACCACACCAGCTGCAAGTTTTAGCGTATGACTTTTTCGCTTCTCTGTTACGCTGCAAACTTTAAAAACATTGCCCCACCACAAAAAGTATAACGTTTCTCATTGGATGGACAGAATTTTTGTAGGCAGAGCTTAAGGTTAACATTGAGACCCTGATTGGTCAGTTGAAAACACAGCCAGAAAGTTTTTTTTAAACCAACTTCGGTAAATTGTAGTAAGGAGAAGTTAGGAGAGAGTTGCTGGGGAGTTGCTTCCGAGAGGGCGAGCTGGCCGGAGCTGCGCCAGCCTCCGCCCCCTGACGAACACCGACAAGTTAATGAACGCACGCGATGCCGCAGTTTTGAGCGCATAAGGCTTCACTCAGAACTGCAGCAGTCTCATCTGTTACATCCCCTTTACGTAATACTAGTGTCGATCGACAATTAAAGCTCATGGTGTTCACATTTGCCACTTGAAGTAAAAGCCTGAAACTCGATGATTTTTCTGTTTTATAGTTATTGAGAAGCCACATCAGCCACTGTAATTTACGACAAGTTAGATAAGTAATTAAAGATATTTGAGGGTCACTGTAGACCATTTTTATAGTTTTCTCTCTTGTGAAACTTAATTTAAACCTAGATTATAGATGTGATATGGCATAGGTCATCCTTCGATCCATTGTAGAACTTGGAAACCCATTCAGGGAATATTCGTTCACATTTTTGTTGAACGCAGAAGGTTTTTACCATCCTGTATTAAAACATTTCCTTTTATCAATAGTGCAAGTTATAAACGATGTTTTGTGAGTAGAATAAAAT
Organism: Schistocerca serialis cubense; assembly: GCF_023864345.2. NCBI lineage: Eukaryota > Metazoa > Arthropoda > Insecta > Orthoptera > Acrididae > Schistocerca > Schistocerca serialis. The sequence goes on along the minus strand of NC_064642.1, from coordinate 764,243,850 downwards.
TTCCAATGGTAAACTTAACTGCTTTTTCGACGTTATTTTACCAGCTAACTAAAAATAGGAAAGCCTTGAACCCCTTCCACTGAATTTAGTTAGTATTAAGATTCCTTTATAGGGAGTGCAGTGGAGCTGACGCTGAAATCATTAAGTATTTGGTTATATCATCGCTAGTCTCACTGAACTCTTCTGAACTCTACATGTCATGTGTGGTCTGACGTCTCCTTACAGCAACAGGTCCCAGGTTCAAACTAGTCAGTTCCCTAAAAAACACCCTCAGACCATCGTTGCGTGAAAGTGGTAGGGAGACACAATATAGAACAAACAGACACCACACAGTATGTTTAGAAAATGGCGACCCTGGCAGGATGGTAAAATACCATGATTGAAGGTCGACCACATGCCTAACTAGGTCAGAAAAATATCCTCTTGAAAAATTTTTGTAATAAAAAAAAATTTTTTTTTGAACGTTATAAATAGTCGAAAACAGTAGCTGCAGCGATAGATACTAAGAAAGTATTCAATAGATAGACATTCAAGCAGAGAAAATAGCATAATTAAGTTATGAATTTTAAAAATTGTTAGAATTAAGTTTTCTCTCCCATGCAAGCGCACAGGTGAAGGATACATTGTTGACAAGTTGGTTCTGATCCAACAAGTAAGTGAATGGATTGTCAGTCTTGGTAGTGTCAAGTCGTGTGAACAAAAAGTTTATGAAACGCGTGAGATCGTATGAGCGCATGTTGACTCGAAGTAGGGGGCGTGAATTGCTTTTAAAACAGAAAATAGGGGATTCGGAAAGGTAACAATGGCAGATCGTGACCTTGACCGAATTGAGGTAGAGACCCAGCATGAAAATGGACAGAGAATAGAGGACAGTACAACAGACGATGCAGTATCGCGAGAAATAGGACACAGAACGCACCATAACGAGGATAATGTACGGCAAGGCACAGAAAACCTAGGTCAGCATACGACAGAGGAGCAGGAAAGTAGAGAGACAGTCGATGAGGATTCTAACTTGCGTCTTGAATACATAGAACCCATAGTACAAGTAATCAGAGCTCCCTCACCACAGAGTACAAGGAATGTGAGCAGAAACTTGTCACAGCACAGTTCAATGCAATCGGTTGCGAACCAACACTTGGGCGAAAACACAGAGCGTAGGACGTCGGAAGAAAACGCAATAGGACCCACCAATCTGGCGGAATTATTACAATTAATGACGGAAACCATGACAAGACAAAATAAAGAAATTGCGAAACAAATTAAAATTCAGAATGCAGAAATGACGAAACAAAATGCAGAAACGACGAAACAAATTGCAGAAACCACGAGACAAATGCGTGAGATTAAAGAATAAAACAAAAAAATTCAGTTACACCTAAGTCATATTGAAGACGAGGCAAAAGAATCTCGAGAAGTGATAGGAAACTTAATAACAGGTCACAATCAATTGAGAACAGACATTGATAAGGTACAAGCGGACATACAAACATTGCGTAATGACACTCAGGACGAGATCAAAACATTATGTAACAACACCCGGGGAGAAGTCAAGAAACTAGAGAAACGGATAAACCTAATTACTAGACAAGCAGCCGGTACAGCGCGTAAAGTTGTTGAAAACAGTGTGTTACACAAACGTATCACAAAAGCAGCGCTGAAAAGATATGATAACCGCATAGTCAAAATAGAAGCGCAAACGAAGCGACAATTTCGGAAATTGCGAACAGAGTTGTTGCAAACCATTGAAGAACGTAGTGAACAGGATCGAACAAGCACAGAGTCTGCAACCACATCCGTATCTGTAACAGCACCGGAAAAACAAGCAATTAACGAAGATATTACGCATTTGCGATTCCAATCACAGGCGGAAAGTAACATACGTGACAATGGAAAGCCAGGTCGCGAAGAGTACAGTGCAATGCATTCAGCTACATGTTCACAACCGATGGAAGAAAATTATTGCGTACCACTCCAACGATACTACGCAAGGGCAGGCGAAAGTTACAGTGGACAATAACCAATGGATCTACCACAACCGGAAAGAACGACGGGAGAAGTGATCAGAAACAAAAGTGGCGAAGAATCGCGAATTTCATATGGAACTGTGACGAAGTACGACAACGATCATTTCCTCACAGTCAGAAAATTTCAACACTTTCGAGAAGGAAACTCATTACATCCACGAACTTTTATTGATCAATTCCGAGTAGGATTACCAGAACACTGGACGCTAGCACACAAATTAGACTTTATTGTGCACATATGTCAGGAACAGTGGCAGAAACCATGCAGAATGTTGCAGCGACGTGCTGATCGTACGAAGATTTCAGAGAGAAGTTTCTCTCACGATATTGGTCCAGCGAAGCACAGAACAGAGTGAAGTACGAATTATTACAGAACCCATACTTTGAAAATTCAGGAGAGAAGAGTCCCGTGAAATTTTTCGAATTAGTGGCAAAGAAAAATCAATGCTTAGATGTACCATAGAGTGACGGAGAGTTGATTAAATTATGCGCGATGAAGCTTCCATTGAAATACCAGCAATCATTAGTAGGTCGCGGAGGCAATGACGTCGAAGCATTTAAAGGTATTCTAAGGGTACTGGAGTTCATATTTTCGGAAGATGACGCAAGAAAAAGACGAAGCGCACGTGAAAACGAAAGGAAAAAGCAGTGGAATCCACAAGACACAGCACGAAGAAACAATAATTACGAACCATGTGATAACTTCGCACCAAGAAACGACAACAGATTTCAACAAAGAACCGGTTATGGATTTAGAAGAGAATATGGCAATAACTATAATTCACCCAGGAACGGCAACAACTATTACACAGGGAATAACGACAACCGGAACGGGTACTGGAGAACCAATAGACCGAAAAATTATCAGCAAAGAAACCACTAAAACAAATTGAACAAGAAAAGAGAATAAAGATAGAAGAGGTGGAGGTAAGACCACCAAACTCCGATAAACGTTCGAATTGACAGCTAAGCGCCCATACCAAAGAGAATGACGCACCGTCCCAGGACAATTGTAGTACCTTGAACAGAGAAGTAAAAATCTTATCACGAGAAGAGAAGAAGGAAGAAACAAATCCGCAGGGACCAGATGAAAACAAAGACAAGAAAATAACAATATCGTGTTGGGACGAAATTAATTGGGAGAATATTGACGAGGAAGATGAATTACCAGAGGCATGCACAACGAATGTAGGAGGAAAGGACGAAGTAATGAGTATTGCAGAGCTATTTGAGATGGAAACCAGGGAAAGCGAATTCAATGAGGATAATGCGCAGTCGACAGAAGTTGAAAATAAGTTACGAGTGGGCACACAACCCCACGTATATAATGAAGGAAGTTATAAGCGATAATTAGAGCATTTAGATGCGATTACGTGGAAGTAGCGATGAAGAAGGAGAAGATAGACGAGGATGAGGAAAAAGTAGAGGATGTTGAAGAAAGCGTAAATGAAGGAAGAAACAGAGAAGAGAAAATAAAAGAGAGAGAAGTAGCAGTCGAAGCTTATCCTACAGCAAGTTCGAATTCACAAGGGAAATTCCTAAAAAGACTCATGTATGATTCAGTGGAGGATTCGTTGATGCAAGAAGAAGAAGAACAGAACCAACCCTTTCAAATTCAACCAATTGTGAAGGCCATGGTGAAGCATATCCCAGTCAATATTGTAATTGATAGCGGAAGTGAACTGACTGCGATCTCAGAAAATTTATTCATGCAGTGTAATGCCAATGAGGAATTGCCAGTTCTGAAAACACGTAAGATTAAAGTAAGAGGTCCTATTAGAAACAATGCTGCGGAAGTTACGAGACAAACAAAGTTAACACTTTCGTGCCAAGGTCAAAAGATCGAAGCCAACTTCGTGATTATACCTAAACTAACTGTAGATTTGATTATAGGTGCAGATTTTTTAAATGAGAGACGAGCGATAATAGATATGGGGAAAGGTAGTGTAACATTCGGGAATGTCACACTTCTCTTTGACCAAAAGCTAAAATTAGAAGAAATACCAGTTATAAACAAACAATTAAGAATGACGCGAGATAAATAGCATGAAGAATTAGAATGGTATGCACAAAAGGAGGAATCGCCTCAACTCATGTTAGAAGTCCATAAAGAAATCTACGAAAAATTGCAAGAAGTTCAAGGTATTTCGGAACACAGTAAAAGAGAATTGGAGGGTATTTTACGAGATAAAGCAGAGGTATTTTTACCTAAGACTGGCAGTATTAAATACTTTCAGTACAAGTTTGAAGTAAAACAGCAGAAACCATTTAGAGTGCCACTCTATACAACCCCATTAAGCTACAGGAATAAAGTATTCCATGAGGTATCTAAAATGTTAGATGACGATATTATTTAACCAGCTACCTCCACATATAACAGCCCGCCCCATATTGTACAAAAACGAGATGGGAGCATCAGGTTAGAGCTTGATTCCAGACAGATCAACACAATCATAATCACTGAGACAGATCGCCCAGAAAAATTACAGGAATTGATACAAAACTTCCACGGTGCTAAGATATTTTCATCAATTGATTTACGGAGCAGTTTCTGGCAAATAGAATTGGCCCCAGAATGTAGAAAATTTACAGCATTTATCGTATTCGGTAGATGTTACCAGTTTAAACGATTGCCATTTGGTTTAAACATATCATCAGCAGCGTTTATTAGGGGATTTAATACTATACTCAGTCGTGAAATTTTACAAAAAATTACTTGTTATGTTGATGATGTGATTATAGCAGAACCCTCTTGGGAACATCACAACGACACATTAAATCTGTTTTTACAGATCATGAAAGAGCATGGGGTCACAGTAAATATAACAAAATCCAAATTTGGAAGGCGAGAGGTCAAATTTCTAGGACACATAATTTCAGAGAAAGGGATAATGCCCGACCCAGAAAAACTAACGGCAATCAAAGAATTCTGTACTCCATATAATAAGAAAACTCTCAGAGGATTTCTAGGTCTCACCGGATTCTATAAAAAATTTATTTGGATCGACTCTCTCGCAATACCACGCCTATGTGCATTGACTGGAAAAAACACGCCATGGGTATGGGATCAACAAGCCAATGAAGAATTTTTAAAAGTGAAAAACGCACTAACAACAGCACCGATTTTGGCACATCCTGATCTAAGACAAAATTTTTGTATGGCCACTGATAGCGCGAAAACAGATATAGGAGTTGTTTTATTCCAAGAATACGAACAGGTAGGGCTAAGATCATATAGAACAATTGCATTTGCCAGTCGGGTACTCACAAAAAGCGAGAAAAACTATTCAGTCACGGAGCTGGAAGCATTGGCCATTGTATGGGGCTTCCAACGTTTTCGATACTTCCTATTCGGAAGAAAAACAAAAGTATACACTGACCACAAAGCATCAGAATTTCTGTTATCCGCCAAACTAACTCATGGGAGGTTAGCCAGATGGACGTTAATACTACAAGAATTTGACTTCACTATTACACACATACCAGGACCAGCGAATGTATTAGCAGATGCTTTATCACGATGTCCACAGGGTGCATCCAATAACATAGGTTTGGAAGCAGCAGAAGACCAGTTTACAATGTACTATATGAAACAAGTACCTTTCGAAAACTACATTACGACACATTGAAAAATATAAGCAAAGAACAGGACAAGGATCCCGAAATACTAGGAATCAAACACAAGTGGAGAAGTAAGGATTTTCCAGACATTCGACAGCACTATCTCGTAAAAAACAATGTTTTATTTTTTAGACGAAATGTTGCAACGAATGAATGGTTAATTTATATCCCAGATGAACTAATTAATAAGTACATATGGTATACACATTTAAGTAATGGCCACTTTGGACCAAAGAAATGCTTTTTAAAAATAAAACAAACAAGCCATTTTCCTAATACGAAAAGACAAATTAGAACAGTATTAGTCAAATGCAAAAAATGTATGAGGGCTAAACACGTCACTTTCCAAACCAAACCACCTATGTTTCCAATAATCCCTAAAAGGTTGAAACAAATAGCTGCAACAGATCTGATGGGGCCCCTCCCACGCACAAAAAATGGATATATTTTCATATTTGTCGTTTTGGAACTTACTTCTAAATATGTTACCATTAAATATGACACCATTAAAACGGGCAACAGGTCTTACTATAAGTAAAGCATTTAGACAAGATTTTCTCAGACAAGTAGGTCAAGTGGAACGAATAGTTTCGGATAATGGCCCACAATACAAATCAGTGCAATGGCAGAACACGTTAAAACAACACAAAATAAAACCCATCTACATATCTAAGTACAAACCTAGCGTAAATCCAGTAGAACGATCTATGAAGGACATAGGCACTTTATGCCGATTATATGCAAGCAAAAGACACAACACTTGGGATATATACCTTAAAGATTTTCAAGAAGTAATACCTGAAATGCCACATAGCACTGCACTACTACCTCCAGTTACTGTACTTAAAAATATTGAACCCCCAAACATAACCAGAGAAAATGTTAGATTTCCTATTGTACCAAGTAGACAACACAAACAAGTCATAGCAACAGCACTCTCCAACATCAGAAAGGCAGTCATTAAAAGAAAAGAAAGCGGAGATAGAACAGCAATTAAAAGAACATTCTCAGTAGGCCAGAAAGTATTTGTAAAAACACACCATCTCTCCAGCAAACAGAAACACAAAATGCATAAGTTTTACGCTGCATACAAAGGACCTGTCATAATTAGCCGAATTGCTCATGATAATGCTGTGGAACTAATGAACCCAAAAACAGGCAAAACCTTAGGATTTCACCATGTGAGCCATATCAAAAAGTTTGAAGATTACGTTTATTACTGGTAAATAATCAGCACAATATTTCAAGATTATGTTGCAGATAAGATCGTCAGGAGAAAGAAGAATGAAGAGAGAGGAAGGTGGGAAAAAGAAAGTAGTTTCAATAATAACACCATTAGTACCATAGATTAAGGTGAAGGAATAAAGCGTAGATAGTCTAACGGCATGAAATTCTAAAATGCTATACACCACAACACTACACAAAAATCAAAAACGAATTTGAGGTTTCTTGTATAAGTTAAGACTCAAAATATCTTAGAATTGTAACATGGAAAGGGCGCCAAAATTTGTGAAGCTTTTTAAAAAGGCGTAAAACAATGTCGGTACTAGACATATATTAGATAATTATAAGTAAAACTTTTTGTAAGAACCATTGTAAAAACTCCAGCAAAGACCAGATGCAATGACCCACAAGTTGCAACGCGAGAAGTATCAAGAAAGAAAAGGACGTAATTAGCAAGATACGATTCCTACAAGGCAGAAGTATCGAGAGAAGGGAAAGGACAGCGAGACCAACAGAGGGCCCTTGTAGAGTGGGCAATAAATTTGCCTGCTAGGCGGAACCCTGCTGGGATGGAACACGGACCCACACAGTAGCGGAGCCCTGCAGAGACACGACGGGATGCTGAATGCCGAACACCGGAAGGGTCTCCGAGCTCCCCCACTCAGCAGAGCGAGCAAAAAACGGCCCGACCAGAAGACCGCTTGGGCAAGCCACCACTGGCAAAAAATATGTGTAAAAGTCACACTACCACTATTAAACAGCACGCTCATGCACGAAACTGAAGAAAACGTACACAAAGTAGAAATGACATGTCCAAACCATTTATCAAACTGTTACTAGGAGGAGAACTTCAAAGCGTTTAGTTATCAATAAATATTTCCATATCCTGCCCAGAGAAGAACCAGGAATCAAGTAAGAAGCAGAGAAAAAGCAGGAAGAACAGAAGTTGAAGATTCGCAAGATTGAGACCAAGAAAGAAGATGGGTGAAGAATAGACGACATACCTTCCCAAATCCCTATCCTATTGTAAACTAGTCGTCTACGAAGTATTACAACGAAAAACGACCGCTTTCAGCGACACAAAACGATGACTTTTACGCATACAAATCCAGTAAACCACGAGATTCTGCGCTCACAGCTCCATTCCATTATGGGACCTCCACAACAGCAACACACACTTGCAAAGCCAACAAGGAACAACGAATGAAGTTGTACATCAAATACTTGCCCACATCCATCTCGCTCAAGTCCATCACCTTCATGCAAAACCATTTGCCAACCTCATGCTTAAACATTCATAGGATTGTGTGAATGTGTGAAATCAAATTATGTGATGTGGGAATTGTGCAAAAGAAACGTGTGAAAAACTAAATAAAATAAGCACACCAGACAGCTAATAAACTACAAAATAACAGTCATTGACTATGGACTTAAATAAAAAATAGACTATCGATAAAAATAAGTCATTAGTTCTGAAATGGACAGTATATAAAGAACAAAAGTATGGCATAATAAACACTAAAAATATGCCACTTATTTTCTCCTCAGAAAAAATCAAAGAATAACTATATTTTACTTATTTTCTCCTTATAAAAACAAAGAATAAAAAATTATCTTGTTGGATGTTTTCCCTTTTTTTAACATTTGTACCATTTATTAGGATAATATCTCAATACTTGTGTATGTATAGTTCTTTGTCAAAGCAATTCTTGGAAATAATTCTTATTTGTTAGTGTAAGAATGTTGAAATGAGTGTCTAGAAACAAAAACATTTTACTTGTACATGATATTTAGAAAATGTGTTAGGAATAGATTTTACTTAATTACTACATTTATAAAAAATTATATTTCTAAGAGAATAGATGTGAAACACTCCTCACTTTCGACAACAAACTTCTTAAAAAACGAACTTCACACTTAAATAAAGAAAGAAAATAATTAAAAATTAATAATAGCATAAAAATATTCTTCTCTTGTCATTTTTAAGAATAATGTGGAAGAATATAAAAATATAAATTAGTAATACAAACTAGCATAGAACCAGAATAACGTGGCTGAACAGTAGGCAACAAAATTTAGATAAAGCAACAATTTCTGACTGACTTAGACAACGATTCAATCTTTGCCTAACTTCAGTGCAAAAATTAAGTTCGAAGGGTTGTGATATGTAACGTGTCAGGCAAATCCAACACCTTCCATGAAAACCCTGACATGATAAGCAAATCCAGTAGTACGTCACATAGCTACGAATAAATCATGACATTAAATTAACCAAAGTAATACGAGTAACGAGTGAGCAAATGGAATACCACAGACTAACACAAGAATGCCTAAATGCATGTCATACCTTCCCACCGTGAGACAGACGCAGTTCCGAGGGGAGAAACGAGAACAGAAGCCGAGACCAGAACCGTGTTAAGCGAGAAGGCCCTACGATAAGGGACGGACACACACGTCGCCAGCTAACCGCTACGACCACACCACCTGCAAGTTTTTAGCGTGAGACTTTTTCGCGTCTCTGTTACGTTAGGACCACCCCCCAGCCCATGTTAAAAGCTAGAGCCCTCCAGAAGAACAGTATAGATCTTACGATAACACAAAAAGGGCCACACCACCCGCAAGTTTTAGCGTGAGACTTTTTCGCCTCTCTGTACTTTAAAAACATTGCCCCACCACGAAAAGTAAAACGTTTCTCATTGGATAGACAGAATTTTTGTAGGCGGAGCTTAAGGTTAACATTGAGACCCTGATTGGTCAGATGAAAACACAGCCAGATAGTTTTTTTTTAAACCAACTTCGATAAATTGTAGTAAGGAGAAGTTAGGGGAGAGTTGCTGGGGAGTTGCTTCCGAGAGGGCGAGCTGGACGGAGCTGCGCCGGCCGTCGCCCCCTGACGAACACCGACAAGTTAATGAACGCACGCAATGCCGCAATTTCGAGCGTATAAGGCTTCACGCAGAACTGCAGAAGTCTCATCTGTTACATCCCGGGACTGATGACCAAAGATGTTAAGTCCCATAGTGCTCAGAACCATTTGAACCATTTTTGTTACATCCCCTTTACGTAATACCAGTGTCGATCGTCAATTAAAGCTCATGGTGTTCACATTTGCCACTTGAAGTAAAAGCCTGAAACTCGATGATTTTTCTGTTTTATAGTTATTGAGAAGCCACATCAGCCACTGTAATTTACGACAAGTTAGATATGTAATTAAAGATATTTGAGGGTCACTGTAGACCATTTTTATAGTTTTCTCTCTTGTGAAACTTAATTTAAACCTAGATTATAGATGTGATATGGCATAGGTCATCCTTCGATCCATTGTAGAACTTGGAAACCCATTCAGGGAATATTCGTTCACATTTTTGTTGATCGCAGAAGGTTTTTACCATCCTGTATTAAAACATTTCCTTTTATCAATAGTGCAAGTTATAAACGATGTTTTGTGAGTAGAATAAAATTTCCAATGGTAAATTTAACTGCTTTTTCGACGTTATTTTACCAGCTAACTACAAATAGGAAAGCCTTGAACCCCTTCCACTAAATTTAGTTAGTATTAAGATTCTTTTACAGGGAGTGCAGTGGAGCTGACGCTGAAATCATTAAGTATTTGGTTGTATCATCGCTAGTCTCACTGAACTCTTCTGAACTCTACTTGTCATGTGTGGTCTGACGTTTCCTAACCAGCGACAGGTCCCAGGTTCAAACTAGTCAATTCCCTAAAAAACACGCTCAGAGCGTCGTTGCGCGAAAGTGGTAGGGAGACACGATATAGAACAAACAGACACCACGCAGAACGTTTAGACTGTGTAGAATGTGCCATTTACTCTCCTCTAATATGTTAACATGGCATGAATAATGAAGGCTCAATGTGACTTGACGTACAACCAGAAAAGTTTTTAAAGATCTGAAGATGACAGTCTTAACTGATGAAACAAGTCAGTAAAACACAGTTTTGAACGCTGTCTTGCCTATAAGAAATTTCTTTAATGTACATACAGATCACCCCTCCTCATTTTTCATTATGAAAAACTTCAATCATACAGTTACTATTATCAATGGCGGACTCTTACTGGCGTTTCAAAAGGTGTTCTCACATCCTGACGAAGACATGTCACAATATTTCTTTTTCGCTAACCATGTTCTAGTATGTTAACATCACTCTTTGCTTGAAACTGTCGTCTTCTATTTCTTTTTCTTTTGCTCTCTCTGTACCTGCCTAAATATCTCAGCTACAGTTTTCTCTTTTTATCTTTATCTCTATAACCTTCGTTTTCCAAGACTCCGAACATGGTACGTAATTCATTCTGTCGTACCTCCGTATTCTTGACCCTACCTGACCAGTGGGACGTATGTGTCCCACATACAAATTTATTTCCCTGAGTTCACAGGGACTTGAAAAGTCTAACATCTGTGTTGTGCTGCGATCTAGCGTTGAATGTTTGAACTGTCTGAAGCTGACGGGCTCATTGTTTCACTTGTGCATTGAGTGCCCTGTGTTTTGTCGGTTTTATGCAATGTTTTCCTCGTTTGCGATAGATAAACTCAGAAAAGATATTTATTGTCTTTTTTACATTTTTCTGCAAATATGCAGGGATGTTCACATATTTAGGGATAAAACACTTTTAAATTCGTTAAGTGGTTTTGCCTTATGGTCAGTGTGTGTAGAGAAGTTCTACTGATGCATTTTGTACATATTTATGTCTAAATTTTTACATTTATTTCCAGTGTGGTGCTCTTACAAAAAAAATGGTTCAAATGGCTCTGAGCACTATGGGACTTAACATCTATGGTCATCAGTCCCCTAGAACTTAGAACTACTTAAACCTAACTAACATATGGACAGCACACAACACCCAGTCATCACGAGCCAGAGAAAATCCCAGAACCCGCCGGGAATCGAACCCGGAAACCCGGGCGTGGGAAGCGAGAACGCTACCGCACGACCACGAGCTGCGGACGGTGATCTTACATTATGTCTATTGATTTGATATGGAACGGATAGCTTCAAGGGCTCCTGGTCTGTGTTTTGTGATGAATGCTTGCCTTCCCTTTCTCCTTATATTTCTCCCAGTTGAAAGCTGCCTTACAAGGGCAAGGTGAAAAGAGAGTTCATCATATTTTCCTCCATTGTTACAGTTCCACGTGATAAAACTGTTTACTATCGTAATGCCCGTAAGAATAAATTCAGGGAACCCCTTATTCCTCCTTGAGTCCAGCGGGACATATACGTCCCACTTAAAATAATTGTAAAACTATAAGCAGCAATCGACGCTACAGAAACATTGGCGGACTCATTATCTGTTCCAAAAGCAGAAAATCAAGTTATACAGTAATATGCGATATTTTCATTAATTCAATCCCGAAACATTATAACTTTGGCGCAATTAAGGTTTTTAGCTTTGTGTCTGTTTTCAGCCTACATCTTACAGTGTGAAAATGGTTCGGGTAATTTGGGACCTAAACTGGCAGCTAACATCAATATGAAGCGATTCTCATACGAGAAACAGAGACGTTAGCGGACCCAAAAGAGTCACGCTTAACTGAGAGACAGCAACCATTACAGTGTCTCGCCCCTGCCGCCTCAGCTCCTAACTCCCTTTCCACTCAACCAGTCCTCGTCTGGCTGTGACATACTATGGGAACCAACATACTGAGTCCGCTTTGACCTGACGCCCACGTGGCGCCGTTAATGCACCGCACTCCACTTTATTTGTGTGGCACCATGGTACTCTTTAATATTAATTTAAAAAGTTCATATTTTTAATCACTTAATGTTGTTAACGTGCACTCTGTCCTGTGCTTTCATTATGCTGTGCAGAGCACATGGAAGTACGCTCTCTGCTAAAAATATAAATTTTTATTGAGTCTATAGAGAGCTGTGAAATTTATTTCCTTTTTTGTGGTAATAGGTACCTCTAGTTGCTTGCTCCTTTATTGATTAATCTTCCGTGTTGGGGAAGAACCGAGGTGCAGAGCACTGAATTTCAGTCGTGGTCTAGACTGACTGAACCGTAATTTATTTTCAAAGAATATTCTTAAGAATTTATTTTATTTACTGGCAATTTATCAAGAACATTAACACATTTAATTACACTATGTAAGCATGGAAGTAGTTGCCAGGGAGTAACTGATGAAATCATAACCAAATTCCTTTTAACAAATGGAAATTTTATTCACTTAATAGTGCCTAAAAGAATTTTTTTAAAGAAAAGGATTTAAAATTATAATCAGAAAGCACCTCTAAATATCAAAGTTACAATCTACTCAGAGGTAGAAAGAAACAAGTTTTGACTGTATGAGCTTTCAGGCAGAGAACCTTGCCGCTCCCTTTTGACACGGCCGTAGTTACGACCGCTCACAACAGCCTCTGAAAGACTACACTGGTGCAAATTTGCAACACACCAGATTACTTTAAACTAAGAGTTTTAATAATTTACGCAAGCACACAAACTATACACTCCCCACAGGAGGGAGGGAAATGGTACAAAACACTAACAATTAAAATATTAACCTTGCCACCGAAGGTGCAACTTGATTTTAACCCCCCCTGCGGGTTCGGGGGTTAGAATAGGCCCGCGGTATTCCTGCCTGTCGTAAGAGGCGACTAAAAGGAGTCTCAAACGTTTCGGCCTTATGTGATGGTCCCCTCTCGGGTTTGACCTCCATCTATCTAAATTATTCCGAAGAGCGAGCCAATTGGGGAAGGGCACCTTACATGGTGCACTGTATCCTTCGTGCAATTAGACCTATAGCCGTCTTTCTCGTCGTTGCAATGGTGTCCCGCTCGTTTTCGATCTCTTGGGCGATTCCCACGCTGCACTCTGCAGCGTTTCTTTTAACTGTGACGACGACGTTGGCCATTTTTGCACCTAAGATCCAGCACGGTAGCCAGTCCGTTGTGGTGGGGTCGCCATGTACCCTCTTGGTTGTAGCCCCCTGACAACACAGGGATCGCTCTACTGATGCCTGCGCCGTTCACTCCCCACGTATGCCAAGGAGTAGATGCCCATCTCCCTGGGGCATCAGGACTCCCGGCAATGGCCATCCTGCCAGGTGGCCTTTGCTGTGGCTGGGTGGCGCCCGTGGGGAGGGCCCTTGGTCGGAGTAGGTGGCATCAGGGCGGATGACCCGCAATGAAGCGTGGTACATCATCTGTCGCTGGCGGCCAGCCGTCAGCAGTCTCTAAGCGTTCGAGAGCCCATTTTAAAGGTAATGTTTATGACCCCAAATCGTTCCCCTCCCTCGCCACGCCATGGGAGGAACGACAGGCATTGCGTGACAGTGAGACGTATTCGCCCAGATATCTTGTCTGTACCAGAGCTGATGGGGAATCCTTTATATCCGTGAAGCCTCAGTTCTTTGTAGAGCATTTAGAGGACAAGTTTGGGGAGGTGGAGGGCTTGTCCAAGATGCGGTCCGGATCGGTGTTGATAAAAACGGCATCCTCCGCCCAGTCGCGGGCCTTGCTCGCTTGTACTAAGCTGGGGGATGTCTCCGTCACTATCACGCCCCATAAAAGTCTGAACATGGTCCAGGGCATTATCTTTCACAGGGATCTGCTTTTACAGTCCGACGACGAGCTGCGCGCCAACTTGGAGCGCTGAGGTGTCCATTTCGTCCGCCGCGTCCACCGGGGTCCGAGGGATCGTCAAGTTGCCACCGGTGCCTTCATCTTGGCCTTCGAGGGTGACACGTTACCTGAGAAGGTCAAGGTGATGGTGTACCGTTGTGATGTCAAGCCGTATATCCCTCCCCCGATGCGGTGCTTCAAGTGTTGGAAGTTCGGCCACATGTCTTCCCGCTGTGCTTCCGACCTCGTCTGTCGCGATTGCGGTCGACCTTCCCATCCTGATCATCCCTGTGCGCCGCCTCCAATCTGTGTGAACTGTGGTGCGCACCATCCGCCTTGCTCGCCAGACTGTCCGATCCTGCAGAAGGAGCGGAAGATCATGGAAATAAAGACTATCGACCGCCTGACGTACACTGAGGCGAAGCGGAAATATGATCGGCTTCATCCGGTGCGCATGCCAGTTTCTTATGCCGCCACTGTCACTCCTTCTCCACTTCCATCCGCTCTGGTCAGCTCTCAGAGTCGCAGTCCCACACCTGCCCCCTTGATGGTGGGGGGCACTAAACCTCCTGTTGCTCCTGCTCCATCTACTTCAGGAGCAACACCCCCCCAACCATCGGGGACATCAGTCCCCCCTTCCCAGCCGGAGAAGCGTAAGACTTCTTCGGCTACTCTCGTAAGGAAGGGGTCCCTTGGGGACCTCCCTTCCCAAGTTCCGTCCGGTACAAAGGCCGACAGCCGCAAGTGGCTTAAACAACCGCCGGTCCCTGGTCGTAGGGACACACGGTCGTCGTCTGTCCCTGAGACCGACCCAGTTGCGCCCTCCCAGCCTGCGCCACCAAAGGCACAGCGCGCGAAGCAGCAGAAGAAGAAACTCCCGAAGGCTACCGACATTGCGGTGGCACCCATTCCACCGCTTCCTACAAGCTCTGCGTCTGTGGATGAGGTGGAGATTCTGGCGTCCTCTGAGGACATGGATCTCGCCAGTCCCTCGGATGCAGTAGATGGCTGTTGTCCAGGTGGTGACTCCGTAGCAGCAGGGGCCCCGGAGGCGTAATCTGCCTCCCCAGTCCCTTCATGCCTTTCCCATCCATGGCTAATAACATCCTCCAGTGGAACTGCAGCGGTTTCTTCCACCATCTAGCTGAGCTCCGCCACCTTATCAGCCGTCATCCTTTCCTTTGCATTGCTCTGCAGGAAACTTGGTTTCCAGCAATGCGAACCCCTGCCCTCCGTGGCTATCGGGGTTATTTTAAGAACCAGGCAACTTATGCGAGGGTGTCTGGTGGCGTCTGCATATATGTCCTGAAATCTCTTCACAGCGAGTTTGTACCTCTACAAACAGCTTTAGAGGCTGTCGCTGTTCGGGTGTGGACGCCACAGGCTATCACCGTCTGCAGTATTTACCTTCCACCTGATGGTACTGTCGCGCAGCATGTCCTGGCTGCTCTGACAGCACAACTGCCGCCACCTTTTTTGCTGCTGGGCGATTTCAATGCCCACAACCCTCTATGGGGTGGGACTGTCTCCGATGATCGTGGTCGGGCCGTGGAGCATGTGTTGGCTCAGCTCGACCTTAGCCTCTTAAACACCGGTGCTCCCACGCATTTCAGTGTGGCCCATGGCTCGTTCTCGGCCATCGATCTCTCTATTTGCAGCCCTGGACTTGTCCCATCCCTCCACTGGAGGGTGCATCCTGACCTGTGTGGTAGTGACCATTTTCCCATCTATTTGTCACTGCCACAGTGTCATTCTTCTGGGCGCTTGCCCCGCTGGGCTCTCCACAGGGCTGACTGGCCAGCTTTTACTTCCGCTGTAACCATTGCGTCTCCCCCACAGGGTGACATTGACGAGGTGGTCCGTGTTTTAACCGCGTCCATCATTTCAGCGGCCGAGGCTACCATCCCCCGTTCCTCTGGCCTCCCTCGGCGGAACGCTGTCCCCTGGTGGTCGCCGGAGATTGCTGAGGCTATTCGCGACCGTAGGCGGGCTCTCCAGCGTCATAGGCGGCACCCGTCTCTGGAGACCCTCATCGCCTTTAAGAGGCTCCGTGCCTTCGCCCGTCGTCTTATTGCACGGCGTAAGCAGGAGTGCTGGGAGAGGTACGTCTCCTCCCTGGGCTCCCGTGTCTCGTCCTCGCACGTGTGGTCCCGGATCCGGCGGATTTATGGCTCCCAGACCCCTGTGGGTGTCCCTGGGCTCTCCTTGGACGGCGCTGTCTGCACGGACGCTGCCGCCATTGCTGAACGGCTAGCCGCGCACTTTGCTCAGAGCTCTGCGACTGCTTCCTATCCCCCCGCCTTTCGCTCTCTAAAGGAGCGAGCCGAGCGGACGCCGTTCTCATTCCACACGCGTCATTATGAAACTTACAATGCTCCTTTCAGCGAGAGGGAACTCCTCGCTGCCCTCGCCGATTGCCCTGATACTGCACCAGGACCGGACTGCATCCACGCGCAGATGCTGAAGCATCTCTCCAGGGACTGCCAGAGACACATCCTCACCATCTTTAACCGCATTTGGAGCGAGGGCGTGTTCCCGTCGCAATGGCGAGAGGGTCTTATTGTCCCCATCGTGAAGCCCGGTGCGGACCCACTGGCGGTGGACAGCTATCATCCCATTACCCTCACCAACGTTTTGTGCAAATTGCTCGAACGTATGGTGGGGCGGCGTTTGTGTTGGGTCCTTGAGTCGCGCGGTCTCCTCGCTCCATCTCAGGGTGGCTTCCGTCGGGGCCGGTCTGCAGCGGACAATTTGGTGCGACTGGAATCTGCTGTCCGTACGGCTTTTGCCCGACGTCAGCACCTTGTTGCTGTATTTTTCGATCTGCGGAAGGCGTATGACACCACATGGAGGCATCACATCCTCGCCACGTTGCATGGGTGGGGTCTTCGTGGTCGGCTCCCGGCTTTTCTTCAAAGCTTTTTATTGCGCCGCTCTTTCCGGGTGCAAGTCGGTGCCACCTCTAGTTCCTCTTATATACAGGAAAATGGGGTCCCGCAGGGCTCGGTGTTGAGCGTCTCGTTATTTCTAGTGGCCATTAATGGTCTGGCTGCAGCAGTGGGGTCGTCGGTGTCTCCTTCTTTGTATGCCGACGACTTCTGCATCTCATTTAGCTCCACGACTACGGGAGTCGCCGAACGCAGGTTGCAAGTCGCCGTTCGCAAGGCAGCATCATGGGCTCTGGCTCATGGTTTTCAGTTCTCTGCTGCCAAGACTCGGGTTATGCACTTCTGCAGGCGTCGGACGGTCCACCCTCATCCTGACCTTTACCTCGACGGCCACCTGCTTGAAGTTGTGGACACTTGCCGCTTCTTGGGCCTCGTGTTTGATGCCCGGCTCACATGGGTTCCTCATGTTATTCAGCTGAAGCAAAAATGCTGGCGGCACCTCAACGCCCTCCGCTGCCTTAGCCACACGTCTTGGGGTGCAGATCGCTGCACGCTACTGCAATTGTACAGAGCTCTTGTGCAGTCCCGGCTTGATTATGGGAGCCTGGCCTATGGGTCTGCGTCCCCCTCAGTGTTGAAGTTGTTAGACCCCATACATCACTGTGGGGTTCGGCTTGCTACTGGCGCTTTTCGCACCAGCCCCGTGGATAGTCTACTGGTGGAGGCCGGGGTTCCCCCGCTGCGGATTCGCCGCCATCGTCTGCTCGCCGACTATGCTGTCCACGTACATTGCTCGCCAGGCCATCCCAATCGTCGCCTGCTTTTCCCTGCCTTGGTCCACCACCTGCCCGAACGGCGACCTCGGTCTGGGCTTTCCGTAGCTGTCCGTGTCCAGTCCCTGCTGTCAGAACTGGGGTCATTCCCTCTTCTGCCTCCCTTCCGGGTCCGTACACCTACGCCTCCCTGGTGTTTGTCCCGGCCGTCCGTCCGTCTGGATTTGGCACAGGGACCTAAGGACTCGGTTCCGCCTGTGGCCCTCCGTCGCCGTTTTCTTGCGCTCCTCGACTCATTTCCGGGCTGTGAGCCTGTCTACACTGATGGTTCCCTGGTTGATGGTCGCACTGCCTACGCTTTTGCTCACGCTGCCCATGTTGAGCAACGCTCCTTGCCGGCTGGCTGCAGTATTTTTACTGCAGAGCTGGTGGCCATCTTGCGAGCTCTTGAGCATATGCGTTCCTACTCAGATGCGTCCGTCGTCATCTGCAGTGACTCCCTGAGCAGCCTTCAGGCCATCGACCGCTGCTATCCCTCCTCTCCTCTGGTGTCCTCCATTCAGGAGGCTGTTTCCGACATTGCCCGTTCTGGTCGCTCGGTGGTCTTGGTTTGGACGCCCGGTCATGTTGGCATCCCTGGGAACGAACGTGTAGACAGGCTGGCCAAAGGGGCGATCGACGCCCCGGCTTTGGAGATCGGCCTTACGGCTCGCGACCAGCAGCTGGTGTTGCGCCGTAAGCTGATTGGGATGTGGGCTGCTGAGTGGCGTGGCATGACAGCCCCGAATAAACTGCGGGCTGTCAAGGAGACGACCGATGTGTGGCGTTCCTCCCTGCGGGCTTCTCGCAGGGACTCGGTAGTCCTGTGTCGGCTGCGCATCGGCCATACATACCTGACGCACGGCCATCTGTTGCGTCAGGAGGATCCCCCCTTGTGTCGGTGTGGGTCCCGGCTGACGGTCGGCCACATTTTGCTGGAGTGTCCTCGACTGCGCACACTCCGGCAATCTTTTCATCTCCCGGGCACTTTGGCTTTGGTTTTATCCGACGATGCCTCCATGGCTGATACCGTTTTAAATTTTATCCGTGGTAGTCCGTTTTATGGTTCGATTTAGGGAGGTCCTGCGCCTTTCCCTTTCTGTGTCTATTGTCCTTGTGTCTGTTGCTGTTCTGGTGTGCCGTGAGATGGTTGACTCTTTCCCATTTTTGATCTCGTGGTCAGTCAACCAGTCTCCGGCCATCTTCCTTTCTTCTGTTTCTTTCTGTCTGGTGTTCCTCTGTCCTGTTCTTGTCTGTAGTGTTTGTTGCTGAATTTGTGTGCTTTTAGCGCCTGGGGGGACGTCTCCTCCCCCTTTGGTTTTTATCTGCTTCGTATATTTTCGGCTCGCCTGATTTTGGAATGGGGGACTGATGACCTTCGCTGTTTAGTCCCCCTTAAACATACCAACAACCACCACCACCTTGATTTTAACTTCTAAGAAAAGTCTTACGGTGAAAGGGTGGCAACTTTATATACTAAAATGATCATTTAAATAAAAGCTCATGAAATGCAATCTTATATAAAATTCTGCTAGGTTGGCCAAACAATAGTTAAGATGCTCTACAGTACACAGATACCGCCTCTCAAGATCATAGGCAATTATATCAAAGTTTCCAAAGATCAAAACATATTTCAGGTATTAGGCCGTTGCACTCCAAGCAATAAATTCGTTAACACACCAAATCCGACAAACATGACAGAGGCAGCTACTAACGTACGGTACATTGATAGGGAGATTACCGAACAACCCGAACCGCAGGCTGCTCTAACCCACCCCTACTCCACTAGGGAAAAAACGGACCACCCAATTTATAAACAACCACCTTCCCGTGGGTGGGCAAAAGGCGAAGAATGGTGGGACGACCCCAAAGCAAAACGGCTGGTGACCTCACCAAGAAAACAAGTAAAATTTAACAAGAGTAAATCAAACAACATATCATCGATAGCAAACTGAGATTTCTCGATAAGACTTGGCGCAGCACCCCCAAATCGCTCTCCCAAACCGTCCGCTGCCAGCCGCTTGAACGGACGCAGGAAGGCGCGCCGATCTCCCGTCTCACGGCGTCGCAGCTTGCACCGGCCAGACTGATGTCGTGGGTTGACTCCTGTTGCTCTCGTGTCGACCGCGAAAACACTACCCCTCGCTATACGCCGCGGCCCACTGGACTCACGTGGCGACCTCACATGCGCCGACGATCAAGACGGACAAGTTGTCTTGTGTCTCAGCGCGCGACCGACCAACCGATCGATCCAACAGCCAATGACCATTGCCTGAGCAAACTCGAGCAGACTGGCTCCCTAACGCGTAGACTCAGATGCAGGAATGAAGCCCCGACCCGGAGGCCACTCGCTGGCGCAGTGGAAAGACTCTCATTTTTCCAGCTTTGATCCGAACGACAGACATACTTGCACTCCGAACGACAGACAGACACTAACTGCCTAACAAATGCGGACGAGAGACAGACTAGCAAGCTGGGGACGAGAGACTGACCCAGACTAACCGACTGGCGAGCTCATAGCTCCCTTTAAATGCACGTGAACAGGCAACCTTTCCCCTTTCCCACCAGAGGGAGACACCAAAGCTGCGACTGCCACAGCGGCGCCACCGCCAGAAACGGAGGGCGACTGCTTCACAGTACGCGCTGCGGCGCACTCTTCAAAACAGCAATTTTTACCGCGGCCCACTGACAAATACGGAGGCGCAAAGTGCACTACATAGTATTTGACTAAGTTATCAACTGTCAGTTATTATAAAACCTGTTTTGTAGCCAGTCTCATTCGCAGCTTTAGTGCTATGACTGCTTTCGACGTTTAAGTCAACAGCGTATAGCCAGTTGTACAGTGGATCTTGATCCGTTCACGGACGTCCTCTTCCCTGATCTCCCAGTGCTAGACATGCATTTGCTGGCAAGCTTCGTAGTGCAAGAACCACAATAGGAGACTGGCTGCCTGATCTACACTGAAGAGCCAAAGATGCTGGTACACCTGCCTAACGCTTCAGTCTGGAGCCGAGCGACCGCTACGGTCGCAGGTTCGAATCCTGCCTCGGGCGTGGATGTGTGTGATGTCCTTAGGTTAGTTAGGTTCAATTAGTTCTAAGTTCTAGGCGACTGATGACCTCAGAAGTTAAGTCGCATAGTGCTCAGAGCCGTTTGAACCACATCTGCCTAATATCGTGTAGGGCCCTCGCGGGCATGCAGAAGTGCCGCAACACGACGTGGCGTGGACTCGACTGTTGCCCGAAGTAGTGCTGGAGGAAACTGACACTATGAATCCTGCAGGGCTCTCCATAAATCCATAAGGGTACGAGGGAGTGGAGGTCTCTTCCGAACAGTACGTTACAAGGCATCCCAGATAAGCTCAATAGTGGTCATGTCTCGGGAGTTTGGTGGCCAGCGGAAGTGTTCAAACTCTGAATAGCGTCCCTGGAGCCACTCTGTAGCAATTGCGGACACGTGGGGTGTCGCACTGTCCTGCTGGAATTGCCCAAGTCCGTCGGAATCCACAATGAACATGAATGGATACAGGTGACAGCAAAGGATCCTTACGTACATGAAACCAGTCAGAGTCGTATCTAGACGTATCAGGGGTCCCATACACTCCAACTGCACACGCCCCACACCATTACAGAGCCTCCACCAGCTTGGACAGTCCCCTGCTGACATGCAGGGTACATGGATTCATGATTCTCCATACCCGTACACGTCCATCCGCTCGATACAATTTGAAACGAGACTCGTCCGACAAGGCAACATGTTTCCAGTCATCAATAGTCCAATGTCGGTGTTGACGGGCTCTGGCGAGGAGTAATGCTTCGTGTAGTGCAGTCATCAAGGGTACACGAGTGGGCCTTCGGCTCCCATATCGATGATGTTTCGTTGAATGGTTCGCACGCTGACAAAAGTTGACGGCGCAATATTGAAATCTGATGCAATTTGCGAAAGTGTTGCACTTCTGTCACGTCGTCATCGTTGGCCCCGTTCTTGAAGGATGTTTTACCGGCCGCAGCGATGACGGAGACTTCATGTTTTGCGAGATTCCTGATATTCATGGTACACTCGTAAAAAGGTCGTACGGGAAAATCCCCACTTCATCGCTACCTCGGAGATGTGGTATCCTATCGCTCTTGCGCCGACTATAACACCACGTTCAAGCTTATATAAATCTAGATAACTTGCTTTGTATCAGCAGTATCCTATTTAACAACTGCTCCAGACTGTATTCCGCCTATTTACGTATATCTGTATTTGAATACGCAGGCCTATACCAGTTTCTTTGGCGCTTCAGTGTATAATAGTAATCGCCTAGAACGGTCACACAGTCACCTGCTTCTTGGAGATTGCCTATCGAATGGCTTCCAAGACCAACAGAAATGTGATTTTCAGCGTTTCACTTAATTTTTTATCGAACTGAAAACGATGACTTAAATGGGGAGGCCACGACGTTTGGAACGCGGATTTACTGTAAACTTCATACACTCGTAGTACTCCATGAGGACAACAAAATGTGTAAGCAGTAGCGACTCCTTTTCAAGCGTTACTGAAAAAATAGCAAGATAATTTCGGTCGTCGAATAAATATATATCCGTGCCTGGCCATTTTAACCATGAAGCGGCTGCAGCCGAGTGGTGCCGGCACGATAGCTCAGTAGCCGGCACGGTAGCTCAGCGTGTTCAGTTCCGTTTCAGCCGCGCTCGCGAGTGGCCGCTGTTAACTGTTGCGCTGCGCTTCAGTGTTTACATCGCTGTACTTGTGCTTCGCCGAGTGCTGTCCGTCCGTTAATCTCCGTGTTCGTTCCTGTTCCTTGTGATCTGATCGCTCTTTCTGGTCTTGCTGCTGCTACGTGGAATTTCGGTTGTTTAACCGAAATTGCTTCGCTGAATTAACCATGGCTACAAACCTCAGGAAGAATACTCTGGTATTTGCGTTTGACAAGGAATCCCGTCCTGTTCAGCCGACATCCCTGGAAATAGATGACTGGATTACACAGGTAATTGGACTAAATTCTGAAACCGTTCATACCTGGCAACTGGATCAGGAAAAATACTGTGTTTTTGTCAAGTTAATCAGTGCTTCGACTGTTGATAAAGTGTTACGAAAGTGGGGCTATGAAGTAGAATTTGTGCATAGAAATGGTTATAAAAGTAAGGTTTCCATCTATAGAGCGGACATTCATTACAAAACCGTTCGTGTCTTGAATCTTCCCATTGAAATTGAAAATGATAAGATTAAGGAAGCTCTTTCAAACTACGGAGACGTTAAATCAATTGCAAATGAAAGATGGTCGCCTCGCTTTAAACTGCAGTGTTTTAACGGTGTCCGCAGTGTAGAGATGGACGTTAAGACGAATATTCCGTCCCACATAACTGTTTGTGGGTATAAGGCACAAATTGTTTATACAGGTCAGGAAGCTACATGTCATATATGTAACGAAACCGGCCACTTCAGACAGGAATGTCCGCGGCGAACTGTTGTTCTTAAAAGTAATTTGATACAGCGTCAGAAGCTTACCTTAAATGATCTGTTACCAAAGAATAGCCCGGAACAACTGGTTGAGGATGTTAACGCAGCAGGCCAAACTGATGTGTCCCTTCACGATAACAGTCAATTTCCCCCGTTAACAACAAAAGGAAACCCTGTTGCCACTACTCGTGAAACTGAAACGCAACCGAAAAAACGACCTCTGGAGATAACTGATAGTTGTTCAGAGGACGAGCTGTCTTGTCCCACTCCCTCACTACGCAAGCAAAAACAGTGCGATGAGGAGGCAGAGGAACCTGAAGGCAAAATGCGAATGGAAACTAATGAACAGAAAGATAATACACATACGGTACCAGAAAATGAAGGGGGTGTAAACAGCATTAATGTGCAAGAAACAACAGGTGCAGTAGCCGATTGCAAAGATCAGAATCTATCTGATAATAAACAAATTCAGGGAGAGGATGCAAAACTGCAGTCTCCATTTGTTTCCCTCGATCAGAAAGTGAGTGAAATTAATAAAGAACGAGGAAGTGGTGGCCAAACTGAAATCACGGTCAACACCTCAGGGCAGGCGCCGGCAACCGAAATTGCGAAAGCGTCTGCTGCTGCTCCAGATAAGCCGCGAAGTAAAATACCGACGCAACCAAATGAGAATGTAGCTCGTAACCAAGGGAAGGGAAAATCCGGTAGGGGCGACCCAAGCCCAAAGAATGTTCAGTCCGAAACGGTCGTACACGAATCACTGGAGGAAAAATCAGAAAGTTTACCAGGAAATCATTCTGCTTGCGTTACAAGAGAAAACATCAGAAGCAGAAAAAAACGGGACAGTAACTAATAAACAGATGGAAGTGTTATTCCATGTTCAGCCTTCCGAGAAAACTGTTACAGCTTAGCTGAACCCTGAACCAAAGGAAACTAAATTAGTTCATCAAAACAACTACATAGTGAAAACACAATGACGCAATCTTATACTGTCACCACTATAAACATAAATAAAATCACGACCGGTTTGAAATTATCGGCCCTTAAGGAATTTCTGTACGAATCCGCGACTGATATTGCCCTATTACAAGAAGTTCTAGTTTCGGAGTTGGTAATTCCCGGCTTTGTCAGTTACATAAATGTGTCTCCCGAAACAAGTGCTGGAACAGCTATTTTGGTGAGGGAAGGGATTACAGTAAGCGAGGTGGAACGACTGGAATCCGGAAGGGGAATAGGACTAAATATCTACGATGTGACTATCATCAACTTGTACGCCCCTTCAGGAAGTTCTCATCGAGCTGACAGGGCACGTTTCTTCAAAGATGACCTGATATACTTGTTAAGGAAATCGCCAAGACAGTTATTACTAGGAGGTGATTTTAATTGTGTTTTAAATCGAAAAGATCAGTTACCTAATTTTAATTTCTCAAGTGAACTAAAACTACTAGTTACTGGTTTAGAATTAAAAGATATATGGGAAATCAAATACCCCTCCACTGTTGAGTTCACTTATGTCACGGCAACATCACGTAGCAGGATTGATAGACTATATATTTCTAAAAATCTTGAAACTTCCGTGACAAAAGTAGAAACCATTCCTACGTACTTTTCAGACCATTCAAGTGTCTTAGCTTGCATGAATCTAAAAAGACAGCCGGTTCACCGATTCAAGAATCAGTGGAATTTGAACACTTCCTTGTTAGTAAATCATGATTTAGAAGATCTGATTAAAGAAACATGGGCAATATGCCTGCGAGCCAGTAGTAGATATGCCACTGCTATTGACTGGTGGGTTAAAATGGCAAAGCCAAAGTTGAAGAAAGTTCTTATTCAATACAGTGCCCAGAGCGCAAGGGAAATGAAATGCACTATAGAGTATTACTATTCCGTTTTGAGAGATCTATATGATCAAGTCTCCGCAGGTTCCTCACTTCGGATAGCAGACATCAAAAAAGTCAAAGCCAAGTTACTTAATATCAAGAGAAGTCAAATGGAAGGGTTGAAAATAAAATCGAAGGCAAATTCGGTGTCAGAAGATGAAATTACTTCCCTATATCATTTAGTGAAGCATACGAAAAACGGGAGAAGGACTTTTATTGATGAAATTCGAACAAAACACGGTACGACTCTCAGAACCCAGCACGATATCATGAACGAGATTTATCGCTACTATTGCGAGCTATATTCTGTACATCAAAGTAGTGATGCTTCCTTGGAAGAATTCCTTGACATCCTAGCCCCACAGCTGACAGAAGATGACAACGAAAATTTTCTAGAGGTTGTCAGTGAAGAAGACGTGTATGAGACTCTGTGCGCCTCACCACCAAAAAAATCCCCAGGACCGGATGGTCTGCCAGCAGAGTTTTACATCCGTTACTGGCCAATAGTAGGTGAGAAAATCACGGACATTGTAAATGAGGTTATTCAGGGTAAAATGATTCCGGCTGAGTTTAAGGAGAGTAAAATTGTTCTGGTGCCCAAAAATAATGGAAAAAAAGATTTAAATAATTTTCGTCCAATTTCACTGCTGAATTCTGATTATAAATTAATAGCTAGAATAATAAACAAGAGAATTTCATGCCTTACAGATAAAATTATTAGTCAACATCAGAACTGTGCGCAAGGCAGAACCATTTTTCAAAATCTAGCGGAATTCAGGGATATCATTGCTATAACTTCGGTAACAAACATAAAGTGTGCTTTATTGTTTTTAGATTTTTATAAAGCGTTCGATGTAGTAAATCATGAATATCTTCTACAGACATTGAAGAAAATAGGTTTCAACGATAGGGTCATACAGTTGATTAAGAACATAGCAACTGGAATAAATGCTAAAATAGCGGTGAATTGTCAACAATCCAGGCCGATGCAAATACAACGAGGTGTTCCTCAAGGAAGTCCTCTGTCCATGTCGCTCTTCGCCATTTCGCTGGAACCTTTCCTCCGCCATGTCCATGCTAGATTAAAAGGCTTAACATTATCAGGAAATAAAACCGTTATAAGAGCCTATGCTGACGATATAGGGGTCATTATAAGGAACAATGATGAGGTAACCACGCTAGCAACAGTGATTGATTCGTACTGTAGAGCATCTGGAGCCAATGCAAACGAAAAAAAAAGTAAGATGTTAAATCTCAGAGGTTTTGATAATATAAACGTCGAGTGGGCAAAATTAGTCCCACAACATAAAACACTTGGGATCACCCTGACAGCATGCCCTATGAAAATGATGGCTTTAAATTGGAAAGTTGCAGCAGATAAAGTGCAAGGAGCCATTGTAGAGAATTTAACTCGTTATATGAACCAAGTTCAAAGAACACAGTATATCAACTCATGCATCCTTGCTAAGGCTTATTATACTGCCCAGCTGTTTCCAATACCGAGAATGATAGCGAGGAGAATAATGTCTAAAATCACCAACTTTTTGTGGAGAGGTGAAGTGTTCAGAGTACCGGCTAAAGTAGCCACTTTAGATCCTAAAAATGGTGGACTAGGATTAACTGATATAACGGATAAAGCCTCTGCTCTTTTTATCAAAAGGCAAGTTAATTTAATAAGAGACTCGCGAGAAAGCATAACCAGCCAACTTTTTGAGATCATTAAACCTCCAAGCCTGCTTCCCCCGATTGACGTGCAGAATATCAACAGTCGCTTACAGCACGTGAGGATTTTCTATGTTGAGTTTAGTTATGTCAGTGTCGAACTCAGGCAGTCCCGACACTTAACATCGAGAGCCATAATGCGGGAACGAAAGAAAAGCGAAGGAAGGAACAAAATAGAACGACAATTTCCAAACATTGAGTGGACTGAGATTTGGAAGAACATTAGTTCTAATGTGCTCACGTCTAATATAAAAACGTCATGGTACAAGACGGTTAACAACATAGTTTGCACCAATGAAAGACTGCATGCAATCGGACTCTGTGAAACAAATTTATGTCAACAATGCCATCTAGTTGACACAGTAATTCATAGATATACTTGCAGTGGTCACATGAATAGTTGGAAGTGGATCCGGGAGCAAATAGCTCTGATTACAAGAACATCCCCTGAGTATGTATCGCTGTCATTGATACACAGGCCTGAAGCACGCTATTTCCCAGAAGCAAAAAATAACGCTGTGTACTGGTTGCTGGGAAACTTTATTAACTACGTCCTTAACAAATTAGGATCCGATAGCCTCATAGAGTTCAAGGTATACATGCTGTGTGAGTTCCACAAAATTAGAAGCTATTCGAATCACAAGAAAAAGTTCGGCAATATGTTAAAAATTGTATTTGAAAGAATGGGCATTGGTTAATATAAAAAAGAAGGCTGTGTTGACAATTATGTATTGTAGTTACCTTAAGGATACTATTTACGATTTTACAGTATATTTATGATGTGCGCTTTTTCTACTTCAGAGAGTAGTGTTTGAAATTTATAAGTTAATGTACAGAACTTATGTGACATTGATTGGTTATACTAGAAATTTGGAAATAGACAGTTTTTATAGAAATGTCCTTATCGATTGGTTAAAACCATGAGATTCTATCTGATAAATGTAATATATATCTCCTTTCCGCCATTCTCAAGTATTTCAGAAATTGCCTAATATGATTATTAAATTGTTTTATATTTAATCCCACGAACTTGTTGATATCCATCATAAAGAAATTATGCTTCTGTAAAGATTGCAGTTCATGTAATTCAAAGTGCAGATTTTACTTCTTCAGGTTGAAGTTTAAATACCTTTAAAAAATTTTTTTTTACTTGATGTTTAACGTAATTCTTTCTGGTAATTTAGTCAGTAACACAATGTTCTGTTGTCTTTCCTTAACGTCAGCGTAATTGAAATGATCAAACCGTTTTGTTTAAATAACTTCATGTATGTATAACTTAATATGTATTTGGAATGTGTAACATTGTTTTTTTTTTAATAAATGTTTTAATGAAAAAAAAAAAAAAAAAAAAAGCGTGTTCGGTCAGAGATTTATCTGCCCTCTTTAATAAAAAAACAAAGTTAATCGATCAACAACGAACTTAAACGGATGTCTTATGACGTCCGCCCCGAGCAGATGCAACGAACAAAATAAGATTTTTTTTTAAAAAAAAGCGTGTTCGGTCAGACCGTTAGCTGTCATTTATAATAAAAAAACTGAACGAACGGATCATCGACAAACTGAATGGGTGTCATTGGACGTCCGCCCTGAACAAATTCAACGAACAATATAGAACAAAATGGTTTTTTTTTTAATTTTTGGCGTTCAAGCCGCTGAATCGCTGGATCAAGTTGCGTTCGTCAGGTTTTTTTTTCCCCAAGACAGTCGTTTTCTTTATTATTTATATTACAACTGATATAATGGGGAAAGTACGTGTAATCAGTTGAAATTTTATTAAATTTACGATGTTATTTGGCAGTCTACTAATTTTTATTATCACAAATAATGTAATATTCATAACTATCGACTAGTAAAGGACCAAATGCATAAAGCCATACTGAAAATGTATGCTTGTCCGTGATTTGAGAAATCCCTTATACCTGGAAGGAGCCCGAAACGACTTGTTACCTCCAAGTTGTGACCGGTACAGACGGCTTTCGAAAGATGTACAATTAATCGTCGCTTTCGACATTATGAGTACAAGTTGCAGGATGGTATTTTTCGTAAAAACATGGAAAACAAAGTTAAACGGCACCAGCTGCATTGAATAAATGCTACGTTTCCGCATACTCAAGCTCTTTTGACGTTTTCCGTGGAAAAACAAACCTTGTTAACATTTTCTAAAACCTCTCTTTCAGACGATAGTTCGGAAGCAAACCATGCATAGCGCAGTATTTCCTTAAAAATCGGCGCTGATAATTGGTTATGCAGTATCGAGAGTATTTTAATAGCGTCTTAAAAAAAACATTTTGTTCTATATTGTTCGTCGAATTTGTTCAGGGCGGACTTCCAATGACACCCGTTCAGTTAGTTCGTTCATCTGTTCGCTCAGTTCTTTTATTATAAAGGGTAGCTAACGCTCTGACTGAACACGCTTTTTTTGTTTTGTAGATCTCATTTCGTTCTATATTGCTCGTTGAATTTGTTCGGGGCGGACGTCCGATGTCATCCGTTCAGGTTGTTTGTTGCTCCGTTCTCTCAGTTTTTTATTACAGAGAGGAGCTAAACCCTCTGACCGAACACGCTGGGCTACTGTGACGGCGCCACTGGGCTGCAGCCGCTTCATGGTTAAAATCGCCACGCACGGATATATATATATTAGACGGCCGAAATTATCTTGCGATTTTCTCAGTAACGTTTAAGAAGTACGCGCTACTGCTTACACATTTTGTTGTCCTCATGGAGTACTACGAGTGTACGAAGTTTGCAGTAAATCCGCATTCCAAACGTCGTGGCGTCCCCTTGTTAATCTACTCATTAATAAGTATAATCTTATGTTGAAGGCTTAAAACAATAAGTCAAGTATTGTAAACTGTGTCTATTTCTTGAGCGAGCGTAGCTGATTCCGTGCAAATTACGGAGACTATATTTACCAAGTATTTGTGAATGAGGGCCCTTAGCGTCTGCGAACATTCTTTACAAGTAAATTTTAAGCTTTTTGTAAACTGTTTCTCGCCGACTGCGTCCACAAATTAGTGAAAGGGAAAAAATTTACCGGTAACTACAGTTTCGCTTTTCTTGCGATAAAACTACACCATCAGATATGATCTTTCAATTTATTGCTTCCTTACTACTAATTCTATCCGCAACAGATTTTGCAGACAGTGTCCACGGCTACCGCTGGATGTACCCGCAAAATTATGTCATTGTACGACACATGGTTCATGAGATGCGACTTTATAAACATGCAAATGAATGAAAAACTAGCTGCTTTACACATGGGAATTCGATTCTTCATGCAATAGATGGTGGAGGGGTGTGGACCCAAAGGTACATCACAGACATCCTGCATCCTCATATGTTCACTCTCATGTGACACTATCTTAGTGTCACTTTCCAACAGGACAATGTTCGTCCATACTTGGTTCGTGTGTCTACGAAGTGTCCATGTGATGTTGACGTACTCGCTAGGTCTGTCCCCAATAGAACGCATGTGGAACCAGCTAGGTTCAAACTGGTTCAAATGGCTCTGAGCACTATGGGATTTAACTTCTGAGGTCATCAGTCCCATAGAACTTAGAACTACTTAAACCTAACTAACCTAAGGACATCACACACATTCATGTCCGAGGCAGTATTCGAACCTGCGACCGTACCGGTCACGCGGTTCTAGACTGAAGCGCCTAGAACCCCTCGGCCACACCGGCCGGCGGAACCAACTAGGAGTTGAGGTCTGTCCCAGAGGTATTATACAGAATTTCAATGACCTGTTACAACAGTTGTGGGGTGGCTTGCCATAGGAGAATATGCAACGGATTTGTGACACCTGTCCCAGATGAATCAGTGCATGCATCCTGCCCAGAGGCTGTGCAAAACCATACTGGGGGATACTGCCAAGTTATTTGTAAATTTGAATCGGCGTTGAAATTTAATTTCATTGCCTCCTCCGCATCTGGGTGCTTCATTTTTTTGTCGGTCAGTGCGTACTGACTGAACCGAGTTGACATGTGCATATACCACACTAATTAAATTAGATGAAACGAATTACATGCATCGAGGTAATTTGATCTCTTTCATCGACTGCAATACTTCAACTGGTCATTAATGCGTTTCGAAGAAAGCTCTCGTATCGTGCTTTGCGGGATTAATTAACTGGAGCTGCAACCGACAAAACCTGATGCGTCACTGCGAAAACTGTAGTTCTGATCTCCAACAAATGTTAATAATTATGGGGATAACGTCTAACAGAGAAACCAACTACGTCGACGTGAATCGCACGAAGAAAGAAGAGATAGTAAATATAAGTGAAAAGCCCGACATGGAAAGAGACGAATAACTGCAAGAAATTTTACGTAGTAGCCGAAAGCGACTGTTTATACCACGAAAATTTAGGTTTTGACGATACAGTCTATCGAGCAGAGAACGAATGTTCGCAGTTGACTTCTGATTTACAAAAAGAGCGGAGAATACAAAAAATTATATCTCAGTACCGATTTCAGGAAAAGGAAGACCATTAGGATCTCACAACACTAATACTATAAGTAGCAGAAGAACAAACAGTACGAGCCCGTCAATCTCAAACCCCTGGCGTCGGACACAGGAGCACTGAACGTTGAACCAGACAGCGACCATAGCCGACACATCCCACTGTGGACGACGAACAGTAGGCGGGAATACCACAAGTTCCAAATGTTTAGCACACAGCGTACTCTACAGATTCGGCTATGTGTGCCTATTTTCAGTTTCATAACGTCAACAGAGGGTCTGAAGGGAAGAAATTCTAGTCTAATGAAGAGGTCATCTGAGCTGCGAGTGCGTAGTTGGAAACAAACTTCTTTCCTGACGTACAAGGACGGATTGAAAAGAAATGATACGGAGTTTTTTACTCTGTTCTCAATTTCTTTTGAGGTATTACATGACATGTGTATTACTCGATCGACTTTTCCGCTTTGCTGACGCCAGATGCAAGCCACTACCGGTAGAGGACTCCGGATTGTAGAGTGTAACATGGCGGTGTGTAACGTAACTAGGTCGGTGTGCGAGAAACAGTGTACTATAATTGAGATTCTAACCGCAGAAAACGTATCTCCAACTGAAATGCATAGGACAATGAAAGATGCGAACGGTGATGATTGTGACAACATCAGTAATGTGCGATAATGTGCAAAGCTAGATTTATTGCTTGTAAGGAAGGAAACGGTACTGCTAACCTCAACCTGTGTAACAGGTGTCGGAGCTGAGGACCGGCTACAGCAACCAACTAGACCAGGGGTGGGCAACATTTCGGCTCTAGTGCCAAAGCGCTCAGCATCGCTACGCATTTCCACCACCGCCACGCTGCGCTGTCCGAGTGCGAGGAGGGGAAGGGGAGAAACAAGGAACGTGCCGCATTTAAATGGCAGTACAGTCGTACTGCATATCACTTGGTTTCATATTCCATATTCCTCAACAATTTAGAACACAAACGAAACAAGTTTTCAGTATTAATTAATTATTTTTGACGTCTGAATGAATTATATAAAGTACTGGCCATTAAAATTGCTACAGCAAGAAGAAGTGCAGATGATGAACGGGTATCCATTGGACAAATATATTATACTAGAAATTACATGTGATTACATTTTCACGCAATTTCGGTGCATAGATCCTGAGAAATCAGTACCCAGAACAACCACCTCTGGCCGTAATAACAGCCTTGATACGCCTGGGCATTGAGTCAAACAGAGCTTGCATGGCGTGTACAGGTACAGCTGCCCATGCAGTTTCAACACGATACCACAGTTCATCAAGAGTAGTGACTGGCGTATTGTGACGAGCCAATTGCTCGGCCACCATTGACCAGACGTTTTCAATCGGTGACAGATCTCGAGAATGTGCTGGCCAGGGCAGCAGTCGAACATTTTCCGTATCAAGAAAGGCCCGTACAGGACCTGCAACATGTGGTCGTGCATTATCCTGCTGAAATGTAGGGTTTCGCAGCGATCGAAAGAAGGGTAGAGCCACGGATCGTAACACATCTGAAATGTAACGTCCACTGTTCAAACTGCCGTCAATGCGAACAATAGGTGACCGAGACGTGTAACCAATGGCACCCTATACCATCACGCCGAGTGATACGCCAGTATGGCAATGACGAATAGACGCTTCCAATGTCCGTTCACCGCGTGTGGCCAAACACGGATGCGACCATCATGATGCTGTAAACAGAACCTGGATTCATCCGAAAAAATGGCATTTTGTCATTCGTGCACCCAGGTTCGTCGTTAAGTACACCATCGCAGTCGCTCCTGTCTGTGATGCAGCGTCAAGGGTAACCGCAGCCGTGGTCTTCGAGCTGATAGTCCATGCTGCTGCAAACGCCGTCTAACTGTTCGTGCAGATGGTTGTTGCCTTGCAAACGTCCCAATCTGTTGACTCCGGGATCGAGACGTGTCTGCACGATCCGTTACAGCCATGCGGATAAGATGCCTGTCATCTCGACTGCTAGTGATACGATGCCGTTGGGATCCAGCACGGCGTTCCGTATTACCTTCCTGAACCCACCGATTCCATATTCTGCTAACAGTCATTGGATCTCGACCAACTCGATCAGCAATGTCGCGATACGATAAACCGCAATCGTGATAGGCTACAATCCGACCTTTATCAAAGTGGGAAACGTGACGGTACGCATTTCTCCTCCTTACACGAGGCATCATAAAAACGTTTCACCAGGCAACGCCGGTCAACTGCTGTTTGTGTATGAGAAATCGGTTGGAAACTTTTCTCACGTCAGCACGTTGTAGGTGTCGCCACCGGCGCCAACCTTGTGTGAATGCTTTGAAAAGCTAATCATTTGCATATCACAGCATCTTCTTCTTGTCGGTTAAATTTCGCATCTGTAGCACGTCATCTTCGTGGTGCAGCAATTTTAATGGCTAGTAGTGTAATATTTATCTGGTACAGACTGTCGACCTGCATACAGACGCAGATAGTTTCACAGCGTTTCCGCTAAAGTTGCCACATAAGTATGACTTATTTAGTTTCATAATCGAAAAATGGTGTTCCACACAAATGGAGACTTGGAAAAGCTACCTGAGAAAAGCAATGTAGAAGTCCTGGACAGTTTTAACGTAGAAAGATTTGTAATAAGAACTAGAATTACCTTGCAGGGCAATCAATCTGCGTCTGATCACGCAAAGGTGCACTTTCAACTGAAATGGCAAACGGTCTCAAAAAAAGCTCGAAAACTGATGTAACACACAGTGTCCTCAAGACCTTTATAAAAATATTGTTGTAATTCTTGCAAAGACGCAACGAATTCTTCAAACCTCGCGCTATCATTAACGCCAGTGAGCCTAGGGAACTGGATAGTCTTTGTCAAACTGTGTACCTTCTACGACGTGATTTTCTTTTTAAATCCTTCCCCATCACATCAGAAAGAACTTACCTTGCCCACATCAGAAAGAACTTACCTTGCAATGTCTTATACTGTGAGCAGTGTGCAGTCAAGTCCACTTTAAATGCGAAGTCTGCAATCGACTCCCGATGTTCTAATTTTCGTTCCAGCACTTCTTTTGCCTTCGTTGATTCAACATGAATCGTGCCCTTAGAAAGATTATGAATGTACTGGTAAACTTCTACGTTATTTGATTTCCAAACAGCTGAGCAAACCTCAACGTACTCAAACAGTTTTCTCTTTACTCATTCTGATCATCACTAAACTGACACACAATTTTTTTTTAATTTTTTTTTTTTTTAGCGCTACGCAATCTGACTTTAAATAATCCCTGCAAAAGAATGGCCCTGACTAACAATAACCTATACCAGTCATGAATCACTTACCTCACATAAATCTTCGTTGCTCGAACTACTGAAATACAGCGAGCGCCAATATGCCAGTTAAATAAAAGATTCTAACTACTGAAGGCACTAACTACTAATAGGCATCTAGTTAGCGAATGAAAGATTTTGATAGAGAACAAACAATGTATTTACCATAATAGTGTTCAAACTTCGTCATATATATCCATCTTTACAAATTTCCTTTTTTTTTTTTTTTTTTTTTTTAGATCGTCCGCTTATAGCAATCTCTCAAAACTCTGGCATCTCACCTATAACTGCCCGAGGCTACGCGCTGTTCAC